>NW_025964361.1:4693081-6168081 GCF_023055435.1 Haliotis rufescens
TCATTTACTCTTAACACGCACACAATACACACCACACAAACATACATATTCATTCAGTCTCTCTCTCTCTGTGTCTCTCCTCTCTCTCACCACACACACACACACATGCTCATTCAATCTTATATTTACTCTCACACAAAACGCACACATACATACAAACCTGCTCATTCATTTCACTTACTTGCACACATTCAGACATTAAAAGGATAAAGGAGTCTAAGAGAAGATCTTCCTAAAGAAGGCAGCCGCCTCCTCGTCAGCGCCTTTCTAAAGGGATGAATCTCTCTGTCATCCACAAAGCTGTGGGTCGTCCTCGTCCCTCGTACACCCAGTAGTCACTGTCATCATCGTCACTTGGGGCAGGATAGTAATCAGCGTGGTTGATGGTGACGGGGGCGGGGAGCGTCTCACCGTAGACAGGGCGGGCCCAGAACGGAGTGAAGACGCTCAGGGGGTCGGGACAACGGGAAGGGGACACAGCCAGGGAACGCTACACATCGAGGGGGGTGGAGGGAGGGACAAAGGAAGTCAGGTCAGACAGAAATACGGGATACTTTTGCAAAGAAAACGAATCACAGTTTATTATAGGGACTGGGCAGACTTAATGTGCAACAAATCAGCTATACTAGACGGAAGAATTTACAGGGTGGGCATGTAAATTTATACATACACAGTCGGACTCCTCATCCTGAGACGGCCACAAACTCACAGCCGCAGGAGTGCCATAATAGCGAATTATGTCCTCCCGAGCTGAAAAAGAAAAACGAAAGCTAGGCTCAGTTAAATGTACGCCGACGGCTACGTTCAAAAAATCACAATTTACGACTTCTGACAGCTACAGTATGTCACTCGACCTCGGCCTTTGACACCTCGAACTCCAAGTGTATGTAGGGGTTACAGGCTGTGCTGCAAGACGACATTTAACCAATAAAATGGGCCAAACAGCTGCTTTTCACGTTAATACAGGTTATCTTACATCTGTACTACATCGCCCGACACTATAATGTACGAACAGGTTTCATCTGAGCACCACATGTCAAGTTTACAATCTAAAAATGTTCAGTTTAAGACAATTGCAAATGGCGGCCGCCATCTTCAGTCCCGATACAGCTGCCTAACAACGACCAATTTCACGTCTAATTTAACATCCTTAATACTGTTAAGTGGAATAATTGTGATCTTAAATTACCTTGAATGTGAAGCCTTGTATTCATCTTGGAAGAAGAAACACTTGGAATGATACAGCAGTTAGCAAAACGTAGAGGTCAGCGGAGCAAAAGCGATCGTTTTTCTGTTGAAAACAGAAGGGACGTCGATAACGGCAACGGTAACTACGTTACGGAGTTCGAGGGAGTCAGAACGAGGCTCATCGCCAGCTTCCGGCCTGGTCAAGCCTAATGGCATTGCCGAGGGTGAAACTGCCGGGTTTATTTCGTCTGAACACCGGATTAAGTTGTAACTTACAACTGAAACGTTGCCTACATCAGTTTGAAAACATTGTGCAGGTTGAAACTGGTTGTTTTTCCTGCCTCCATTACTCGAAACAGGGTGAATTTGTTCACTTTTATATGGATCATCTCTTGTAGACATTAACCTTAAACGTTTGCTAGGACGAATAGCGATACCATATAACGACCCTCTATTATACCAGCCTTCACAATACCTTTTACATTCGACAGACTGACACGGGCTAGCAGGCTAGTAAGAATGCCCATCTCTGATAATCCAAGTAGGATTGGGGATTATTCCCTAGCCTACAGGGATAAAATAAAAGTTAAATGGTACTGGTAAATACCAACGTGTGCAGCGACAGTTCTTATTTGGTTTGATTTCTAATCTGGAAAAAACGACGACCACAGAAAATTGCTAATAGGAGAGAAAGATAAATGACAAGCATATTGGTTATCTACTATACTAGGCCTAAGGGGCCGACCATTTCATGTTCTGTTGGAAGGGGGAGTGGGCGACCTTGGATGTTTGTATGGAGACTAGATATTTTTCAGCTACAAATGCAAAATCAGCTAAAATTATGAGCCTAAATAAAACATTTTTCAAAATCCCACCTTGCAACAACGTATTTTTGGTGGCTGACATGTCTTTTTGTCCAACAGATGGAAGCATAATTAGTTTTCAATCAATTTCGGAGACAATATATTTATTTTCTGAAAAAAAATCCTAGCCACCCACACACTCACCAGTCAGAGAAATCCTATGACCGTCCCATTTTGAAAACGCTGATGTGGACGTACAGGGGTAGAATTCAGACCCCTTGTATTATTTAGGTATTTTTGTAGAATGCAAGAAACGAATATTACGTCATATATATATACATCAATCTACTCTTGCATACGAGTAGGTGTCAGTATAGGCTTGCTTCTTGCGCCTGGCCTCGACCTATGTATAAAAGCATGCCCTCTGCAATATCTGAAGACCGAGGGCCAAAGGACCAGCAGTGAGGTCGACTCCTGTAAAGCCATAATGATGAGACGAGTGGAATCTAATATTGACTGGGGCGAAGGGAGATCACTCTCAACCCCCTTGTCCGACTACTGCTATTAGTTGGGTGAAGTGCTCGTAATATATCCCATGTGGCGGCACTTGTGTTTTAAGAGAAGGCAATTCTCCATTCCGCACTCCTTTAAAGGAAGCCACAGTTATTGTTACATTAGAAACGATGAGCTATTATATTGGAATAAAAAATTTATTCCAGGATAACAAAGTGTCAGAGAGCTGTCCTCAGAGAATATCCCGTGTCACAATTGTCGCCACATAAACATTTAGAAGTGTCTGATCTTAAGGTAAACCCCACCTACTTAGAAATCTTCTGCTAAGTGCAGATCATGAAACTGGGACACAGCAGCACAGCAATATAGGGGCAACATTCACTTTTTAACAATATCCATATGAATTTATGTTCTCATGTTCGTAAACCCTGGGATTTGGGCAGATGCCAATATTGCCGATGCTGCTGTCACCCAGATATTATTAGCTGTAAGGAAGAAACACTGTAGAGAAAACAAACAACTTGTGTATACATTACATAAAACATTTATTCAGATGACCGAAAGTCGAAAGTAATATGCCACAAGGGAGGATCCCAAAAACGGGCCAAAATTGTATAGAAAGTATGATCTTGTGCCATCCTAATAAGCCAAGAGGTTTGCCAAAAGGAAACTGAAAGTTGGGCCAAAACTGTGAGCCTAAAAATACGCCAAAAATACGCTGGAATGGTAGTCTCTCTCTCTCTCTCTCGTCTCTCTCTCTTCTCTCTCTTCTCTCTACCTCTCTCTCTCTCTCTCTTCTCTCTCTCTCTCTCTCTCTCTCTCTCTAATACACACATACATGTAGGTTCGTTCATTCACTCCAGCTCACATCTCTAACATATATACACAATATACACTCTCCCTTCTCACACATACATACACACATCATACATACATGCTCATTCACTCTCTCACACTCACACACAAACACTCACACACACATACACACATACATGCATACAGACAGGACATGATAATTCAATCTTTCATTTACTTCTTACACGCACACAATACACACACACAAACATACATATTCATTCAGTCTCTCTCTCTCTCTGTCTCTCTCTCTCTCTCTCACACACACACACACATGCTCATTCAATCTTATATTTACTCTCACACAAACGCACACATACATACAAACCTGCTCATTCATTCACTTACTTGCACACATTCAGACATTAAAAGGATAAAGGAGTCTAAGAGAAGATCTTCCTAAAGAAGGCAGCCGCTCTCGGTCAGCGCCTTTCTAAAGGGATGAATCTCTCTGTCATCCACAAAAGCTGTGGTCGTCCTCGTCCCTCGTACACCCAGTAGTCACTGTCATCATCGTCACTTGGGGGCAGGATAGTAATCAGCGTGGTTGATGGTGACGGGGGCGGGGAGCGTCTCACCGTAGACAGGGCGGGCCCAGAACGGAGTGAAGACGCTCAGGGGGTCGGGACCAACGGGAAGGGGACACAGCCAGGGAACGCTACACATCGAGGGGGTGGAGGGAGGGAACAAAGGAAGTCAGGTCCAGACAGAAATACGGGATACTTTTGCAAAGAAAACGAATCACAGTTTATTATAGGGACTTGGCAGACTTAATGTGCAACAAATCAGCTATACCTAGACGGAAGAATTTACAGGGTGGGCATGTAAATTTATACATACACAGTCGGACTCCTCATCCTGAGACGGCCACAAACTCACAGCCGCAGGAGTGCCATAATAGCGAATTATGTCCTCCCGAGCTGAAAAAGAAAAACGAAAGCTAGGCTCAGTTAATGTACGCCGACGGCTACGTTCAAAAAATCACAATTTACGACTTCTGACAGCTACAGTATGTCACTCGACCTCGGCCCTTTGACACCTCGAACTCCAAGTGTATGTAGGGTTACCAGGCTGTGCTGCAAGACGACATTTAACCAATAAAATGGGCCAAACAGCTGCTTTTCACGTAATACAGGTTATCTTACATCTGTACTACATCGCCCGACACTATAATGTACGAACAGGTTTCATCTGAGCACCACATGTCAAGTTTACCATCTAAAATGTTCAGTTAAGACAATTGCAAATGGCGGCCGCCATCTTCAGTCCCGATACAGCTGCCTAACAACGACCAATTTCACGTCTAATTTAACATCTTAATACTGTTAAGTGGAATAATTGTGATCTTAAATACCTTGAATGTGAAGCCTTGTATTCATCTTGGAAGAAGAAACACTTGGAATGATACAGCAGTTAGCAAAACGTAGAGGTCAGCGGAGCAAAAGCGATCGTTTTTCTGTTGAAAACAGAAGGGACGTCGATAACGGCAACGGTAACTACGTTACGGAGTTCGAGGAGTCAGAACGAGGCTCATCGCAGCTTCCGGCCTGGTCAAGCCTAATGGCATTGCCGAGGGTGGAAACTGCCGGGTTTATTTTCGTCCTGAACACCGGGATTAAGTTGTAACTTACAACTGAAACGTTGCCTACATCAGTTTGAAAAAACATTGTGCAGGTGAAACTGGTTGTTTTTCGTGCCTCCATTACTCGAAACAGGGTGAATTTTGTTCACTTTTATATGGATCATCTCTTGTAGACATTAACCTTAAACGTTTGCTAGGACGAATAGCGATACCATATAACGACCCTCTATTATACCAGCCTTCACAATACCTTTTACATTCGACAGACTGACACGGGCTAGCAGGCTAGTAAGAATGCCCATCTCTGATAATCCAAGTAGGATTGGGGAATTATTCCCTAGCCTACAGGGATAAAATAAAAGTTAAATGGTACTGGTAAATACCAACGTGTGCAGCGACAGTTCTTATTTGGTTTGATTTCTAATCTGGAAAACGACGACCACAGAAAATTGCTAATAGGAGAGAAAGATAAATGACAAGCATATTGGTTATTACTATACTAGGCCTAAGGGGGCCGACCATTTTCATGTTCTGTTGGAAGGGGGAGTGGGCGACCTTGGATTTTGTATGGAGACTAGATATTTTTCAGCTACAAATGCAAAATCAGCTAAAAATTATGAGCCTAAATAAAACATTTTTCAAAATCCCACCTTGCAACAACGTATTTTTGGTGGCTGACATGTTCTTTTTGTCCAACAGATGGAAGCATAATTAGTTTTCAATCAATTTCGGAGACAATATATTTATTTTCTGAAAAAAATCCTAGCCACCCCACACACTCACAGTCAGAGAAATCCTATTGACCGTCCCATTTTGAAAACGCTGATGTGGACGTACAGGGGTAGAATTCAGACCCCTTGTATTATTTAGGTATTTTTGTAGAATGCAAGAAACGAATATTACGTCATATATATATACATCAATCTACTCTTGCATACGAGTAGGTGTCAAGTATAGGCTTGCTTCTTGCGCCTGGCCTCGACCTATGTATAAAAGCATGCCCTCTGCAATATCTGAAGACCGAGGGCCAAAGGACCAGCAGTGAGGTCGACTCCTGTAAAGCATAATGATGAGACGAGTGGAATCCAATATTGACTGGGGCGAAGGGAGATCACTCTCAACCCCTTGTCCGACTACTGCTATTAGTTGGGTGAAGTGCTCGTAATATATCCCATGTGGCGACACTTGTGTTTTAGAGAAGGCAATTCTCCATTCGCACTCCTTTAAAAGGAAGCCCACAGTTATTGTTACATTAGAAACGATGAGCTATTATATTGGAATAAAAAATTTATTCCAGATAACAAAGTGTCAGAGAGCTGTCCTCAGAGAATATCCCGTGTCACAATTGTCGCCACATAAACATTTAGAAGGTGTCTGATCTTAAGGTAACCCCACCTACTTAGAAATCTTCTGCTAAGTGCAGATCATGAAACTGGGGACACAGCAGCACAGCAATATAGGGGCAACATTCACTTTTTAACAATATCCATATGAATTTATGTCTCATGTTCGTAAAACCCTGGGATTTGGGCAGATGCCAATATTGCGATGCTGCTGTCACCCAGATATTATTAGCTGTAAGGAAGAAACACTGTAGAGAAAACAAACAACTTGTGTATACATTACATAAAACATTTATTCAGATGACCGAAAGTCGAAAGTAATATGCCACAAGGGAGATCCAAAAACGGGCCAAAATTGTATAGAAAGTATGATCTTGTGCCATCCTAATAAGCCAAGAGGTTTGCCAAAAGGAAACTGAAAGTTGGGCCAAAACTGTGAGCCTAAAAATACGCCAAAAATACGCTGGAATGGTAGGTCTCTCTCTCTCCTCTCTCTCTCTCTCTCTCTCTCTCTCTCTCTCTCTCTCTCTCTCTCTCTCTCTCTCTAATACACACATACATGTAGGTTCGTTCATTCACTCCAGCTCACATCTCTAACATATATACACAATATACACTCTCACCTCTCACACATACATACACACATCATACATACATGCTCATTCACTCTCTCACACTCACACACAAACACTCACACACACATACACACATACATGCATACAGACAGACATGATAATTCAATCTTTCATTTACTCTTACACGCACACAATACACACACACAAACATACATATTCATTCAGTCTCTCTCTCTCTCTCTCTGTCTCTCTCTCTCTCACACACACACACACACATGCTCATTCAATCTTATATTTACTCTCACACAAACGCACACATACATACAAACCTGCTCATTCATTCACTTACTTGCACACATTCAGACATTAAAAGGATAAAGGAGTCTAAGAGAAGATCTTCCTAAAGAAGGCAGCCGCTCTCGTCAGCGCCTTTCTAAAGGGATGAATCTCTCTGTCATCCACAAAGCTGTGGTCGTCCTCGTCCTCGTACACCCAGTAGTCACTGTCATCATCGTCACTTGGGGCAGGATAGTAATCAGCGTGGTTGATGGTGACGGGGGCGGGGAGCGTCTCACCGTAGACAGGCGGGCCCAGAACGGAGTGAAGACGCTCAGGGGGTCGGGACAACGGGAAGGGGGACACAGCCAGGGAACGCTACACATCGAGGGGGTGGAGGGAGGGACAAAGGAAGTCAGGTCAGACAGAAATACGGGATACTTTTGCAAAGAAACGAATCACAGTTTATTATAGGGACTGGGCAGACTTAATGTGCAACAAATCAGCTATACTAGACGGAAGAATTTACAGGGTGGGCATGTAAATTTATACATACACAGTCGGACTCCTCATCCTGAGACGGCCACAAACTCACAGCCGCAGGAGTGCCATAATAGCGAATTATGTCCTCCCGAGCTGAAAAAGAAAAACGAAAGCTAGGCTCAGTTAAATGTACGCCGACGGCTACGTTCAAAAAATCACAATTTACGACTTCTGACAGCTACAGTATGTCACTCGACCTCGGCCCTTTGACACCTCGAACTCCAAGTGTATGTAGGGGTTACAGGCTGTGCTGCAAGACGACATTTAACCAATAAAATGGGCCAAACAGCTGCTTTTCACGTAATACAGGTTATCTTACATCTGTACTACATCGCCCGACACTATAATGTACGAACAGGTTTCATCTGAGCACCACATGTCAAGTTTACCATCTAAAATGTTCAGTTAAGACAATTGCAAATGGCGGCCGCCATCTTCAGTCCCGATACAGCTGCCTAACAACGACCAATTTCACGTCTAATTTAACATCTTAATACTGTTAAGTGGAATAATTGTGATCTTAAATACCTTGAATGTGAAGCCTTGTATTCATCTTGGAAGAAGAAAACACTTGGAATGATACAGCAGTTAGCAAAACGTAGAGGTCAGCGGAGCAAAAGCGATCGTTTTTCTGTTGAAAACAGAAGGGACGTCGATAACGGCAACGGTAACTACGTTACGGAGTTCGAGGAGTCAGAACGAGGCTCATCGCCAGCTTCCGGCCTGGTCAAGCCTAATGGCATTGCCGAGGGTGAAACTGCCGGGTTTATTTCGTCTGAACACCGGGATTAAGTTGTAACTTACAACTGAAGCGTTGCCTACATCAGTTTGAAAACATTGTGCAGGTGAAACTGGTTGTTTTTCGTGCCCTCCATTACTCGAAACAGGGTGAATTTTGTTCACTTTTATATGGATCATCTCTTGTAGACATTAACCTTAAACGTTTGCTAGGACGAATAGCGATACCATATAACGACCCTCTATTATACCAGCCTTCACAATACCTTTTACATTCGACAGACTGACACGGGCTAGCAGGCTAGTAAGAATGCCCATCTCTGATAATCCAAGTAGGATTGGGGGAATTATTCCCTAGCCTACAGGGATAAAATAAAAGTTAAATGGTACTGGTAAATACCAACGTGTGCAGCGACAGTTCTTATTTGGTTTGATTTCTAATCTGGAAAAACGACGACCACAGAAAATTGCTAATAGGAGAGAAAGATAAATGACAAGCATATTGGTTATTACTATACTAGGCCTAAGGGGCCGACCATTTCATGTTCTGTTGGAAGGGGGAGTGGGCGACCTTGGATTTTGTATGGAGACTAGATATTTTTCAGCTACAAATGCAAAATCAGCTAAAATTATGAGCCTAAATAAAACATTTTTCAAAATCCCACCTTGCAACAACGTATTTTTGGTGGCTGACATGTTCTTTTTGTCCAACAGATGGAAGCATAATTAGTTTTCAATCAATTTCGGAGACAATATATTTATTTTCTGAAAAAATCCTAGCCACCCACACACTCACAGTCAGAGAAATCCTATTGACCGTCCCATTTTGAAAACGCTGATGTGGACGTACAGGGGTAGAATTCAGACCCCTTGTATTATTTAGGTATTTTTGTAGAATGCAAGAAACGAATATTACGTCATATATATATACATCAATCTACTCTTGCATACGAGTAGGTGTCAGTATAGGCTTGCTTCTTGCGCCTGGCCTCGGCCTATGTATAAAAGCATGCCCTCTGCAATATCTGAAGACCACGGGCCAAAGGACCAGCAGTGAGGTCGACTCCTGTAAAGCCATAATGATGAGACGAGTGGAATCCAATATTGACTTGGGCGAAGGGAGATCACTCTCAACCCCTTGTCCGACTACTGCTATTAGTTGGGGTGAAGTGCTCGTAATATATCCCATGTGGCGACACTTGTGTTTTAGAGAAGGCAATTCTCCATTCGCACTCCTTTAAAAGGAAGCCACAGTTATTGTTACATTAGAAACGATGAGCTATTATATTGGAATAAAAAATTTATTCCAGATAACAAAGTGTCAGAGAGCTGTCCTCAGAGAATATCCCGTGTCACAATTGTCGCCACATAAACATTTAGAAGTGTCTGATCTTAAGGTAACCCCACCTACTTAGAAATCTTCTGCTAAGTGCAGATCATGAAACTGGGACACAGCAGCACAGCAATATAGGGGCAACATTCACTTTTTAACAATATCCATATGAATTTATGTCTCATGTTCGTAAACCCTGGGATTTGGGCAGATGCCAATATTGCGATGCTGCTGTCACCCAGATATTATTAGCTGTAAGGAAGAAACACTGTAGAGAAAACAAACAACTTGTGTATACATTACATAAAACATTTATTCAGATGACCGAAAGTCGAAAGTAATATGCCACAAGGGAGATCCAAAAACGGGCCAAAATTGTATAGAAAGTATGATCTTGTGCCATCCTAATAAGCCAAGAGGTTTGCCAAAAGGAAACTGAAAGTTGGGCCAAAACTGTGAGCCTAAAAATACGCCAAAAATACGCTGGAATGGTAGTCTCTCTCACTCTCTCTCTCTCTCTCTCTCTCTCTCTCTCTCTCTCTCTCTCTCTCTCTCTCTCTCTCTCTCTCTCTCTCTCTCTCTCTCTCTCTCTCTCTCTAATACACACATACATGTAGGTTCGTTCATTCACTCCAGCTCACATCTCTAACATATATACACAATATACACACTCTCTCTCACACATACATACACACATCATACATACATGCTCATTCACTCTCTCACACTCACACACAAACACTCACACACACATACACACATACATGCATACAGACAGACATGATAATTCAATCTTTCATTTACTCTTACACGCACACAATACACACACACAAACATACATATTCATTCAGTCTCTCTCTCTCTCTGTCTCTCTCTCTCTCTCACACACACACACACATGCTCATTCAATCTTATATTTACTCTCACACAAACGCACACATACATACAAACCTGCTCATTCATTCACTTACTTGCACACATTCAGACATTAAAAGGATAAAGGAGTCTAAGAGAAGATCTTCCTAAAGAAGGCAGCCGCTCTCGTCAGCGCCTTTCTAAAGGGATGAATCTCTCTGTCATCCACAAAGCTGTGGTCGTCCTCGTCCTCGTACACCCAGTAGTCACTGTCATCATCGTCACTTGGGGCAGGATAGTAATCAGCGTGGTTGATGGTGACGGGGGCGGGGAGCGTCTCACCGTAGACAGGGCGGGCCCAGAACGGAGTGAAGACGCTCAGGGGGTCGGGACAACGGGAAGGGGACACAGCCAGGGAACGCTACACATCGAGGGGGTGGAGGGAGGGACAAAGGAAGTCAGGTCAGACAGAAATACGGGATACTTTTGCAAAGAAAACGAATCACAGTTTATTATAGGGACTGGGCAGACTTAATGTGCAACAAATCAGCTATACTAGACGGAAGAATTTACAGGGTGGGCATGTAAATTTATACATACACAGTCGGACTCCTCATCCTGAGACGGCCACAAACTCACAGCCGCAGGAGTGCCATAATAGCGAATTATGTCCTCCCGAGCTGAAAAAGAAAAACGAAAGCTAGGCTCAGTTAAATGTACGCCGACGGCTACGTTCAAAAAATCACAATTTACGACTTCTGACAGCTACAGTATGTCACTCGACCTCGGCCCTTTGACACCTCGAACTCCAAGTGTATGTAGGGTTACAGGCTGTGCTGCAAGACGACATTTAACCAATAAAATGGGCCAAACAGCTGCTTTTCACGTAATACAGGTTATCTTACATCTGTACTACATCGCCCGACACTATAATGTACGAACAGGTTTCATCTGAGCACCACATGTCAAGTTTACCATCTAAAATGTTCAGTTAAGACAATTGCAAATGGCGGCCGCCATCTTCAGTCCCGATACAGCTGCCTAACAACGACCAATTTCACGTCTAATTTAACATCTTAATACTGTTAAGTGGAATAATTGTGATCTTAAATACCTTGAATGTGAAGCCTTGTATTCATCTTGGAAGAAGAAACACTTGGAATGATACAGCAGTTAGCAAAACGTAGAGGTCAGCGGAGCAAAAGCGATCGTTTTTCTGTTGAAAACAGAAGGGACGTCGATAACGGCAACGGTAACTACGTTACGGAGTTCGAGGAGTCAGAACGAGGCTCATCGCCAGCTTCCGGCCTGGTCAAGCCTAATGGCATTGCCGAGGGTGAAACTGCCGGGTTTATTTCGTCTGAACACCGGGATTAAGTTGTAACTTACAACTGAAGCGTTGCCTACATCAGTTTGAAAACATTGTGCAGGTGAAACTGGTTGTTTTTCGTGCCTCCATTACTCGAAACAGGGTGAATTTTGTTCACTTTTATATGGATCATCTCTTGTAGACATTAACCTTAAACGTTTGCTAGGACGAATAGCGATACCATATAACGACCCTCTATTATACCAGCCTTCACAATACCTTTTACATTCGACAGACTGACACGGGCTAGCAGGCTAGTAAGAATGCCCATCTCTGATAATCCAAGTAGGATTGGGGAATTATTCCCTAGCCTACAGGGATAAAATAAAAGTTAAATGGTACTGGTAAATACCAACGTGTGCAGCGACAGTTCTTATTTGGTTTGATTTCTAATCTGGAAAAACGACGACCACAGAAAATTGCTAATAGGAGAGAAAGATAAATGACAAGCATATTGGTTATTACTATACTAGGCCTAAGGGGCCGACCATTTCATGTTCTGTTGGAAGGGGGAGTGGGCGACCTTGGATTTTGTATGGAGACTAGATATTTTTCAGCTACAAATGCAAAATCAGCTAAAATTATGAGCCTAAATAAAACATTTTTCAAAATCCCACCTTGCAACAACGTATTTTTGGTGGCTGACATGTTCTTTTTGTCCAACAGATGGAAGCATAATTAGTTTTCAATCAATTTCGGAGACAATATATTTATTTTCTGAAAAAATCCTAGCCACCCACACACTCACAGTCAGAGAAATCCTATTGACCGTCCCATTTTGAAAACGCTGATGTGGACGTACAGGGGTAGAATTCAGACCCCTTGTATTATTTAGGTATTTTTGTAGAATGCAAGAAACGAATATTACGTCATATATATATACATCAATCTACTCTTGCATACGAGTAGGTGTCAGTATAGGCTTGCTTCTTGCGCCTGGCCTCGGCCTATGTATAAAAGCATGCCCTCTGCAATATCTGAAGACCACGGGCCAAAGGACCAGCAGTGAGGTCGACTCCTGTAAAGCCATAATGATGAGACGAGTGGAATCCAATATTGACTTGGGCGAAGGGAGATCACTCTCAACCCCTTGTCCGACTACTGCTATTAGTTGGGTGAAGTGCTCGTAATATATCCCATGTGGCGACACTTGTGTTTTAGAGAAGGCAATTCTCCATTCGCACTCCTTTAAAAGGAAGCCACAGTTATTGTTACATTAGAAACGATGAGCTATTATATTGGAATAAAAAATTTATTCCAGATAACAAAGTGTCAGAGAGCTGTCCTCAGAGAATATCCCGTGTCACAATTGTCGCCACATAAACATTTAGAAGTGTCTGATCTTAAGGTAACCCCACCTACTTAGAAATCTTCTGCTAAGTGCAGATCATGAAACTGGGACACAGCAGCACAGCAATATAGGGGCAACATTCACTTTTTAACAATATCCATATGAATTTATGTCTCATGTTCGTAAACCCTGGGATTTGGGCAGATGCCAATATTGCGATGCTGCTGTCACCCAGATATTATTAGCTGTAAGGAAGAAACACTGTAGAGAAAACAAACAACTTGTGTATACATTACATAAAACATTTATTCAGATGACCGAAAGTCGAAAGTAATATGCCACAAGGGAGATCCAAAAACGGGCCAAAATTGTATAGAAAGTATGATCTTGTGCCATCCTAATAAGCCAAGAGGTTTGCCAAAAGGAAACTGAAAGTTGGGCCAAAACTGTGAGCCTAAAAATACGCCAAAAATACGCTGGAATGGTAGTCTCTCTCACTCTCTCTCTCTCTCTCTCTCTCTCTCTCTCTCTCTCTCTCTCTCTCTCTCTCTCTCTCTCTCTCTCTCTCTCTCTCTCTCTCTCTCTCTCTCTAATACACACATACATGTAGGTTCGTTCATTCACTCCAGCTCACATCTCTAACATATATACACAATATACACACTCTCTCTCACACATACATACACACATCATACATACATGCTCATTCACTCTCTCACACTCACACACAAACACTCACACACACATACACACATACATGCATACAGACAGACATGATAATTCAATCTTTCATTTACTCTTACACGCACACAATACACACACACAAACATACATATTCATTCAGTCTCTCTCTCTCTCTGTCTCTCTCTCTCTCTCACACACACACACACATGCTCATTCAATCTTATATTTACTCTCACACAAACGCACACATACATACAAACCTGCTCATTCATTCACTTACTTGCACACATTCAGACATTAAAAGGATAAAGGAGTCTAAGAGAAGATCTTCCTAAAGAAGGCAGCCGCTCTCGTCAGCGCCTTTCTAAAGGGATGAATCTCTCTGTCATCCACAAAGCTGTGGTCGTCCTCGTCCTCGTACACCCAGTAGTCACTGTCATCATCGTCACTTGGGGCAGGATAGTAATCAGCGTGGTTGATGGTGACGGGGGCGGGGAGCGTCTCACCGTAGACAGGGCGGGCCCAGAACGGAGTGAAGACGCTCAGGGGGTCGGGACAACGGGAAGGGGACACAGCCAGGGAACGCTACACATCGAGGGGGTGGAGGGAGGGACAAAGGAAGTCAGGTCAGACAGAAATACGGGATACTTTTGCAAAGAAAACGAATCACAGTTTATTATAGGGACTGGGCAGACTTAATGTGCAACAAATCAGCTATACTAGACGGAAGAATTTACAGGGTGGGCATGTAAATTTATACATACACAGTCGGACTCCTCATCCTGAGACGGCCACAAACTCACAGCCGCAGGAGTGCCATAATAGCGAATTATGTCCTCCCGAGCTGAAAAAGAAAAACGAAAGCTAGGCTCAGTTAAATGTACGCCGACGGCTACGTTCAAAAATTCACAATTTACGACTTCTGACAGCTACAGTATGTCACTCGACCTCGGCCCTTTGACACCTCGAACTCCAAGTGTATGTAGGGTTACAGGCTGTGCTGCAAGACGACATTTAACCAATAAAATGGGCCAAACAGCTGCTTTTCACGTAATACAGGTTATCTTACATCTGTACTACATCGCCCGACACTATAATGTACGAACAGGTTTCATCTGAGCACCACATGTCAAGTTTACCATCTAAAATGTTCAGTTAAGACAATTGCAAATGGCGGCCGCCATCTTCAGTCCCGATACAGCTGCCTAACAACGACCAATTTCACGTCTAATTTAACATCTTAATACTGTTAAGTGGAATAATTGTGATCTTAAATACCTTGAATGTGAAGCCTTGTATTCATCTTGGAAGAAGAAACACTTGGAATGATACAGCAGTTAGCAAAACGTAGAGGTCAGCGGAGCAAAAGCGATCGTTTTTCTGTTGAAAACAGAAGGGACGTCGATAACGGCAACGGTAACTACGTTACGGAGTTCGAGGAGTCAGAACGAGGCTCATCGCCAGCTTCCGGCCTGGTCAAGCCTAATGGCATTGCCGAGGGTGAAACTGCCGGGTTTATTTCGTCTGAACACCGGGATTAAGTTGTAACTTACAACTGAAACGTTGCCTACATCAGTTTGAAAACATTGTGCAGGTGAAACTGGTTGTTTTTCGTGCCTCCATTACTCGAAACAGGGTGAATTTTGTTCACTTTTATATGGATCATCTCTTGTAGACATTAACCTTAAACGTTTGCTAGGACGAATAGCGATACCATATAACGACCCTCTATTATACCAGCCTTCACAATACCTTTTACATTCGACAGACTGACACGGGCTAGCAGGCTAGTAAGAATGCCCATCTCTGATAATCCAAGTAGGATTGGGGAATTATTCCCTAGCCTACAGGGATAAAATAAAAGTTAAATGGTACTGGTAAATACCAACGTGTGCAGCGACAGTTCTTATTTGGTTTGATTTCTAATCTGGAAAAACGACGACCACAGAAAATTGCTAATAGGAGAGAAAGATAAATGACAAGCATATTGGTTATTACTATACTAGGCCTAAGGGGCCGACCATTTCATGTTCTGTTGGAAGGGGGAGTGGGCGACCTTGGATTTTGTATGGAGACTAGATATTTTTCAGCTACAAATGCAAAATCAGCTAAAATTATGAGCCTAAATAAAACATTTTTCAAAATCCCACCTTGCAACAACGTATTTTTGGTGGCTGACATGTTCTTTTTGTCCAACAGATGGAAGCATAATTAGTTTTCAATCAATTTCGGAGACAATATATTTATTTTCTGAAAAAATCCTAGCCACCCACACACTCACAGTCAGAGAAATCCTATTGACCGTCCCATTTTGAAAACGCTGATGTGGACGTACAGGGGTAGAATTCAGACCCCTTGTATTATTTAGGTATTTTTGTAGAATGCAAGAAACGAATATTACGTCATATATATATACATCAATCTACTCTTGCATACGAGTAGGTGTCAGTATAGGCTTGCTTCTTGCGCCTGGCCTCGACCTATGTATAAAAGCATGCCCTCTGCAATATCTGAAGACCGAGGGCCAAAGGACCAGCAGTGAGGTCGACTCCTGTAAAGCCATAATGATGAGACGAGTGGAATCCAATATTGACTGGGGCGAAGGGAGATCACTCTCAACCCCTTGTCCGACTACTGCTATTAGTTGGGTGAAGTGCTCGTAATATATCCCATGTGGCGACACTTGTGTTTTAGAGAAGGCAATTCTCCATTCGCACTCCTTTAAAAGGAAGCCACAGTTATTGTTACATTAGAAACGATGAGCTATTATATTGGAATAAAAAATTTATTCCAGATAACAAAGTGTCAGAGAGCTGTCCTCAGAGAATATCCCGTGTCACAATTGTCGCCACATAAACATTTAGAAGTGTCTGATCTTAAGGTAACCCCACCTACTTAGAAATCTTCTGCTAAGTGCAGATCATGAAACTGGGACACAGCAGCACAGCAATATAGGGGCAACATTCACTTTTTAACAATATCCATATGAATTTATGTCTCATGTTCGTAAACCCTGGGATTTGGGCAGATGCCAATATTGCGATGCTGCTGTCACCCAGATATTATTAGCTGTAAGGAAGAAACACTGTAGAGAAAACAAACAACTTGTGTATACATTACATAAAACATTTATTCAGATGACCGAAAGTCGAAAGTAATATGCCACAAGGGAGATCCAAAAACGGGCCAAAATTGTATAGAAAGTATGATCTTGTGCCATCCTAATAAGCCAAGAGGTTTGCCAAAAGGAAACTGAAAGTTGGGCCAAAACTGTGAGCCTAAAAATACGCCAAAAATACGCTGGAATGGTAGTCTCTCTCTCTCTCTCTCTCTCTCTCTCTCTCTCTCTCTCTCTCTCTCTAATACACACATACATGTAGGTTCGTTCATTCACTCCAGCTCACATCTCTAACATATATACACAATATACACTCTCCCTCTCACACATACATACACACATCATACATACATGCTCATTCACTCTCTCACACTCACACACAAACACTCACACACACATACACACATACATGCATACAGACAGACATGATAATTCAATCTTTCATTTACTCTTACACGCACACAATACACACACACAAACATACATATTCATTCAGTCTCTCTCTCTCTCTGTCTCTCTCTCTCTCTCACACACACACACACATGCTCATTCAATCTTATATTTACTCTCACACAAACGCACACATACATACAAACCTGCTCATTCATTCACTTACTTGCACACATTCAGACATTAAAAGGATAAAGGAGTCTAAGAGAAGATCTTCCTAAAGAAGGCAGCCGCTCTCGTCAGCGCCTTTCTAAAGGGATGAATCTCTCTGTCATCCACAAAGCTGTGGTCGTCCTCGTCCTCGTACACCCAGTAGTCACTGTCATCATCGTCACTTGGGGCAGGATAGTAATCAGCGTGGTTGATGGTGACGGGGGCGGGGAGCGTCTCACCGTAGACAGGGCGGGCCCAGAACGGAGTGAAGACGCTCAGGGGGTCGGGACAACGGGAAGGGGACACAGCCAGGGAACGCTACACATCGAGGGGGTGGAGGGAGGGACAAAGGAAGTCAGGTCAGACAGAAATACGGGATACTTTTGCAAAGAAAACGAATCACAGTTTATTATAGGGACTGGGCAGACTTAATGTGCAACAAATCAGCTATACTAGACGGAAGAATTTACAGGGTGGGCATGTAAATTTATACATACACAGTCGGACTCCTCATCCTGAGACGGCCACAAACTCACAGCCGCAGGAGTGCCATAATAGCGAATTATGTCCTCCCGAGCTGAAAAAGAAAAACGAAAGCTAGGCTCAGTTAAATGTACGCCGACGGCTACGTTCAAAAATTCACAATTTACGACTTCTGACAGCTACAGTATGTCACTCGACCTCGGCCCTTTGACACCTCGAACTCCAAGTGTATGTAGGGTTACAGGCTGTGCTGCAAGACGACATTTAACCAATAAAATGGGCCAAACAGCTGCTTTTCACGTAATACAGGTTATCTTACATCTGTACTACATCGCCCGACACTATAATGTACGAACAGGTTTCATCTGAGCACCACATGTCAAGTTTACCATCTAAAATGTTCAGTTAAGACAATTGCAAATGGCGGCCGCCATCTTCAGTCCCGATACAGCTGCCTAACAACGACCAATTTCACGTCTAATTTAACATCTTAATACTGTTAAGTGGAATAATTGTGATCTTAAATACCTTGAATGTGAAGCCTTGTATTCATCTTGGAAGAAGAAACACTTGGAATGATACAGCAGTTAGCAAAACGTAGAGGTCAGCGGAGCAAAAGCGATCGTTTTTCTGTTGAAAACAGAAGGGACGTCGATAACGGCAACGGTAACTACGTTACGGAGTTCGAGGAGTCAGAACGAGGCTCATCGCCAGCTTCCGGCCTGGTCAAGCCTAATGGCATTGCCGAGGGTGAAACTGCCGGGTTTATTTCGTCTGAACACCGGGATTAAGTTGTAACTTACAACTGAAACGTTGCCTACATCAGTTTGAAAACATTGTGCAGGTGAAACTGGTTGTTTTTCCTGCCTCCATTACTCGAAACAGGGTGAATTTTGTTCACTTTTATATGGATCATCTCTTGTAGACATTAACCTTAAACGTTTGCTAGGACGAATAGCGATACCATATAACGACCCTCTATTATACCAGCCTTCACAATACCTTTTACATTCGACAGACTGACACGGGCTAGCAGGCTAGTAAGAATGCCCATCTCTGATAATCCAAGTAGGATTGGGGAATTATTCCCTAGCCTACAGGGATAAAATAAAAGTTAAATGGTACTGGTAAATACCAACGTGTGCAGCGACAGTTCTTATTTGGTTTGATTTCTAATCTGGAAAAACGACGACCACAGAAAATTGCTAATAGGAGAGAAAGATAAATGACAAGCATATTGGTTATTACTATACTAGGCCTAAGGGGCCGACCATTTCATGTTCTGTTGGAAGGGGGAGTGGGCGACCTTGGATTTTGTATGGAGACTAGATATTTTTCAGCTACAAATGCAAAATCAGCTAAAATTATGAGCCTAAATAAAACATTTTTCAAGATCCCACCTTGCAACAACGTATTTTTGGTGGCTGACATGTTCTTTTTGTCCAACAGATGGAAGCATAATTAGTTTTCAATCAATTTCGGAGACAATATATTTATTTTCTGAAAAAATCCTAGCCACCCACACACTCACAGTCAGAGAAATCCTATTGACCGTCCCATTTTGAAAACGCTGATGTGGACGTACAGGGGTAGAATTCAGACCCCTTGTATTATTTAGGTATTTTTGTAGAATGCAAGAAACGAATATTACGTCATATATATATACACGAGTAGGTGTCAGTATAGGCTTGCTTCTTGCGCCTGGCCTCGACCTATGTATAAAAGCATGCCCTCTGCAATATCTGAAGACCGAGGGCCAAAGGACCAGCAGTGAGGTCGACTCCTGTAAAGCCATAATGATGAGACGAGTGGAATCCAATATTGACTGGGGCGAAGGGAGATCACTCTCAACCCCTTGTCCGACTACTGCTATTAGTTGGGTGAAGTGCTCGTAATATATCCCATGTGGCGACACTTGTGTTTTAGAGAAGGCAATTCTCCATTCGCACTCCTTTAAAAGGAAGCCACAGTTATTGTTACATTAGAAACGATGAGCTATTATATTGGAATAAAAAATTTATTCCAGATAACAAAGTGTCAGAGAGCTGTCCTCAGAGAATATCCCGTGTCACAATTGTCGCCACATAAACATTTAGAAGTGTCTGATCTTAAGGTAACCCCACCTACTTAGAAATCTTCTGCTAAGTGCAGATCATGAAACTGGGACACAGCAGCACAGCAATATAGGGGCAACATTCACTTTTTAACAATATCCATATGAATTTATGTCTCATGTTCGTAAACCCTGGGATTTGGGCAGATGCCAATATTGCGATGCTGCTGTCACCCAGATATTATTAGCTGTAAGGAAGAAACACTGTAGAGAAAACAAACAACTTGTGTATACATTACATAAAACATTTTTTCAGATGACCGAAAGTCGAAAGTAATATGCCACAAGGGAGATCCAAAAACGGGCCAAAATTGTATAGAAAGTATGATCTTGTGCCATCCTAATAAGCCAAGAGGTTTGCCAAAAGGAAACTGAAAGTTGGGCCAAAACTGTGAGCCTAAAAATACGCCAAAAATACGCTGGAATGGTAGTCTCTCTCTCTCTCTCTCTCTCTCTCTCTCTCTCTCTCTCTCTCTAATACACACATACATGTAGGTTCGTTCATTCACTCCAGCTCACATCTCTAACATATATACACAATATACACTCTCCCTCTCACACATACATACACACATCATACATACATGCTCATTCACTCTCTCACACTCACACACAAACACTCACACACACATACACACATACATGCATACAGACAGACATGATAATTCAATCTTTCATTTACTCTTACACGCACACAATACACACACACAAACATACATATTCATTCAGTCTCTCTCTCTCTCTGTCTCTCTCTCTCTCTCACACACACACACACATGCTCATTCAATCTTATATTTACTCTCACACAAACGCACACATACATACAAACCTGCTCATTCATTCACTTACTTGCACACATTCAGACATTAAAAGGATAAAGGAGTCTAAGAGAAGATCTTCCTAAAGAAGGCAGCCGCTCTCGTCAGCGCCTTTCTAAAGGGATGAATCTCTCTGTCATCCACAAAGCTGTGGTCGTCCTCGTCCTCGTACACCCAGTAGTCACTGTCATCATCGTCACTTGGGGCAGGATAGTAATCAGCGTGGTTGATGGTGACGGGGGCGGGGAGCGTCTCACCGTAGACAGGGCGGGCCCAGAACGGAGTGAAGACGCTCAGGGGGTCGGGACAACGGGAAGGGGACACAGCCAGGGAACGCTACACATCGAGGGGGTGGAGGGAGGGACAAAGGAAGTCAGGTCAGACAGAAATACGGGATACTTTTGCAAAGAAAACGAATCACAGTTTATTATAGGGACTTTGGCAGACTTAATGTGCAACAAATCAGCTATACTAGACGGAAGAATTTACAGGGTGGGCATGTAAATTTATACATACACAGTCGGACTCCTCATCCTGAGACGGCCACAAACTCACAGCCGCAGGAGTGCCATAATAGCGAATTATGTCCTCCCGAGCTGAAAAAGAAAAACGAAAGCTAGGCTCAGTTAAATGTACGCCGACGGCTACGTTCAAAAAATCACAATTTACGACTTCTGACAGCTACAGTATGTCACTCGACCTCGGCCCTTTGACACCTCGAACTCCAAGTGTATGTAGGGTTACAGGCTGTGCTGCAAGACGACATTTAACCAATAAAATGGGCCAAACAGCTGCTTTTCACGTAATACAGGTTATCTTACATCTGTACTACATCGCCCGACACTATAATGTACGAACAGGTTTAACATGTCAAGTTTACCATCTAAAATGTTCAGTTAAGACAATTGCAAATGGCGGCCGCCATCTTCAGTCCCGATACAGCTGCCTAACAACGACCAATTTCACGTCTAATTTAACATCTTAATACTGTTAAGTGGAATAATTGTGATCTTAAATACCTTGAATGTGAAGCCTTGTATTCATCTTGGAAGAAGAAACACTTGGAATGATACAGCAGTTAGCAAAACGTAGAGGTCAGCGGAGCAAAAGCGATCGTTTTTCTGTTGAAAACAGAAGGGACGTCGATAACGGCAACGGTAACTACGTTACGGAGTTCGAGGAGTCAGAACGAGGCTCATCGCCAGCTTCCGGCCTGGTCAAGCCTAATGGCATTGCCGAGGGTGAAACTGCCGGGTTTATTTCGTCTGAACACCGGGATTAAGTTGTAACTTACAACTGAAACGTTGCCTACATCAGTTTGAAAACATTGTGCAGGTGAAACTGGTTGTTTTTCGTGCCTCCATTACTCGAAACAGGGTGAATTTTGTTCACTTTTATATGGATCATCTCTTGTAGACATTAACCTTAAACGTTTGCTAGGACGAATAGCGATACCATATAACGACCCTCTATTATACCAGCCTTCACAATACCTTTTACATTCGACAGACTGACACGGGCTAGCAGGCTAGTAAGAATGCCCATCTCTGATAATCCAAGTAGGATTGGGGAATTATTCCCTAGCCTACAGGGATAAAATAAAAGTTAAATGGTACTGGTAAATACCAACGTGTGCAGCGACAGTTCTTATTTGGTTTGATTTCTAATCTGGAAAAACGACGACCACAGAAAATTGCTAATAGGAGAGAAAGATAAATGACAAGCATATTGGTTATTACTATACTAGGCCTAAGGGGCCGACCATTTCATGTTCTGTTGGAAGGGGGAGTGGGCGACCTTGGATTTTGTATGGAGACTAGATATTTTTCAGCTACAAATGCAAAATCAGCTAAAATTATGAGCCTAAATAAAACATTTTTCAAAATCCCACCTTGCAACAACGTATTTTTGGTGGCTGACATGTTCTTTTTGTCCAACAGATGGAAGCATAATTAGTTTTCAATCAATTTCGGAGACAATATATTTATTTTCTGAAAAAATCCTAGCCACCCACACACTCACAGTCAGAGAAATCCTATTGACCGTCCCATTTTGAAAACGCTGATGTGGACGTACAGGGGTAGAATTCAGACCCCTTGTATTATTTAGGTATTTTTGTAGAATGCAAGAAACGAATATTACGTCATATATATATACATCAATCTACTCTTGCATACGAGTAGGTGTCAGTATAGGCTTGCTTCTTGCGCCTGGCCTCGACCTATGTATAAAAGCATGCCCTCTGCAATATCTGAAGACCGAGGGCCAAAGGACCAGCAGTGAGGTCGACTCCTGTAAAGCCATAATGATGAGACGAGTGGAATCCAATATTGACTGGGGCGAAGGGAGATCACTCTCAACCCCTTGTCCGACTACTGCTATTAGTTGGGTGAAGTGCTCGTAATATATCCCATGTGGCGACACTTGTGTTTTAGAGAAGGCAATTCTCCATTCGCACTCCTTTAAAAGGAAGCCACAGTTATTGTTACATTAGAAACGATGAGCTATTATATTGGAATAAAAAATTTATTCCAGATAACAAAGTGTCAGAGAGCTGTCCTCAGAGAATATCCCGTGTCACAATTGTCGCCACATAAACATTTAGAAGTGTCTGATCTTAAGGTAACCCCACCTACTTAGAAATCTTCTGCTAAGTGCAGATCATGAAACTGGGACACAGCAGCACAGCAATATAGGGGCAACATTCACTTTTTAACAATATCCATATGAATTTATGTCTCATGTTCGTAAACCCTGGGATTTGGGCAGATGCCAATATTGCGATGCTGCTGTCACCCAGATATTATTAGCTGTAAGGAAGAAACACTGTAGAGAAAACAAACAACTTGTGTATACATTACATAAAACATTTTTTCAGATGACCGAAAGTCGAAAGTAATATGCCACAAGGGAGATCCAAAAACGGGCCAAAATTGTATAGAAAGTATGATCTTGTGCCATCCTAATAAGCCAAGAGGTTTGCCAAAAGGAAACTGAAAGTTGGGCCAAAACTGTGAGCCTAAAAATACGCCAAAAATACGCTGGAATGGTAGTCTCTCTCTCTCTCTCTCTCTCTCTCTCTCTCTCTCTCTCTCTCTCTCTCTCTCTCTCTCTCTCTCTCTCTCTTAGTTGTAACTTACAACTGAAACGTTGCCTACATCAGTTTGAAAACATTGTGCAGGTGAAACTGGTTGTTTTTCGTGCCTCCATTACTCGAAACAGGGTGAATTTTGTTCACTTTTATATGGATCATCTCTTGTAGACATTAACCTTAAACGTTTGCTAGGACGAATAGCGATACCATATAACGACCCTCTATTATACCAGCCTTCACAATACCTTTTACATTCGACAGACTGACACGGGCTAGCAGGCTAGTAAGAATGCCCATCTCTGATAATCCAAGTAGGATTGGGGAATTATTCCCTAGCCTACAGGGATAAAATAAAAGTTAAATGGTACTGGTAAATACCAACGTGTGCAGCGACAGTTCTTATTTGGTTTGATTTCTAATCTGGAAAAACGACGACCACAGAAAATTGCTAATAGGAGAGAAAGATAAATGACAAGCATATTGGTTATTACTATACTAGGCCTAAGGGGCCGACCATTTCATGTTCTGTTGGAAGGGGGAGTGGGCGACCTTGGATTTTGTATGGAGACTAGATATTTTTCAGCTACAAATGCAAAATCAGCTAAAATTATGAGCCTAAATAAAACATTTTTCAAAATCCCACCTTGCAACAACGTATTTTTGGTGGCTGACATGTTCTTTTTGTCCAACAGATGGAAGCATAATTAGTTTTCAATCAATTTCGGAGACAATATATTTATTTTCTGAAAAAATCCTAGCCACCCACACACTCACAGTCAGAGAAATCCTATTGACCGTCCCATTTTGAAAACGCTGATGTGGACGTACAGGGGTAGAATTCAGACCCCTTGTATTATTTAGGTATTTTTGTAGAATGCAAGAAACGAATATTACGTCATATATATATACATCAATCTACTCTTGCATACGAGTAGGTGTCAGTATAGGCTTGCTTCTTGCGCCTGGCCTCGACCTATGTATAAAAGCATGCCCTCTGCAATATCTGAAGACCGAGGGCCAAAGGACCAGCAGTGAGGTCGACTCCTGTAAAGCCATAATGATGAGACGAGTGGAATCCAATATTGACTGGGGCGAAGGGAGATCACTCTCAACCCCTTGTCCGACTACTGCTATTAGTTGGGTGAAGTGCTCGTAATATATCCCATGTGGCGACACTTGTGTTTTAGAGAAGGCAATTCTCCATTCGCACTCCTTTAAAAGGAAGCCACAGTTATTGTTACATTAGAAACGATGAGCTATTATATTGGAATAAAAAATTTATTCCAGATAACAAAGTGTCAGAGAGCTGTCCTCAGAGAATATCCCGTGTCACAATTGTCGCCACATAAACATTTAGAAGTGTCTGATCTTAAGGTAACCCCACCTACTTAGAAATCTTCTGCTAAGTGCAGATCATGAAACTGGGACACAGCAGCACAGCAATATAGGGGCAACATTCACTTTTTAACAATATCCATATGAATTTATGTCTCATGTTCGTAAACCCTGGGATTTGGGCAGATGCCAATATTGCGATGCTGCTGTCACCCAGATATTATTAGCTGTAAGGAAGAAACACTGTAGAGAAAACAAACAACTTGTGTATACATTACATAAAACATTTATTCAGATGACCGAAAGTCGAAAGTAATATGCCACAAGGGAGATCCAAAAACGGGCCAAAATTGTATAGAAAGTATGATCTTGTGCCATCCTAATAAGCCAAGAGGTTTGCCAAAAGGAAACTGAAAGTTGGGCCAAAACTGTGAGCCTAAAAATACGCCAAAAATACGCTGGAATGGTAGTCTCTCTCTCTCTCTCTCTCTCTCTCTCTCTCTCTCTCTCTCTCTCTCTCTCTCTAATACACACATACATGTAGGTTCGTTCATTCACTCCAGCTCACATCTCTAACATATATACACAATATACACTCTCCCTCTCACACATACATACACACATCATACATACATGCTCATTCACTCTCTCACACTCACACACAAACACTCACACACACATACACACATACATGCACACAGACAGACATGATAATTCAATCTTTCATTTACTCTTACACGCACACAATACACACACACAAACATACATATTCATTCAGTCTCTCTCTCTCTCTCTGTCTCTCTCTCTCTCACACACACACACACACATGCTCATTCAATCTTATATTTACTCTCACACAAACGCACACATACAAACAAACCTGCTCATTCATTCACTTACTTGCACACATTCAGACATTAAAAGGATAAAGGAGTCTAAGAGAAGATCTTCCTAAAGAAGGCAGCCGCTCTCGTCAGCGCCTTTCTAAAGGGATGAATCTCTCTGTCATCCACAAAGCTGTGGTCGTCCTCGTCCTCGTACACCCAGTAGTCACTGTCATCATCGTCACTTGGGGCAGGATAGTAATCAGCGTGGTTGATGGTGACGGGGGCGGGGAGCGTCTCACCGTAGACAGGGCGGGCCCAGAACGGAGTGAAGACGCTCAGGGGGTCGGGACAACGGGAAGGGGACACAGCCAGGGAACGCTACACATCGAGGGGGTGGAGGGAGGGACAAAGGAAGTCAGGTCAGACAGAAATACGGGATACTTTTGCAAAGAAAACGAATCACAGTTTATTATAGGGACTGGGCAGACTTAATGTGCAACAAATCAGCTATACTAGACGGAAGAATTTACAGGGTGGGCATGTAAATTTATACATACACAGTCGGACTCCTCATCCTGAGACGGCCACAAACTCACAGCCGCAGGAGTGCCATAATAGCGAATTATGTCCTCCCGAGCTGAAAAAGAAAAACGAAAGCTAGGCTCAGTTAAATGTACGCCGACGGCTACGTTCAAAAAATCACAATTTACGACTTCTGACAGCTACAGTATGTCACTCGACCTCGGCCCTTTGACACCTCGAACTCCAAGTGTATGTAGGGTTACAGGCTGTGCTGCAAGACGACATTTAACCAATAAAATGGGCCAAACAGCTGCTTTTCACGTAATACAGGTTATCTTACATCTGTACTACATCGCCCGACACTATAATGTACGAACAGGTTTCATCTGAGCACCACATGTCAAGTTTACCATCTAAAATGTTCAGTTAAGACAATTGCAAATGGCGGCCGCCATCTTCAGTCCCGATACAGCTGCCTAACAACGACCAATTTCACGTCTAATTTAACATCTTAATACTGTTAAGTGGAATAATTGTGATCTTAAATACCTTGAATGTGAAGCCTTGTATTCATCTTGGAAGAAGAAACACTTGGAATGATACAGCAGTTAGCAAAACGTAGAGGTCAGCGGAGCAAAAGCGATCGTTTTTCTGTTGAAAACAGAAGGGACGTCGATAACGGCAACGGTAACTACGTTACGGAGTTCGAGGAGTCAGAACGAGGCTCATCGCCAGCTTCCGGCCTGGTCAAGCCTAATGGCATTGCCGAGGGTGAAACTGCCGGGTTTATTTCGTCTGAACACCGGGATTAAGTTGTAACTTACAACTGAAACGTTGCCTACATCAGTTTGAAAACATTGTGCAGGTGAAACTGGTTGTTTTTCGTGCCTCCATTACTCGAAACAGGGTGAATTTTGTTCACTTTTATATGGATCATCTCTTGTAGACATTAACCTTAAACGTTTGCTAGGACGAATAGCGATACCATATAACGACCCTCTATTATACCAGCCTTCACAATACCTTTTACATTCGACAGACTGACACGGGCTAGCAGGCTAGTAAGAATGCCCATCTCTGATAATCCAAGTAGGATTGGGGAATTATTCCCTAGCCTACAGGGATAAAATAAAAGTTAAATGGTACTGGTAAATACCAACGTGTGCAGCGACAGTTCTTATTTGGTTTGATTTCTAATCTGGAAAAACGACGACCACAGAAAATTGCTAATAGGAGAGAAAGATAAATGACAAGCATATTGGTTATTACTATACTAGGCCTGAGGGGCCGACCATTTCATGTTCTGTTGGAAGGGGGAGTGGGCGACCTTGGATTTTGTATGGAGACTAGATATTTTTCAGCTACAAATGCAAAATCAGCTAAAATTATGAGACTAAATAAAACATTTTTCAAAATCCCACCTTGCAACAACGTATTTTTGGTGGCTGACATGTTCTTTTTGTCCAACAGATGGAAGCATAATTAGTTTTCAATCAATTTCGGAGACAATATATTTATTTTCTGAAAAAATCCTAGCCACCCACACACTCACAGTCAGAGAAATCCTATTGACCGTCCCATTTTGAAAACGCTGATGTGGACGTACAGGGGTAGAATTCAGACCCCTTGTATTATTTAGGTATTTTTGTAGAATGCAAGATACGAATATTACGTCATATATATATACATCAATCTACTCTTGCATATGAGTAGGTGTCAGTATAGGCTTTCTACTTGCGCCTGGCCTCGGCCTATGTATAAAAGCATGCCCTCTGCAATATCTGAAGACCACGGGCCAAAGGACCAGCGGTGAGGTCGACTCCTGTAAAGCCATAATGATGAGACGAGTGGAATCCAATATTGACTGGGGCGAAGGGAGATCACTCTCAACCCCTTGTCCGACTACTGCTATTAGTTGGGTGAAGTGCTCGTAATATATCCCATGTGGCGACACTTGTGTTTTAGAGAAGGCAATTCTCCATTCGCACTCCTTTAAAAGGAAGCCACAGTTATTGTTACATTAGAAACGATGAGCTATTATATTGGAATAAAAACATTATTCCAGATAACAAAGTGTCAGAGAGCTGTCCTCAGAGAATATCCCGTGTCACAATTGTCGCCACATAAACATTTAGAAGTGTCTGATCTTAAGGTAACCCCACCTACTTAGAAATCTTCTGCTAAGTGCAGATCATGAAACTGGGACACAGCAGCACAGCAATATAGGGGCAACATTCACTTTTTAACAATATCCATATGAATTTATGTCTCATGTTCGGAAACCCTGGGATTTGGGCAGATGCCAATATTGCGATGCTGCTGTCACCCAGATATTATTAGCTGTAAGGAAGAAACACTGTAGAGAAAACAAACAACTTGTGTATAGATTACAGAAACATTTATTCAGATGACTGAAAGTCGAAAGTAATATGCCTCAAGGGAGATCCAAAAACGGGCCAAAATTGTATAGAAAGTATGGTCTTGTGCCATGCTAATAAGCCAAGAGGTTTGCCAAAAGGAAACTGAAAGTTGGGCCAAAACTGTGAGCCTAAAAATACGCCAAAAATACGCTGGAATGGTAGTCTCTCTCTCTCTCTCTCTCTCTCTCTCTCTCTCTCTCTCTCTTTCTCTCTCATACACACTTACATGTAGGCTCGTTCATTAACTCCAACTCTCATCTCTAAAATATATACACAATATACACTCTCCCTCTCACACATACATACACGCATCATACATACATGCTCATTCACTCTCTCACACTCTCACACAAACACTCACACACACATACATGCATACAGACAGACATGATAATTCAATCTTTCATTTACTCTTACACGCACACAATACACACACACAAACATACATATTCATTCAGTCTCTCTCTCTGTGTCTCTCTCTCTCTCTGTCTCTCTCACACACACACACACATGCTCATTCAATCTTATATTTACTCTCACACAAACGCACACATACATACAAACCTGCTCATTCATTCACTCACTTGCACACATTCAGACATTAAAAGGATAAAGGAGTCTAAGAGAAGATCTTCCTAAAGAAGGCAGCCGCTCTCGTCAGCGCCTTTCTAAAGGGATGAATCTCTCTGTCATCCACAAAGCTGTGGTCGTCCTCGTCCTCGTACACCCAGTAGTCACTGTCATCATCGTCACTTGGGGCAGGATAGTAATCAGCGTGGTTGATGGTGACGGGGGCGGGGAGCGTCTCACCGTAGACAGGGCGGGCCCAGAACGGAGTGAAGACGCTCAGGGGGTCGGGACAACGGGAAGGGGACACAGCCAGGGAACGCTACACATCGAGGGGGTGGAGGGAGGGACAAAGGAAGTCAGGTCAGACAGAAATACGGGATACTTTTGCAAAGAAAACGAATCACAGTTTATTATAGGGACTGGGCAGACTTAATGTGCAACAAATCAGCTATACTAGACGGAAGAATTGACAGGGTGGGCATGTAAATTTATACATACACAGTCGGACTCCTCATCCTGAGACGGCCACAAACTCACAGCCGCAGGAGTGCCATAATAGCGAATTATGTCCTCCCGAGCTGAAAAAGAAAAACGAAAGCTAGGCTCAGTTAAATGTACGCCGACGGCTACGTTCAAAAAATCACAATTTACGACTTCTGACAGCTACAGTATGTCACTCGACCTCGGCCCTTTGACACCTCGAACTCCAAGTGTATGTAGGGTTACAGGCTGTGCTGCAAGACGACATTTAACCAATAAAATGGGCCAAACAGCTGTTTTTCACGTAATACAGGTTATCTTACATCTGTACTACATCGCCCGACACTATAATGTACGAACAGGTTTCATCTGAGCACCACATGTCAAGTTTACCATCTAAAATGTTCAGTTAAGACAATTGCAAATGGCGGCCGCCATCTTCAGTCCCGATACAGCTGCCTAACAACGACCAATTTCACGTCTAATTTAACATCTTAATACTGTTAAGTGGAATAATTGTGATCTTAAATACCTTGAATGTGAAGCCTTGTATTCATCTTGGAAGAAGAAACACTTGGAATGATACAGCAGTTAGCAAAACGTAGAGGTCAGCGGAGCAAAAGGGATCGTTTTTCTGTTGAAAACAGAAGGGACGTCGATAACGGCAACGGTAACTACGTTACGGAGTTCGAAGAGTCAGAACGAGGCTCATCGCCAGCTTCCGGCCTGGTCAAGCCTAATGGCATTGCCGAGGGTGAAACTGCCGGGTTTATTTCGTCTGAACACCGGGATTAAGTTGTAACTTACAACTGAAACGTTGCCTACATCAGTTTGAAAACATTGTGCAGGTGAAACTGGTTGTTTTTCGTGCCTCCATTACTCGAAACAGGGTGAATTTTGTTCACTTTTATATGGATCATCTCTTGTAGACATTAACCTTAAACGTTTGCTAGGACGAATAGCGATACCATATAACGACCCTCTATTATACCAGCCTTCACAATACCTTTTACATTCGACAGACTGACACGGGCTAGCAGGCTAGTAAGAATGCCCATCTCTGATAATCCAAGTAGGATTGGGGAATTATTCCCTAGCCTACAGGGATAAAATAAAAGTTAAATGGTACTGGTAAATACCAACGTGTGCAGCGACAGTTCTTATTTGGTTTGATTTCTAATCTGGAAAAACGACGACCACAGAAAATTGCTAATAGGAGAGAAAGATAAATGACAAGCATATTGGTTATTACTATACTAGGCCTGAGGGGCCGACCATTTCATGTTCTGTTGGAAGGGGGAGTGGGCGACCTTGGATTTTGTATGGAGACTAGATATTTTTCAGCTACAAATGCAAAATCAGCTAAAATTATGAGACTAAATAAAACATTTTTCAAAATCCCACCTTGCAACAACGTATTTTTGGTGGCTGACATGTTCTTTTTGTCCAACAGATGGAAGCATAATTAGTTTTCAATCAATTTCGGAGACAATATATTTATTTTCTGAAAAAATCCTAGCCACCCACACACTCACAGTCAGAGAAATCCTATTGACCGTCCCATTTTGAAAACGCTGATGTGGACGTACAGGGGTAGAATTCAGACCCCTTGTATTATTTAGGTATTTTTGTAGAATGCAAGATACGAATATTACGTCATATATATATACATCAATCTACTCTTGCATATGAGTAGGTGTCAGTATAGGCTTTCTACTTGCGCCTGGCCTCGGCCTATGTATAAAAGCATGCCCTCTGCAATATCTGAAGACCACGGGCCAAAGGACCAGCGGTGAGGTCGACTCCTGTAAAGCCATAATGATGAGACGAGTGGAATCCAATATTGACTGGGGCGAAGGGAGATCACTCTCAACCCCTTGTCCGACTACTGCTATTAGTTGGGTGAAGTGCTCGTAATATATCCCATGTGGCGACACTTGTGTTTTAGAGAAGGCAATTCTCCATTCGCACTCCTTTAAAAGGAAGCCACAGTTATTGTTACATTAGAAACGATGAGCTATTATATTGGAATAAAAACATTATTCCAGATAACAAAGTGTCAGAGAGCTGTCCTCAGAGAATATCCCGTGTCACAATTGTCGCCACATAAACATTTAGAAGTGTCTGATCTTAAGGTAACCCCACCTACTTAGAAATCTTCTGCTAAGTGCAGATCATGAAACTGGGACACAGCAGCACAGCAATATAGGGGCAACATTCACTTTTTAACAATATCCATATGAATTTATGTCTCATGTTCGGAAACCCTGGGATTTGGGCAGATGCCAATATTGCGATGCTGCTGTCACCCAGATATTATTAGCTGTAAGGAAGAAACACTGTAGAGAAAACAAACAACTTGTGTATAGATTACAGAAACATTTATTCAGATGACTGAAAGTCGAAAGTAATATGCCTCAAGGGAGATCCAAAAACGGGCCAAAATTGTATAGAAAGTATGGTCTTGTGCCATGCTAATAAGCCAAGAGGTTTGCCAAAAGGAAACTGAAAGTTGGGCCAAAACTGTGAGCCTAAAAATACGCCAAAAATACGCTGGAATGGTAGTCTCTCTCTCTCTCTCTCTCCCTCTCTCTCTCTCTCTCTCTCTCTCTCTCATACACACTTACATGTAGGCTCGTTCATTAACTCCAACTCTCATCTCTAAAATATATACACAATGTACACTCTCCCTCTCACACATACATACACGCATCATACATACATGCTCATTCACTCTCTCACACTCTCACACAAACACTCACACACACATACATGCATACAGACAGACATGATAATTCAATCTTTCATTTACTCTTACACGCACACAATACACACACACAAACATACATATTCATTCAGTCTCTCTCTCTCTGTCTCTCTCTCTCTATCTCTCTCTCTCTCTCTCACACACACACATGCTCATTCAATCTTATATTTACTCTCACACAAACGCACACATACATACAAACCTGCTCATTCATTCACTCACTTGCACACATTCAGACATTAAAAGGATAAAGGAGTCTAAGAGAAGATCTTCCTAAAGAAGGCAGCCGCTCTCGTCAGCGCCTTTCTAAAGGGATGAATCTCTCTGTCATCCACAAAGCTGTGGTCGTCCTCGTCCTCGTACACCCAGTAGTCACTGTCATCATCGTCACTTGGGGCAGGATAGTAATCAGCGTGGTTGATGGTGACGGGGGCGGGGAGCGTCTCACCGTAGACAGGGCGGGCCCAGAACGGAGTGAAGACGCTCAGGGGGTCGGGACAACGGGAAGGGGACACAGCCAGGGAACGCTACACATCGAGGGGGTGGAGGGAGGGACAAAGGAAGTCAGGTCAGACAGAAATACGGGATACTTTTGCAAAGAAAACGAATCACAGTTTATTATAGGGACTTGGCAGACTTAATGTGCAACAAATCAGCTATACTAGACGGAAGAATTTACAGGGTGGGCATGTAAATTTATACATACACAGTCGGACTCCTCATCCTGAGACGGCCACAAACTCACAGCCGCAGGAGTGCCATAATAGCGAATTATGTCCTCCCGAGCTGAAAAAGAAAAACGAAAGCTAGGCTCAGTTAAATGTACGCCGAAGGCTACGTTCAAAAAATCACAATTTACGACTTCTGACAGCTACAGTATGTCACTCGACCTCGGCCCTTTGACACCTCGAACTCCAAGTGTATGTAGGGTTACAGGCTGTGCTGCAAGACGACATTTAACCAATAAAATGGGCCAAACAGCTGCTTTTCACGTAATACAGGTTATCTTACATCTGTACTACATCGCCCGACACTATAATGTACGAACAGGTTTCATCTGAGCACCACATGTCAAGTTTACCATCTAAAATGTTCAGTTAAGACAATTGCAAATGGCGGCCGCCATCTTCAGTCCCGATACAGCTGCCTAACAACGACCAATTTCACGTCTAATTTAACATCTTAATACTGTTAAGTGGAATAATTGTGATCTTAAATACCTTGAATGTGAAGCCTTGTATTCATCTTGGAAGAAGAAACACTTGGAATGATACAGCAGTTAGCAAAACGTAGAGGTCAGCGGAGCAAAAGCGATCGTTTTTCTGTTGAAAACAGAAGGGACGTCGATAACGGCAACGGTAACTACGTTACGGAGTTCGAGGAGTCAGAACGAGGCTCATCGCCAGCTTCCGGCCTGGTCAAGCCTAATGGCATTGCCGAGGGTGAAACTGCCGGGTTTATTTCGTCTGAACACCGGGATTAAGTTGTAACTTACAACTGAAACGTTGCCTACATCAGTTTGAAAACATTGTGCAGGTGAAACTGGTTGTTTTTCGTGCCTCCATTACTCGAAACAGGGTGAATTTTGTTCACTTTTATATGGATCATCTCTTGTAGACATTAACCTTAAACGTTTGCTAGGCCGAATAGCAATACCATATAACGACCCTCTATTATACCAGCCTTCACAATACCTTTTACATTCGACAGACTGACACGGGCTAGCAGGCTAGTAAGAATGCCCATCTCTGATAATCCAAGTGGGATTGGGGAATTATTCCCTAGCCTACAGGGATAAAATAAAAGTAAAATGGTACTGGTAAATACCAACGTGTGCAGCGACAGTTCTTATTTGGTTTGATTTCTAATCTGGAAAAACGACGACCACAGAAAATAGCTAATAGGAGAGAAAGATAAATGACAAGCATATTGGTTATTACTATACTAGGCCTAAGGGGCCGACCATTTCATGTTCTGTTGGAAGGGGGAGTGGGCGACCTTGGATTTTGTATGGAGACTAGATATTTTTCAGTTACAAATGCAAAATCAGCTAAAATTATGAGACTAAATAAAACATTTTTGCAAAATTCCACCTTCCAACAACGTATTTTTGGTGGCTGACATGTTCTTTTTGTCCAACAGATGGAAGCATAATTAGTTTTCAATCAATTTCGGAGACAATATATTTATTTTCTGAAAAAATCCTAGCCACCCACACACTCACAGTCAGAGAAATCCTATTGACCGTCCCATTTTGAAAACGCTGATGTGGACGTACAGGGGTAGAATTCAGACCCCTTGTATTTTTTAGGTATTTTTGTAGAATGCAAGATACGAATATTACGTCATATATATATACATCAATCTACTCTTGCATACGAGTACGGCCTATGTATAAAAGCATGCCCTCTGCAATATCTGAAGACCACGGGCCACAGGACCAGCAGTGAGGTCGACTCCTGGAAAGCCATAATGATGAGACGAGTGGAATCCAATATGGCCTCAGACCACAATTAATTTCCTTCTTTGCTATCTACAGTGACATGACAGCCCACCATAATTATTATCAGTCGTAGGCTGTTCTCCTGTTGCATGCTGACCAACCTGCCACTTGTCACTTAAAACGCAAACTTACGTCCAGGATCCACCACCTTGCTTTCGCAGTAACCACTGTCAACAATGCTCACCGGAAGTTTCGAGCCGAAACACACACAGCGGCCTTCAACTTGGGGTCAAATCATGGGAAGCTGGAATCAATACCTTCACAGATTGGGGCTTACAAAAAATTGACAGCAAACTACAATGTCTTATCTTTCATTTAAGCTATCACAAGTCACTCCAAAAAAATTGCCACTGGCTGAACAGCCCATTTCAACTGGGTACTATATTCTCCTATTTTCCTTCCGGTTCATGGTAAAACTTAGGGGGGATAACTGTGGTCTGAGGCCTATCAGGACAGAAAAAAGTATGCAATTCAAATACAACTTCATCAATACTAAGCCCATACACTGTTGAAGGCTCACAGAAAATTTGGAATCCCTAACTCATACACAGCTTGACTTATAGTCATTTGAAATCATGCTGCATCCATAGCACTTGAGAGTACATTTTTGGCATGAATTCATTTCAAATGCAATTCTAATTTGTCCATAACTCCATAACCAAAAGGAAATTGACAAAACAAGCAAGTGTTCCTGTCTCGTCATGACATATACTATCAACAGACATCAATTTCAGTCCGGTATATCAATTCTTTTTTTTTTGGCCTATTTTTAGGTACATGCATGCATTTTTTAACAAAACAATTGAATTAAAGTTCATATTTTTCAACAAAAATGAAAATTGAAACTGTTAAATTTTTATTCACATGAAAGCCCTGTCTTTACTCATTAAAATGATTGGTGGGACAGGTAGCTGTGTACAGCCAATCAAGTGCAGCGAGTCACCAGGTGTGACCACTCTCAGCTGACACTCGGCCAATACACGCCAAGGTGTCAAACTGCGTGTACAGCTCAACTGCAATTTGGACTGCTGGCACAAGACATATGTATGTCTTGAGAGTTTCTAATACATTTACACGCTTGTCATTGCCATTGACATTACACAGTCATGGGGTATATAGGTACATCTTGTGCTCAGAGCTCATTAGTTCTGTCCGAGACAATCACAATGAAAGGCGATCGCAAGAGAATCAAGTCACAGTTCAGCAAGGGCCACACTCCCTGGAACAAAGGTCTCACCCTTGAGTCTGAAGAGACAGAAAGTGACTCTCCACCCCAGATACCCAGGACTGTCACTAGGATGAGTGCTGAAGACTTCTCACTGGTTACCAAGTCTAGGCTGGATGGCACTGGGCTGTCGACACCTGACTGTGAGGGCATCTCTACCTCTGTGAGGCTGTTGCGGCCTACTCCGGCCAGCAAGCAAAACCTGAAACAAGAGTCAAGCAAAGATGACTTGGAGGGTATGCGACTAGTCGACAATGAAAAGGTGGCCGAAGCATGGAACACAGCTCTGCGACTGCATCGTTCGACATCCACTGACTGCGACGACCCTCAGCTGCAGATAGCCAAGGAGAGAAAATGGGGAGCATGCTGGAAAGTGACACTGAAATGTGTTGTATGTGACTTCACAGCACCTGAAATGAAGTTGTATAAAGAAATCAAGACAGGCAAACCTGGACCAAACCCAGCAGCCCCTAACGTAGGACTTGCCTTGGGTCTTCAAGACACCCCTATTGGGAACACAAGAGCCAGGTTACTGATGGCGAACATGGACATTCCGCCCCCATGCAGGAGCAGTATGCAGAGGACCTCCAACAAGGTGGCTATTGCTGTTACTGAACTGAATACACAGGATATGGCTGAAAAAGTTGAATTGGTAAAGGAAGTTAATCGGAAGAGGGGTACTGAGCCATGCGAGATGAATATTGCCATGGATGGCCGATACAACTCAACGACAATAGCAAGCAGGAAGAAGCCAGGGCAGAATGCATCACAAGCAATCGGCATAGCCTGCGAAACTATTACCGATAAGAAGTTCATCATCGGCGCGTCATTCCAGAATAAGCTGTGCTGGACTGGTGCTTGGCTGAAAGGAAAAGGAATGGATGTGAAGTGTCCAGGGGGGCACCCAGACTGTACTGCAAACATGTCGGCCTTCGCTCCGTTCTCCGAGTTCAATATGGGAGAGGACATTGGAAATCAGCTTGCGCTACAGGGTGTGCTAATTAAGTATGCTACTACCGATGGGGATTCTAAGTCTGCAGATGGTATAGACAAGGCTCTGAAAGTGTTAGACCCTATGTGGAAGGTGCAGAGGCTAGCTGATCCCACCCACTTGGCTCAAGGACAGTTTCGGCAATGCTACAGAGCTGATTTCAACCCAGATATGTTCCCCGGCACTACTCGTACACAGAAATTGGAGGCTAAGAAGGTGCTAAGTCAGGATGTAAAGGCACGGTGCAGCCTGATACTGAAAGAACTCATGAAGGATCATGCAGGCGACATGAAAACACTTCGTAGTATCTTACCTAGAGTGCTCGAAGCAACCCTCAAGTGCTACAGCGGCGACTGCTCCAGGTGTGCCCGGTACTCTGTTGTGTGTCGAGGCGGTGTAACAAACAGCTGGTGGCAGCGGTCCATGTTCCTCGGCTGCAACAAAATCACTCATTTCAATATGGATGACAATGATAAACACTTGATGAATGAAATTCTCAAGATGAAGCTGAGTGTCGAAGTTGTCGAACAAATGAAACTGTACACAGACACACAGAAATGTGAAGCCGTGAACCGATCAATGAGTATTTCTTTGCCAAAGAACGTGAACTTTTCAAGAAATATGATTGGGAGGGCTTCATCGACTATTCATAGGCTCAACAATGGCCCCGGGACATCAGCAATCGACAAGTGCCAAAACTCTGGTGTTGAACTATCAAGTCGAGCAGTACGGTCACTTGAACAAATGGACAAGGAAGCTGCCTATCACAAGGAATACCAGAAAAGTCCCAGTGTTGTGAAAAGAAAGCTCGTACAGCATGGGAGCAAAATTAGTGAACATTTAAAGTCAAAACTGAGTGACAAACAGAGGGGGGACTACAAAAAGGGTCAACTTGACCCTGTGCCATGTTTTAGCAAACAAGCTGACCATTCATATTCAAAGAAATGAACATGTGCAGTAATACTGTAGGTAATGACTAGCTTATGACTGACTTTGTGTAAACAATTGAGTTGAAATAGGTAACAGTTGCTGTACAGCTATGCTTTTTGTATATGCAATGCTAACAATCAGCTGTCACTGTGCTGAACATCAGTTAATGAATAAAATCTTAATCATTTACTTTGCTTGTTGTTGTCTCTTTTCATAGCTTCAAAGCCAAAAGGCAATCTGCATATGGCGCATGGCCTTTGCATGCACCCCTGTTCACACAGGCTACTCTTTCTGCATTAATGCTATGAGGCTCAGCAGAAAGATGTTCGACATAGGTGCATTTGGAATTATGGCACAAATGGCTGATGTCCAAATCACCTATGTCGAAATCTTCCCTATGCACAATGTAGCTGAGTCTATGGGCATTTATGGTGCGCCACTTGTTGGATATGGGGCAATAGTATCTCAAAACCCCATATCCACTGGGCTTACATGCCCTAGACCACAGCTGACATTGGCCGTTTTGACAGGTGCCGTGTTGGTCAGTTTTGGCTGAATGCCGAGCAAATAACTCTCTGTATTTCTTAAAAAAGGCATTGATGTTGGCCATATTAAAAGTGTCCAAGTGCAAACGAGGCACGACAGGTGTAGTGATACATGATTCTACCATATTGGAACTCATATGACTTATTATGATGCTGGCATTCACTCATTTCAACAACATGCATAAAATCGCACGTTCGAAAAAGTACACAAAATCATTAAAAAAAATTAAAAAATATTTCAACCTGAATACACATGTACACAGATTTCAACACTTACTGTGAATATATGTGCCAAGTTTCAAGTCAAAATCTTGCATAATAATAGAGATATAGTCAATCAAACATATGCACTAGCCTCACCATATCAGGCCTCAGACCACAATTAATTTCCTTCTTTGCTATCTACAGTGACATGACAGCCCACCATAATTATTATCAGTCGTAGGCTGTTCTCCTGTTGCATGCTGACCAACCTGCCACTTGTCACTTAAAACGCAAACTTACGTCCAGGATCCACCACCTTGCTTTCGCAGTAACCACTGTCAACAATGCTCACCGGAAGTTTCGAGCCGAAACACACACAGCGGCCTTCAACTTGGGGTCAAATCATGGGAAGCTGGAATCAATACCTTCACAGATTGGGGCTTACAAAAAATTGACAGCAAACTACAATGTCTTATCTTTCATTTAAGCTATCACAAGTCACTCCAAAAAAATTGCCACTGGCTGAACAGCCCATTTCAACTGGGTACTATATTCTCCTATTTTCCTTCCGGTTCATGGTAAAACTTAGGGGGGATAACTGTGGTCTGAGGCCATATTGACTGGGGCGAAGGGAGATCACTCTAAATCCCTTGTCCGACTACTGCTATTAGTTGGGTGATGTGCTCGTAATATATCCCATGTGGCGACACTTGTGTTTTAGAGAAGAAGGCAATTCTCGATTCGCACTCCTTTAAAAGGAAGCCACAATGATTGTTACGTTAGATACAGCTTGAAAAACTCTGAATGTGGTGTTTCTCCAGGACAAAGCACCTGTGCACAAGTCTGTTTGTTTTCACCATGGCTGCTTAGCATGACTCAAACCTATTGCACACCCTCCGTATTCACCAGATTTCGCACGGTCCGATTTCCACCTCTTCTTAACTTGAAGGAAGAACTGTCAGGCAAACATTTCGTAAATGATATCATTTCTGCTGTTAACTTTTAACACTACCAGGAGACCTGCTGCACCAGTAGGATCCAGGCATTCCATAACCATTGACAGAATTCTGTGGACATTGGAGTGGATTATGTTGAATATTAATTATCAATAACTCATTGAACGCAGTTACGCTCAGAACCTTTCAGCCACCCCTTGTACTTGGGACTGTAAAAGCCTAGTCCTAGATTTCATTAAAGCAGTAAATGTTTTCAATCTTTGTTACTTCAAATCACGAGTGAGTGAGTTGGGTTTAACGCTGCTTTTAACAGTATTCCTATATCACGGTGTGTCTGCTTAATGTGGGAGGAACGCTCGAAGTGATGCAGGTATCAGACGTTTACCACGTCGGTGAAACCCACGAGCACGGTTTGGTGCTGACAAACCTAGAAACATAATCGGGGCAAACCGGGATTCAAACCCACAATCATAGGTTTTGGCACAGCGAATCACTGCCCCTTAGACAACTGGGCCACCCGTGCCGCCACTTCAAATTACGAGTTACCTCGCTTAATTAATTGTGTGTTCCTTCATCTTGTGTATTCCGCCATGACATTTGTCAGTACTATGGATTCAAGATCAAGGCATATGCTATCCACATTGTGAAGTGCCCTATGATTAATACTAAGCCCCACAGCACATAACAGCTGAAATGGAAATACAACCGAAATACTGACCAAAGTTCCTCATTCACACCAAGAATGACAAAACAAGACACTGAAATAAAGATTTTATTTTTTTCTATAAACAAAGATCACAGCAAAATATGCTTATTGTATTGAAAATTTGACTATACCTGTATGCAAGATGTCCATATGTACATTCAGTGTGAGTTCACACTCGGAGGTCAAGCCCACACAACCTCATGTCTTGAGCAAAACAAACAAACTTAGGCTGTGAAATCTGAGATGGGCTCAGCTTTAAAAATTTAAAAAATCATATAAACTTTTATCACTTCAGAACACTTTACAATGTCCTGGAGCACAGAATTATTAGGTTGCTTTTTTTTTAGGAACTTATGAACCAAAAAAACTCATTGACACAAGAAAATGACCCTGAATTCCTTGTTTAAGGCCTGACCAAATTGTTCAAGGATTGTTTTAAAGCCATGCGTGGTCACCACAGCCAACTAACAACAAATCCAGTCTCACTTTTCATCCACAACCTCCCAAGTCTGGCTTAACAAAAGTAAAATACTGCCCTGAATAAGAAGTGCTAAGTCCTCCAATACTGGAAGTAAAAGTCAGCACCAGGGCCTAATAGCACAAAGCTGTCTTAGCCCTATTAACATAGTAGCTCCTATTGACTTGAGTCTTAGTGCTAAGATCACTTTGTGCAAGTGGACCCCGCAGATTTAAACGGCAAAATATACACGTCAAGCACAACAGATGTAGGTTCAGTCCATTAATTGTAGGTATATGGTTACCAATCTTTGCCTTGTATGAGTGAGTGAGTGAATTGGGTTTAACGCTGCTTTTAACAGTATTCCAGTCATATCGCTGCGTGTCAGCTTAATGTGGGAGGAAAGCCCAAAGTGATGCAGGTCTCAGACGTTTACCACTTCGGTGAAACCCACGAGCACGGGTATGGTGCTGACAAACCTAGAAACATAAACGGGGCGAACCAGGATTCGAACCCACAATCATAGGTTTCTGGCATGCCCAAGGGACGCAACTCTGCACAGCGAATCGCGGCGCCTTAGACGACTGGGCCACCCGTGCCCCCCTCATCTTGTATGATATACTGATGGAAATGAATAAGTAACACTTAGTTTTGGACATAGTGAAATGATATGCTATTGCTTCCCAGCCTTGTCTTCCAAATACACACTGGAAACAATGCACACAAACACATCTTAACATTTGAATACTGACATATGTTGAATTTGTATGTTAATTTCAAATGTAATGATAGTATAGCTTAATTCCCCATATTTTTCATTGTTCCCTTACTCGTTTCCATCAGTACATAGTAGATGGGCCAATTGAATGTTGATCATAGTCTCATATTTAAACATTTTTCTAAAATATTTGCCGTGATTTCATACAAAAGAATTATAGTCACAAAGTCAGCCAATATATGCTAAGATGGAGGGAGTGTCATGACACTTCTGTTTTTGGTACTAACTTTTGGCAGGATTAACACAAATACACTGTTTAAGTTCCGGCCTGACAAAGCTGTGAAATAATACTACAAAGACTTCTTCATTACCTGTTCAAGCTGCCATGAAGTTTAATGAGAAAATTACAATTTAGTGGAAGATGAGGTGACCATCTGTTTTCAAAACAGAAATATAAGCTACAAGACCACACACATACTGTTGTCACAATTGAGATGTTTATCGGAAGCAATGTAAATTTGGGAGACAAAAACACAAATAAAACATCCATAAAATTTGTAATAGAACTAAAAATCTTGAATAATCACCATCATCACCTTTCACATATGGATGATTCACTTCCCTTTTTCCTAAATTGACTTCCATAAAATAATCTGTGATAAGATAATGAGTGAGTTGGGTTTAATGCCGCTTTTAACAGTATTCCAGTTCTATCACGGCGTGTCAGCTTAATGTGGGAGTAAAACCCGAAGTGATGCAGGTCCCAGACGTTTACCACTTCGGTGAAACCCATGAGCACGGGTATGGTGCTGACAAACCTAGAAACATAATCGGGGCGAACCGGGATTCGAACCCACAATCATAGGTTTCTGGCGTGCCCAAGGGACGCAACTCTGCACAGCGAATCGCGGCGCCTTAGACAACTGGGCCACCTGTGCCCCCGATAAGATAATGCATGAAGTGGGTAAATGTCAGCGGGCCCCATGTGACGGCAACCAAGTAATACAACTTAGAAGTGACAAACAGTGGTTAATAGTGTGAACAACTAGCCATGGCCATCTCGTCTCCTCTGTGTGTTGTTCTCTCCATACTTCTCTGCCATTGCTGCCGCCCAATGACCAGTTTCAGTCCTACTTTAAGACAAGAATGTGGCACTGGAGAACTATTGAGGCCTTACATCTCCAATGTTAGGCCAAGATTTCTTTTAATTTGTTCAATCAAGGATCCACCAGCCAATTTCCAACATGAATGAAAAACTAAACTCCAATTTCCCTCAACCCATGCACAAATATTCTACAATTCTTGGCAGTTTAGAATTACATAAAAAAATTAAAAAATCTAGAGTTCTGTCCCTTGTCCTCAATACGCCTAGCCTAAATTTACACCAATAGGTTAGGGAGAAAAGCCAACATTGTGCACACTGACAGTTTAAAAATAAAAAAAATCCTTGATTGTGCGATGGCCATGATTTTTGTTTTATTGGCAGGAAAAATCTGTGATCAAACAAATAATAACATAATGGCCTTATGTTCCTCTTGTCCTTGAATAATGTGCAGTCATACACAACATGGAGGCAAAAATACTGGTAGTTATGCTGGAGTAATACACTGGTCAATATTGTGACAAGCTTGAGATGGCATCTTTGATGTGTATGCTCACAGTGCAATATGTACTACATGCTTCCACACTATGCAATGGTTTTCATGCATACCAGAAATGCAATATATAACGGCATAAGCTCATGCCAAGCTACAGTTTATACATACACTTACACACTATGCAAAATGAGGTGTATCTGCATACTAGGTATGCAATATGCATATGCTAACACCATCCAGTATATACATGTACATATACACTATGCAAAATGAGGTGTATCTGCATACTAGGTATGCAATATGCATATGCTAACACCATCCAGTATATACATGTACATATACACTATGCAAAATGAGGTGTACCTGCATACTCGGTATGCAATATGCATATGCTAACACCATCCAGTATATACATGTACATATACACTATGCAAAATGATGTATATGCATACACAATTTGCAACATTTTGTATGTGAAACTCTGCATTGGTGCATCCTCTTAATACACACTGTAATATAGTTCAAATGTTGAGTGTTCAATGGTGTATAGATCCTTTCACACCAGGCAACATAGGCCTCAACACTGTCCATTATAGTATGTGTGCATACTCTATGCAATATGGTGAATGAGCTTTAATACTATGCAATGTATGAGCTTTAATACTATGCAATGTACAAGCTTCAACACTGCAATACGGCACACCTACACACTCCAGGGTACAGGGTGCAATTTTACATTGACAAGACTGCACTGGTGCAGGTTAAAATTGGCTTGAGCAGCCCAGTTATATAAGACTGCTATCAGTAAAATACATGAGTATTTATAATATATTTACTTCAAATTTATACCATGTATACAAGATCTAAAAGAATGCAAATATATTAACTTTCATTTTTGAAGAGATCGACAAACTTCCCTTTATACATGTCAGCTAAAAATATGTTTTTATTGTAACATGTTAGTCATTACGACATTATAATGTTTTACAGCAAGGGTAGATTTAACAACAAATTCGATGTAGCCAGCAGGGCTTGCTTCTTTCAAAAGTTACTGGCACTTCTCCAAAATAACTGGTCCAAAGCTAAATGTTGGAGGCCACTGTTGAGTTTCTCGTGTGGGCTCTGAAAAGTTTAGAACTCCTCACCCCTAAAACGTCATTTCCTGCACTCTGAGATTAAATCTTGGCTTCCTTTTGCCTCATCTGTGGCGATTTAAGAGCAAATAAAGATGTTGTTGTACAGAACATTACAAAATGGCCGTCGGTTGTGTCATTCTACCGAGATGATCTTTGTGTTAACCATTCACAAGAATTCATCCCCCCTAAATATTTTCTCATAAAGAATTACCTAGTTTCCATTTTTTAAAAATAGCATACACAGAGAAGAGAAATTTTGACTAGCCAGACGGGCCATCTACTTTTTGATTCAGCAAGCCTTTTATAATTGTAAGTGGCAATGGGCCAACGGGCTAGCAATTAAATCAACCCCTGATTACAGTAAATTTGAAGTGTAAATGTACCGTATATCGCTGTGTATAAGGCGAGTTTTTCGTACCTAAAATGAGGGGGTTAAGAAAGGGGGTCCCAGGACAGTCACTGCTCAGTGTAATATTAAAAAAATATGTCACATAATGAGTAAACTAACATTGTCTAAAAGGCCTTTTTGTCTTAATTCTCCAGTACAGTATATGGTGCAGCCAGTTTATCAATTAACTGCAGACAAGAAAAATGCACCCTGCATTACAGTGTAATATAGCATGTGTATGTTCACACTCCATGCAGGGAAGACTTACACATTGCAATATAGCATAAATACTGTGTGATGTGGTGTTAATGCTTGGATACAGACACTGATGTAAATATACACAGTGCAACATGCATCGTGCAGGTTTACATGTTGTGCCATGACGTGCATATTAACCTGCAAAAGAGCAGAGTAAGGTGACAGACAGTAGTCTGATTGGCAAGGTAACATCAATACTGGCTTGAAACACAATCACCATGTGTATGCTGCGTAATAGGATGGCATCTGCTCAGAGACGGCTTGTAGTGATGATGAAGACAAAACAGACATACCAAGCCTAGGGCAAAGCCTTTCATGGTACAAAGTCTCATGTTGGACAAAAGACGACCCAATTTTAAGACATCTCTGTACCCCCCCCAAACACACACACACCCCTCACAATACACACACACCCCACAATATACACACAGACCCCACAATATACACACACACCCATACAAAATTATTGTTAAAATGACACTCATGTAGTTCTTCAGTCATACAAATCCAATTCCACCATGTATTAATGATAGTGTGGCAGGGTGTTTTGAGGATGTCAAATTGACTACTTTCTCACTCAACTTCAGAGTAATATGAGCTATCATCTACTGACTTTAACTGTAATCCATAAAAAGTTAATTTATCGAAAGGAAAACTTACGGATTTATCACGTCACCTGAGCCCACCCATAAAAAGTACCGTATTTGACATAATAAGCGCCCCGCTCTAATAAGCGCAGACGGCGATATTTGCTAATATGTTGGCTACTGAACAATCCAAATTAGCACCCCTTCTGATTGATCAATGTACACAAGACTTATCATACGCACTCATGTGTTATACACACCCTTAATCATGGGAAATTAAATTCTTGAAAAATATATGTCGTATATGAACATTTCAGGCTGTCAGCATAAACCATGAAATTTAATTTTCAACTCGTTTTTTTCCACCAAAATAATATTCTAATTTTGAGAGTGCCCTGGGCGCTTATTATGTCGAATACGGTAAGCCTTTTTAGTCCACATTGAACTTCAGAAGTCCTGCCTAACACGCCCAATGTGATGAGCTACATATGACGTCTTTACCATGAACTGACCGCAACTGCTACGTTGATATTGAGGATGAGGATGACTATCTCAACCTAGCACCGTCAAGTGGACATCTAATGTGCAGCTTGGAGTAAGCAGGTAAAGCATGTTAGGGATATGTCTGCAAGCGACATCAAGATCTCACCGCCAACTACAGCAGGTTGCAATCCCTTCGTATTGTAACATGTACTTTGTACAAACGTTCCATATTTACAAACATGAACACTCTAGTGAACAATTCATGAAAATTAACTTAACTACAGTATATATATATCACACTCACATTGTCTACAATACATCATTGACAGGAAACTCATGGATTTCAACATCAGTGTGATGCCCTCAGAACTGACAAACCATAATATATATACATGCATGTATATATATATATATACCACATCATCATAATTATACATATACTGTACATTACACCAGCTTCTTCAAGCATCAATACTGTCACTCCAGTCAGACAAGACTCACAAGTTCATGGCATGTTATTCCACTAAGTTGGTTCTGTTAAGCTATCAAGAAAATATCACTACCTTCTGGTTGCTAATGCTAAGTCAAAATCATTCATAAAATGTTTGTTTGTTTGTTTGTTGTTTAACGCCGCACTCAGCAATATTCCAGCTATATGACAGCGGTCTGTAAATAGGCGAGTATGAACCAGACAATCCAGTGATTGACATCAACCACTGATAATAAGTAAACTTGCTCTAAAACGTGTCATGTGTGGGACACAATCCATGATTTGTTTATTTCTTTGTTGTTTAACGCCACATTCAGCAATATTGCAGCTATATGACGGCGGTGACACGTCCACGGCGTTTACCCTTAATTGTAATGATAAAAATTTGGAAAACTTTAACACCCATTCCAACCTGCTGTTTCTCATGACTACCAGTTGATAAATAGATGGTATACCATTATGATGAGGCTATATCACGCAGTTCTATACTTAACATATTTATTGGTCTGGGTGTTTAAAAATTCTCAGAGAACATAAAAAGTAAAAACATATATATCTATTAACCACAAGCAAAGCTGATAAATAAAAACAGTTGATTCTTCGGAAATGAGCTTAAAATGTGCAACCAGGTGACCTGTTATGTTTGTTTGATATCAAATGTGTATTAAAGCACAAAAATAGAACAATGTAATGTAATTATGCCACAGTGTCTTCCTGAATCAGGAGGGGCTTATAAGCTAGGCACTCTTGTTCTTGAATGGTATTACATAACAGTACCAATTTCAAAGTCAAGAAATGATCTTGTCAATGTCTGGAGTTATTAAATTATTACCCTTTCATTGATGAAGCATAACAAATTTCACAAGTCTTCCTGAAACATGTTTTGTTTTTCTTAAATGAATTCAGATTTTTTTTAACAAACGAGCTTTTACTGTATTTCATTTCACAAAAAGGAATTGGCCTCAACTCAACCATGACAACATTTTAAAAACTTCATAAGCCCGCCTTCACTGAAAAAGCAAATCAGTCAGACAAACACATCATAATCATAGTTGTTGGAATTGTGTTATTTCTTCTAAGCTGGGACGAGTCCAAATTTACTACCCGGGTACCCGCCACCCTATTACCCGACCCTACCGGGGTATCCACTGTAGATATTTAGAGATAGGTACAAACTGTCCGATTTGGAAAAGTTTGACCTTAGCCCTGGCAAAATGTATTTAGATACACGTGTAAAACAATCTGGTCATGCATACACTGAAGTTTACTGCATGAAGTTTTAGCTTTATTCAAACATATAAAAGTCAGAAGGAATGGGTGCATTGTCAGAAAGAAATGGGAACATTAGTGACTTATAGTGTAACCATGGAGTTTTAGATAATTTTTGTCATCAAACAATATATCACGTGACTAACCTGGGGTCCAGGTAGTCCTGTGGGTACCAGGTCCCCACTCAGGACCCACCTGGCCCGAGCACCCGAGTTACCCATCCCATCCTTAATTTCTTCTCATAAGCCATGTATGAGGTATTTTTACTCAAAATAGTAACTTATTTTTAAGAGGGAAAGACCAATGAAAGAATGCAGTGATTCCGATGTATACAATTACAATAAATTTGGTGGTCCATGGCCCTTTTGAATGTGCATTTTAACAAGTAAAACTGACACAGCTACAGGTCAATATGCAAAACTAAAGAGAAATTATACATCAACCATAACATTTAAATCACTCAAATCTGTTGATTCGGGAAAAGAAGAATCAACGGTCCGTAAATGAGCTCATTGATTCTAGTTCTGAAATCAACAGAAACAAGGCTTTCTCCATTGCATACCATACTTGGTATGGATGCTGTAGTGTCTTTTGTTACCGTTAGTGAGTGAGTTGGGTTTAACGCCGCTTTTAACAGTATTCCAGTTATATCACAGCGTGTCAGCTTAATGTGGGAGGAAAGCCCGAAGTGATGCAGGTCTCAGACGTTTACCACTTCGGTGAAACACACGAGCACGGCTATGGTGCTAACAAACCTAGAAACATAATCAGGGCGAACCGGGATTCGAACCCACAATCATAGGTTTCTGGCGTGCCCAAGGGACGCAACTCTGCACAGCGAATCGCGGCGCCTTAGACGACTGGGCCGCCCGTGCCCCCTAACGTTAGTGGGATATCTTGGGACAGAAAGATCTTTTTTCCCCTTTAAGTAGAAGTATACTGTCCAGCAAGGTTGTTCGACTGATGATGAAGGCCTTAAGTATAAAAAATAATTGTTTCATAGCCTAAGGTTTGGATGGAGAATGACAGCAGTGAAATAGCCGGGGGAATCTCTGTAGAGAAAGCAACACCCTCGTGTCAGGTAGGGCTGGCTAAAAAGATCAATAATCAAAAGAAATATTAACAATTATCAGCATAAAAATTGTGTTATCAATAATATCTTGCATAAATTAGTGATAAAATAAAGTTTAAATTTACCATAAAAGACTTGATTTTGTCAATCATAGCAATTGCCAAAGACGGAAAGCAACTGTTTTTGTTATATCTTAAATGTCCACAAAGTAATCCATGCATAAATGTGTCACAATTCATGAGTGACGTGAAATATGTAGATTTCTTTCAGGCTTTTTTGCATATTTGTTCAAAGTTACTTCTCCGATATGTATTGATAGTGGATCGCTATTTTATTAACAATTATCAATTTCTATGATCTATATCAATAGCCAGCCCTAGCATCAGGATTTCTCGTTCTTATCACTGGCAAAAGATCCATGAGTAACTTGCAATGATATCATTTGAAGGCATTCTAAATCGATGGTGACGAAGGACATTGATCATATGGCTGAATCAGACTATCTCCTGGAGTTCTTTCAAGCTCTAACACTACCACAAACACAGCTGTGTGAGGCATTCAGACACCACTGATACTGACATAAATATTGATTCTCTTGCCGGTAGAATCGCCCCATAACCTGTGCCTCAGAGACTGAGCGATCCTCTAGATTTCTCTTATTACATCAGTGCCCCTCAATACCTGCCCCACGTCAATCTTTGCATAAGAACCTGTATCTTATATTTCTTTTCTCCTTAAAACATAGTTCTAAAAGAAAGTCAAGGAACCTCATAATTACTAAAGTTAATCTGTCATGGCATGGCATACGATTCTTTCATATTACTATAGTTAATCTGTCATGGCATGACAGATTAACTGGAGCAACATGCAAGAATGAGGCAGGTGACTTTGTTCGAAATGTGCCTCTGTTCACCCAGCAGTGAATGGGTACCCGGTAGGATTAGATGTGGTTGGTTAACCTTCTAGCGCCTAAAAGGGAGCTGAGAATGATTCTTGAGTGTACACTAATCCAGTGACTGGGGTAATAATAGCGCTTTGAGCATGCCCCTTAGTGATGTGGAAATAAGCGCAATATAAATAGCCTATTATTATTATTATTAACTTTATAGAAAAGTATACATAACATCGGTAATCGAAGGTTATCAATGTTATTAAAATAATTTGTCTACTTTAAAATAGCTTTCATAAGTAAGCAAGAAGTGTATGATCTGCATCTCGGAACTAAAACCGTAAGACTCCTAATTACAGTATCAGCATACATTTCAAAGATCAAAAACTATAGCCACTTGATGCAATAAGCTCCACTAGTTTAACCATCTGGTGAGATGTGCTGGAACTCGTGAATCCCGCTCAACTCCTAGATGGGCGTCGGTGACTTGGGCATGATCTGACCTCCAGCGAGTACTGGATGGTGGAGGGGTAGTGGCAATTACAATACTGCTTCGGACTCTGTGATCAGTACAGCAATGGATTGACTAGCTCTTCAGTGTTTGGTTTTAAAATCATCACAACTTGTGATCAGTGTGTCACTAGATTGTGGTAATGTAGAACTTGAATGTATGCTTCTGGAGACAGAAGTACGAGTCGTGCATCAAGGCTCTTGTCCTGGTAGTGTGGTAGAATCTCCATGCATTAACACAGATCAGTGCTTGGCGTCTCTATGTCTTGGTAGTGTTGAACCTGCGATGTGTGCTGCCAGAGACTCGAACTTGCTCACGTAATCCATACTGTTCTCGTTCATCATCACCTGAAGTGTTGTGTCCACCTGGAACAACCAACATATCAATCAATGTCAGTGAGTGGGAGGGCGAGTGGAATGGCAATCTCATAAAAATCAGATCTTTTACTCCGATCATACCTTAATCCATCAAATCTGAGTACATCTCCATAGAAGGTCACGAAAAATGAACCCTCAGCAAACTTTGACCTTCAACAATGGATACATGGGTTCTTGACCCAATCAGATGCCAGCTTTCTAAAACGATTCGGCTACATTTCCTTAACATCTCAATTTGAAAATTGTGAATTTATAAAAATTAAAACCCACGTAGAACACAAATATTCCCTCGATGGTGATACCTTTTGAGTGTAGATGCAATAAAAGAGGAGAAACAGCCGACTGAATAGAACATACACAACAATATAGGCTCTCTTGTTCGGCAGTCGGAAGTCCCCAGCTATATTCAGAAATCAGATATACTTGTCCGAATGTTTTGCTCACTTTTACTGAAAATTTAGAAGCCTCAAAGCTGATTGGCTTATCAGACACGGCACAACATGATTGAGTTTGGTTTTACGCCACTTTTAGCAATACTCCAGAAATATCACGGCAGGGGGACACCAGAGATGGGCTTCACACAATGTACCCATGTCGGGGATCGAACCCAGGTCTTCAGCATGACGAGCGAACACTTTAAGCACAAGGCTACCCGACCGCCCAAGGTACAACATGACGCAACATCCTTTGGTAGTATCCTCATTTCTTCATGCATGGAGGTAGAGCATGGGAGAAAAAGATCTGACTTCAATGATATTATACTTAACTTTTTCCCATACCATCTAAAGTCACATTACATGAGTGAGTGTGTGAAGAGGGTTGAACACCGCTTTGAACAGTATTCCAGTCATATCACGGCGTGTCAGCTTAATGTGGGAGGAAAGCCTGAAATGATGCAGGCCTTGGACACTTACCGCTTCAGTGAACCAACAACCATGGGTATGGTGCTGACAAACAGAAACACAATCAGGGCAAATCGGGAATTGAACCCACAATCATAGGTTTCTGGTGTGCCCAAGGGACACAACTCTGCACAGCAAATTGCCGCACCTTAGACGACTGGCCCCCCCTGACCCCCCAGACCCCCCCACATAACATGAATTTTTTTTATCAAAAGCCAGGCTTCATGTCCAAAGCGACAGGTAGGTCACTAGGTCAGTGCTCCTACATGACAAAGGGTGAAGGCCAATGCAGCCTTAGAAATTTGCTGGTATTTCTTAAAACCTTATTTCAGTTGTCCTGAAGAGTCTGTAACTTGTCCTGCTTGAACAAGACAAAAATGATTTCTTTACTTAAAGTTTTTGTCAATTTTATTCAGTTCTAATATGTAGCAAAATTGAAACATTGAGAACTGGTTCACACTCATCGAACTCAAATGCTACTAGTCAATGAGGACGACCATCACTGAACTTTTACTTGACAATTTAGAAGTCTGGGGCTAGCAGGTGAGTGGACAAGTGTCTACATGGGACTAGAGTCCATGTGACCCACAAGCTATGTTGCCAGACACTGAGTGGAACTGAGCTCTAAATCCATGCCAAGCTTCTCATGTCGATTCTTTAAATCTGACTTTATCAAAGCTGTGGCACATCACTGGGTCTAACTGCGTCACGACAGATTTTTACACAAATGTAATTGTGGTTTCCAAGCATGAGAGGAAGTCACGAACACAACTCACATCTAGCTTCGATACGATGGACTCCTGCGAGTTCTCACTGAAAATGGATGAGGGGAAATGAGCAGCGATGGAAGTTGGTGGCTGCGATGTTTGTGAGTCGGACTTCTTGGCTGGGGATATGAGGAAGCTGGTCAGTGACATGTCAGCTACCTGGAAAATAGAACAATACATCTCTAGTACTATCTCCCAGGAATATCTATAAGTGGCATTTGTGAAGCTGCAGAATCAATGAAGACAGAGCTCCTGGATTCATCCCTGCATCATTTAACACCCTGTTTGTTGGTTGTGTTATTTAATCTGTGTATATGTAATCTTCACTATATAACAATGTTATCCCAGTTGTATTCAGTTAGGAGATAAACACCTTTTACAATCTAGAGCTTGCTTGAGTTTCAATACCGAACTAGGTTTCCTGTAGATGTTACCATACTAAATTGAATTTGGAACTGGGAATCTGTGAGAGGTGTGATCAGTCAACTACTGTCATCCACACCAGCCACACCCCCACCCAAGTGGCTGGGACTGTGAGGGGGTGTGATCAGTCAACTACACTTATCCACCGACCCCCAAGCAGGACTAGATACATACCTCCCCATTATGCCAGTGTGTGTCTGCCCCTGGCCCCAAGTGGCTGGGACTGTGAGGGGTGTGATCAGTCAACTACTCTCATCCACACCAGCCACACCCCCACCCAAGTGGCTGGGACTGTGAGGGGGTGTGATCAGTCAACTACACTTATCCATCGACCCCCAAGCAGGACTAGATACATACCTCCCAATTATGCCACTGTGTGTCTGCCCCTGGCCCCAAGTGGCTGGGACTGTGAGGGGTGTGATCAGTCACTACTCTCATCCACCGACCCCCAAGCAGGACTAGATACCTACCTCCCCATTGAGCCACTGTGTGTCTGCCCCTGGCCCCAAGTGGCTGGGACTGTGAGGGGTGTGATCAGTCAACTACACTCATCCATCGACCCCCAAGCAGGACTAGATACATACCTCCCAATTATGCCACTGTGTGTCTGCCCCTGGCCCCAAGTGGCTGGGACTGTGAGGGGTGTGATCAGTCAACTACACTCATCCATCGACCCCCAAGCAGGACTAGATACATACCTCCCAATTATGCCACTGTGTGTCTGCCCCTGGCCCCAAGTGGCTGGGACTGTGAGGGGTGTGATCAGTCAACTACACTCATCCATCGACCCCCAAGCAGGACTAGATACATACCTCCCAATTATGCCACTGTGTGTCTGCCCCTGGCCCCAAGTGGCTGGGACTGTGAGGGGTGTGATCAGTCAACTACACTCATCCATCGACCCCCAAGCAGGACTAGATACAAACCTCCCCATTGAGCCACTGTGTGTCTGCCCCTGGCCCCAAGTGGCTGGGACTGTGAGGGGTGTGATCAGTCAACTACACTCATCCATCGACCCCCAAGCAGGACTAGATACAAACCTCCCCATTGAGCCACTGTGTGTCTGCCCCTGGCCCCAAGTGGCTGGGACTGTGAGGGGTTGGATCAGTCAACTACACTCATCCATCGACCCCCAAGCAGGACTAGATACATACCTCCCAATTATGCCACTGTGTGTCTGCCCCTGGCCCCAAGTGGCTGGGACTGTGAGGGGTGTGATCAGTCAACTACACTCATCCATCGACCCCCAAGCAGGACTAGATACATACCTCCCAATTATGCCACTGTGTGTCTGCCCCTGGCCCCAAGTGGCTGGGACTGTGAGGGGTGTGATCAGTCAACTACACTCATCCATCGACCCCCAAGCAGGACTAGATACATACCTCCCAATTATGCCACTGTGTGTCTGCCCCTGGCCCCAAGTGGCTGGGACTGTGAGGGGTGTGATCAGTCAACTACACTCATCCATTGACCCCCAAGCAGGACTAGATACAAACCTCCCCATTGAGCCACTGTGTGTCTGCCCCTGGCCCCAAGTGGCTGGGACTGTGAGGGGTTGGATCAGTCAACTACACTCATCCATCGACCCCCAAGCAGGACTAGATACAAACCTCCCCATTGAGCCACTGTGTGTCTGCCCCTGGCCCCAAGTGGCTGGGACTGTGAGGGGTTGGATCAGTCAACTACACTCATCCATCGACCCCCAAGCAGGACTAGATACATACCTCCCCATTGAGCCACTGTGTGTCTGCCCCTGGCCCCAAATGGCTGGGACTGTGAGGGGGTGTGATCAGTCGACTGCTCTCGTCGACTGAGCGGAACACTGGAGCATCCCCTCCTCCACACTTGGGTGAGGCTGAGTCCAGGAGGGCTAAAACAAAGATGGAACAAACATTAGTTTCAGAACAAACTAAAAAATGGTAGATAGTCACAACTTGTTTCAAATGAACCACCACATCCTAGCTAGACTTGCATTAGGGTCAAGCAAAAACAGAGATGCTTAACTTGACCAAAAGTATGACGCTATTTTTGAGAGGCTAAGTTTTGTTTCTTTGTTTGTTTGGTGTTTAACACCACATCCAGCAATATTCCAGCTATGTGACAGAGATCTGTAGTGAGTGAGTGAGTGAGTTGGGTTTAACGCCGCTTTTAACAGTATTCGGGTTATATCACGGTGTGTCAGCTTAATGTGGGAGGAAAGGACAGAGGTCTGTAAATAATCTAGTCTGGAACAGAAAATCCAGTGATTGACATCATGAGCATCAATCCATGCAATTGGGACATGATGACATGCATCAACCAAGTCAGCGAGCCTGACCACCCGATCCCGTTAGTCACCTCTTACGACAAGCATAGTCGCCTTTCACGGCAAGCATGGGTTGCTGAAGACCTATTCTACCCCGGATCTTCACGGGTTGAGAGGGTGAATGATCGATTAGATCGATTGGGACAACACAGATAAATGCAATGGCCAAATGGCTGCAATAAAAATGGGGGAGATATGGCAATCTGTAATGGGAAAAAAGATACAGATAATGGCCATCAATTGTTTGGATGTTTGCGAGTATATTCAGGAATACCAAACTTAACCCCCCTTGTTCATAAAATTGACTTGTCCAACACTGCCAAGATCAGATTGTAATGATGGAGGCATCATTATTTAAATACGAGTACATCTGTTTGAATCTTGTAAATGTTATTAACATCCTTACAAGAGGCTGTAAGTAATGTTGATATCTCATACAGGAAATAAATGACACATGTTCATTGTTTATTTCTTAAACAAAAAATAAGGAAATACCTGTGAAGCTGGAGTTTGAGTTCACCAGTGCCATGTCCAACAGCTTGTCAGCCATCACATTACCTGCAACATCACATATACATCTCAAGCAGTGTCCATGGAGTTCAGGGTATATCCTTAGTCATCAAACTCAGACATCCTATTCTGAATAACTTGGTAAACAGTAAAGTTGGTTGGTTGGTTGGTTTGTTGTTCAACGCCGCAGTCAGCAATATTCCAGCTATATGATGGCGGTCTGTAAATAATCGAGTCTGGACCAGACAATCCAGTGATTAATATCATGAGCATCGATCCACGCAATGTGGATCAATGACATGAATCAACCAAGTCAGCGAGCCTGACCACCCGATCCCGTTAGTCGCCTTTTACCACAAGCATAGTCACCTTTTACGGCAAGTATGGGTTGCTGAAGACCTATTCTACCCCGGAATCTTCACGGGTCCTAAACAGTAAAGTAACGCCTTGACTTGTCACTACACTAATTTTCCCACAAATGTTTCACAGAAATCACCATAAAAACATGTTTCTTAAAACAAAAATAAAAGTTATCTGTATTTCAACTTCAACCCCCTACCATTGATATTTCACGAGGGGTGACCTGGAAGTGAAGAGAGGCAGTATCACTGGGGCGGTCTACTCACCTGGAGGGGGGCAGGAGAGGGACATGTCCAGGAGGGAGGACAGGTTGGGAGGGGAGATGCTGAGGTCACTGCCGCCGACCCTCTTGACAGCCATCTGACTGGAGGTGGAGCATGCTGGTACAGCCGAACCTGCAGATGTACCGAGCAGCAGCCCAGGCTACAACACAACACATAATATGTACAGGCAGGTCAGAACATAGCAGCTGTACCTAATACATCAGCTGTACCTAACACAGCTGTACCTAACACAGCTGTACCTAAAATCACAGCTGTACCTAACACATCAGCTGTACCTAACATAACAGCTGTACCTAACACATCAGCTGTACCTAACATATCAGCTGTACCTAACACATCAGCTGTACCTAACATATCAGCTGTACCTAACATATCAGCTGTACCCTACTATCATATCAGGTCCATTTCGACCTAAAACATCATTCCCATGTCTACCAAACATATCTTTCCACATCTACCTAAGATATCGGTCCACATATCAGTTCCTTGTCTACCCATCATATCGTTCAACAACTACTCAACATATTGCTCAACATCTTCCTGGACATATCCGTTTCACGTCCAGCTACTTGGAAAGCTGCCTAACTTAATACTGAAACACAAACCATCTTCATGAAACAACCCGGGTGTTCAGTTTCTCCCTGAAAGCAACATCACGATGTGGTCACCTACCGTAGTGGCTGTGATGTCAGTGTTGACAGAGAGAGGGACATTCAGAGGCTGACCAGTCGACATCACAGGGGACTGGCCTGTTCCTGGGAGGAGAGGAGGGAAACCATTCACTAAACGTTCATCAATCATAATTCACCATTCTACATTCTTCAAACAAAACAGGACATTTTACTTTTCTCTCCTAATGCACCACACAATAGAAGACTGGCAATAATATACAATTTGCCATCAAATGAGACAGATTTCTTTTTTATCTGTGTCTTTAATGTAATTGAAAAAACATTACACTCATGAAAAGACATAAAGGGTTGAAGAGATTTGGGGTCATTGTCAAAAAGGATTGTTTTAAAAAAAACCGGAGTACTTCTGATGAACATTAGAAACAAATACTCGATTATTTAGGAAACAGATCTAACAACTTGGGGCCTCAGTCCCACAATGATAAATATATCATCAGACAAATCTATTTTGGGGGATTAAAGTGGAGCGAGGTCATATTTTCCAAAATCCGATTTATTTTCACAACAAAAATCAAAGTATAGGTTCAAGATAACGCTAGTCATCTTTATACTGAAAGGTATTCTTCAAGATGTCTGTCAATGATTGAAGCATGTCAGTACACTCCTCTGACACCAATACATAGTGCTGATGAGTAGACGAGTACACACCCAGAGTTAGTGTTTGTGTTTTGTTTCCCTGGCTGGCTGCACACATTGCTTGAGATAGGAGAGGGGAGTTGTCATCGATGCCTACAAGTTGGTACAAAATACCATTAGCGTATGACCATGTTAGATCGAAAATATCAATATGAACAGTTTCAGGTTTCCTAAAATGATCAGTTTCTTGGAATAACATGATCAGTTTCTTGGTATAGTGTCATCAGTTTCTGGATAATAGCATAATCAGTTTCCCATGTGGGATACAAAATATCAATATCATCATTGTCAGATTTCAAAAAAAAAATTATCAGTTTCTTGGAATAACATAACCAGTTTCTTGGTAGTGTCATTAGTTTCTGGAATATAGCATAATCAATTTCTTGCCATAACATATCAACTTCTTGGTTAAAATTATCAGTTTCCTGGAAGAACATTATCAATTTCTTGGTATAATGTGATCAGTTTCTTGGCACAGCATTCTAGGAATAATCGTGTGACAGTGACACGCAAACAGCCAAGTAACCAAGTCAGACCCCCATTCCATATCATTCACTGCCTTCAACAGAGCTGGGGCATATTCTAGTCCAGGAGTCTGCTTGGAATCATAGCGCTAACTCCCATACTTTAACATACACTTGCGACAGTCGTAGCTTGAAGATTGCTCTGTGAAAGTGGCCTCTGGTCCCCATGTGTTTATATTACCAGGGCCCCGATTCAAAAAGGAACTGTAGCGCTACGACTTTCATAATACCTTTACTTTAACATAGACTTCTGACAGTCGTAGCTCTACAATCGCTATGTTAAGGGAATCAATCTTATGCCCCCATTTTGCTACGACCACGAATATCCTGAATCACCATGTTCAAAGATAAATCTCAATCATTTCTTGAAGTTCTTAGATGAATCTTATTTGATTCTCAAACATTCGTACAGTTCGCTGGAGTTCGTCGAATCAGCGAAAAAAATGTTTGTTTGCCAAATTCTTTCGTGGAAGGGTCCCCGAATTGCAATTTCGTGGCTGTATTGTAATCCATTCGTAATTAATTCTTATGTTCCGTAACAGCTTCGTAATTGATTCTTTTGCATTGTTGGCTATTCTTATTGATTCGTGGCTCCTAAAATTTCTTGTCCTCAACCCGAAAACATGCTGAAACAGCCACGAATCTCCTGTGTTAACTACAAATCATGTAAGAATTAAGTAAGAACAACACGATTTCCCAAGGACCAGGACCAGAGCAACACATGCTCTCCGTTGAACCTCCATGGTGGAAATGATTGGTTGGCCAGCTTTTCGGGACCCAAGAACATGCCGAAGTGTCAGGAACAGTACCGCTTTTCGTAAACTACTTGTAAATATGTCGTATTAGTCGTATCTTATTTGTTGCTATTGTCCTGCATTCATACATGCATTCAGCATATTCGTTACTTAGTCGTAGGTGATTCTTACAATTCGTACATGATCTGTACCAGTGTGTACATGAATCTTGTAATTCATACATGTTTCTTTACCCATTCCTGACACTCTTCATATTTTTCAACCCGATTAGCCACGAGTTTTCGTAATTCTGTCGTACGTTTGTCCTAACCTCCTACCGATTCTCCACGAAAGTTTACATTATTGGCCGAATCATCACAAATTTCGAAGGTGTCCGATTCGGGATGATTCGGGATATTCGTGGTCGTAGTGAAATCTTTCTCTCTATCCCAAAACAACATGATCTTGCTTTTTCATAAATAAGAAATCAAGGTAAGTTTACCTGCACCAAGAGGGGTGACGTTCTGACTAGTAATCACTTGTGTTTCCATCGGCCGATTGGTATCATTAATCGGTGAATTCAGACTAACTGGTGAAAATGTCTGTGGTGTTAACGACTGTGGACTTCGACTCAATGCTTGAGGGCTGATTATATTTGTTGTTAGTTGAGTCGGATTTGAAGGCAGTATTGTCACAATCTGTCCGCTTGGAGCTTTGGGTAACAAAGTTCTTTGCACTATTAACGGCTTTTGCCGAACCATTTTCCTCCTCTTGTGCATCAAAAAATTAGATTGCTGAAATAGAAATGCATGAACAGTAAATAATAATAGATCTTTAAATATTCAAAGTATTCTTACAAATACCGTATTCGACGTAATAAGCGCCCTGCTCTAATAAGCGCCCACGTCGATATTGGCTAATATATTGGCTAGTGAACAATCCCAATTAGCACCCCTTCCGATTGCTCAATGTACACAAGACTTACTTATTCACGTATAATACACACTCGTTTGTTATATGCACCCATAATTATGGGCTATTAAATCCTTGAAAAATATATGTCGTACATAAACATTTCAGGCTGTCAGCATAAATCACAAAATTTATCTTTCAACTCTGTTTTTTCACCAAAATAATATTCTAATAAGAGCACCCTATTTCTAATTTTGAGAGCGCCCTGGGCACTTATTACGTCGAATACGGTACAATGAATACCCTCAAATATACAAAGCATCCTAAGACCTAGCCTCCCACTGCCACTGTTTCAATGTCCTTTATAAATGTTATGGTTGATATAAAGCATTCTGCAACGGTCCCTATACTGCTGTAGCCTCAAAACGTTCATGTACTAGACAAGTCAAATACAAGAAGTGTGGTGATGTTACTCCATGGCTGAAAGCTACACCTATCGCCAAGGTTAATTACGTCAAATGAGAGGTCTTAGGATCTATTTGACGTGTCCTTTATCTTACTTGAATCTTTTTTTAATAAGAAGTCATGCATTTAGTAAAGTTTTAATATACAAAATGTGTCCTAAAGATGTCAATAGCCCCTTGGCTTCTTACAAAGAAAGTTATCTTCAAGGCTAAAGAAATTCTCAAATCTATTATTTCCATAAATCAAAGTCTTCTCTTTTCAGTTTGAGGTTTGTAACTTGTGTGAAAATTTCAATTTTCCGTCCTAAAACATCATGCAGGGCTTGAATTGTGGGATTTATCCAGTATACCAAAGAAAGTTATTTTTGTTCAAATTGGGCAGTGAAATACACATGACTTCTACAAACCCATAACAATTGTTCTGATTATATAACAAGAATTGGGAAATCTGGAATTCCAACTTTGGAAATTTGACTAGTATTAGGGTCAAATATCGGCCTCTGAGCAGGTCTAGGTAAATACCTCCCCGGACTCAGTACCGACCTTTTGTTGCAGGGACTGTATCATCTGGTTGACCCCGGCTTGAGGGTAGCGGACGAGGGGGACCCCCACCGGCACGCGGAACACGCCATCACCAGAGTTGGGTATTAACTGAAATGTAGCGATTCATATGATCAAACCGACATGCAAGCAACATCTAGTGTGAGAAAGCTTTTAGTCTACCAGCCCGAACTTGGCATTATTTTCGTCAATTTTAGTCTTATAGTTTAGTTTAGGGACCAGCATAAGTTGATATTACTAGACAAGACGTTTATTACTAGACATGGCTTCTGTCTAGTGTTCAATTGCAGGCTGAGAGAGTGATAAGAACCATATGGACTGTCAGCAATATCTCAGTTACAACACAGGCAAACATGGCACATCATGTCCTACCCATACATAAGGTTCATGTCCTTGGCCTCTATCAGAAACCGCTCGTGGAAAACACATCATCAATGTTACATTCACAAAAAGAGCCATGGTAACCATTACTGTATTCTAGAAAGCAATGAAATCAAACTGAGCTTTCCTTCGAATTATCATAAAGGTCGTTCTGTTGTGTGAAATGAGAGATTTTATGATCTATTTGACGTGCCCTTTACCGAATCGTTTTTAAATAAGAAGTCATGCATTTAGTATTGATCGACTGATTGTTGCTTAACATCACATTCATCAATATTCCATCAACATGACGGAGGTCAGTAAATGATAGAGTCTGGACCAGACAACCCAGTGATTGACACCATCAGTATCAATCTATGCAATTGAGATATGATGACATGGATTAGACCTGACCACCCAACCTATTAGACCCAGATCTTTACAGGTTGTGAAGCTATTACTATCGTAAAGTTAACATATTAACCAGCACAAAAGTCAAAGGTCTTTGTCATAACCCCAATGTCAAACATTAAATGGGGTCCATATATTCAAATACAGTAGCAGCAAACTTTAAGGACCAGAGGACACCCTTAACAGACACATAAGCACCTTAGGTTTGTTTGTTTATTTGTTTGTTGTTTAACGCCGCACTCAGCAATATTCCAGCTATATGATGGTGGTCTGTAAATAATCAAGTCTGGACCAGACAATCCAGTGAGTGACATCATGAGCATTGATCCACGCAATTGGCATACGATGACATGCATCAACCATCTCAGCAAGCCTGACCACCTGATCCCATCAGTTGCCTCTTACGACAAGCATAGTCGCCTTTTATGGTAAGCATGGGTTGCTGAAGACCTATTCTACCCATGTCTAACCCGGATCCTCACGGGTCCATAGGCACCTTAGGGCTTACCGGTTTAGACATCACTATCTGTTGTGTTGGATGCTTGATATGGGTCCCCAACATTTCAGCCTTCACTGCCACATCCTGACCCTCAGAGTCCGCACAACTCATGTCCCCTCTCACCATGCTGCACCTATCACTTCCTCCTCTGTTATCGTCTTGAAACTGGTCGTCCTTTCCTAATTTGGACTTAGCGTTCCGCGACTTCTCCTTCTTCGACCTCTCCGCCACGGCACCACACACAGAACACAGCACACTCTTCCTGGCCACAGAATCGGTGTTCTGAAAGTTGCAGAAAGCCATTTTTGTTATATATGCTGAATTCATCAAGTTTCCAATTTCTACATATTCAGCTAATCCAGTATGCTATTAGTGTCAATATCAACAAACCCAGTAAACAACTTCTAATTATTCCCCAAATCCAGTAGGTCATTTGTCAAATATTCTGTCATCTGAAAAAAGGTACAATATTAGCATGTAAAGTTTCCTCAATATGCGGCTTTTTTCTATTGGACAATGAGAGGTCGTTGTTAAGTATATGAACAAGACATTTTGATGTTCCTACATTTTTCATGAGATGGTATTCCACATTTCTGGGGGCAAGCCCTGGCCTGGGAATTCCCTAGCATGAATAAATACAGAAGCATTGTTTGCATTCATTTAGACCCTTTAATCATGAACTTAGCGTTTCAGCATGTATGTCATCTTCCCGAGGCAAGTGAGTTAACTGACTATAAAAGTCAGGTGCAATCTGATTGGTCCATAGGAAAGGCTTAGAAGGGACATAATTGATAATAGCCACTGGTGGCGCAATGAGCCCAGTAATTCCAGCCTAGTTCGGCAAGGGTGGAAACTGGACTTTTAAAGTCAGTTAACTCCCTTGCCTCGGGAAGATGGAATTATTACTTTGATACGAAATTCAGGCCAATACCTATCATTATAAGTAAGTGTGCCACTTATGTAACGTAAAATGTAATTTCATAAATCCATTTTTTATGTGTTCACCAAAGAATTTAAGAATTATTACCAAAAGGTTGCAATCGTATTATATTAAACATAATATCAAACATAATATTGACATTGCATAATATTTAACAATGCTTAATCACTTTTCTATTTACATTTATTGGACAGTAAAACAGGAATAGAATTTGAGAGGTAAAGTAAGTCATGGGTGTGATAACCTGATGTAGGAAATACTGAATTTCAATTTCAGTGGTGTGTGTTTTTGTAGTTGTTCAACATAACAGAAGTAGCATAGTGGATTATTTGCCCGCATAACATGACAATACTACTGACTTGAGAAAATCCTAAATAAATATTCTCTCTTCTTTACACATTTTTCCCAGTTTGCCCGTCATTGGCTGTTAAGTTTGAAATTCAGTATATATATATATCTGAATCATGAAATATGATACAATTTCATTTGTCATTCAACTTTGTTTATCATACAAGACTAGCTTTGACAGAATATGTCACTTGGGTGAGATCAAGCAATATCTAATAAGAGATATCGCTGCAATGTGATTGGATCACAATGCTTTGCAGACCATTGTAACCATGACATCACTAATCTGTAATTCTTACAATCAAAACACTGGTTATTACTGTTTACAAACTGAAAAAGTTGGAAGGAATATCTTGCACAATAAATAGAGTGAGTGAGTGTGTTGGGTTTAACGCCACTTTTAACAGTATTACAGTTATATCACGGCGTGTCAGCTTAATGTCGGAGGAAAGACCGAAGTGATGCAGGTCTCAGATGTTTACCACTTCGGTGAAACCCACAAGCACGGGTATGATGCTGACAAACCTAGAAACATAATCGGGGCGAATCGGGATTCGAACCCACGATCATAGGTGTCTGGCGTGCCCAAGGGACACAACTCGCGACGCCTTAGACGACTGGGCCACCCATGCCCCCCACAATAAATAGAATCGTAACCTTGTTTCTTTTGACATCAAATATATTAACACTCATCAAAAAAGTTAAAAACTCCCAGGCAAGTCACAACAGGCCAAAACATATTTCAACACATATATCAACACTGATTAATTTGATACCAAAAGTCACAAGGGTGAGATTCTCCATGTATATATCGAATGGAGCAACTATTTCAAACACGAATGCATCTACAGGTCTGAAGGCCCAAGAAATACACAACAGCCACCCAATGGAACAGACTTACCGGCTTAACTCTCGAAGGATCCCTGAACTCAACGGTAGCAATGTGTGCCAAGCGTCGCAGCATGTTGGTGAGAGTGGAAGTGAAATGTGTGTTTCCCTTGGTCTTGGTGTCACACCAGTCGTACTCCAGTTTCACCGTCTCCTCCTGTCCACACATCAGGTACAGCTGAGCCAGGGTGATGGTCCGACCACTCTCAACAGTCCATCCCATTTTGGCCACAGCCACCATCTCCTTCAAGCCATCTTCACTGTCCTGACTGTCAACACTTTCCTGCCCAGCATCACTGTTCTTGCATGTGGCGTGATTGGCATTGTCATTGCCCCCTCCCTCCACGTGTTTCTGCACCCCGTCGGTCCGGTGTTCTGTGTGGACAGACATGGAGGGTCCGGAGAGGGACAGTTTACTTGATGGCAATGGGTCAAAGTCATAGAACAGAGGTTTGTCTGGAAATACTGCATTGTCATCCCCGATCAGCAGGCTGATCTCAGGGGTGGAGCTAACTGGATGGGTGGGGTCCTCCTTGGCTTCTACTGGTTTAGATTCACATGCGACTTTGGCAACTTTTGGTGGTGTGCTGGATGCAACTTCAGCCTCAGAGGAGTTGTCGCTGTTCGGCTTCACAGTTTCTTCCACGGAGATGGATTTCTTGGAGGTTCTGCTGCCTGATGTGCTGGGGGAACCTGAGATGAAACAGTATCAACAACATAAGTCTTCATGTCACTCTAAGGTAGATTAGGTCCCCAGTACCCCATGATCTTTGTAAGTATTATACACGAATACATGTATTTGTTCTGACTCTGGCATAAACATCCATTCAATCAATAAGAACGGCTTAGGGGATCACTGACGCTAATTAACTCACCCATAAGGTTTTCTTTATAGCTGGCAAAGGTGACATCTACTTTAGGCGCAGTGTAGGGAGTGACGTGGACAGGCTTGAGAGCGACGTCTGCTGGTGGAAACACTGTCAGCATCTTCATCTGCACCTCCTCCGCACTGCTCACAGCCTCTTTCTGATCACAGTCAAGGTCAATGACATTGTTTCTAATCAAATCAACTAAGTATGTCAGACTTTGTGTTGCTCTGAATCACATCACTATTTGGATACAAGATAATATACCCAAGATACAAACAAGGAGTAGGAAAGTGTTGTCTTATTCTGTGGTTCAAGTTTGACGATCTAGCTCTATCAATGAAAGACTACTCCAAAATTAGAGAAACACAATGTCTAAATAACATGAGGCAATAGCTGGAGTGAGTTAGTATGGTTTACCGCTTTTAGCAATATTCCAGCAGTATATCACAGTGGGCGACATCAGAAATGGGCTTCACACATTGTACCCATGTCGGGAATCGAACCCGGTTCTTCGGCGTGACAAGGAAACACTATAACCACTAGGCTACCCGACCGCGCGGCAATAGCTGGAACTAGCTAGAACTAATTGCAATGTCTTAGATATATTCATAACTTCTATAAGTAATTATAATGTCAAAATGTAACTGCAATGCAGTTTCTTGACAAAATTGCAAAGTCTAGATATAATTGTTGTGTCTAGAATTAATACTGAACTGTAAAGTCTTAAAAGTAAACACAGTGTCTTGCAGTAATTGCAGAATCAAGGCTTAACTGCAACGTCCAGACACAATGTCTCGAAGTAATTGCATTGTCCAGACGTAACCATAGCATCTAATCCAGTGGAGCTAAGAATTACGTTACGACAAAAAGAATGTCCCAGGCACAGTCTACATGGAAACACCAGCCCTGCTGTGATCTGACTCTGACAGCCCTGTTTTCTACCTTATGGATATTATGGCACTCTTCAGTGTTCAACATGAAACAAAACTGTCAGAACCCACGTTTGTTTATTTGTTGTTTAACACCCATCTTCCCGAGGCAAGTGAGTTAACTGACCATAACTTGCCCCTTCATCATGTGACTATCAGGTAGTCCTGAAGTGACTATAAATGAATTAAAAAGTCATCATTTTCAAACATTTAAGACGTACCTAGATTCAAATACTAAAGTAGCAAATCATTAACCCTAAAACAAAACTCAAATGACCCTCCAATAATGAGCAATACCAGTCCTTTGGTGCCTAAGTGTGGACACCTCGCCCACTTTACACACGGCACCCCATAGGTATTCCCATCAATCCTTAGCCCTACACAAGCTATGAAACAATGTAAGAGTTAGTGAGTGAGTTAGGTTTAACGCTGCTTTTCACAGTATTACAGTTATATCACGGCATGTCAGCTTATTGTTGGAGAAAAGCCCGAAGTGATGCAGGTCTCAGACGTTTACCACTTCGGTGAAACCCACGAGCACGAGTATGGTGCTGACAAACCTAGAAATATATTCAGGGTGAACCGTGATTCGAACCCACAATCACAGGTTTCTGGCGTGCCCAAGGGATGCGACTCTGCACAGCGAATTGCAGCGCCTGAGACGACTGGGCCACCTCTGCCCCTAACAACATAAGACTTCTACAAAATGCCAGCTCCCTGACCCTTAAGTTTCTGACAGCATGACCCCACATTCACACATTATGGGTGTGTCTACCAATCCACAGTCACATCAATCTAAAGCTAAGCTGTGAAAGGATACAAGTTTTACTCTGTGCTCCTTCCACTTGCGTGTGAGATAGCCAACTATGGATGCGACGCTCCGATCCCCCGCCAGCTTGAAGCGGACCCTGGGGTTCTGGGCTACGGACTGGACGTGTGACCATGCTTCATTCGTCCTTGGAACCAGCTCCACAGTGATCTTATCTGGAACTGGCTGTAGTAATGGCTCTTCTCTGGGCTCTGTAGGAAAATGAAATATTTCTCTTGTATTAACCACAAATCAACATACAGAGAAACCCTGTTTCGTCAAACTCAAACATGCAAGATTTTATTTTCTCAGCAGAATCCTTATTGTCACTTATGTCTTATAACAGTACCCTTATGATGACTTGGGCTTGCCACTTAAGTAGTAAGTTTAATGCTTGCATCACTTTGGGCTTTCCTCCAATAATCAAGCTGACACTGTTTTGACAGGGATTTATTCAGACCAACTTAGAGGCCAATATTTGGCCCCATGTCTGCAGCAATTGTCAGAACAAAATTCCGAAATTGAAATCACAAATTTCCGACTGCCTGCTGTTGAAACTAGTGTGATGATGGCTTGGTCAAAGTGTCTTGTATTTCACTGATAACAGGACCACGATGACATGCAACCATGCCTCTTATGACAAGCATAGGTTGCTGGGGAACTACATTCTTACTCAGAATATTCACAGATCAGACTTAAAAGCATCTTATAAAATATCATAGCTAAAATGGATAGATGTTATCAGAAATGAGCAGGCCACTGTAACTTGATAATGCCCTCATATTGCCTTACGACGGGCCATTGTAATGCCGATGGTTAGGTGAAGTCATAGGGATTGGTGACATCACGTTCAATAGTGACGTCATCTGGTTTGTTCTCTAATGTTTCCATATTTGTAAAAGAGGGTCAGTGACATTCTTGTCGATTGCAGTAAATGTTTCCAAACCGATATTGTTGTTTCTTTTGATCTGAAAACAAATTCCATCCATTTTGAGCTATAACGGTAACGCTATTTTTTAGGGCATTATCATTTGCAGAAGTCCTTGGTCTTTTCAACCGCGCTCCTTCGTCGGGCGGTTAATGGAAGACCTCGAGCTTCTGCAAATGATAATACCCTGATAAATAGCGTTACCCTTATACCAGGGTACTCCTGAAATCAACTAATCTCATGAATACAAAAAACATATGTACATACCTTCAAAGGTATTCAATTTTTTCAAGGCATTACATGCTGGCGTCCGAATCCTATGAAACAGAGAAACAGCAACATAAAAAACTATGTATCACTTATGGGATGTTATATTGTTCATCCATATTTAGAGGAAAATATAAAAGGCATCAAACTATAAAATGTTAGCCTTGTGTTTAGATCAAAAGAAAACTTACTTTTTGTTCTTCCCTTTGATCCTAACATTTGTCACACTGAAAACAAAAAAATGACTCATATACATATGACAAATCATGACAGAATTCATTGAAACTAACAGACTCAATCACATGAGGAAGTAATAAAACAGATATATGCCAGATAATCAAAGCAGAGTTACCTCCCTTGTGATTTACTAAGTCACAGCAACTTGTCAAATCATGTTTGTAACCCCAAAAATAGAATAACAAAAAATTCATAATTGTTGTTTTCTCTTTTCATTATCATTATGAGTAAAAAAAACGTTCATAATATTTACAAACTAAGATTCATGAATGTGGAAAATAATCAAACCAAACTAGACTAATAAACAAAACATGTCACATATATATTAAACACAAAAAAACACAGGATTTTACACAATAAAATACTGGAATTTGTCATTTCAAAACAATTGAATTAGTATTTCAGTGCCATATTTCCAAAATGGAATAAATTAATCATTACAAATCACAATATCTCAGAGTTATCTCCCCTAAAAAGGAAATGCCCAGTCATCAATATTAATACTGATCATATTCACTAACAATAGCTAATTGAACACCAACACAACCGAAAAAAACCTACAAAGAATGCGTCCCCACCCACATGATGACAAAGCTGAGTACTATCACAGATCTATACTCCGAGCTGTTAATAGCTGACTTTATCCATCATCAAACATGACCACCCCATTGATCAACATTCCAATGTCGACCTACCTGAAACAGGCAAAAGGACGAGCTTCAGCCTCATCTACACACTCCACAAACATTTCCCTACAGTACAAGTGATCCATGGACACAGACCCTTCAATATACCTATCACTTGGTGAGTAGAAATCTATCTCTTACTCCTCTGTCAAACGTATGCCTGTGACAGACAGACAGCAACACCTCAATTATCAACCTCTCTCTCTCTAATGACATAAGTTCTATGTTTAGATTCTATAAACCTTCAGGGGTAAATATACCCCTACCCTACCAATGGATAAAAAAATAGGATAATGTGAATCAAAGAATTTCTCGGAAGAAATAAAAAACAAGCTATCTTCAAATCATGAACAAAATGATCCCCTTGTATCAATAGCAAACAATATAGGGAATGCATTTATTAATTGCTATAACATAAAAATTTCTTTATAAATAAATTGTGGATCATTCAGCCAACATCAAATTCTTTATCAGGCAGGGGGAGATAATCAGACATCTTGAACTATAATTCCTCTTATATTTGTACAGAGGACAGTAACAGTAACAAAGGTATTTCAGTTATATCTGGTTCCAAATATTAAAGAACTTAACTTACATCCTATATTCTGGACTAAACATACATATCTTCTGTCAATAATACCGACTGTAGAGCCATGACAACCATGAGTGTCATGCAAGTTAATTTTCTGAAACAAGAGTTGTGTCCCTTGGACCACACACTCCTAGTCACCAGTGGTGAAATCCCTTCATGACAACAACCGAATAACTTAACTCAAGTCTGACAGTGATGATAACCAAATTAAATTATTACCATCTCTGGCAGTGTACTCACCCTTTGTGTATAAGCTCATAAAGCTTTAGAGCTGTCTTCTCATTTAAACCTGTAATACAAGTTACACAATGCTTCACTGAATGGCTTCAAAATAGAATATTGAAATTCACTATGCCACATGAATCCTAATTCAAAGATTATGTTCATTTCACAAAAAACAAGAGTTTGCCACGTGGCTATATCCCCCGCCCCTGTTGCAGAATTTATGGTATAATTAAATCTAAACAAACCCTAAACTTTTTTAACCAAGGTGGAACTTGTCATGGAAATTGTAAAAAAAGAAGACTTTGGAACCTAAGTCCATTTTGTTGCCATGGAAATGTAAAAATAAAAATTCCTAAAATTTCTAAAAACAGCAAAAGGCACCAGTTCAGCATGTACCTTACAGACCTGAAAATTTCATGAAAAAATATTGAACGGTTTAAGAGTTATGCTCTGGAAACGAACCCTACCCTCACAGAACCTAAGTCAATCTTGTTGCCATGGAAACGTAAAAAATAAAAATTTCTAAATTTTCCAAATAGCAACAGACACCTGAGACACCAACTTTGTTGGACGGGGGATAATAAAAGATGACATGATTATCAAATATCAAAATGTTCATCATGTTTAGTGATTAACAAACTCACTGATGAAAATGGTGTGAAGTTCACCACTATCTCATCTGGCCAACCTGGCCACAGATTTTCAAGCCCAATGTATGTTGTAGGAGGACCACGAGGGGTACGTGGGGTTTTATGCCCCATCTCGTGGTATAAAACCAAACAAGGGACGCATAAAAACCCCATGTACCCCGAGTGATCCTGCTGCAACAAATTTATCTAACCCACATGTTTTAATATGACATTGTAAAAACATTCAAATCAATTCCACACTGATATAAAACAGCTGCTCCATTGAGCTGAAGTAAGCTTGTGCAAAGTCAATTGACAACAATTTGCTTGGAAAAAGCATCAGCTTTTTCTTTGAAGCGGGGTATAAAGGATTTACTCTTTCTCTCAGAAATGCACGTGCAGACTGTAGTGCTCGTGGCACGGTATAAAAGATTTATTCCCCAGCTGCGAAATTTATTACCTCCAGGGCGGGTTACACAGTATTTTATCCGTGATCACATGGACCAATCAGATCTCATCATTCTGACATGGAGGTATGATAATGCCATTTCTACTGCTGATAGGCCACATGACCACAAGCATATTTGAAATAATTTCTTGACAGAGGAATTCCAATCTTATTTATTCATTGTCTCCACATAAATTAGCTGGGATCAATTTCATTGAATTCATATCATTAAGACATTTACTCTGATAAGATATCTCTCCTCATGAAGACCGGACTACACTGCCATAGAAAGGTTTGGGAAAACTATGATCGACCTTTGACTTGCCAAATCTGAATGAAGGAGGAGTGGGTTCTTCAACCAATCAGATTGTCAGCTTTCTCAAACAGTTTGGATTGATTTCTTCGGCAGTTCAATTCGTAAATTCTGATGTAAACCCACAGAAAAACAAATATTCCTTCAATGAAACTTCTATTAAGATAAAGATGTTCAGAAACGAAAGTGTGCATAAAATATCCACAAGACCTTATTATGTGTCATCTGATCTTCAAGCTGAGACCTATTGTATTCTAATCAAAGATATGATTTTTAATGAGATTGGTGCAGATTTTGATGTTTAAACAGTTGTAAAATGGCAGCAATCCCCAACTGAGTGTTGTCTGAAAACTACCGTATTCGACGTAATAAGCGCCCTGCTCTATTTTTAAATAAACACCCGTGGCGATATTTGCTAATATATTGGCTAGTGAACAATCCCATTTGGCACCCTTCCAATTGATTAATGTACACAAGACTTATTTATTTGTGTATAATACACACTCGTGTGTTATATGCACCCTTAATTACGGGCAATTAAATTCTCGAAAAAGATATTTGTCGTGTACAAACAAAACGCACAGACTTTTCTTTTGTATCATTTCAGTCTGTCAGCATAAACCACAACATTTACGATCTTTCAACTCTTTCACCAAAATTATATTCTAATAAGAGACCCCTATTTCTAATTATGAGATCGCCCTAGGCGCTTATTACGTCAAATACGGTATTGGCAGTCTGTCCACTAGCCTGAACCTGGCCTTCAGCATATATTTCTACCATTTCAGTGTAATCGTATGGACTACTGTTAGCTGATGTTACTAGACTGAACAGAATTTTACTAAACATGGGCTTCCGACTAGTGGCTGTTGTTTAGCGCAAGACTCAGTAATATTCCAGGCATATGAGAGTGGCCTGTAATTTATTTGAGGCTGGACCAGACAATCCAGTGATTAATAGTATGAGCAATTCACACTGTCTGGGTACGTTGGCATGCCATCAACCAATCACTGAGCCTGACTACCTGATCCCTAGAGTCGCCTGTTACGGCTCACATAGGTTGCTGGGGGCCAGTTCTAACCCTGTATCCCAAACCCCTTCACACGATGTGGATACACTTCGTGAAGTGGTGATACATCTAGCCAGGTCACAGCAGAGTGCTCCTGACTTGCTATGAAACAATGTAAGAGTTAGTGAGTGAGTGAGTTGGGTTTAACGCCGCTTTTAACAGTATTCCAGTTATATCACGGCGTGTCAGCTTAATGTTGGAGGAAAGCCCGAAGTGATGCAGGTCTCAGACGTTTACCACTTTGGTGAAACCCTCCAGCACGGGTATGGTGCTGACAAACCTAGAAACATATTGGGGCGAACCGGGATTCAAACCGACAACCATAGGTTCACAGCGAATCGCGGCGCCTTAGACGACTGGGCCACCCGTGCCCCCCAAAGCCATTGGAAGAATTTCTAGTTGAAAGTTTAAGAACTGTGACATGCAACATGTGCAAAAATATCATTACATCATATTGAGTATGTTAAGGTGAGTGAAGATATGCTGCAAATATTGCATGGCCATACCAGTTTATCAAAGTTAAACGCATGGTTTACTTACGGCTTTTAATTGTTTCTCTAAGAATGCCATAGTTGATGAGGGCATACAACTCTTGAGTATCTTTCTTCACATCTGCAATACACAATAGTTCAAACATGAGTGAGTGGGTGAACAGTATTTCAGTCATATCGCAGTGTGTCTGCTAAATGTAGGAGGCAAACCTGACATCACAAGGTCATAGATATCAACTAATAAGGTGACACCTATGAGCACAGGTATGGTGCGGACAAACCAAGCATCCTAAACAAGGTGAATCTGATTTTTATACCCAAGATCATAGGATTCTGGAATGGCAAGGGATGCAACTCTGCACAGCGAACCAAGCTCCCAGTCAAACATGATCATGATGACGTTCAATCATTTATCTCAGGGACATGTTTTTCAACAATGTAACATATACTACTCAAAAGAAGTTAAAGAACACCAGGTTATTAATCTGTCATGGCGTAATATGTTCTTAAACTTCTTTTGAGTAGTCTATCATTGGTTAATTGTGCACACACTTCTTGTCAGGAGTGACATCTTCCCGAGGCAAGGGAGTTAACTGAGTATAAAAGTCCAGTTTCCACCCTTGCCGAACGTGGCTGGTATTATGATGTTACATTTTGGCTGGACTAACGAGTCTATGCATAGTCCAATCAAAATTGTGCAACAAAATCGAAATCCGGTTCGTAAACTGTCGTGCAGATTTCGGTCAATTGCAGAATTTGCAAAGCATGTGCACCGCCAACTCGTTGTCAACAGATATTTTCAAAATCTTTTGAGTGTTAATCAAGGTGCTCACGTGATTTGATGCATTTCGCGATGCAAGACCTGTTCTATCACAATTATCGATTATTGATCAGATCGTCTTGACTGGGAGCAACTGTTTTGTTTGAAGCAAATGCAAGTGATACGAGAGGTGGAATCTGATTGGTTCATAGGAGAGGCTCAGAAGTGACATAACTCGTAACAGCCACTGGTGGCGCTACGATCGAGCCCAGGAATTCCAGCCTGGTTCGGCAAGGGTGGAAACTGGACCTTAAAGTCAGTTAACTCTCTTGCCTCGGGAAGATGGATGAGTGAGTGAGTGAGTCAGCAGCATTTCAGTAGCCTGTAAATAAATGGGGTCCTGAACACCTATTCTACCACACAGGAAAGGGTGACACTGCATTGCATCAAAATACAGTCAAGTCTCGTTAATTCGACACTCATTAATTCGACAATCAGTTTTATCCGACACTAATGATTGGAACCGATTAAATGAGTGTCATTTAGACCTGTTAATCCGACAGTGTACCACTCCGACTCTGACGCACCTAATTTGAAACGAATTACTGAAATCACTCATTAAACAGTCTCGTTAATCCGACACAGTGATCAGCATACTCCGTGGTCATCTGCCTGCAAGTGCACAGCCCATGTTTTGATGCGAAACGAATCGGCTGGTAGCTGCATATTACAACAGCTGCAGAGAAAAACTTGCTTAACAATAAACAATTAATGCTTTAAATAAAGAAAACAGGATAAATCACATCCTTAGATTACCTCAATCTTATTAAAATCAGATAAAAGTTCTCGCTATCGACGAGGACATCCCATTACAGGTCACGTCAGAACAACCTTATGCGAACTATGACCTACCAATGAAATGACCAACAGGAAGTCGACGTTTGCCACTTAGAAAGCAGCTTTCTTAAGTTTCGGGTACCAGTTTCAAAGTTGCGACTTCCAGACTATGCTTTTTAAAGTATTTTGAATAAGTCATACAGTCCGTAACAGTTGTTTTGTGTTAAACTTTAGAGGTTGTATGATTAGAAAACAGATTCCACCAACAGTGTAACATAACAATATGAATATCTATTTTATATTTTTTATTACGTGTTTGAATCCTTGTCTATCATGTAGTTGTCCCATTTTCGATCACAAACATTGATACTACTTAATTTCGTTTATCCGACATGCTCGTTAATACGACATAATTATATGCAACCATCGATGTCGGATTAACAGGACTTGACTGTAGTTGAAAAGTCATCTCTTCATCCATAAGGCTTAAAAACAACAGTCTTGGTTCTCAGGCACTGCCACATCATCATAAAGTCTGCCGCATATTTCATTTTTACTTCCATTGAATAAAAAAAATAATTCCAATGCTTCAAAAAAATGTGATCCAATATAGCACAGGGTTACTGTGGACATACCATTTGTGGTCTGAATGAACTTGTTGATCTTATGGCATGTACGATAGTAGAAAAATCGAACTTGATTCTTGTTCTTGATGAGAGATGGGTGGACACCCCGCTTCTTGCATCGCTGGGCAAGTACACACTGGATGGCATCGAAGTCCTTGCCATGCTGAAGGAGAAGGTCAACTAAGGTTATTACATGCTCCTCTTTGTTTTGTTTGTTTGATGCTGAACGCCGCACTCAGCAATATTCCAGCTATATGACAGCATTCTGTAAATAACTGAGTCTGGACCAGACAAGCCAGTGAGTGACATCATGAGCATCGATCCACGCAATTGGGATACGATGACATGCATCAACCAAGTCAGCAAGCCTGACCACCCGATCCCATTAGTCGCCTTTCTGAAGACCTATTCTACCCCTCATCTTCATGGGTCAGATGCTCCTATAAATGCTGGGATAAACTTGTTTAAGTATGAACTAACCATATTTTATAATTTTCACAAAAAGAATAGCGATCTTTAACATTTTGATGACAATAATCGGAATGGAAACGGAAATATATCCAAGTTTTGTGTTAAGTCCTAAACAATTCACCAATTCCTAAACAATTATTTAACAAGCAGTTTTAACAGCTTAGCCTTCATCAGAGATACAGTTAAGCTCATATCCACTGAGCAAGGTCATCAGCCTTTTGTTTGGCCATTCAGTGCTTCTATTTATTACCCCTAATGCAACAGTTGTGTTTCCATCATGCGCACTTGGTTCAAAGGTGGTTGTGCGTAGCTAAAACGGACAACTATCGAATCCAAATGAAACAAAGAAACTGTAGAGGTTTGGGTTTGGTTCGGTTTGTTATTTAATGACGCATTCAACAATATTCCAGCTACATCATGGCAGTCTGTAAATAATCAAGTCTGGACTAGACAATCCAGTGATTGACGTCATGAACATCGATCCACGCAATAGGGATACGATGACATAGTTACATCAATAAAGTCGGCGAGCCTGACCACCTGATTCAGTTAGTCACCCCTTACACCTTCTACAGGCAAGCATGGGTTGCTGAAGACCTATTCTACCACTGATCTTCACGGGTAGGTACACAGGACTGAGTTAGGTACCTCAAACAAGGCATCAAAGAACGTCTTGATGTCTTCTTCCATCCATTGTTCCCACTGGCGTTTTGTCTTGGCTTCGGGGGTACTCAACTTGGACTGAACTGCAAGACAGAAACACAACTGATGATATTCCACCATATCACTGCAGCCTGGATATACTGGAGGCTGAACTAGACAAACCAGTAGTCCATCTTGGGATACAGAGGCATACAATCAAATTATCAAACAAGCCTGGCCTCATCACCCCATTTAATCAGCTGTAACAATAGCAATAGAGTCCAGGGCCCACTTGCACAAAGCGATCTTAGTGCTAAGATTATTGTAACTCCCATTCTTTAACATAGGCTCAGGATAGTCTTAACGCTAAGATCGCTTTGTGCAAGTGGGTCCAGGGCCCATTTGCACAAAGCAATCTTTGCACTACGACTATTATAAGTCCATGTTAAAGCATGGGAGTTACGATAATCTTAGCGCTAAGATTGCTTTGTGCAAGTGGTCCCTGGGGACATTTCTGAGTCAGGATCCTCTTGCATAAAGGATCTTAGCGCTACGACAATAATAACTTCCATACTGTAAGACTTAAGATAGTTGTAGCGCTTAGACTGCTTTGTGCAGATGGACCCAGCTGCAGGTCACGAGGGGGTCATCACAGGGTTCATCTACCTGTTCAGAGTGATAGTGTCACAATGCCCAGAGACTGATGCATGAAGAGTTGTGCGGCAACATCAGTCTGCATCAATTTTATTTCTTTGTTTGCCTGTTGTTTAACTCCACACTCAGCAACATTCCAGCTGTATCATGCTATATGACGGCGGCATGTAAATAATTGACAATCCAGTGATTGACATCATGAGCATCGATCCTCTGCATATGGGATATGACATAAATCAAGCAAGGCCTGACCAACCGATCATGTTAGTCGCCTCTTACGACAAGCATAATTGCCTCTTACGACAAGACTGGGTTGCTGAAGACCTATTCTAACCCGGATCTTTACTGGTGCTACGTAAAATAGATTGCAATGAGGTCTTTAATTTTCCACCTTAAAATATCATTTTGTTAGTGAGGCAGGTGAAAAGAAAGATTATTTGCAAGTTCCCTTGATCAAAGTTAACGCTTGCCCATCAGTCAAATTTTTAAAAAGCTGTGAAATTATTTGCTGTGTAAGAAATTAAGTCCTGCCACACAACTCATATCTAACTTTAAAATTAGGACTCTGGCAAGGATCCCTTGAACGTCATGCTTAATTTCAAACTGGTGACTCATCATAATTAATGCTTAAATAACACTCATCACAAGTGTATTATCATTGATTCTGCGGGCTAAATTCAGATCTTCATAGAAAATAAACAAAAAACTGACATCATCCTATATATGCAAAATCAATAGCAAGGTACCTAGAGTACGAAAAAGGCATGCCTAATCTCCTTAATGATCTTTATGTTGACACTGACTCTCCATTAAGGTAATTAGCTGACGTTAGTCATTCCTGTGAGTAAATATACCTGGCAAAGCCACACTTGATTGGCTTACATATCAAACCCAGCAAGTGGCTAGGACCTATTCTTCCACTTGCCATGATTGCCCAGCTATTGATTTTTGTCCATCTACAGAAGTCTTCATTTGAGATCATAGCAGTAGCATTCTTTTTCACTGGGCAAATTTTAAATCAGGGATATTTGATGTAGAAAACTGATTTTGATCTATTAAGTTAACTATTTCTGCCACAGAAAATAGTAACAGTAATAGAATTCCCATACTGCTTGTCATGTTGTATTATTTCTCGTAATTAGATATCTTCAGAATAAGATATCTTCAGAATAAGATGTCTTGCAAACATTTACTGATTTTGTTTGAAACCAATCTCATTAAAAAAAGATCTTAGCTCTACTGCTGCTAAACAAAGACCTGAGGACATCATGCAACCTCGAAAACTTAACACGGGGTATTCCGAATGATAGTTACGGGGTAAACGACTGAAACCATACAATCTAGACCATCTATTAGCCATTCCAGATTGTTCTTTTGTCCAGGTTTCAAATTTTTAATTGAGAATTTGTCAAACCATGTTTCGAAGTGTAGTTGCCCATTTGAAATTAGTGCCGTAAAGCACGAGAAAGCTGCTTTCTAAATGGCTAATGTCGACTTCTTGTCAGTCATTCCATTGTTCGGTCAAGGTTCGCGCAAGGTCGGTCTGACATGACCCGTAATGGGGTGTTCTCAGATCGTTGTTTAGCTGCAGCGAGAACTAAGATCTGATTTTAATGACAGACACAACAAACTGTTTTATTTGGTCCAGTCCATTCGCTATATTTATGTTGTAAATATGCTTTTAACAAACTACACTTATAACAAACTAAAATTAGTGGTTCCTTTGAGTTTGTTACAACTGCAGATTACTGGACATCGTTATAACTTAGTTTACTATATTTGATGGGTTTTTATATATGCCCAAATATGCCATTGTTGACATTTCTATGCATGTGCAAACATAACACCGATGAACAATATCTTTATTGTAGAATTTCTTCAACCATCTGCAATTCACGGGAATAGTTGTTAGTAGGTAGGAAAGCGTTTCAAAGGCCTGGTCACTTTAAGTATCTATGTTCATTCAGAAACATTTTCAGAAACAGTGCCACAAAAAATGTTTCAAAGAAGATAATGATGACACAGCCGTAGCATCCAATGTATGTGTGTAGATATCTATAAGGAGACAGATTAAACTGACTTATTTTGCCACATCAAACTTGTTAAATTAAATCAATTTTAATGTCTCCAAGGGACAATGATCTATGTCTATTCGTACATGGCAAATGGGCCTAATTTGATTATATAATGTCGGTCTTAGATCTATGAGTAATTAATATACAATGCAAAGCAAAATGGATGCGTGTGACTACCTCGTTTTGTCGAACAAAGTGTCCACAAATGTCTCTCGTTTTCATCTGATTCAGTTCTGCCTTGTGTATAAAGGTGTTAAAGTGAATGACATCTTGTGATTGTTCATAAATGAAAAATGTAATTCCAGGGTGACTGAGGTCACAGCTATCCAATCAAAACAAATAAAATGAGGTCAACCGTGTACAACACACCTGAGACAGACAAATTTAGTATCTCCCCATTTGTATCTTCATGTGGGTTACAAAATTCAGTGTGTATCTTTTGGGAGTTGAAGCTAAATCAGTTACTCAAAATGATTATTGCTGTTTCACTTATTGAGAGGAGTATAAACTCTGAAAATATAAACCAAAAAGATCAGTCATCTCAAACTCACATTTCTACTTCTAAGATAATAAACATATGTAAACACAATATTGTTAAAAATATAAACAAAATATACAAACCAGATGAAACCTTCTTGACAGGTGACCACTGCGGGCTTATATCCCGCCTCGTCTTCTTCACGACACGTGTACTTGACCGCTTCGCCGTGGTCACCTGGGGGGCAGTCACCTGGGGTGCGGCCCCCTTCCCATCATCCCCTGCAGCCTCTGGCACATCGATCTTCGTCGATTGTCGCATGCGCCTCTCTGTACTGGTTGATGTTGGACTGGCATTTTCCTCTTCTTGAGAACCTTTTTCCTCAGCAGGGGATGGTGTTACCCTACAAAGAAATAACAAACATGGATCATATGGTGATCATAATAAACATTTCAGTTTGAGATTTCTTCAACTTGTTTGTTTGTTGTTTAACGCTTAACTCAGCAATATTCCAGCTATATGACAGTGGTTTGTAAATAATTGAGACTGGACCAGACAATCCAGTGATTGATGTCATGAGCATCTATCCATGCAATTGGGATACGAAGACATGTAGCAACCAAGGCAACGAGTCTGACCACCCGATCTTGTTAGTCGCATCTTAAGACAAGCATAGTCGCCATTTTACAGCAAGCATGGGTTGCTGGAGACCTACTCTCCCCCGTATCTTCACGGGTATCTTCATCTTGTTGAACAGGGCTGGGACGGGTAACTCAGGTACTGGGTTCAGATGGGTACTGAGTAGGACCCGGGTACCCACAGGACTGCCCGGACCTGTGGTTAGTCACGTGACATATTGTTTAATAATAAACATTCGCTACTAACTCCATGGTTACCTACAAGTCGCAAATGTTCAGACATCTTTCTGACAATATGCGCATTCCTTCTGACAGTTATATGAGTAGAGTAAAGATACAGCTTCAGTGTATGCGTGACCAGAATATTTTATATGTGTATCTAAATACTTTTTGCCAGGGGTCTGGTAAAACAATTCCTAATCAGACATTTTGTGCCCAACTCTTGAGACCTACAGCGGGTATCCGGGTAGGGTCGGATAATAGGGGTCGGGTACCAGGGTACTAAATTGGGACTTGTCCCAGCCCTACTTGACTGAAAGCTCCATGACACTTAATAAGGTCTTGGGGTTGGACAAAAATAAATTATCAGTATGACAGAGTGATCATAGCTTGTTAATGAGTGTTTTCAATGTATGAAAGTAATGTCATTTTGTTCATCTGATATCATCCATTTATCCCAGTGGGGAATTGGGGGCAGAGCCCACAGCTGACATACATGTCTCAGAATGTGGACAAAGTTGATACAAGGTGTGACCTGGGCGACTATGTCACTGTAACCTGACTGCATTGAGGCTTGTTATCAACCACTGGTTTCTCTGACAATGCTGATCCTGACTTGATTATTTGCAGACTGGCATAAAAAAATGCTTACTGTGCCATTCACTCACACTCACATATTTATTATTCATATAAAGAGATCCATGATTAAGTTTGTCAATATCTTGTGTTAAACCTCTGTGTTACAGAGAATATAAATGAAAGCTTTGATAAAGGCTAATAAAGACCCCCAACCCGCTCACTAAATCTGTGAAACATTCTTGCAAAAATCCATTTCATTGACTGTTGTGATATTCATAACAATTCATATGCTTATTCACATTTGCCTTAGCGGATAGGTATAACATGATTAGAATGTGACAGGTAATGAGAGAATAGTAAAATTGTATGCTAGTATCAGTAAGATTATAGTAAGCCTAGATCTAGATCATATGCGTCTGTTCCTGGGAAATGGCACGACACTCATAATGTGTTTGATGATCCAGTTCTACATGTGTCAACATTACAATAAACGCTAGGCAAAAAGTTGCCAAGTTGTTTGAATTAATCGTAACTGATGTGGAAAATAGTGTGTATAACATTAAATAAATAATAAAGCACGAAGACTTTTGAAAGAGCTAAATTAAGTTTTGTTTACTTCATGCAGATTGACCTCTCGATCCGAATCTGCGCCCGGGCTGTTCAAACGATCCGCGTTTACGACCGACCCTCCCTCCTCGTAGTTACCGCGTAACTTGTTGTCAGTATCAAGAATTAATACGTTGCACAATCTTATGATACAATATACAAGTCGATTGCGGGATAGATGAATAAATAAGGCGTCAAAACAAAAACAAGGATCTCATTACCGATAAAGTAAAATTCAACATGGCTGCCATCACGAAACTCGCGACCAAGCAACACTGAAAATAATTTAGCCGAAAATAATTATACTTTGAGGTTCTAACGACAATTGACAAACCCATTAAATTCTAAGCACCCTATGGATTAACCGTACGCAATATTGTGGCAACAGATAGTGCGACAGCTTCAGAAATAGAACGAAAACATGTCGTGTTTTGAGATGGCAATATGGCGCTAGACAATTTCACAAACGAAACATTACCGACTTCCAACACCGTCCCGAACACTGTTTTCATCCTGAGAAACTTTCCTTCGTTTTCCCGGTGGCATATACACTGATTGCACGCAACCTTGACACAAGTTTATGTCTACATAATTTCACAAGTGTCCTCAAATGGCCTGTGTGTAAATCCCGTCAGTCCACAACTCGGCAGCGGCGGCGAACTGGCTTCTTTCTTCCGATGCACAGTGGTGATATTTAAAAGAACAGATAAATCCACCTCTTTCAAACTATGTTTAACTACAAAACTCTATGGACCATTTATGGACAACATGTGAAATAAGCTATGTTCGCAAATAAAATATCAACTAAACATCGTTTGAGCTCGTCTTTTGTTATGTTCTAACATGACAAGTCCTAGAGCCCAAGTACAAGGTCATGTGACAGATTTCTCAGGTTTGGATATTGAAATACAAAATAAAAATATTACACTTGTAAATTTATTTATTTATTTCTACACTTGCATAAAGATTTGTAAAATTAGGCAGCGAAAGAAAAATAAAACACATGTTTGAATAGATGGTTTTCAATGAAATATAGGTTTTCGCACACCCATTATATCACACGATATTGCTTAGGTTCAAGGGAAAATAAATTGATGCAGACACATACATAATGAAATTATTACTGACATTATGAAATACACGTTTAGATGTGTATATGAAACTGAAATAAATACTCTTCATAGTAATAACAATAAGTATAAGGTAAATTCATCTTACTTTTCCGATATATAGAAAACGCAAAAAATGCTCCAAACATTTTAGTTGAAAATTTATGGCGTTTTGGTAGTTTGTCGTTTAATTGTCCCCGTAGATGAAGAAACATCAATAACACTTTTTCTTATAAATATTATACCTTTTGAATTTTATGTTAGTTGAAACATACTTGATACTATGACGAATCTATTTCAAGTGCTTACTGTTTACACGCATACACTATGTAATTGTCAATTCATGTTTTTTGGTTTAAATATTGCGTTAAAACATTGTTTATTGACTAATAATACGTTGACAAGCAAGGTTGTGCTTCTGTGAAATGTTATTACCAACACATCACATGTATATAACGGTTACCAGCTTTCCTGAGACCGATTATGTTTTGTTTTCGTGGCACAGGACCGGCAAAGTAAGGATTGTTGTCATTTGACTTGGCGGGAATCACACAGGGGAATCCCAAGCGGTGATTGGTCAATGGAGTCACATGACTGGAAAACTCCCCTAATGCCCGCCCACTATTAAAATAGAAACAACAGTTAACGAAATCGGGTAAAGCGAAATGATAGAATTTTGAATTATTGTCAAAACTGTTAACGTTATGTTTTATACAAGTCGAACAGAGAGACAATTTCCGACATATATTATTTTGACATTCGCATTTGTAACGAAGAATCTGATTGGTCAAAGTGGGAAATGTTCTTTATACACAAAGATGTGCCTATACGTGCAAACCAAGCGATACCATTGTATCAAATACTAACACTGTAAACTATTACAATAGTGAATTATGTTTGCGATTTCCCCTTTCCTTTTACAACAAATGTCAAGCGACACCGACACCACACCAGCTGGAATAAATCGTAAACTACTTTCTTGTCCACAACTTAAAGGCTGATTTTGAATACAAAGACGTCTGTTGGACATGTGCATTTTAGATTTTCTATAACTTACTGAATTTTGTTGATTTCGTCCTCATATGTGAAGAAGTAAAGTTTATTTATGATTCACAAATTATTTTTACATTCACTACCAGCAGAGTGATATTTTTGCAATCGAGTTACACTGCCACACACATTCAATATGGCGTGCAGCTTAGTTCCAAACAAGGATAGTCAAACACTGTTCTGTATTTACCTAAAATTATAAATATTCAAATGTTTTCAATCCGAGTATCGTGTAACAGATTTCAACTTTGAGTATCACGCTGTTATGAACATGCTACAATTATTCCTGACCTAAACATTGCTCCCTAAATATATAATTACATACATGGATACGTTATGTAATCTCCAACGACGCTCATACACCATTGTACAAACAATTTAAATTACCATTTAGACAAAAGAAAAGTTCATTCTAAGCTCAATCTAAATTTTATTTCAATTTTAATCTATTTTATGCAATAAGTATTTGAGTATACAGTTCCCACTGACTCTGTTGTCGTTCTGAATCAGGTGTTATAATATATACTAACTTTGCGCAATGACTAATTATATTTTTAGCTGCCTGATGTTTAACCTACACCCGATGATAACACGGTGTGCGTGCGTGCGTGCGTGCGTGCGTGCGTGCGTGTGTGTTAAAGAAACAGTTGTTGCCAATAGGCAGATAACAAACTTAATTAATCAAACAATCGGATTAGCAATAAAGAATAGAATGGGATTAATCGACGTTGAATAGTGCGGCTTATTCATTGCTTTGTTACGCCCAAATGGATCGTGTGCTAGGTTAGTTTAGTGTTTATCGTTATGTATAAATACAGAACGGGGAAATTAAACAAAATAGTTTATTTTTGGCCACTTTAATCTATTTACCATGTGGATAAAATTCATATATATCCCCCAGGATAATATGGACCATATTCGTTATGCCGACATGACAAGAGATTTTGATGTCTTATCAACAGAAGCCTGTTTGATATAATGTCAGTTTGAGGTTGTTGTCACGAGGGTAGTACTATCAGACGGAATGTAATGACATCACACAGGTGTGCGTGAAATTCGAAAGGTTGGTGAGCGAGACAGTCGTCAAGCTGGTTGTGTGTTACTTTGAGGGAGGTTTCAGCAGAAGAAATATTGAGTAGGACATTAGCGACAGCGAATTCTACATTCCACGTCAAAATGACCACGACATCGAACATGTGCGGGCTGAAAGAAGACGAAAAGCCATCATCGAGGTGAATTTCATGTTTTGTGACATAGATTATGAATGAAAGACAGGCAAGGCATGGCTGCCGTGTGACCACTTCCTGTGAAATCAATGAGATGTACAGTTTATGTAAATGTTTATATATTGGATCAACACTCTGTCTCAACGTGCCCCTGATTGCTTAGGAATTGTAATGCATACTCGGGTGACCTACTTACTATGCATGTCTGAATCGTGCTGCTGTGGCCACACCGTCCCACGGAATGTCATGTGGGTTTCAATCAATTTTAGCATGAATCATCACCATTAGGTTATACCTACGTTACCTCTGGAGCCTTTACTTGTTAACCTATTTTTAAATTATAATGAGAAAATTTGATTTTCAGTAACTTCCTTGATTTTGTGTTGCATTCCCAGCCCTGTCATTGTTCTGGGTTAGAACTGGGCCCCAGCTACCTTTGCAGATCCAAAGATGTCAGACTCCGTGACTTGTTTGACATCCATGTCATCATGCCCCTAAGGCGTGAATTATAGATCATAATATGAATCACATAATTATCTGGCAGAGACTATTATTTACAGGCGGCTGTCATATAGCTGGAAAAGTGCAGCATTAAACAGTTAACAGTCTCATACAACAGAAACAGTATCTTTTGGAGTAAATTGGTCAGGAACATAGTATGCTTATGATGCCAAAAAGATTATTTTAGTAAAAAATCGGAAAGACTTCGCCTGTATCCCCCGCCCAAAAGTTATATATGTATGCATTGCCGCGGAATCCATTTACTTATATGTATTTTTTAGGGGAGATATGGGCAGAAGTCTTACAAAAGAATCTATGATGCCATTTCTTTTTACTAAATGATATATCCCTAATAGGCCTGGGACGGGTTACCCAGGTCGGGTGGGTACTGAGAAGGACCCGGGTATCCACAGGACTACTTGGACCTTGATTAGTCACATGATGTATCATTTAATGGGAAAAATTTACTATTACAACTAATGGTTACCTACAAGTCACTAATGTTCGCATATGTTTCTGACAATATGCCCATTCCTTCCAACTTTATGTTTTGAGTAAAGATGTAGCTTCAGTCAACTTCCGTGTATGCATGACCACATCTTTTTATAGATGTACCTAAATACTTTTTGCCGGGGGTCCAGTAAAACAATTCCTAACTGGACACTCTGTACTCAACTATTGACACTACAGCAGGTATCCGGGTAGGTTTTGGTTAATAGGGGATCGGGTACCTGGGTTGTAAATTTGTACACGTCCCAGCCCTATATTCCAAGATGCACTTGGCACACAGGGTTAGAAACTAACAGTTTTTGTCCACTAGTCCTTACAATGATAACATATAGCAAAACCCTCAATGGGCCATTTTCAACTCGTCCTTAGCAGGGTTAGAAATTGGCACTTGAAGTAGTCCTTGCAAATCTGCCCAATAGTTAAGGTATCATAAGGACTAGTAGATATTTGGGTTTTTTTAGGGGTTTTGCTATATATTATCATTATAAGGACTAGAGGACCAAAAATGTTAGTTTCTACCGCTGCCTTAGGATACTTTTACTATTGGGCAGTTTGGTAAGGACTACAGGACTAGTGCCAATTTCTAACGCTGGCACAGCAGACTGGTTTACAGACACCTTTATCTTCACTGCTGATTACTTTTTTTCAGTCTCATACCCTGGTTTGATTTTAACAATAGACCATGACTTTGCTGGGGCGGTCGGGTAGTCTAGTGGTTAAAGCGCTAGCTCGTCACGCCGAATCCGGATTTGAACCCTGACATGGGTACAATGTGTGAAGCCCATTTCTGGTGTCCCCGCCGTGAAATTGCTGGAATATTGCTAAAGGCGGCATAAAACCGAACTCACTCACTCACTGTGACTTTGCTGACAGCTTAATACCTGAGTCTGTATTTTTATACATGTAGAGAGGTTAATAGTTAATTTGTTAACTAGAATCAATTCAAAGACAGTTTGTACCTCTTCTGTCAACAAGGATATACATTGACTGCAGTTGCAATTTCAGTTGTAAAATATTTCAGAGGTTTTTATCAGTGCAGATGTTTATAAATTCATGTATCATGTCATTCATAGATAGGATTATATGTTTATTGTGATATCCTTGATAATGGTATTGTTTGTATTTCAAAGGCCCCTATTTAGACATTGACGTTGCAGGCCTCTACCTTAAGTGTTAACAAATCTAATTGAAATCAAGTCATTTTCTCCGATATCTGGGGTAGACATGGCTGGTCATATCCAACTGGTCAGCTGTTCATTTCAGTCTAGTGGTTACGTAAAGTAACTAAATATAGGAATTAAGCAACCAGTCCATCTAGATAGATTAGCCATGTCTATATGTGGATATCATACCGCTCTGAGAAGGTCTGACGACTCTCCATAGAAGGTTAGACTGTGTGAAACATCCAAAGTATAACATAATCACACAACCTTCATCATTAACATTCGGAATAGGTCATTTAAGTTTGTTTTCAAGACACAGAAATTGGATAAGCTGCTCAGAATACTTTGCTCACTTGGTATGTTAAGGATAAAACACTCCTCGCTTTTGGTTGAAAATGTAAAAACGCAAAATAGGGTATAGTCACAGAGCCTGACCACTGCATCCATTTGATGGCCTCTATTTTGCTGGGGACATGTTTTTTATCCAGAAAATTCAGTGGGTCCATTGCAATAGTATTGTGATAGGTTGGCAAGTATCTCGGCCATGACAATGATTTCCCAACATTGTCCGACATGACAAATCCGTACAGATCCATCAGGATATAGATTGAGTTGATAATCTGATTGCTTCGGAAGTTGCTGGTAAAACATCAGGGGTAAGGCACCATTTGGCAAATGTTGCTAGTATGCAGATCATTTAGGACTAATGGTTTATACCTCTGATAATCTCGAAAACATTTATCGTTTCCTGAATGGATACCCACACACGTCTTCAAGCAAAATATGTTTGGGATCAACTGCTTTTGAAAGCAAATACAAATGTAGTTTTTGTGTTTTTCATGATGTCAGTTGGTAGGCGAGTGCAGCGTTGATGTTTATTATTCATATTTTAATTTGTCATTGATGTATTGTCATCATTTATCATCACTCGCATGTTTCCATGTCCTACAAGGCTTGTCCCCCTCTCGATGGTCACCATGCGATGAAACGGCACAAGCCAATCAGAATGCGCATCAGGATAAGATTACTTCAATTAATATGATGCAGAGTATTTACATATTTCGGCAATATGCGTTTGTTTAAAAATGTGGAAAAATGTAGATTGTCAGTTCCACACCACAGTGTATACATATGACAGAAATGTGATATATATAGAGAGAGACATTGTTGCTTGGATGATAAATTCAAACGTTCACATGCATTTGTTTGCATTAGGGAAATGGCTCACTAGACTGCGACATCTGTTCATTTCAGATATAACTAGACCTGGCTATCAAAAACGACATTCTGTGTAATATCCCTTTCTATATTATATGTATTAAAGTAATTAAGTAAGCATAGATAGCAAAACAAATTATTCACATACCTATCAAACTCTGTGGGGGTGGGGGGCATTGGATTTATTCTGTCTGTAGTAGTTCAATCAGGACAAGAAAGGTCCTAACACAAGAAGTATGTGGAAATGATGACATACCAGATTTCTAGATAAGCTGCGTATCTGCGTAAAATACGCATCAGAAATGCAGAAATACGCAGTAAAATAAAATCCAAGTGTATCAAATATGCAACGAACATTACAGATACGCTACAAAAATAAAACTTGTGCGTATTATCAAAATATTGTGAAGTAACCCTGCGTATTCGATTAGCAAATCAGCAACTTATTTTGAAATTATAAACGGGCATTCCATCAACCTTGCTAAACTCCACGATGACAGTTACATCATGATCATTTGTCATAACACTTTCTTGTGGAAGTATCGTGGTATTTTTGAGTCCTATAAAAGCTCTCGAACCCACACAATACCAGTTTGCAGGGACTAGATGAATAGTGTTTTTAAATATTTAACTTAAATACCCACATGTGTAAAAACTAGTGGGTAACAGAAATTTGAATACCCAGATAGAATTACTGAAAAGCTAAAGCTTAGCTGGAGCTCTGTTTACCCTGAAACATTATGAATGACGTACATATTCTCTGGTTTATTAAACCTTTAAGAGACTAGAATGATATTCCCACACAATTTAATAAGTTAAATACCAACTTTAACAAAGCTATGAGTTATAGCCAGCACATGTATTGTATTCAGCTACACATTTTTGCATTAGTTAAAAAGATTGTAATTCTTCCTTTTTTCTTTACACCTTAAACTTCAACAAGTTTTGAATATTGAAGTTTGTTTGTTGTTCACACTAAGAGATATTCAAACTATATTGCGGCTGCTCAGACATTGTATAATCTAGACGTCACCAGGCAAACCAACTGTTGGTATTGTAATAAACGATCCACATGATTGAGATATGATTGTATGCAATCAACCAAGTTACCGAGTTTGACCTCTTACGACGAGCATAGGCTACATAGGAATCCCTGCAGGATTTGAATATTAACATGGTCTCACTATGATGTTTGTATATGTTTAGAAATACTTCTATGTATCTCTAGACATGGTGGATATGATATTCCTACAAAATTTTGTTGTAATTAATTCATATGAAACATGTACTATCCGCCAAGGCTGTCTATGAAAGGAGCAGTTCAGTCATGAAATAAATGAGTTTGAAGAAATGTTGTTTGGAGCATTGAACAGACAATGTCAAATTTGCTAGACTTGAACATGTCTTGAAAGTTCATTGTTGAAATTACTGAAGTCCAAAAATCACCTTCGTCTAGTCAGTTTTCTTCATCTAAATTTAATGTCTGATGTAAAACTCAATAATTTGCGAATATAAGAAACAGCTGAGATAGAATGAGTTGAATGGCTCAATATACTTTTGTACAAATGAATATATTTGTATCAGAGAGGTTCAATACTGTTACAGCAGGAACAAGAGAGCCCTGTTGTAACACCTACATTAATTTTAATTTAAGACGTGGGTAGAATAAAAGTTATTGTTCTTGTTTGAAATAGTTCTCATGTTCATACACCAATATGGAAACCTTGCAGACGGGCATGAGTCAACATTCGGCTTGTCCCAGAATTGGACAAGTTGGTCACGAATTGTTTTGTCATCTGCCCATGGATAATTGTGAGGAATTGATGCTTGATCATTCATTACACACCCTAAACATCTGTGATTAAATTTGATAAATATAGATCTATATTACATGATTGTTTCGGAGATACCAATCTGTCTGATTTAGAGACATATAAGTTAAAGTCTCCCAGTAACATTTCAAATTTTAGTTGCCAATTGTTTTCAGTCAGCAACAAAAGATTTTCGTCTAACATGTATAAACAAGTCTAAAATAGCTGGGACCATTACCACATCTTTCCTACCCCTCTCTGTAATACCATCATCCTCATGATTTATCAAAAATCTAATTTCTCCCTAAGCACTGAAGATGATTACAATGTACCTACCTAAACTGAGAGAAAGAACGGCTTGTCATTAATATGAAATAGATCATGGTTTTATGATGTTCAGCATTTATATTGTTAAGGTTGAAGGTATTGTGTTATAGAGCTTTGTAATGTAATCCTTGTAGCTGTAAGTCATGTGACAAATGCGCAGATTTATGCATAAACTATTGTGCAGCAAAATAAGTGTATTCAAAATTGATCAGAATAAGGCGAGGCATTTCCAATTTTGAAATATTATATTTGTAAGGGACGCAGATGTGACAATATTAAGATTGGGTTACAGTTTTCAGTTTTAGAAATCTCTGTAACTGTAAATCACTGGCCTGTAAAGTGTTTAAATTTTGGAGGAATGTAGAAGACCAGTCGACCTCACTCATTTTTTTGTTCTGTCTTAGAAATCTGCCCAAATGCAAATTAAGCAGTGGTACCCAATCTCATTAAAATCTTGAGCTCCAGATACGTTAACTCTCTGCCTGAAGATCTGCCATGTCAGGTGAACTTTCTACACAGCCAATCAGCATTTAGGCTTCTAAGTTAACGCTATCTGCACTTTAGCTCGTAATATATCTCAATTCAATTGTTTTATGCCAATACAAAGCCCTATTTATTATTTTAGTTCTTATTCTTATTGGGGGCACAGGTGGCACAGCTGCCAAAGACGTCACTTTGTTGTGCAGAGTTCCGTCCCTTGGACACGCAAGAAAACCTTCAATAGTAGGGCTGGTTATCGATATGGATTTCTCAGATCGATTATCGGTAGTCACATATCGATCAATAATCGATAAATATCAAAGAATTCTATTTTGGTAAAATGACATTACAGAAAAATGGCATTTCACTTCTCCGGAGACTCAGTGTTTCAACAATACGCACGTTACATCGCATTTTTAGCGATGAACAATTTGAGTTTAAGATTCATGTCGTCAAAGACAATTATTATTTCTATAAAGTGAGAATACCGTATTTTCTTGAGTATTCCTTTTAATATTGTTTTTATTAATTTCGGCGAAATCGTGTGTGAAGCGATCGGAAGATCGCACAACTCACCGTTATTAACAGCAACCACGGTCAGAATACCGCTATTGACGTCTTGAAACGAACTTTAGTTGACAGAGAATGGATACATATATCATAAATGACATACTTTGACTCGTTTAAAGTCATATTTGTTTTTGTTTGACGATTCTATGTCAACATGAAATTCTCGCGATCACGTGCGCGTGAGCCTTGACGGTGACTGGTCAGACTGAGTCCATGTAAAAAGTAATACCCGGGAATAGCGATCAGCTGCTTCGCTTAGGGTTATTATCTATTTTAAATATGTTTAGTAAAGGCTGTATATAATTAAGAAAATAATGGAATATATTATTCTTGATAAAAAAAATAGTTTCATATACAATTTTTGCCGATCCTTGCATTAAAAATCCTATTAAGTTATTTCATTGGGTGTGTCTTGACCGAATCACCGGTCGATTCCAAGAAAACGTGTGTACAGCTGATTGCTGTTTCCGGCTTAGTTTACGAGAAAATACACAAGGTAATCTTAATCCCGGGATATAAAACAATGCCTAGCAGAACAATAAATACTATTTAAACGGTAAATAAACATGTCTGGTGATTTTTTTTCTCAAATTTCGAATTTGTACTGACGAAGTTTCTCATCACCCGTTCGTGTGCCGGACTTCGCTGAAAGGGTACGGTGTAATTTTTTTCTGCGCATAATATTCAAATTTCTTTTTTTCCAAAATATTGAACCCGCTAGAGGGGGGTGCGCATTATACATGGGTGCGCACTGTACTCAAGAAAATACGGTAATTGAGAAATTAAATGTAATTTCACCTGATATAGTCGTTTGTCATTTATGTACAGTATTCACGAAACTATTCAGATAAAAAATCATCAAATATTCCGCCATTGTGAATGTCAGGTGTGTACAGGTGTGTGCTACGTAGTAGGTTGTACTAGGTTCACAGGTGTGATACGTAATAGATTGGGTGGCAGACTGATATTAAACAAACATCGTGCGATTATAACGGGGAAATTAGGAATTTTTGCTGCCATATCGTAAAAATGTCAAACCCCACGTGGACCTCACGTGGGCTGTGAGTTGAGAATACCGGCAAAAACGAAAACCATGATCATTGAAAAAATCGAAACAGACTGGAATACGTAGTTACCAAATAGACATAAAATTTGAAATTTTAGGAAATAGAATGGGAAGAATTCTTTTTAAGAATTAAAGTATTATGAAACCTATTTTAATCATGATACTTCATACTATTTCGAAAATATACATATTTTCTAAAATCCTGACTCCGCATTTAGATGCCTGTGACTACATTTTAATTACCCACTATCAACACGTAATGGCGTCGTCGTTCGATTCAAAGCAGAACTTTTTACTTTTTCAAACATTTGATTTTTATTTGCGACTAAACATCAAGCGAAGGGGAGAAAACTGTATGTTAGGGTGAATCTGTCTGTTTATATCTAGCGATAATTACAAGGATAGCAAAACAAATAAGTCAAATGTGTTGCAGTAAAAACTTTTATTTGTCGAAAAAATACATGTCATTATCGATAGCATTATATTCATATCGATAATCGTCACAACCTTCTTCCATCGATGATAATTACGATTATCGATCTAAATCACCAGCCCTATTCAATAGTGGTTTTCGAATCCCAGTTCGAATCCCGTGCTCATGGGTTTCACCAATTTCGTCAACGTTTGAGACCTGCATCACTTTGTACTTTCCTCCCACTAAACTGTCACTTGATATAACCATCTTCCCGAGGCAAGAGAGCTAGCTGACTATAAAAGTCCAGTTTCCACCCTTGCCGAACTAGGCTTGTATTATGGAGTTACATTTTGGCTGGACTAACGAGTTTATGCATCGAGTTTATATAAATCGAAATACGGTTCGTAAACTGTCGTACAGATTTCGGTCGATTACAGGGTTTGCAGAGCATGTGTACTGTCAAATCTTTGTAAGCAGATATTTTCCAAATCTTTTCATGTTTTTAATCAATGTGCTCACGTGATTTGATGCATTTCGCGATGTAAGACCCGTTTAATCACAATATAGATCTTGATTATCTATCAGATCCTCCTTACAGGGTGCCGCCATTTTGTTCGAAGCAAATGCAAGTGATATGAGGGGTGGAATCTGATTGGTCCATAGGAGAGGCATAGAAGGGAAATAACGGGTAATACAATCGACCCCAGTAATTCCAGCCTAGTTCAGCAAGGGTGGAAACTGGACTTTTAAGGTCAGTTAACTCTCTTGCCTCGGAAAGATGTGATATAACTGGAATACTGTAAAAAGTGATGTAAACCTAACTCACTCTTATTAGAAGTACCTTGTGAGCATCCAGTATTGGAACAGGTCCTCAATATTTTATGAATATACATATTACAAACCTCACCTGTACAGTAGTATACAGTTGTTATGACATGTAAATAAGAAAACAAAGATTCCCAATCTCACGTTTCTTAGAGCCAACAGGAATGGGGATTGTGTGGGCTGATTCAGATTGTGTGTCATATATCTTGGCCATACAGTAGAACACGGATATAACGAACAAACGGATACAACGAACTGTTAAAAAATCCCCGATTTATCTCCTATATAATATCATATAAAATTTACGTATATAACGAACTCTCTACAGCGAACTAACGGATACAGCGAACTGATATCTGATCACCGACAAGCCCATTTATCACTAATTAGCAACGTGTATAGCGAACTGAGAAATCTCACTCAGTGTCAAGTGTCACTGACAATTGGCTGTATGCAATCAGCGGTGAATCAAAACAATGGCGGCGAATCAATACAATCAGCGGTGACGGATCAACCTTGTTAAATTTGCATTGTGTTAATCTTACCTGTACATGTAATCTACATGTATTTGATAACATCTTCAGAAAATGTTATGAATTTAATGTTATTAAATGAATGTTGTAAATTGGTATCAAATTGAATGATCACTGCTAATACAAATAATGCTGCAGTTACGTGTTTATTGTGTTTTGTCTTATCCAAGATGGCGGACATTTCCGAGCGAAAACGTGTATAACGAACAACGGATATAACGAACTGATTTCTCTGGTCCCTAGTAGTTCGTTATATCCGTGTTGTACTGTATATTCATCATTGCCTTTTGTTTAACAGAGTGCTGAGACCCCCAGGTGGTGCGTCCAGCGACATCTTCGGGACAAGTACTGCTCCTACAAGTGCTCCACGACAGCAGAACCAGAGGAACGGATCCAACATCTTCGGCGGGCCCGAGGAACCTTCTCCATCGCGTGCCCAAGCCAACAATAGCTCTCAGTCCAATTTGTTTGGAATGGAGCCACATGTTCTGGCAGGGAAAGGCCGCAATCAGAGTAGGGGTACCTGTAGATTTAGCATGTCTTCTTACCTATCGCAACACAGTTCAACAGAAGGTGGCTGCCCAATGGAACCATCTACCTTCTGGTGAAAGATGTAACCTCCTCTTCACACCAATCAGAGCAGTCATTGCACCAATTCTGGTATTCGATTCTACAATCGATAATCAACAAGATCAAGTTGTGGTTGACAAGATTGATTTAAAAAGGGCTTGTTTGAGTTTTTGATCTGCAGCGAGTCAGCTTTAGGGTGCAGATGGGACTTGTTTTTGTTTTTTTGTTATTTTATCCAACTTGTTTGATAGAGGAAACCAGTTACAGAATTTATTATCTTGCACTGTGCATACTTAAAGTAACCATGGTAACATTGCAGATTCATTGACAGATATAGTTTACTAATCTTGATGTAAGAATTTTCTTTTTGTTGTAACATTGGATATGGGCTTAACATGTGAACATATTTTTGTATGTTCTGAGGAAAGGTGCTGTTGATTGGTAGGTGTGACGGTGACTGCTTTGTTCTGTAGGTGTCCTGATTGTACCTGCACTGTTAACCTGCACCAGCACTGATAGTGGCATGCATGTAGTGTCTGTCTCCAGTACAGCTTTAGTAGCGTTCATGTAGTGTCTGATTCTAGTACAGCTTTGCCCCTCTGGTCACACATTTGTGACACACTTTTTGATGTCGCTTTTCTTTTTGTCGTGACCTTATCAATGATACTGCTTGCTGACGCATGATAGGACGTAAGAGCATAACTGATATTGCAGATCAGGGCTCGATTTAGCTGTATAACATGCACCAGTGCAACCTGGTATTGAAGAATGAAATAATGTTATTGTCAGCATGCATGTAAAAAAGAGTCGAGATTTCTGTCTTCATAACCCTTATTTGTCCACACGACATTCCTTGTTACACAGTATTTTTTATTATATTTTTTTCTGCGTCCATTCTCTACATTTATACGTACTGGACTCACACCTGGTACACCTGGGTTTTCATGTCAACATGCATCTGGTGCAAGTAAATTCAAGTTCCTTAAATCGAGCCCTGCTCTTGAATGAAAGATGTTTTGTATAATCAGTTGCATAAATTTTAGAATTGATAGTTTTGGCTGGCCTAGAATACTGCCCGAAATACACAATATAGGATTAGAAATATCTAAATTTTGGAAGATTTTGATGTGTGGTCGAGTGACGCATGTTTGCGCACTGCCAAAAGGTCATTTGTTGCATCTTTTAGTTTTATTGTACATGTTTTAAATTGTATGAGACATCTTTCCTTACACTTAAATATCGCTCAGTTGCTCATGTTCTTTTGAATGGATGTCACTGAGCATCCTATGGTGTGAGTTAAAGTAGGTCAGGTATCTGTTTGCTTTGTGGAGTCTAGTAAACCCTCTATATTAGCGTGGCCTGTGGTACTTGTCAATCAGTCTGCACCTTTATCTACTAGCCTGAAGCCCATGCCTAGTTATACCTGTTTGGTCATGTAAGCATACCCATATGTTTGAGTGTGCTACATTATGAACAAATTTGGGCTTTCAGGCGGGAAAGTGTTTGGTGCAGAATGATTTTATATAACTGGATTTCAGGATATTATCAAAGCATGGGTTTTGGTGTATCCTTTCTTGCATGACAGACCTCAGCTAAATTTGCCCCAGGGACTTGACCTTTGCCTGTAACAGCACTGGGCGTGGCAGCAGTACGTGTATTAACGTTAGGAGGACTTAAATTGTATGACTAAATCCTTTCAAAAATGGACAAATATTTGAAGAATGTGTTTAGCATTGTAAGAGGGATATCATTAACGTCAACATTATTTAGAATTTGTGTAACTTTCATGCAAAAGTTAACTTTTTGAAAGGCTTTTGGTACATTGCAAACGACTTAAATATATACAAGTAGGTCACTGTGACCTACATCCCATGGTCGAGCTGAAAACAACTGTGGCAGTGTATACAAAAGGTTTCTGTTGCTGTAGAAATACTTCAGTACATTAGAACTAGTATTCATAATGTCTATAAGTGAGTGATCGTATGATTTTTGTCAGGCTTTGATGTGAAAGTTTGGATTTTAAGTCAAATAGAAAACCTGGATCCAAGGACACACGTTCTGTGAAAGGACGTCGACAGTTGCAGTGGTCTTTAGTCCCAAAATATATTTGGTTTCTTGTTCATTAGGCCAACCTCTGGGGTCAGGTTTGTAGCGAATTATTATAATGGCTTGCCATATCTTTATTTATCTTATTTTATGCTTGGAGTTTAGTGCACCATCAAAACTCTTCCACACTATCCATAGTGTTTTTACTCATACTAGTTGTAGCACTTTCTATGAGAACTAGTTTGATAAGTGTGCAATGGAAAACTGATTGTTTGTAAGGCTGTGTCCAGCTCATAACAGTAATTATTGTAAATAAATGAGTAAACATTCTTTTCCTGATATAACGACTTATAATCAAGTGATTAAATTTAATTTTATCAATGTTTCAAACACCAAAAACAACATTACTCATTGTGTACCTGATCTGCTTTCCAGGCAAGTTCAACCCCATCACTGGAGAACCTTACGAGGATGCTGTATCCCCCGCTGCAGCCCCAGCAGCTCCTGTTGTGAAGCAGCAGCAGGAGCAGCAGCCACAGCCACAGCAACCGCAACAGGTCAGAATACCTCTACTTCATCCCAATAATTAAAGTTTGAATCGAGGGGCGGTTGGGTACCCTAGTGGTTAAAGTGTTCATAGTGACCCTGAAGGCCCAGGTTCGATTCCCCACATGTGTGAAGCCCATTTCTGGTGTCCTCCGCCTTGATATTGCTGGAATATTGTTAAAAGCGGCATAAAACCATACTCACTCACCAAAGTATGAATTGTCTCGGTGGGATGGTATACCCGCGGGGATTCGAATATGTCCCCAGTAACATTTAAATTTGTTTGTAAGAGGCATCTAAATGGGTGTACGGTGAGTTTGTTTAATTCCAAGTCACTGAGCCCCTTTTTGTAGGAATTTGGCCATAATATAAATCACAGGTTTGTCTCTGGACAGTTATTTGTGAGCTGTCATGATAGGCTAGATTATTGCTGATCGGGGTAATAAACAACAAGAGTTACTGAGAGTCCCCAGGAATCACAAATAGATGTGGTAGCCAAGTGGTTGAAGTGTACGCTCGTTGAAGTGTACGCTCAATTCTGCACAGGGTACTAAGTGTGAAGCAAGTTTCTGGTGTCCCCTGTCATGATTGCAGGAATGTTGCTAAAAGCAGCCCGAGAGCACACTCACTCGATTTTGATCATAATATCTGAAACAAGATAAGGGGCGATAAGGTTGACTGTGGTTAAGATGTTTCCTTGTCAGTCTGAAGGCCTGGGTTGGATTCCCCACATGGGTACAATGTGTGCAGCCCATTTCTGGTGCCCCCACCCGTGATATTACTAGAATATTGCTAAAAGCAGCATAGAACCTCACTCACTCACTCACTCACTCACTCACTCACTCACTCAAAATCATCATAAAAGCTCAAGCCTATTTGTTTAGTATTATTCCACACATATCCTTGTAAATTACTGTTGTTGGTTGGTTCAGGGGTTCATCAATAATTTAGTAAATTTACAATCAATAAGTCAGTATCTGTTGTGAATGCTTACTCCATCATCAATAAAACCCAGTTATTCAAACTGGTCCTAAAAGAGAAACCAAACTAACTGCAATTTAGAAATGTAACGTAGCATTTCCCCAACATGTAACAATGTTCTATATTGTGCTTCAGACGGCCAGCCCCTCAGCTGCTGCATCAGACCAAAGTGGCCAGGGTGACGCCAGCCTCCAGGCCGGAGAGGGCAAGGCACAGCCCGGGGTGCACACCTCCTCCCGAGTCCTCAACCCCCCTGGGGGTGTGGCCCACAAACTGTGGTGAACTCATGTTTGGACTTCCGGCCCGCTTGGTGCATATAGCTTGGTCACTTGAGCTGGCTGCTTCCTGAAGGAGCCCTATCGTTGACATGGATGTATCATTCTCCACACAACAACTGAAGCCACAACTCCAAGTCAGGATACCAGCTCAGTTCGTGTTGGTTTCTGTTGAGTTTGAGAAAATAGCTTGTATATTATGATTTCTGTTACTGTTCTTTCATACCTGGATTTTTATGAATATTGACATATACACATGCTTTGCTCTTTGAGTTTGGATAAACTGTATTTACTGTGGGTTTGGATCAAATCAGCAAAGCTTCTGTAAACATTTCTTTGTATGCTTATTTGATGGTTTCAAGTCAGCGCCTCATCTGGCAGCACTGCCAACTGTTCTAATATTTTCATTTAAATGTTTAAATTGTAAGTTCTTGCCACCAGCATTTTCCATGTGAAATTACAATTACGTCTTCTCATCGGAAACGCTTTCAGTGTTCATTGACTTTGAGTGCATCCATGTTTGACAGTGGCGTTTAAACATGAAGGGAGGTAGTTTGAATACTCAACTACAAGCAGGGTCTGCTCAGGCTTCCATACAAACTATTTGCACGTTTTTGCCAAAAGGGATCAATTTTTGTACCCATTTAGTTCCTAAATGTTTCTAACCAATATTAGGTAACTAGATAGTTTCGGTATTAGGGCTGCTATTATTTGACAAAACCTGCAGTCTCAAGGTATAGGGAGTTTGTAATGTCGTTATTTTGATTTCATTTGTTCCATACATTTTAAATCAAATGATAAACTATTGGATGTGGTGTTTGAGCCACAAATGTGAATATGATGAATTGTAAATAACCCACAAAAAGTTTTTACCTCAAACGCACAGTTTGATATATTTGCTGTTCACCCATAAGTCATTTCTGTGTGCCTGTTCACAATTTCAAACAATATTCTGACGATTATTGCTGGTTGAGTCGCCATGACAAGGTCCACAGTTGGTTTACAACAAAGTGATGTGGGTGAATTTCGTTTCATTCGTTGATTATATTGTACAGTTACGCTTACTGTAAACTGAATGTTGATGGTAGAATCCATTAATGCCGTTCTATGTGACAAGCATGGCATTGTAGACTGTCTCGCACGTTGTGCAATATGACCTGTGTTACTCATCTTAAATCTGCATTTAACATCAAAGTACACAAGACAACTAAGTTCGATCTCTGAAAGTGCATTCCTCTTGATTTTTCCTGATCTGAATTGACCATCTATTTCTCACCTGCTGTCGACCATCATGTCACTATTTTCTGTAATTTTTATGCATACATCATATATTTATTTAGCCATTGTAAAATAGGAGATGTCAATGATACAATGGCATTGTTATGAAATATTTTCTGTCAAGTGCTGTTTTCTTGTCTCTTCACGATGATATGGTTCAGGTATGTAAACTTGGATTTGCCCATGCTTTCTGTCGAGAGAGCCAGCTCCCTCTGGAGACGGGGCAGCCCACTGACAGTTGTCTGCCCTTGACTGGTCTCTACTTTGCTGTCCTCAATAAACCTATTCATCTTACAGCATACAGTACTTGTTTTGTTATATTTCAGTGGATATATCTCCAGATGTCTGTACATTGCAACTGAACTGTTTGAGAAAATTTGATCAGGTTTTGAGTTAGCACGCATGTTTTGTTTTACCATCATATCTGTGCATGACACAAATTCTTTTCTTTTTTATAATTTGTTTATCTTTCTAGAGCATTTACACGGTTTTTTCATGATAATTTATTCACACAAATTCTGTTGATAAATACCTCATTTGGGGAACACAAGTTTGTTACAAAACGTAGCACTTACAACACTTTATCTTGTGTGATGAAAATCAAAAGGGTGCCTTTTTAAAGACTGCCCTCATGACAATCTGTGACCAGAAGATTTACACCTTATGTATTTTCATTTTATATGATTTATTATGTTGACGTGATTCTGTGATAGAGCTTATTGGATAAAGCAATGGAAATGAACTGGCCTTTTGCATGTTTAGGTTTAGTTTTGGCAGATTGATCTTTTTTTCTTATATCTATTACATACCATTTCATATAAAAAAAAAACGCTGTGCAGCAGCAAATAAGGAAATAAACCTATTTCCACTGCTTCATCGTATGTTTTTTCTTTATGGTTATACTAACAAGACTTTAAGACTTGGCTGTAATCATCTTGGAGGCCCATGCACTTATACAACCTTTTGGAAAACTGGGGTGCACTTAAAAGAATTTTGCGATTGTAGGCCAAAAGTCAATTGTTATTTTTGTTGAAAACATGTCACTTGATAATTTAGTTCTGTTTTATACATCAATATGATAAGTATGCGTCAAAAAGCACACACACACACACACACACACACACACACACACACACACTTTGGATGTGCACATGAAGGCTGTGCAGGGTTCAAGTATGTTCTATTTTCAGCTTATCCATCCCTTCTGCCGCTTGGTAAACATTGAAACAAGTTCAAACAATCTTGAACTTAACGGAGCAGCTCGTCACCATGACCTGTACCCATGTACACTTGGTCTATTGATGTAGGTCCTCACCCTTTAGATTGAAGGTTGAAAATGCCAAGTTGAACTTTATTATGCTTGTGTTTAAAGTGTAGTGATGTTGGGAATTTCAGACTCAATTACGAAGTCCTACAATCAGTTCTATGACTTCCAACCAACCTTTCTTACATTTTATTGATAATGATGAGCACTTTGGTGACGGTCTACTTTGGTTTTACTTGTGCCAGGATCCGCTAACCATTTAGAATCCCTGATTCTCCCTGATTATGATCCTTGGGTGTCAGCACCATATCCGTTTTCCTGGGTTTCACAAATGGAAAATAGCAATGACCTGCGTTATTTCAATTCTTACTCACACAGTGATAAGACAATGTTCAAGGCGGCCCAGAAAACGGGCGTGAGTCATACTGACCTCTGTGCTTTACAGAAGTTCCGCCCCATGGGGTTTCCTGGGTGCCATAGGTCCCCAGCAACCCTTATCTCTCGTAAGAGGCGAAGACCGCTTCCGTGGTCTAGTGGTAGAGCGACATACCAAAAGACGTTATAAAATGTTACTTGTTACCCGTATTGCGCTCGGTATTAAGGGGCTAAAACAAGGACTGGTAGGCTCGGAGTCGGTAAACTGTGTCTGAGGGGGGTATTCACTATGAAACCGGATATAGTCCGACTTGTACAAGCAGCACACACACACGTGCATTTACGTCGCTATGTTTGTGCAATAATCTCTGTCGCGACGTGAAACCCCATTTCACCTCGCCGTAAGAGGCGACTAAATGAATCTGGTGGTCCGACTCGGTGACTTGGTTGATTGCAGATCGTTGTTCATGTCAATCCTGGATTGTCTGGTCCAGACTCGATTATTTACAAGCCGCCAACACATAGCTGGAATGTTGCTGTGTGCACGTTAAACAACAAACAAAAAAACAGTCTATTCACACGTCTTTGTCTTACATTTTAAACACTAATTATTATGATCAGGTATAGCATGTTTAACAACGTGTCCCCCTGTCTGGAATCCCATGGTGGTATTAATAGGGTTAGTTTGATAGCCACATACAATTATCCACTGTGATCGCGATCGTTGTTTTACATGTAATCACTAAAGCTGTTTGTTCGGGTCTTGTTGAAGCGTCGTTCGACAGGACAATAGATAGTATTTGCCGTTACCGAGCGATAGCAAATACCCACTGTGGGTTCAAAACAAACAGGTAGCTTGACATGCTGTTCGGTATTTTTACACCTTACACATTTATCGGGGAAAGAGGTGAGGTGAAATGGGGTTTAACGTCGCGTCCAAGATTATTGCACTTATATAGCGACGTGCATGCACGTGTATGTATGTGTGATGCTGCTTGTACTAGTCCGGACTAATGCCGATTTATAGTGCTAGCTCACTGAGATACCATGCCGCAGTTTAACATGAATACCCCACTCAGACACAGTATACTGACTCCGAGCCGACCAGTCCTTGTTTTAACCCCTTAATGCCGAGCGCCAGACAGGGTAACAACAAGTACGTCTTTTAAGTATGACGCGGCCGGGGATCGAACCCCGGACCTTCCGCTCTCCGGGCGGACGCTCTACCGGAGGCGGTCTATCTGGGAAAGAAATCCCATTAATGGCACATTAACTGCTCATTGTGATGAATATGGACGCCGGGGCATGTATCATGCGTCATCAGTTGTTACGGTTCAGTGAAATATTAAACTGTTTCCACTCATTCGTTGCCAGGTCAGCCCTAGGTGTCAATGACTTATTTCTAAGATCCACACCGCTAGTGTTATTTTTGTATGTCCTGCGCCATGATGTATTTTACTAAAAGCCTAGGCAAGTCTAGATCAAACTACATTAAACTACGGTTATAACGACCTGAAAGGGCCACTAATTTTAGTTCGTTATAACCGTAGTTATAAGCATTTATACATCAGTTGGCCGGGGCCAAAAAATAAGTTATAAGCGTGTTCATTATGAACGTAGTTTACTGTATACCAAGTAAGTTTCCTTGATTCGATATGAACGGCAGAGGAAAGGTTCTTTTGGAAAAAAAGACAATTATTTAAAGAAATGTTTTCATAGACCAAGTGTTAGTCTAGGGAGTAGGTAGGTAAAGCACCAGGAAGCTGTAGCGCTGGCATACGCAGGCCTCCACGGTCAACGGTCGACCCGAGGTGTCAATGAATGATTTGACCCAGATCCACAAAGCGAGTTAACGCTAAGTCTGAAAATATGGGAGTGAGTAAAACATAAGGTCGGTTGTAGTGCCTGCATAACCAGGGCCCGTTTCACAAAGCTATCTGACGAACTAAATGTGGGACAGGTTGCACGAAGTCGGAAGTCTCCACAAATTAACGTAATGCTTTTGACTGCGTGGCACCAGTTATCTGTCTATATAGCCTGACCGATTGCACAAGATAATCTTAGAACGTCGACTGTCGTAGGGCCGTTTGCACAAAATATTCTCGGTGCTGCGACTGACCGGGTGCACAAAGTGACCTTAAAGCTATAACTGTAAAGCACCGATTGAATAAACTAATATTTGTGGTACAATTGTCGTGGGACGGTTTATACAAAATATTATCGCTACGATTGAAGTGGGACGGGCTGTACAAAGCAGTCATAATGTTTCTGTGCTCCTAACGGCATTCGATCCGAAGGCCCAGATTCCATTTCTCTATTGATCGGGTAGAATGTGTGGAACCAATTGCTGGCGTCTGCTGCCGTGATATAGCTGAATTATTGCTAAAAGAGGCATAAAACCCGACTCGCTTGATATAACACTCAAATGTTTACTAGGATAGAGTTAAATTAGTGATTCCAGAATAGGTGCATTTAGCACCTCATAGCAGTCACAAGAGTCGACCAAACTGGAGATGAGATTGCCAGGCTCTGGGAATTGGTGCTCATGCTTTCAGCCTCTGGTTTGCCTGGCATAGGCTCGATTAATAACGAGCCACCGTGAAATAGCTCGAATGTTAATTATACTGCGGCGTACAACGACATCAGTTCGCAGTCCGCGTGGCTGAATTATTGCCAAAGCGGCGTTGATTTTTCACTGTCTTGTGTAACGTGACTCTGGCTACCATATGTCTGACAAGGGAGCGGGAAGCAGGTTATCCCCCAATTTATTCCCTCATACTTCCTTACTTGTGTCTTGGCCTCAGATCACCATGGCAACGCGTGCGTACTGCTTTCTCTACCACCCTCTTGTGAATCTTCACACCGAGTAAACATTCCGGGGATTAAAAAAGCAACAACGTATTTTCAACATGGGTGCTAAGTGCAAGTCGTGACCGAGTTTAACTGTAATATACGTCATTAAGGATAGAGTTTTGAACTATTTCCCAGTGGGTGTTTGTTTTGTTTACACATCTGTACCTGTAAACAATGCTGTTAATCAGTGTTTACTAATGACTAGTTTTTTATATCAATTTTTAAATATAAATGTATTATTATTTGTTATCTTATCTGTGTGTTCGAATGTCAGATATTCCATGCGTACATATTCTTATGATAATATATTTTGACATGAAAGTCAGGTCAACCACAAATTCTAATACACAATCCGATGACACATCGCGTTTGTGGGGGCACGGCTGGTTCATTCGTATAAAGCGCCACAATTCGATGTGCAGAGTAGCGTCCCTTAGCCGTGCCTTGATCCGTTGAATTCAAATCCCAGATACGACCCGATAATGATTCTTCGTTTATCAACGACATACCCATGTTTTTAGGTTTCACAAAATTGGTGCGACAAACAGGAACTGGGGTTCTTTATTAAAAAAATAGTGTGTTCAAGAGACCTCTGCACGGTTACAAAATCTATACTGGGCATGCAGGATGTCCTGGTAAAAAATACATTGTTTAGTTCCTTCATCCAGAGCAACATTTCTGTATGCCTTGAAGTAGTGACCAAACGAAATAATTTTCTTCAACAAAAAGCCCCCCCCCCCCCCCCCCTAACGTGTACGATTTCCTTTCCTCGCACATTAAAACATCTTCCCGAGACAAGAGAGTTAACTGAACCTTTTAAGTCAGTTAACTCTCTTGCCTCGGGAAGATGATATTTAGAGGATACACGGTGATATAACTGAAATATTGTTCAAAGCGGCGTTTAACGTAATTCACTTAACGAGATACTGAGTGAGTGAGTTAGGATGAATTGGGAATAGAACCGAGACAAAAGGGTGACAGCGCCTCAACCACGTGACTACCCCCATCGTTCCTAAAATAGATGCAACGAGTCTTGTTCACCCTATCACAGAACATATATTTGCTGAATTATTAGCACTTGTAATAAAAAGGTGTAGACTTAAGTTTTAGAGAGTAAGTGAATGTTTTACCGCCACATTGAGAAATATCCCCACTATGTCAAGGCGGACTGTACAGAACTGACCCCAGACACACAAGTAAGTATACATGTATACAGCATTCAATAAACCCGTAAAGATCCGGTTAAAATAGGTCTTCAGGAACCCATGCTTGCTGTAAAAGGTGACTAAGCTTGTCGTAAGAGGTGACTAAGGGGATCGGGTGGTCAGGCTCGCTGACTTGATTGATGTATGTCATCGTATCCCAAATGCGTGGATCGATGCTCATGATGTCAACCACTGTATTGTCTGGTACAGACTCGATTATTTACAGACCGCTGTCACGAAGCATGAATATTGTTGAGTGCGGTGTTAACAACAAACAAAGAGAGAGAGTAAGTGAATGTTTTAACGCCACATTGAGAAATATCCCCGCTATAACACGGCGGGCTGTAAGAACGGACCCAAGACACACATACACAGAATAATATACAGAATATATTCAGAATCCAATAACTTGAAAACAAAACAAATCCCAGCAGGTAACGCAATGTGGCCATCCGATACTCAATTAACCACATCCTGCAACGAGCAGGGATGCTGTTGAACTATCTCAACCCATACCCATATTCACCACAGGGGCTCTTCAGCATGGGCCATATGGCGTCACATGGGAATTTGTATTTTCCGGTGTTTCCGCTGGACTTCCGCCTTCATTGCCTTCCCAGTCACGGTGAGCGCTAAAATAACATCTGCTGAGGATATCATCCTTGGAAGGATGAGTTTAAGGCGCTGGTGGAACACATAAAAAACAGCTACAAGAGAGTTCCTTGTGAATTCCGGGCCAGAATTGTTCCATAAGAGCTGACTACAATGTGTATCGGGAGTCCACAATGTTTGACATGGCTATTGTTTCGGACCCATTCGTTACCACTCGTGTAATTCCGGTACAAGTCGAATGGAGATACAGGTTACGGAATGGGACGAATGTGTCTGACCCTTACTCGATTTTGTTAGAGTTGGTTGCTATAGAGATCAACTATTGTTGACTTCGGTGTAAAGCAACATTAACCCATTTGAAGATGAAAGCCTACTGTAACCCTTACAGTTAGACCTGAAAAAAGGAAGAAAATGGCTTGGAAAGTCTTGATTTTTTTCAGTTTCTGTAATGAAGATGTCCTTCCTATTTTTTAACTAACCTCTTTTTTAAAAATGTTTTCATTTCTGGGATTTAGTGTTTTCAAACGTAAATGGCGGATCGTCCAAGTGTTCTATGGTGATTTTACGAGCGACTCGGACAATGCATGTTACGCTATCGTGAGTAGTTAAAAGCGGCTAGCACTGCCTTAAAAGGTAAAAGTAACAACAGATGTTACCATAGAATAAATATTCGATAGGAACTGCAGGAGAGCAGGAAATTTGTGTCATTCCGAGACAAGCAGAATGGTAGGTTACGGAAAAGAACGCGTGGTGGCGAAAGGAGAGCAGGACCCTTCGTTGCTGAGCTGAACTCGACTTAATGAGTATCGATCTACGTAACTGGGATACGATGACATGCATCAACCAAGTCAGCGAGCCTGACCACCCTGTCCCTTAGACGCCTCCTACGACAAGCATGGGTTTGCTAAAGACCTATTCTAACCCGGATTTTCACGGGTTTTCAGTTGTGTGATGAATGTTTGATTAGTGTAATTTGAGACATTCCCGTTTACTATTGAATTTCATTCTGTTTTCTTCAAAACTCTACCTTTAAAGATAAAAATAGTACCCGGTTTGAAAAAGGGGGAATGTAGCGATCACTATGTCCGTCTGTCCTCCGTCCCTTTTCTATTTCCGGAGCAGAACTAAAAAACCGTTGAACATTTCTTGATAAAACTTGCTATACAGAGCAGTCTTGTGATGAACTGGTGCCTTTTGATAATTAGGAGTGTTTTAAACCCTGAACAGCATTATTGTTTCCTTCACTTAACTTGGCATGTTGGCAAATATAGCAGCTTTGCACTTTGTCCAGTCAAATTGGTGAACATAATTTATCTGTAGAGAATATATATAAGAGTGGAACCTAAGAACCACATGTCTGAGAAAAGATATTCTGCATATCTGTGAGACAATATTGTAAGCATTGATATCCCTTTTAAGGCGTGGTGGGTAATCTAGTGTGTAAAGCGTTTGCTCCTCACGCCAAAGACTCGGCTTCGATTCCCAACTTGGGTACAATGTGTGAAGCCCATTTCTGGTATCCCTCGCCGTGATATTGCTACAATATTGCTTAAATATTCACTCACTCACTCCAAACTCCATTAACGAACGGCATCTCTCATGGATTAATTTATATTAATGTTTCTTGTCTTATTTTCAATCGTAGCATCAATTATCAATGCAAAACATTTGTCTTAATAATCTTCCTGTATAAGTTTACCAAGTACATTTGCCTTTTTTATGAAGGTTATCAAGATGTTCACTGAGAGTGCCCCATAAACGTGTATATAGGAATTTACAATCTGTAGATTGAATATCATTTAGAAGTAGTGATTTGCTTGTTCATAGTCATTATTTTTTCTTTTGCATGAACTTTTAACAATTGTATCCATCGTTTAGAAATGGCATGTTTGATTTTGTAAATCTTTTTCATTCAAATCGATTTTCTTTATTGAAGTCCACCAAAGTCTCTGTATTAGAAACAATATCCCCCACATTCTTTAAACCTTATCTATATAACATTTAACAAACAATCCTAGTTCCTTCTATGAAACAAAGTTTAATATAGGCAATCTAAAGAAATCTTAAACAGTATGTGCTTCATCAGGTTTGAGACTAATGTAGTTATAATGTTGTTTTCAAATTATCTTTTTCAAAATTAAAAAGGTCAATGTTTCCAAAAGGCGTCAAACACTCGTGAGCTAAACGTTGCCAAAGGCCCATAGAGGCATATAACTTGCCAAAGATCTATATACGTCTTTCAACTTTCTTATTGCTTTTATTTTCATATACTTACAAAATGATTCCAAGTCTGTAATTTCAGCCCCACTTTTGCGTAATCATTTATCAACATTATCAACATTCTCATTTTAATTCCGTCTCGCCAAAATAAAATTGAATTGAGTTTTTTAAAGAATTGTTTGTCTGGGCTGGGCTGGGAAGCGCCATAAAAAAGGTATTTAAAGGGAAATAATATGAGATTATATAATTGTTATTGTTGTTTGGTAAAGCTTATCTCAAAGTTTGAAGCTGCCTTTTCCGTTAAGCATGTCTAAAACAGGATTCCTACAATTTTGAAGGGTTCTTTTCGCGATCGATTTGGTATAGATAATTACAATTTGCTATAGGTCCAAACTACACCGCAAATGTTTTGTCGCAATTGATATTTCGGGCAGACACTTTTGCAAAACCTTTTTATAATATCTTAGTAAGAGTCTTTTTTTCAGATCCCCCTGAAGTAAAATGTGTATCATGTGTTTATTGAAATATAAGGTGTTCTATTCCTTTGCGATCAAGCCTTTATATGGTCATTTTCTTTTATCGCAATAGATCACAGCTCTATACAAATAACAAACGGGTGTGTGCCTACGTCAATGCTTCTCTTCTAGACCCAAACAAGAGATTGGGAGCTTGTGAGATGGAAATGGAGAATGTGTTATCACACTTATTGATACTGATCTTGTGAGGTGGTTTCGGTGAGCTAAATCTGGCGAAGGTGAACTTGGAGTAGCCTCCCCTTGATTGTGTCGTTGAAACTTTTGATTCCGTAAGAGATTGCGGAAGAAGATCGATGAATCTGCAACAAAAGACGTTTATAAAGTTTTAGGATGAAATCAGATGGGCGTTTATCACCGAAATCTTCTTCGGAATGATACCGTGACTGTAAACTTTGATCCTTTTTGATTGTTTATTGTTTTTAGCTACCGTCATAACATTGAGGGAGATTGCTCAGCGGTTTGAATCCAATTTTCTGCCTAGTTCCAGATAGCGTTACATGTGTGAAACTAGGCATTGTCTCTCATTTCAGTTATCGTTAAATATTAAATTGGTATACATTTTAAAATGTTAACGAGCAGATACAAGTGTTGGTGTAAGAGGGACTGAATTCAAAATAACTGGGACTGTCTGTTTGCCCGGGCCATCCTACGTTAGAGTCAAGTAAAATATTACTTTGTTTCTTTGTTGTTTAACGCCGCACTCAGCAATATTTCAGCTACACGACGGCGGTCTGTAAATAATCAAGTCTGGACCAGACAATTCAATGATTGCACCATGAGCATCGATCCACGCAAATGGGATACGATGACATGCATCAACCAAGTCAGCAAGCCTGACCACCCGTTAGTCGCCTCTTACGACAGGCATAGTCGCCTTTTACGACAAGCATGGGTTGCTGAAGACCTATTCTACCCCGGATCTTCACGGGTAACGTAAAATATGGCATTGTTAAGTAGGTGTGTAGGTAAAAGAAACAAGATCCAATAACACCCACATTAAATAAGACATACGAGAAAAGATTGAGATCGGTACGGGATGTAATAACGGTAAATATCGGTAGCGATTGTTTGTATTGGAAATCAGCGTCTATGAAAGATCGATGCAGTCAATTCTTGACAACCCCCTACATAAACACGAACATAACTCTTTATAGGATGAAGATAGGAGAGCTGTTCAGTTTATACAGCACATACTTGCGCGTGGTCTTGTCTGTCAGTCAAATAGAACAAGAGTCACCTCCAGCCAACTAGAACAGTATGATTTAAAAAAAGGGAAAGCATTAGGAATATATTCATGAAAGTCGTTCTTGTTCATATGTCTAATTTTTCTGTTCAACACTTGCATATTGCTGACTTATAACTACCAAATGCAGAGATAGGACTACACAGGTGTCAAGATGGTTCCAAGAAACGTTTTTTTAAAGTTATTTGAACAAGAGCAAGCCCTTGGTCCAAGCTTAGGAGATGTCAGGTCACGATCATTATAATATATATAATTTCTCAAGACGTGTGACATTCTACCATTTTCAGTCAGTATGATGTAAGTCAACATGACAAATGGAGGAATGATGGAAGTCACGTTGTCAGTCAAGAATACATTTGTCATAATCGACATTTGTGTGGTGGTATCTAAAAAACGTTACATTATTTTTTAGGATTAAACATTTCCATTGAGCTAAAAATGGCCCTGATCACACCCCGTCCAATCCTTAAGTATTTTTATCCCAAATTAACTTGAAATCAAAGACGTTAATCACCAAAGACTTGACGTAGGAGGGAACCTAGATATATATATATAACGCTTTGAATTTTTTCTTTCTATATAAATAAAATGAATCAAACCTTCCCAAACATAAAAAAACGGTAATAACTTAAGATTTAACACTGCATATCTGCTGAAATGTTCTATAATCGACGTGTCATTTATCAACATGATGGAATGCATAAAGGTTAATTTCAGACACGAACGAGAAACACACAATCCCTTGTTAATAAGTCAAATCAAGCATTTCAACACCCTATAGGGAGACAATGCAGGTGTGATGGGTCAATGGGTACAGTGTATATTTGACACAAGCGTGATGTGAGGTGAGATAATGAGGGTAATAATAACACATGATTATTCCCAAAATATATTTTGCCTTGGGATGCATTGCAATTAACAGTGAACCCGATGACTTATTTGTTGTGTATTGACAGATACTGAAGACAGTTCAAGATACGATAAGATGTTTTGCTTGTTCGTTGTTTAACGCCGTACTACCCGCAGTTAGGATACGATGACATGCATGAACCTAGTCACCGAGCCTGTCTACCCGATCCCGATAGTGGCCACTTACCACACGCGTGGATGCTGAAGACCAATTCTAACAAGGATCTTCACGGGTCGATAAGAGTGAGTGAGTGAGTGAGTTGGGTTTAACGCCGCTTTTAACAGTATTCCAGTCATATCACGGCGTGTCAGCTTAATGTGGGAGGAAAGCCCGAAGTGATGCAGGTCTCAGACGTTTACCACTTCGGTGAAACCCACGAGCAGGGGTATGGTGCTGACAAACCTAGAAACATAATCGGGGCGAACCGGGATTCGAACCCACAATCATAGGTTTCTGGCGTGCCCAAGGGACGCAACTCTGCACAGCGAATCGCGGCGCCTTAGACGACTGGGCCACCCGTGACCCCGGGTCGATAAGAAGTGTTCTTATGAGTGATATTGCCGATCCGTTCAGAATTTTCATGTGTTATGCTTCCATACTTTCTCTCAGACTATACATTTTTAAACGAAGTGTATATTCAGTATTGCTTTAGATGTTGTGAGTGTTTGTTTGTTGTTTATGCTGCACTCAGCTATATTTCAGCTATTTGAAGGCGGTCTGTAAGTAATCGAGTCTGGACCGGATAATCCAGTAATTGACAGCATTACAATCGATCTACGCAACTGGTATACGATGACATGCATCAACCAAGTCAACGAGCCTGACCACCCGATCCCGTTAGTCGCCTCTTACGACGAGCTTAGTCCCCTTTTACGGCAAGCATGGGTTGCTGAAGACCTATTCTACCCCGGAATCGTCACGGGTATGGTGTTAGTGGTGTTATTTCCACTTGAATTACACTTGCCGAGACTGCCTCTTCCTTTGAGGATAGCCCCCCTCTAACTACACCACAGAATGACCTTTATAGAGAGATGTTCCCTTATATGAGTGAGTTGGGTTTAACGCCTCTTTTAACAGTACTACAGTTATATCACGACGTGTCAGCTTAATGTGGAAGGAAAGCCCGAAGTGATGCAGATATCAGACGTTTACCACTTCGGTGAAACCCACGAGCACGGGTATGGTGCTGACAAACCTAGAAACATAATCGGGGCGAACCGGGATTCGAACCCACAATCATAGGTTTCTGGCGTGCCCAAGGGACGCAACTCTGCACAGCGAATCGCGACGCTTTATATGAAGATTATATATATATGGATTTATGTTTGTTTGTTTGTTTGTTTGTTGTTTAACGCCACACTCGGCAATATTCCATCTATATGACGGCGGTCTGTAAATAATTGAGTCTTGACTAGACAATCAGGTGATTGACATCATGAGCATCTATCCACACAATTTGGACAGGATGACATGAATCAACCAAGTCAGCGAACCTGACTACCCGATCCCGTTAGTCACCTTTTACAACAAGCATGGTTGCTAAAGACCTATTCTACCCCGGATCTTCACGGGTTCATGACACTTGGAAACCAGTGGTTGATAGCATGAACAACGACCCACCCATCAGGGCACGATGACTCATAATCAGCCAGGTCACACCTGTTCGTCATTGATATTGTCTACCACAAGCATTGGGTACCGAAGAACCCCTACAGGTCACTAAGTGCAGTATGTAATGTGACATATCACAATAACCTATAAGTTACTAGCACGGGACTATATATAACTAGATATCCCCCTAGGTATGGGCTATCGCGGTCAGAACCACTGTATTTTTTTTCACACCCTGGTGACGTTATCCGTCATCTTCCTCACAATCAGCGCATCATTCACCCTCCCGTGTCTATCTGATTGCGGTCTATTTCCAAATTGATTTTTCTTCTCACCTTTGTAAAGATAAAAAGTATCTTTCCCCGAGGCCACGTATTCATATAGGCGTTCCCGTATCAGAGAGGTACTAGTCATCCTTTGAACACCTGCAGCCAAACCTCAGCTGTGTGCCTGTATTTGTCTTACTTAGCTCAATTAAATAATGATGATGAATCTGTTTATTTGGAATTGTGATAATTTTAATTTATGTTAAATGAAGACAAAAACGACCCTTTTTATGCTTGTATTATTATTATTATTATTATTATTATTATTCCCGTGTTATGGGTTTTAAGACGCTTAAGAAACGTGTTATTTTCTCGTTAATCACAAGAACAACTGTAAAACATCCCACTCACTTATAAAATCTGACTTTATCTTTAAAACAGGTCATCATCTGGGTATTTACAATATCTGTGACGCCACACCCCTTGTTACAAAGCAAGTAATCGCGATAACCATAGCCGTCCGAAAACGTAGTAGTAGTAGTAGTAGTAGTAGTAGTAGTAGTAGTAGTAGTATAATGGGTATAAAACGATTAATACATATATACAGTCATATACAAATTGTATTATTACCATTAGCATCATCGACGTCATCATCATCCTATATACTACTCTACCCCGTCTGGATTCCTGTTTAGAATTGGTCAAGCTATCTTTGTGTCGTGTGGCCAGGAGTGGTGACTTTGTTGCGCGTGCGCTAAGTGCGTAGGGTAGGTGCGTAGACTCGAATAGTTAGGGCTGTCGTCTTACAGCCGGAATATTGCTAAGTGAGATGTTAAACAAAAAACAGATAAACAAACAAACCTACATATCTGTATTTACATAATCGAGTCATATTACCGGTAGGTTAACGTCTAGGGATCTCTACGACATTTTAATGCGCTTCAATCATTTGCAGCATCGCACGCCACTAAGCATATTGGCCATCACACACATATACACGTGAGAGGTGTCATATAACTTTCAAATATTTGGCGTAGCTCTAATTACGCACAACAAAAAGAAACGAATCGCTTTGTCATTCTGAGGTACAAATTTAGTATGATTGATATCACCCTCGGGCAGTGATGAAATTAGTTTGTTATCAACAATAGCTCAAGCCCCTTCAGGGTAAGCTTCCAATGAGCCCAGAGGCGACATGGTACCTCTTAACAAGAAACGTGTATGTATATATACTGTTCCTGCTTTTAAATCCATATTACGCTATGTGCATTAATGCTTGAAAATCATGCGTTCAGTTCAATATGAGATACAAAGAATAAATACTCAAAAGCCATATCATATTTAAAAATAATAAAATAGCATTGACGAATAGAGCCGAACGGGTGCTTAATTCGGCCTAAGATGGATCCCACAGGCATTCTAGATACGTTTAAAGAAATACTTCAACGAGTTCAAAATTTCAAATTTTAATTTTAATTTTAATATTGATCACATGAGTTGCACAAGTAATGACATCCTCGATGATCCAGGGTGTTTTAAAATCATTCTATGTATTTATTTATAACGGTATGGAGATGTGAAAATATTGAATTATCGCATATGGAATAATAGAGAGATCACTGTCATTCTCCACTAGAGTGAGTGAGTTTGATTTTACGCCGCTTTTAACAATATTCCAGCAATATCATGGCGGGGGACACCAGAAATGGGCTTCACTAATTGAATTGAACCTGGGCCTTAGGCGTGACGAGCGAACGCTTTAACCACTAGGCTACCCGACCGCCCCTTCTCCATTAGAAATGAACATTTGAAAACGAAATATTTAAGGATGTGTCATTCTTTTTAAACTTCTTATAGAGAGGTAAATTGTTGAATAATTGTGCAACATGTGATACTAACATATCATTTGGTACAATGACTGCTCAATCTGTAAGAAGTAATTTTTTGTATAGACCCAAGCTAAATTATCACCGCTGGTGGTCACGTGATCAAATCAAATAGGGACACCATCGTACACAGTTTTGGTAAAATTTAGAAAGGTAAGATCAATGTAAATACTACAATCTGAACGTTTTTTTAAATAAACATGATTGTCTTCCTTAAAAAAACAACACACTAATAAATATAATGAAAGAAAATGCAGATCGCTCCAAAATTTCAAAAGTTGTTCAATGGTGCAAGATTAATGGTCTTACTCTAAAAATTATTAATTCGAAACTCACTTGGAATGCTAGCACCGAGCATATTTATAAAAAGGGCCAAAAGCGATGTATTTCCTTCGGCGTCTTAGGTATTTTAACTTATTAATACAATACTCTCTTTGTTTTATAGAACATTTATTCAAAGCATTTTAGTTTTTAATGTCAACTACTTGTATAAAGAGCCTGTCTGTTCAAAATAAATCTATCATACATAAAATTTAAAATGCAGCAATCAAAATTTCAGACACCCTGTTTCAACGCATCAACATATTTATGAGCATCAAATTGTCAAAAAGGCGCGTAAGATACTAAATGACAGCAGTCATATACGTCATTCCGAATATCAGTTTCTACCTTCTGGCCGCCAACTGCGCATCCCGATGCTGAAAACAAACAGTTCCGAGAAATCATTCACACCAGCCAGTATTAGTCTTTTAATTGTTTATCTGTTAAATACTTTTTAACAGTTCGCTGTACACAAATCTTAGCCTGTCATTATCCCTTTTATTCAAGTTTACTATTGCTGTGATATAAATACATATGCTTTAAAATACCATTCTTTGTCGTCACTATGATAGTGTTCAATTTTCTACATGTTTTTACTCGTGATTATATTAGTAAGTATCTTTTTGTCTTAAGTACATATTTTGATGTCATATATTTTCTTTTTTTTTTAAAGTTAAAAGACGAAGTAACGGGTGATGAAACATGGATCTACCACTACGATCCAGAGTCAAAACGTCAATCCATGGAAAGGCACCATTCCACTTCTCCAGCACCAAAGAAATTCAAGTCTTTAAGATCAGTGAAGAAAGTTATGGCCACTGTATTCAGGGATGCAAAGGGTGTGATCCTTGTTTGATTACTTACAAAGTCAAAAGACGATTACCGGGGCCTACTATGCTGATTTGCTTCATCCCCTGAGAGATTCTATCAAAGAAAACCGGCGAGGAATGCTGACTGTTGGAGGTCTACTATTGTTCTCATGACAATGCCACTTCTCACACCTATCGACTTGCAAGGGTTGCTGTGCGACAATGTGAGTTCGAAGAGCTTCCTCAACCTCCATACTCGCCAGTCCTGGCACCAAGTGATTTCCACCTGTTTCCTGAACAGAAAGAACACCTTCGTGGAAAGCGCTATGAGCACAACGATCACCTCAAAGCTGCCGTGAATAGGTTTTTCATGGTGGCTTCAAAAAACCTCTTCCTGACTGAAATTGAAAAGCTTCACTATCGATATGAGAAGTATTGAAAAGCAGGGAGATTATGTCGAAAAATAAAATTAAAAACACTTTCATAATTGTGGGCTTTGTTTGATAGGCTTAGAACTTTTTTAAATATTTATGTTACTCTAATTATACTTGATATAACTGCCGAAATTCTGCATAGTTTCTTCGTTATCATATCGAAACAAATACTCAGGTGGTATATTTTTGCCCCAATAAACACATCTTCAAGTATCGTGGCATTTATTGACGAGACCAATATATAAAATTTTATGGCCAGTATCATTAACATAACTAATACTATTTCAGTTATCAATATACTTAAACCAGTACTTACTGTCCCGGCTAGTAAAGAATAACAATGAGAAACATAAGGACAAGTGGAGGGTGATTTGTGTTGTTATCTTGCTGTCTCAACTTTTAAGATAAAACCAATACACTCCACGAACCCATCACCAACCCTACCCAGCCCAACCCTTCAAAAAAACATTATCAAAACACTTAAATATTTCACCCGATGACTTTTACGGATCAATGATTAGATATCGGTAAATGATACAGACATATATTATGATTGACATATGAAACTGATGAGTTTAAGGTGGAAATTTCCTCAGGTGAGGAAACCACGTGACCATACACCTTGGGGGAGAGAATATGTTGCCGGAACTATTTTCGACGTCATATCTGACGGTGTCAATGACTAATTAATGCTACGCGAGTGTGGTAAACTACAAAGGGTGAACCAGCTTCAATGAAATGACAAATTGGAGTCCAAATCGCCTTCAGCAGAAAGAACTTTGTATTGTGGTTACAGGTGAAGAATTTCGCAATAAGTATAAATAATATCGGAAATATGTTATTGGCTTTTTTTACTTCATCAGTTTACGAAAATATAGTACAACCCAAAGTATGTTCATTTAGTTCCCTTTGTGAATGTTTTAAGTTTGTATCATGATCCAGTGTATTGTCATTAAATAAAGAGAAATGACCCAAAAAAATCATTCTTTTAAGGCCCTTCCGATATACGTGTTATAAAATTCAGATCATCATGCGAATGATAACTTTATGAATTTAAACGGGTGTCCATCATATAATGACCACCCTAACGAAGCAGTAATGTCTTTAATACTCTCCGGACATTAACACATCAACATTACCATGTAGACATACATACGCCGTCAGCATTGGTACAATAAATGTAAGTAGCGCTGTTACAGTAGTGAGCTGGGTTTAACGCCGTTTTGAACATTATTCCAGTTATATCACGGCGTGTCAGCTAAACGTGGGAGGAAAGCCCGAACTGATGCAGATCTCAGACGTTTACCACTTCGGTGAAACTCACGAGCACGGGTATGGTGCTGACAAACCTAGAAACATAATCGGGGCGAAACGGGATTCGAACCCACAATCATAGATTGCCCTAGGGACGCACCTCTGCACAGCAAATCGCGGCGCCTTAGAAGACTGGGCCACCCGTGCCCCCATTGTTACAGTAAATATAAGTAACATTTATACAGTAAACGTAGGTAACATTGTTACAGTAAAACAAGCAGCATTGTTACAGTTAACACAAGCAGCATTGTTACAGTTAACACACTGTTGGGGTATAATAGCCAATGATCAAGCAAATAGGATGTAAACGCATATTTCTGGTTTGGTATTCTCAGCTTACACAGCTATCCTCGCGACAATATTCTAACTACGCTCGCGCAGTACCTGTAATTAATATGTGTAATGTAAGTGATGGACCCTGTCGAGAGACAGGTAATTGTACAGGTATGCAGAACGCTGATGTCACCTGAGCAGGTAAGGGACAGGTGAGAAGACACGAAGACGAGCTAAAATGACATTTGCCTGCACATACCTATAAAGCGACCTGCTTTCGGTGTGGCTCAGGACATTGAAAGAATAAGCACGAATATTTTTCCTATTTCTTCTCATCAAAACACCCAACGAATAGCTAGAATGGTTGACACTTAATGTAGTCTAAACAAAACATGCGTTCATTCGTTTCAGTAGAATCTTATTTCGTTTTTATACAATTTTGTTTTTTCTTTTTCCCGATGAAAAATATTTTTATTATATATTCGGTAAGAAGACAAATAAGTTTATTAAAGAAAAAAACCCGTTACCATTGTCAACTTATATAATTAAATGTGGCAGCATGGGGGGAGGATTCGAACCCGGATTTCTCCGTTTCCTGGTAAATCTTGACTATCAATGATGTAATAATGACGCAGCAGAATGTCCCTAACAGTAAACGGAATATATTACGGAATATATTTGCTTAAATTTCATTATTTCTTTAAGTATTTGAAATTCTACCCTGTGCATGCAACAGTGACGGTTTGGTCTGATTTTGATGGTTAACAGAAGCGACTGTTCACGCCGAAATGCGGCAGCTATCCCAATGACAAGCTCGCCTGGGGTCATGAGGTTACGATTAGGATCTGTGGTTTGCGTCCGGACGACAAGCTGGGTATTTCAAATGCAAATCAATGCCTCCGTTGTTAATAAATACAGCATTTGCACACGAGATGTTTTTGGGTGAACAAACCATATAAGTTTTTTTCTTGAAATCATAACATGAGGGCACTTATCACAATGTTTAGAGTTATCTCCCTTAGACTGTGAAACGCAAAATGAGTCACTCTTTTTCATCTGAATTACAATGTTTCAGTGTTTTTTTCTTAACCTTTTAAGATTTGTTTTATGTTTAAAGTTTGAACTTAATCCGTTAATGTTTTTTTTTCGGGTCTAGTATGAATTTCAGAAAGTTTGTTTTTTCTTCTCCGTTTCGTTGATGACATCAGCCCTCCGCGATGTGGCTAAACTTTAAGGAGTCATGATTTAGGACTTTGGCGCCTTCGGCAGTAATCTTGGCAGGTAAATTACACAAGCCTTAAAGTTAATCCTTCTCTAACGACGATAACATTGTGAACTGAGGAATAAAACAGGGTGTCACCAAATTATAAATATGTAATTAAATGAGTGTAATTTTTGTGTGATGAGTTATTCAAAATGTCTGCATGATGGGAAATTCAATCTAAAGTCAAGTGATGACATTGCTAGAAGTAATTGTAAAATACAGAAACTCAAGTGGGGATATTTATGTCAACTGATTATAAAATAAACTATATTTTAAGGCGAATCGCTGATTCCTTTTATTATTTTTTAAAAGTGTGTGAGTGAGTTGTGTTTAACTCCGAAACAGTATTTCAGTTATTTCACGGCGTGTCAAGAAAGCCAAAGCAGCAGGCGGTGGACGTTTAACGATTTTAATTAAACCCACGAGCACATGCAACTCTGTCCTCGTGTTGTTATTGTCATGGTAAATCTGTCCTCGTGTTGTTATTGTCATGGTAACTCTGTCCTCGTGTTGTTATTGTCATGGTAAATCTGTCCTCGTGTTGTTATTGTCATGGTAACTCTGTCCTCGTGTTGTTATTGTCATGGTAAATCTGTCCTCGTGTTGTTATTGTCATGGTAAATCTGTCCTCGTGTTGTTATTGTCTTGGTAACTCTGTCCTTGTGTTGTTATTGTCTTGGTAATTCTGTCCTCGTGTTGTTATAATCTTGGTAATTCTGTCCTCGTGTTGTTATAATCTTGGTAACTCTGTCCTCGTGTTGTTATTGACTTGGTAACTCTGTCCTCGTGTTGTTATTGTCATGGTAAATCTGTCCTCGTGTTGTTATTGTCTTGGTAACTCTGTCCTTGTGTTGTTATTGTCTTGGTAATTCTGTCCTCGTGTTGTTATAATCTTGGTAATTCTGTCCTCGTGTTGTTATAATCTTGGTAACTCTGTCCTCGTGTTGTTATTGTCTTGGTAACTCTGTCCTCGTGTTGTTATAATCTTGGTAACTCTGTCCTCGTGTTGTTATTGTCTTGGTATCTCTGTCCTCGTGTTGTTATTGTCTTGGTAACTCTGTCCTCGTGTTGTTATAATCTTGGTAACTCTGCCCTCGTGTTGTTATAATCTTGGTAACTCTGTCCTCGTGTTGTTATTGTCTTGGTAACTCTGTCCTTGTGTTGTTATTGTCATGGTAACTCTGTCCTCGTGTTGTTATTGTCTTGGTAACTCTGTCCTCGTGTCCTCGTGTTGTTATTGTCTTGGTAACTCTGTCCTCGTGTTGTTATTGTCATGGAAACTCTGTCCTCGTGTTGTTATAATCTTGGTAACTCTGTCCTCGTGTTGTTATTGTCTTGGTAACTCTGTCCTCGTGTTGTTATTGTCTTGGTAACTCTGTCCTGTTATTGTCTTGGTAACTCTGTCCTTGTGTTGTTATTGTCATGGTAACTCTGTCCTCGTGTTGTTATAATCTTGGTATCTCTGTCCTCGTGTTGTCATAATCTTGGAATCTCTGTCCTCGTGTTGTTATTGTCATGGTAACTCTGTCCTCGTGTTGTTATTATCTTGGTAACTCTGTCCTTGTGTTGTTATTGTCATGGTAACTCTGTCCTCGTGTTGTTATAATCTTGGTATATCTGTCCTCGTGTTGTCATAATCTTGGAATCTCTGTCCTCGTGTTGTTATTGTCATGGTAACTCTGTCCTCGTGTTGTTATTGTCTTGGTAACTCTGACCTCATGTTGTTATTGTCATGGTAACTCTGTCCTCGTGTTGTTATAATCTTGGTATCTCTGTCCTCGCGTTGTCATAATCTTGGAATCTCTGTCCTCGTGTTGTTATTGTCATGGTAACTCTGTCCTCGTGTTGTTATTGTCTTGGTAACTCTGTCCTCGTGTTGTTATTGCCTTGGTAACTCTGTCCTCGTGTTGTTATTGTCTTGGTAACTCTGTCCTTGTGTTGTTATTGTCATGGTAACTCTGTCCTCGTGTTGTTATAATCTTGGTAACACTGTCCTCGTGTTGTTATTGTCTTGGTATCTCTGTCCTCGTGTTGTTATTGTCTTGGTAACTCTGTCCTGTTATTGTCTTGGTAACTCTGTCCTCGTGTTGTTATTGTCATGGTAACTCTGTCCTCGTGTTGTTATTGTCTTGGTATCTCTGTCCTCGTGTTTTTATTGTCTTGGCAACTCTGTCCTGTTATTGTCTTGGTAACTCTGTCATCGTGTTGTTATTGTCATGGTAACTCTGTCCTCGTGTTGTTATTATCATGGTAACTCTGTCCTCGTGTTGTTATTGCCTTGGTAACTCTGTCCTCTTGTTTTTATTATCTTGGTAACTCTGTCCTCGTGTTATTTTTGTCTTCGTAACTCTGCCCCTTGAGATGTTATTGTCCTGGTATACACGAGTTCTTACATTCAGCTGTAACGACGTCCTCGTATTCTGTCCTCCTTGTCGTTGCCGCCTGAGTACCATGTCATCTGCGTGTGGCCCAGTGTTTTATTGCCTCGACTCAACTTCTCAACAAACAAACCAAGTTTTTTAGCCTATAATATCGGCGGCAACCAGTACCCATGTTTAGCTGGTCTATTGTGAACTTACGTGAACTTTGTAGCGTAATTTAAATCTCTAGCCCTACAATTACTCTTCTCACATATCCACGTATACACTACCTTTACTAAACAACTCCAGACAGACCCCTTGGTTTCATTTACAGAAGAAAGTCTGGTGATTGATTGAACACGGCGATCTCATCATGCATCTAGACGGTCCTGATGAAGTGTGCACCCAGGAGGTGTGTTTGACCCCTACCCCCAGTCTTCTAGTCAAGGGAGGGTGGGGAAATTGTATACCCCCTGCACAATGACAAGCAAGCTGATACCCCGATTTACGCGTCTTATGTAACCAGGTAAAGCAATAGCGTCCCTGTGATCAGTAATCTGTTAATGACAAGCCTCATTTACTTGACTGCGTGGTTGCTGAAGACGTGGTTAAAAGCGTGGAGTCACGTCGTTACATGGCATGCCCGTCAACACAATATGACTTTAAAGATATACAGTTGACAGGTGGGAAGCGGAAGAGAGTTTGGAGAGAGAGGGTTTAGAGAGAGAGACACAGAGAGAGAGAGACAGGGAGACAGAGGGAGAGAGACACGCAGAGAGAGAGAGAGACGCACAGAGAGAGAGATAGAGGGAGAGACGCAGAGAGAGAGAGAGACGCAGAGAGAGAGAGACAGGGAGACAGAGGGAGAGAGACGCACAGAGAGAGAGAGAGTCGCAGAGAGAGACACGCAGAGAGAGAGAGACGCACACAGAGAGAGACAGAGGGAGAGACGCAGAGAGAGAGACAGAGGAGAGAGACACGCACACAGAGAGAGAGACGCACACACAGAGAGACAGAGGGAGAGACGCAGAGAGAGAGACAGGAGAGAGACACGCACACAGAGAGAGAGAGACACGCAGAGAGAGAAACGCACAGAGAGAGAGACACGCACAGAGAGAGACGCACAGAGAGAGCGAACGTGTTTGGAGAGAGAGGGTTTGAAGTGAGAGAGAGTGAGAGAGGTCGGGGAGAGAGAGAGAGAGACGGAGTGAGAAACAGGCAGACACAGAGAGAGAGACGCACACAGAGAGAGACACGCAGAGAAAGTGACGCAGAGAGAGAGCGAAAGAGTTTGGAGAGAGAGGGTTTGAAGTGAGAGAGAGAGGTCGGGGAGAGAGAGAGAGAGAGACGGAGTGAGAAACAGGCAGACAGAGAGAGAGACGCAGAAAGAGAGGGGGAGAGAGTGATACGACGGAGAGAGAGACACAGAGAGAGAGACGCATAGAAAGAGAGACACACAGACGGAGATTAAAGAGAGAGTAGGGGAGAGTGGGAGGAACAAGTGGTAGATAGATAAAAGATAAAAGTATAGAGTGGGGAAAAGAGTGCGAGGATAGAGAAAGAGTGAGTGAGAATGGTTTTACGCCCCTTTTTGCAGTATTCCAGCAATATCACGACGGGGGACACCAGAAATGGGCTTCACACATTGTACCCATGATGGGAATCGAACCCGGGTCTTCTGCGTGACGAGCGAGCGCTTTAACCACTAGGCCGACTGCCCCGGATAGAGAAGGATGGGGAGAGAGCAGGGGATAGTAGAATGTGAGATGTGAAGGGAGGGTGAGGAGGGCGATAGTTGGAAGGGTACAGAAAGAGAGGACGACAAAAAAGAGTGTTAAAGAACATGTTGGAAGCGTATTACCTGTATACCATCTTTAAAAGATGGTCCGGAGACAGGGGGACAAACAGGCATAGAGGGTTTAGAGAGTTTAAAGAGAGAATAGATACTGCGGCGGTATCAACTCCAGCAGCATTGCTGTAAGTGTCACAACTGCAACCACTGTAAAACACGACCTACTGCAATAGTATGTTAAAGGGAAGTAGTTGTTTGGAAAGCGCCCTACAGGCTGAAACTCTATCGTGTAATTATAGTGTTTTCCTAAAGCTAATGATGTGAAAAATACCGTGTTTACATGAATCGTCCTGCGCGTTTCCATGCTGATTATCTTATCTTTTTTCTTACTGTGTCTCCTTAAAAGTTCAACTTCTAAATAGAGGTAATTTGGTTAATGATTTTGCTGGAGATTTTATCAAATGACATGTAAGATTGTGTGTGTTTACTACAAAGTTCCATGGAATTCCTTTGAAACTAGGAATACTGCAACATATTCATGTGCGTCGCTTGTACGTTTGGCAGGTTATGAAGCGTAACTCCAATTTTTCTACGCACGTAGCCAAGAAAAATAGTCCCTCGTTGTCAAACATTTTGCGTCGACACTGTAGCAACTCGTCCTTGTTAGACTGGAATGTGAAAGTGTTGTGCGTAACAAAACAAAGTTGTGTACATGACGATCATTAACAAGGACAGACTATCGACGGGTCCACGAGTCCACAAGTCCACAGGTCCACAAGTCCACAAGTCTACAGGTCCACAAGTCCACAAGTCCACAGGTCCACAAGTCCGCATGTCCACAGATCCACAAGTCTACAGGCCCACATCTCCACAAGTCTACAGGTCCACAGGTCCACAAGTCTACAGGTCCACAAGCCCACAAGTCTACAAATCCACAGGTCCACAAGTCTACAGGTCCACAGGTCCACAAGTCTACAGGCCCACAGGTCCACAAGTCCACGGGTCCACAGGTCCACAGGCCCACATCTCCACAAGTCTACAGGTCCACAAGCCCACAAGTCTACGGGTCCGCAGGTCCACAAGTCCACAGGTCCACAGGTCCACAAGTCTACAGGCCCACATCTCCACAAGTCCACAGGTCCACATCTCCACAAGTCTACAGGCCCACATCTCCACAAGTCTACAGGCCCACATATCCACAAGTCTACAGGTCCACAGGTCCACAAGTCTACAGGTCCACAAGACCACAAGTCTACAGGTCCACAGGTCCACAAGTCTACAAGACCACAGGTCCACAAGGCTACAGGTCCACAAGTCTATAGGTCCACATTTCCACAAGTCTACAGGTCCACAAGTCTACAGGTCCACATCTCCACGGGTCCACAGGTCCATAAGTCTACAGGTCCAAAGGTCCACAAGTCTACAGGTCCACATCTCCACGGGTCCACAAGTCTACAGGTCCAAAGGTCCACAAGTCTACGGGTCCACAAGTCCACGGGTCCACAGGTCCACATCTCCACAAGTCTACAGGTCCACAAGCCCCCAAGTCTACAATCCCACAGGTCCACAAGTCTACAGGTCCACATCTCCACGGGTCCACAGGTCCACAAGTCTACAGGTCCAAAGGTCCACAAGTCTACGGGTCCACAAGTCTACAGGTCCAAAGGTCCACAAGTCTACGGGTCCACAAGTCTACAGGTCCACAGGTCCGCAAGTCCATATCTCCACGGGTCCACAAGTCTACAGGTCCACAAGTGCACATCTCTAAAGGTACACAAGTCCACAGGTCCACAAGTCTACAGGTCCAATTCTCCACAGGTCCTCAAGTCAACATCTCCACAGGTCCACAAGCTTGCCGCCACCCTCCGTCATATATCTGCAATAATGTCGCTTTAAACAACAAACAAACATTTCGAGTCAACGTTCCGACGTTGCGAGTGAAGACCTCCCTCTCACTAGGATATTGCCTAGGGACGGGATATCAGTATGGTAGACAGATATATATTTCAAAGCTTGAGTTTCCAGACAACCAACATGGAATGAGAATGTCTTAAATTCAACTTTCCAGGACTGTCAATTTATCCAAGCATAGTCCACAAGTAAAGGGAGGGCGGACTGTCTGGCCACGTCGATCCCCTGATTACGTCATACCAAATGACGTTAAACGTTGACGCCTGACGCTCGCCCTTGGGGGTTAAAACAAGGACTGATCGGTTGGAGTCAGGATAAAGTGTCGGGATGGGGTACCCATGTTAAACTGCAGCATGGTATCTCAGTGGGCTAGCACTATAACACCGGCACTAGTACAAGCGCACGCACGCACGTCAATGCACAAGTGAAACAAATTTGATCGCGACGTTAAACCCCATTTAAACCTCACCTCAACCTTTAAAGGACCTATACCTATCAAAGTCGTTTGAATTTGTTTCCATGGTAATAGTCTTTGGTGGCACGTTACCCTATACACAGAGCACAAGTCACAAATAAGGTGAAGCTAAGCAACGCCGGCGACGGAGAGTAGGCGGATGGGTAACCACGGCTCTGCCTCACACTGAACCACGGGTTCTTAATGGTGTCAGATATTTCCTTAGGCAAGAGATTTTGTTACGATTGTTCTAAGTGTTCATCCAGCAGCGAATGAGTGTCCTTTGGGATGTTTGTAAAGTGAATGCAAAAGATTCTGGCCAAAAAGGCAGTTTGGGTTGTATACTCCCCAGGGAGCTGAGGATGTAATTTATTTAGAACCCACTGATCCATGAAAGGGGGAACGATTTGATGATCTTTCTTTAAGGGATGGATATTTATATATATTATCATGATTGAATATTTTAAGAATAGTATATTACACATTTTCTACTTAATGCACAAGCAAAGTGTATTCAATGATCAAATACACGAATCGACCCGTGAAGATCCGGGTTATGATAGATCTTCAGCAAGTCATGCTTGTCGTAAGAGACGACTAACGAGATCGGGTGGTCAGACTTGCTGACTTGGTTGATGCATGTCATCGTATAAAAATTGCGTAGATCGATGTCCATGATGTCAATTACTGGATTGTCTGGTCCAGACACGATTATTTACAGACCGCCGTCATATCGCTGGAATATTGCCGAGTGCGGCGATAAACAACAAACAAACAACACGAAATTCTTGTAACTATGCCCAAATGACCTGACATGAAGTCCCACGGGATCGCTTCAGTGTTCAGCCACCAAGGAGACCGTAACATGACCAGTCTAGTTCTGTCCAGGCGACGTAAACAAGCAGAGTGACCAGTACCGTCCATCGGTCACGCGTAATTGTTTCAAATTGACCATAAACATTGTCAGGTATCTCTCGATTTCAAATTAGGAGAGGAAGGGGGATAACGATGATATACCACGGACCGCGGACGAGACGGCCACGTCCATTTCGTGCTTATCTGACCATTGTCCAGCGTAGACGGTGTACATTCAAATATACCCGTGACCTAGCAGTGAACCCCACCCTGCTATAAACACCCAAAGACAGTGTCAGATAGCATGAGACCGTTCCCACCCCTCATGGAACACACTTTACAAGTTTCCCACAAATGTATTCGTTATTAACTTTGGGGTGAAAACGCCATAAATAGCCTCGTTCTGGCCGATGACAGCTCAGGCGCTAAGTCTGCAATTTAGATAATTTAGTCAATTTATCCATTTGCGAACACTTTACTCAGTATAAATTAACCCTTGAACGAAATACGGATGAAATTTTATGGCTCCTTGGCAGTCTTCAACTGGGGTATTATTTACACAGAAGCGGCCAAGACGTTCGTTGTGGTCATTCCCAACACACAATCTTGTAATGATGTATAAGACCCACTTTCCAAGAGACGGTTATATGTCGTATGACGCTAAACCGTATCACAAAATTTTAAAGATGAATTTAACATGTGTGATATGGAATAATACGACACTCTTGCAAAACAATATCATATTAACGAAATATTAAGCAAGGATAAGAATTTATGGATGAACAACTTCTTTATTACAATTAAGAGCGACGTTTCGGTGTAGGTTCCTTACTTAGTACTCCAACTTCTAAATGCCTATCAAAGAAGTTATTCGTCATTTTCATGGAGACATGGCAATCTCAACCATCAACCGACTCACTTGCTTGATAACGGTGTTAGAACCTACACCGAAACGTCGCTCTTAATTGTAATAAAGAAGTTGTTCATCCATTAATTCTTATCCGTACTTAGAACTCCAACTTCTATATGCCTCTCAAAGAAGAAATATTAAGCGTCTGTCATGTGTTAGATTATTGTTATGTGGGTGGGGCGGCGTGGTCTTGGGGTCTTGGGGTGTGGAGAATCAGGATGGGGTCCAAAACATATAAAACAGACAGATATTTTATTGAAGTCTCACCTCAACGTTTGATCCATAAAATTAGCCTTACATTCTTAAAAACAAGTTGAGCCATTCCATGCGGAATCACGAGAGACTATTCTGCATACAACAAAACAAACTGTGAACTAAGGGTTTTAGATAAAACCGTAAACAATTTCAATAAAATATCTATTAAGTAGGAATATACAAATTGGCAGCACGTTATTTTTAAAAATATTATGGCAAGTCTTGGCAGTTAGGAAGGACAGTTCAGGGTATGACAGTATACAACTAACCTTATCTTTAAAGGACATAAAACCCTCTCAAATTGGGCCCACTTGTTAAAACAGGTTTAATGACGGGTGTTGTGTTTTTAACCCTTTTGGAATTCCGGATCAGCGAAGGCCCCTTAGACTAACATCTAGTCTCTGAAATGAACATACTCGTATCGTACAGAAAAAACCCACAGTTGTTCAGTTGTCTTAATAAAAATATGATAAAAGAGAGCCCAGTGACTCTCTTCATTTTCAGATACTGCAGTAATCTAGACTTGCCAAACATTATAGACTTGCATGGGCTGTATTTGATATATATTTGTATCAGGGTCTGTAAGACAGACTAAAGGCCCCTGTAAATCATGCGCCAACGAAAATGGATGACGTGGTCAGGCTTCGTGACTTCAGAAATCCAAAGTTAAAAAACAATGGCCAGATACTGGCTTAATATTGCAATAAAGTAACTGGAAAAAATTATTTGTATTTATACAAATTAATGATGGCTAAGCGTGATGCAAACTCGACCGCTTACCCTTGGCTAAACTGTGTAGAGCAGTTACTATATAATTGCAGCTTGACCGATATTTCTCGCACCTCAATTTTTTCATGACGAATGGATTGCCTTAACTGTAGAACGGGTGCTAAAGGATATAATCTGCCCAAAACGGAGAAGCGATACGTTTGCTAGTCCGAAAGGTAATCTCTATCAATTTTGTAAAACAAGTTCCATCTCTCAGGAAATATTTCAGTCCAAGAGCGATTTCATACCCTATTAGGGTATTAACATGAGTCTTTTGCCTTGTTTCCGATCCAGATTCATTGAATAAAAAATTGTATAAATCATAGCTTATTTTAAGATGAATGACAACTAATCATGATCTACAATGAAACAAGCTGTTGGCACGGGATCCATAGAGGACAAAGAGCTTGCACATTATGTATTACCAGCAATTGCCGACGAATTCCATTACATGTATATGTTTCGTTGTGAAGTATTCAAAGATCGCTGACTTTGTGTGCTGGCGATTAGGTGCCTCACTCTGGCAAGTGTGGGTTCGAATCCCGGACGGGACTCAACCCCCCCAAAAAAAGTACGAGAATCTGTACTTTACTGAGAAAGTGTTATCCCAAATACAACATTTGTTACATTTGACCACTTTCTAAATGGCATTGTGTATTCATAGCTTTCGGCCATGGGAGCCGTGCCAATTTACACTTGTCAGAGGGGTACTCAAAGTACGTGATCTAGACTACCAGTTGTCGGCCTTCATTTTTGTGGAAGCCTCGGTGGCTGAGTAGGTTAGATCGCTGACTTTGTGTGCTGGCGATTAGGTGGGTTCGAATCCCGGACTCAACCCCCCCCCCCCCCCCCCCCCAAAAAAAAAGTACGAGAATATGTACTTTACTGAGAAAGTGTTATCCCAAATATAACATTTGTTACATTTGACCACTTTCTAAATGGCACTGTGTATTCATATCTAAAATATGGCAAAATATGCTTTCTTTCCAACGTCTGTTTTTTACATCTAATTTGAAGGAAGTGAACTCTCTTACCAGATTCATATCAATTATATGCTCGAATATAAGATGTAAGAAATTATAGTTATCTTGTTATCAATATAATATGTAGATAGTGTACTACATTGCTCATGTATCACGGGTTGTGGTTAATGGAGGAATAAAAAGTTCCGAAGTAGCTGGGGTCTGTTGTACAAAGCCATCGTAGTTGCGCTACGACTGTCGTCAGTCTATGAAAGATATGGCCGTGATTCCCTGTTCGTCTCGCCCAAACGCGATTATTTACTGAACTCTCTTATTTTTTAAGATATCTGACCAGCATTTAGCAACAATAACGCAGGGTTGTGAAAATGTACGATTTTTTAAAAGGTCGTGAAAAAATTATTTATTTGACGGTTATTAATTTTTACATTGGTGTAAATTGTAAGTTAATGACAAAAATGACATTTTAAGGGTAGTCTCATTCTCGAACCCTGCTATCCTATCATAATCATCACTTTCGTAACGATTGGATTTGACTCGGTAAACTCTCCATTTCTCTACATATTCCATAATGATTTTAAACTTTGTAAAACATAATACGCCAGAACCACATATGTATAACAACAATAGTTAAAAGGCGGAATATATCAATCCTGATGCATGTCTATGCGTATTTAATCGCAAAGAAAAAAAGCATGTGAGAGTCTAACCTTAATATTATTAGGTCTTTGAATATTTATATTTAAACGTGTCTGTCCATTCACCTTGATTTACGCTGAGCGGGATTATTTAACAATATAATAAGTACTCCTGTACTATGAATAGTGTTATTGGGTACATCAAAGTTTCGGAATCGGAACAAAAATACAAATTTCGGGATTGTGATTAAAACGGGAAAGGAGTAATGAAAAGAAAACACCTTCAAAACGGTACACTGATTCCCAAGATGAAACCATATATATGTATTACAACGGGTTACTCCGAAATACTTAACTGACATGAGAAAATTGCCCTAACCCCTTCTCGTTACATGGGCGTAAAATCAGATAAATCTAACAACAACAACAACACTTTAAAAAATGACAATAGTCTTTTGATGGTTGTTTTGATAGGGGGCTGCCACTTAGCAATAGTAGAATATGATTGGCCCGCGCACCACGGTGACACTTACCATTTGTCTCAATGAGAACTAATCACCCGAAAATTGACACTGTTTACAACAATACTGCCATATTTCTCACGAACACTCCAGAATACAAGAAATTACACGAATAAAGGCCTGGAATCTAACCCCGGGGATATTTTGACCATAAGTGACCAGTCAAGCGGAGACCACCCATGTGCGCTTTTAGCATTGCAATTAATGAGTAGATAATGTGACGGTTCCCAGTTCAAGCCTTTAGCGATATCGTGGGTTTTAACACGTTCTGCTTCCGATCGCATGTATAAATTATCGTAAATGCTACTTTTTCAGGGACCGGGAAAGATGTTACAAATAATATAAAACATTTCAAGACGAAACCAGGGTTTCAGCTGTCGAGATTTCCGTCTTTAAGATTCATTAATCGAATCTGCTCCATCACCAATAGATACTTTGTAAGTACATAGCACCGATACAGCTAAATAACAGTCGGGATCAAATTCAACTCACTCAGTATTTGCGGATTGGTGCAAAGTAATAAATCAAAGGAATGATGTCCCAATAACTATCGTAACAGTAAAAATAATCAAGTCTTTGAAAGGCATTTAGAAGTGATACAGAAGGATGAGAATTTATGGATGTCAACTTTATTATGAGGAACACAACGTTTCGGAGTATATGCTTACTCCTTCATCAGATGAATGAATGCTATGAGGCAGAGAGCATATATATGTACATGTAAGAACAACAAAAGTAATAAGATAACAAAATTTGGAAACTTTACAAGGGAAGCCAACAGTAATTGGCGCTGATAGGCGATTAGCAGTAAACAATGGAAGCCAACACTTTACAGTAATTAGCGCTGATAGTTATGGACAACTGGAAGCCAGGACTAAATTTTCACTGATATAGGTTAATGGCAATGGACACTGGACAAACGGGTGGCCGGGGGTAATTAGCACTGATAGGTAAAAATAATGTGTGTTAAAACATGTGTTATCATAGGAGAGGTGTTTGTATGGACAAACTGAAGGGCAAAAGAAATTATAACTCATATCTCATGGTGGCTAATAATGATAGAAACAAGAAATGGTAATTCGATGGTGAAGTCTTTGACGCGGGTATCACAGAGGTGTTATAACAGTAACATCGTTGGATATGAAGGCAGTGTTGACATAATACTCCATTTAATCTTGCACACTTCACGCTGGCAGTAAATTTATGTACAACAGTATTTATAATCCTTCATAAATTTTATATACAAATGTATTATTATCAAAATGCGATTTTCATAAAATCTATTTATTTAAAATTATTGTTACTTTTTGTACATTTGTCCCACTTGCTTCTGTAATTTTTAAAACTATTATGTGGATTTCCATTTTTGTTCTGGGCCCGCGGGGTAGCCTTGTGGGTAAAGCGTTCACTCGTCACGCTGGGGGTATATTCCCACGAAGTAGATCTTTCGGATTTCGGTAAATTGTCTTTGATGTGGTATGTTGCTGTCAGTAGTGTTGTTTTGAAGGAAAAAAAACACTAGAAGAGAATTTATGGATGTCATCTTCTTAGTATGAGGAACACAACGTTTCGGAGTATATGCTTACTCCTTCATCAGGTGATGAGCAAACATATACCCCGAAACGTTGTGTTCCTCATGATAAGAAGTTTACATCCATAAATGCTCTTCCTTATGTGTATCACTTCTAAATGCCTTTCAAAGACTTGAATAAACCACCAGTTGATGTAAAATTGTGAACTGTGTACCGAAATAGGATATATTGGGAGCTAACTCGCTAACTAACTACGCTGAATACCCCTGTTTTGGTTCTATCACGGGCCTATCCATGTTACCCCCGACGTTATTGCTTGGACATTGATCAAAGGCACAACAAACCCTACCCACACACTCATTTTATTTCTCAAGATATTTAATTTCTTTTTCCAATTTTTATAAGATGTAGAATTATTTCTTCCAAGGCGTATCTAACATGTTCATTTTGGTCTTTGTCTAATCTGTTCGACTGGCATTTGCTTTAAATTATTTGATACTAAAATCAAGTATTTCTAACCAGCTTATCTCCTGACTCGTATCTCCATCAACCATCCCCACAATGTAATGAATCCGAGAGTTAATCCCCCTCCACTCCCCATTGTATCACACCCGACTAATACCCCGTACAATGATCACCCACCGCCCCTGGGGTGTTCTAGTTGGCCTGGGGGTCGGGCAGCGTGACCACGGACCCTATTCCAAACAGGATGCTGAGGTTGTGGCCAGAACACGGGAGCGCATCTCCAACGATAGCGATCAGTCAGCCTGCTCATCTCGTAATCCCCCTTGTGTAGTTAATGGCAGGAATCGCCTCGGTACTGTCGGGGGCCTGTCCCCGACTCCTGCTTATCCCTGCTGCCACTAAGGTCAATCTGTTGACCTTTTGTCACTGCATGATTAAGAGGATCGGGGATTAGAGATAATCCAGCTCTTTTCTGCCTGGATGTGTTCCGGATGTTTTACCGATGTCACTGCCTGTGCGACAGTGTCCGTCTGCCTGTCTCTGATTGATGGCCATGCGTGCATTGGGCACTTCCGCTTACGGAGAACCATTATGTAGATTATGTGGGTTCTCTCTTGCATGTGTGATGAAAAAGGCCAACTGCCCATTAGGAACAACTCAGTCTTGTCATACAATGGAGGTGATGTCTTGGGTGGCATGGTCAAAGGTGGTCACTCGATCTCTTAACCCCCGATACTGGCATAGACGTATTGGTGGTGTTGACGAGATCTTATCACACGGAGAGAGAGAGAGAGAGAGAGAGAGAGAAGAGAGAGAGAGAGAGGGGGGAGAGAGCGGGGGAGAGAGGGGGAGGGAGAGAGAGGAGGGAGAGAGAGAGAAATATAGAATGTGAGGGTCAGAAAGACAAGGAATGCAGAGCAGGGAGATACTTGGGAAGGGAAGAGAGTAGAAAAACGAGAGAGAACGACATTTAAGTGAGTTTAAGAAGGTGTTCAACAGTGCCCCCATTGTTAATTATGTCACCTTGGGACGACCCGGGGGTTCAAGCTAAAAGGGCACCTCAGCAAAACGTCACAGGAAATGACAATACGTCAAATAACATGTTAATACATCAAATAACATGTAAATAAATCCTATAAACTACTACATAAATTTTGTACATACTACTTCTTATCGTTATTAAAAATAGAGGTGCCGTTTTCGCCCGAGAAATCGGTGACGTTTTGCTGAGGTGCCGTTTTAGCCTGTCCCCGACCCGGGCGTTTCATTCAGTTGTAATTCAGATTTGCTCTCCAGGACAACTACCAAATTCACACATTTAACATAATTATTAGTTAACACTCGTTACATCACAAGCTACCCATGTTACTGAATGTAACGGCTGAATCATTTCCAATTTGCAACCAGTGACAAACGATGAGGGCACGGTTCGTATGATTAAACAATCAAAGACGACTGTTACAGAGGTTCCATTCCACGAAATTCGCCTCTGAATGCAAACGCCCCGTCTTATTTCTTTACTTGATGTAACTGCATCAGGACGACACGACATTCAGGAGGGTTCTTTCTTCTGACCCAAAAGGTTACACCAATCTTGCAGTTAATTCCATGAAGACCCTTTGTGTCCAGCATCACCAACCTCAATGTTTTCTCTGCCCAAAGGTCTACATCACGCCCAAACAAGGGATTATCGGAATCGTTGACATTGTTTTCTTTGGCCACTGGAACTGTTGCAATAAACTGTTACACAAAACTACTTTCATCTTCTGAAGATACATCACATCGGATGCTGACCCCAGGGCAAACGCCCCCACGATCGCTCACACGCGTGATTCAGAACGACATTGCATTGTGTCTGAGCTGTATATAATGTTAGGCAAGGAATGGCCCTTGGTCAGTACGCCTGTCTTTGGTAGAAGGGTCAATGTTCCGTAACGCCGGTGAAAAATTGACCAATTATCACAGTGGCTTACTCGCAGATTGTTGTGAAGAAGACGGCAATCATTATGCCCTCTGAGAAGATCATTAATGGGTACCGAGCCTCAATCAGAAGTACTCGTGGCGCAATAAAGAGTGAATTGATACGCAATAAAGAGGTAGGCTATTGTTGACACAACAAAACACAAGGAATCATTACCTCACTCACTGTCGCACCACCGGCCTCTAACTGAACTGGACTGTTGCAAAGCATAGCTGTTACTTCATCTTCAAACACGGTCATTGTAGGGGCGGAGTATCGCTGTCGTAACACCGGAAGCAATGGTACTAATTTGTGCGGCAGTGAACAGCTACTTTCACAGGTAGGAATTTATCGAAAAAATATAAACTGTCCCCGAATTATTTTTGAAAAATATAATTATGCTTCAGACTGTTGAATAAAACAGAAATTACGTGCCACAAAAATAATTGTTGCAAGATTTTTTTTCTTTAAAAAGTTAAGGCTCACAGTTCTAAATGAAATAATATTGGGTTCTGTAGCTGTAGTCGAAACAATATCAAACCTCGATACAAATTCCAGCACCCCCTCCCGCCTACTCCCCCACCCCCCAAACGAATAGGAAATGGTCGGTCCCCAATGATAGTAGACTTGGTTTTGAAAACACACACATAAAAGAGACGCTTTGCTGGTGAATATTTTATGTTCAAGATTTAATAAGAAACCAATAGAAATGTTCCGTTGAACGGAGAACGCCTGTACGGTAGAAGCACACAAAAATAAGAATCTTAGAGAGGATAAGTGAGATTGAACATGGTGTTAGGTCGTTGACGTTAAAGAGAAAAGAAGTCACATGTAAAATGTGCAATAAGTTACGGGTCCACCGTTTTTTACTGAAAGTGTTAAGTACGCATATGCATCCGCATATTATATGAGAGTGCATCTTCAAAGAAAATATCAGAGATGTGATCATATATGGAAATGAATAATACTTGCGGACTTGAACTTTATGAATATTGATTAGTTTTGTAACTGTGTACATATCAACAGTCTAAGCTTTCAGGATGCATGTGCCAATGTTATAGATACAGGTCCCATGGTGATAGATGCAGGTCCCAAGGTGATAGATGCAGGTCCCAAGGTGATAGATACAGGTCCCATGGTGATAGATGCAGGTCCCAAGGTGATAGATGCAGGTCCCAAGGTGATAGATGCAGGTCCCAAGGTTATAGATGCAGGTCCCATAGTGATAGATGCAGGTCCCAAGGTGATAGATGCAGGTCCCAAGGTGATAGATGCAGGTCCCAAGGTGATTGATGCAGGTCCCAAGGTGATAGATACAGGTCCCATGGTGATAGATACAGGTCCCATGGTGATAGATGCAGGTCCCAAGGTGATTGATGCAGGTCCCAAGGTCATAGATGCAGTTCCCAAGGTTACATATACACGTGCCAAGGCTACGTATACACGTGCCAAGATTACATATACATGTGCCAAGGTTACATAAAAACATGCAAAGGTTACATATACACGTGCTAAGGTTACATATACACGTGCCAAGGTTTCATATACATGTCACAAGGTTACATATACACGTGCTAAAGTTACAAACACAGGTCCCAAGGTTACGTATACACGTGTCAAAGTTACGTATATATGTGCCAAGGTTGCATATACATGTGCCAAGGTTATAGATACCGGTCTCAAGGTAATAGATGGAGGTCCCAAGGTTATAGATACCGGTCCCAAGGTTATAGATGCAGGTCCCAAGGTAATAGATGCAGGTCCCAAGGTTATAGATGCAAGTCCCAAGGTTATAGATACAGGTCCCAAGGTTACATATACATGTGCCAATGTTATAGATACATGTCCTTAACTTAGGTCATCCTCAGCAATGCTAGGAGACAGCATATACCTGTCCTATGACTAAACGTCCTATAAACGTGCCTGAAGCTTAAATAACGAGTGTTCGGGTTTCAAATAAGACTCCAAAGATTACAGTTCAGTGTCCAAATGTTACACACACCTGTCCCGAGGTTACCTATCTTAGGTTACGGGTGTAACGAGCCATGGAAGAATACAAACACTCAACAAATGATGTAGAACGCAGATGAGAGGAGTGTTATGAAGCATGAATGATGGAGTAGGTCTGATAACAGTTACAGCAGCATCTCTCACCCCCCAGCTGTAACCACAGACAGGTGACTCGGTTCTCTGGGGGGACCGAGGCCTAGAAAACGTACTTTTTTTCAATCACACCCTGTTTATGGACACTTAAGGCGATGCGTAGATTTGGCGTAAGGAGTTGAACGAGACTACGATGCTCAATACTATACAATATATGTTCGTGTGATATATGAGCCGGTATTACGACGGATTAAACGTATTGAAAATTCTGATGCGTTATGTTTGGGGTTGGATTAACGTGAGAGGGGTACCCAAGCAGTTAGAGTGATGTCTAATGCAGCGATGACACTGTGTCACTTTGTCACGTGATGTAAGACGGCAAGGTCAAGGTCAGGGTTAGAATGGATCGGAGTTTATGCGTTGTTAGTAGGATTTAGCGCCTCTTTGAACATTATTCCAGAGTGTCAGTTTGATGATAGGAAAAAACCGAAGTGATATAGTTTGTCGTGTACGGATCTATTATTATATGGATCATAATCAGAGTAAATCTGGGATTCGAAACCATATGATTCTGGAGAATCTAAGAAACGCAATTCAACACAGCGATTTGTGGCGCCGTGATCGATGTGCTACCCGTGGCCCTGTAGGTACGTGTTAACAACTTGGTTGTCCAACCAATAACTCTACAGCCATGTCCCATTCTTAATAGGCTTAGGGGGCACGGATGGCCCAGTCGTCTAAGGCGCCGCGATTCGCTGTGCAGAGTTGCGTCCCTTGGGCACGCCAGAAACCTATGATTGTGGGTTCGAATCCCGGTTATGTTTCTAGGTTTGGCAGCACCATACCCGTGCTCGTGGGTTTCACCGAAGTGGTAAACGTCTGAAACCTGCATCACTTCGGGTTTTTCTCCCAAATTAAGCTGACACGCCGCGATATAACTGGAATACTGTTAAAATCGGCGTTAAACCCAACTCACTCCCTCACTTAATAGGCTTAGGGGAGCCGAAGTTTTTTGTTTCAACGTAGTATATACAATTATCACCCACCACTCTACAGACGATATATGATGCTTCTGAAATGATGCTGGTCTTAGACGTTTACCACTTTGGTGCAATTCATCAGCAGGGATATGGTGCTGGCGAACATAGAAACAATTAGAGCGAATCTGGGATTCGAACTCACGATCACATGTAGTTGGCACGCCAAAGGGACGCAACTCTGCATTGCGAATGGGGCACGTATGGTCTGGATGAATATGCTATTAGAACCGGTCCAGTAACTAACTCATCGCATTAACACATACCGTGTGATAACATAAGAAGAACAATCGCCTTTGTTATAACCATGCCTTATTAACGTCACATACCACATCGTTGTGCACAACCAATCAAATTTACACTTTAAACAGGATCTGAAGAGCTGTACATACGAACGTCTTATTATGGATGTGTTGTACATAAGAAACTAAAATAATATATACAGATATAGAAAACTTGTTACAAAATATATTTGCACCTGTGTGCAATCATTTTTACGTTTATTTCGGAAAGATATGTTTCGTACTTTATTTCCGGAAAGATTATTTAGACAGTCTATAAGAGTTTGAACAAATAATTATGTGAAACATTTTAAGTCAGTTAATCGATCAAAATTATCCATTTTGTCTTCTCTGGGAGGCAATTGTGATAAATCAACATTTTCACGCGGTAAGACAAATTATACGATAGCTTATTAGTCTTTATGACGCTGTCCCCGTGTTGTTAGTGTCTTCGTGACGCTGTTCCCGTGTTGTTAGTGTCTTTGTGACGCTGTTCCCATGTTGTTAGTTTCTCGTGACGCTGTCCCCGTGTTGTTAGTGTCTTCGTGACGCTGTCCCCGTGTTGTTAGTGTCTTCGTGACGCTGTTCCCGTGTTGTTAGTGTCTTCGTGACGCTGTTCCCGTGTTGTTAGTGTCTTCGTGACGCTGTCCCCGCGTTGTTAGTGTCTTCGTGACGCTGTTTCCGTGTTGTTAGTGTCCTCGTGACGCTGTCCCCGCGTTGTTAGTGTCTTCGTGACGCTGTTCCCGTGTTGTTAGTGTCTTCGTGACGCTGTCCCCGTGTTGTTAGTGTCTTCGTGACGCTGTTCCCGTGTTGTTAGTGTCTTCGTGACGCTGTTCCCGTGTTGTTAGTGTCTTTGTGACGCTGTTCCCGTGTTGTTAGTTTCTCGTGACGCTGTCCCGGTGTTGTTAGTGTCTTCGTGACGCTGTTCCCGTGTTGTTAGTGTCTTCGTGACGCTGTTCCCGTGTTGTTAGTGTCTTCGTGACGCTGTCCTCGTGTTGTTAGTGTCTTCGTGACGCTGTCCCCGTGTTGTTAGTGTCTTCGTGACGCTGGCCTCGTGTTGTTAGTGTCTTCGTGACTTCATTCTTTCGTGCGGGAAGTCCGCGTCAAAAAGACATTTAAAGATGATACTTTTTGTTACCCTGTCTAGCGCTCGGCATTAAGGGGCTAAAACAAGGACAGGTCGGCTCCGAGTCAGTATACTGCGTCTGAGTAGAGTATTCATCTTACTTTGATGCATGGTATCTCAGTGGGCTCACACTATCAAATCGGTATTTGTCCAGACTAGTACTAGCAGCCACACACACACACGTGGATGCACAAGTGCAATAATATTGAACGCGACGTTAAACCCACTTTTATCTCACCTCACCTCAACTCAACACACCTCACCTCGTGCGGGAACACGTGTCCAGAGTTACTCCCCTTAGTCGTGCCACGTCTTCACCGCGCGATGTTTAACCCCCCTGCCTCTCTTGGCTTTTAACCCCATTAAGCTGACATGCCGAGAGGTAACAGCGATGCTGTTTGAAGCGGCGTGAAAACTTTCAATTGTTTCATTTTTAATGCATCTACATAAACAGAACATAACCAAAACGTTGCGAACTCATAAAACGTAATGAAACAGGTCTCGAAACGCCGCCAATAGAAACACTCGCAACAGCAGGAAATCTATATAATGAATGCTAAACGTCTCTTTTTTTGTCTCATTCGTGATTCATTTTATTCACCGTTATTACAGTCAAGCTATAAATTGCCTCGTCGTCAGACCAAGCCCATACAGAGTTCTCAACAAGGAAATACATACTTGTACGCGAAACTAAGGTGAGGTGTTGTGAACTGAGGTTTAACGTCGCGATCAATATTATTGCACTTGTATGCGGCGTGCATTCACGTGTGTATGTGGCTGAGTGTACTAGGCCAGACTTATGCCGGTTTTATGGCCCTAGCCGTCTGAGATACCATACCACACAGCTCAACATGGATATTCCACGTTATACTGACTCCGAGGCGATCAGTCCTTTTTTTATCCCCTTAATGCCGACCGCTAGGCAGGGTAACAACAAGTACCATCGAATAACGTCGTTTGGTACGACGCGGCCAGGGGTTCGAACCACCAACCTTCCGCTCTCCTGGCAGACGCTCTATGCACTAAACCACGGGTGCGGTCCACGCAACTAAGGAATAATAATAATAATAATAATGACGATGATGATAAAGATAACTACGTAATTATGATTGATTTCTGGGTAACGCAGCGACGACATAAGATTTGAGTTTATCGTCTTTGTGCGATACGTTTCCAGAGGCTATGAAAATAATTGAATTTCATGTTTTATTGAACAAGCTTGCCCGAGTCGATTCCCAAGCAAGTATCACATCTCTGCTATATGTTGAGTGATGTCATACTTTGCTCGTGGCAAATACTGGGGTGTACAGTAACTATCTGTGAATCACCGCCTAACAGTAATACACTCACCACGTCGGAATGCATCGTTTTTACTTCAGCCAGTCAGCTTTTGAAAGATATATTTTGTATCATGTCCACATATATGTTAATTTCTTGAAACCCTGCTTAAAGATATTCATCATCGGCATGATCTATTGCAAACCTTGGCGACACCATATTGTGCAGTGTTTCTTCACGTTAATATTTGTATGCATAGGATTGCATTCATTATAAGTTGTGAGGTCATGTTTTATGGTTGTGTACCTCTTAACAAACGTGATATTATCTCACGCCTGTGCTCCCATTAAAACATTTGTAGACCGCCGTCAGATAGCTGGACTAATGCTATTTTATTTCAAATTGTTTCATAAATAATCTATTTTTTTCTCTTTTTTACAATATTCTAAGAAAAGGTCGGATGGTGGTATAGTCATGTAGTTAAAGCTTTCGCTCGTCACGCCGACGTCACCGGTTCGATTCTCGATACAGCCAGTGAACCTATTTTAGGTGTCCCCCGCCGTGATATGTCGGGAATAGTAATATAAACGTGGTGAAACCTCACTCACTCACTCACTCACTAACTCAGTCACTATGCAAAATAGTTTTGTTTTGTTTGTTGTTTAACGCCACACTCAGCAATATTCCAGCTATATGACGGTAAATAATGGAGTCTGTAAATAATCTAGTCTGGATCAGACAATCCAGTGATTGGCATCAAGAGCATCGATCCAAACAATTGGAATACGATGGCATGCATCAACCAAGTCAGCGAGTCAGACCACCTGATCCCGTTAGTCGCCTCTTACGACAAGCACAGTCGCCTTTACGGCAAGCATGGGTTGCTGAAGACCCGGATCTTCAAGGGTCGAAAAATAGTTGACCACCGCTTGCTATATCTGGACCTGCGACCACCTGGAGATATAAGTGTCCTTGTACCGACCTTTGAGCAGGTATCGGTGGTCTTAGCCATTTATCGAAATGAGGTCAATGTCATCTGTAGATATTTCCTAAATGCACGTGGAACTGCCTGATATATGAGACCAAAGAAGAGGTACACCTTAACATTGATTCACGTGTATATATGGCACTATAACTGAACAGATGCTGTAGCAACCAACCCATTTTCCTATTCAATATCCAAGACATGGTCACAGTACATGAGAATGCGGAAACTGGCAAAACGTAACATCATCGGAATGCCGTGACCTCGTTTCCTCGCCGTACCATAACTCCACCGTGTCGCAGTCCTGATGTGTGTCCCGATACCTGCTATACCGGACTTACCCGAGGGGTGCCGAGTGGGCGGCGGATTGTAAGATAACAGATATGCACATGAAATGTCTGTGTATGAATTATTCATGAAGTGTCACACATATTCATAAAAGTACACCATGCATAAAGCAGGGAATGTGGGAAAAGGATAAAAAAAAGGACGTAAACAAGCACAGATGGAGAACGATATTTCTACGAAAATATCATACTTATAAAAAGTGATTTGGGAGATTTTAGGTATTATAAGTGTACAGTAAACTACGGTTATAGCGTACTCTAAGGGACCACAAATTCTAGTTCGTTATAACCGTAATTAGTTATAAGCATATGTAGAGCAGAGATACAGCAAATGGCAGGGACCTAAAAACCAGTTCGTTATATCCACCAGTTCGTTATAAGCGTGTTCGTTATAACCGTAGTTTACTGTATAAGCATTAGAAAAGAACAATTCTGACAATGAAATAAAACATGTCCTTGTTATAATCGATAAGTGGACACAAATACATTTTAAAAAAATCTGAAAACACCAAAATTTACAATGTTTGTCGAAAAGAATGTTGCCTCAATCTCATTAAAGTCAGATCTTAGTGCTCGTTATGACTGCACATAGACCTGACGACATCGCAAAACAGGTCACGTCAGAACGACCTTTCATCCGTCCAATCAGATCGTCGCTTTAGAGATCGCGAAGGTGAAATTCGGAATGGTTTTTTTAAATCATGCAACCTCGATAAAGTTTACACGGGGTATTCCGAACGACAGCTATGAGCTGTATTCATAAAAGTCATTGTCTATCTAGCGCTTGGGATGAACATTAGAAACGGAGGAGATTTTCCACGGGAAGAACTGCAAAAACAATCTCCGCCATCTGCAAAACATTCCACGCTTTTCTTTTGTTCAGTTTTCACATTTTGAATCGAGAACTTTGTCAAAATATTTTTTAAAAGCGTAGTCTTGACCAGAAGTCGCCATTTGGAACCTAATGCCGTAAAGCTAGAAAAAGCTGCTTTTTGATTGGCTAATGTTGACTTCCTGTTAGTCATTTCATTGGTCGGTCGAAGTTCGCGAAAGGTCTGAGATTGAATGTTGCCTTTAAAGTTAAAAAGGAGAAAATGACGAGTTCATATTCACCGGTACTTAAGTCAGACAATCGGTTTGACATGCGATGCCGCCGAACATGATTTGCATCTTACGCCCAGTTCCACAAATCGACCTTTCTTATTTTGTTTGTTCGTTTGTTTGTTGCTTAAGGCCGCGCTCGGCAATATGCCAACTATATGACGGCGGCCTGTAAATAATCGTGTCGAGACCAGACAATCCAGTGATTGATATCATGAGCATGGATCAACGCTATTGGGAAACGATGACATGCATCAGCGAGCCTGACCACCCAATCCCGCTAGTCGCCTCTTACGACAAGCATAGTCGCCTTTTACGGCCTTAACTCTTAAGACGATCGTAGCTCCCATACCTCAACGTTGACAACGACAGTCGTAGCAGTGGGGTCGCTTTGTAGAACGGGCCTTTAAAGAAATAAAATGTCACAGTATTCACTGTCGTCTTCAGCCAAGTCCGGGCGGTGGGATGGCACAGTGGTTAAAGCAATGCCTCGTCACGCGGAAGACCCGCGTTCGATTCCCAACATTGGTACAATGTGTGAAGCCATTTCTGTTGTCCCGTGCTGTGCTTTTGCTTGAATATTGCTAAAACCGGCATAAAATTCTATCCACTCACTCAAGTTCATACTCATTCTACAAGATTTATTATCATGTTTCCATTTCAGTAACTATATTCAATTATGATCCCTGTTGACGCGGACTTGACATTAAGCACGCAGTCAATGAGTGCTCTGTGTGCCTTAAGTAATATTCCTTGACTTTAATGTCTTGCAAAAGTTCGTATGGTATATATTTGGCGAAAAAAAGTCAATCAATCAACGCTAAACAAGGTGCACGATGAGGTGAGGTGAGGTGAAATTGGGTTTAACGTCGCGTCCAAGATTATTGCACTTATATAGCGACGTGCTTGCACGTGTGTGTTTGGCTGCTTGTACTAGTCCGGACTGATGCCGATTTATAGTGCTAGCTCACTAAGATACCATGCCGCAGTTTAACATGAATATCCCACTCAGACACAGTATACTGACTCCGAGCCGACCAGTCCTTGTTTTAGCCCCTTAATGCCGAGCGCCAGACAGGGTAACAACAAGTACCATCTTTTAACGTCTTTTGGCATGACGCGGCCGGGGATCGAACTCCGGACCTTCCGCTCTCCGGGCGGACGCTCTACCACTTGACCACGGAGGCGGTCAGGTGCACGATGATAAAACGTCAGGAATCCCAATACTGTGCATTTTGATGAGTGACGAGACATCCATGACGCATGCAGTCTTATCCATCAGGGTATATTGGTGTACCGGACAATAACTGTTATTGGAACCCATAGAGAATAGGAACTGAGTGTCTGTTTTGGTGGAGTAGAGGGGACCTTATACCTTATAAATACATGTCACGTTCAATATGCTGGTCCAATTACCGCCCCTTGGGGCTCTTCGACGCCAAAGCGTCTTTCGTCATGAGACTGAGCGTGCACCGTTGAAATCGGATTCGTGTGTTTCAGACCCGTGAAGATCCGGGGTAGAATAGGTCTTCAGGAACCCATACTTGCAGTAAAAGGTGACTATGCTGGTCGAAAGAGCGACTAACGGGATCAGGTGGTCAGGCTCCCTGACTTGGTTGATGCATGTCATCGATCCCAATTGCGCAGATCGACGCTCATGATGTCAATCACTGGATTGTCTGATCCAGGCTCGACTATTTACATAACGCCGTCACATAGCTGGAATATTGCTGAGTGCGGCGTTAAACAACAATCAAACAAACACACAAAACACAAACAAACAAACAGACAAATAAAATATATATGTGTATTATTTATCTAGCCTAATATGGTAACGAAGATAACCCAGTCCAGCATGTGTTTCCCATCTAGGTGATACAACAAGTGCTTCATCTTTTCATTCACATCTTTGGAAATTATAATCCTGGATTTAGAAACTAGCTCGACAATGTTTATATACTTACCACGCAGTTTTTTCAGCAGAGGGGGAAAGGTTTCACATATTGTACAATTGGGATTCGAAACTGCGGCTTTTGAAATACACATTTCAGAGTAGACACGTACGTTGGTCAACACGGTGTCTATATACGTACGGTTGCCAATACGGACTGTTAGTATATACGTACGATTGTCAAAACGAACGGTGAGTACGCGCGTACAATGATCAACACGGACGGTGAGTATATACACGTACGGTGGTCAATACGGACGCTGAGTACGCGCGTACGATGGCCAGGGAATAATTGCGTACACACATGCTGGTAAGTATGTTCAGATGATAATGGTCCCGAGCAAAGGAATACACAAATACTCTTCACTCTATCTGTGAACCAACTGGCGCCTTTTCTCTGTTTGCGATCTTCAAATATGTGATAAATTGTATTGACTAAAATACGAACAACTCAAGTAGGGGCATTACATCAATTCTCTTAACCACTGATTTATGGCGTTTTTGAATTGCCACGCTCTGTTTTCTGTTTGTAAAGCTATACTAGATTTCACCGAATGATCCTTAGCATTCCAATACATTATATATTACCCAATTGACCTCGTCTAAATCATTGCAGTATTAGTGTAATATTTACCTGATGTTTCAAGTGAGCCCTGAATTCTTTATTTTAATCGCGATATCAGCCACTTCGTAGAAGATTACAAGATCTCACTCGTGACTTCCCGGTCTGTTCCGCGACCTCTCGATACATTTGATATCACTGGAGTAGTGATATCACGCACCATCACTAGTACCTGTTTACCGCCAGATTCCGCCGCATGTAGTTCGCCTAACTTGACGGACGTTTTCACGTACAGCTTATCGTATGTTTGATAGAAATTTTATAAAGAATCCACTGATAACGACTTCAACAATATTTCACGGTCACTATAGAGGATATAATATGATAGTAACGCTACTACCAATATGGATTCTGCTCGGTGGGGTAGCATACTGGTTAAAGCGTTCGCCCGTCATGTCGAAGACCGGGTTCGATTCCCCATATGGGTACAATGGATGAAGCCCATTTCTAGTGACCCCGTCGTAATATTGTTGGAATATTGCTAAAAGCGGCGTAAAACCATACTCACTCGGTGTATAAATTAGTTTCCAAAGTTCAAGGCCAGGATGGTTTGTTGATAATATGTAATAAATGTTGCAAGCCCTCGTCATATTTTACCAGCCCTATTTCATGGCTACAATCTACGTACTTAACCTTAATGTATTCTGCGTGTTTGTGATGGTTCTTAGACTTTCACATGCATCAATAATAATGGTGAGGTGAGGTCAGGTGAAATGGGGTTTAACGTTGCGTGCGGGATTATTGCACTTGTGCATGCACGGGTGTGTGTGATGTTTTTGTGGCTGCTTGTATTAGTCAGGACTGATGCCGATTTATAGTGCTAGCACACTGAGATACCATGCCGCAGTTTAACATGAATACCCCACTCAGACACAGTATACTGACTCCGAGCAGACCAGTCCTTGTTTTAGCCCCTTAATGCCGAGCGCCAGACAGGGTAACAACAAGTACCATCCATTAACGTCTTTTGGTATGACGCGGCCGGGGATCGAACCCCGGACCTTCCGCTCTTCGGGCGGCGCTCTACCACTGGACCACGGAGGCGGTCTCAATAGTAACTTATGTACTTGTATATGAGTCATAATTAGTGTACAACAAAGACCAGTTTTCTACTTCGCGTGGTTTGCCTGAATGAAGTACAGTAAACTACGGTTATAACGAACTTAAAGGGACCCTTTATTTTAGTTCGTTATAACCGTAGTTCGTTATAAGAATATATACAGTATATATACAACAAATGGCCAGGACTAAAAAATAAGTTCGTTATATCAGTCAGTTCGTTATAAGCGTGTTCGTTATAACCGTAGTTTACTGTAAATAAATGGTCGATAGCGTGAACATTAACCTCACCATCGCGGAGTACTCAATCATCCAGGCCTTTCGTAGAGGAGGTTTTCGAAGCCGCCAACGCTATCGATGTACGTTTTACTGGAAGAGGACACTATAGAGATGATATTAAATTGAAATATGCGCCTCTCGCAGGGATCTCAGTGCTGATAGCTGCCGACCACAAAGGTACTGAGGAGGGGCGATATCGCAGGCTGATATTTATTAGTTATAGCCATATAATTGCGGCAGTTTATGATATTTTAAGCCAACGAGGTACGATGAGTGACCGGTGGTTAGAGTCGCCTCGTGAAACTGACCCCTGTCCGATGTACCTGGAACGCTGAACTACGTTTTACGTCCTAGCGGTCAAGGTCACAGTAAAGGTCACGCATGAGGACAAGCAGTAAAATAATCATCACAAAACGCCGACGTTTTATTTTGTTCCTAAATACATGTTCAGATCTTAAAAGGACCATTTAATGCGACAGTAAACTTAGAATAGATTTTAATATGTGAAGATGTGGTTTACAACGCATGTTCTCGCCTACAAATTTTTAAGTTTGCCATGGAGCCACCCCGTTCTAGAAACATCGCTTTATAAATGGTGAAAAGACATACTTTGCTTAAAAGATCATAAAATATATATATGAAAAAATATTTACATTGTTAAATATTTTTATGAAAGAAATCGAATTGTTATTATATTTTTTTAATATTATAATTATTTTTATTATTTTTATTATTTTTATTATTATTATTATTATTATTATTATTATTATTATTATTATTATTATTATTTACATATTAAAATAAAAAATGCAGCAAAGAGGGTTTGGGTGATCCTGGCACAGATCCTGGTTAGGCTTAACAACCCTGCAGCCTTCTTGTCCAGATTGTCAGAAGGGCTGTATTCTTGGTAGCAAACCCGGATACTCTCCCAATGTCATTCAACAGATTGGGAGGTACCAAACCTAAGGCACCGAGAACAATGGGCAGACGGACAACTTGTTTTTCCCGAATCTTGTCAATCACATTAGCGTCCAAAGGGACAGAAAAGTCAATGATATAAATGATTTCATTGGATTCATCAAAAAGGACAAGATCGGATTTGTTGGCCTGCATACGTCTGAGGCTGTAAATGGGCCTATTCCAAAGAATTTTGTATTTATCATTTTCCATGACGCCCTCTACATATTCCGGGTCGTACCATGGATGGACCTCTGTGTCAAAACCACAAGCATTGCGAAGACGGTAATAAAAGGATCGAGCCATTCCATCATGTCGCTTAAGATACGGTGTTTGTGCCAAAGCGGGGCATCCTCTGACAATGTGTTAAACAGTCTCATTAAATTCATTACATAATCTACATTATTTACATTTTGATGCAAAATCACACATTGACGGTTTCGAGTGGGAAGTGACTCGTCCTGAGCAGCAAACAGAAAGCCTTCTGTTTCACTTTTCAGGCACGCCGACTTCATCCAAGCGAAGGACTATGTAGGGTTGCTGATCTTCTCAACACATTGCACATAAACTCGATGCAGTGGTCGTTCAGATAGCTGAGTCTGGGCCGATTTGATATGGCACTTCGCTTGGTTGACACTCATTTCTGTACCGTCCAGCAGTACAGAACCATCAACAAAATCAACACTGACATTGAGATTATATCCCACAACATTGGCTCGTTTAAGTAAACTGTGGAATGCCTTGTTTTCATCAAGAGTCTTGACATGCTTCACAAGATCATCAGACAAATAATGTTGTGCAAAAGTGCACAAAACAATTATATCGTGAAGAGCCCCCACATTAATCAAACTACACCCTCCCACTATGATTGCTAAATATAAGCGATTGAGGGAAGAGCGAGGGTGGTGGGATCTATTGTCTGACATGATTCTTCGTTGGAGGGTGTCAATACTCATTGTCATGTCAAGTTTCGTCCAATAAACAACAACATCATCATCGACATCATCCTCATCCTCATCATCATCATCATTATTATTATTATTTTTATTTTTATTATTATTATGTTGTTGTTGTATCTATTGATACCAATAGTGAACGACATTCGTCCAATATGCATAAGTGTATTGAAATGTCCACAGTGTTCTTCATCAGACTAAGTTTCCTTAATCTAATAATTTCCTAAACTTATTTATTTTGTAAGTAGCCTGACTATAAATCACAGATATTTGTAAAACAAACACACATGGCCGACCATTTGATAATTAAGAATTCATGCTTTCAATAAATAATTAAAGTATATGGTCACGTAAATATAACATGTGACACTTTTGTCAGTTCGACATGACAAAATATGTTTAATAATTCATTTAAAGTCAGCGTAATTTACATTCTAGTGTCTGCGTGGGGTCTTGTCCCCTACGAGTGAGGTATTTGTCCATCATTTACAATTGTACGAACATGGATGCAGGGTTAATTCCCCTAAATCAACTCTCGCACCATCCTTGATATGAGCCTGCGTGGACAGAGAGACAGAGTGGTGGTCCAAGATAGGGGGCCATTAAGATGGCGATTAGGAACGTGTTTCCCATTTTCGCGCTGTCCAAATTATCCACACGGACGAGAGGGACAGTTCAGCGTTAGATTATACAGGTAATGGTCTGCCCAGCTGGTGGTAAAAAATCGTAGATGGATTTCGATAATTGAAAATGCACTTTCATCATTTAAAATGGTATGTGTTCTCAACCCCGTAGCGATTGTTTGACCCAAGTGACCACTGGTCATGTGACTGACCACAGGGGCTCGCATAAAACGTACCATGCACGTGCTATCAATTTTACACGATTTTTTTAGACACTTCTGTTTTGATTAAGTCCACTGGTTTTTCTTCCAGTTTCATTTTTGTGAGCTTAAATATTAATTGGCGTTGATAGTACACTGAAACCTCGTTATCTCGAACTCCTTTAATCCGATGTTTCGTTTAGGACGACGTAACAATATGGTCCCGGGAAACCCTTATCGATCCAACGGTCTAACATATATCGGCACACCGCTTGTCTCGAACTTGGGTTCGAGATTACAAGGTTTCACTGTAGTATATACATTAAATATCCCCATCCTCGCATCTATACAATAATCCAAATATGAAAGTATGGGTGCTAAATCGAACTTATTTAATTTGTTTTAAAAAAATATAAAAAAATTAAGATATTTTCTTCCCGATAATAATGAAATATTTCCCTGTGATGAGCAGTGCTGCACGCATGCGTGTTGAGTAGTGTTGGCACCTCACATCAATCTCCTCGCCGGAGGTCAGCTGGGGGGCAGTGGTCAGTCAAGATAGGGGTTCTAGAAGTGACCACTTCAAAGTTTGTGAGGATAAATTGCCTATAAAACTAATTACATTTTCTGTAGCCATCACCTTTTGCTATCCTCCTTATATCTACCTGTTAAGAATGTCTTCGGACCATACACGCGCATTCACAATTTCTTCCCCACACCGATTCTCTCCCTTTTGTAGGTTATTGTCACTGTAAACGTTGATATGTATCCGCTGATATATTCAGGCTATATTTAAACCCTTTAAGGTCTTTTTAACTCGACAACCTGGCTTTATTATGCCAATATATGTTGAGAGTAGTTTATACTTCAGTGACTTTGCAAATATTTTGCCTATGATGATGTCGTTGAAGACTGATTTCCCCACGGGACGAGCCTCACAGTGGCGCCATATTAAAGACGATATGTAGAACTTACTGTCTTCGTATTGTTTCAGTGCTGAATTTCAGTTATTATTATCGAAATAAACGGATATTAGTGTTAATGGCCTGGTAGATATGAAAATCATATTCTGTTTCTCACTCTCTCTCTCTCTCACCCGCCTTACTCCTCCTCCCCACTCAAACATCCCTCCCCCCCTCCCCCCTCAGACTCATTCTCCTCTACGAGTCCAGACCCCTCTCATGTTCAATCTCACCCCTACCACCTTTTAATTGTCCCTTTTCTATCCCATTTGCAACATTTTCAACACATCTACTCGCCTCGCCCCCTCTTCTTTTTCTTTTTTTCTCTCTCTATCTGTCTCTCTATTTCTCTCCTTTCCCCTCCCCTTCCCTTCTCTCCCTTTCCCTCTATCTCTCTTCTCTCTCTTTTCTTTTACTTTCTCTGTGTCTCTCTTTCTCTCCTTTCCCTCTCTCTTCTCTCTCCCTTTCCCTCTCATGTCTGTCTTTCTCTCCCTCCCTCTCTCTCTTTCTCTTCCTTTCCCTCTCGCCCTCTTTCTCTCCCTCCCCTCTCTCTCTCTTTCTCTTCCTTTCCCTCTCGCCCTCTCTCGCTCTCCCTTCCCCTCTCTCTCTAACCCCCCCCCTCCCCCTCTCCCCCCGTCTGTCTGTCTGTCTGTCTGTTGGGTAAATGTATGTAGGCTGTGAACTGGGGCATGCGCTCCTGCAGAATGAGGACACAAGAAATGAAACTAACTTCATGGTAATGCAATACTTCTTTCAGTATGAAACGGGGCCTGCACCTTTTGTCGGGCTTACATGTTTACAACATCGCGATGAAAACTGTCACCGTCACCCCCCGCGGTGTCGACAAAATGCTTTCTAACAACTTTTGTTGAATCTTAATACCCTCCTGAATAGCCCCTCTAATTTAACGCCAAGGCGCAAGCGACAAAAAACGCTCATCTTTTCATCATAGCTTGGGGCATGGCGGGTGTTTTTTCTTGCGCAATGGGCTCGAGGAAAGTGAATGCCACGTATGGTTCGGAATTGCCTCTTTTTCATCAGAGAATGAGTGAGTGAATGATAATTATTATGTTACAACACCGCTGTTAGCATTTTTTCAGCAATATCACGGCGGGGAGCACCAGACATGGTCTTGACACATTGCGCTCGCTTGGGGAATCAAGCACGGGCGTCATTATAAAGACGAAGAAAGGGGATGAAGCAGAAGAAAGGGGATGATGACTGATGAAAGTGGATCACATGACGAGATGGAGGGATGAAGTAACAGAATGAAGGAACCAAGTGATGAAAGGCGGTGAATTGATGGGAGGGGTTGAAGTGACGAGAGGGGGTGAATTGATAGGAGGGGTTGAAGTGACGAGAGGGGGTTAATTGATGGGAGGGGTTGAAGTGACGAGAGGGGGTGAATTGATGGGATGGACTGAAGTGACGAGAGGGGGTGAATTGATGGGAGGGGTTGAAGTGACGAGAGGGGTTGAATTGACGAGAGGGGGTGAATTGATGGGAGGGGTTGAATTGACGAGAGGGGGTGAATTGATGGGAGGGGTTGAAGTGACGAGAGGGGGTGAATTGATGGGAGGGGTTGAATTGACGAGAGGGGGTGAATTGATGGGAGGGGTTGAATTGACGAGAGGGGGTGAATTGATGGGAGGGGTTGAATTGACGAGAGGGGGTGAATTGATGGGAGGGGTTGAAGTGACGAGAGGGGGTGAATTGATGGGAGGGGTTGAAGTGACGAGAGGGGGTGAATTGATGGGAGGGGTTGAAGTGACGAGAGGGGGTGAATTGATGGGAGGGGTTGAATTGACGAGAGGGGGTGAATTGATGGGAGGGGTTGAAGTGACGAGAGGGGGTGAATTGATGGGAGGGGTTGAAGTGACGAGAGGGGGTGAATTGATGGGAGGGGTTGAAGTGACGAGAGGGGTGAATTGATGGGAGGTGATGAAGTGACGAGAGGGGGTGAATTGATGGGAGGGGTTGAAGTGACGAGAGGGGGTGAATTGATGGGAGGGGTTGAAGTGACGAGAGGGGTGAATTGATGGGAGGGGTTGAATTGACGAGAGGGGGTGAATTGATGGGAGGGGTTGAAGTGACGAGAGGGGGTGAATTGATGGGAGGGGTTGAAGTGACGAGAGGGGGTGAATTGATGGGAGGGGTTGAAGTGACGAGCGGGGGTGAATTGATGGGAGGGGTTGAATTGACGAGAGGGGGTGAATTGATGGGAGGGGTTGAATTGACGAGAGGGGGTGAATTGATGGGAGGGGTTGAAGTGAAGAGAAGGGGTGAAGTGATGGGGTAGAGGGTGAAGTGATGTGGGGTGACATGGATGACGTGATGAAATGGATGAAATGATGAAATGGATGAAGTGAAGAAATGGATGACGTGAGGAAAAGGATGAAGTGATGACATGGATGAAGTGATGAAAATGATGAAGTAGTGAAATGGATGAAGTGAAGAAATGGATGCAGTGATGAAAAGGATAAAGTGATGAAATGGATGACGTGATGACGGATAAAGTGATGAGACGGGATGACCTTGTGAAATGAATAAAGTGATGAAATGGATGGACAAAGTGATGAGACGTGACGAGATAGAACATACATACAACCAACAACAAGCATAAGGTACCGGGAGCGTATTCCACCCCGACACCAGGTGAAATGAACGCCGGACATAGATACAGGAGACAGCAAGGATAGGGCACTGGGGACCTATTCCACCCCGACACCAGGTGAAATGAACGCCGGACATAGATAGAGGAGGCAGCAAGGATAGGGCACTGGGGACCTATTCCACCCCGACACCAGGTGAAATGAACGCCGGACATAGATACAGGAGACAACAAGGATAGGGCACTGGGGACCTATTCCACCCCGACACCAGGTGAAATGAACGCCGGACATAGATAGAGGAGGCAGCAAGGATAGGGCACTGGGGACCTATTCCACCCCGACACCAGGTGAAATGAACGCTGGACATACAAACAGACAAGTTGTGGGAGTAGATGAATGCCTCGAGTCTTGGTCCACTGCCTTCTACCCAACCATGAGGCAGTCTTCATTTACCGCTCCGTGAAGGGCACATAAAGCTGTGCTGTGAGTCATGTGTCGACGGCAATTAAAGTTAATTTACCAGAGACCAGACAGTCCACATACAGCACGGATGCTGCACGTTAATGTCCGTTTTCAGCAAGGGATAAAAGACGGTATTCAGGCTGTATATCGTTGTGAATTGCCCCAATGACTGACAGCCGATAGGGCTGTGTTCACCACGCTGTGTTGTCGGCGGGAAGATAGGATGAGTGCATTAAAGGGTCTTCTTTATGTCTCCCTATAGATATCACGGACAACCGTAGGTTATTAGCAATCGTTGGACTTCAATGGATCATGACTCAACTTTGTAAAGAAGCATACATCATCGGCCATTGTGGATGCTTCTGAATAGCAGTTGCTGATGCACATCATAAGGTGTATCCGTAGAACGTTTGGATGTTTAAATATTTTTTTGCAAATAAAATACACATAAGCAGTGAGAGCAGATGTTTGTAGATTTTCGTCGCCTTTGCAACAATAACATCAAACGTTATGCTTCGGAACGCAAAGATGGGAAACTTATTATTATTTTAATAACTATAGTTATGATTATTTGTGTTTGTAACATCTTGCTGGAAGACGAGATAAAAAACAAACCCGTACCAATTGTTGTATACCAAGGTTTCAAAATGGGTCATTGATCAGAAATTTAAAGAGGGTTAATAAAACATGACTTCCCTCGAGTAACCAGAACATACGGGCGGTTAGGTAGCCCAGTGGTTAAAGGGTTCGTTGGTCACGCTAAAGGCCCGGGTTCGTTGCTGCCTTTGATTACACTTCACCTGCTGTTTTAACCATTGTACCCATGTGGGGAAACGACCTCGTTATTGTACCCATGTGAGGAAACGACTTCGTCATAGTACCCATGTGGGGAAACGACCTCGTTATTGTACCCATGTGGGGAAACGACCTCGTTATTGTACCCATGTGAGGAAACGACCTCGTTATTGTACCCATGTGAGGAAACGACCTCGTCGTTGTACACATGTGGGGAAACGACCTCGTTATTGTACCCATGTGGGGAAACGACCTCGTTATTGTACCCATGTGAGGAAACGACTTCGTCATTGTACCCATGTGGGGAACCGACCTCGTCATAGTACCCATGTGGGGAAACGACCTCGTTATTGTACCCATGTGGGGAACCGACCTCGTCATAGTACCCATGTGAGGAAACGACTTCGTCATAGTACCCATGTGGGGAAACGACCTCGTTATTGTGCCCATGTGGGGAAACGACCTCGTCGTGGTACACATGTGGGGAAACGACATTGTGGTTGTATTCATGTGGGGAAACGACGTCGTCATTGTACCATTTTGGGGAAATGACCCCGTCGTTGTACTCATGTGGGGAAACGACCTACGTAGGAGATACTAAGTCCTACGTAGGAGATAGTAAGTCCTACGTAGGCGATACTAAGTGAGTGAGTGAGTGAGTATGGTTTTACGCTGCTTTTAGCAATATTCCGCCAATATCATGGCGAGGGACACCAGAAATGGGCTTCAGACATTGTACCCATGTCGGGAATCGAACCCGGGTCTTCGGCGTGACAAGCGAACGCTTTAACCACTAGGCTACCCGACCGCTGGAGATACTAAGTCCTACGTAGGTAGATACTAAGTCCTACGTAGAAGATACTAAGTCCTACGTAGAAGATACTAAGTCCTACGTAGGAAATACTTAGATATAAAAAAATCACCGTGGCCCCACTACGCTTCCGTACCATGCAGGTTGCAAGAGATATTCGAAAAATATTTTATCCTACATAACATGTAAAATACTTGAATATTATTGGACAATGGTGTTTGATAAATTCCCATACATCCTGCCACTTCGGTGTTGAACTGGGTCAAAACACTCCGCAGTCATAGCAACAGACATTTTCCTTGATCTCTCTTTAAGGGATTCCGTAATGTATAATACCAGTGTGTTTGATGTACGTGTGTGGATCTTACCCGGCAATATGGCGACAAACAAACGTCTCTCGTCTCAACTTTCTCCGGCTCGGTGCACGGGTACATTAAACCGTAGTCTCCTCATGATACGCCACAGCTTAATATATCCCAGCCAATGGCGGCCGAAGCAGAGTAGCATATGACGTCGTTGATGCAGAATTTCCGTCGTAGTTCGATGAACCCGTGAAGATCCGGGTTAGAATTGGTCTCAGAAAACCATGCTTGTGGTAAGAGGCGACTAACGGGACCGGGTGGTCAGGCTCGCTGACCTGGTTGATGCATATCATCGTATCCCAATTGCGTAGATCGATACTCATGATGTCAATCGCTGGATTGTCTGGTCCAGACTCGATTATTTACAGATCGTCGTCATATAGTTGGAATATTGCAAAGTGCTGCATAAAGCAACAAACAAACAAATCGTAGTTCGATGTAGTTGTGGCGACATGATTGGACATTGTCACATTAGCATTTCCAATACATATCTGTTGTAGAAAACAGACAATATGCTGCACATGAGCAGTCAGATAATTAGACTAATGGCCTATGATATACATGTCTATGATTAAAGTTTACAATTTACAATTCTAATGCTGATTTCGACCCCTTAAGATCCGGGGTAGAAAAGGTCTTCAGCAACCCATTCTTGCCGTAAAAGGCGACTGTGCTTGTCGAAAGAGGTGACAAACGGGATCGGGTCGTCAGGCTCGCTGACTTAGTTAATACATGTCATCGTATTCCAATTACGTGGATCGATGCTCATGATGTCAATCACTGGATTGTCAGGTCCAAACTCGATTATTTACAGACCGCCATCATATAGCGTTAAACAACAAAGAAACAAACAAACTGGTGACTGATTTCATATAGCAAGCTGCGCTTGCTTGTGTGTAGGTTTTATACCGATTTTTTCATTAAATAAAGTGCAGGACTACCTTCGACACATGCCTCCCAACATGTACAGCTCTTAAGTAAGTGTAAACTGTATAACATACATGGTGTGTCTATTAGCAGAGTGTACCCAACGAAAAGTGCAATCTCGTTGAAACAGCGAGTGTGTCATTGCGCATGCCACAAGACTCAGAGGTTTCTGGGAAGCGTCGCTATGAACTCAGACGTAGACAGGAAGTTGTCAACGAGGTCACGACGACACGAGTTTTTATTTTGGCGGGATATGTTTTTGCGCTGCGATGACTAACTATCAGTGACATTACCGTGTAACTCATTAAACAAACTCGTGCCCTAACTTGCATGTTATTTAACTGTATCAAGCTTAACGCAAACCTACATGCATGCAAGAATATCATAAACCTATTGCCACTTTATATTACTGTAGGTACCCTTGCTATCTTATAGTTGCCTTGTGAGTGAGACTGCTTTCAAGCGAGACTTGCTGATAGGTTTTACATTTGAATTGTAACACCTGCTTGGATGTTTTACGCTTGAATTGTAACACCTGTTTGGATGTTTTACGTTTGAAATGTAACACCTGCCTGTATTTTTTTACGTTTGAAATGTAACACCTGCCTGTATTTTTTGCTGATAGGTTTTACATTTGAATTGTAACACCTGCTTGGATGTTTTACGTTTGAATTGTAACACCTGCTTGGATGTTTTACGTTTGAATTGTAACACCTGCTTGGAGGTTTTACGTTTGAATTGTAACACCTGCTTGGAGGTTTTACGTTTGAATTGTAACACCTGCTTGGAGGTTTTACGTTTGAATTGTAACACCTGCTTAGAGGTTTTACGTTTGAATTGTAACACCTGCTTGGGTGTTTTACGTTGGGCTTAACAGCATTTTTATATGAATCTGTTAAATGTTGATTTTTTTACTGGTTACAAGTCACACTTTCCTTCACATAAACATTCCAAGCTGTGAATCGAATCTGCAACCTCGCATATCATGTTTAGTATTGTAACCTACAGTTTTCCCAGTGAGACACCGGGGCAGGGATGAAAGGGTGTTCAATCTTACATGTCATGACTTCACGTGGTCACTCTCTCGCCAAGTGTCGTCGAATGTGTTTCATACCGCGACCACTGTATTGTTTCGCTATAAGGCAAACCGATGTTGTCTTATTCATTCTGGTATTTCATGCATTCGGCCCACGGGTTTTTCCTTCGCTCGAGGTTTTACATTTTCATCCCAGCCTTGTTTTAACTATAACATCCATCAACTTGTGTATGAGTTATCTTGTCTCATATTGATCATGTCATTTTACGCCGCAGTTAGCAATATTCCAGCAGTATCACAGCGACCTGCAAATAACCGAGTATCGGTCAGACAAACCAGTGGTTGATGTTATGAGCAACGTCTTACGCCTTCCCGCGGGCATCCAACCAAGTCACTGAACCTGTCCACACGATCCATTTTATTTGCTTCTCACAGCACGAAGATGTTTCTTGCAGCTAGGAATTCCGGGGCTGGTCAAACATGGTTGTGCGAAAATTGTAATTATCATTAAAGAGTGAAGTATATTTTTTCATATTTTTGTCGAAGGTATATTTCATGTGAGAAAATAATTCAAATTTATTTATTTCATTCTTCTGTGTTCAGAAGTATCCAAACATCGAATTGTAGTACGGCGAAGAGAGTCGGTGCTCGGACCAGAGCTCCAGATAAGCTGCGTATCTGCGTTAAATACGCATCAGAAATGCAGAAATACGCAGTGAAAAAAATCCAAGCGTATCAAATACGCAACGAACAGATACGCTACAAAAATAAAACTTGGGCGTATCATCAAAATATTGTGAAGTAACCCTGCGTAATCGATTAGCAAATCAGCAACCTATTTTGAAATTATAAACGGGCATTTCGTCAACCTTGCTAAACTCCACGATGACAGTTACATCATGATCATTTGCCATCACACTTTCTTGTGGAAGTATCGTGGTATTTTTGAGTCCTATAAAGCTCTCGAACCCACACGACACCAGTTTGCAGGGACTAGATAAAGTCTTTTTAAATATATAACTTAAATACCCACATGTGTAAAAACTAGTGGGTAACAGAAATTTGAATACCCAGATAGAATTACTGATACCCAATGATTTTAAAATGCATGGGTAAAATACCCACAACACCAACGGCTTATCTGGAGCTCTGAGTGCTCGTTTCATGTGAGGACTCCACTGCATCGCCAGCCACATTTGTTCTGTTAAGGGTAGGAAACGCTATACCCGTGTGGGGAATTTGTGCACGCAAACTTGTTACGTCCCGGTTGTCGGCGGGTTTCAATGAGTGAGAAACGGTGTGGTTTGCTGCAAAGTCATTTAAGGAATCAATCAAATTTGCGCGAGGTGGCGAAATATATTTCTTTAACAGAAATGTCACACTACACCAAGTCAAGAGAGTAGAATATCTTCTCCAATGCAATAAACCGCCTCCGTGGTCCAGTGGTAGAGTGTCCGCCGGAGAGCGGAAGGTCCGGTGTTCGATCCCCGGCCGCGTCATACCAAAAGACGTTAAAAGATGGTACTTGTTGTTACCCTGTCTGGCGCTCGGCATTAAGGGGCTAAAACAAGGACTGGTCAGCTCGGAGTCAGTACACTGTCTGAGTGGGGTATTCATGTTAAACTGCGGCATGGTATCTCAGTGAGCTAGCACTATAAATCGACATCAGTCCGGACTAGTACAAGCAGCCACACACGTACATGCACGTCGCTATATAAGTGCAATAATCTTGGACGCAACGTTAAACCCCATTTAACCTCACCTCACCTCCAATGCAACAACATTGCACCTGAAAAGTGTTGGACAGTCTGTTAGAATGCATGTTTCTCACAGAAACATTTTTTGACTACCTAATGTAAAAAACTTAATTTTTCATATAATACCTGTTATTTCTTTAAAACAAAAATAGAAATAACTGGCACAATATTCAAATAGTATATGATTCTCTCACATTTACCGGTACAACTCTTTATCACGAAGGGCAGACTCCCCGGCTCCAGGCGTGACAAATGTCACCGCGTCACGGAATGGGCCTTGGCGGATGTAGACAATACATTGAAACCGAATTTAATGGCACTTTAATGTAACACAACGCGTGGTTTGTATTCCTTAATATTGATAATATCTGTTTTCTAGCTGAGCTGAAGTTCTCCCTTCCGTTGATACGACACACACCCTGGGAACATGGTCATTAACGAGAACGAAGGATGAAATATAGAACATTATAGTGACTATCGGATTATGTTCTAGAAACACGAACCAGGTATCTTAGGCGTTTGGTAAGTAGATTTTCGAAATTTGAACGAAATGCCTAACCCCGATGTTGAAAATATTGGCAATAAAAGATTAACACAAGAAGTCTTCAATACTCAATACTACATACACTAAAAACCAACAGTTACTTTGATAAATAAAATACATGTTGTTGTCATATTCGGATTATTTAAAAGCATACAACTCCACACTCCGCTCTTTTTCTTTGACGATGTAAAGAGCTGTGGTGTCGCGTGGAGCTAAAGATGGACCTCGCAGGTTTTATGAAGGATCTGATCGTTTTAAACTAAACTCTTAAATAAAAGCGCATTTGTTAAGCCCTTTAAACGCGTTATTGTGAAATAGGTGATTACTTTCATCCCCAACAAGATGTACAGCAATTTGAAAGAGACAGAAAATGTGACTTGACTTTTATTTGCACCTGTAGGACATCAAGCATCTCTGGCCGATCTTGACAAATGTTGCGTTGTGTGCATTGATAGAAGATTGACCAGTCTCTATAGATACTATCAATATAATTACTGTTTATTTTCAGTTAATTTATATGATCACAGTCATGGTCACATTAGACTTTGTTACTTTCAGTGTGGATACGTGTGTGCGTACGTGCGTGCGTGTTCGTACCTGTGCGTGCATGTGTGCGTGTGTGTTTGATTTGTGTTTCACAATGAGCCAACGAATAGTGTTTTGTGCCGCTTTTTGTGTAAAAATATATTAGTTTAATGAAGACTGGGATAACAAATAAATTTGCAATCACATGAACCCTACCATGTTTGAAATGTTGTAAAATTATTGATTTTCAAAGAGACAAGAAGTCGAAGATACCCATTAACAGTAGTGAATTATGCAAAATATTTTCTTTTTAATTTTAAAAGCCTTAATTATTATTAAAATGAAAAAATCAAACATAAATTCAGCTATAGGTATAGTTTCATTTGCTCCTCCGTTTATGTATGAATATTATTCATATTTTTACACTTATCGCGTATAAATCTGTTGTCATGAGACAAAAGACACTTTTGAGTGATAGTTTTCAAGAAGCTCAAAAACAGCAAGATTAGGATCTTTGTGCAAATTCTCGATCATTCATTCTAGTTTTTACCTTTTGGGAGTAGTGTATCTTGACAAAAGAATACATGGTGATTACGTTTTCATGCGAAGATTTGTTTACATTATTCACATATCATTAAAAAAAATTAATGTTTAAAAATGTGTATTTTCTTTAGGTTTTATGCTTTGCGCATTGCACTTCATAGTCATACGTAAACAATGATACATTAAAGCGTTTTTTGAAATACTAATTAGCCACAGAAACAAAGCGCTATTATACATGTGTGTTTACCTGTGTAACCCATTGCCGCAGGTAATATGTAAATGCATTTTCTACCTGGGCGGGGCGGACAGGTGTCAACGTGATAGCGTGAACCCTGACAGAAAGTTTTCACACGGAGGTGTGATGGTTCGTCTCATAGCACGCTTACGTCTCGCGAGACTTGGGACAAACAAGAGAGTGTTCTTCCAAATCAGTTGAACAGAATTAACCAAAAATCCCTGTCTTAATCTTTAGATTTAATCATTTTAACATACAACGTAAACCAAAACTGACACATACGTTTAAATTCTAAAATATTAACGGATGTTTTTTTTTCCCTTTTTCTACGGTCTAAAGTTAAGGGGAGACAACCGCTGTGGAGTACAGCTACACGAGAAGGTAATGATTCATGTGTGACTTGACTGTGAGCGTAAAAATTAAAATGTCTCTCATACTGTAAGTTTTGAATAATATTACTCTTTTATACGACGGAATTTGAATAAGAATTTTCTACATGGTCACGAGTGTGTACTTTATGAGGTGTAGCCCCATCCCTTGCAACGCTGAAGCGTAGTAGCCTCAATGTATCTCCGCTGCGGGGTCCGACGTCGTGTGCAGGTCCGTGACGTCGTGTGCCGGTCCGTGACGTCCCGAGCTGTCGTAAACGTCCACTATGGAAATGCGTGGCACCATGACCGTGGAATGATTACCGGTAACTTGGATGGCTAATCAGTGAAGGAAGAGAGCGTTAAGATGGTTTTACAAAACTCTTGACAATATTCCAGCCATTTCACAAGGAAAAGCGCCCACTAAGGACCCATCTTGGAATTCGAACCCGGACATTTGGGGTGACGAGCCCAATCTATAACCACTAGTTTATACATGTTTGTCTGCGACTCCAAATAGTATGATGCACGGCACATCAGTTAATTACCCTTGTCACCAAAACACAATGACTCAGTCTCGGTATGAGATTAGCCACCCAGGCTTAGCGGATCCTGGTACGGCGATTAAAAGGAACCCTGATCACCAGAGACAACTGGCACGCATAAGTAATAGTTATATCCACTTGCATGCGTTAAACAATAACGAAATAAAAACATGGTGGCCAAATATTTCAGATAAATGTTCGAAATATGACAAACTGAATCAGTTAGGTCGGACGTCTACAGTTAATCCTGCACGCAGAAGTGTTTCTTTGTTTGTTTGTTGTTTAACGCCGCATTCAGCTATATGACGGCGGTCTGTTAATAATCGAGTATAGATAAGACAATCCAGTGATTGACATCATGAGCATCGATCCACGCATTTGGGATACGATGACATGCATCAACCAAGTCAGCGAGCCTGACCACCCGATCCCGTTAATGGCCGCTGACGTCAAGCAGAAGTGAGTAAAAAAGTATACATTTGAAAATTAGACTTGACCAAAACATTACAAACGTTATCAAAACATTACCAGCCTGAAAACGGTCGCCAAAACACTGCAAACCTCGGGTCTAAAACACAATTATGATACATTACCATTGAATATACCCGTGAAGATCCGGGGTTGAATAGGTCTTCAGCATCCCATGCTTGCTGTAAAAGGCAACTAAGCTTGTCGTAAGAAGCGACTAACGGGATCGGGTGGTCAGGCTCACCGACTTGGTTGATGCATTTCTTCGTATCTCAAAATCGATGCTCATAATTTCAATATCTTGATTGTCTGGTCCAGACTCGATTAATTACAGACCGCCGTCATATAGCTGGAATTTGTTGTGGCGTTAAAACAACAGACAAACAAACAAACCATTGAATAACCATTTCTTATTTGTTTCATTTAAACCACCATCAAACTTAGGTGTATACTTTCTTTTGTCCAGCAGTATAAAATAGGAAATAGTTGATTGACACTGTTGACGTCGCGTAGGAACCTTCCTGCCTCCCATGGGGGGTTGTAGCACGGCTATGACCCTACATTTGCCAGACAGTTTATTCACACAAATCGTCTACTGAGAAATCTTGTTTAGATCCCATCTTGTTTTCGCCATTGTAAGGTGTCAAGTCCAGTGCGCTTGTCCCGTAACGAGAGTATGACACAGGAGACAATAACGGGAGCGTTCCTACACACGTCCCCTCTCCCTGACGAGCAGGTGTGGCAAAACACTCAGGTCAAGATGGACAGGGAGGTTGGATAAGACAAGACCCGTTACATCAGTCGCCAAGGTGACTCTGCCGTTCAACTAGCGCTGCGCCAACAACACGCAGCTGACATGACGGACTGTGTTTGAAGTCACGCGCCCCTCGACACACAGCGCCACCTAGTGTCCACTGTGAGAGGTGTGCAGGTGGAGATGACGAGAGGAAGTGCAGCTCTCCACACTGGCGATACATTCCTCCCCCGCCTGTGTGATTGCACACGTGAAATTTGCTCGACGACAACTACCTACTACCCTTCGCTGTTTGGGGCAACTTCTTTGTCTCATATTGCTGGGGTGTTATCAAGTTCCCGTTGTGCAACAAGCAGCAGATAATCTCACCTCTTAATTAATCCGGATGTGACGTCAGTATGACTGTTTACCGTCATTGTATCGCTTGATGTCCTAATATTGTTGTAACGAATTTACAAATGTTAAAGCCTAAACTATTTTGTACACCTTAATATTCTTCATTCTGTCACAATCGATACCGTCAAAAAACTTTCGTAAACTATTTCAAGATATGCAATTTCATCACCTCATGCCCGTCATAGTTTATTACAGTAAAACTCAATCTGTTTTAGTTTGTAATATATTTTTTATTTGATACAGATGTGTATCTTTCGGTTAGGTGTTTTTCAAGAATTTACTTCAATATATATTTGGAGGTATGGATGTAAATCCATGAACGCAATAACGTATTGAAGTACAGTAAACTACCTTTATAACGAACACGCTTATAACGAACTGACCGATATAACGAACTATTTTTTAGTCCCGGCCATTTGTTGTGTATATGTTGTATATATGCTTATAACGAACTACGGTTATAACGAACTAAAATAAGTGGTCCCTGTGAGTTCGTACATGTAATAACCGTAGTTTACTGTAATTTCTTATCAATAAACACATAAACAATAATAACTTCATAGATTGGTTATTTAATCATTAACACACACAAAACTGTTGATATCAACCAGTCACATTTCTTAAATCAACAATACAACACAAGCCCCGCCCATTCTACTGTCAGCCAAACGAGAAACATGCAGTCAGTTTGGGATGTCTGTTTTTCGGTTTACAAATAGCTTGGTTAGCAACCCAATTACCACGGAATCATATAATCTATTTATTAATGATTGAAAATGTACAGGTATGTGTTGATTGTTTAACATGGTTTTTTTGCGCTGCTGTTCGTAATATTCCGACCATATAACCAAGAAGAGGCTTCACACGTTGTACCCACACGTGGAATCTAACCGGGATGTTCGGCGTGACGATCAAAAGCTTGAACCACATGGCTACCCTCACTTGTTGAAGAGAGGACACGGGTGGCCCAGTCGTCTAAGGCGCCGCTATTCGCTGTGCTGAGTTGCGTCCCATGGACACGCCAGAAACCTATGATTGTGGGTTCGAATCCCGGTTCGCCCCGATTATGATTCTAGGTTTGTCAGCACCATACCCGTGCTCGTGGGTTTCACCGAAGTGGTAAACGTCTGGGACCTGCATCACTTCGGGCTTTCCTCCCATAAGCTGATGTGATATAACTATCATAAAGTGGCGTTAAACAAAACTCACTCACTCACTTGTTGACGATTTCAGCGCAAATTAGCGCAAATTCCAATTGTAAAGAAATTTAAAAGCCACTGACGGAAAATATGCTTCAAGGTTTTCTGGCTGAAAAAGACACTCTTTGATTCCAATCAAAGATACAAACGTTTCTAAGAAAAAGTACCACTCGATAGTATAACTTTCATGTCGTTTTTTGTGGAAAGTTTGCACAGCAGTATCTGCTTCGTAGTAGTCTGCCAGGCAAAAGATAGTATACACTTGAAAACAAATTACAAACGTTATTGAAACGTTACTAGGCTTTAAACAGTCACCCAAACATTGCAAACTTGAGGTCCAAAACGAAACTATGATACTCATATCAAATACATCCCCATCGAATAACCATTTCTTTTTTTCATATTTAGCCACCAGGTGTGTGTTCCTCCTTTGACAATCAGTTTAAAAGATGAAACAGTTTATAATGACTTTGTTATAGTATTTGGAGCACGTGTACTAAATCTTGACACAATTGGCTTCGTTTAAGAACCTTCCGGCCCAGCGTGTAGGGCGTGGTACTGATACGACCCTACTTTCTGAAGTGCGAGATCATCTTTTGACCCATTACAGTACTTCAGAATTCTCGTTGAAGATGTATTTTGCCTGTTGATCTTTCATTTATATGTACCTAATATACTGAAGAACATTAGAAACGAAACGCTTTCCTTATAAGATAACCTCTGGGTAAATCTGCTTGGGTATTGAAAGCTTAGAAGTACCGTTACAGATCTGAGGATGTCATCGACTGTTGTCGCAGATGATGCCGTTACAGAACCACGTGACATAGGTCAGGACGTTTTCTGGGTTATGTTTCAAAAAGGGATCTTACATCTCATAGTCGTAGCGCTAAGACCGCTGTGTGATCCAGGTTCCATGACTTAACGTCATTATATAAACAACATTTTAATTTAAACATCGTTTCTATTGTTCCAGCATACTACGGATTCCCGTTCAGCCGGAACCAGTCAAAAGTCCGGATTATAGGGTACTCAGTATTGTAGAAACTGTGTGTCCAAATACATTCTAAACACTCCCGTGTAGATTTGGGTTAGAATAGGTCTTCAGCATACCATGCTTGTCGTAAGAGGCGACTAACGGGATCGGGTGGTCAGGCTCGCTGACTTGGTTGATGCATGTCATCCCAATTGCATAGATCGATGCGCATGATGTAAGTTACTGGATTGTCTGGTCCAGAGTCGAATATTTACAGACCGTCGAGATATAGCTGGAATATTGTTGAGATCGACGTTAAATACAAACAAACAAACATTCCAGACAACCATTGCCTACAACGTTAGGGTTCCGGATTAGCGGGATGTGATCGATCCTTCAGATTGCGTTCGTTCCGAGACAAAGGAATATATAATTCTCAATTGTGGTTTCAAATATGTCCCATCAAATGTGACCTCAAACATATGCCATCAATTAGACCTCAATTAGATCCCATCAATTGTTCCTTAACAATATCCCAACAATTGTTCCATAAATGGGTACCACCAAGTGTGACCTCAGATAGATTCCCTTAATTGGACCTCAAGTAGATCTCTCCAATTGTTCCGCAACAAAATAACAACTGTTCCTTAAACAGATCCCATCAAGTGTGAGATTCCCTACAGTGTGACCTTAATAAATCTCTCAATTGTGACCCCAGATCTATCCCATCAATTGTTATCTCAAACTGATCCCAACAACTGTAACCTCAAACAGATCCCATCGAATAAATCTATTTCTGCTTCCGGTAGTTCAAAATATTCGCTATGGAAAAACAACAAATATTTTATTTTCAGATGAAGGGATTGGTTTATTAACAAAATATAACAACATATGATACAGGTTGTGGATGTCCACATCGCGATGTGTGCTCAGTATTAAACAAGGAATATAAGTGAGTCGTCTCTTCCTCTATCTACAGTATACATCTTCCTGAAGCAAGGGAGTTAACTGACTGTAAAAGTCCAGTTTCCACCCTTGCCGAACTAGGCTTTTATTACGAGTCATGGACCTTCTGGGCCTCTCCAATGGACCAATCAGATTCCACCTCTCGTATCACTTGCATTTCTATCAAACAAAATGGCGGCGTCCAGTCAAGACGATCTGATCGATAATCAAGTTTTATAGTGTAATAAAACGGGTGTAACATCGCGAAGTGCATCAAAAATTGATGAACACCTTGATTAGAAACATTAAAAGATTTTGAAAATATTTGTTGACAACGAGTTGGCGGTGTACATGCTTTTCAAATCCTGCAATCGACCGAAATCTACACGACAATTTACTGACCGGGTTTCGATTTCGTTGCACGATTTTGATTGGACTATGCATAGCCTCGTTAATCCAGCCAAAATGTAAGTCCATAATACCAGCCTAGTTCGGCAAGGGTTGAAACTGGACCTTTATAGTCAGTTAACTCCCTTGCCTCGGGAAGATGACAGTATACAACTAATAACGCGCCGCAACACACGCAGGGTCGGACGTGACTCCATGTTCAGCACTTTGGAATATACAAGTTACAAGGAGTCCTCATCTGTATCAAAACTATCCAATGACGAGCTGCCACTCAAGTTTACACCAACGAAAGTCGCAGTAAGAAATATACAATTTCCACTGATAACTGATATAGGCACAAAACATGCATAGTCATATTTGTACATTGTATGAAATTAAATAATATACATCTAGATATATATGTATGCGACATATGATGACATTTTGAAAGACTTATGAGTTGTTTACTCACGCTATGATTGTAGGATTATTTTAAGGCACTATTGTGGAATACGTCATTGGACGTTTGTAAGCAGGCATAATAAGGCATGTTGGTTAACTTATTCCGTATTTGCACCATCCAAGCCATACAACTTACATTTCTGAATGAAAAGACGATACCTATAAATGTTCATCACACTAATATCAAGTACATCAGGAAGTCATTTTCTTCATCTATCAAATGCATTCATTATGGGTCATAGTGTCACTGTCGAGGTAATTTGAACTTCTGTATAAGAACTCTCGCATCAGGCGGCGTCGGTAAGCACACGCTATATCTACTGTAGTTTTCAATGTTTATCAGACATAAATAAATGCGGCGTTCCGTTTTGTACCCGTTTATCAACCTCGGATGTCGTCGTCGTATCGTCGCAGATCTACGCTACTACAACACCCGTCGTGCACGTTGTCGTTTCCGTGGCAAGAAGCACGTGCTGTCATCAGCTGGAAGAATTTCGTTGCATTGTGTCAAGTCGTGTTCTCTATCAACTCAATGTACACTATTTACATATTTTGCTAATTGAATACATTAGCCGAGACATAAGGGCTCTGCGAAGGACTATATAATTTTTTAGCACCGGGTATGGAACCGGTGGCTAGGTCACCCTCCCACCTCTCGTCCCACCTCTCGTCCTGTCTCGTCCCTCTGTTAGTCTGTCTGTGTGTCCGTCGCACTTGCGGCTAGGACCACCAACGTCACGCGCATGTCACGCACTGGTTCAACTTCTCTTATCACAGAATCAAGTGACATTGCTCCACCAATGACACGCCACCTCGCCATGTATGGTGTGAGACCACGAGAAACATTGAGACCAATAGGAACTGGGCCAGCCCAATCTCTAGAGTCCATCAGTTGTAGACTCGAGTACACAGCCGCAGTTATCACATAAATAATATGCGCCAGGATCTGACGTCAGGGGAAGTCTCTCAGTCATTATTTAAGCCTTATTTCACGGCTTTCCTTCGTACTGACGCCTTTTCAGGGGAATCTGTTTTTGTGGAGGACGTTCCTCTCATGGAGAGGCGCTCCTTCGGTTTATTGAGTCCCATTCTTTTCAAGAAGGACGGGGATTTGTCCATAGAACTTCCTTCTGAATCGGTTTCCGTTACAGTCGAAAGAGAATTGTTCATGTTATTTTTGTCTGGAGATTCAGACTTTTTCACACCTCCGATTTTGTTGAGGAAAGGTCTTCCTTTCTTCTCCGATTGGGTCTTCTCCCTATTTGTCACCGGAGTTTCAGTGTGAGATGGCTTGGGCGTGGACGACCTGGAAGACGGGAGCCTCAGACTGGAGGTCCGAGAGAGGGGTGAAGTTGTTGCTGGAGACATGGCCCGCCCCGATGATGCTGATGGAGGTGGAGGGGCGTGTCTTTTGGTCCTGGGAGGAACGGATGGTGAGGCGGAGTCTGTGCTTTTCTGCGCCTTGGATGAAGCAGTAGGTGACATGAAGGAGGGTTTCTTCTTTCCTTCAGATGTCACGGGAGTTGAGCTTCTCTTGGGTTCAGCTGAGGTTGGCCCCAATAAAGAACTCCTCTTCGACGACGAGACCCTCATAGACTGGGTCCTGTTGAGAGTGGAAGGAGTAGTAGGTCTGGAGCTAGCTGCTGGGGTTGTGGGTCGGGAGGATGGAGACAATGTGTTGTTCAGCCTGGTCTTTGTTGGGGAACTGGCTGTAGAGGTCGATGAAGACAAGCTTGTGTTGGAACCTCCCACCTTAGATTTGTTCAGATTTGTAACAGGGGAGCCGGTGGAGGCACGAGACTTTGTCCCACGGATGGAGGTCCTTGCCGCTGTATTTCTGGTAAAGGATGCGGAAGCAGATGCACGTGTAGCTGCTTCTGCCCGCATCGATGCTCGTGCAGAGATATTGCGACTGAGGGGACTAGGCGATGGTGAAGCCCTGCCGCTATCAGTGCCAGTGGAATCTGCTCTAACTCTAGCCGAGGCGCTAGCTGTGCCTTTCATGAAACCAGGAACTGAGCGACCCGTCTTTGCCTTTGTTTGGGACTTAGGTGTATCTTTAGGCGTAGATGGTCTGGAGGTCTTTGGAGAAGCTGCTCTTTTCGGTGTTGTTGTTGTTGTTGTTGTTGTTTTGCTGGCCAATTTAGACTCTTTATCACTCCAGACATCTTCCTTTGAAGTGCCATGACCACTATCTGGAGATGTTGCTGAATAGTCTACCGATGAATCCAGAGAGGAGTTCTTGCTGTTCTGTCCTTGACTGCTGGCCATGACGGACGCAGTCCAGCTCTCCGTCCTCTGCTTGCGACTGTCCTCTTCAGGTAGGGCTACATTGGCTATTAGGTCGCTGTTGGCAGGCCTGTATCGGTAGGAGTCGGCTTTCCTTGAGAGAATCGGTGTGCTTAGGAATTCAGAGTCTACATTGCTACTAAGAGACGTTCTTTGTGAGACAGTTCCTGACATGCTTTCAAAGCCTTCGTCACGTTCATTGCTACTGGCGTAACTACTGGCATAGCTGCTTCTTGAACCAACTTCGGTCTTGAGATCCTGGTCGTGGTCATGATGTAAACGATTATGAGGCATTAGATGTCCCTCATGGTCAGCGACATTTTCATAACCACTGATCCTTCTCTTATCGTTTCGCTTCTGACGCCATTTGGTAATGGCTAATAAAGGACTTTCATCGTCATCATCGAACTGGCGATTCCTAACGTTAAGACGAGCTACAGACTGCTCGACACTTGAGTTGTAATCTGTCTCTGAGTTACCTTGACGTATCGGGGAAACTCTTTGGGTCTTTTCTTCCAGACCCACACTTCTTCTCCTCTGTTCTGGGGAGGAGTCACCATCACTTAGGTTTTCAGCTTGCAGAGTTTCAGTGGAAGTGTTGGTAGATTTGATTGAGAGACGACTCTGACTTTTCGGGCTGTCGCTCTTAGCGGATGAAGGACGTCGTTCTGGTATTTTCATCATTTCATTGTCACTGTCATCGCTAGGAACATACACACCATGCCGACGAGGATCCATAGACAGTCGACTAGCACTCCCTCTGAGTATTGCACGTTTCTCGTCAGTGGTATCAGGGGCACTACCACTATTTCTCATCGTAAACTCATCCTTTTCATTCATCGCGTTCCTTGCCACAGATTCATCATAGCTTTTAGACCGGCTCATCCCCACTTCCAGCTCCTTGAGGGCCTTGTCCACTGAATCCTTCTCCACATTGCTCTTGCATCTGCTACTGACTGAATCACTTTCAGCTTTCTTTGAACCGAACCGGTCTCTATTGAACTTTTGCTTCCCAGTCAGCTTCCCAGACTTTTCTCTGTCGGGGCTCACCTTGCTGTCATCAGCTTCTCCGGTGGACTTCCTTCTGGGGGGAATGATAGGACTTTTGGAAGGATCTGGCCCTTCTGTTGATGAATGTGGCTTTGTATCTGGCTCTGGCATCTTCTGTTTTAAGGCACTCTGTACTTCATCGAGAGAAACATGAGCCCGTTTCTTTCGAGTTTCTCTTTTGGCTTTGAGAACGATTTCAGAATTGGGAGTGGAAGACCTGTCACTTTCTTTCGACATAAGTTCAGGTCCAGCACTTACAGGCCTCTTTTGCATCGGCCGGGAAACACCAACACTGTCTATAGTTCGGTCAGTGTCTTCAATCTTCTTCAAAACATGATCGATATCTGTGCCCATTTTCTGACTGATCTGAGCACGGATAGACAATTTCCCAGAAGTTAAATCAGAATCATCACGAGATCTTTTCTCATTCTCTTTGAAAGACTTTAAGAATATGTCTAATTCAGCAGGATCTAAACTGCTCTGGAAACGCTTAAAAAGTCTTTCGCGGCTTTTCACGATTTTCTGATTTGAGTCAGTATTATTATTATTATTTTCAAGTCCAATAATATCAGAACTAGTATCTCCGTTGATGCTGGTATCTTTACCCACACCGATCACAGGAGTCTCAAGTTTGGATTTTTCATCAATGGTCTGGAGAGCTCGAGGAGATTCGGCACCAGAAATATTAACCCTCCACCTATTAGCTGATTTGGGAGAATCTGGCCCAGAATTTATTGGAATATCAAGCTTCTTGGGAGTGTCTGGAAGCTTCCTCACCCTCTTTTCAACATCATCTGATGGAGGAGGCGTTTTAGTTGCTTCAGGGCCGTCACTTTTACCTTTTGAGTACAATTTTCGTTTAACCCTCTCAAGAACGTCATCCTTCTCATCGTCGTCAGCTTTTACTGATGAGGAAGATGCAACACTGTCACTATCGCTGCCATAACGCCTTGATGTCGTCTTGTCGTACATGCTGCGTGTCCTTCTAAATGGACGCACTGGAGCATCATCTAGTGATGATTCAGAAGAGCGATCAGCGGATGCCACCTTCATCTCTTTCCCAGAATTAGGATCTGGTGAAGCACGACTCTGCTGATCTGTCACTCGAGGAGAAGGTGCTCTTTCCCTGTCTATTATGTCCAACAATCCTTTTCTATCCTTCCTCTTCCGCCTTAAGCTACCATACCGATCAAACGAAAGATCTGGTCCTTTCTTATCCTCACCAACATTATCGTTCAGGAATTCTATGAGAGAAGCGTCATCCTCAGTGGCATAGCTCTTCCTGGATCTGTTTTTTTGGATGTCAGGAATGGCATCCTCAAGGCTACTACAGGTACTTTCAGTGTCCGTTGTGTCCAGACTCTTGTCCTCCAGCTTCTCAGACTTCCTCATGCTTCTCCTCGTGCTCCTCCTCCCAGTCCCATTCCGAACAAATGGATTGTCAGCCACCGCAGCAGCATCTCCAAGCCCACTGATTAGGCCACTAGCAAGGTCCAGGTTCACCTTTTGAACCTTCTTCACGCTGAAGCTTCCATCACTGAACTTGTTGTTGGTCACCCCGGACCTCACATCAGCCAACAGCATATCCACAATGGAACCGTTCTCTGGACTAGTTGGGGAACTTCGGTCCATCGACATATCTCCTGGTTCCTTCAAACCTTCACCTGCAAGAGAAAAAGATATGTCTTAGAATTATATAATACAGTATATAAGGAATAGTTCACCCAAAAGGCCAGATCATTTGTAAGATGACATAAAAAAATAAAAACATTGTCAGAACTAAACCGGGCAAAAGAAACTATACACTTAAAAATGAAATTTGACACAAAAATTACAAATGTTAATAAAACGTTACTAGGCTGAAAGCAGTCGACGAAATACTGTAAACTTCAAGATAAGTGTACAAGTCCAAAATACATCACCGTCAAATAACCATTTCTCTTTTTTTGTTTAATTGTTAGCCACCATCAAACATGAAAGTATACTTTCTTCTGCTCGATAGTGTATTCCAACGTTCAGTGTATAACTGTAACTGTAATTATGTAAATATTCGTTGCATAAACACTCGTGCATGACACGACATGACCAACACTGACCTTGTTTTTCAGCAAGTTTCTTGGAGTTCTCCGACTCCTTCAGCTTTCTCCTGGCTTCAGCCTTCTCCTCCTGTATACGTCGCGACCTGTTCTCCTGCAAACAGATATAATACATTAGATATGTGACGATGATCATAGTATCATATATCAAACACTAATATTTGATTTCACTGATGTTGTAGTCACTTGGATTTAAATTGATACTGTTAGCCAATACATATCAATATTGTCTCAATACATTTCTTAATTTATCCCCTCCCCACAAAAACAAAAGCACTCTGCAATATTTCATCTATACAAATGACTGAGCCAGACAAACCAGTGATTAATATTACGACAGGCACCATACCCCTCAGGTTACAACTAATGCAAGTCACTGAGTCTGATCACCCGATCCATATTACGAGTTACTTTGAAATGTAAATCAATCACTATCAATGTATCCATATATAAATCACCATCAACCTCGGACTCTCACCTCGATAGCCTTCTTGAACCTATCTCTGAATATCTGCAGAGTCTTGAAGCTGTCTTCTAGTTTGAAGCTTCCTGCGTCTTCACAGAAGAAGTCGGCCAACTCCAGACGGAGGGCATCAATGTCCTTCAAGTCTTCCTGCAGCTCCAGCACCTCCTCATTTGCTTCCTGGAATATGACGACATATGATTAGTTGCTTGGATACCATTACATAACACTAATAGCATCTTACATGAATATTCGCTCATTTGAAAAAATCCTGCAAAACAATTAAAACATTGACCACCATTGTGTTTGTTGATACAAAACTAATTCAACAGGCTCCTATTGAGAAAGTCTTCATCTGATCTTCTTAAAACTTAGGAGTGAGTGAATGAGTATGGTTTTACGCCGCTTTTAGCAATATTCCAGCAATATCACGGCGGGGGAGAACCAGAAAAGGGCTTCACACATTGTACCCATGTCGGGAATCGAACCCGGGTCTTCGGCGTGACGAGCGAACGCATAAACCGCTAGGCTACCCGAACGCACCTAAAATTTAGGAAGATGTTCACATAACTCCTCAGTGTCAATAACTGTCCGCGATTGAGGCAGTAGGCTGATCGTTTCCGATGGTAGGATGTTAAAAAATTCATTTCAATGAGAACTTTTTTCAGATCTTGTCCATCCTTTCTACTTACAACGTTGAAAATATTCACATTGACCTGAAGAACAGTTATAGAGTATCAACTGTCCAAAATATATACATACACTAACACATACACCACTCAGGGGATGTGTACGTTGGTATTACCGATGTTCCAATGTTGACTCACACATAACATACATGGCCTCTGCTGTTTTCACAAACTGTCAAATATCAAACGCTGAAGTTTACTCGAAATCCCACTCTAACCACCAAACAATTATCGTGGTAAGTGAATTCTGTGCGTGGTGGCCATAACGTCAAAATAGTCTCGCTTTTTCTCACGGTATCTGATGACATAACTGTATCCCATAACCGCTCGGGCATTATAGCTGTGTATCACATATCTCGCCCCTGGCCTGGGTAAACACACCCGTGTAATAACGTACTGGAACACGCCAAGCACCAACATGGGCATGGGAGGAGAACTGTAACAGTTTGACATGGCCAGCCTCCAAATTACACGCTGGGTAAGCCATCAGACCAAAGGTCGGAATACGTATGCGGAGTATCATTAGTATGATTTGAAGAAGCGGGATGAACATATCTATGATCTGAAGAGGGTAGGGTTTAAGCCGCGTTTTGTGATATAGTCATGGGAGAAGGGACAAGGATTGGGTTCATACTGTGTACCAATGAGGTAATCGAACCTTGGTCGTTTCAGTGACGAGCGAACGCTTTAACCCCTGGGCTACCCTACACCATTACAATCTAGTATATTGGCATTACAATCCCAAACATCAATTCACCACATCTGCAACAAACATAAGACTCCATTTCGTTTAACTAACTGATTTCTGGGTTTGTGATCCACACAAATAAACTCACCATCAGGAAAGACGCCATTTGGGATTTGAAGTCATCGCCAGTCTTGCTGATCTGGTCAGATATGTCCTTGACCTTGTTAGTGATGCCGTTGATGTCGGACATTAGACTGTCCATAGCGGTGCTGTAAGAGAGAAAAGTGATATCATTATTGCGACTACCCTGCATCAACAACTCAAGCTACCACGCACCTGGTTTACATCATAGCCCAGAACAGATGTAGAGACGACCGTTTCAATACCATCGCAAGTGTGTGAGTAAATTGACTTTAATGCCACTTGAACACTATTCTAGTTAAACCACGGCGCTCAGCTTAAACCCAGAGACACACCTCAAGTGGCACAAGTTGTACCACCTGAAAACGATCACGGTATGCTGCTGACAGACTGAGGATTTTAATTACACTATTGCACAAGCATCACAGGGGCGCCAGCGATGGACAATGGGTAATATCCCTTGGATAGAACCGACCAAGAGCTATGCTACCCAATCATTCGTTCGACACTGACACCTCCTTTTAAAGTGCAATACTCGTGACTACTAAGAGAGGATCCCACACAGGCGATGTTAAAAACCTCTTTAACGAACGTACGTCCGTAGCGGAATGCAGTCTGTTCCTGAACAACACATTGACTTAAAGGTCATCTACTGCTGAGTATTTATTATGGTCTTGAAGTGCGTGGTTTTGTGTATGTTAATGGATTCGCTGGCTGCACTCTCGGAATGAATAACATCAAGCGTATAAAAGGACCCGAATGCACTCTGTGCATGTACCATTGATACTGCGGGTCAGGTCATGTCATGATGGAGCCCCATGTTGCCTCTGCGACAGGTCATAACATCAAACCTGTGTGACAGTCTGTTCCTCTTGACCCGCCCTAACGCTACCCCCGATGTCGATGAGTGTAGGAATGCTGTGACGACGTGCGGAGTGAGCAGCGACACCACAACATTCCAGTAAACTCTACACAGAGCAGGTAGTGTGTCTCCACTGGGTCTGGTTCGGTTCACAATGAAATATCAGAGGTATTGTATTCTACAAGACATAACCTGGATCAAAGAGGGTATCACACTTCGCCTTGTTTACCCTCAACGTTATTTCATAACAACTGCACTTTCCTGCGCTGTGACACACAGCCAACACGTGAAGAAATGCATTCACGTATTAGATACGTGATTGTGCTCACAAACCTTATCTAACAATGCATAGGGGTGGTTTGGTCTGAAACAGTTCTTTATATTGCCTTCCTGTCTCTTCAAAAGAATGAACCAGGGGCGTTTCACAAAGCCAAATCAGCGCCACGGCTGTCCTATCTCCAATACTATAACATAGATTTAGGATAGCCTTAACGCTAAGATCGCTTTGTGAAACGGTCCTCTGAAGTAGAGGTCTTTAAAGGCAATGAGTGAATGAGTGAGTTGGGTTTAACACCGCTTTTAACAGTTTTCCAGTTATATCACGGCGTGTCAGCTTAATGTGGGAGGAAAGCCCGAAGTGATGCAGGTCTCAGACGTTTACCACTTCGGTGAAACCCACGGGCACGGGTATGGTGCCGACAAACCTAAAAACATAATCGGGCGTACCGGGATTCGAACCCACAATCATAGGTTTCTGGCGTGCCCAAGCTGTGTGGTTGATCTAACACAACACAGAGAGCATATTAATGTTATAGGACATTAAAGGATTATTATAGCGCACAGAGCACTTATGCACAGTGAATGCTGCGCTATACAAATGCATAAATTATTATTATTATTATGCAAATTACAATAAAAACTTACTTGGAAGCATCCTTCAAGAAAGTCATCTCCTCGGGGAAGTTCAGAAGCTTTGGGTTCTTCTCTTCCGCTTCCTGGTAATGAGAATATAAATTAACAAATGAAACAATTTTCTCAATGCCCCATATATAAAATATTTTTACAATTTAGCTGTGTCGCCTTTACGCAACACCTAGTGTCATCCCAGTTACAGGCATGGATGTGTGGTGGTATTTAAATTTGCTACTGTTCTATGTCTGGGAAACTACCACGTTGCCCTCGATATGTCATACATCACAGAACAATGACACATTGCTTTACTTTTTTTCAACAATGTACAGGATTCGTTGATCTATGTCACTGATAAATTTTATTTAATGAAACCACGGTAGACATTAAGCTCACCTGTGCTACATAGTGGAGTAGATTCATCCGAGGTTTGTTGGCTCTGATCTCGGTGAGCTTCAGCAGTGATGACAGCTTAAACCCTGCAGCATTGCCGGCATAATTACCCTGAAAGGAGATAATTATGTTCAATTAAAATATATAACACAACCTTCAAGAAGTCTGAAGCAGGTATTACTCACGGTCCTATAATCTCTTCTCAATAAAAGGATTAAATTTACAGCGTCTCTTTTTATTATAATTATGAAAAATGAAAGACGATAATTACATATCTTCCTATTCCTTCAATACCTATTCTGCTCTTTGTATGGTGATAGTTAAATGCATGATGAGCCTGTCAGAATAATTTAGTGGGAAGATGAGCATTCTTTCTGCACTGTCATTGTAAATTAGCATGTGCATTCAGTGATGTACAGTTAAACCGCGCTTATCCGGACACTACCGTTCCGCAGTAAACGTCCGGGTTATCAAATCTGCATATTTAAATAACCCCATACAATATCGACCAGATGAACAGGTTTTCGGATTATCGAGGCTCGGATTAACGAGGTTCGCTGTATTTTGAACTTCAGCAACAGCGATTACACATTACGTGATTCTGTGACAACTTGTGTGAGAGGAGGTTGCAACGCGGTATTGCTTGTGAGAAATTAACCTCTCTGTTTACAAATCTAACTGAAGGTCGTGTCTCTTTGTTAGTTAGTTTGTTAACTTTCCCTGAACAACGCTGTACGGCCCACATAACGCGGGTTTAGTAAACGCTAGTGTGATGACTCGGTTACGGCGGTCGACTTACAGCGTTCAGGTAATTTCCAGCTATCAACACCAGGTAAATCAGCTCACGAAGGGACCGGCTCTCTTTGATCTCTGAAATATACAAAGAAAGGTGATTAGCTTAATTCATTGTAATGTGCGTTTATATACTTGATTGACATTAACAATATCCGGACGCCCGTCTTGTTTTACTAAACATCACGACAACAAGGGATCTGATCCTCTTGCGATAAAACCTAATATATAGCGTCCAAACACGACTCCCGCACATACAACTGTAAACAGCAGAAAATTCGTGTTGAAAGTAATCTTTTCAAATCGCTGAGGGTAGTTTCAGAAGCTCTGTAAAGGGTGCGGTCTCTCGGTGCATATTGTAATACAACTCCGAAAGGAGGTGAAATTCGTTCATAGTCCACATACACGTGGTCTTAGGGTCATTTACACAGTAACAACCACAGCGATCACCTAATCACTGATCTAACTTTGCAGAAAATTGCATGTGCCTTCATAATGCTTCCTGGCAACATTCTCTACATCTGAAACCCCGTAATCATATCATTAGGGCTGGAGATGTTCAGTCGAGTGTTACGCTCGACTATAGGTATTTGTGTAAGTATTGGGGCTTATTTAGATAACCGGTTGTTGAACATTTCCGATGACAGGGGTCCTGATGTTTGACTATGTAACATGCTTTAGGTACGTAATAAAGTGATGGTTGGGTTTGGGCTGCAGAGGTGGGGATTAGGGAGGAGGGGGGGGGGGGGGGGGGGGGGGGGGGGGCATAGATTGTTGTGGGGCAGAGGGGTTGGGGGGTTGGGCAGAGAGGGACATGGGAGAGCAGAGATTGGGTTGGGGCGAGCACAGATTAATGTGGGATAGAGAGATGGTGTAGGGGCAGGGGGAGAGCAGAGTTTGGATTGGGGTAGCACATGTTTGGATGGGGATGCAGAGATGGGAATGAGGGGGGAGCACAGATTGGTGAGGGGGGGGGGCAGAGATAGGGTTGGGGGAGCACATATCGGGGTGGGGTAGCAGAGAGTTGGGGGAGTACAGATTTGGGTTCGGTATCAGAGAGGGGGATGGGGTTGCAGAGGTGGGGGGGGGGGGGGGGGCATCAGGGAGGGGTCGGGGGAGCAGAGAAGTGGGTGGAAATAGAGATTGGGTAGGGCGGCAGTGATGTGAGCCGATGGGGGCGATGGTGAGGGGGGAGGGGAGGGGGGCGAGCGGGCAGAGATGAGGGATGGGGGAATATAACACGGGGATATATCAACCTGTCAAAACAATCCCTGTTTACTTTACCAGAAACTGAACTCTTCATAATATTGATACATATAATACACTCGCGTGCGGCAGAGGAATATGTCAACGTTATGTAAGCCTCGACATGGCGTAACCGTACCATCAGCACAGCGGGCCTGGATGGGAGATTGAATTAACCGTTAAGTGTCCGTGCGTGACGGCCAGACTTGGGGCTGTGTCCAGAAATGTTGACCGCGGGGGAACACAACCCCAGGGTCGGGTTTCAAAACCACTTATACAAATCCTCCTCCCCAATTACAAGATCATAGCGGGGCGTGCTGATCTACATACATATCACAGGCAGAGACATGGCAGTGCGCGGCATAGATTTCAGGGTAGAGTGAAGAACTACAGGATATATTTGTAAAATCCCATCACTAACAACACTGACGATTGTGTAGTGGGGCGGGGATAGATTTAGGGGGTAGTATCAGAGTACAGGGGATAATTTCGGGGGGGGGGGGGGGGGGGGGGGGGGGGAGGTGTCCAGCACTATTGAAAAGAGGTATTTTGGGTGTAAACAACGTATTTAACAGCTCGTACAATTACAGGACGGTATACACGGAGGCAAACACTCTTCACCGCATTCTTTGAATATCAGAGTATATAATTCGGCCAATGCAACATTTTGCTGATTTTTTTCATCCACATGTATTTAAGCACAAGGAAAGTGAGTATATTAACATCAACAACAACATTAATAACAACTGTGGTTGATAATTATGGTAATAATAAAACTCTAATAATAAAAGAAAGTATACGCCCATGTTTGAGGGTGGTTAAACAAACACAAAATGGTTAAATTCAATGGTGATGTATTTCATAGGCATATCATAGCTGTGGCCTTTAAGTTTGCAGTGTTTCGGCGACTGTGTTCAGCACAGTAACGTTTTGATAACGTTTATTAATTTTGGTTCAAATCCAGTTCATGAAAGTGTATACTTTCTTGTCTTTCAGTTTACTTTTGCGTGCAGGATTAACTATTTTCCTTTGTTTCAACCCAAAGATGTTCAAACAACATTGGTTCAGCTTGCAGTTGAGTCATTTCGTGAGGGGCGGTTTTGTAGCCTAGTGGGTTTGGTTTGGTTGGTTTGTTGTTTAACGCCGCACTCAGCAATATTCCAGCTATATGCTTTCGCTCTTCACGTCGAAGACGACCCGGGTTCGATTCCCCACATGGGTACAATGTGTGAAGCCCATTTCTGTGTCCTCCGCCGTGATATTGCTGGAATGTTGCTAAAAGCGGCGTGAAACTATACTCACTCACTTATTTCGTGAGGAAGACCAACAATAAAAATGAAGATCATCATTGTTACATCAACATCATCATCATCATCATCATCATCACGGCTCCTACCTTTAGCGGCAGCAATGATGGCTTCCACAGAGGGCCCTATCCATTCCATGTTGGCGTGAAACTCTTCCTTAATAAGCATCCCGTCGATGCGGAGTTTGTAGCTGCAAGAATACAACGGAATCTAAACATTTGATGTCACCTTCAACAACGCATATAAAGAATCCTATATGTATCGGACCTTTCTGTCGCTTCTGAAGTATTAATATATTCATTGTTTGTGAATCATCGTTAAAAACACACTAAACACCGTCCAGCTGACAATTAAGCGTCTGGCAAAAACATCCGCCTACAGGCACACGCATAAATGCCACATTAAGAAGCTTCATTAATCCAGCTCACTTTGATATATATGTGTATTTCAATTAGCTTCCCCATAATGTTGTAACAAGAACAGATTCTGTCAATCAAATACACTCGCTGCTCGAGCTACGAACCTACACCACGTAATGATAAATACCCCGTACAGCTGAGACACATAAAACTCCGAGGAGGTACAGATACATAGACCCAACTACACACAATATTACACCTCTGTGAAGATCATATGGAGTACGCAGAACAACAAGTTAAAGTGGTCGAGAAGTATGGTCAGCAAAGGCTGAGATGACATTACCAAGACAACTATTACATATAAAAAAAGATGAAAGGGTCTTCTCGACCAGCCGCATGACCCCACCGTCCATGAGTCCACCTGTCTCCCCCTCCGGCTACCTGAGGGGTGTAGGGGTATAGGATTTATTACCAGGCTTTGGGGGACGAAGGATCACAATGTCATATCCGGGTGCTCCCGTAATATATGGGCGTCTAGATCATAAACATCCCATCAAAAAGCTATTCGAGCAGCGATTGTTTATCATACGGTATTAAACAATGTTCTGAAGGGTTAGCTGGTGTTAATAGCCTTCCCCAATAGCAGTGTATTACATGGTTATCACAAGTACTTCAGAAGGTTCTCATACTTGAAATCAGTTGTATGGAAGATACAACTAAACCTCGTTTATCCAGACGGTTGTCTTTCTGGATTAACGAATTATGGACCATTTTCAGAATTGTTCTGCTCCAGGTTAAGATATGGTAGATCTCGCCTAATACCGATTTGTCATACAAGATTATGTCGTGCACACCATTAGACTGGTGAATAAGTTTATGTTGAACGCATCAATAATTAGAAATGTCTCTTAATTAAGCAAAGAGAGCTTCACAGACATGATATATCCTCGGTTTTCAGTACATATAAATGTATGATCCTCGGTGTATTCATCATGTCTAACTTACTTTGGCAAGCCTAGGAGGCAGACGAAAAACTTTTCAGCATTTCCTAGCTTTTCCTTATCACCATCGAAACTTCGGAAGACTTCAATCTGGAAAGACAAAATGCGTTATGATGAATGTTTAAACAAAGACAAATGGTTGATGGACCTGGTACGTTGTTATTTAATTGAACGACATTTGATGGGCAGGTCGATATGTCCTTACGAAGGGATACAGAAATGAAGAGGAGAGACAGAGGTGGTGTTTGGGGGAGTGGGGTGGGGTGGGGTGGGGTGGGGGGGGGGGGGGGGGGGGAGAGAGTGAGACAGGGAGGGGCGAGAGACAGAGAGATGACTTGAGAGATAGATTTTGAGAAGAAGAGGGAGAGACAGAGGTGATGGGAGAGACAGAGCGAGTGGGGACAGACGCAAAGAGGAGTGAGAGTTGTAGGTACCTCATCAACTGGCGGGAGAATCTTTTGCAGACCCTTCAATTTTTCAGCTCCGAACTTGCCACTGCTACCTTCTCTCAGCAGACGAACTATCTCTTCGTTCGGCATCTTGAATTGCTTCAAGAAAATGTTGACGTTGAGACTTCGTTTACCGTCCAGAAGGGTGATCTGAAGATAGAAAGGTCGGGGTTACCAAGGGAGACAATCGGAATATCCATTAACCATTGACGTTAAGAAGTTAGATCTGAGAAAGAGAGCGCTACCAAGGGGGACAATCAATATATAGCAAAACATTTGCCGACAATGATTTTGATCAAGGCCAAGGTCACAAAGGAGGCCTTCAACGTAAATGATCTAGTATTGCTGGAAGACACTTTACAAAGGTCTAATAGAAGATTGTGCATCTATACACCCGCAAACATAATTTAGTCAGATTGAGAGAAATGGGTAGTTTGTACATTTGTCGCAACATTTAACATTACTATAGCTATGGCCCATTCATATACTATCCACCACTCCAGGGATATATTGACACGCTTCAATGTTTTGATCGTCTGCTTAATACGTGAAGGTATATTGATTATATCAAGGCTAAACACCCGTCAGTAATGATGACTCATACACCCGTGGGCCTGTGTCAAACGCATTATCACCCAATCAGGCCCCCTAAACTCCGGTCCCTCACTACCCGAGTCTGCCACTGGATCAGTGCTAGGGCGACATCTCAGACACGCAAGTGTGTGTGGTGAAGCTCGAAAAACGTTACGTAAACCTCAAAGTTGGTCCGATCTGCGAGTTTTTTTACACTGATATATTGACAAAAATGCCTAGTCATATTTCCATTCACGATTATCATTTATCAGTGAAGATCAGTGATACCCAACCCGTCCCTTCGCAGAGCTGGGGATTCTTTTGTCTATGCTGAGAAAGACACTGGTTTTCTGGGTCAGAATTGACGGGGCTAAATGACTTGAAAGTATCTACCCGGCGATCTTCTTCTACGTTACGCATGCGCGGTTCCGAGTCTCATCTCTAACATTGGAAGGGTAAGCAGACGACACTTAAGCTGATGCCTGTGCAACCAGACAATGGAGGTTGACGAGCGGGTAATGTCGGCAACCCCCATGCATATTTTTCCACGCCACCCTAATGTTTCTACGTCTTTGCCAGACCCCACACACGCTGTCTACCCAACGTGCCATCTCACCACTGCTATCAGATTTACGTGTCTACGGAACAGGAGTGGGGACAGACGGTCGGTGGGTTAATAACAAACATGGAAATGGACTTAGTGATCTATCCGTAACATGCACATCTTCGCTGTCAACCGGAGGACGACTCGATATTAGGAATCTCGTTAAACTGGTCGTAAACATGGAGTCGTTTTACCCTGAAATTTGAACAGGGATGGAAGTAGAGCGTATGGCTGTTCCTGCAACAGTATATATCGTGGATGGAACCTAGTCACGAATACGACAGCTGTGGTGACATAATACCCCAGAGAGGCTATAACTATAACGACAGACTGCTATTGTTTGTTGAGGTGATACACAAGTTGTTCCAGCGTCATGCACGGCTAGCTCCTTCCGACATCTTCTCTTGTTCCTGATCTGTGTCACAGACAGGCATTGTCTTACCATTGTCTTGCATGTGTCCCCAGACAAATAGTCACAATCGGGTACCAGATTCATAAAACATATGACTTTGTTGCACAAAGCTAGAACCATGATGTATCCATTACTGATGACGTCACAAAATACGTCATTTTTACGTCATAATGCTCACCTCGCTACTCTCCCTCTTCTTCTCTGGGGTGCCTGGGCCGTCCTGCCTGGCGGCTGGTCGAGGCTGTGCAACGCTGAACAACTCGTCCATCTTATGATAGTCCATTTTATAGTTGTTGAACAGTTTGCCAACCAATGTCCACAAGTTACTCTTGCCCATCACTTTGTTCATTGAGATTTTATGCCATTGGAACGTCCTCATCTTTGACTTAGGTTTGGGCACATTGACCTGTGGGAGGTTAGAAACCGGTGCTTTGGGTGCGCATCCCGGAGGTGGGGGAGGAGGAGGACATCCTGGGGGTGGAGGTGGAGGAGGTGGTCCTCCTGGTGGTGGCGGAGGGGGTGGAGGAGGCGGAGGGATGGAGGCAGGAGGTGGTGGAGGTGGGGGTGGAGGGGGAGCAAGTGGTGACCCAAGAGGAGGTCGTTCCCCGTCAGGTGTGCTTGGCGCTGACCCCCTCCCAAGCCTCTGTTTTGGGTTTCCGTGTCCACCATCCCCACCTTCCTTGTGGCAGGAACAACAGCACTTAGGGTCCCCCGATCTGTCCAGCTTCCTGGATGTAGACACGAGAAGTTTCTGAGCCTCTGAAGCATTTTCTATAAGCGTTGCCTTGGAGACCAACTGCTCCACACTCTGCCAGACAGTGTCACTGATTGGATCGTTTGGATCTATCTTCAGGAGATGCTGCAGGCATGTGAGGAAGTTCAACTCTTGGGGCGTTGAGCATACCTGTTACGAAAAACAAAGATTTATACCAAAGTGTTATTACCCAAAATATTACAAAGTATTCATGACATTTAAACCTTGCAAATGTATTCATGTCCTCCATCAAGATTTCATCATGTCCTTGAGAAAGTCGTCTTTAAGATCGCGGATATGACTGGCCCCAAAAGGCATTACAGCAGATTGAAAACTTGATCTTAAAATCTAACTGCATTTCCCCCTTAACTAACCAGATTAACAAGTCTACAACACATCACGTATGAGGGTCAGAAGGGTCCATCCCATCCAGCGCATGCAGCCTGGCGTTTGGCACATCGTTTCTACCTGTTGTAGCTTGCATGCTAATCAGCCGAACGCTGCAGGTGCGCGCTTTGCAGTGAAGGTAAAGATATGTACAGGTAGTCGAGGTATTAGGACCGTCTCGCACCTGAGTCCTACCCCGCCCTCCCTCTTCTGGGGACAAAGCCGGACCTGTTGCTATGGGCTGGCACCAGACTGATGATAGAAGCCGCCATGACACCTGAATACTCTACATCTACATAGAACTTACGTCACAGCCTTTGGAACTTCCGCGTTGTTTTTTAATTCACAGTTTCGGTTTGAACTTTAAGAGTTTAAATTACTGTTAACGTATGCACGGTGTCTCAAACACGTGAAAACTCCAGGCTCATTAAAACCGAGGTCTACACGGGACGAACTAGAAGAGCAATTGACCTGCGCAGCATGCCTCTCGAGTCACTATGTTTTCAATCGGAGTACGAACATGTTTTATAAATATTTTGTTACCATAGATACCAAAACGTATCACCGTCCACCAACACCTTAGGCAAACTAAGTCGTACAGTTTGTACAGTTTCTAAAAAAAAGTCACACAAGTCCCCAAACGGGTAAATATTTTCAAAACATAGATTTCAGTAATAATTAGTATACCTGGCTATATTTTCAACACCTGTTGACCAAATCCATATAGGAAAATATTGAGTTGGTTCGTTTTAAGTATCTACTTGGTTTACACAGCCAATAAACGAGGTGTGATAAATTTCCTGTAACATGTTTCAGAGACAGTAAATATTTACTGATGGATGTCCCAAAGACAGGTAGAATTTCAAGCATCGTCATCAGTTGTGTAGAACATGTCATGTCCTAGGCTTGCACTGCACGTGACCTGTACTGCTATGACAGTGACATATGATGAATGTCAATGTGTCTCGTGCGCTATTGTACTATCCCCCGTACAACTGGTAAATATGTAAAGCAATAACCGTGCCTTGACGCGAGGGGCACAGATACTTTGTTGTCTTTGACATTTTGCAGAGATCTATAAGACTTCTAAGAAGTATACGGGTCTTACTCAACAGGAGGGGGTTACTTGAAAAAGGTTAGGAGGACAAATACCTGTGATATTTGACTCTTGCTCTGACATCAATACTCGCTCTGATCTGACTTATAGTATCAAGATATTTAGTGAACCAACAAAGATCCTATTCTTTCATCAGCTAACAAATACACAAACATTTCCTGAAAATGTATGTACCACGCGTGACAATATGAATTCAACGTTTGTTATTTTTAACAGTTAAGGGAAGGTAGTTTAGAGGTAAATATTATGTATGTCATGGTAGAATTGACCTTGATCAAACTTCTTAGGAGCAAACATAAAGGCACTCGACTTAAGGATTAGGAAGTTTTTCATCTGAACATAACATAAGAAGTAATGCAACTTTCCATGACTCGACAAGTAAAGAAAGCAGTTTCGAGAAAAACGTTTTTAAAATACCGAGTGATACGTAAACGTTACGTTGAGATAACGACGTTCGAGATAAGGACCGTCGACTCACCTGTTTGTAGATGGCGTGGAAGACGTCCATGGGGCTACCGAGATCCACGTTCTTGGCAGCAGGATGAAGTTCATCATCATTTGCCTTGTGTTCCTCGAACAGCTGCAGCTGTAGCGTAACGCCATGTTCCTCCTCCTTCCTGTAACACGTTAACAACGACGTCAGCGACATATTAAACTGCCCCCACGGGTGGATCTACATCCACTCATAGCTGCCGTGGAAGTGACATAACAAGTTTGCTCTGGAACAATCCAGCTCAAACTTAAAGGTCTCCATCGACGCCATTTTGGCAAGGATAGTCTAATGCAAATGTTGCTGGTGACTGCTAATTTAAGTTGAAATTTATTTATCAAGCTCAACCTGCAAATAACTGGTCACAAATCAGCAGAGTTAGGTTGTCTAAACTTGGATTGGACAGAGACAAATGACCACGTGGCCTTGACTGGACAAAGGTCTTGTATTTGGGATCTTAACAGCTAAGCAATCATGGCATCAGGGCGAAGCACTGTGAACTCCATATTGAAGCCACCGGGTTATCGTTTGATGGTATTTAGTTCTTTTGAAACTTAACTTGTTTTTTCGTTCTTTATATCCTTGATATATACCTTAATATATGAACGCTGAATCGAATACAGCGTTGTCTTACATACACGCTCATCTAAGCCGATTTCAGTGCCCATTAGTGTGGATTTGAACTAACATATTTCTTTTTCTATCAATTCAGAAGTTGTATGAACTTTGATAAAACTACTTATATGTTTTACCTACAAGATGACCGAATACAACTTGAATTATTCGTTAGTTTCCATGTCGTCAAGCGATGTAAAGAGACTGGTATAACTATGTTACTATGTAGGTGGTATTCGGAAAGGAGAAAGGGTATTCAGAGCTTACATGTGATTGAATACTGTTTAACGCCGCATCAGCAATTTTGCAGCTTCTCATGGCGAGGCAGAACCTAAACCATCTTCGTCCGTACGCCAATCACAACCACCAATAAATTAATGAAATTATACAACTAAGTTTGACGCATCAGTGACACAAAATGATGTCCGTTGTAATTCCCTATTTTGACTTGTACCATATGTTTCCGTGTTTTTTCAGGTGAACAATTGACTTGCCTTTGCATGTGTTTGTGACGGGTGTCACAGGTGGGGCGGGATACCCTAATCGTTTCGCGAACACCTGGTATCATTACTATTTGATAGTGATTCATAAACACCTGCTCGTGATATAGTCGGAATCGTACAATCGACTCGCTTTATACAGAGATTTCTATTGGATATGGAAAGGGTTTTGTCGCTTTATTTACATGAAAAGATGATACACGCAAGACGGTACCCCACATACATTCCTATCTTCATGTTTCCCTGTTTACTGCCAGTGCGAAAACACATGCATGCCTTCTATAACGCTTAACTACGTAATAGGTGGGTCACGTAACAGTGATTCGTCTTACCTGAGCGAATTTAGGACGTCTTGTAGCTTGAGACCTGAAATAAAGGAAAAACGTGGAATTAAAATCTATATGTACTTCAACGCCCTGAGGTTATCACTTTATCTATTGATAATGTTCCTATATAGATATAGCATCCAAAATAAATATATGTTGTTGTTTTTTTACAGTGAGGAACGAAGGCACACCCATGTCTCACAGAAGCTACATCCGGGATATACGGGTTGTTTTGTTTGAAGGTCACAGCTGTTATTCATGTTGTCAAGGTGTCTGTACACCCATTCAAACATGGGTGACGAAAGGACTATTTACGAGGATGTTTCTAAAGGATGAGATGATAGGTAGAAGATAGTCATCAGTAGATTCTATCAATGTTTGATGCAAGTCATGGATGAAAAACATTCAATCGCATGGAAAAATTCCCAGTGTTGCGTCCATTCAATTGAACACATGCGCACAAACGTTAATTTAAACCAACGAGGAAGCTTCACTTTTTATATGTTTTAAACTTAGGTTCGGGAGTGTTGGTTGTTAAAACTCTCATATACTCACTTCAGAAAGAAACGACGTTATTTGAACGCGGTATTACATCCATTTACTAAGGAAAGTGCTATGTCATCCCCAAATGGGGGCGGTCGGGTAGCCTAGTTGTTAAAGCGTTCGCTCGTCACGCCGAAGACCCGGGTTCGAATCCCGACATGGGTACAATGTGTGAAGCCCATTTCTGGTGCCCCCCGCCGTGATATTGTTTGAATATTGCTAAAAGCGGCGTAAAACCAAACTCACTCACTCACTCATCCCCAAATGTGAAGCATCTACCCCCCACTATCTGTTATTTAAAAAGATACCATTTCAGACGCATAAAACCCATATTCAAATGTATGAAGATCAGGGTGCCGTTGTACAAAACAACCTTAGCGCTACGACCTTCGTAAGTCTATGTTAAGGTATGGAAGTTACGATCACCTCAGCGCTAAGATTGCTTTGAACAACGGCACCCTGGCGTATAACGACGTCATAAGACAAGTACATGTACACACGTATTCCAAAATATAGATTATACAGATGCATACCGTCGTATACACATTGGGGAAAGTTGTATACAGGGTATTATACAGACAATATTCAGATGTATACAATGTACAAATATACATATGTATACAGGTAACTATAGATGCAATAGTCTCTAAAGAATGAAGAACGAATCTCGACAAGAAAGAAGAGATAATTATCTCAGTGAGGACTCTGAGACGTCGAGTCGCGTAAGAGTTTTAGGAATAGTTACTGTAGTACAACAAAGGATGGGTGGTATTTGAGAGTTCTTCTTCTGAAATGAGTCGGATGAACATACACAGGGGTCGCAAGCGTCGAGCTCCAGAGGCACAGCGAAAACTGAAGCTCTATTTCAACACCTAGTTAAAATGTCAAATTGGTTTTTCTTCAAGGGTCGCGTTCATCCCTGTGAAGTGTAGAGAAGTGCTAAGTCACAAGTTTGAAGGTCGCAATTTTGGCAAGCGGACGCCATGCAAATCAAAGCTAACAAGACAAGATGTGATTAAAATACTTCTAATGAGTGTATCAAAACTAGAATAAACATATTCCTCACATACGTAACATTTCGAAAATGCCGGTGTGTGATCATGCATGATACGTACTTTGTAAGATGGGAGGTCAATGAATTCAGCATTGAGGTATGCATGCATGCATGTATTTTCAATTTCTACCGTTATAGTCAGTCATAAATGTTTTGAAGCATTATCCTTTCTATGATATCATCACTACCCCTTTTTAGTTATTGAAAGTCTTTCTGAGACGTCACGAGTGTTCTTTCTAAATCATGATAATCGCCCCTGGGCTACCCTTTTTCTGTTATCATGATGTCGTGATTACCATGTCTGTGACATCATTGCTATCATGATCACCCCTTACATAATGACTTACATCACGATAACCCGTTCAGTGCATAATGACTGCCATTCCGTGATAACGTGATTACCATTTCTGTTACATCAGGATAACCTGTTCTGTGCATAATGTCTGCCGCTCTGTGATAACGTGATTGCCATTTCTGTTTCATCAGGATAACCTGTTCTGTGCGTAATGACTGCCGCTCTGTGATAACATGATTACCATTTCTGTTACATCAGGATAACCTGTTCTGTGCATAATGACTGCCATTCTGTGATAACGTGATTACCATTTCTGTTACATCAGGATAACCTGTTCTGTGCATAATGACTGCCATTCTGTGATAACGTGATTACCATTTCTGTTACATCACAATTACCCGTTTATCCGACTTTCCTCGGTACCATTACCCTTATTTTCTTATCTGTTTCAAAACACGCTAATGTATGGTTTTACGGAACACATTGTGTCGATCTGTGTTGACGAAAAGGGATAACCCCACGTCACGCCTCCGCGGAAAGGTCAACTAGGCCGATTCGTTACGCAGCAATTAGAGACAATATTTACCTACGACTTGTTGGAACTATGTACAGGGGAGAAGTCGTCAGGTGAACTGGCGACCGGGCTATTTCTAGTTGTCGGGGGACAGTACCACTAAGGCAGTTGGAAGCACCGAGCACAATACGACATCGCCTAATTGCAACCATTTAATCCCGGTACATAATAGTCCCGAAAACCCCAAGAAACAGTTGTGTGTTTTGTACGGAATTGCCCAGCATCTTTCTATTTGCTCAATGTGAGAATGAAAGCCAGACTTGCTTTGATGGGTAAGGTTGGTGTTAGGTAAAGCAAACTTATTGTATTGGCTTGGAGTGTTTTTGATGACGTAGAATTACCTTAATTACGAAAGGACCCCTGACAAGAGTACATTCTACAAATGGTGGCGGACAGTAAACGTTGACAACAATGCTGAAGTATTTATGTATTCTGTCTGTGTTGTCGATCTGGGAAAAGGGCGGTTGGGAGGCCTAGTGGTTATAGCGTTGTCTCAGCACACAGTTCAAATCCCAACCCATTCTTGGGCCCGCTTGCACAAAGCAATCTGAGCGCTAAGACCATCGTAACTCCATACTTTAACATATGCTTACAAGTCGTTGCGCTAAGATTGCATTGTGATCAGATTAAAAACAGTAAACTACGTTTATAAAGAACACGCCTATAACGCACTGACCGATATAACGAACTTATTTTTAGTCCCGTCCATGTGTTTATATATGCTGTATATATGCTTATAAAGAACTACGGTTTTACGAACTAAAATGAGTGGTCCCTTTGAGTTCGTTATAATCGTAGTTTATTGTAATTATAATAGGATGACTGCCATTTCAGAAGAACCACAAGACCCCCTCTGCGCATATCAAGAGAAGATCCTTGACCAATACCTCCTGATGTCAGTGGACACGGGTCAGAGGGTGGACGTATTTCACGGCCAAAATAACACTGGAAACTTAAACCATATTCATGAAGTCTCTTGACCCTATCACCTCGCCTAATGACCATCGCCTTGTATTTATGAGTATGTAGTGTTGGGCAGTCGAGGGCTGACCTCAGTCTGTCCTCACAACTCTGGCCATGGTCCAGCAACAATCAGTATATACATGTTATTGTGTCCATCAATAGGCGAGCCCGACCAGAGGATCAGTGAGAAGTATCAAGGATTTCTTCACAAAGGCCTTGTCATGACCACAAGCATGGCCAAGACGACCATCCATACAGCCCCTGTGAGAAGGATCAAACACGTCTGTTTGCCATCCGTCTTCAAGTCTTCGTGTTCATAAACATGGCTATAAGACGGGTTAGTGTTTATCATTTGATAAACAGAAAATATTTAGATACGATTTTGACAGTGCTGTGTACCTTGATCAGGTTTATTCAAGCTGCACCCGTTTTGTGGAGCTGCACTGGAGAGTGAAAGGCCTTGAACTATCTTGCCCATCCCCCGTATGAGCAATTAAACAGGTAGATAGACTGAATAAGGTATTGGGGATCACAGTGCCAGCGTTCCAACGTGCGTGGGTAGAGGGGCGCTCCTTAATATATTTAGGTTAAGGTCGTCTACTAACCTGATTAGATTGGTGAAGTTTCATATATGTAAAATAGTTTTTGACTTGACTAATCTGATAAGACCCAGGGGTTGAACATTCATATATGTTAAATAGTCTTTGGCTCGACCAATCTGATTAGATCCAGGGGTTGAACATTCATATATGTAAAATAGTCTTTGACTTTGCTAATCTGATAAGATTCAGTGAGGATTCATATATGTAGAATAGTCTTTGATTTTACTAATCTGATTAGATTCAGGGGCTGAAGATTCATATATGAATAATAGTCTCCGAAGTCGCTAAAATTCGACACGGGGCTAGCGTTTTATTCGTCACGGTTGAGGGTACACGTGGTCAGACAAGATAATCAGCTATACAGTAAAGTTATATGTGTTAAGGGTGCAGGTGCTAGGTTATCTTGGACTTTCAAGAACGAGGTCACCTGAAGCACAACTTTGGTATTCGTCACACTTGGCTTGAGGTTGGATACGTCTGTATTGAAGTCTACTAAACTATGCGAGCAGGAGTAGGAGGGATGCGGGATGAGTTGCTTTTAACAAGGGATGGTCTGTCTGGCCCAGAACGCTGACACCGGGATATAAACGAAATTATTACTTACGAAATACCCTCATCATAACTGAAGGGGTTGCATATTCATGCACAGGCGTCTCAACAATTATGTTTACACCCTTCAGAAATATATGCAAATTTCACAAAGCGCAGATGCGTAACAAACACATTGTAACCCCTAAAGGTCTGGCGTGGAATGGGGTGTATAATGCAAGGGGGCCAGGTATGACTAGAGGTCATGTTGAGCGTTAGCGTGACAGACACAGGGTGGGGACGGGTGTAGGGGTGAGACAAGGTTTGACAATACCGCTCTTCTTGTTTAACAAATAATATATTTATGACAATCTTCAACAAAAAAACACTTTTCAACGCTGGTCTCCCGGTGGGGGAATGAGGGGGGAGTCAGGGATGAGGCTGTTACCGGCACGGCGTTACGCCAACGTTTCTCAGTCGTGCGGGGTATAATACGGCGCGTAAAGCGAGAAGCGGTGAAGGGTTTGTAGCGACTTCTCGACTTATTTACCGCCGGTTTGTTGAATGTCCACCGATCGTGATAAAACGCAGCGCAACATGCCGCACACAGACCTATTCGTCACACCGAGGGCACGAGATGCGACAGTAAGGGTTCGCAACGCTGCTGGTACGGAGGACAGGGCCCTCGCATGCGTCACTACTATACGACACTGTATTTGTATATTCAGTTCGACGATTGAGTGAGGGAGGGAGGATTGGCGACGCATTATTCCAGTAATATCATTGAGGGGATGCAAAGGATCAACATCAACATAGTGTATCATCCCCATTCTACAGATCTTTACAATAATAATTTCCATCCCCTAACACAGACACAGCTGCTACTGCCTTGTTGGTCGAAGCTCGCTTCAACGAATCTGACGTGATGTAATATATTAAGTATCCTCTTCGTAACTTTTGGTTTAAGCCAAGGAGCCTTAAATATTTTGAAATTGTGTCGGATACCGAGGGACACTTTAACCATTTTTAAACTAATATAATGAAGACGTCCCAATTGCACTTTTTGAAGAGTATTGTAATGGGAGTGTGTTCCAAGGTATGAAAGTAGCATTTGGTAATTTGTTACATACCATAGAATTCGTTCCTGACCCGGATTCGGTCTTCGACATCCTCTGTGTAGATGATGACACAGTTGATGAACTCGAGCAGGATGACTTTGTAGTGGACATTGTCCGTGCGGGTCAGTTCGTCCAACACCAGGGAGAAGCGGTATCGTTTCTTCTTGCTCGTCTGTAACAAGAGATAGGTTTTACAGTGCATGATGATACAAATAATAACATAGGAAGAGGCTAGGCTTTGTAATGATTTATATAAGTATAAACGTCCTCCTGGGACATATGCCCGAGTTGCTGCAGATGCACTAAGGATAGACTTGTTGCTGCTGCATATAAGTACAAACGTCTTGCTAAGACATAGGACATATTTGTTGCTGGTGCAATAACAATTGTTGCCGATTCCTATATGTAAAAACTTCCTGTTGAACCATAAGCCATATTTGTTACTGATGAACAAAGGGAGGACCTATTGCTGATTAATATGATACGGTTAAACCTGTTGCTGAATCAGTATGGTAAAGACAATATATCGCTAATGCTCAATAAACATGTTGCTGATGCGTGTGGTAAGGAAAGACTTACTGATGCTTATAAGGATAGATGTGTTAAAGATGCGGAAGATGATGATATATTTGTTTATGCTTATAAGGGTAAACATGTTGTTGCATAGAAGATCAACCTCATTGCTGACCCACTTGGTGGGGGTAAACTTGATGCACTTACGTTAAGGGTAACGAGGGGTAGGTGAACGTGTAACAGGGTAATTGTAGCTCATTAGACGATAAGGTAAAGTCAATAGTAACTTGCGTTTCCAATATGAACTAGTTCAGAGGCAGTTCATTCTGCATTCATCACTGTGGGGTTATCACACGATCTCAAAGCCCACAAGAGCGATCGGGATCGGCTAACTTAACTACTTCCCTATGTACACCATGTAAAGGCCGTGCGTGGGTATACCGTGATAGAAAATGCTGCAATTTTCTATAATTGCTCAAATTATAATTGACTTGTTTCTGGAAACGTGATAAACATAATTCGCTGTTGTTACTGAGTTTGTGTCCCTGGGTTTCGCGTGAATCACGTGTTGGAGTGTTGGAGTGTTGTCACTGGCCTTGATGGCGGCGAGATGGACTGAGACAAGACATACATGTATCACGCTCTGCTTGAACTAAAACACGGAGGCCTGATGGGCGAGATATACGTGTAATTAGCACGGAAAGACGCTGTCAGGGTCGTCTCAGGTGACATCGTTAGACAGGGTGGACACGGGGTGACCTTTGACACGCTTGTGGACACAGTGTAACGGTAAATACCAAAATACATTGTCCTTAACACTAATTACTATTGGAACGCCAAACATCTATTGGAATTGACCGTTAGACAAGAGGACTTCACGACTCAGAGGCCATGGCGGATCTGGAATGGACATAATGTATGCCGTTGTATATATCACGGAAGGGAGGGGGAGTGGGAGAGGGTGGGGGGAGGGGAATGGGTGTGAGTCATGATGGCCTTCGAAGCCATGTTAAGGGTCGTTTGGGTGGCCTGGATGATACAGCGATCTCTTGACGCGACCAATACCAAGTTCGATTCCCACATGGGTACAATGTTTGCATGGCTCTGCACCCTTGTTAGAACACATCTCAAGCAGTGTATTGCATATTGTAAGAGACAATATGATGGGGTGGCCGTGACTTGTTTGTCTGCACGTTATCGTACTCCGACGGCGTTGGACTTTGACTTTGGCTGTGACTTTCACAAGAACAACCCCCAAGCTGGAATATGGTTGTCTGCGGCGTTAAACAACATTCACTCGCGGTCCCCTCGCACAATACTGATGGAATATTGCCACAAGTGACGCAAACCGAAATATGACTCTAAACCCTAAACAACCCTTATATTGGCCTTCCATAGTCTCTGCAACTGAAGATCTTCGACCCTTTCGGGAATTTCTTTTCAATGATTCTTTTCAGAACAATCTATTTTTTGTCCCAGTTGTATCCAGCAAAATATGTATTTACTGAGCACCATCAAACAATCTATTCATTTCACTTTTAACACAAATAGACAACCAAATGGATGCTGATTAAATTCAACATTTCATAGTTTCGTCCCACGTTCTGGTCCGTCAGTGTTCATCACAAGCGTTTATTCCGAGCCCCGAAGCCAAAGTCGACTGTCAAGCCTTGTATAAACCCATCCCTGACACCGCTAGGAACATCACTGCCCCAGTAAGCTGCCAAATCCTCAACCATGCACTAGGACCAAGTGTGTTCGATGTTCAAATTGCTGCGTTTATTCGTATCCTGGCCCTGAAGCTTGGGTAAAGATAGCCACTGTCCTTCTCGCCGGGATCCTATTGTCCTCACGACTGGACAAACTACAGCTCAGTTAGAGATGTTAGCACAGCAAAGGCTTTGCCACACCTTTGAAGCAGTTTTCACACAAACAGTATCAGCCCGTACGCTTGCCCCGCCATATCATAAACAATAGTGCATTGCCATATTCTGTTAACTAACTCACCCGATCCGCCCCCGGCCTATTCAGTGTTGTTGACTATACTTATATAAATATTGGAATAAACTGTTATAATCATCACCAGGGCTGATGGTGAGAAGGCATGAGACAGGATTTCTCAATTCGTTGTCCTTTTCCCTTTGGGATGCCTGAAAGGGGGGATGTCCCCTTGGGATGCTCTTTGGGAATCCAGGTTAGAATTAGTTCCCTGAAACCTATGCTTGTCGTCCGAGGCGACTTAATGGATCGGATGGTCAGGCTAGGTGAATTTTGGTTGATTGCGGGTCAGCGTTCCCCGACGGCATGGGACGTTACTCATTAATCACTGGTTCGTCTGGCCAGGCTGTATTATTGACATGCCAACATTTGGTGGAATATTTCTCAGCGTGGCTTCAAACAAACCACAAACACTCTTACATCCGTCGCCTGTCGCCATATACTTTCAATTTTCTTTACACGGGAGACCCGAAGCGTTCACTTTCATATCAATCATAAATAGAGAAATACAGACATATTCATTATAGGCTCCGTTTCAGCTTAAGATGTGACTGAGAGCAGGGTTTTCAGATTTTGGGAGGATCAAACGAGACCTGTATAGATGACACGGAGGTGGGCGTAGGGTTGGATTTGGGGCGGCGTGGTAGGACGCCATTACGTCAACTAGTTTCTGAAGTGTTTTCATGATAAGGGTCCTTTCATCAGAAGGACATACGTCGTCTCCTCCTTGTGGATCTAAGTCAATATATGAGCAGCCCGAGGAGAGGATAATTTGTATGTGTACCACAAGCATGGAATGGGGGCTACGTCACCGTCTCCACCGTCGTGAGGTTCATGGCGTTTTTGTGGTCCATGCGCCGCAGGGCGCTCATTCAGACGCTGTATGTTGATCCGCCGTGTTGAGACAGCGTGTTGGGAGGCTTCAACCAACGTCAACAGCTGCTCCACCGTCAACATGACACTGTGACGACTTGGTCTAACATCATGTCGACAATTGAAGGATTCAAACAAAGCCGATACTGTTACTAAATGAAAGTGTCCATCTTGTTTGTGTTCCCTCCCCTTTTTCTTTCTCTTCCTCCCTCTTCCTCTTCGTTTGACTTTATAATCACGGAAGTCAAACGTTCATGGTTCTGGTGTCACGCTGACGATGTTTGATTGGATACCGTAAACCCTATGACGTGACTCTGGTCAGTTTGGACACAAAGGCTTCTTAGAACCCTGCGATGACGTTACGTCAGAAAGGCGACCCCTCGATGACAGCACCAACAGGCACGTCCAACAGCATCAACAGCTTGGGCACAGCGTGTACAAATACTGATCCACGGCGGTCAGTGTGTCCAATATTTAATGTCCAGTATCAAAGACCACCCGCTCTTTTTCCAAATAACATCACATGTATCAAGCAGCCTTCCTAGAGAGTCAATACTGTTACGTCAAGTTCGTCAAATCTAGCCTTACGTCAGTTGCATTCCTATCATTCACAGCAACGTCGATGATAGGACAAATGTCTTAAAACTTAATCTACTACTCTGGCGTTTATGATACAAGCAGAACATAACATATCCAAAACAATGTCTCGTACAACAGTCAAAAGTACTTAACCTTCAAGCTTCCAAAATGGCGGCCGGCGTTACCCGGATTACGAAGTCTACGGTCACGTGATATCTATTGTCTGATATTGCTTGTAACATACATTGTCTACAAAAAGCTTCGGTGTGAGTCAATAATCATAGCTGTGTCACCTCAGCGCAACACTGTCGATATTTTTTCACCCTATCTCATACCCTTCATATTCTTCTCGTAATAATTTCATGAATCCACACGCGTCAAGAACAATCTGCAGCGTCAGCGTGAAACCCACACGTGGACCATACTCGTATGATACAGATATTCGGTTAATGGGGTTATATCAGATATATAATATAGATCACATGATGCAACAAACTCCCGCTTGTCGTGGACGTGTTTGACAACAGATGTTTAATTTGTTGCTATAGGTCGATAACAGGGATTGCTTGGACGGGCCGATGACTCACCATCCAGTCTATATCTAGGCGGAGTAGGCACACTAAAAATCATAAGGGGAGCTCATTACAACTGCACACTGCCGTGAACATACAACTCTGGAGCCATTGTGCACCTACATTGAACAGAGAGTGAAAGTGTGACGCCTCTAGCCTGAACCACAAATACACCTCTGTGTTAAACATATATTTAACCGTTTAGGACCAATAGGCGTGGTTATCAATAGATCACACTGAATGGGTGTGTGTATACGTGCTATTACACATCTCTTATCTATTATACAAATTCAATGGGCAGTTCTTTAAGTTGGTATTTATAATTTTTAGTGACGGTTGGCAGTGGGTGGGTGAGTGAGTGGGTGGGTGGGTGGGTGGGTGAGTGGATGGGTGGGTGGGTGGGTGGGTGGGTGGGTGGGTGAGTGAGTGAGTGAGTGATTGAGTAAGAAAGTGAGCGAGTGAGTGAGTGAGTGAGTGAGTTTACGCCGCTTTAGCAATATTCCAGCAATATCACGGCGGGGACACCAGAAATGGGCTTCACACATTGTACCGATATCCGAAATCGAACCCGGGTGTCACTTCGGCGTGACAAGCGAACGCTTTAACCACTAGGCTACCCGACCGCCCCGGCAATGACTAACTACAAGTCATATAAATCCAACGTTGATGAAGTCTTCTGTTTTTTTCTTTATTCAACATATTCTTTATACATATTTCTTGATATATGTCACAAGGAGTAATTCATTGAAAAATTATACAAAAATATTAACTAAACATCCTCGACCATAATGATACAGGGAATCGTCAATTATACACAAATAAGAAATTCATGTGACTTCCTTGGATAAATTAGCTGTTCCCGTGCTAACCTTAACTTCGACAAATAATGTTCGAGATAACAGTTGCCCCAACAACGTATCTTAAAAATATGATCGTGTTCAAGTTAAAAAGATCTTTACATTGTTCATCGTGTCCACTAAATGGCTGCCACTCGGTCAACTTTGTTTGTAGTACATAACCAACGACAATATTGAGAAGGTCGTCGACTGGATTACCACAGCTCGGGCAACTGGATCAGTGCCATGAGTGAGACCTCATGAAAGATGGCGGCAGGTTGTGAACAAAGTGTTGACTGGGGCAGAATTAAGGGACTTGTAGAGACCGCGTCAATTACCCGTACCTAAACCCCAATTCTCAGTTCCCTATCTCTCTAATGCTGTGTATACCACCAGTGATTGAAACGACAATTTCGAGCCTACTAGTCAAAAGGAAAAACAATTTATTTACGGTACATTGTATTCTACAGTAAAATTAGGATTAATACGGCTCGTGTAAACCACCTGTGTAATTGCCAACAATGGACCTCATGGTTGAAGGGGCTTTTTCACAAGTGGTCTTACATCAAATAATCCCACATGTTATTAACATTGATCAATTATTCGCAATATGCATGCCATCGAAGCGTCAAAAGTACTCTAATGCAAGCGCGATAACACTCACCAATATCTTTGGATACGTATTAGAGACCTTCATAAAATGAGATACTTTAGACCACTGGAATTGATTTGGTCAAATGTTCTCTACTCTCAAATCATATAAGTTTTTACAAATGTAAATTATGTAAATGATCAGCTATCACCATGTTTTTTAATGTTTTCCTTCTATTTCACGTATTGCATCTTGTCTTTGACATACAATACCGGTGTGAGACAAGGAAAGCTACTACCACCGGACTTCTTGCTGTTCATTGCAGGGTAGACAGGACACGGTTATAAAATCTTTCCATATGACCCTCGTATCTTGAACCAGCAGTATCACGACTCGCATAATCACATGCATTGAAATCGTAGGTCCTCTCGGTCACCGCAATGTATTAAACATATTTGAATACACCGTTACCTGTCAGGAAGACACCGCGCTGTAAGGAGCTTCCATACAGAACCGTGACGCTACTTTGAATGGCAATGTGAAGGACATTGTGGTGTGCTGACTACGTTGTTATAGCAGTAGATATTAACGCATGTCATTCGCAGATAACACTATGTCAGAATGTAGAACTAATTTGTCATCTGACCTGACCTTGTTGCAGTTAATATTACATTCGGTGCAAATGAATCATTTCGGCATTTTTCAGGGACATCTATTCTGTAGACCCATTCAGGAAAAAATGAAACTCCCGGGAATAAAATTAAACTGGTAAAGAAATTTATACTCTTTCAGGTCCTGTCTTTGGCAACCATAGAAATGATTATATTGAATTCTAAATTTATATGCCTCTAATCTGACATATCGAAAATAGGATACACGAGAAAAAAGTTCTTGGCATCATCTTGATTGGGGTTTGTTATACCTTTTAGGTCGGGGGTATATAGTTATACCAAGCTTCCGTCCGTCCGTCCGTCCGAAAACTTTGTCCGCGCGATTTCTCTTGAACTATTCAGTGGATTCATCTCAAATTTAGTACATATAATCTGTGTCATATGGAGTGGTGCAGTCAAAAGAAAAAAAATGTTTTTATTAATTTTCCAATTTTTTTTTGAATTTTTCAAACCCTAACCCTATCTATTATTTAGTTTGAAACTACTGACACACAAGGCAGGTCGGGGGTATTAGTGAGCCACGCTCTCTTTTGCCCTTGTTGGTATATAGTTCTAACACTGAGAAACTAGCCATCAGCAAAACCTCCACACGGAACTACGTGAACATGTTAATACAATATATGAACTTGTCACACTCATTAACACAAACCGTAGATGGCTTCACGGAATATTTCGTTACCGTGACAACGCAGTTCGAAGAATAAGTAAACAGAAAGGCGAACTTGTTAAGTAAACCAGTGATTGAAGGCCTGGACGTTCGACAAGTTTGTGACATTACGAGTGAGAAAAACACTAGGTGATTGTTTATTACGCTGATGTATGTGAGTGGATTGACACAGGGAGACGACCACCTGACACCCATACCATCCTCCGTGATGGTCCTAATTACGTTATACAATAGACAGGTTATATGGCTGACTATATAGGTGATCTATGGCTGACCGTTATGGCTATCGTCCCGAGCTCTCAAGTCACCTTTGTTAAAATCTAAGCATAAAAACCATAATTCTATACCTTTGTTATTTAATGAAACATATATTTCCATTGTAATCACTAATCCACCAATATAACTGCTGTCGACCAAGGTGATAGCTACTCAAACGGCGCCTATTGTAACGATGATAGCACGATTGCTTGCTGTTAATGACGTATCGTCAGACAAGGGACAACGAACTTTGACAACCATTGAAAAAGATCCGGGGATGATTATACAGGTACACCGGTAAGACACCGCCAAGTGTGACCATGCTTTTGCCAATCAAACACTTTCAATAGCCAGGTTTCCTCACTATATAGACCATGTTTACAGAGAGAAATCTTATGTCAATGTAACATTTTATGGATGTGAATAGATGCATATATAACTAAGGCGGTTGACTATGTCGGTAGTAGATTGCCCTCGGGGGCTGCCAGCAGTGGGTTTTCAAATGTTACACATATTGCTCATTAATTGTAGGGGTTGGGAATGGGGGTGAGGAGAATCAACAGATGACACACAAAAAAACGTGACAGTTTCATGGAGAGGGTGGTGAAACAGTGCACAATTTTCATAAGGATCATAAAAAAATATTATACATTACTTTTTGTTTTCATAACAAGCTACTTTAAACTTGTCGACATGGAAAAGAGGTGTTGCGAAAAAAATAGATTATCATGCATTTGAGTATTTTTAAGATACTCGTGAACAGTTTTCGACCTAATGATTGATTTGGACTGGTTTAAATGGGACACACATGCATCCTGGTTTTTCGGGTATCTCCAATTTGTCACTGTATTCATAGCGCACTCCACCCTTTAGGAGTGAGTATCTAGTACAAGGTAGACACTTAAAGCCGCAGTTTGCATCGTTTTCCTGGAGATGTTCAAGAGCTTTAAGCTTCCGTAACAGCAATGACAGCCATAAATCTTTAGTTTAAGCCAAAGGGAAATTAAATAAAGATTTGTTCTGGGCGAAGAGGACGTACAGCCACCACACAGGCTTCAGAAGCCAGCCTTACCAGATCCATCCACAAATCAGCGTCCAGCCTGACAGGTACATGTCAACAATGTATGTAAAAGATATTACTTATAACCGTAGTACAGGTTACAGCAGAGATAAACCCGTTACGCCATTCCGCCACTGAAGGAACACTTGATATGTTCAAGTTTGAGTGTCAGATGTAGCTTAATCAGATCCAAGAACCCTTATGCAGCATTACGTATGGCCTATCACATTGCTGGCTGTGAGGAATGCTCTCCAAGTATACAATAGCCAGCAGTGTGCTCCTTGTCACAAGAATAAGTCCCTAGTCCATACCCTGTTCAACAAACATTCTCCATGAGCTTCGAGAGGCGTTGTTTTCAAGCTGTGTCACTTGTCCAACATCAACGGATTATTGTAAGATCTGCGTAAATACTTCAAGGATATGATTTGCTGGAATTGTCTTTAATATCCTGCAATATGCGCCATGCCTACAACGTATTTGTCCATTACGAACATCGTGGTAATTAAATGTCTTAAATGTCGTCAATATGCCAGGCTTGTGTTACTAAGAACAATGCGTACAGATTTACGGTGTCGTTGGTCGTGTAATGAAGATTAATTTCTTTTCGACGTGGACGGTATTCTAAGTCAACGTTTATTGCCGTGACTGTAACGCCCGTGGTGAATAATCGCCCGATCTTGCGGTTATGACCATCACAGCATTACCAGTGTCACAACGCCATTGTCGACCCGACGCAAGACCACGTAGACCTCACCCACGGGTCATGTAGATTCTGGGTTGAGTCTGGTGTCCCACCCAGCCCCCACCCTCGGGCTCCCGTATATCAGGGTCATCAAGCTACGGTGGCAGACAGATAAGCGTGTCACCCGACCCCCTCGGGGGGTATTCACACGCAGAACATGGCGTCTAGCGCTGAAAGTGAATCTGGTCGCCCACCGGGCGTTGCCAACATGCAAAGCGGGGAGCTGACTCGCTGGGTGATCTATGTACCGGTAGTCTATGTTACGTGAGGATATCAATTATTGATAGTACATGTCTTACACGTCACATGTCTACTATTCATAATATTGTTTTAGAACAATAGCGAGTGACAGATTGACAAATAGCAGCCGTGACGAGATGGTGAAGGGTAAAAGCCAACACCGAAATTGTTTGCATATTTGAATATGTTACAGCATGACGAACTGTTATTGCAAATGATCATGCTTGAACGTATGATAGCAAGTGCAGTAGGCATGGTCGAGATGTACCACTCTGCCATTGATATACAAACCACGATGGTAATTATATAATTATTATGTATCAGCGCCAATTATCCGTAGGTTTCCCTTAAGTTTCCACCTTTTGTTATCTTATTACTTTTGTTGTTCTTACGTGTACATCTATATGCTCTCTGCCTCATGTCATTCATTCACCTGATGAAGGAGGAAGCATATACCCCGAAACGTTGCGTTCCTCATTATAAAGAAGTTGACATCAATAAATTCTCTTCCTAATGTGTATCACTTCTAAATGCCTTTCAATGACTTAATAAAAACAACGATGTGAATATCAACAACATGTATTATTAATGAGGTATTGTGTAAAGTTATACAAACATGTGAAAAACCGAAAATTCTGTAGTCCCACTTTTAGCTTTATTTCCAATCCCGTCAATTCAATGATCCCGGCCTATTGACCTAACTTTTATACCAATCCACTGAATGTCAATTGTGGACATTTAAGCTGGACAGCGGCTATTTAGCTACAGGGGTGCATTATGCGTGTCAGCAGGTTACTGATGTGGCCATCCCTTCTGGACGGCGATGTCGCCACGAATTTTAAAGGCGAAATATTCATGTATATCATATTCAGCTCGAGTTTACAGAGCATAACACTGTGTCTTTCGTACTGTATTACGGAAGGCGGTTAGATAATAAAATCCGCAAAAATAAAGAATGGATCAGGGCGCAGACTGCAACCTTGTCACACACCATCTCCGGGTTTCTTGATTTTGACAAGATAAAACGCATCTACTGCATTGAAATGCAAGCTGGATGTAGGATTGTTTGCACATATTAAAATGCAAATGTGTTTATGATGCAGGTCACAGATTCCACTGTTGTACCTGGGCGGTGGCTGATATGGATGTGGAATTCTGCATTCACTATCACGCGTTGAACGTGTGACTGCATTATAAATAAGTCGCTTACCACATGTACCTTTGATGAACATTTTTCACGATTCAGTCAGTGAATAAACCAAATCCGAAAAAAACGACGACCATCAAGATTTAATAGGAGATATCAAATTCTCCGCGTTATTATGTTTCAAAATAGCTATGACTGGCGTGTGCAATAGCACGAAGTAGGCGGTTACGTTCTCTGTTATTCTGCGCATGCGTGACTAGACTCAATATGGCCACCTGGAGCATTTCATTTGATTCGGAATAAAGGCCATCATTCATCCGTCGGGGAGGGAATGAATTATCCCGGAGGCTGATGATGTTCTAAAAGTACCCCCGATACTATTTCAATGTCCTTTCACTATTTCCCCAAACTTTCACAGTCACTGTGAAACTCAAGATGAACCGTTGTCATTTGCCACTCAACATAGACGATCAAATCCATATACGCCTTCAAGAAATTAGAGGTAACACCTGTCTGCAAGGCTACACACAACAATTTATAACTTTCATTTCGAGATTATAAGATAGACCGGACAAATAGTCTATGCCATGTTTTGCGCCTTGGTTCAACAAGCCGTCTCGGGCCCGTGTACATAAAAAGGTGTAAATTACTGAGAAAGACAGCCGAAAAGATTTACTGCTTATGACAAGTTTACTCAAAAGAAACCCCACGTTACAAAGAGCATTCCGCGGGATCTGGGGGTATTGTTGCCAACTCAAAGATACTTTAATCCATACCTGAGATTCCGTTTCCCATTCAATCTTTCCCCAACCTTTTAACAGGTAAACAGGTTAATTGGACATCTTTCCACCGTTCGGAAATGATGAATACAGGTTATCATGCCTTCTGAGTATTGACTAAGATGGCCAGCGCTCAGTCCGACATTGCTGACCAACAGGGGTGTTTGCCTTCACATTAAGGTGGGTGTTTGGGGGTTATAAGGCCGCAGTCTTAAGGGATGGACATGGCTAAGGCAAACTCGCTTCTGTGGTACGCGAGTGTCAGGACAATAGTTTCGCACGGGAACTGTTCTCCTGAGTTGAAGTGACGGATCACTATTAACTCCCACAAAGCCTGCAGCGATCCCAAAGGGGATTGATTGGGAGGGGGCTGAGTCACAGGTAGCTGATGAGGCGCTCCGGGGATACTGATAGCGTACAGGTAATTGAGCTGACAGCATTAATCTTGAAATGAATACCATGTCTCGTTTCACGTCTCAGGTGAGTATTGCACAGCGATTATTGATGTCAGATGGAGTATTAAGTTCAATAGCAATTTCTGTGTGAAATTCACACTACCATTCACACCTGTTTTAAGACACAACATTCGGTTTCAGATATCTTTCTGCACTGATAAAGCCTTCACAATGATCATGCTGTACGTGATTCTAAAGACAATATGTGGACACAGCCACCCACCTGGAACCATAGCTCTGATCGTCATCCCATACCCCCACTCACCCCACCCCACCCATCCCGTGTATCTCTGACCCCGTGTCAGTAGGGGTGCACACGTGGGTGTGACTAATACCCGCTAGGTCAAGGAATGACCTCGCCTGAGTGACCACAAGGACGGACACTCCGGTGCCTCGGTCTAGCCAATTCAGGGTAGGGTGGGGGCCAAGAAAGGGAATTACCGAACGGTCACCTGCTTTTCAGATTAGGGATTCATCCAAAAGAGCACATGGCAAAACGGGCACCTGTTACTTAAACAAGGTTCGTCCAGGTGATCAGTGGTCAGTCCAGGCGGTGAGCAAGTGCAAATTGGCCATCGAGTTTGGCCCCTTCCCAGATCGTGTTGACAACAGCGTTGCCTTCAGACAAAGAGTTCTTGGAAGCGTGCATGATCGAGGCTCGCTATGATCCAGTTGCCTCCCTCGCTGAGTGGTCAGAACATATATTTAATAACACCCCTCAATTCTATTCTCATCCCCTTCCAGCTCTAGCATCCCCTTGCCATACCCTTATAAGACCTAGATTTGACATTAAGAGACCATAGGTTCCCTTTTATTAATCCTTATATGACATTATTTATAAATAACTTTATCTTTGACGAGAAGCTCTTCAGATTGTCACTGTCACCTTTCTTGATCTGTAACAAGGTCGTTCTATGACTCATGTGGGACGCCAGAGTAGACGTGGACCCGAATTGAAGGCATGTCAATGAAGTCCACGTTTTCGCAGTACTTTAAGCCACCACGTTTAACTTAGCGTCAAGGGCTCCATGTTCATATGTCAAGGTCACGTGCGATAATCTTTCGCTTTGAAGGTCAAAGACAAGGACAATGTAACTCTTAAACAAACAGGAGGAGTGCATGGATCATGCACAAGACGACAAGCACACGGTGTAGGGGGTATATATTTACCCGTCCCCACACCTCGAAGCGAACACTACTTCATAGTCTGGTTGCCACGCTGAGGGATTGCACCACATGGAGCAGGACACTGCTCTTGGCTGGCAGAACAAGATCCTCTTGTTGATGTGTTCTAATTAATCACACGAACATGTGCGATGTAACATTGCACTTGGACATGGGAAATTGCCTCGTAACATAGCATCCGTGACATGAGACATCGCATGGTATTGACACCACCTGTATAGCTGGTATACAACTGGAATACAATGGGAAATGAGCGATATGCGTAAATACACTAGGAACATCTGGTGTTCGAGAACCCGTGGGGATTGTTTGTCAAGTATGTGCTGCTACATTGTGTATTGGGTGGACATTCCGGGAAAAGAGTGTGTATGGTTTTACGCCGCATTTAGCAATATTGCAGCAATATCACGGCGAGGGACACAGAAATGAGCTTCACATATTGTACCCATGTGAGAATCGAACCCGGGCCTTCGCCGTGACGACGAACGCTTTAACCACTAGGCTGCCCCACCGCCCCTCCGGGACAAGAACGTGTGAATATATTGTGTATTGGGTGGAGATTCCGGGGCAAGCACGGTGATAAAATTGTGTATTTGGTTGTCACAGTGGCTGTTGAGTATGCACAGAATTTGGAGGGGACTCACGGAAATCATTGGTATGTCTGGTTAAGGCTGGTTTCCTTCTACAGTAAACTACGGTTATAACGAACTCAAAGGGACCACACATTTTAGTTCGTTATAACCGTAGTTCGGTATATACAGCATATATACAGCAAATAGCGTGACCAAAAAAACAGTTCGTTATAAACGTAGTTTACTGTACTTACAGATTGAAACAGAAGCGGTTTAGCTGACTCTGACATTAACTTGTCATGAAAGAATGCATTGACGTCAACGCGGAGCTAAATCATGCCAAAGCAAGTTGTGATGGATGGATGGATGGATGGGATGTAGAAATGGGGGTGGGGATGGTAACGGGTTGGGGTTGTGATGATATGGGGAGTAGGAGTGGTCATACTGGAGGTCAGGGTATGAAGCGATCCCTCACAACACCATTGAGCCAGACGTCTGACTAAACAGGTTTTGTCAACAAGTCGAAGGAAAACACAGCGGTAGTCGAATCGCAAATTCTTTCCTCTCGTGATCAAGCTCTCCATCTTCCCTTGTGCCTCGCTATAGCCACGATTGTGTTTTTCCCACACGTATTTAAACCATGGGTATAAGAACACGCGCAATTCCTAACTAGGTCGAGGTTTTCCGAATGTCAGTTCAATAACTCGTATCATACATTTGACGTATCCCAACGCGGATGTGGTGTAGGGACTTCTTGTTAAGGCGGACGAAGAAGTGAAAGGTGTGATGAGGCAGAAACTGGCGACGTCGACGGCGGATAACGCGCCACCGCTAAACACACGGTAGACCGTCGCAACCGAGTCTCATTAGAAGACTTTCTAATGTAGGTCACGTTATCAGAAACGAGGCGCTGACGTCACGTACTGTAAATCATTTAAGTCTTAAGAATGCGATTATTAAAATTTCTTTCGTGGCCAGCAATTCCAGACGTTCTTTGTGCGGTTTTGACAGTCTCAACAATGCGTATTACGTATGCATAGACAAGGCACATTGCCAGTTGTTCTAAATCAAAACGGCACAGCTTGAAAACAAACTAAACAGTCATGGTTATTGACGGGAACAGATCACTGAGGATTACCGATTACCGTGAGACCTGTCAGGATAGGCTATTAACACGGGCAGATACATTGGAAAAACAACCAATGAAGATCCGGGTAAAAATACGTCTTCATTAACCCGTGCCTGCCGTAAAGGCGACTCTGCTTGTCGTAAAAGGCGACTATGCTTGTCGTAAAAGGCGACTATGCTTGTCGTAAAAGGCGACTAACGGGGTCGGGTGGTCGGGCTCGCCGACATGGTTGATGTATGTCATCGTATCCCAATTGCGTGGGTCGATGCTCATGATGTCAGTCACTGGATTGTCTGACCCAGACTCGATTGTTTACAGACCGCCGTCAAATAGCTGGAATATTGCTAAGTGCGGCGTTAAACAACAAACAAACAAAACAACCTCTGAAAAACAACCCACATTGATAAATATTAGCAGTTGTCAGTCATGCATTTAATACAAATACATTTCATAGGAATGTTTATCATTCATGTTTGACGTGTTTGCATTATATTCGTGTGAATGGTTTATAATCATAGTCGATCTAATTGTAAAACTTCCAAAGCCTATACTACCTTATCACGTTGAATTATTACAATATATTATACTCTTTTGTTGTGTTATCACGTTATGACAGTCTCTAAGGATCTATTTTGTTATCGTCATACAAGTCAACGTTAACCTAACCCACAGCACAAAGCGGACAGCCTGTCATTATCAAAGTGCCGAATATGTCTTCCTGGTTAGGCTTTAAAGTCTCGTCCAATTGCAGATAAACGTTTACGAGAGAGAGAGAGAGGGAGAGAGAGTGTGTGTGTGTGTGTGTGTGTGTGTGTGTGTGTAGAAGAGCGAGAGAGAGAGAGGAAAAAAGAGAGGTGGGATTGGGAGAGAGAGAGTATGTGTGTGTGTGAGAGAGAGTGGGGGCGAGAGAGAGAGAGAGACGTTCGTTTGTTCTTTCCGTCAGTATATATGCAGACACTGGCCCATACGAAGACCGTAACAATAAAATACCAACAATATGACTTCCAACAGTTGATGGTGCTATCTCTTTGGAGTTTATGATCCGAGAGTGAAGAGGGTAGGTGGACGTTCACGGCTTGCCTTCACAGCTTTGTTTACAGCGATTATAGAATATGAAAACTGGAGGGGAAGGGCCGTCATTTCGGCCAGGTATCGCTGATAAAATGACCATAGCCGGCGCATTTGAAGACTGGACTACAAAGTGATTGTCTTGCTTGGGTGGTTTGACTACCCAGGTGGTGGAGACAAATACAAACATATAAATCCGTTGTTCACATATAATAGTTAAAATCTTTTTATGTTGAATATTGACTGCGAGGTGGTTGTCCAAAGTCACACAAACTTTCTGATACGGTACCGGATAGACATGTTGGTGAGTCGCGGCAAAACGTTTCGGGTGCAAGTGTGTATATGATGTCAAAGTAAAATATAAACTCAAAAGTGATTAACATATCTGAAATATGAATACGTCCGTTCAGGCAGATATGGTGTGCGGATAATACGAACATTTATCATAGGCGGGTCAATAACCATGAACAGTATACAGGAGGAACGCCACATTCCCAGCCAGGACCTGGATCAACAGCCATCTAAGCGCTACGACTGTCGTAAGTCAATGCTAAAGTACAGGAGTTACGGTCGTCTTAGCGCTAAGATCGCTTTGTGCAACAGAACCCAGGACCACCGATAAACAAAGAGTTCACAGCACTACGACAGTCGTAAACATGGTGAACTATATACTTACGACAGGTCGTAACTCTACGAACCCTTTGTGGATCGAGAGCCTGGTCAACGCGAAACAGTGTCTATCGCGAAGGAACACAGCGGCCTTAATCAATAGTTCTCACATCATATCAAAGATTCTGTTATCTCTATGTATACGGATGTATGTGTGTACGTACTGTTCCGTGTTTACGAATATGTGTGTACGTGGTGTGACTGTGTATACGAATGTCCACGTGTACCTCTTGTGTCTGGAATGTGTGTAGCTACGACGACCTTTCTGTTCCTAACAATGATAGTTGTAAATAGTGTGTACTTATAGTCCTGGGCCCCGTTCCACAAAGCGATCTTAGCACTAAGGTGATCGTAAGTCCCCTACTTTAACATAGGTTTACGATCATCGTAGCGCTAAGATCGCTTTGTGGAACGGGGCCCTGGGTGCATTATACAAAACAACCTCAGCGCTACGACTGTCGTAAGTCTATGTTATGGTATGGGAGTTACGATCACCTTAGCGCTAAGATCGCTTTGTACAAAGGCATCCTGTTCAATTCAACTTCGCAATGCATCTTATACGTTCAAGACCAAATACGTTGCTCTTATCCCTTAGAATACCCAGAGCGTTATGATTCACAAGGGTACAATGTGTGAAGCCTATTTCTGGTGTCCCCCGTCGTGATATTGCTGGAATGTTTCTAAAAGCCGCGCAAAACCCAACTCACTAACTATGATTTCTAGTGCACGAACATCCACACCCCTACCATTGATCCCGATAGAATCTCTGACCATATAAACCAAGGTAGATGTGCCGGGGATTGCAAGGATCTTGTTTAATCTGATGACAGATCGTGTTTGGTCATTATGATAATGACGGCAAATTACCTCATGCCTTCACAGTCAGCCTTACGTCACATAATGAAACTTATCATGACAAGCATGGGGCAATGATTGGGCTCCCGGGGGTGGAGTTGGAATGTGTTGGGGGTTAGATCCAGGTGTCACGGCAAACCACTGGGAACGTGCTATAATAGTCATATACGTTACCAGAACGGACCATTATTGAAACCGAAACGTATGTCCCATCTAGAACATAAATGATTTACCACTAACACAGGCTGAGACTCAGATTAACATCAATGTAATATACACTCGATCAAGTTACACTGAAAACGGTACCTACACAAAATATTTGAATAATTTCAAAACATAATTTACATATAATTATATTTTTGGATTTTTTTCCAAATTGACACACGCTATTACCCAAAAACAATGTTAAGGCTAATGGTGATCTCTTTGACACCTCATAGCATTTATTATTTTGATGGATACGTTTTTGGCATGCTCGAATTCGCAATATGATCTAAGAAATGTAACATCATGTATTTTTGGTCAAATCTCTGCATATAAAGTTCTTCTAGCATAAAAACAGCGCGATTTGGCATGAAAGGGGACGATATATGACCTAAGACTTGTATTGTATTGCTTGAAAGAAGTCCGATACAATCTCGGGATCCTACTGCGGAACCGTCGCTATCTACAGTTAGCTGGATAGACTTACGCTAGTGTGGCTCCGAAGTTCTGATGATAACAATTGTCTGGGTTTCCTAAAATGTTATATTGGCAACGGCATTCCTAACACGAGGTATAAAAAAACAGTGGAAATACTTCGACAGTTACGTGTCAATGTCATGAGATCTGAACGGATATGACCCTCGACTTAAGTGGGAAAAGAACCGTCATGACATATCACAACCAATTGCAAAAAAAAATTCAAATTATTGTCACATAACTGGTAATTGTGAAGGTTCATAGTAAGGTATCGTTGGCATGTACACACATAATTCTGGGACTGAATCTCCGTAGCAAACGCCCTGTTCGTTTTAGCTACTAGTTGAGAAACCACTCTTGCAGAAAACGATAGGGGATAAACCATACTCCCAGGTACCACCTAATTCATATAACGTTTTATGTCATACTTGCGTTATATTGAACTAACAGGCGGCATTTAAAGCAATTAAATTTGAGGGTTTTAGCTGTTCTCTGGAGTGTAAATGTAAATGACACACCGGCTCTTTAGAACGAGACACGGCGATACAAAAGGTCTTAAATCTCCCGGCATGCACAGTTGGGTGCCAAATTCCTGTCACGTGACCCCCAAACTGTCGCCATCTTGCCCGTGGTCTAGACAAGTTCAGATATATCTTGATTTGTATTCCTTTTATTTCTAACAAATCATTCGTCGACTAAATGCACATGGCTTATTAGAAGGACACAATATTATGTAATATCCTTTGATAATAGCATTTCTTGGAACTTGTTTGTTTCAATGGCGCTGCTGTAACACTTATCATGTGAGACATACATGCATTTAATATGGATATTGAGATATAAAATAATCTCATTGGAATCTAAACATTATATGAAAATGTATAATGTTGTATAATGGCGGAACGGGATAACTAGACACGCGTTACATTCAGCGAGTTATTAATCACGTCAAACTCTGACCGCATTAACCTATTTTTATGACGCTTGTGAAATTAATTTAACCTTCCAACTTTCCCGTTCATCAGAATTAAGCAGCTATTGTAAATATTCTGAATACCGGTGTCTCGTACAGTGACAGTAAGGTCTGGGACAGCTGACATATATGGGGGGACGCTAGAGTTATAGGGGACATGCGATAGGGGTAGGGATTAAGTTGTGTGGGGAGTGATTGAGGGGTAGGTAGCACAGGGAGAGGGAGTGTTGTGGTTCTGTCGGTCAAGTATCACAAATCACAAATCTGGACAAAAGATGTCTCATTACGTCATATCCTGTCATGAGCAATGCAGTGAGTGAGTGAGTATGGTTTTACGCCGCTTTTAGCAATATTCCAGCAATATCACTGCGAGACACCAGAAATGGTCTTCACATGTGCCCATGTGGGGAATCGAACCCGGGCCTTCGGCGTGACGAGCGAACGCTTAAACCACAAGGCTACCCCAACGCCCCCATAAGCAGTACAAGTTATATCAACTATAGGAGTATGCAAACAATGTAGTGAATTAGTGTTAGTGTTATTCATACTGCAAGCATGAATGTGTATATGTTGTGCGACTGAATAACTGTATCTGTCTGCTCAGTGTGATTGCGTGTGCTCCTTGTGACGGTGTGTACGAATCTGTGAATAATTATTGTGATTTCGTGTGATTATGTGTACTTATTGTGACTGAATGAGACGGTGTGTCATAATAGTGACTAAGTGAATGTGTGTGTGCTTAATGTGACTGTGTATACAACTCTATCTTCTTATCGAGTCTGTGCATAATCTCATGAGTGTGTGGGGCTAGTTGTTAAAGCGTTCGCTCGTCTCGCTGAAGGCCCGGGTTCGATTTCTGGTGTCCCCCGACGTATTATTGCTGGAATATTGTTAAAAGCGGAGTAAAACCATACTCACTCACAAGTGTGCGCTTATTGTGCCTGGATGTACTCAATGCAAAAGTGTGCCTCATAATACTATACACATGTATGTGTGTGGTCTAAGCATCGCGAATATTCGTATCAGCACTGTAACTGTGTCTACCTCACTCGATGAATGTGTGTGACCCCGTGGATCACAGCTGTCACAGAGTCGACCACAGACCAGGCATGTCACACATCTACCATGTTGTCAATGTCACGTACAGGGAAAGTCTTATCGCCGGTCCCCCTCCCCGTCCACACTCGAAACCATCGCTAGTCTTCCCATTCACGCGGATCGGTGTCCGTTCATCATTACACCTAAAAACGTGTGTTGTGACAGAAAAACGCTACAGGTGTGTTGTTGTTTTTTAACTTCAGGTGCTAGAAAGGTGCGTTACCCTTTCTTTAGTGATTGTATAGGTGCGTTCTGCAGTGAAACACATGTAAAGACGAGCCTGTGTGTGCCTTATTATCCACTGCCTCCGTGGGGAAACCGCTTAAGATGAAAGAGGATGGAGGTTGTTGTACGTGACTTCTCCCTGTATATCTTTACCTGCACACCTGAGTAAATGTACATGCACCGCGAATAGGACATGTGTGAGCTATCTTTTCCCAATACCCTCGCTTACAATTGCTACAACTCAAATACAATCACGCTGAATGTCGTACCTTCAATTAAAAGTCCCTCTCTTAAAGGGGAGCTTGGCTCTAGCCAATTGCGGTCCTAAGAGTCAAGTCACGTGACTATTCTATCCGCTAACTGGTGTACGTGTTTATCAATCACTGTATGAGTTAATGAGTGAGATGGGTTTAACGCCGCTTTGACATTATTCCAGGTGTAACACGTAGCGTCTGCTTAATGTGGGAGGAAAGCCCTAAGTGATTCAGGTCTCGCATGTCTATCACTTTGGTCAAGCCCACGAGCACGGGTATGGTGTCGACAAACCTAGCAACACAATCGGGGCGAACCGGGATTCGAAACTAGGTTTCTTTATTGCCCAAGGGACGCAACTCTGCATAGCGAATTGCGGCGCCTTAGACAACCGGTAGTGATTATCCTGATTACATGGAGACAATGTCTGTGGTTAAGAATTTCACAAACTTGACTGAGACTTAATGGACATTTGACCGCGAGTGCCTTAAAATTCATCGCGACATCGGTGTCAAAACAGTTAAGCACATATTCAAATTTCCCCAAGTCTAAAAGTTTCCAAATTTTGAAGCATATCACAGCATTATAGGACAACGTGACATATCGCTTTTGACCTGGAAAGTTAACATACATGTAGAGCGTGAACAATCTCGGTGACATCGACAGGTACTCGGTCTTGCCTTACCCCCGGGGACAAGGCCTTTTTCACAGGTTACTAATGAGTCACTAATGCCCCATTGGTCACGCCGACCACCGCGTTTTTATCACTGTCTGCACGTGGCACTTGCTTTTATCGAGCATTGTCACTTTCCCTGGGCCACGTGCAACAGGTGCTCGCGCAGACTCGCCTTTGTTATATCGGGTATTCCCGGAATATTCCGTCAGACATAAAAGATCGAGAAATATTGTTTGCGTGACAGATGAACAGGTGGTCAATGTGTGCAATGAATGTACGTGCGTGTGCATGTGCATGCGCGTTCGTGTGAGATGGACATTAAAGGGTTAATTTTCGCGTGTACAAATCAAAGTACTTTAACATGCTTCAAGCTTTCTGGGCTGGGTCGAGAGTAATTCCTTGGGGCTGTGACACATCAGTCTGTCAAATGACTTGCTTCTTGTCAGCCAATAGGCGCCTGGACTCATAATAATGGCTTAATGTTGTCACAATTAGGTTATTTTAACAAAGATCAACCTCTGTGTTATTAGATTAGTTGTTGCTTGTTACGAGAAGACGATTCTTCAAATTAAAAACTGTTTTATGACTAACAACTAAATTACACATACCAGCTTATAGAGACTGGTATTAGGAACACATATACACTTCATTTTCATATTAAACTCGTTTATCATTCAATGTCAGTTTTAGGCATAACATGGGCGTCATGGCAGCAAGGACGACATAGTTGATGATGGTCCATAGGAGAGGTCAAATCTAGAACGAACCGGTTTAATACTGGAACAAGCCAGATGCCTGCATGACAAACTATCTACAGTGGGTGACGTAAACTACGGACTGTGTATATGATAATTTATCATGGGAGAATACGAAAATACATGGGAATGTCTTTTGTCTGAGGTAATAAATGTCATCAAAAGTGAATTCATAACATCATGGCGATTAAGATGTTGTTCTTTCCACTTCTCAATAACACAACGGATTTCCATGGAAGGCGAAATATTCTTAATGATTATATAATTATTTAATAAATTGTGTAAAAAGCATGGAGCCTTTTGAAAGTGCAAAGCTAATTGTCATGTGTCTATTTCGATATTGTGTTTTTGTTTTCATGAACCGGTTTGCTGAGTTTGAGGAAAGAACACCTGCTAAGAATACAAAATGCAAGATGAGTTTGGGCATTGTGTTCAGGCATTGTCCATAAACGAAATAATACGTGAACCGTGTTTTAATAGTTATAAATGAAGCATATCATTACAGACATGTTGGAGATAGAAATTTAAGAATGTGTGCCACTTTTGATGTTTAGCTCTGGACACTGCGTGACTAATACGTCCTGCGCGACAGTTGGGGTATTTAAAAATTTTAATGTTGACACAATCGATGCAACAACACATGTGCTCAATTCCCCCCACCCACCCCGTTCCTATGGTAATGTGTCGATGCCATATTGTCTGGATAATATGCAGTCATCGTGACGTGGCACAACACACCATATGCAGGCGCACGTGCTGCACACGACTCCAGACAATTGCACCATTAGGTATGGCTGTGATTGATAATGAGATCATCTAAAATGCGAAATTGAGAGAATTAGATTTCTGGATTATTCCCGCTCAGACTCTGAATAGAGAGACATTTTGCCCAAGTACTATAAAGAATAATAATGGCTGAATATTAAATTAGAATAATATTTCGAAAATAAAATAAACTTTGGAACAATAAAATCACGATTATTTATGGAACCCATTGGAAATATGCCAACCAACTCATGGTAATGAAACATCGTGATTATTGGAGGTGTGTGTTACATAGCCAGACGTTTATGTCCTCCGACAGTTAAGTGGTAAGGTCTTAAAGTCTCTTTGAGACTCCTAGTCGTATTCACAACCAACATGTATGACAACATTCACCAATCATTACCGCCCATTCTACAACAAAGAAACAAGCTTCAAACACATCTGCTAATATTACGTCAAGAGCTTGTACTGTAGGGACGGGTAGCTCTTGTACGCCTTCTTAACTTATATCTGTGTTTGAATGTGTGTCAAGTACTTGAGAAAACAGCGCCAAATGACCCGCATTGAAAGAGCATTCAATGAGCTTCCATATTGTTCTCCCAATGCTTTGAGATATCCTTGCCCCATGTCCATGCCCTATCATCAAGGCTTTACCACTCAAACCAAAACAGCTTACGACAGTTTAACCCTGGCGAGGCTTTAGTATTACATCGGGGAAAACACTGAAGGCTTTGGAGGACTCCAATCCCCCCCATCCCCCGGGGCTGGACTTTCAGCGTCTGGACAACGTGCTGTGTGATGTTCGTTAGAACAAAGCGTGAAGTGTGTCTCTGACAACGTCATGTTGTTACACCTATAGTGTAGTGTTAACGCATGTTTTACTGCTTCACGACCAGGCCATGTTGAGCATGGTTACAGAACATATTGTATCTGGGTCACGTTCGGTTACATTTCTGATTACTGTGTAGAGTGTATTGATGGTGTGTGGACGTTTTGAGTTTCAGAATATATGTAGGTCAGGTTCAACTACGACATGACTGTAACTGTACATTGTGTATTGATGGTGTACTGACGTTTTTTTACGTTACAGAGTAAGGTGAAGGTGAAATGGGGTTTACGTCGCGTCAAATATTATTGCACTTATATAGCGACCTGCACGCACGTGTGTGTGGCTGCTTGTACTAGTCTGGACTAATGTAGGTGTATAGTGCTAGCACAATGAGATACCATGCCGCAGTTTAACATGAATACCCCACTCAGACACAGTATACTGACTCCGAGCCGACCAGTCCTTGTTTTACCCCCTTAATGCCAAGCGCCAGGCAGGGTAACAACAAGAACCATCTTTTAAAGTCTTTGGGTATAACGCGGTCGGGGATCGAACCCCGGGCCTTCCGCTATCCGGCGGATGCTCTACCACTAGACCACGGAGGCGGTCGTTTCAGAATAAGGTGTCTAGGGGATGATGTACTGACTTTATGTCCAATATAGTCAACGAATTGATATAAATTCGCGAACACGCTGGTATATGTACTGAAAACATAGAAATCATCGTTCAATACACTAACGTGCTGAATCTATGCATGACTGTTTTAATACTACTTCATTCCATCCCCGATGGCGAGTTCCTGGATTGTAGCTGTGTTGTTTGGAGTCTTGGCATGTGTGTACTCCCCTGAACCCCCTCAGGGAATGTCAGCCATGATTCTTGAGAGGCCAAAAATCCGAAGTGGACAGTCATCACACTTGAGCCAACTCGGACAGCGAGTCCACGTACGTCAAGGTGTTTAACCATCACCACGAAGCCAACAGTCCATAACCCATAAGTTTCCCCTGGGTGTTGATTATAAAACAGTATCGTTGCGGTGTTGACTTATTCCGAGACAACTACTTCTGTAGGTACAGTGAAACCTCGCTGGCAATGAAAGCTCCTCTAACAATGCTCTTAAACAGACAAGAGCCAAGAGTAAAAGTCCTTAAATGTCCTTAAATGTCCATCATTGGTATCTGGGACAACGCATTGAATCGTGTACTGTTGTTTACTTAACAGGTTCGGGATAATGAGGTGTCGGTGCTTCTTTTGAGAAGAAAGCCAAAACAATTTGTTTCAAAAGGACTATGTATCATTTCAAAAAACAAAAATCCGAACACGTCATTAATGTTTTGGAGCCCCAAACATGCTTCCTTTTTCCGATCCGTCTACATATAGACTGTGCAGCAGAAACAAGTTCGTCTAGTCATACATCGTCTGTGCAGGCAGACTGCGGACAACATCTTTAATCTGCCGCCATCATACTTCCGGTAATGAAATGAATTGAATGGTTGTATGGGAAGTAGCCTTACCTTGTACTGTTCGAACACTGCGAGTGCGCGTGCGTAGCCTTCCTTGGAATACACACATATCGCCGACAGAAGTTCAAAGATCTGTTTCTTCACTGAAATGTCGCCCGTATCCAAACCTGCAACAGAGTGTCAATATTGATCAAACAGTTAATCACATACAGAGGTTGTAGAGTCGAAGGGGGGTAGCGGCGTGTTGAGGGGACAGAGAAGGGCGAGAGGGGAGCATTTAGTCGTCAGGTTCTCTGTTGACTTGTTGACATTGCCAATAAGGGCAACCAACGACAAATACTAGCAATTAATTCGTCCACAGCCTGAGTTTAATCAGTATACGCCTTGGTTCGACGCCATATCATCTCGCATCAGCCTGCGCAAAAAGGATTGTTTTTCGGGAATGTGTTACTAATTTTATTAATTAATCCCTCATCAACGTCTACAACATGCCACTTCATTAGGACGAGCGTAAATAACGTAAACCTTGGTTGATGGCAGTATTATCTCAAATCCACCACTGGCAAGAAAAAATAATGTGAGGTCGTTTTTCTGTCATTTTGTCAGGCAACACACAAACAAGTATTTAGTTATGCAAATTGCATCAGTGGCAGCTAAAAGGGTAGGACATGCCTACCCGTGACCGATTTTTCTTATTGAGGTTATATATTTAAGAAAATGACTTGATTACCCCTAAAGTCATATGCTATTTCTTTATATTTCTTTTCAAAATCAGCAACCAATGCTTGTCGTAAGAGGCGACTAATCGGGTGGTCACGCACGCTGACATGGTTGATGCATGTCATCGATCCCAATTGCGTGGATCGATGCTCATGATGTCAATCACTGGATTGTCTGGTTCAGACTCGATTATTTACAGACCGCGAGTCATATAGCTGGAATATTGCTGATTGCGGCGTTAAACAACAAACAAACCAAACCAAATCTTATCGAAATCAATTGTTGTAACAACTTAAAATAATGAACACAAAAATTTTAATATGAATTATAACTCCGTATACGGTGTGTCCTTTTCGCCATCCAAACACCTTCCTGAACCGCTACTGGTAGTTACCAGATCATGCTTTGGGCGTGATTTCCGTGAGAATACTGTAGAAGCGCTAGTCCTTAGTACCATACACAGCTCCCCCGATTTCAATATCCATGTTTGTGAACTAGCCCCCATTTTCTTTATTGAATAGAGATATGGTTTGCCTTGTTGCTTCGCGTCAATGACCTGTGACAGTAAGATTTACATTAACAACTACACGGAGACTAGTTATTTCTGTGTCCGGTTGAATGTCCGCGTGGTCATCATGCGCCCCTTTGTGGTTTATCGCCCTGAGATCAGCTGACCACAATGGCACGTGCAGAGGTGACCCTTTTCATGTCGCCGCCGCATCTGTCCGTACTGTCATCTCGGACTGACCGGACACTGGCGATCATCCGAGAATGTCACCTCGAAACATAGGGCCTGGCTCTGCCAAGACAAACCCAGCTCATATCTTTGTATTTGCTTAAACATACACTTCCACGACATCAATGGTGAACCCGTGGTGCATTTAGGTGTATTACTATCCAAAACACCCAACCAGGTTTGACACCTTATTCTTGAATTAGTCATTTACAAAATATCATTATTCCCTATTTTTAAAGTTTTAACTAGACTAGCGATTCTTACATCACGTCCTATATCTGTTCTGATGGGCGATGGTATTGAAGAAATTTAGTCCAATGATCTTCCGTGTTTATACAGACGTGGGAATTTTGTTTGCTGTTTTTTTCCACAACAGAGCTGCCTCATTGTTGTATAGATCTGTGTGTTACGGAGATGGGGACGAGTCGGTGTGACACAGGAATTAGACTTCGGTTGGTAATCGATCGATGGATGGGCTCACGCAGCACAAAGAATACAAACAGCAGTCTCTGATTCATCATGCAGCAGGCAAACGTCAGTCAACTTTATAATATTGCCCATGTATGGTAACACTGCCAACGTGTTCGTTGTTGTTAATGTCTGAGGACGTTGTCTTTTGTTTCCGAGTACAGTAAACTACGGTTATAACGAACTCAAAGGGACTACTAATTTTAGTTCGTTATAACCGTAGTTCGTTATAAGTACATAAACAGCATGACTACAGCAAGTAGTCGGGACCAAAAAGTAAGTTCGTTATATCCGTCAGTTCGTTATAAGCGTGTTCGTTATAACCGTAGTTTACTGTACGTGTCTCTTAACTTCAGAGTGCGTTGTCTTTAACATCTTAATATACATCACCGCATGTGTTAGATATAAATATCCCATGAGTATTTTCCAGACTAATTCCAATTATCCAGGGTATAATATCCCCATTATGTTGAATAAAAAAACCAAGGCCCATTCGCCACGTAACGTCGTTTGGAGCACGATTCGAATGAAACGAAGCTAAAAATAGCCATCCAATCAAATTACACTCGAGAGAAATTCTGTGCGACGTTGTTTTCGAAATGGAGACGGTGACGTCACTTCCGTAAAGAGGCTACGGTGGCGAATGGGTACAGGGCTTTGATCATAATAAAAGGGATATATAATACACTGGATATTCGGATATGTCCCCAGAAAGTGTTGGCAATAAAACCAGCACGTGTAAGGACCGACATTACTGAAGTATAACAGCTCGTACGATTTTTAAGTATCACACTGGGGTTTGTCCAAAAATGCCACACCGCTCAATCAAACGCTACGATGGTGTTAGGGTCATGTCACACTTGATGTATATTCAAAATAACAACTTTTTTCAGAGACAATCATGACAAAAATGAATTTAAAGAGAGATACTAAAGGCTATGTTTATACGTGTCTCTTAAAGTCAGACGATGCTCAAGATCAGCATCTGTTGTCGCAGTAGTTTATTGGCTGATGATGGCATAGTGTAGACGTCGGACTACACGAGAGGGGGAGTGGTTATGTGTGTGTGTGGGGGGGGGGGGGGGGGGGGGGGGGGGGGTGACAGTGACTCATTCACCCCTTATCGTCTTCAGCTTCTACGACCACTTCAAAGCCGCTCACGTCCTCTCCGGGTGGCGGAAGGAAAATACCCCTTTGATTAAGGTAAATACGTGATGTGAGTATTTGAAATTGCGTTGGGATTCAATAAATACTAATCCACAACTGTAACGTAATTCCATGTAAAGGCCCTTTGAAAATGTATTTGTGCAGGATCAAATCTAGAACTTTCAACGAATGTCGCTTAAAAAAACACAAAAGAATCTGAAATGAATATGCAATTTCTAGAGTTATTCAAATATCAAACATATTGCTTGTTGATAGAATTCACATCAGGTGTCGCTGTTTGGTTTCTGAGGTTTGAAGGGAGAAGGACGTTCAAAAAGAACTCTTTTGTCCTCATCCACGTCGGTCTGTGGCTGGAGGTCCATGTAACCCTCCATGGTATTGTCCAGTGTCTGGACGGTCCAGCTGGACAGGTACAGGACAGGTAACTCCTTGTCCACCCGGGGTGACCGCTCACTGTCTGGGTGACCCGTCGGGTCATAGGTCATGGGATAACAGACCAACAAAACAAACAATATCACAGAGCAGTGTTACCAACAAGAAATGTGGATTAGTGTTCATGTGGGTATTAAGTCTTTGGAACGAAGGACTGGTACAGGACGAATATAATGTAAAGGAAGGACAGATGAATAGAGACCTAAATGATCAACAGACGGTGGAAGCTTCAGCGATGGAACAACATGACCGCGTCAGGGGTTGGGTGATGGAACGGTCACTTGGGGTGGGGATTGTTTCGTGGAGGCTTAAATTGAGAAAAAAAAATCTTGTTTTTTAACTCCAAAAAGTACTAGAATCTGTACTTAACTAAGAAGGTGTTATCCCAAATATAACATTTGTTTACTTGTAACGTTGGGGGAAGGGATAGGGTCGATGACGAGGACCGAGAACGATGTTTGTGTGTTCGGGGTAGATCTCTGGGAGTCGGGGAACGGGGGTTGTGTTTACTCTTGTGAGATAAGAGAGTGTGTGTGTGTGTGTGGGGGGGGGGGGGGGGGGGGGGGGGGTGTTATACCTCGCATTAACCATTTGAAACCTGCCATCAGCAATAAAACTGCAGTCTCAAAAGGAAAACGTCTCCAGACAGCGATATCTGAGTTCCATAATTAAAGCATGAAGGGGAAGTCGCCATTGTTAGCTAGACGCAGACATATTGGTTTTCCTACAAGCCCAAATGAAAACGTCAACATCGCCATCTGCCGTATTGACTGAGTAAATCCACAACAGATAGCAGCACGTCATGGGAAAAAACGAATTATGAAAATGTTTTTCCACCACATTTTCAAACCCGTGTTGCAATTTAACACTGTTTCCAGTGCACCCTGAAACAACTAGAGAACTATCACTTCATGACTTCTCTGTGTTAGTGTGGCAACTGCAAGTTCAATAATCGTGGTTCACAATCAAGACTTGTCGCTCTGCTATAGAGGAAGAACCTGGAAGCGACAAATGTGCCTCTTGTTGGACCTTAAATGTACATATCGTCAATGTTGTACAATTACAGATGGTACCCAATTAACTGAAATATAATATTTAAAAAACTCCACCTCAATCCACCAATAACTTTTCAAACCATTTGTGAATCTAATAAATGCTTTTTATACAATCGAATCATTATTCTTGATCAAAATTATACTTTTTATCATTGTAGCCCTTTTCCGAACCAGATGGCGCGGACTTGTTTGAAACGGGTAGACGCTCCGGGTGGATGAGGTATCACAACTACCAGAGCGAGCGTCGGGTAGCCAGTCAGCTACCCATTCACACACAGGCCATACACTTAACGCTAGCACCCCTTCTATAGCCCTGTTCACCTCACGTTGAACGTCTCACCATGAACCCCGAACAGCGTACAACGGGCAAGCATAGCCATTGAAGAAGTTACTTTAAGAATATAATGAATACTAATATACTTAATAGTATCCCAACGCAAATACATGTTTAATACAACACCATGACTAAAGCTGGCCGAATACGAACGAACATGTACCGAGTCTGCACATGTATCTAAGTGTTTGAACAGTGTCGTGTTAAGGGGATCATTTAAAATATCCGATAACTATTCAAGTATGATTCATATATTATGCATGTTGGTAAGTTAAACCAATGTTACCGCACAAAGTAGGGATTAAACTAAATTTAACCTTGTTTGTATTTGTGGTTAGACAACGTTTGTGTTATGAATTAGGTTTTCGTGTCAGTATTTTACAATACTAGCAGTATAGGTTCAGTTAAATTTTGACTGAATTGTTTTTCTCAACACGGAAGTTATTGAATCATTTCACCTAAAGGTAACAACCACTGAATCATAGATGCCTAGGGGTTACCTGTGAGTTCAAAGAGATTCGCTTGATCTGAATGTATATTGTTATACCAGGTATTGTGTGTCATTATTATATATATTAATTAATTGCAAAACGATATCATTTAATATACGTAGTAAGCACATGTAGATTTACTCCGTGCCAAACTCGACTAATCCTAGCGTTACAAAATGAAATACCACTATCACGTTCACGTTTGTTTAAGACTGTATTACTTATCACCAGTGATTAAGCGTTAAATATAAGTTAAATAACAGTTTAATGCACGTACTATATTCTATAAAATCATCACAATAGGTAGAGCATGATATGATAATTTAAAAGTTTAATATGGGGATAGTGAAGTGACATTTAACAGCATGTTGTTTATTCTCTTATTAGTTAAACTAACACTTTTAAATACATAAAATATTCAACCAAAACACGAATCAATTTGGAGGGACTATATTAAAGCTACGATTGAACCAGAGTGAGGGAGTCGCTTTTGCGTTTGTCATCACTTGAAAATGTGTGTCAAACTGGCCGGCATCGCCTCTAGTCAGCAGAGGAATATTTCCACACCACTCCGAATTGGCTCGACTCCAGGGAGAACGCTACAGGTAAAACTGAAAGGACAGGTATCACAGGTAGGTCGCTCAGGTAGACCAGGTGCGAGATGCTCTAGGTGATGATGGATGGGCCGAAAACATCATCCCCGGGTGTGGAGTATTGTTTAAGCTGCGTGCCAGGTTTTACGAATATTAGCCTGGGGACCTATTGCGATTAATTAGACAGTATTTAGCTCTCGATTTGACTGGTGTTCTCAGTCTCGCATTTTCACTGCAATCTAATCTTCCTTGTATCAGCATCTGGTGACATTCCACTTTGAAACAATAAAAATGATAATCTTAACGATATGTTCTACGTTTGAGAAAATATGAGAATTTTTATGAAACATTTTCCCGAAACAGAAACGGATCCCACAGAGTAAAACCACCGATGACTAATCTGCGGTTGTGTCTAAAATTGAAATACAATTCAATCAAAATTGTTTAATTTAAAAAAATATATATAATTATCGACACATGTAGAGAAAGTGTTGAAATCATATTAAAAAGGTGATGACGTGTGTGTTCTAGAACTGTCTATTCTATTGATAATTCAAATTTTAAGTTTCACAAAACTGAATGATCCAGTCCCCCGAGACGAAAGGATTCTTCAGGTGAAACAAAATGCCAGAACGTTCGTCCGCCGCACAGCGTTCAAACATCCCCCCCCCCCCCCCCCCCTCCCCTTCACTTCACCTGGCCTAAAGGCTACTTGTGTTGACAGTATGGTTGTCTCTTGTCTTGTCACAGTCATTTCTATACGTCCAACATCACCTACAGTTCTTATAGCTCTAACTCGGCTCTCAAACAGCTTCCTTAATAATTATTAGCACATCTGTCGCTTTTAAACAACACATTGGTGATTAAAACCGCACTTAAAGGCAAAATTCCGTGTTAGCTGCCGCCTAGACCCGGTAAACATTACAAGCTGGCTAAGAGCAGTGAGACTGTCCGGGGACATATGTGGTGCAATTCTCTGACTACGGTGGCAGTTGTCAGATTTTCACCTGTGTTCTGTGATATGTTCTTACCTGTGGAGAACTTGCGTATAAAGTCCTCGTTCTCTATAATATAATCCAAGCTGGTTTGAGAACTCATGACTGCCCGTATGCACTGAATAATCACAATTCGAAGTACCACACAGTAAAATCTCCCACACTTTTGTCTTCTAGACTTGTCCAAACTTTTAAACAGTATCCCCAATCCATGATTGTGAAGAAAATCTGAAAGCCATTCGTCGTCGCATTTCAGTTTGCGCTTCAGCGCGATATAGGTTTGAATGCGAGGCGCTCGGTCTAGCGCTAAGGCGGTTTCCACTTCAATGCGTGGATCGTTTGCTCTTACTGCTGCACAGGTCGTCGCTGATTGGTTAAGAGCGTAACCAATCACACGCTTCATCTTACACAAGCCTGGGCCATTGTCGAGATGGTAACTTTCGTCCATTTTGAAAGTTTCATACACCTGAAAATAAAGAAATAAAGATGTGATTAGTGCTTTTAACTTATATGATACGACCGATAATATTCGATAGTATGATTAAGGAACTAAGTATTATAATTTATATTAAACAAAATTTACAAACTAATGTGGGTACAATTTTACCAAACAATGAATGTTGACAAATGCGCGTCAGGTTATAATTGTAATTATAATAACTAATATGTGGTTGGCATTTGAAAGGTTTTCTGCACTTTATTTACTATTTTGTGTTGAAAATACCCAACATACGCCTAGCACGATAAAATTACAATATTTGGAGGATTTCATAATTCTGGGAAAGAGTGGCATGCATATCACATTTCTGGGGGATAAAGAAGCCATGTCACGGCCATGTGAAATAATGAGCAATGGTTTATTATTAGAAACATACCTGTGTTTACAAGTTTAGTTTTCAGTCTAATATATCAGAACTCCCGTGGATATGCATTTGTTGAGTAAACATAATACGAGGGAGGGCACAGATGCGTTTACCGAAGCCATCACGCTCTGTGATTTTCTATCTTGAAATTCCTCGGTTGTGTATTGATATGTAAATTTATTTTTCAAATATTTGACAGACTTGTGTATGAAAGAGCGGAGACATTTTATTACGGTTTTGTCGCTATACGCTTTAAACAAGCTGTTAAAGTAGCCACATGCTCGCTGTGCCTACCAGGTAAAATGAAAATGTTCAATTATCGAAGTTTCGATAATTATACAGTTTTAACCACACACAAAATTAATAAAATATAAAATTGGATTAATACATTAATTTTATTTTTAAATTAAACGTTTTCGTTTTATTTCAGTCAGCGTTACCCTCGTTAACCCGAACATTACTGTACTGAAATCGACGGTATTTACAGAATTCCGGATTATCGAATCTTGGGTAATTAGCAAAATTCCGTTTATTGTATTTAAACATTCAAAACAGTAATCGTTTGTTCTTTTCGTTTTATTGACGAACGGTGTCCTGGTTTGTTGTAGGAATTTCATTTGTTGATTTCCTAATGTCGATGAATCGAGTTGACTAACGTAGGTGATAGTGTATGGTAGTAACCGTGAACATAATGTATGTGATGCTAAAGCTGATATGACCCTGTGTAGGTTGTTGTGTGCATGTACAGGCCACAAGCAGGCCACAATCGGGATGAGACAGAGTGTGAACATGACCATGCAGTACTGCACAACGCCGATGGTTGAGTGAGCCTCTATCAACTCCAGCAATTACACGGAAGTACCTAGTATGTTAGACTAACATCTAGTCTCTGAAATGAACATATCGTACAGAAAAAACAGTTGTTCAGTTATCTTAATAAAAATATAATAAAAGGGAGCCCAGTGACTCTCTTCATTTTCAGATATCCTGATAGTGCAGTAATCTAGACTTGCCAAACATTGTAGACTTGCATGGGCTGTATTTGATATATATTTGTATCAGGGTCTGTAAGACTGACTACTAGTATGTCTGCACTCATTATGCCCTCTCAGGGAATAGTCCCAGTTCCATACGGTAACGAGGCATGAGAGATATTGTAAGAGACGTTTTATCATGTTTGACTTTATTTCCTTTAAACCCCGTTAATCCGTACCGTACATACCCCCGTGAAATCGTCCGGATTAACAATATTCCGGTTTAAGGAATCTTGGGTAAACAGTAATATAAACGTTCCGAACACCGAGTCAGTTTTACGGGATTCCGGACTAACAAGGTTTTACTGTATAGGGAATGGTTTCTTCAGATGATTTTTAATAAGTTGGATCTTTAAATATCATATAGTCCTGCACGATGACCGTGGAATATATTTATTTTATGAAAAAAAGATAATCTAGAAATGCATACAAAAGCAAGTCTAGCCAGCTCAAGCTATCTCTATTCCACAAATCAGCTAGGGAAATTAATTTTATTTTTAGAGTCAAGAAGGATATTGTGTAATATAAGATTTCAGAGACTAAATGTTAGTCTAAATATAATAAAATTCAAAGATATAAAATACTGTCTGCAAGACGTTACTGTATTTGGTAAAGATCTCAAGTGTTTACGTGAAAAAACTATTTAGTTGGTGTTGAAGTATTATGAAGATATTCCTGACTTTACAGCGACAGAACATATGCATCGAGACAACGTGTATGCGGTAGGATAGCTTAGTGGTTAAAGCGTTCTCTCATCACGCCGAAGCCCCGGGTTCGAATCCCCACATGGGTACAATTTGTGAGGCCCATTTCTTGTGTTCTCCACTGTGGTATTGTTGGAACGTTGTTAATCGTAGAATCCAACTCACTCACGGACAATAAGATACGTATCCATTGCTTTTCAGTATATGAAAAGGTTTCATGGCGTTAAAGCATAGGTAGAAATATTGATATTTCTTTACAGAGTATTAGAACGATATGCATGGTATTGAAGTATAGGGAACAGTATATGCATGATGTGACAGTATAAGTGAGTGAGTGACTTTGATTTTACGCCGCTCTTAGCAATATTCCAGCAATATCACAGCGGGGGACACCAGAAATGGGCTTCACACATTGTACCCATGTCGGGAATTGAACCCGGGTCTTTGGCCTGACGAGCGAACGCTTTAACCACTAGGCTACCCGACCGTCCCGTGACAGTGTAAAAATTGTATGCATTGCGTTGCTTTATATCTATATGCATGACGTTAAAGTATGCGAAAGATGTGCATGACGTTAAAGGATAAGCGACAATATCAGCATGACGGTCGATTATGAGATGGACGCACGTCACGTTACGTCACATTACGTGCGCTCGCGGTGTTCGGGTAATCATATCCCTAGGGGCTGGGGGTAGGGTCTCATACAGTCGCAATTTAAAATGTGAGTATACAGTTGGTTGAAAGCGAAGGTTGAAGTCATTCTCACACTGACGGACCAAGTAAAAGCGCAAGTTTTTGTCAACATTCAGTCAAAGGATTATCTGTTGGAAGTTATGTAATATGATATATCAATACAAACACGGTGTCATTGATACTTTTTCGAGTATGAGTGAGTATGGTTTTACGGCGCTTTATACAATATTTACGCATTATCATGGCGCGGAAGCCCAGAAATAGACATTGTACCTGTGTGGAGAATCGAACCCAAGCATCGGTGTGACGGGCGAGCGATTTAAACCGCTAAGCTACCCTACAGCCCCTTATTGTCAAGAACAGTACCTCCTGTTCTTGTCAAACTACGTGACCTGTGAAGATCCGGGGTAGAATAGGTCTTCAGCAACCAATGCCTGCCGTAAAAGGCGACTGTGCTTGTCGTAAAAGGAGACAAACGGGATCGGATGGTCAGGCTCGCTGACTTGATGCATGTCATCGTTTCCCAATTGCGTGGATCGATGCTCATGAGGTCAATCACTGGATTGTCTGGTCCAGACTCGATTATTTACAGACCGCCGTCATAAAGCTGGAATATTGCTGAGTGCAGCGTTAAACAACAAACAAACAAACTACGTCATCTCCATATTAATCCGCTACACTGTACGAGTTCATGCTTATATTACTCAGGAACCGGGGTCAACTGGTCTACCAACCCGTATTGGGCGGTAGGGTCAAGGGGAGATAATCCCATGTCCTTGTATCAAGGGGAGATAATCCCGTGTCCTCATCACTAATCCTTCTCCCTAATGAGGATCAATACTCTCTAATTACATGTCCTGGCGGGGACAGCGCCGTGGGGGTCGGGACAGGCTGACCTGGTCACAAAGACCCTCGACGTAGGAGGTCACGATGACTATCTGAATGGACGCGATGATGTTACGTCATGACGCTACCAAGACTCTGCTATCTTCTTACTCGTTGACTTCCACTGACTGATAAACAAAGGGGCGTTACTTCTTGAACCAGAGACAGCATATCGTATGCTTATCAGCTTCACGTAGAGAAAGAAAATTATTAGTAAGTGATTCTGTAAGAAACGACAGTTGTATAGACTTGTTATTATATATTTCCGTAGCTTTTACCTAGTTGCACTTTTAAAATTGAAATATGAAAACGGTTTTTACAGTTTTTGAAATCTTGCGTCATGGGTATGGAACGAATTTCAATTTCTCTTCAAATCTCTTTTCTCTTGATACCTCAATGTATTTGTGCATCGATGATAATGCTGAATATCATAAACAGGCCAGCAATAGTTCTATGCATAACATAGCGCTGTCGACCCAAGCAACTTTCATTCAAGTCTTGAGTCAAGTCTCTTTGCCCGTGATGCTGACTTACATGTAACTGTAAGTACCCTACTAATATTCAGTGATGACCCTAACTAAACAGTGAGTGAGTGAGTTGGGTTTAACGCCGCTTTTAACAGTATTCCAGTTATATCAAGGCGTGTCAGCTTAATGTGGGAGGAAAGCCCGAAATGATGCAGGTCTTAGACGTTTACCACTTCGGTGAAACCCACGAGCACAGGTATGGTTCTGACAAACCTAGAAACAGAAACGGGGCGAACCGGGATTCGAACCCACAATCATAGGTTTCTGGCGTGCCCAAGGGACGCAACTCTGCACAGCGAATCGCGGCGCTTTAGACGACTGGGCCACCCGTGCCCCCTCCTAACTAAACAGAGGCGATGTCTCAGTTTCACAAATGACGTCTGATATAAATGTCAAGAACTAGACTTGAAATGAAACCACGGAACCACGGTGTATTGTCTCTTTGCTGATATTTAATCATTCTCTGAAGCATTGTTTAGAAAACATTATTCGATCAATTTTGCGCCTTTCCAGTTTTGATTAACGCAGCTTTGAACAATAACCTCTTATCTGAAAGGCCGCTTCTTGATAGACCAAGAAACATAGTCAGAGCGAATTTGGGATTCGAAAACCCAATCATCGGTTCCTGTCACGACTAAGGGACACAATTTCCACACTCAACTAATATGCCTGAATATATTGATACACTGTGATGAAATATCTGCGACTTATAAAACTACTGGTGGCACGGAAAGAGGGAGGGAGGTTTCTACTGTCGTATATAAATATGACGGTCAGGTCGTTATTGTGCTTGGACACTGGAACAGCCTCGATCGGTTTTCGTTAAGGGAGATAATCTCATATCAAAGACGAGCTTACGTGTTTAGAGAAAATCTCCATCAACAACAATATTCAAGGAACAAATGAGGTCAAGAGTTAAGATATCATTTTAATGTAGGCATGTTTGTTTGTACGAGAGGACTTCTGATGTTTCATCTTCCAGCAGCTCCAGCCTTTGGTGTCTACATTTCACAACCTTTGAGATTCAATCGAGCATACTCTTTCCACAAAGATTTCACACAGCCCCATACGACTCTTCTTGTTGTTGTCAGAGGTTGTTTGATTAAGGCTGTAACATTCAAGGCCTCGGTAAAGCTTTCAATTTTTTTTATGGTAGACAGGTGGAGGAAATTTCCAAATTTGACGCATCAGTGACACAAATTATGTCCGATGCAATTCTCTATTTTTATTTGTGCCATATGTTCCCGTGTTTGTTCAGGTGAAGAATTGACTTGCCTTTTCATGTGTTTGTGACAGGTACCAACAATGGGGCAGGATTTGCGCACCTTTTCGCGAACTGTGATTCATAAACACGTGCGCAATGATCTGGATAAACATCGCATTGAAATAATACAGAAGTTAAAATCAAAAAGTCATCTCCGTCTTCTAGAATGCCACGTATAGATATCCACCGATTACAAGTGATCGCAATAGATATTCAATGCAGATCAAGATAGTAACATGCCTTAATAATTATATATAGGTGATGTACAATAAATATGAACAGATGTTTTAAAGTGGATATATTATTAGGTGATATTTGACACATATTTGGCCAGATATAAGAATTGTTGGGGATATAAAGAAGTCGTTGTTGGCGAAGAGCTTCACACTTAAAAACATAGTGAACTCGTCTCCAACAGCAAATAAATTGCATAGTGTACAGACGCGGTATTCTCTCGGTAACCCTCGCCATCGGCCGGTTTCAATAGGCAAATAAGGATTCAATGTACGAAAATGTAAAATCGGCAGGTAGATAGTTTTGGGAAGTAATAGAAAATTTTCGAATTTTGGTAATTCTTTAAAGTGTTGGTAATACAAACATTTTGAACTTGATAAGATACATTCTCGCCACTGTTGAATAAATTGGTCTTTAAGAAATTTCTCGAGCTCTGAAACCAGCCATGAAGTGTAGCAAATAGATGGGTTTATGAATACTTCTGACAGTCCGACATCATTTAGTATTTTTTTCACTGTTGCTATCCATTTAAACGATTTTGCAGTTACATCATGATCTTGAATCAAATAATTATATAAAATATTAGATAACTTTGTGGGACCGGTAAAATTCGTTAATTTAGGTCAGAAGGGAAAGGGTCCAGTTAATCTTTTTTTAGTAACTCCAACCTGTCAGGTGCTATAATGTTTCAATCAAGAATAAGCCACGGAGCGCGACAGATGGAGCATGACCCCTCACCTCTTGTTATTAACTATGACATGTTTGTTTAGGTCAGATTTAAGTAATAATACAAATTAATTCAATGTTTATGTTTGTATATGACCTTCGCTTGTCGTCCATATCGGCTTGTAGCCAGTGACACTGATTGGCCGTATTGCGAGCCTAGCCTCGAGGTACCGGTGTTACGGTGAAGACAAGGCGTCAGGGGTGTTCTGAGCATAATGCTTATACAAATAAACATATTTAATCTCCATTGATGCTGAGGGTTCAGATGTTTCTTGTGAATGTATTAATGCAGCTGTGTGACTTGTAGTAATTTTATTCCAGAAGAACTTTGTTGGTATTCTTATTTCGAACAAAATGCATTCAATAAATCTCTAATATTTTTACATCTTGTGGTTTAATAGGAATCGGAGAATTGAAAATGAAGGCATTGTTGATTTAATAAATGTAAAATTACACTGTTGATAATCAAGTAAATAAATGCGCGTATCTTTTTCTTAATATGGATTTATCGTCGGTAAACTTCAAATGAAATTTGTCACCATAGCTACCCCCTGCAGCGTCATCCCAAAGCGATCAGCGTTGTTGTCTTAGCCGGAGCCTAATTAACGGGTAATTAATAGCATCCGTCAGATTATGATGTTATCCTTTTGTATATTCCCGTAATTAGCAACCTATTTAGTGAATAGGTGAGCCTAGCCACTAACACACACACCTACACCCGTTTCATGTTTCATGTTTCATGTGACTAGTTTACAGAGCAAATTAAATAGAAACAAAGGTCCTTATTAACCTGTATTAAACTTTGACGTGTGTTGACAGACGTAATTAGAGAAGCAGGTAGGTATTAGTTTGGTAATGCGATGTTAATCAATGTAATTAATTTTCACATGTACGTTTTTGGTATGTTGATACAGTGTTTGTGGCTACTGGTGTTTTAATGAGATTAAGTAATAATGCATCATTGTGATGCTAATTTTGTCAAATTGCATTCAATCCTTCTATTGAACCAGGTAACCGCAAGTACGTTTCGCCTTTCAAAATTGATCATTTGGGTTGAATTAATTGAAGTAATGACAGTATATTATTCCACTTAACTCTAACTTTTTCGGATATACATGCATTATAATATTATTATAATAATTATATATCACTCATTACTTATATCGCAAGAGGGGCGGTCTGGTAGCCCAGTGGTTAAAGCGTTCGCTCGTCATACCGAAGACTCGGGTTCGATTCCACACATGGGTACAATATGTGAAGCCCATTTCTTGTATCCCCCGCCGTGATATTGCTGGAATACTGCTAAAAAGCGGCGTAAAACTCACACTCACTCACTCACTTTAGCCAAGAAAAATGGTTCGAGCGAAATTCCCCCAGCATAATGCATATCTTGTCATTTCTGATATATAAGTGTAATACCTTCTTTTTCATATAATGTCAATTGATATTTAAGACGTAATGACGCTCAATAACGTAATTTTGGAAACAGTGTATGAATACATGCGGTGAACCGCCCTATTTATTATATAGTGCCAAATAATATGCAACGATGTATGTCTACAGAATCACACACACATTGATAATGCCCTATCAAAACTTCTTGGGAACCTCAGTCAAATATTTTATCAAGCAAGCAGACATTGCATCGATGTATGCAGTTTAAATATAGTTCTTGCCAGATGACTTCGTTTGCATGTCGGACGTGAAATAAAATTTATCGCATCGATATGATAACAGCCAATCTCAACATCGATGACACAAGAACGACAACTGAACGGCACTGTTCACGTTCCGTAGATGATGTTGCAACAGTATGCTCACCCAACTATGGCGCACGTGTCAGTCATGAAGTTGAATCTAGATTCCTGGGATGCTCTACCTGACACTTGTTACGGAAACCTGACACGGACACAATTCGCTCACTTTGAAAAGACCGTGAACAGTTGTTTGCGCCATGATGTAGATTACTGTTCCTCAATGTATTAGATTACATGTCTGACATATTTCAAAGCAATAAAACCCACGAAAGATGCACCGATGTTACGACGTGTGTCACATGCAGCTGATTGTAATGCCCGCCCAGTGTTGTTTTAGCGGACGTACGTGCCGTGTATATGAACATCCCTTTGCTACGCAGTGCTACACTATATGTATAAACACAAGGTCATCCTTGTTGTTTCCCTGTCATGTCATATTTCACAGCCGTCCATGTCGACTTGTACCGAAATATGCACATATACTGCCGGGCAAAAGAAAGTATACACCCACGTTTGATGGTGGCTTCACATGAAACACACAAGACACAGACCCGCGATGATCCGGGGTAGAATAGGTCTACAGCAACCCATGCTTGCCGTAAAAGGCGACTATGCTTGTCGTAAGAGGAGACTGACGGGATCGGGTGGTCAGGCTCGCTGACTTGGTTGATGCATGTCATCGTATCCCAATTGCGTGGATCGATGCTCATGATGTCAATCACTGGATTGTCTGGTCCAGACTCGATTATTTACAGACCGCCGTCATATAGCTGTAATGTTGCCGAGTGCGGCGTTAAACAACAAACAAACAAAACACAAGTGCTGTTATTTCTAATTCAAAACACAAGTACTGTTGATAATGACATGTCGATTTTGATCGAAACATGAATCCTTGTGTCAAATGCGATACACAAATACGAACTTGATTCATGTGGCGATGTTGACAGATAGGAGACAAAACCATCCAAATGTCTACTATTAGTACTGTGAAGATTGACGTGTCGACTATGAATGAGGTGAGGTGAAATTGGGTTTAACGTCGAGTCCAAGATTATTTCACTTATATAGCGACGTGCTTGCACGTGTGTGTGTGTGGCTGCTTGTACTAGTCCGGACTGATGCCGATTTATAGTGCTGGCACACTGAGATACCATACCGCAGTTTAACATGAATACCCCACTCAGACACAGTATACTGACTCCGAGCCGACCAGTCCTTGTTTTAGCCCCTTAATGCCGAGCGTCAGACAGGGTAACAACAAGTACCATCTTTTAACGTCTTTTGGTATGACGCGGCCGGGGATCGAACCCCGGACCTTCCGCTCTCCGGGCGGACGTTCTACCACTAGGCCACGGAGGCGGTCGACTATGAATGAGTCAAGATGAGCTAACACAACCAATGGTAGTGAATTTGGCAATTCATCACCGCCTCCGTGGTCTAGTGGACAGACCGTCAGACCGGAGAGAGGAAGTTCGATCCCCGGTCGCGTCATACCAAAAGTCGTTAAAAAATGGCGCTTTATGGCGCTCGGCATTATGGGGATAAAACAAACAATGGTCATCACGGAGCCAGTATAATAATTGCGAGGGGGTATCCAGGTTAACTGTGACATGGTATCTCAGTGGACTAGCACTGTAAACCGGCATTAGTGCAGACCATTACAAGCAGCCACACACATATGTGCATGCACGTCGCTATGCAAGCGCAATAATGTCGAACGTGACGTTAAACCCTTTTCATCTCACCTGGTATTACACTTTAATCAGCATATTTCAGCTATATCACGGCCACCTGTAATCGAATCTTGGTCAGGCAAACCTATCTACGTGCGGGGCACCATGACACGCTATCATCCATTTAAATGATTTTTATACCACAACTACTCTGCTCTTACAAGCAAGACTGGTTATTGTTTGTATGCTGTTTAACGCCACACTCAGCAATATCCCAGCTATATGACGGCGGTCTGTAAATCGAGTAAATATGTTAATCGAGTATGGATCAGACAATCCAGTGATTGATATCATGAGCACGCAATTGGGATACGATGACATGCATCAAGCGAGCCTGACCACACAATCCCGCTAGTCGCCTCTTACGACAAGCATAGTCGCTTTTTACGGCAAGCATGGGTTGCTGAAGACCTATTCTAACCCGGATCTTCACGGGTCTACAAGCAAGACGTTCATGGGATACTTGGTGACCTGGGCCTACGTGCACAAAGCAACCTTACCGCTAAGGCTAACGTATGGACGTTCGCTTTGTGCAAATGGGCCCTGGACCCCATTTCAAGAAATCCAAGCTACGTACGTCGTAAATCTATGTTAAACAGTCAGAGTGTCGCACTGGTTGCAGAGTTGCGTCCCTTGAGCATGAAGTGATTCTATGATCGTGGGTTCGAATCCCAAATTCGCCCTTCTTTATGATCATCGGTTTGATAGCACCGTACCGCGCTTGTGGGTTTCACCAAACTAGCACACATCCCGATTGCATCACTTTCCTACTTTGCCCCAAATCAAACCGACATGCTTTCATATCACTGAACATTAATTATTTTTGATTATTCTTGTATTTTTATGATTAAATTTGCGCCTTTAATAACTGAACAAACCTTGTAAAACGTCAGTACCGTAACTTTTAACAACTATGACACAGCAGTTCATTTTGGCACCGAACACATCACGTGATTAGTATCATTCGTCACAAAGTTACCAAACAGTCAAACAATTTGGGAAAATCACCATCTTCCTGTCCCGATCTTACAACTGTTTTCAAGACTCGTCGCTAATGTAGACACACGGGGACTTCTAATTGCCTGTATTAAAGAAAACTGGGCTAGGCCAAGCAACGTAATGATCCTGTGTCGGCCACGATCTGACGACTCTCTGACAGCCTCAACAACGCTGGAGAAGATCCTCCTCTGATAATACGCCCGTCTTTCAAGGTAGTCTCTTAAATTGCCCCAGTGACGCATCAGTCGACAGCTCCAGGGACCTTCTGTAGGTATTGTGTATCCAAGCCATGTGTTACATCGACTTAGGGGATCTAAACATGTCACTTCCAATTCGAGAAAACAGAAGTTGAGTTTGACATCGAGACCCGGGATTAATAGTTCCGTATCTCTCGCCGAGGTGGCGGGTGGCTGAACCTTCAGATGGCTTTCCTTAACAAAAGCTAACGCCAGTCGGTTGTGTTACGTCTTCATAACACCCTAGGTGGTGAGGAGAGGAGGTGTAGGGTTTAACGTCGCGTTCGATTATTGCACTTATATAGAGGTGTGCGAGCGTGCATGCGCGTGTGTGTGTGCGTGTCTGTGTCTTTGTGTGCCAGCGTGCGTGCGTGAGTGTGTGTGGCTGCTTGTACTAGTCCGGACTGATACGTACCTATATTTATAGTTCCAGCCCACTGAGATTATTGTGCATATATAGCGAGGTGTGTGTGTGTGTGTGTGCGTGCGTGCGTGCGTGCGTGCGTGCGTGCGTGCGTGCGTGGCTGCTTCTACTAGTCCGGACTGATACCCATTTTTATAGTTCCAGCCCACTGACATTATTGTGCTTATATAGCGACGTGTGTGTTTGTGTGCGTGCGTGCGTGCGTGTGTGGCTGCTTCTACTAGTCCGGACTGATGCCTATTTTATAGTGCTAGCCCACTGAGATACCATGCCGCAGTTTAACATGGATACCCATTCAGACACAGTATACTGACACTGGGCCGTTCAGTCCTTGTTTTATTCCCCAATGCCGAGTGCAAAGCACAAGCATGATACAGTCGCAATGCTAAAGCGACTCTTTCAGCAGATATGTTTTTTTAATATGTAAAGGGTTTTGCCGTGTCGCTATTATTTATATGTAAGTAGATCAAATTGTCAGTTTCGTGATTTTGTTCATGGATCAATTATGATCATTGTTTGTAAGTCGGATGTAAAATGTGAGTCTTAAAAGTACAGTAAACTACGGTTATAACGAACTCAAAGGGACTACTAACTTTAGTTCGTTATAACCGTAGTTCGTTATAAACATATATACAGCATAACTACAGCAAATAGTCGGGACCAAAAAGAAAGTTCGTTATATCCGTCAGTTCGTTATAAGCGTGTTCGTTTTAACCGTAGTGTACTGTAGTTCCATTTGATTCACGAATTCGCTTTTCTCCTTAACGACTATGTCTGGTAAAAAGATTATTACGCCGATGAACTATTGGTACTGAACAAGTGTGCTGTACGTGTTAACTATTAACATCACTATTCACAAATAATATTAACTCATTTTTCTTCATGACCGACGTTTTGGTGGGAGTGGGTGCTCAATAACAATGTTTTTGTGAAGGTAAGCCATGTGATGAAAACGTTACCTCCCCACGTTGGTCGACCTCCATCACTGGTACAATATGGAAAATACGCTTCATTTTACGAATTCGGGTAAACAAGTATATCAGGTTAAGAAACGATTTACTCCAATAAATTACTGGTTACATGCCCTTATGTACTGTATATGAAATGTTTTTTTCTATGCATTCTTTGATTAATCGAGCAAACATGAAAGCCTGGTCGTCCATGAGGACAGATAGAAGCTCGAGCGATGAGTGGCCACATGTATTCAGCGTGGCCAGAGTGTGAGGTCGCGCGGTGTAGAGCAATATAACATCTCCCGGACACCATAGGTACTCTTGAGCATTGTAGGAGTTCCACTATACAGAGATAGGGATATATATATATATAAATATGGGTTGTGTGAGAGAGAGTGTGTGTAGAAGAGCAAGAGAGAGAGAGAGAGAGAGAGAGAGAGAGAGGAAAAAAAGAGGTGTGAGGTGAGAGAGAGTGTGTGTGAGAGAGAGTATGTGTGAGAGAGTGTGAGAGAGAGAGGGGGGGAGAGAGTGTGTGTGAGAGTGAGAGTGTGTGTGTGAGAGAGAGGGGGGTCTGCGTGTATGTGTGAGGTGAGAGAGAGAGAAAGAATGAGAGAGAGGTGGGGTGAGAGAGAGTGTGTGTGTGAGAGAGAGTGTGTGAGAGAGAGGGGGATCTGCGTGTATGTGTGAGGTGAGAGAGAGGTGGGAGGGAGAGAGAGTGTGTGTGTGAGAGAGAGAGAGTGTGTGTGAGAGAGGCGGTTCTGCGTGTATGTGTGAGGTGAGAGAGGGAAAGAATGAGAGGTTTGAGGGAGAGAGAGTATGTGTGTGTGAGAGAGAGTGTGTGTGTGAGAGGGGGGGGGGGGGTCTGTGCATGTATGTGTGAGGTGAGAGAGAGTGTGTGTGTGAGAGATGGGGGTCTGTGCATGTATGTGTGAGGTGAGAGAGAGAGAGAGAGAAAGAATGAGGTAGAGAGAGAGAGAAACACGAGTAACGCTATGGCTGGTGGGAGAATGTGGTACGTGCACCGGTACATCAAATCTAGAGCATTCCTAACCAGTGACAACATCAAAAACATAGGAAGGAAAAGAAGTATAAAAAGCCCCATAACAACAACTCCGGTGCAGGACAGACCTCTTGATATTGTCTTTCGCGATATCATCTCCGCGTCACGCCAGGTTCCCATACCCCATGCTTCCTGTGCAACCCCGACTGATGCGGGTCAGCTGGGTACAATGTGCAACCATCGACTGATGCAGGTCAACTGGGTACAATGTGCAACCATCGACTGTTGCAGGTCAACTGGGTACAATGTGCAACCATCGACTGATGCAGGTCAACTGGGTACAATGTGCAACCCCAGACTGATGCGGGTCAGGTGGGTACAATGTGCAACCCTCGACTGATGCGGGTCAGGTATCTCAATGTGCAACCCCCGACTGATGTGGGTCAGGTATCTCAATGTGCAACCCCCGAGTGATGCGGGTCAGGTATCTCAATGTGCAACCCCCGACTGATGCGGGCCAGGTGGCTCAATGTGCAACCCCCGACTGATGCGGGCCAGGTGGCTCAATGTGCAACCCCCGACTGATGCGGGCCAGGTGGCTCAATGTGCAACCCCCGACTGATACGGGTCAGCTGGGTACAGTGTGCAACCCCCGATTGATGCGGGTCAGGTGCCTCAACGTGCAACCCTCGACTGATGCGGGTCAGGTGGATACAAGATGCAAGCCCCGACTAATGTGCAACCAGGCCGGTGTCATGTATTCCGGCGGCGTGGGTGGTTGCTCATTGATCAGCCCCTTGGTGTTTTGTCCCGACTGTATGTTTTACAGTCTGACGTGAGGCATTGCTGATTCCGGCTTAAATCAACATTCATTCGTTAGTAAAAGCGGCGTAAAAAACATACCCACTCACTCGCTCCAGTGAAGGTAGATATATGTGAGACCCGTGAAGATCCGGGCTAGAAAAGGTCTTCAGCAACCCATGCTTGCCGTAAAAGGCGACTATGCTTGTCGTAAGAGGCCACTATCGGGATCGGGTGGTCAGGCTCGCTGACTTGGTTGATGCATGTCACCGATCCCAATTTCGTGTTTCGATGCTCATGATATCAATTACTGGGTTGTCTGGTCCAGACTCGATTATTTACAGACCGCCGTCATATAGCTGGAATATTGCTGAGTGCGGCGTTAAACAACAAACAAACAAAACACAAGTGCTGTTATTTCTGATTCAAAACACAAGTACTGTTGATAATGACATGTCGATTTTTTGATCGAAACATGAATCCCTGTGTCAAATGCGATACACAAATACCAACAACAAACCAACCATCCAAGATATATATGAGAGCTATATCACGACACATCAAGAATGTGGTTTACATGTACAGAATCGACCCGATGTCTTTAGCGACAAGGAGCGAACACACTACTCTATGGGCTACCCGAAGCACGTAGAACCAGAAGCATGGCGATAAGCTTAGTATCAGAATGAATAAGTAAGAATAAGCAAAGAGTTAAACAACTCATAAGCATATTTTAAGTGGAGGACATATGGACGGGACACCTTCCTACAGACGTCCCAATGGGTTTCACGGGCTCTTCACGTTACACGGGCTCTTCACGTTTCACGGGCTCTTCACGTTTCACAGGCTCTTCACGTTTCAAGGGCTCTTCACGTTTCACGGGCTCTTCACGTTTCACAGGCTCTTCGCGTTTCACAGGCTCTTCACGTTTCAAGGGCTCTTCACGTTTCACAGGCTCTTCACGTTTCACGGGCTCTTCACGTTTCACGGGCTCTTCACGTTTCACAGGCTCTTCACGTTTCAAGGGCTCTTCACGTTTCACGGGATCTACGAGTTTCACGGGCTCTTCACGTTTGACGGGCTCCTCACATTTCACGGGCTCTTCGAGTTTCACCAGCTCTTCACGTTTCAAGGGCTCTTCACGTTTCACAGGCTCTTCGCGTTTCACGAGGTCTTCACGTTTCACGGGATCTACGAGTTTCACGGGCTCTTCACGTTTGACGGGCTCTTCACGTTTCAAGAGGTCTTCACGTTTCACGGGCTCTTCACGTTTGACGGGCTCTTCACGTTTCACGAGGTCTTCACGTTTCACGGGCATAGAAAAGGTTGATGGGGAGGACATTGTCAGATTTTACGTTTCGGCAACCAAACTGATATCCGAGGCAATTCCATATTTTAACTTGTACCATATATCCCCGTGTTTGTTCAGGTGACCACTTGACCTGCGTTTGCATGTGTTTGTGACGGGGCAGGATACGCTGACACCTTGTACCATCACTGTTTGATAGTGATTCATAACATATATTGTCAGGATCGTACAAAGAATCCGATTTTAGCAGACATTTCTTAAGATATTGGAAAGGGCTTTGTCACATGTCTCGAAACACAAGTGCTCGGCGACAAAACATTCTCCAATATCACAAGCTAATATTTTGTCCATTCCGTACGTTGTGTTTATACATCACCTGATTACGTAACTGCAGGTTTTTTACAATGAAAATATTCACAACAAAAATGTAATCACGTTTCTTTCAAGACGTGACCATAAGACATTAATGGCGTAATGGAATGTCCTGACGTAACATGCACTTCTATTGGAATAAGCTATTTGCCTAACGAAATATTGCAATAAAGGTTTTCACGTAGACACATTTAAGGCATTATGGGCCCTGCTGACAGATTATAAGGAATCCTTACATTCGCACACTAAAAATATAAATCATTAACGTATCATTTGTGAGAGAACCAAGTCACGACTTACCAATATCTCAGATTAACTTTACAGGAAAGTATTGCAATAATGTTTCATTAGGAAGACCTTGCGAGACGAGGAATGGCTTGCCACTGAACACGAATTGTAGTAATTAAATATGAGAAAAACAAACTGGTTTTTAACATAAGACTGTCGTAATGTCACTAAAACCCATGTAATAAGAGTAGCCTAAGCGACCTAGGCATCTACATAGCTCGATGCGAACGTGTCTTGTGACCATTTGCACGTTTGTCGAGTATTCTTGAAGGTGATACTGCGCTCTAATCTCTAAATAGTATAATAACTAGATATAGATGGGTAAAGAAACAGTTTCAATTGATCTGACTTTCAAGGGGACTAGAGAGATCTGGATGTATTAAAACGAGCTCTTAAGTCCTCAGGGGGGTTGGGAAGGTGGGGAAAATATCTATATCGCCAACCAGGGAGAAGGAACAAAGCGTCGTCGCCGCCACTGCCTAATCTCGGAGTCTTCGAGAGCTCGCTTTCTCTCCTCTCGCGAGAAGAGCCCGAGATTACATGTAAATAGCCAGATTTAGAAGACACAGCGTGTTCACACGATCTGCGGTCTGAACGTCCTGAAATGTCCATTACAGAGTGAGTGAGGGGTTTAATGTCGATTTAAACAGTAATCAGTTATTTCACGGCGTCATGCGACTCTTGCTCAAAAGTTGTTTGATCAGGGTTACTGCATTCGGTGCCTTAGTAGGGATTTAAAAAAAGAAGGTTTTATGGAAGGCATGTGGATGAAATTTCGAAATTTGAAGCATCAGTGACCAAAATGATGTCCAATGCAATTCCTTTGTTTGACATGATCATATATTCCCTTGTTGTTTTTTCAGGTGAATAATTGACTTGCCTTTGCATGTGTTTGTGGCCGGTGCCACCGATGGGGCAGGACCATCAGAACCTGCTATCATGACTGTGTGATTGTGATTTGTAAACACGTGCATATGATATAGTCGAAATCGTCCAATGGATTTTTCATGTTTATGGAAAGGGTATAATTGCCTTATATTTATACCGAGGAAAGACGAAGGATCATAATCGGACCGAACAAGGATTCGAACCCGCCATCGACGGATGCTAGTACCACAAAGGGACGCAAATCTACACAGATAGGTGCTTCGCTCTTGGTGCACTGGGCAAAGACAAAATATGATCAATGTAAAATGTCTATCAGATTATACGTAATTACAGTGAAGACAGTGAAACCATATACATTGACTTGTAATTACAATTTGCTGATATTTTCGGATATAGCGAAAACTTTACATATAAAAAAACCCCGTTATACCTGAAATTGATTACTCGAATGAAAAATAACTTTCACCATAATTCCTGCTTGGCGAATAAACTTCAGTTCATGGTAGCCGATCTTTCGATACATAAAACTTCGTATAAGATTAATTTAACATAAATATTGGAAGAAACACATTTATACGACATCGGCTGCACATTTTTCTTCGATTATTCGAAATTACGGTTAAGTCGCAAAAACTTTTTACTTATTTCGAATTCGAGAAAAAGGAAATATATACGTTTATTCCACCTCCGTCAAATAACGGATGTTATAAATATAATCATGTACTTGAGAAGTCTCTATGTGTTGAAGCACAGAACAGGGTGAGTGCAGATTTTCTGATGCAGCTTAACTATAGTCATATGAAAAAATCACATGTTCCTTAACTTCTTTGTGTAGTATACAACAAACTGTTGCTATTGAGAAACTTTGATATAAAATGAGTCTTACTGTCTATTAAAAGGATAAGCTTAGCAATTGTGCTCAGTGTTCTGTGTGGAATTGAGACACCGTCCCGTCTTACTTAACACAAACAGCCATTTCATATGACGGTTCTTCGTATCAAACTTGCGATCAGTGTTGTTGAAATGTCTGACTCAATATTGCATGCCCAGCATTTTACCGGTGACGAGCCCACCTTATAGTCGTAAACAAAACTACTTGAATGACGACATTGAACCACTCGATCACGGGACCTTCACATGTTGAAGAACAGGGATACACACTCCTTTGTTTTGTCCATTTATTAACGTGACAGAAACTTTCTACCGTCCATGAATATCATTGAAATTCCTCTCCACATCGAGGAACAGGAGTTTTAAGCATTAAAGAAGCTAATTTATATATACCTTTAAGATAAGAATTGACAAGAAGAAATAAGAAAATATGCATTCATTCATTCATTCATTCATTCATTCATTCGGGGGAACGGGTGGCCCAGTCGTCTAATGCGCCGCAGTTAGCTCCCTTTGGCACGCCTGAAACCTGTGATTGTGGGTTCGAATCCCGGTTCGCCCCGATTATGTTTCTAGGTTTGTCAGCACCATAGTCGTGCTCGTGGGTTTCACCGAAGTGTTAAACATCTGAGACCTGCATCACTTCGGGCACTCACTCACTCACTCACTCACTCACTCACTCACCCACTCACTCACTCACTCACTCACTCACTCACTCACTCACTCACTTAAGTTCAACATTAGTCCATTCAAATTAAGAACTGGATAATATCTAAATACTGTCCTACGTATAACTACTGTTATTATTATCGGTGTCCCTTACGGGAGAGAGCGTTTAAAGTGGACTTTCAACATCAAAGAAACATACAGAGCCTGTGTTCTACCTTCGGTAAGAAACACTTTACTCGTAATCAGTTGTTTCCTACACCTGGAGCTATAACAGGGCAGGGCTACTTGTTAGCTTGCCTTTAAACACCACACTTCAATACATTCAGCGGAAACTGCCAAGTTGTTGTTAAAGCCGTAAAACAATTATCGCAGATGTCTCAATATGTTTTTGCAAAGTAAAATAATCGTATGTGTTATGCCAAAAAATGTCAGCTGTCACAAGTGGTAAAAACAGAAGTTCAGTGTTTACCCGGACCCGTGTCTCCTGTGTAGAAATCGCTGAGAATAAATAAACCATTCATCACGCACGATTATGAATGATAAATATGCTTATTAATGAAAAGTCAGGTTTGAGTGGATAATTCTTTATGACACTGACAGATCTAATTTAAACGTCTCACTGAGATTTGCTTAGGTCACCTAACTGGTAGGAGGGTGTCCACGAGGTCACACAGTTACATATCAACGGGGTGGTGGATGGTACACGAGGTCGTACAGACACGCAGGCACATGTGGCACATTAATGGTTTCCGCAGCAGTAGAAGTAGTTGTAATAATTATACTAGTAGCAGCAGAAATTGTAGAAGCAATTATAGTAGTAGTAGTAGTAGTAGTAGTTGTGGTGGTGGTTTGTAACAAAAAAGTAGTAGTACAAGCAACAGTAGTAGTAGTAGTAGTAGTAGTAGTAGTTGTAGCAGTAGTAGTAGTAGTAGCAGTAGTAGTAGCAGTAGTAGCAGCAGTAGTAGTAGCAGCAGTAGTAGCAGAAGTAGTAGTAACAGTAGTAGTAGTAGAAGTAGTAGCAGTAGTAGCAGTAGTAGTAGTAGTAGAACTAGTAAAAGTAGAAGTAGTGGTTGGGGCAGAGGTAGTGGTCGTGGTCCTGGTAGTAGCAGATGTAGTGATAATAGTTGACGTAGTGGTAGGAGTAGAAGTAGTGGTAGTATATAGAGTTAGTGGTAGCATTAGATGTAGTGTTAGTAGAAGCGGTAGCGGTAGAAGCAGAAGTAGTAGTAGTGGTAGTAGTAGAGGAGTGGTAGTAGTAAAAGTAGAAGTAATCGTAGAGGTAGAGGTAGAAGCAGAGATAGTGGTAGTGGTGGTAGTAGAGGTAGTGGTAGTAGTAAGAGTAGAAGTAATCGTAGATGTAGAAGCAGAGGTAGAGGTAGAAGCAGAGATAGTGGTAGTGGTGGTAGTAGAGGTAGTAGTAGTGGTGGTAGTAGAGGTAGTGGTAGTGGTGGTAGTAGAGGTAGTGGTAGTGGTGGTAGTAGAGGTAGTAGTAGTGGTGGTAGTAGAGGTAGTGGTAGTGGTGGTAGTAGAGGTAGTAGTAGTGGTGGTAGTAGAGGTAGTGGTAGTGGTGGTAGTAGAGGTAGTGGTAGTGGTGGTAGTAGAGGTAGTAGTAGTGGTGGTAGTAGAGGTAGTGGTAGAGATAGTGGTAGTACTTGCACCCGGGTTTATGTTTCAGTAGCGTAACGATCACTATTAACACGTCAACGACCCGCATGTTTTGTTATCAATGTACTGCTAAGAGCTAACAGGTTATGCAGTCAGTCCTCTTAACACATTTAACACACTTAAAGACGTTAACCGAATTAACTACTATAGACCAGTTGTCATCAATAGACATGATTGTTGCTGACATATTTCCTGTCCTCGCTCCACCAACAACACACGAGCAACAGTAGACGGCGCGGTCCTCCATTCAAACAGACAGTGACACTTCCACCTGTTTTTGCCAGACCTCAATCAAGTGAAATGTAAATATGTCGATGACAAAGCCTACCGGATGTTGTGAGAAGTCTCCAATATTTTATTGATTATTACCTGAGTCGCCTAAGGGATTGTCCTGTCAAGGTCGCTTATATAAGTACAAATATACCAACACACAGGTTTAATATAATGTAAGGTGCGGAATGTAGTCTTTAGATTATGGCTCTCTTGGCAACTCCATATGACGGACGTGCTTTACCGACGTGAACTAACAACACTCTATATCAGGACTAGTCATAAGCGACTTTAGGAATACACTACAGCCAAATAGACTTATAAGCACTCAAACATGTACCTAGTCGGTCGATTTTGGTTGATTTGATCACAAGGAGTGAGTGAGTGAGTCGGATTTAACGCCGCTTTTAACAGTATTCCAGTTATACCACGGCGTGTCCGCTTAATGTGGGAGGAAAGCCCGAAGTGATGCAGACGTTTACCACTTCGGTGAAGCCCACGGGCACGGGTGTGGTGCTGACAAACCTAGAAACATAATCGGGGCGAACCGGGATTCGAACCAACAATCATAGGTTTCTGGCGTGCCAAAAGGACGCAACTCTGCCCAGCGAATCGCGGCGCCTTAGACGACTGGGCCACCCGTGCCCCCTGATCACAAGGAAGAGAATTTATGGATGTCAACTTCTTTATTATGATGAAAAACAACGTTTTTGAGTATATGCTTACTACTTCACCTGATAAAGAGTAAGTATATATGTACTCCGAAACGTTGTGTTTCCTCGCAATAAAGAAGTTGACATCCATAAATTCTCCGTATGTGTATCACTTCTTAATGCCATCAAAGACTTCATTTGATAAGTTTATGAGTTACATTTGTCGTGATAAACTGTTGTGACTGATTACAAAATTATGGAGATGAAAGAATACGACTGCTCGATAAGGATAAGTGAGAAGTGTCTTTTTGAAGTAGAAATTAGGAATAAAACGTTTTGTGCCACTATTAGTCATATTCCAGTCATATCACGGTCGGGGACACCAAGGATGTGTTTCACACATTGTATCCGTTTGGGGCATCGAACCCTGGCCTTCGGCGCGGCGCGACATCCTGCACTAAGCGTCCCCAGGCCATTTTCTATTGTCATCAGATGACACATATATTTTTCGCTGGAAAAGGGGAGAACTAAACCGATTTTTGTGTTGTCTGTTTTCGGTGGTTGAAATTCTTCATTCTTTGAAAATCTCGTATTATCAATATTTGAAAATGATTCATAAATACATGCTTATGATATAGTCTGACAGTAGACTGACTTTTAGAAGACATTCCTAGTGATTATGAAAATGTGTTTTTCTTTATTTTATTGACTAAATCCTCGTTACCGGAAGTACTTCAACTATCGAATATGTGTCGATGTATCCGAAATCCGAGACAACCGAAGTGCCGAGTATGCTCATAATTTGTAAAACTTTTGTCCGGACAAAACGGTTCTTTCGTCGTGTTGAGATAGGAGAGTTCGATCAGAACTAAATGGTGAGTGATTTCGGATTTAGAAAACAAGAAAGCGGCCCATGTTTTCGATCTGGAAACCTTACTCAAACTTCACTTTCGATGATACGTATTTAGAGGTAAGTGATTATGGAAGAGATTGGTATGTAGATGTATTAAACTTTGTAGCCAATCGGAGATGTAGAAGAGCGATCTTATCCTAGACCACAAATCCGTTTACTTTCTTTACGATCCGTAACTCCTCCAACCCCCGTAATGACGTACAGAACAAAAACATTTAACGAGGAACGGAAGAGGCGATATGGTAACCGCAGCTAAACCTTCGTGTTTTGTACCCACGTTAGGATTCGACCCCGGATCTTGAGAATGACGACAAGGCTACCCATTGCCCATAAATTATATGATTTAGTGTCAGCTTTTATTGCCGCACTTCAGTATATGTGAGGTGAGTGGAGGTGAAATGGGGTTTAACGTCGCGTTCAAGATTATTGCACTTATATAGCGACGTGCATGCAGGTGTGTGTATGTGTGTGTGTGGCTGCTTGTACTAGCCGGACTGATGCCGATTTATAGTGCTAGCTCACTGAGATACCATGCCTCAGTTTAACATGAATACCCCACTCAGACACAGTATACTGACTCCGAGCCGACCAGTCCTTGTTTTAGCCCCTTAATGCCGAGTGCCAGACAGGGCAACAACAAGTACCATCTTTTAACGTATTTTGGCTCGAACCCTGGACCTTCCGCTCTCCGGGCGGATGCTCTACCACTAGACCACGGAGGCGGTCTAACAGTATATGTATCTTGAAGTCATATCACGGCGTGTCAGCTTCATGTGCAAGGAAAACTCAAAGTGATGCTGGTCTCAGAGCATTCAGTGAATTAAACTGCGGGACAAAAGCAAGTATGCACTTAAAAAGTGGATTTGACCCACAAATTGCAAACGTTTTCAAAACGTAACTAGGCTAACAGTCTCCGAAACACCGCAAACATAAGTCCATACTATGATACCCGTACCAAATACATCACGATCGAATAACCATTTCTATAAACAATTGACTTGCCTTTGCGTGTGTTTATGACGCTCACCTTTTCGCAAACACGCGAATATAGTCGGAATCATACAACCAACTCTGCTCTTAGCAGAGATTTCTATTGAATATTGAAAGAGTTTTGTCGCTTTTATTTATTTGTTTCATTTCAGCCACCATCAAACATGGGTGTGTACTTTCTTTCGCCCATCAGTATATTGATGCTGTAGATTAAAGAAAACCATCCCACTGAAAATCCTCCCACAACATCTGCAACCCAGCATCACCATAAATATTTGCTATTACATTATGGAAGTTTCTTATGATTCCATTAAATGTTATGTAGAGGCATGAAGCAGGGAGGCAGTCAACGATGTGATATTTGGACACAAGGATTGCGGTCCATCCCGTTCCGCTGGTCCGACCCTTGCCTTGAAGTTGTGTGGCATTAATTAAGTAAACCCGACTTGAAACAGCTGCTTCATTGGGCCAGAGCGTCACTCTCCCCTCCTCCCACACTTGCTGACTGCAAGCATCACCGGCGTATAATGGGGACCCTGTCGTATAAACAGGTAGGGCGACCTACTGAGACCTGCTCTGACTACAGACACTACCTGACACTGTACAGAACACACTCCCGAGAAGTACAAGTTAGATACATGTCTCATGTACATCATACCAGAGACCATATAATAGATGGTCTCTGATCATACAACATACAGTAGGCGGACATGAATGCTGGCTTTGGCTGAAACCTCTTTCATCAGAGATATGTTATTCTTAAAATAACCACGGCTTTGTAACTATGTCATGCTTTATCATCGTGTCTGTTTTGAATATGGATATTACAAGGTATGATCCTATATCGCGATATCGAGGTTAACACCTGAGGTCGACATGGATGTTGGTTTCTTGTTCAAATCTCTTATATCAATGATATCTGTTTTAAAATATATATTTTTAGTTTGTATATTTATTAATATCATATTTATTAAAGTTGGAAATGAGTGACAAAATGATCCTAATCTTCGACGAACTGTTGTTAGTCATCCCAATCAAAGTGTGTGTGTGTCTCTCTCTCTCTCTCTCTCTCTCTCTCTCTCTCTCTCTGGGGCGGTCGGGTAGCCTAGTGGTTAAAGCGTTCGCTCGTCACGCCGAAGACCCGGGTTCGATTCCCGACATGGGTACAATGTGTGAAGCCCATTTCTGGTGTCCCCCGCCGTGATATTGCTGGAATATTGCTAAAAGCGGCGTAAAACCATACTCACTCACTCACTCACTCTCTCTCTCTCTCTCTCTCTCTCTCTCTCTCTCTCTCTCTCTCTCTCTCTCTCTCTCTCTCTATCTGTTCGTCCTTCACATGTCCTTGCACATCTGGGGGACATGGGGTAGCCTCGTGGTTAAAGCGTTTGTTTGTCACGCCGAAGGGTCCGGGTTCGATCCCGATTTACAATGTGTGAAGCCCATTTCTGGTGTCCCCCCGTCGTGATATCGCTGGAATATTGCAAGAAGCGGCGTAAAACAATACTCTTTCTTGAACATCTGTGAAGGAACCATGCCTTAGACAACACAAGCAAACCATCTGTCTACATGCATAATATCACTTCATAAAGAAATATAATTAATTATATATGAAGAAAACATACAAGAACAGGAAGTGGCCATGTGGTGTTTGAAACTCATCTAAGCTCCACTGAATAACAAATGTTCTTCGTTAACTACCGTGATTGGAGTCAACCATGTGTTGTGTTCTTGTAATCATTCATTATTCCAACTGGGGCCCTTCTTCCGCCATGGATACACCACGTGGTATCACCTATTCCACGAGTAAGACCAACGTCCATCTGAATAGCAGCCTTCATCCAGGCACCGTTAGTGCTGGCTGTACGGTGGAACATGGTGAGCCCTTTCGCGAGCACCTGGTGTCGCCTTTTGAACTGCGATGACCCGTTTGCGACCGTTCCCTTCTTACACCCCTTTAAGCAGACAATTCATAACTGATACAGAACCCTTGCTTAATATTACTGGACACTGACGTTTGAAGGACCAATCCACCACTGTGGACTGAACTGAATTTACCTAAATCTACGACAATGTGAGATTTTTTGTAATAATTTTATCAATAAACTGTTGATTCACCGTTACAAGCAATGGACAGACACACATTCGTGTGCTCGTCTGCAGTATTATTACCTAGTCGCGTAGGCTGTAATTTGCAGCTTTGCGTGCGTTAGGTATGACATGATCGTATGATCGAGGGTTCGAATCTAAGATTCTCCAGGATAATGATCATTGGTTTGCAAGCACCATTCCCGTGGACGTGGTTTTCACCAAACTGGTAAACGTCCAAGACCTGCATCACTTCGGGTTTCCTCCCACATAAAACCATAACTTAAATATGTTTAAAAGCGGCGTAAAACACGACTCACTCAGTGACTTCTGGATGAATATAAACAACAAACAGTATATTTGTCATCACGCTATCCAACTGGTCGGTTTAATGAACTGCCCAGCAAAAGAAAGTATACACTTAAAAATTGGATTTGACAAAACAATGAAATGTCATCAAAAAGTTACTAGGTTGAATACAGTCGCTGAAACACTGCAAACGTAAAGTCAAAAACACAACTGTGATACCCGTATCGAATTCATCACCATCGAATAACCATTTTTTGTTTGTTTCATTTTAAGCACCATCAACCATGGGTTTATACTTTCTTTTGCCTGGCAGTATATTATGTCCTAAAAATATTGATTTCCGAAATATTTGACATCTATTTGCCTGCAAATTATCTGAATCAATTTTCAAATTTACCCTCTGTAGCCAAACCCCAGTACATAGTACACCCACACCTTGAGTGTTCTGCTTGTCAATCCCATTGTTGGAACAGAGAGATGTGTTAACAACAGCTTAAACAGGGGCGGACTCAAGATCTTTGTCCATGGTGTTTGCGGTACCCGGTATACATATATGTGTATATATCCCCACCCCTGCGCCACTCCCAGTCGTACTTTTATCACATGTGAACATTAGGATAAATAACTGACCTCTCACTCAAGTGATCACGTGACTTGTTTGAATATGAAACTTTGTCCGTTACAACGGTAAATGAGAATACCATAAGCCTTACAGATATTTTAAGATTGAAAATTATGTATTCATCACATGTATTCATGCCAATAAAACAGGTATTAAATATTATTAGGTACATTTCATATTTTTCAAAATCTGGGACGTTTATCAACAGATTACGTTGTAGTTTGAAACAAATCGAAAATAGGAAAACACGATTATGATGTCATAAGTATATTTTTTATGCTCATGACGAATAACAGTTACCTCATTTCTAACCTTTAGTGCTTGGCGTTCATGTATTTCCTTACTTATGAAACATGAAAACACCTTTTTAATAACTTTTTAAAAAATTATTATTTCCCAATTGGTGTAAATAATTCAAAATCATACCATGACAATGAAATTTCAAAAATAAATTTGAAATAACAAACAGATAGAAATTCAACGCCTTTTGTAAACATCACGTCACGTTTCAAAATAATTTGTTATATTGAGATTCTGGCCCGATACTTTACATCAAATATTCAGTGTCACACTAGATGATATTAAAAAAACAGATGTTCTCCCGACACGTTTCATTAAATATTCAGGGTCATACTTGGTGATATAAAGAATTTCAGACGCAATCCTACACCCTACCCACAGTCCTCTAACACAGGTACGCAAGAAGCCAAGCACTAGAATGGGGACAGTCGGTTGACGGGATAGGCCGTCGCTAATCTGCACTAACGCGAAATATGCCGAGAACGAGACTAGAATAGTGGGCTCTTTGATGTACAGTGAAAGCAGCAGTCTCCCTTATCTACATATCTATCTATATTACCTGCACAGGTAAAACATATTCCCTTATCGCGACAAAAGGGTTCCCCCTGTGAACTAGAAGGTTGAACATTGTGTGTTCTGATAACGATGTTTGTTCAGATTATACATGATCAACATAAACAATTCCTTCCGTTTTAGACTCTTTAAGAATTTGAATTTTATGTTTTAAATACTTTATTTAAAAGGTTCGGGGTTTTAGCAGGTTTATAACATCTAATTACCTATTGTGGGTCTGTGGTCTAAATTCCCGTCTGAACTATTTATGCCACTTAAAACATGTAAGGGTTGACAGGATTCTGGTATAAACTATTCATGTAGCTGTCAAGCATTATAACCCTGAATACGTCACAATGCGAGCTGCATCAACCACCGGAGACAGGGAAAAATATTTCAACTGAAGCAGCGCTCATCCCAGCAAAAACCAGACGAACATATGACCATACATTTTCACAATTATAGACTGGAAGCAGTCCTCGATTCCAGAATATATTTTGAATAATAATACACGGAAAGGGAAACTTTTCAACGTCCGGGTGTGTTCCGAATGCAAAAAAAACCTCTGAAGGTTCAGGGTACCCGATTATTCCATATGCCTACAAGTAAGCCATGGCAGATAAACTTTTTTTACATAAAAAGAATCGGGTGACCTTTAACCGTTTTTCAGTGGTATTTTATATTTTATAACTTTTAGTCAACATTTCAAATTAGTATTTCTTCTTTCATGTTTTGTTTGTTTCTTTCTTTCTTTCGTTGAGGCAATATGAGGCAGTGTTTGCATTTCATAATTATATAACGGAGATTCATAATTCATGTTGAAGAATATGCACTTCATTCTAACAAGGCTGAGTTAGTCATATGTTTTAATAAGAACGCTACCAATAAACTCGAATGTTATACAAACAACTTAAAACCTTTAAGATGAGACGCTGTACTTTCATATTCTTATTATGGCTATACCACATCCTATACCTGGACAATGTACACCAATAACAGTCTTCACAGAGGTATAGTCATCAGCAAACGCCATATTCAATTTTTCGAACCCCCGTAGTTAATAAAAACGACCAACCCCTTTCCATAACAATATGTTTAAGAAATAATCATGGAAGACCCTCGTGCTTTCAACGTCATTCTCTGAGTTCATAACGTCATCGAACGTGTCATATAACCGGCTATATCAATCTCCTTCAAGCTTGTTTTAAACAAATATTATTCCAAGGTGAACAATAATATCGTATGGTGTTTGAGAGGTTGTGATAACTAGTATTAGTCTCAAGACAATATAGTTATGTGTTTGAGAAAGGCTTGTATCCTCTGAGACAATATTTTCATAGTTGGTCTACACGCCACATATAGCTCACGTAAGGGATGAGATTAAGGTGAGGGACACGTTTGCCTTTCTATAGAGGCTCATCTCTGCTAACCTGTGCTGTGAACGCTACAGGTGTGGACTTTGACGATCCCCCACCAATGCGGTTTGCAGGACCTACCTGCAACCCTGTGTAAGGTAACTGAGAAGGAATAGGATAGTCTTGCTTTGTTAATTAATCACTCGAGGGGAGAAATAAAGCCAGGGTCACATTTTGGTGATCTGGGATTGTTTAAAAAGCAGTGGTGTGGAAAACACTTTTACAGTTGGACGATGTCTCATTCACTGCAGTGACAACGGCGCATTATGGCAGAGAAATGTGGAGATATATTCAATGTCAGACCCGAACATAAGCAACCGTTAACGATTCCTTTTCTCTTATTTTGCCCGGTTTAGTAACGTAGACATTTCCGTTTTTTCCTTGTCTGACAATGGCGGACTGTGAATAGATTTGTCTGACAACTGCCTTTGGATGTTATTCGAGCAGCTTTTTTTTCGTATTTAAACACATACAGATCGGAATTTCGCCAAACTCGATACGTGTGAATTGGTTCATACTGATAACCATCAGTCACAAATATGTTTTACAAATCAAATAAGATTGATGATGACTGTTTTCGATTGCAGATAATGTCCAATCCACTAAGAATATTATTGTTTGAGGTGGATTTTGTTGTCGTTGTTGTCGTTGTTGTTGTTGTTGTTGTTGTTGTTGGGGTTGGGGGGGGGGGGGGGGGGGGATGACCACCACGTTGACAATTTTAAGTCATGGTTTCATATATAATGAATATGTATCAGTCATTAAGCTGGTTTTAAAGATTTAAAGTTTTGTTGTGGTTATTAAAAATATGTCTGGGATCCTGTTAAGACGTGATGTTATTATTAGCGTCCGTTTCAAAATCACATGGCGTCGGTGACTTTCATTTTAGACACATAGTTTCCGTCTATTTAGTTTCGTTTGTTCTTACCCAGACTTTACAACGATCTATGCCCCATCCCAAGTGTGTGTCACGGTGTCGAGTGAGTCGACTAGTACTGTAGGGCCATTGCTTAGAGTGTAAGTACATAACGTAAAATGTACAACACATGACGGCACGGTATTCTTGAACAAGGAAGTAGTGACTTGCATTTCAAATGCCATGGAAATCCCACAACTAAAGGTGCGATGGGACAGTCTTGTGGTTAAAGCGTCTAGTCGTCACACCCAATACCCTAGTTCGATTCTCCACACGGAAACAAAGTGTAAAACCCATAGTATGTATCTCCTGTTGTGGTAATTGTTACAAGCTGCGAAAAACACACAAACTTATGGAATACTGCAAGGGAGATTCTCGCGATCTCGCATTCTCGCGATCTCGACCTTTGGAAACGAGCTAAATATGCCCCAAACACGAGAACGCGAGATTTGGCCAAAATGCTATCGCGAGAATGCGAGATCGCAAGAATGTCCCTTACAATATTTCATACAAACTCATCCCAATGTCTACATGAAAATATTTGTACCGATAAATCAACAACAGTTAAAAATATGTTTACATTCGTGACGAAAATCCATCGCATCTGAGTTGAATGTTACTCTTTTAATTTTAAATTGTTTTCATTTTTTAGTTTAAAAAAACTAATTTTGCATTAATTTGGGCCTGCCGGACGTTCCGTATCCTGCATGTAGATTGCAGGTGCGTATGTCAAATGTTAACCTCATGGTGTGGAACCCAGTAATGCTTGTGTGTAGTCATGTTAAATCTGACAGTTTGATTTAATTATCCGACACAGTGTGGGACTGGCGCTTATTCCAGTCACGACACGCTGTTTGGAGCCCACAACAAGTCAGGGGAATATGAAGCATGGTACATAAATCTCCCTGCACAGTTAAATCACAATGACGAGTCTTAAATATCATAACTATTTTCCTATGTAAATTGGCAGACAATCACTCAAGCGATAGATATTATGCATGATCACATGTTAAAAAATACTGTTCTAATAGCTTCATGGAGAATTTCATATCAAATCGTCAAAACTAAAATGTCGGTTATCTGACTTTCTGTCATTGTTGACTGGATTAACGTCGTATGCATGACAGATACCGTAAATATAGAAAGAATCTGAGGATTTATTTATAATCATGGTGTGGTACTGATGTGGGATATTTAGTGAGCTTATTGGGTACAGGTAAATAAACTGATACAAGTCGTGGATTAAAACATATCTGTGGTAAATACATGTGTGTTTCATGAACATAATAATCTTTCAACAGAAAATTCTGAATGTTACGACGTAAGGTGAAGATATAGTTCCTATATAGTGATAACAGGCATATATGGTGAATGCGGACATGTACGGTAAACATTGGATTTTGTTCTGCGCGTACTGCCGGTAAACGTGTCAAATACGCGAGAACGGACCTATGTGGTGATATGATCTTCTAAGGTCGGACATTTATGCTAAATATAGGAATCTCTGGTAAAGACAGGATTGTGAGAAACACTGTAGAGAACCGTCCGTCTAGTACGTAGAGTGCGTAGTATGCAAAGTACATAGGGTAGGGCGAGTGCGTGGTATGCAGAGAACGTAGGGCAGGGAGAGTGCGTAGTATGCAGAGTACATAGGGTACGTAGAGTGCGTAGTATGCAGAGTACCTAGGACAGGGAGAGTGCGTAGTATGCAAAGTACGTAGGGCAGGGCGAGTGCGTGGTATGCAGAGTACGTAGGACAGGGAGAGTGCGTAGTATGCAGAGTACGTAGGGCAGGGAGAGTGCGTGGTATGCAGAGTACGTAGGGTACGTAGAGTGCGTGGTATGCAGAGTACGTATGGCAGGGAGAGTGCATAGTATGCAGAGTACGTATGGTACGTAGAGTGCGTGGTATGCAGAGTACGTATGGCAGGGAGAGTGCGTGGTATGCAGAGTACGTAGGGCAGGGAGAGTGCGTGGTATGCAGAGTACGTGTGGCAGGGAGAGTGCATAGTATGCAGAGTACGTAGGGCAGGGAGAGTGCGTAGTATGCAGAGTAGGTAGGGCAGGTAGAGTGCGTAGTACGCAGAGTACATAGGGTACGTAGAGTTCGTAGTATGCAGAGTACGTAGGGTACGTAGAGTGCGTAGTATGCTGAGTACATAGGGTAGGGAGAGTGCGTAGTAACTGCGTGAGACGATAAAGACTAAACATCGTGGAAAACTCAATGAAGTTATGTTGTTCCAACCAGGACAAAGCATCTGTACACAAGTCTCTTGTCGCCATGGCTGCAATGCATGGGCTGTGGCATTGAACTCATTGGGCATTCTCTGTATTCACCAAATTTGGCACCGTCAGATTTAATAATAATCTTGGACGAGAATTTAAACCCTATTTCCCCTCACCTTCAGACACTCGCGTACATGTTGTTATTATATACGGTATGAGATGATGGTGTCACACACAGACACATTCACGGTCTACCGACATGGTCTACTGCGGCGATCTACTGACGCTCCCCGGATACATAACATCTACAACCCGTTAGCTCACCTGGAATGTAGACTTGGTCAGGCTCCTGTTGATCATAATGGTGCGTAGCGATTCCGGGTAAGACTATAGGTCCCTAGCAACCTATGCAAGAAGCTTAATGGATCGGGTCGTCAGAATCTCTGACTTGGTTGATGCATGTCATTGTATCCCAATCGCGTGGATCGTTGTCAATCAGTGGACTGTCTGGTCCCGCCCACTATCGATGATATATCGGCGTATCCGTACTTCGACACAAGCGAAGTAATGATACTGACCACAGTGCCGTAATAATTGTCTCACAGCAAAGATTTAAACGACCAGAAACACCGAACCATCGTACATTCGAAGTCCTGCGCACCATCGATGACATATCGGCGTATCCGTACTTCGACACAAGCAAAGTAATGATACTGACCACAATGCCGTAATAATTTTCTCACAGCAAAGAATAAAACGACCAGATACACCGAACCATCGTACATTCGAAGTCCTGCGCACCATCGATGACATATCTGCGTATCCGTACTTCGACACAAGCGAAGTAATGATACTGACCACAATGCCGTAATAATTGTCTCAGAGCAAAGAATTAAACGACCAGATACACCGAACCATCGTACATTCGAAGTCCTGCGCACCATCGATGACATATCGGCTTATCCGTACTTCGACACAAGCGAAGTAATGATACTGGCCGCACTGCCGTAATAATTATCTCACGGCAAAGATTTAAACGACCAGATACACCGAACCATCGTACATTCGAAGTTTTCAAGTGTATACTTTTTTTGGCCGGTAGTGTAGATGCCCAGAGTTGCATCCCGTAGACATGTATTGCGTTTCGTCACAACCCCCTATGATATAATAGTCCTATGACACTCAATGATTCAACAACAGGGGTTCTATTGAAGCACATTTTATGTTCCCTTTATGGCCGTGTATGTATTCTCTATAATGTTCTCGCATTTCCCAGACGAGCATATCATCTTCACAAATCTTGCCAACGGGTATGCTGAAACGCCCAGCATGTCTACTCCATGGCGATGATCACAACAGGGAATATGAGCCCTACTTTTGCAAGAAAGCGAATTTTAATGCATATATACTGATGGTGTTTAATAAGAAAACACAATGCCATGCAGCGTGGGCTCTTTTCCAGTGTAGAATTATTAGTTAACAAAACTGAAAAGTTGCATTACTGCATTCTCAAACTTAGTCACTCCTGCATGTAGTAAATATATATAAATCTCTGTACCCTGATTTCTTTTCGTCAGTATATAGAAGAAATGCTTCAGTAATACTAGAATACTCAGTTTTTACCCCCCTACCCTCATACAAAATTATCAAATAAAAAACAATTGTTCCCTGGAGATGCTATATGCCTGTGAAAAAAAATATATTTCAAAATTATTCGGCTCCTCTTTTAAGAGCAAAACAAATGTTTGCCTTAAAGTGGTGAACGAAAACATATTTTGTCGGTCTTATAGAGTGTTAAACGTTATAAGCAGGTATTAAAATGAATTTTGAATCTAACATTTTACACTTCCAGTTGTTTCAAGTCTAGTCGATATTATACAATACCGTTTAATTAACTAACTCACTCACCCAATAACTCAGCCACCCATCAACGAACCCACCATAACCTCACTCACTCACTCGCTCGCTCACTCGCCCAATCACTCACTCACTCTCCCACTCACTCGCTCACTCACTCACTCGCCCACTCACTCACTCACTGTGACATCTATGGTTGCCCTGTTACTAGTCCATGTATCAAGAGTCTGGGGTAGGACCTGTGTCACGTAGAAACTTATTTACGTTTGGCATACATGTAATTGCACTAGACAGATGTTGTTTATATGGCTTGTTGCCCCATGTGTCAGGTAACCCTCCACTGATGTATATATCATGACTGGAGAAGTAGGTCAAGTCGGTCTTTGTTCTGGGCGAAACCGATATCAAGACTGCATCAAGGTGGCATTGTCTTGAAAGACCTCCAACCCCATCGACACTTTCAAGCTCTGCCATGCACCCTCTCAACCCGGCGTGTTTCTACTTTTAAGTGAGATAGATGTAAGGCAAGTCGAGAAGAACCCTGACTTGGGCATCAGGGTGGAGGGGAGACACTAAAAGTAATTGTGTGCTCAAAGACAGCAGTTACAGGGATGAGTTACTTGGCATTCTGGGACATCAAGATGACTTCCGGCACGTGAGGCGGGGGTTAGAGGCCGCGCACAGATGAATTAAGGTCGGTTATGGGTGATGAGTAGCATATAGGTAAATAGTGTGTGACTCTGTCAATATTAGTCGTAGGAAAACACTATTGTTTGGAAACTCATCAAGGGGGACATAGTGTTGTGGTCGTCATGTGTGGCAGACGACAATGGCGGCTTATTCGGGAGGTATTGATAGTGACTCTTTATCGTGACGGGATGATATTTTTGTGTCGTCTTCATTCATGGTGTCCGTTTCAAGGTCATGGATTTCATAAAAAAGGTGCCCGAAAATCAGTGGTTGTCCTGTGTCACGTTCTTCGGAACGACAACAGCGTGTGCGCAATGTCACGATCTTTTCTGAATGACATTTTTATGGACGTGTATAATGAGACATGTCCTCAGAGTCGAGAGAAATATGTGAAGATCCGGACAAGAATAGGTTTTCAACAATCCTTGCTTGTCATAAGAGGCGAGTATGCTTGTCGTGATCGGGTGGTCAGGCCTGCTGACTTGGTTGATGCATGTCATCGTTTCCCAATTTCGTGGATCGATGCTCATGATGTCAATCACTGGATTGTCTGGTTCAGATTCGATTATTTGCAGACCGCCGTCATATAGCTGGAATATTGTGCGGCGTTAAACAACAAACAACAAACAAATCACACAACGTGAGTGAGTGAGTGAGTTGGGTTTAACGCCGCTTTTAACAGTATTCCAGTTATATCACGGCGTGTCAGCTTAATGTGGGAGGAAAGCCCGAAGTGATGCAGGTCTCAGACGTTTACCACTTCGGTGAAACCCACGAGCACGGGTATGGTTCTGACAAACCTAGAAACATAATCGGGGCAAACCGGGATTCGAACCCACAATCATAGGTTTCTGGCGTCTCCAAGGGACGCAACTCTGCACAGCGAATCGCGGCGCCTTAGACGACTGGGCAACCCGTGGCCCCAAATCATACAACGAGATACATGTCGAATCTTTATACAAAACGAATGAGGAGTCCAGGCCCATGCTTGCCCCAAGCCGACTTAAGGTGGATCGGGTGGTCAACCACTGGGAAACCGTGAGTGAGTGAGTGAGTATGGTTTTACGCCGCTTTTAGCAATTTTCCAGCAATATCACGGCGGGAGACACCAGAAATTGGCTTCACACATTGTACCCATGTCGGGAATCGAACCCGGGTTTTCGGCGTGACGAGCGAACTCTTTAACCACTAGGCTACCCGACCGCCCCCACTGGGATACCGAGAAAGCCTGCGCCGTTTTGAAAAATCACGTACGTCAATGCTCATAGTCATGTCGGCTTAAATCAAAAAGTGAAACTGCGGAAAGAAAACTATATACAAACGGAAACAGAACCGAATTTAAATACAAAATAATGAAAACAATTTGTATCGGGCGTTTTTACATGCGTCAGTGCGCATCGTCATGGTGGCTTAAATCAAAAAGTGCAACTGTAGAATGAAAGTTATAAACAAACGGAAGCGGAACCGAATTTCATAAACAAAATAATGAAAACAGTAAGAATCGAGCGCTTTAAGAGAAGTCGGAAAAAGAAGATTTATGAGTCTTATACGTAAAGTTGTGTCTGAAACAGTAGCAGACAATCAATGGGTACCCAGAACTCGTGCTGTTGATATTTTCCAGCCATATATTTGCCAGTGCACCAGAAGAAAGATCGCGAAGTGTGACACCCCAATACCAACTTTCAAGTATACACTAAACGGGTGTAACGTCCTGCAAACAGCACACAGGTGCTTAAAAAAACTCATGGCTCTCTTTGTTTTACCTTTTCAGGTGTCAATAAACAGCTAGATATTCACAATAACGCTGTCACCATGCGAGGCAAGGTTCCCAAAGCTGGCTCTTTGTCACGTATCCCTGTGCCCTATCTGTCCGACAATACCGGTATCTCACCTTGACGCTATCATCCCATCATTACACAAAACCTTCAGCGATTCAATACACTTCACTCCTAAATTAACGACTCTTTTGATTGTCCAATCTATATCACACCGGACGTATTTCCGAAATCAAAAGAGCATTTCCTGAGGTGTGGATGTTTTGAAGAGTTTGTTGGTCTCCGTGGCGACTGATAACGCTGGGGGTCAAGGCAGGGAGGGATATAGGGCGTGGTGGTGGAGTAGGTCAGTGTTGTGTGGACGCAGTGGCTGACCTGATTACATAGCTGTTCCAGTAATGCAGCATTATCAAAGGCGCGGAGAGTTTCACATGGGTGTCAAACGTAAAGAGGGCTCTTTTACGTTTTGTCAGATGCTGACTGAGTGTGTGTGTATAATAAAGTTTGTAGATAGACGGAGGCGACAAAGAAACTACGGCAGAAAATAAAACGGGTATGATTCACCCGTGTTAATGTTAGGCTGACGAGGCAAGTTGTCCATGGACACAAGGCGGATAAGTAAGCACCTTGACTACATTTGGCTCCCAAATCACAAACACGTCAACCTCTCTCGGCTCTCGTCGTCTTAACAGGCAATTAATGATGCTGGAAAAGTACACTCAGGGACTAGCAGTTAGGGGGAGGGAGGGGATGTTGAGGGGAGGGGGAGAAATGCCTCTTCTACATGTAAAAGGTAGAACCAGGTTGGGAATAATGAAAAAGGAGATGTAAAGATTGCTAAATTTTACCGAGAGACTCACTGCAAAACTTCAAAATATCGTTTCTCGTATTTGTTTTAAGACGGTAATTAATAGGTAAATGCCAATTATTATTATTAGCGACATTTTCACTATAGAAAATGAGAATACCATCACAAACATCATGATAATCTCCCTCTACACCGGCCCTCGCCTTTATAGCCTTCTTAAGCCTTCTCCAAAACAACACACTCTATAAACCAACCCCTTCATTACCCGGCATTGTATCTGCACCTGTGTAAGATTGTCCAGGGTTAAAGTAGTCTTAGTGCTAAGAAATCTTCGACGCCTGCCACTATGTCTAACACAGCCGATATATTCGGTGCTAAGTGATTATAATTAATACACGTCTTTTGTACCCGGTTTTTGTGTTAAGATAGCTGACAGACTAATATATATAATAACGATATGCATGTTAATAATACTTTTTTATATAACCACATTGCACAGTAATTCATTTTGACACGCATTTTTTTTAAAAAGCCGACATTAAACATCCTCAGTTAACAACTTGATGTAAAGGCAATTAACTGCCACTTCGGTTTATTTCCAGAGCACATTTTTTTTAAAGGCATTACTTAGAAGTTGACGGATGTTTAGTAGAGGCAATTTCTTTATTTACTGTATGGGCGACGTTTGGTTATAAATCCTCATACCGTTGTCAATTCCCTTTAATTTGTACATTGTTTTTAGTTTATATTTGTATGTTGTTGTGTTCTTAATTTACTGGAGGTCTCAGGGCAGTTCTGTTACATACGTTTTACGAGCTATCAGTACTGTGACTCATGCCATACCTACCCTAAAACTACTTTCACTGCCTACACATCGACCCGTATCTACCCAGCATGCCCAGATCAGGAAGCGATGCGCGAGCATGGATGAGTCATCCTCATCTGAGCTGCTAATATCCACCCGCCGATCTCAGCCACATCCCACAACAATAGCCTGACAATCACTAGTAGTTATCTCGTTATGGCAATAGTTATACACCATGAACCAGCACTGACAACAGAAAGTCAAGTCCCACAATGAGATATTTTCCAGTCGTATGTCCCTCTGTGGCGAGGTGCGCTCTGAATGACTTCTACTCGCTTATCTTCAATGTATCAGTCCTCTGCCCCCTCTATGGCGCGGGACTTACGCATTAAGTTATTAAATTTAAAGATGCTTGAATAAAAGCCAATGCAGGGTTCAGCGGCAACAATGTAACGAAAATGACTATTATTATTCGTTTCTATCAACGGGGGTAATTTTCCACTGATGTGGGTATTGATGTCTCCTCTCAGACCTGACGTCTGTATTTCGTTTGTTGATTTGCTTCAATGGATGCAGGTGAAGTTCAAGTATTGAAATACATTTGTGAAAAACGTACATCGTACCAAGACGTTTAGGAATAAATTGCAAGGCTGAGGTACGAAACTGAAAAACTACAAACGTTTGGGTCAATTTTTAACGTATAAAAAATCAAATCGGTATCTTATGAGGCGAGTTTCTATAAACCGGGTAGGTATTTCTGAAAGGGGTTACATCAATGAGATACGTTCCATGAACATCTGGTGCTGTTGCCGGTGATTTGTGTGTTATCGTTGTCATTAAATTGTGCTGACATACATTTCGACAAGTATTTATCGACAGTCAATATCATTAAAATCAGATCTTAGTGCTCGCTACCCCTACTTGGATACGATTTTAATGGATTGAGGTGAGGTCAATGGTATTTAACGTCAGGTTCAAGGCCATTGCACTTATCAAGCGCAGTGTGTGCGTGCGTGCGTGCGTGCGTGCGTGCGTGCTTGCATGTGTGTGCGTGTGTGGATGCTTGTACTAGTCCGGACTAATGCCGATTTATATTGTGCTAGCCCACCACGCTTCTGTTTAACACGAATTCCCAACTCAGACACACTATACTGACTCCGAGCCGACCAGTCCTTGTTTTAGCCCCTTAATGTGAACGCCAGGCAGGGTAACAACAAGTACCATCTTTAAATGTCTTTTGGTATGGGATCTAACCCCGACATTCCGATATCTGGGCAGACACTCTACCCACTAGACCAAGGATGCGGTCTTAATGAGATTGAAATAACTGTACACAAGGAAGGATACCAACCCTTAGTCAGGATATCCCGCTGTATGTATGTATGTATGTATGTATGTATGTATGTATGTATGTATGTATGTAAACAACCAAAGCACTAATATGTTTATGACAATATACAAATACAGGTGGCGAATATCAAACACGAAAAGCATGGAAAACACGTGCAACATAAGGTCCCATCAACCAACATTACACCTCTTATATTCAGAGTGGCGAGTGTCCGAACTCATGGCATGCACGTGCCTTGGGGGGAGATGGTCAGCGGAATTGCTGAAATGGCGAGGGTGAGGGGTGTACTGCCCGGGGATGAGTGATAGATTCACGGTCAGGCTGCAAGACCATGCTTCAAACATATCCACAATTACGAAGACGCATGTGTTGGAACAGGTTGTTTTGAATGCCACGGAGAAGACTGGTGAGGAAATGTTTATTGGGGAAGGGTGGGATCGGTGACGTTGATGGCCCGGGGGTGCTGAGGGGTACAGTTACGCATTCCTATCTTAGTTTGGACCACGATCACTAGACCCTCAGCTGGGATCTGATTGACTATCGCAAACTCGTGGTGATAGATCGACAAGTATGAACGATAAGAGATGTATTCCCCCCAGGAATGGAACCGATGTGGTCAGCTTTGTTTAGACGCTGACAAGCAGCTTCCATATTTAGTACAGGTGTACAGGCACGGCTACTTACAACACTCCGCTAACCCTCGGTGAGTTCATCAAACTGGGAGACCTCATCTTGAGGCAGTGAAAACTAGCTTCGTTAAGACAGAAAACAGTGGGATGGAAGCACTGAATCTTTAAGTTATCCTAAAATGGCTTCTTATCGTAAAAATAATGTTGATTATTTTCAGAACGATCAGGTCACCGTATGTTTACTTTCCCTTTCATGCGTACAACGCGTAAACGACTATGGAGGCCAGTGTTAACGTGTCTCCAAGACCCTAGTTAAAATATTAAAATAAATCCAACCCACGTCGAGAATGTTTTCGCAAATCTAGATTGATTTAGCTCTATGAAATTAAGCATTGTTCTGGCCCCATATGGACACTATTTTTGTATTTTGTAGATCCATATTTTTCAATAAGATACCTTTATTTCTGAGACTTAATGTTTCTCTAGCCCTGTATAAGGAAAGATAACTCTTCCGCTAAACTCCTGATAATATTGTCCTTAGAACTGATAAGAATAAAAATCCAACATTATTGATAACACGGAAAAAACATCATTCTTAAATCGTTTTAATAACCTGAGCAAAGATGAAAACGTTTTGTTTTAAGTTTAACATACGTTTAAACCAGATCGTACAATTTTGTTGTTTATAACACTCGTCCTGTCTGTCGGTGTCATATTAGCAATAAGGACGCACACCTGTTGTCAATGACGTCAATATTGTTCAGGTATACACTGCGAGTTGCTATGGTATAAATCAATCATTTGAGGGTGTTTTTCTCTTAGTCATGACTGGCTGACTTTTTCCAGGTCAAGTGTGTAATATTCTTGACCTCATTTGGGTTGTTATTATGTCAGAGCAATCGTCAAGAACCAACACTGTCGTCGTGCATGGAAAGAGTTGCATATGTTAAGAGTCTATTGAGTATGTCGTAAATGTCGCTAAATTAGATGAATTGTATCTGTGACATTCAGATGTCATATTTTTATTATTTTGGACATGAAGAACACTATTTAACTTCGTAATACAAGCAAGGTGACCGGGCCAAGGTTATGTATATCATGTAATGAACATGCGTTTATTAGATCAAAAGGTTTAAGTTTGACACAGTTCGTTGTCACAACGGTTACAACACTGAAGGTTTTGTTTTGTTTGTTTGTTGTTTAACGCCGCACTCAGCAATATTCCAGCTATATGACGGCGGTCTGTAAATAATCGAGCTGGACCAGACAATCCAGTGATTGACATCATGAGCATCGATCCACTCAATTGGGATCGATGACATGCATCAACCAAGTCAGCGAGCCTGACCACCCAATCCCGTTAGTCGCCTCTTACGACAAGCATAGTCACCTTTTACGGCAAGCATGGGTTGCTGAAGACCTATTCTACCCCGGATCTTCACACGTCTTGTCCGCATCAATGCTCAGTAGTAGGGTACATCAGAGTCAGAGACATTGGACTGAATAACGCCAATTTGTACAAGATGGTTCAACAAACATGGGGAGATACTAATATATACCACACGTAACCATAACAACGACCTAGAAATGCCAGTCTCAAAACTCTCTGATCTCCTCGTAACATATCCATGACAATGATATGTCATTACAGACCAAGTTTTCACATATCGATGGATTTTTTAAATACTCGATTGGATTGGCTATACTCTTCGAGTTGTTTAAAGTGTCTATTAATGTCATCAACGCCTTCATGCGTTAGAGGAAAGTGTTGTCTTTGACACCGTATAATTGTTCTACCGTCTCCTAGATACGTACATATACCAAACATCCGTCACGGGAATTCTGAAAGACGTGGAGCCATGAACACCCTTTGATGGACCACGTCGTCACTATCTTCGGATCTGATAGACCACGTGATGCGCCAGACGTCATCACTATCTTCGGATCTGATAGACCACGTGATGCTCCAGACGTCATCACTATTTTCGGATCTTATAGACCACGTGGTGCTCCAGACGTCATCACTATCTTCGGATCTGATAGACCACGTGATGCTCCAGACGTCATCACTATCTTCGATCTGATAGGCAACTTGATGTTCTAGACCCCACAACCCATTATCGGACCTGATAGACCACGTGATGCTCAAGAAGTCATCCCTATCTTCGGATCTGATAAACCACGTGATGCTCCAGACGTCATCACTATCTTCGATCTGATAGACCACTTGATGTTCTAGACCCCATCACCCAATTTCGGACCTGACAGACCACGTGATGCTCAAGAAGTCATCCCTACTTTCGGATTTAAAAGACCACGTGATGCTCTAGAAGTCATCACCATCTTTGCACCTGATAGACCGCGTGATGCTCTAGAAGTCATCACCATCCTTAGATCTGATAAAACACGTTATGCTCTAGACGTCATCACCATCTTCGCACCTGATAGACCGCGTGATGCTCTAGAAGTCATCACGATCTTCGGACCTGATAGACCACGTTTTGCGATAGCAGCTCTTTGTTCTGAAAGACCCTGTCAATTTGCAGCCATTATCAGGGATAGACCGTGTTAAAATGTAACAGTCATTTTTTTTCTGATAAACCGTCTTTGAATTTAGCAGCCATTAGTTCCGTTAGAACAGCCTTTGGGTAAGAAAACGTTATTTCTGTTAATCTACGACAGTAGACATTTGTTTTTATACGTTATAGTTCTGATAGTTCACGCCGTCATCTTCACTCTACCCTTAGTTCAAGTCTGCACACAGCGTCCGGAATAAACGAATTGTCCTATCAATGTCCACTGTGGTGGCAATTAACAGCAATCATATTGTTGAATGTTTGCAAAGCATCGATTACCATTTATCCCAGAGAAGATATGTGCGAGTAGTTTTATTCAATGTGTCCATGGCGATGTTTAGGAACAGTTTCGTACACATAAGCTTCGAAACCGTCGCCACTTTTCTAAGTTCAGACTCAATAAGTGCCTGAAAATCCCCGACTAACTCTCATATTTCACACACTGACACATAATGCGGGAGGGTTCCCTCGTTCTTACGGTAACATGTACATCAACGTTGTCACCTATGCGTTACCTGATGGGTTCCAAAATGAAATATTCACAATATTTGGAATAGCATACTGTCCTAAAATAATATTCCTTTATTTGGTTTCCAAACAAGTTGCTAGGAGAAGTTACATTACGAATCTCTTTCATCAGCTTCAAGGGGTTCTGATATTTTAAATTCGTGTAAGTTATTGCAATATATATGTGCTTCGAAAATTAGTTTGTCAAGCAAATTACAGAAGGTATTATACGGAACGTCTGTTTATTATTACAACGTTAGGCTTAGAGGAGGTTTGAGCCTTGGAAAACATTCCGTTATTTTCGTATGGACGTTCTCTGGCTCAATCTCTCAAAATAAATATTTTATTCGTAGCTTAAACCACAATATGAAAGCTGTTTTCGGGGATGTGAGAGGAGCAAGTCTTTGACTAGCATTTAATTACTTACACTGCATAAGTAAGGACAAACTACACCGTAGTAACAAATGTATTTCTTCGAAAAGGTGAGGTGTGGGGTTTAACGTCGCGTTTGAGAATATTCACTCATATAGAGTGTGTGTGTGTGTGTGTGTTGCTTGTACTAGTCGATGCCGTGTGTGTGTGTGTGTGTGCGTGCGTGCGTGCGTGTGTGTGCGTGGCTGCTAGTACCAGCCAAAATACTGAGGTGGGGTGAAATGGGGTATAACGTCGCGTTCAAGATTATTGCACTTATATAGTCGATGCCGATTTTATAGTGCTAGCACACTGAGATACCATGCCGCAGTTTAACATGAATACCCCACTCAGACACAGTATACTGACTCCGAGCCGACCAGTCCTTGTTTTAGCCCCTTAATGTCGAGCGCTAGGTACGGATCAACAAGTGTCTCACACCGCCAGATCTGAGACACCAGTCCTCAAGAACTTGCACTGACTACAGCTCAGAAGCAGATTCAAGATCCTCTGTCTGACATACCGGAGTATTGCCGGGATCGCACCTCAACACCTGATTGCTTCTTATTACAAAACATGATTGGTTCTTCCAATCCTGCCAGAAATACCCTCCTGATTGTGCGGAGGACAGAACAGTCCGACATGGTGAGCGTTCTTTTTTCTATCAGGCAACTGTAGAGTGGAACAAGCTGCCCCAGACATAAATATGTCTTCCTCACTATAAACCTTCAGATCACAGCTGAAGACGTACTTATCCAGCCTAGGACACCGTTGATAGCTCCTCCAAGCTTGCGTGTGCGCTTGGAGCATGCTTTTCCATGAAATATAGCGCTTTATATATGAACTAACGTCTTCAGTATGACTCGGCCGGGGAATCGATCAACCGACCTTCCGATCGGCCAGAGCTCGTGATTACAATTAAGTTTAATTAATAATCAAAATTCAATATTCTCTATGTATGTTTGTTTGTTTGTATGTTGTTAAATGCCGTACTATATACCAGCTATATGACCGCGGTCTGTAAATAAACAAATCTGAACCAGACAATCCAGTGACATCATGCGGATCGACCTACGTAATTGGGATACGATGACATGCATCAACCGATCAGCTGAGACTGACTACCCGATCCCGTTAGTCGCCTCTTACGACAAGCATGGGTTGCTTAAGACCAGCGCTGATAGACCATATACCTTTGGTCTGAGAGTGTCCAGATATTAAGAGGTAAGAATATTGTATATTGTACCTCTTCTCCTAAGATCTCTTTAACATGACTGTATTAGTAGTTAGTAAATATATTAAGAGTTTGTTTTATAACATTGGTATGAAGACGTTTATCCACAAGAAAGGAATTGTCGCAGTGTAATATCGTTGACCATACCTTACTGTTTTACTTATAAAACATTTCGGGGAACAAATGACACATGTATTTTGGCCAGGGGGCGCCATTCATTACATCAGCTGATAATCCACACAGTGAATACGTCATGTTAATATTTTGATAATTATGGACAAAATAAGAAAGTATAAATCATATGATTGATGGACACATATTGTGTATAGTACTTTGAATATTGTCTTGTATAATTTATATGAAAAGGGCACTTACCTCAATATCGAAACATTATTGATTCTTTTTATTTCATCCAAGTGAGCTTTTAAAGGAATAAGTAAAAATCCGCTTTCACGGCTTCTCCATTGCTTCTGTTTGTAAGGAATTGTCGTCTGGGACACATCCGGGCAACTCTTGACAACAGTCACGTGACAGAATTGATCACAGTGCTTTGTACTTCGCGTTGACACAGTTACTTTGATTAGTTGATAAGTCAGGTCATATCTGAACTCTTGAAGAAAGAGTTAAAGACATGAAAAAGATATAGTTTCATACATCGTTTAATCAAAGTCAAGACTATATCTTCTCTCTGAAATGAAAATAATTTACAGAAAAAAATCGTTGTTTAATTATCTTAATAAGTATGATAAAAATGGAGCCCAGTGACTCTTTTCATTGCAGTAATCTAGACTTGCGAAATGTGATAGACTTGCATGGGCTGTATTGGATATATTTGTTTCAGGGCCTTTATGACAGACTAGATCAAAACCAAATGAAGAATATTTCAAGCGTCCAGTTTCACAACAACAGTGTTATCAAGGCAGGGATTGAAAGGGATACACCTTAACAACGATGATTATTTATGACACGTGACAATGACACGTGTTAATCGGCTACAGATAGATCAGGATTTAGCACGGAGCTCTAGTCATGAAATTAACGTACATTCAAGATTATGATGATCTGATATGACGCTGTTATCAGCAACTGGGCTGCCATCAGGTATTTTCAGTTGACAGTGTTCGTGAGGGATCCCCGAATTATTGGCGTAAATATTGAGAGTAAGTGTTCGGCCGAGGCGTTGTCAAGATACGGGATAGCGCATAGGCCTTCCGTAAGAATTGGGTACTCGCTCGAGTCGATAGCGATGCTGTCATGGCGTTATCAGGTAAGTTGTAAGCAGCTACTTGAGAAATGTTCAAACGAACACACTTATCGATAACCCTGTAACGATAACAGTCTGCATAGTGAAAAATAAATAACAGTTGAAAAGACCCCTGCGTCAACACTGCTCTTGCATGGTGTTCTTATCAAGTATGCCATCTGGTCATTAGTACTGAAATACCAAAATGGCGGCTCTGACGTCACCAAGGCGCTGTTCTGACAACGTTGATTGGCGCGTGTTTCAGAACCGTGCTGCGGGAGTCCTTGTCCAGGAAAGAGATTGGCAATATATATTTATAACACCTCATTGTAACACCTCATTCTAAAAGAGGTTATCTTGTACTAGCGATGTGGTATTGCTTTATGTATCGCCATTTTGTTAACATACATGAGTGAGTGAGTTTGGTTTGCGCCTCCTTATACCAATGGTTTACGTCTCGCCATTTTATTAACGTAAATGAGTGATATTTCAGCAATATCACAAGACACAAAAATGGGCTTCACATAGTATGCTCATATAGGGAGGCGAACCCAGACCTTCTGCGTAACGAGGGCAAATCATTAGAGTCCCCATCGCCTTAACCCTAAAGAGTCAGTTAACTACTAAGTTGTCTCATCACCTTGTGGTTTGACACATATTAGGTTAAGTTTCACCCTGCCTATCCGGCCTCTTTGTCCGAACTACCGTGCACAGGGGGAGATAACTCTAAACAGGTCGTAGCAAATTGTACTGGAACTTTTTTAACTATTTAACACAAAGTATCCATTCGAAAGATAATACACTGCCGGACAAAAAAATTAGACACCTATGGTGGCTAAAAAGGAAAAAAGAAAGGGCTATTGGTGATGTATATGATACGGTATCATAGGCGATAATACATGTATCATACGGGGGCGGTCGGGTAGCCTAGTGGTTAAAGCGTTCACTCGTAACGCCGAAGACCCGGGTTCGATTCCCGACAATGTGTGAAGCCCATTTCTGGTGTCCCCCGCCGTGATATTGCTGACATATTGCTAAAAGCGGCGTAAAACCCCACTCACTCACTCACTCATTCATATCAACGATTATCACAACAGGCGACAGTTTTTAGCCTTGTAACGTTTGTAATTTATTGATCAAATCCAGTCTTCAAATGTATACTTTCTTTTACCCGGCAGTATATATTCAACATAACATTTCGTAATAAATGATCTAGAGACCCACTATGAATTGTACGAACATTCCAATTCTAAAGAAATTACCAGAAAAAAAATGTCTCAAAAAGGCTCCATCACCTGCACATCTGCTCCTTTGACCCACTTGAAGTGGCACATGAAGGAGATCAAGGTGTAATCATTTCTCGTCTTGTAATTCTCAAAAGGAATACATATGGATGGCGTATGTGTACTAATAGTTTATATCATACGCCTGGTATGACATATATTCCCTAATAATCGATGCGTTAAATTAATCTTCATTTGATGCTGTGGGATAAATCCCGCAGAGTATTTAGATTTTGGCGATGTTGATGTGTCATTCAATCTTGAATATGACAGTAATAAATGTTAAACCAAGCATGGGAACCAAACGTCTTCCACGAGTGTAGAAGGCGTGTCGAACTTAACTGTGACGCAACGAAACATAAAAAATATACATTCCATACCACCACCAATACCCTATACCCCCTTCTAGACATCTACCCGAACCAACACACTCCATACCCATAAACGCTCATAAGCTTACCCAAACTCCGAAAACAGACTGAATCTTGTTATAGTCTATATAGTTTGGTAAAGAGAACAAAAATCACATAATAAACAAGTGCCTGCCCAGTTTCCCAGCATGCATCTGGCTCACATGACGCCCCGGAGCCACATTGCCGACGTCGACGTTCACGCTCGACGTGGGATCAGGGAGGGGTCTCCGTTCACTACGGCAATTAACTGTATTTAATGTGCAATTGAATTTAAACTTTAACTTCTGTATCTACTTCATGTGCAATGAAAAACATGATTTTTTAGTTTGACAGTTGGAATGTGTGTTATGTTGATTGTTGTTCTGAATGTGAAGAATTACGTATTGTTTTCTTTATTATAATAATCTTGTTGGATGCAGACAGAACGTCAAAGCATCACTATTTCTTGAACATTCTTATAGAAACAAAGTGCACAGTCTAAGAATCTTTCGGGTCCCACCTGGGTTTCTAGATCCTATGGCACCGAGAGTCTTCATAACAAGTGGTAACTTGTTTGCACTGAAAGCAATTTCCGAAAGGAAGGCTTTGTTTGTTTGTTTGTTTGTTGTTTAACGCCGCACTCAGCAATATTCCAGCTAACTGACGGCGATCTGTAAATAATCGAATCCGTACCAGACAATCCAGTGACTGGCATCCTGAGCATCCATCTACGCAATTGGGATACGATGACATGCATCAACCAAGTCAGTGAGCCTGACCACCCGATCCCGTTAGTCGTCTCTTAAGACAAGCATAGTCGCCTTTCACAACGAGCCTGGGTTGATGAAGGCCTATTCTAACCCGGATCTTCTAGGTCCAGGATGTGATACGTCAAACTGTCTTAATGGAGAAGTGCGACCGGGTGGCTCGTCAGGTTGAAGGCACGGTTTAATTCCCCATGCGGTTACAGAGCGTGAAGATCATGTCTGGGGTCTCCTGTAGTGATATTGCCTTTTTTATTGCTAAAATCGTCGAAAAGCCAAATTTTCCGACTCTAAATGTACAAATGATGTTACAACTATATATTAAGTTCAAGTCTTGAGTACGCAGCCAAGTCTCCTGAGTGCAATGTTAATTCCGTTTAATTCCAAACTCTGAGTTTTAGTCTCAATTTGAGAGGATGTGTCAGTATCCCTGTTTGAGCCAGTCTCGCAGTCTCGTCTAATGTCAAATATCGAGCTCCATGTCGCTTTGTCCCTTTATCAGAGTTTGAGGTCAAATCTCTATGTCTGCGTCTTTGTGTCTAAATTGGATAAGTCTCCGTGTCTAAACTGCGGTTGTCTCCGTAACAGCGTCCCCATGTCAGAGTTGGAGGTCTACTCTGAATGTCGGAGTCTATGTGTCAAAATCGAGGGCTAATTCCCTTATCTGAAACCCTGTGTCGGAGTTTGAATTCCAGCGTCTGGTACTAGCAAACCCACGTTTAACCTTCCCCGAACAGATAGTTTGTGACCTCCCGATAGATCTTGCCAGCATTAGGATCGACAAGTGAGGTGGCATGAGATGGGGTTTAACGTCGTTTGCAAAACCATTGCTCTTATGTAGCGACGTGCATACATGTGTACGTGTGTCCACGGGCGTGCGTGTGTGTGCGTGCGTGCGTGCGTGCGCACGCCCCGGTTTTATAGTGCGGAGATTCCATGCCGTAGTTTAACATGGATACCCCACTCAGATTCAATATGCCCCGAGCCGACTCCGAGCAGGCCAGTCCTAATGTCATCCCCTTAATGCCAAGCAAGGTAACAAGTACCATCGGTTAACGTCTTTGGGTGTGATCGACATTTACCAAGGGTCATTAATAGACCTAAACGTTATGTCAGCCAATCCGGCACCCATCGTACTGTATTCTTTTCTTGGAAATGGCCATCATTTGGACAAAACGCCGCAAGATACACCCGCCTTCTTATTAAACCCAAGAAGGGATACTTCCACCCAGGGAGCTCCTGTTACCCCACCTCACAAAGCCACCCAGCCCCTCCCTCCCCGCCCCTCACTTACACCAGCCATGGGGAGCAAGCACTTCATGTTTTACACGGTACTGGTCAGTGGAACGAGCCAATTAATCATTGTCCACCCATGGGTCATATTCCTGGGTTGGACTATTTATTTACTCCTTGGGACCAAATTGTGTCCCTTAAAGATGTAACCGATACTGTACCTGTGACCTCCCAGGAGAATAATCTCACCCCCCACCCCACCCCCCACCCCCCACCGGGCCTGAGTCGGAGGTGGTGATTGATTGCCTTAAAGAAGCAGTGAATGTAAAATATGTTTATTAACATAATCGGCGATGCTATTGTGAGGATGGTAGCGTGGATTTGCGATGTGTCCCAACAGACTATATCAGGATTAGCGTTAACGTCACTGGCGTAAGCCTTGAATTACCATGTCGCCATCAAGGTCGTTGTACGCTAGGTGCTGTCTAACCTTGATCTATGTATAGCCGTTTAACTCCCAGCAGGTTATAGATTACAGAATACAGATGTGATGTAATGGTTCGGGATAATTCAATTTCTGTTACTAAAACGTGTTCTTGTTCGATCCGCGGGTCTGGAACTGATGAAGTGTTTATCTGGATGGCCAGTAACTTTGATGAATCAGTCAGTGCTGATGTATTGAGTTCATGATGTGGCTGCGAAATCGAAGCGATGGCTACGTTTTGCTTTCACTGTACTATCCGAACATTTGCTAAATATCCCTCACAGAGTAACGTTCTGTTTTGCATCGTCCTAATCAATACAAGGTCGTTGAGGCAGCCGAGTGGTTACAGCGTTCGATTTCCCACATGGTAGTGTGTGAAGCCCAGTTCTGGTATCCCATGCAGTGTTCGATTTTAGCGCCTGTCCTTAGGCCCGTGGCAGGTAGATCTCGTGTCGGACCTGTAGTTTCAAACTTATGTGGGTCCTTTTGGCCTGCAGTAAATGTACATGTCAATTCATTTATCACAATTAACTGCAGTTTTTTAATTGTTTTTTGTTAGGGCCTGCAAGTCTGTGAGTCCTAATGGCAGCGTGGCTTTTTTATAATTTCAAACACTGGTCACCTGCTGTGAAAATACTGGAATATAGATAAAATCAGCGTAAAAAATATATCCGATCATGATTACAAGCGCCGTGTATTAAACATTATCGTTGAATTACTTATACTCATTTTTCCAAGAAAACAAAACATATCGAAAACGCAGACATAGGTTATCAAAGCTAGAGTAGTGGTTCTTTAGAAGGAATAAATAAACAACATAGACATCTGTTCACTTCGACCAAGGTAAAAAAAAGTACAAATCAAGATGAACACTAAAAAATGTTATTTTCCTTATCAATTCCCGCCAAAGATCTGCATTGTCATTGTCACCAGAACTCCCCATTGACCCGAATCCTTGCAGGCCGCGATTTTGAAATACCTGTCCGTTGGAAGCCGAAATGATTCTCAAGTTACATCAAGGAATAAATCAAACACGATAATACACAGAGGGTGTAAATAAGACCCAACAAAAGTTATCACGGTCCACTGAAAGTAGGAGGCATCAAGTAATATCACTTGTCCTACCTCCTGTGATGGTATCACGGTGGCACTGTTGGGAACACAAGGTCGCGAGCCTCGTCTTCGCACAGCTGGATCCGGAAATCCCAACAACAGTTATCTCCCTTGGCCAATACGTAATCAGCTACGCGCATAACGTGCAGTTATTCAAGTGTCATTAATGGTTGTCGTAAACAATGTGTGTCAAGCAGTTGTCCCCCTTTGAATGATACTATATAAAGGGCCATGATCAGGTATTATTCACGAAATGAGGTCTTTGTAGAACGTTACAATGGCGGCACGGGCGGGTGGCGATTGTTTGTGGAGTCCCGGTCGACTATTTCAGGGCTGGTTGGGCTCACATTACGGTTACCTAGACATATACAAGGGGACAAGGTGCTGGCCAACACTCTCCCTGTGTGAGGGGTAGATGCGATTGAAGGGGGTCCATATTATCAGACGTCCTCTTGCCAAACGTTGTTGCCAAAGCAAAAACTTGCCACTTGAAGTTGAAATCTTGTTGGAAACCGCAAGCTCTGTCCGTGTGCTGATGCCGTATGGCGTATGTCATAATAAACATCCGTGACGGCGAAGATAAAGAATGTGAATGCAAAGAACACAATGATCTCTTCAAACAACATGAAATTTTAAATGAAATTTAAAGTTCAAATGAACTAATCAACTGTTAATAGGGATAATCAGTTATCATTCTATTTAAATATCCACTTGACATATTATCAGTTTTGTGTATCTTTGAATTTTATTTATTAAAACCCTCAAAAGCGGAGTAGTAGATATTCGAATCAGAGAAATTTTGACTTTTTAAAATAAGTGGTAAAAGATTTCGAGTTTAGATTAGGGGAATACATATTGTCACACTTGATGAACATTTCCTTTATACCTATAAAGAGCGACCTGTAGCCATTCAATAGAACCACTCTACATCACTCTACATCACGTAGTCTCATGTGTGGCTTTAAACTCCTAACATACAGGTAAACGCATACAAATAGCAGTTATGGCGTTGTTACTAAATGTCAATTACTGTATTCCTATTTAGAACTAAAAAGGGGGTGATTTGAATATGATTAATTCCTTTCACTCCGACCTTTCTTAAGTAAACGTTAGCTCCCATCATTGTGACTCTTAATCCTGTGTTCCATCTCCTGCTGAGTCTGCAACTGTCCAAACCAATGCTGGGCGGAACAGCCCCGCCCCCCTGATTACGCTCTTCATAATATGTAGCAAGGAATTATGGGTGTCAAATTTTCAATAAATGTCCGTAGGACTTCTCCGGTACACACACAATAGGTTAAACAATGTTGAGATTCGCTTTGGGGGAAAAGTAAATGTTTTGTAAACTTGTGGATTAAACACAAAAAAACTCAGTGCCTGTGGATTGGATCTTTCCCTTTGAGCCAGAGGCCCGGTACGGGGCGTCTTTATCCGCCTGCAGCAGCAGAGCGCTTTCCCTCGTCCTCCTGCCTTCATTCACAGACATGATTTGTCTATTCAATACACTCGAGATTCGGAACGCTGGCCTGAAACTTGATGTGTGACAGGATTATTACAGAGTTGTGGAAGTACAGTTGGTACTTGTGCATCCTGGGTGATATATATATGTCTTGAGGTAACCTTTCCGGCCTTGGTGTGAAACATACATACACTGAAGCCCCGTTAATCGGAACGGTATCATTTCCAGTGGAATCGGATTCCCTGGATACACTTTTGTGGTTTAAGTATAAGTAGTGCGAGTAGTAGTAGTAGTAGCAGTAGTACTAGTAATAGTAGTAGAAGTAGTTGTTGTTGTTGTAGTAGAAGTAGTATTACAACTAGATCACAGGGTAGAAAAGCAGTAGAAGTAGTAGTAGTAGTAGTAGATTAAGAAAAAAGTAGTAGTAGAAGAAGAAAAGTAGTTGTAGCAGTAGTAGTAGTAGTAGTAGCAGCAGCAGCAGCAGCAGCAGTAGTAGTAGTAGTAGTAGTAGTAGTAGTAGTAGTAGAAGAAGAAGAAAAAGAAAAGCAGTAGAAGTAGTAGTAGAGATTAAGAAAAAAATAGTAGTAGAAGAGGAAAAGTAGTTGTAGCAGTAGTAGTAGTAGTAGTAGTAGTAGTAGTAGTAGTAGTCGCAGTAGTAGTAGTAGTAGTAGTAGTAGCCGCAGGAGTAGTAGTAGTAGAAGTAGTTGTAGTAGTAGTAGCAGTAATAGGTCTTCAGCCTCTTCGCAAGAGACGACCATGCTTGTCGTAAGAGGCGACTGACAGGATCGGGTGGTCAGGCTCGCTATCTTGCTTGATGCATGTCATCGTATCCCAATTGCTCATGATGCCAGACTCGATTATTTACAAACCGCCGTCATGAGCTCAACCTCACGCAGCACAGTTGCAGCTACATCATAACAGGGTGTCAGTAACACAGATGAGACAAACTAGAGGTCGATAGTGAGAGCACACGCCCATGTCATCTCTACACTAAATCACTAGGGTCACACCTCGTGGTGCTCTCCCACCGGACTACAGATTACACGACATCCCATGTTTGTATACATAACAGTAACGGTCTATCAGTCCATATATAATTATTTAAACAGGAATAGTTTAATATTTACATCACCTATATTTGAAAACTAAAATCCAAACTTTCATATATACTGAACAAAACGAGTTAGGGGTCATGAATATTTTGGGGGATATTTTTATGAAATTGTGTGCTTTGTCTCCACAAGAACAAAATATGCTATAAAATAGTCATTATACCTTCGTGTTTTGTTCTGTTTAAATAAAAAGTTGGGCGATTCCTTTATTTGCTTCAGTTTGTCAGCATAAACCCTTGCGGTCGTAACGACCTTCGACCCAAACGTTGTATTTTTATGAAGTTGATGCCGTCGGCTCCACTTAACAACATTTACATTGTCTGCACGTGTTTCTGTCGACTGTCCTCACCATCCACACGACACAATATACTCGTATAAATTAAACTTAATAGCTGTTTAAGTTTATTGACACAGATCACAAACGATGCACATTTGTGCAGCCCAATGAAGAAACACAGTGCTACATACGTTGTACCTGTATCTTAATACCTACATAAACCACAAAATATGTACCGATCAACCCAGGCTGTTCACGTCCAAATAAATAGTTTTATTGAAGTGTATCTAAGTCTATTGTAAACGCCATCAATAGCTACAGAGGGTCCTCATGATGAGCGTTGTTGTGGGGGTAGCAGTGCACTGTCGTCAGTGCGTGGCACGTCGCTTGAAAAACTACAGGTAGTAATTAACACTGGCTACCTTCATGCTCATGCCAGGTGTGCGGATGTGTGTAGGTATGTAGCCTGGTCGTCTCAGGTTATAGTTACACTGGATTTGTGATCTTGTCCTCCATGGTCACCATGTTACAGTTAAGATTTCTTTCCTTTATTTTAGTATTTAGAGTAAGCGCTCGTGTTTGAAGCATCTTCCCTCGGCAAGGGCGTTGACTGACTATAAAAGTCCAGTTTCCACCCTTGCAGAACGAGGCTGGAATTTCCAGGCTCGATCGTAGCGCCACAAGTGGCTATTACGAGTTGTGTCCCTTCTATGTCCCTCCTATTGACCAATCAGATTCCATCGCTCATGTCATGAAATCCATGTTGTTTACGAACCGGATGTCTGGTTCGTCACGCGATTTTGATTGGACTCAGCAAAGACTCGTTAGTCCAGCCAAACTGTAACACCGGAATTCCAGCCTAGTTCGGCAAGGGTGGAAACTGGACTTTCGTAGTCAGTTAACTCAATTTGTCTCGGGAAGATGTATTTGAAGTGAGTGATCGACTTTGAGTTGCAGGCCGTTTTGTACACAGGCGTCAATATTACGGAGTGATTTTGTCATTTACGAGCACTTGTGAATGCGCCGTGGTTATTAATTAGGTCCAGCCCGAATATGCAACTAGCGGATCCTGGAAGGTAAGGGATATAACATAGTTCAATGAGTTCCCTATTAGCTCCCTGTGAAACCTGTGTATTGGAACGAGGTGAGGTGAGGTGAAATAGGGTTTAACGTCGCGTCCAAGATTATTGCACTTATATAGCGACGTGCATGGAGGTGTGTGTGTGTATATTGTGTTAACGTCTTTTGATATGACGCGACCGGGAATCAAACCCCGGTCCTTCCGTTCTCCGGGCGGACTCTCTACTACTAGACCACGAAGGCGGTCTGTATTGGAACGAAGGGTGTATAGCACAGAAACATGTTTTCTATAGGAAAACTTTGTTCCCTCATCTTTCACCCCTACTCATCTAGGAAAAAAATGATCTGTCCGTTATGTAGAGGTCAGTAGGACCTTTCAAGTATAATTAGCAAGCTATAAATATAAATATACGGCTTAAAACTCCTTCTTGACGAGCTCCTTCAAAAAGGTGATTAAATCATTGGGGATTGCGGCTGTAGTACTCACTGTAAACTGTCAGATCAATACCTATCAGTTTTACAGCGTTCAAGTGAGTGAGTGAGTTTGGTTTAACGCCGCTTTAGACAGTATTCCAGTTATATCACGGCGTGTCAGCTTAATGTGAGAGGAAAGCCCGAAGTGATGCAGGTCTCAGACGTTTACCACTTCGGTGAAACCCACAAGCACGGGTATGGTGCTGACAAACCTAGAAACATAATCGGGCGAACCGGGATTCGAACCCACAATCATAGGTTTCTGGCGTGTCTAAGGGACGCAACTCTGCACAGCGAATCGCGGCGCCTTAGCCGACTGGGCCACGTCGCAACCTGCTGTTGAACGGTGCGTCCCTACGGCCCGATGGCATGGGTTCGAATCTAATATTCACCTAATATTGATCCTTGGTGTACCTGAAGTGGTCAGCAAGCGTTGTGTGTAGGTGTGTGGGCGGTTTGGGTTGGGGAGGGGGTGCTAGGTGGTGGGTGGGGGTAAGTGTTTGGATTGGGGGTGGGTCACATTATTTCAGCCTCATAGCGACGAGAACAAGTTGACATATACACAAGTGAGTCATGAATACTTACAAAATTATATTTAAAGGATAGTTTCAACAAAGAAATACCTTACGCAAGGGTAATCGCACCAACCATCACCTTCTCCACAATAAACAACAATCCCTTATATTCCAAGCAAACACAAACACATATAACAACTTATTTCACTAGTAAACATTACAAATGCATGATACACCAAACCATTAAACATAATGTGCGATTGTCAGCAATATGATCATACAAGTATGCAGTGTCGTTGAATAGCGTTGCCTCATCACATTGTTGACATGCCATCGGGGTGTACCTGTATTGTGCCGAGTATTGCCAGGTAACATCTAACGCTAGCCTCAGCCGAGACTACAGAGAGCTTCATTGTAGCCGGGTGGCGACACACGTGCATAACGAAATATAACATTCCTCCTGGCTACCCGTATACAATATAGTGTGTACAATCGTGTAGTACCATGACACTGGGAGTCATAATGCTCACATAATCACATACTTACTTTTTGAAATGTTTAAAAAAAATGAGTTTTGCCTTGTAATGGTTCTATGCGCTTTTGAGACATATTGGGAGTTGTGTGAAAAATTAATCCCGCCCTGCTTTGCGTAGGGTATAAAAAACACTTTAGACGATTACTAAGCGTTTTAAACAATAGTGACGATTGTCCGTCCTCGTAATACAAATGTATGTGTTACATCACCCTGCGCGACTCACCTATGTTAGGTTGTTCTACTCTCAGAATCCGAAGACCGCTCCGTGGTCTAGTGGTAGAGCGTCTGCCCGGAGAGTGGAAGGTCCGGAGTTCGATCCCGGCCGCGTCATACCAAAATACATTAAAAGATGGTACTTCTTGATACCCTGCCTGCCTTCGGCTTTTAGGGAATAAAACAAGGACTGGTCGGTACACTGTGTCTGAGTAGGGTATTCATGTTAAACTGCGGCATGGTATCTCAGTGTGCTAGCACTATAAAATCGGCATCGACTAGTGTTAGCAGCCACACACACGTGCATGCACGTCGCGATATAATCCCAAACTCGCCCCGATTATGATCCTTGGTCTGCGCGGAACAACACTCGCTGGCTTCAATAAAGCTATACATGTATACGAACTCGCACTTCGTGTCATATCACACGGCTCGCAGTCTGGTTTTGATGTTCCTGATTGATTTCAGCCCCCATGGGGATTACAGATTAGCACTGACCTCCAGCAACCCCTGAATTGTTTGATAGGTATAACTTAGAACTTGACGGATGATAAAGTAGAGATAACTTCTTTATTTACAGTAAAGGCGACGTTTCGGTATAGATCATTATACCTGTGTCAAGCAAGGCGCCTTTACTGTAGTAAGTGAGTGAGTGAGTTGGGTTTAAAGCCGCTTTTAACAGTATTCCACTTATATCGCGGCGTGTCAGCTAAATGTGGGAGGAAAGCCCGAAGTGATGCAGGTCTCAGGCGTTTACCACTTCGGTGAAACCAACGAGCACGGGTATGGTGCTGACAAACCTAGAAACGTAATCGGGGCGAACCGGGATTCGAAGCCTTTACTGTAAATTAAGAAGTTGTTATCCATAAATTATCCTTATTTTTCCAGCAGCTCCTGTTTGTCGTAGGAGGCGACTTGGTAGATCAGGTGGTCAGGCTCCGTGACTTGGTTGGTGGTGTGGTATTGTACCCCGACGTCGTCGGACGTTCATCATAATCTGATTTACTGGTTTGTCTGGTCCAGACACGATTATTCAAAGACCGTCGTCATAAAGCTGGATGTGACGTCAAACAACAAACAAACAAAACAAACATGCCCCTGTGAGTTTAATATCCCTGACTGTGAGACTGTAAGACGTCATTCGCTCACTTGCAGAATGACATATTAATTATTCTGCTTTGTTATATGAACAAAATTCAAAATAAAATTTATTGCATCATTTACTCTCAATATGTAGAATTCACACAAAATTTTGTTTCATCTAACTTCAGTATCTTAATACATTTGTAGAATTTAGAATGTATGCCAAAATATAAATTCGTTTCATAATGGACGCATACAAAAATACATTAGAATAGCGACTATGCTAGTCGTAAGAGACGACTAACGGGATCGGGTGGTCAGGCTTGCAGACTTGGTTGATGCATGTAATCGTATCCCAGTTGCGTGGAATGATGCTCAGGATGTCAATCACTAGATTGTCTGGTCCAGACTCGATTATTTAATGACCGCAGCCTTATAGCTGGAATATTATGCGGCGTAAAACAACAAACAAACAAAACATAAAAAAATTATTGTCAATGCGTCCTGATAAGTAGATACGACAGATTTTATATAATGGATATTTACTAATGTTGTTGATAACTGCTTTATCACCTGCTGCATGCTGCGACCGTCTTGCAAGAAATGCAGCCATTACAGCCTAAAATGGATAATGGATGGTGGTCTAATTGATCGAATAAGACTTTTTTTAATTTCCAAGTACTTCACGCCACGCTGAAGCGACTCTATGACTCACCATTACAATAGAGGACAAAAAGTAACGTTATCAAATATCCTGATGTGTGCATTATTTTGGCCTGTGTTATGTATGAAATCATCATGTCTTTGCATATATTCCGCATTCAGAACATGCGCATTCCCCATCAATCAGCAGCGCCCTCTCGTGGTAGTGTTTGTGGCGTTCTCTTCAACCCACGCCGCATGTATTCACATAGATATATACTATGTCAGTTAAAAACGCTGCTTTTGTGCCAACTAAAGTGTATAAGCTGTGTTATTTTTGTGTAACCCGACAAGCTTTATTGTCAACGTCCACACTCGAGTTATGTAGCTGCTGTATTAACAATGCAGTGAGTGTTGAAGAGGACAACGCCGAAATTCGTACCAGTCTCCGAGTCACGTGACTACTAGATCAAGATGGCTGACAGATAACCTATGTTTCTCGTCAACTGAACATCTTTTCTGTTTTTTGGGCCATTGACACTCTTCCTATTGCACACAAAGATTCCCACAAAATATATTCAGTTAGATTAATATAGTCATCGTGGCCATGGAGCATTCTGGCGAAAAAGCGAGGCCTTTAATATTACTGCAAACGTTTGCCATGCGTGCAAGATTTATGATGACTGCTACACAGACGGCCTTGTACAGGGAGCTTAACAATTATCATGCACGGTCGTAACGCTGGAGTCGACTATTATCGCCCACCGGTTGCGTCCCTCTGTTGATGACAGCAATGATGCTCGGGTTTAAGGGCAATACAGGCCAACATCTTGGTTTTATTCCCGCTGAATTGTTTTATTCTCGCTGAATGGTTTTATTCCCGCTGAATGGTTTTATGTGCGACTTAAGTGGGAAGCACTTGTCCACGTCTGTCTACAAAGTGCCGCGTCAGGTTATGTTTAAAGAATATGTCAGTTTGTTAACGAAAGCAAGTCAAATACATTGATTTGTGAATGGTTTTTTTTATTGGCTTACATATTTATGTCATACAGACTGATATATGAATATTGAATATTAAATACGCAGGAACTGTTGGAACATTTACATACCTCACTGCGACCTTATTTTATAGCCAAACACCAGGCGCGTTCAAATAATAAAATGTGAGTGACCTGAGACCACTGATTGTACCATTTCTTGCAACCAGGGTTGACTACATAATTAACCTGAATTAACCAGTGTTAATCAAGAAAAACTTGATTATCGTATAAAAACACATTAAATGCAACAAGCGTATATCGCGCTAGGGGTTGAGTAGGTATGGGCAACTCATGTCAACCGAAATATGACGTACAGTAAACTACGGTTATAACGAACTCAAAGGGACCTCTAACTTTAGTTTGTTATAACCGTAGTTCGTTATAAGCATATATACAGCATAACTGTAGCAAATAGTCGGGACAAATAAACAGTTCGTTATATCCGTCAGTTCGTTATAAGCGTGTTCGTTATAAACGTACTTTACTGTAAATGAGAATGCGAATGAGAATGCAAAAGTTTGTAAAAGAAAAAAGGCAGTTGAGCAAGGTCTTCATTCTGTATCATTTTCATCGTTATTTTTAGCTTTAGTATAACTTGGCCGAGTTGTCTAAGGTGACGCAATTCGTTGTGCAGAGTTTCGTCCCTTAGGACTTCAAGAAACCTTGATCGTGGGTTTGAAACCCGTCTTGACCCGTCTGTGTCAGCACTATAACCGTGCTCTCTGGTTTAACAAAACAAGTAAAGGTCTGCGACCTGCATCACTCAAGCTTCGGGATTTTCTACCACAAGGTGATTCGCCGTGATATTACTGAAAAAATGTTCAATGCGGCGTTAAACCAAAATCATTTTTTATTACTAGTAGCGGCAGCACTAGTAATAGTGTTATTAGTATTAGTACAGTAACTTTAGTTTTCCTCGCCCATCAGATCTTCGCATAATCTTTTTAGTGTAAGTGTGTACACCTTTATCAAAGTTACGCCCTATCTTATCTTACATAATAAAACCTAATGCATTATGGGCGCATCGAAATAGCACACTGGCTTGAAATAATTTTACGAGAAAATAGACTTTAGACGACCAAATCTTTTTTCTCTCGACTGTCGTTTACACATATGTGCATCAAGTAGCTATGAGCTCACTAGTATGTCTTTTGGGTGTCAAGGTAAACAAAAAACAAATTCAGGTTGGAAGTCGTTGATGTCTGCGCCTTGGTAAGATGAAAGAAACGGAGTTACACTCGCTCCATCCGTTCACCTGTCACCAGTGCTGATTAGATTATGCAAGGTGCGTTCATTTCTAGATCTAATGTAGATCACTGATAGATATTTCATATATTCTATGGCTCACGCTATCACTGACTATTAAATATGTATTTTAACGTGATTATGACATTAATTAAATGCATGTTGTGAGCAGGTGCGACATTGTACTCTGCAGCATGAACTCGATCTGCCTCTCTGTCCGACCTTTGCTTGTTGACGTGTAAGATTCAAGGAAGATGGGATACAATTAGATTGTGATGTAAATATGGTAGGCATGTATGTGAGGTCAATGGCATTAGGTGTTTATGGTTTAAAGTCACAAGAGATGGTTTTGAGTGAGCAAGTTGGATGTTTAACCACAGTACGCATCTTTGAAGCTGTATCCCGCCTTTGAGCAGAGACGGCAATGACGATCCGTGTGAGAAATTCACGCCATTAGGTTCATCCAAGCGGTTGTTGCTCCTGTGAGTGAGTGAGTGACTGAACGTTGTTTAACGTCGATATTAGCAATATTCAGATTTATTACGACATCCTGTGAATAATCGAGTCTTGATCAGGCTTACCAGTGATTGATAAAATGAGCAACTATCGAAAACCATCGGGCACCATGACCCGCCATCAGCAGTCGGCACAACACGCATGGGATACTGGAGAAACATTCTCCCCCGTAACCTCCATGCGGGTAGCCACAGTAGCATCACATGACTTTAAAACATGGAATCCTAACTGTGAACTATTCCAGACGTCGGGACCCGCCGTGATATGGCTGCAATATTGCTAAAAGCGGCGTAAAACCATACTCACGCACTCCAGACGTCGGGAACGGATCCAGAGAAGCTCCGAACACTGTCACCATCGTCTTTGCTGGAGGCGGTGTTTAGCTACTTAGAAAACATAGATTGATGGCAACATTGCTGTTTATGATTACACTACTTATGCATGTCATGTCGGACGGAAAATTCAGTCAAATTTTTCCCTTGAGACGACTATTTGAGTACCAATATGACCTTGAGCACTGGTCAGTTTGGAGTGCATCTGGAAGACTGCCACACTTTCTCTGTGCAGAGTTGTCTTTCTTATCTATGCCAGTATCCGCTGATTGTTGGTTCGAAATCCAGATTCGCTTCTATTACGACCCCTGGTCTGTCAGCGCCATGCTCCATATATACTCACCTCCAAAAGAAACGCGAACATTGAAACATATAGAGATGTATTTACGTTAAGAAGAGATTTTTCCAATCGAGGATAAAACTAAAAATCAGTCACAGAGTGACTTTATTCATATCACGATAGGCTGCACCTGATTTCCAAAGTTTACAAGCTAATCCTGCACGAGACAAAGGGTGTATCTCGAGTCATGAATCTATGACGTCACATGTGATGCGTTCATGAGCATCGGTTCACACAACATACCAGTATGTTCGTTTGTACGTCGGACCCATCTAATATCTCTTGAATATAAGTAAGTCTTCATATATTAACCAACATGTCTTTTGGCGGTGAGTATATATTATTTACAAACAAACATCTTGCAAATGAGACACATTCCTCAATTAACATGAGCTCATCACCTCGTATCTTACCAAGCTTGAGCTATGTGAGGAAAGTATTTCAGAATGTTCCTCCAGTAAAAACTTCTACATATTCTGGGAGGCCTGGTGACACATGGTCTATGGTGGGTCTATGGCGAGTCCATGGCGGGTCTATTGCGGGTCTATGGCTATGGCGAGTCTATAGCGGGTCTTTGGCGAGTCTATGGCGAGTCCATGGCGGGTCTATGGCGAGTCTATGGTTATGGCGAGTCTATAGCGGGTCTATGGCGGGTCTATGGCGTGTCTATGGCAAGTCCATGGCGAGTCTATGGCGGGTCTACGGCGTGTCTATGGCGAGTCCATGGCGAGTCTATGGCGAGTCTATGGCGGCTCTATGGCGAGTCTTTGTCGGGTCTGTGGCGAGTTTATGGCGGGTCTACGACGAGTCTATGGTGCATCTCTTTATGACGAGACTCGTCCATCAGTTTTCTGGTGGTTGAAATCCCAGAAAGGTCTGTTGGAACCATGCTCATGCTTAAAGCTTCACCCAAATGAAATCGTTTACGTTTTCTCACACATACAGCCGACACACTGTGATATAATTGAAATACTGTCCAAAGCAGCGTTTAACACAATTCACTCACTCCCTCACCGATATACATTATTTGATATTGTATGAATTACTTGATATCGTTGTAGTTTGAATATCGTAGGGATACAAGTTATAATGTCTGCGTTCTCTTCTGGTGCGGTAGGACACAGCTTCATGTGATACGGTTCAAAATATGAAGTTTGACACGCATACCCAGTTAAAAATGACAACTTCCCATGAACGACTAACCGCACATTTCCCACTATTATCATCTGAGATTCAATACGTATTTTATGGGAATTTCAAACATATATTAAATGTAAAACAATTCATATTGTGTTCACTGGCAGACAAATTACTTTAATGAAGGGCGGCGTGTCACATCGCCAAATGAAACAGCCCTGTACTTTCATTTCAAATGAATATTAAATGTTGACGTCACGTCGTGTTGCGTTTATATCCGTATTGAGTATACACGTGGTTTCACCCACAAGACAATGACACAGCTCAGCATGTGGCCATGTTATGTGTTCAAAGCTGCCGTCGCTATAGTCTACATGCTTCCTGGACAATTACTACGATTCGCTCTTGGTTTAATTTTGTTCATATATTTCGTAAGCTTGGACTAATTAAATATAATTACAAATTACTAAAAATTAGTAAATTAAGAAAAATTGTATAGGTATTTTGAAATTCAATCGAGTGAGAGAGAGAGAGAGAGAGAGAGAGAGAGAGAGAGAGAGAGAGAGAGAGAGGGAGAGAGGGAGAGAGAGGGAGATGGGGAGGGGGAGAGGTGGAGACGGAGAGAGGGGAGAAGGAGAGAGGGTAGGGGGAGAGGGAAAGAGGGGGAGAAGGAAAGAGAGAGGGAAAGAGAAAAGGAGAGAGGCAGAAGGAGAGAGATAGGGATAGGGAGGGCGAGGGAGGAAAGAGGGAAAGGGAGCGAGGGGGAGGCAGAGAGAGAAGGAGAGAGGAGAGAGAGATGTAAAAGGAGAGAAAGGGGGAGAGAGAGGAAGTGAGAGAGAGTGTATGGCTGACTGAGGCGTTGACCGCCATTCACTAACCTTACCTCACAACTGCCTTTTAGTTACCTGTTATCGGCAAGCAATCTATCTGGTCGGTTATGCCATCTGCAACAGACATCTAGTAACAGACACCCAGCCTCAGCGTAACATCCAGTTTGTTGAAATCGTGCAATATGACTTGTTGAATATGGATCATCGTTTTCATCGTTATATTGCAATTGCTGCTAAAGGGAGTTGCATTATACCATCTCAGGTAAGCACATTTGACCCGGCTAAGGTTCATATCCTACCAAAGAAAGTTAAGTATCACCCGATGCTTTCATATTACTATTACATGGCATGGCATATTAACTATAGTAATATAAAAGAATCGAGTGATCCTTAACCTTTTTGTGTAGTATATGCTACTGACCATGGACTAACATTAATGAAATGCATGACTGTAGATTGATTGTTCGTATAGAACAGGCTTATTTCTTTTGATGTATTGTATACAGAGCTCGTCTACAGCGTCGCTGGACATAAAACATTTTTTATCGGCATGCCATTGGCGTATGTTTAGAGTTACCCGCTCTTGTCGTATACTAAAACTCAACTGGAAGACATCTTGCACAAAGCGACGGCAGCGCCACGACATTCGTAACTCATATGCTCAACAATAGTCGTCAAAAGACAGTCAATAGTCGTCGCAACAACAAGCAAAGAAGAAATGCGAGTTTATTTCAGCATCAATTCTTTGCTGGAAATGAAGAATATACACGTAGTTTCATAGTCTATAGACCGCCTCCGTGGTTTAGTGGTAGAGCGTCCGCCCGGAGAGCGGAAGGTCCGGGGTTCGATCCCCGGCCGCGTCATACCAAAAGGCGTTAAAAGATGGTACTTGTTGTGACGCCGTCTGGCGCTCGGCATTAAGGGGCTAAAACAAGGACTGATCGTCTTGGAGTCAGTATACTGTGTCTGAGTGGGGTATTCATGTTAAACTGCGGCATGGTATCTCAGTGAGCTAGCACTATAAATAGGCATCAGTCCGGATGAGTACAAGCAGCCACACACACACACACACGTACATGCACGTCGCTATATAAGTGCAATTATCTTGGACGCGAGGTGACAAACACGGGTACCTGGGACCTATTCTACCCCGGAGTCCCCTTGGGTGACAAACACGGGTACTGGGGACCTATTCTACCCCGGAGTCCCCTTGGGTGACAAACACGGGTACTGGGGACCTATTCTACCCCGGAGTCCCCTTGGATGACAAACACGGGTACTGGGGACCTATTCTACCCCGGAGTCCCCTTGGGTGACAAACACGGGTACTGGGGACCTATTCCACCGCTGAGTCCCCTTGGGTGACAAACACGGGTACTGGGGACCTATTCTACCCCGGATTCCCAGTGGGCGACAAACACGGGTACTGGGGACCTATTCCACCGCGGAGTCCCCTTGGGTGACAAACACGGGTACTGGGGACCTATTCTACCCCGGAGTCCCCTTGGGTGACAAACACGGGTACTAGGGACCTATTCTACCCCGGAGTCCCCTTGGATGACAAACACGGTTACTGGGGACCTATTCTACCCCGGAGTCCCCTTGGGTGACAAACACGGGTACTGGGGACCTATTCCACCGCGGAGTCCCCTTGGGTGACAAACACGGGTACTGGGGACTTATTCTACCCCGGAGTCCCAGTGGGCAACAAACACGGGTACTGGGGACCTATTCCACCGCGGAGTCCCCTTGGGTGACAAACACGGGTACTGGGGACCTATTCTACCCCGGAGTCCCCTTGGGTGACAAACACGGGTACTAGAGACCTATTTTACCCCGGAGTCCCCTTGGGTGACAAACACGGGTACTGGGGACCTATTCTACCCCGGAGTCCCCTTGGGTGACAAACACGGGTACTAGGGACCTATTCTACCCCGGAGTCCCCTTGGATGACAAACACGGTTACTGGGGACCTATTCTACCCCGGAGTCCCCTTGGGTGACAAACACGGGTACTGGGGACCTATTCCACCGCGGAGTCCCCTTGGGTGACAAACACGGGTACTGGGGACCTATTCTACCCCGGATTCCCAGTGGGCGACAAACACGGGTACTGGGGACCTATTCCACCGCGGAGTCCCCTTGGGTGACAAACACGGGTACTGGGGACCTATTCTACCCCGGAGTCCCCTTGGGTGACAAACACGGGTACTAGAGACCTATTTTACCCCAGAGTCCCCTTGGGTGACAAACACGGGTACTGGGGACCTATTCTACCCCGGAGTCCCCTTGGGTGACAAACACTGGTACTGGGGACCTATTCTACCCCGGAGTCCCCTTGGGTGACAAACACGGGTACTGGGACCTATTCTACCCCGGAGTCCCCTTGGGTGACAAACACGGGTACTGGGGACCTATTCTACCCCGGAGTCCCCTTGGGTGACAATTACGCGTACTGGGGACCTATTTTACCCCGGAGTCCCCTTGGGTGACAAACACGGGTACTGGGGACCTATTCTACCCCAGAGTCCCCTTGGGTGACGAACACGGGTACTGGGGACCTATTCTACCCCGGAGTCCCCTTGGGTGACAAACACGGGTACTGGGGACCTATTCTACCCCGGAGTCCCCTTGGGTGACAAACACGGGTACAAGAGACCTATTTTACCCCAGAGTCCCCTTGGGTGACAAACACGGGTACTGGGGACCTATTCTACCCCGGAGTCCCCTTGGGTGACAAACACTGGTACTGGGGACCTATTCTACCCCGGAGTCCCCTTGGGTGACAAACACGGGTACTGGGACCTATTCTACCCCGGAGTCCCCTTGGGTGACAAACACGGGTACTGGGGACCTATTCTACCCCGGAGTCCCCTTGGGTGACAATTACGCGTACTGGGGACCTATTTTACCCCGGAGTCCCCTTGGGTGACAAACACGGGTACTGGGGACCTATTCTACCCCAGAGTCCCCTTGGGTGACGAACACGGGTACTGGGGACCTATTCTACCCCGGAGTCCCCTTGGGTGACAAACACGGGTACTGGGGACCTATTCTACCCCGGAGTCCCCTTGGGTGACAAACACGGGTACTAGAGACCTATTTTACCCCGGAGTCCCCTTGGGTGACAAACACGGGTACTGGGGACCTATTCTACCCCGGAGTCCCCTTGGGTGACAAACACGGGTACTGGGGACCTATTCTACCCCGGAGTCCCCTTGGGTGACAAACACGGGTACTGGGGACCTATTCTACCCCGGAGTCCCCTTGGGTGACAAACACGGGTACTAGGGACCTATTCTACCCCGGAGTCCCCTTGGGTGACAAACACGGTTACTGGGGGACCTATTCTACCCCGGAGTCCCCTTGGGTGACAAACACGGGTACTAGAGACCTATTTCACCCCGGAGTCCCCTTGGGTGACAAACACGGGTACTGGGGACCTATTCTACCCCGGAGTCCCCTTGGGTGACAAACACGGGTACTGGGGACCTATTCTACCCCGGAGTCCCCTTGGGTGACAAACACGGGTACTGGGGACCTATTCTACCCCGGAGTCCCCTTGGGTGACAAACACGGGTACTGGGGACCTATTCTACCCCGGAGTCCCCTTGGGTGACAAACACGGGTACTAGGGACCTATTCTACCCCGGAGTCCCCTTGGGTGACAAACACGGTTACTGGGGGACCTATTCTACCCCGGAGTCCCCTTGGGTGACAAACACGGGTACTAGAGACCTATTCTACCCTGGAGACCCCTTGGGTGACAAACACGGGTACTGGGGACCTATTCTACCCCGGATTCCCAGTGGGCGACAAACACGGGTACTTGGGACCTTTTCTTCCCCAGATTCTCCATGCATGACAAACACAGGTACTGGAGACAAGCCTGGAGTATTTGGGACCTATTCTCCCCAAGGATATCAGCGTGGCTGACAAGCATGGGGAATTGAGGACCTATTCTACCCCGGGATCCAGACGGGACAATAGCATGGGCTACTGGGGACCTATTCTGCCCCGGAATCCCCATGGGGTCTGTTAACCTATAGATATACTTACGTAACCTTACCAGAGATAAATAGGTGTTGACAGCTATCCGCTTACATCTGCATAAACTACAGGAACCCATGTAACGTTGCAACATTACTTACACTGATAAAACAGAACAGTCTTGTCGACAAATTTACAACATAAACTAATTAGCTATTTCGTTCAGCGTTTAAGCGGTAGTATACGACATGACAAATTAATACTGTACATCACAACTTACTTAGACTATCTCGTCATGGTATAAATCTCATTGTAATATAATATGAATGTCGGTATCTTAAATTTCCAAATCCCTCACAGAAACACGTATCTTTGAGAGGATAGATTACACCAAGATTACATATTTAAACATTAACTGAAGGGCGTGTTTTATGCCAAATTAAGCCCAAACAATGATCGTATACTCCGTTGTCGGGTTGATTCCTATCACACAGAACCCGTCACAGTCTCAGCAGAGTATGCCCAAGTATTGTCTAAACCGCGCTATACCGCGAGCGTGGTATACCTGCCGACAGGTAGACATCAAAGACGCCGACACAAATCTCATGTATACATGTTTTTCTGTTGATTCAAAGTTGATACATGCTGCGTCATGTTTAGGAATCGTTAGTGTTTACCCGCATGTTATCATAATAAAACATGAGTCGCACGCCTTTGTGCCACGATGACGTCATGTTGGTCGCTTCTGATTGGACGCCTGAGCAAGTTGCTATTTCATCCAAATCAAAACATCTCTTCGCCTATCAACATGGAAGTCTTTGATAGTATAATAGGTATTGGGGCATATGTAATTAAAAACTATGAAGCGTGTGTATTTTATGCATGTCTTTCATAGAATGCATACTGTGTTTCAATAGGATTATTCCGTTTCTCATTGTTCAAAAATGAATCTACATATTTATTTCAATATGACGATAGAAGGTTTTGGTTCCACATTTGTAATAGCAATTCATTGATATTTCCATATATGAACTGAGTTGATTTCGTTGATATATTTCCCTTTTGAACTCTGAACCATATGAAAATATTTTATTTCTTTGTGGCAACGGAGTATGTTTTATTCTTGTGATAATCACGAAGTCGATATTTCTACATTTCCCTAAAGTGTTCTGTGATTATTTTCTCTGTCTAAATGATTCTAAATATGTTATTTCAAAAATAGATATGAACGGTTTTTGCTGTTTGAAATGGTAACTAAACAATTCGTTGATATTTCTACTTTTCCTCTCTACTGAACAGTTTACGTTGACAAAAGGGTGTAATGAAAGCTATCTACATGTACCTACGTACAAGCCTATTCACACTGATACCTCCTACAGTCAACACTATATATTCACTATATGAGGAATACACACAAAACGCTGCTAAATAAATACAGGCAAGGCTGTGATATATTTGATAAAATAGCAAAAGGAACAAAATATATCTCGACTCTCATGACTCATACCGCCCTAGATGTGACCTTGAAATGATGACGCACGTGGATCTCCTTCCGTGGATGTCATTTCACTCAACAGCATCTTGCAAACGACAAACCTGCAGTCGCTCCGATTCACTCCGATCTCCCCCCGCTTGTCTCTCAACGCAGCTCGTGACGGGGTAGAAAGGGGATCTTCAGTGACTAATCGGGTAGCGTAGCCTCTAAGCGGGTAGATGCGGCTCAGCCGTGTTTGAAAAAGTTCATATTTCCACGTAGCGTGTTCCAGCTACTAGGTCCCGTATTGTCCCTGTTTGACATAACAGTATCGCAATATAGCGAGTGCGGTAATCCATTCAGTAATTGTGATTTAATCATTACAGAGAGCCGATTACCACGCTACGGTGATATAGACGGCAGAAAACTAAACACAGAACGAGATAGGACACCGCCAAACAGCAGCCTAGTCTGTTTGTTCGGATACAGATAGGCGGCTTTATACAATGAAATTACGGCGAATTGAAATTGAAAATCCCCGTTTTATAGGATTAGATTCGTTATGTCAAGGCTATACATTTTTTCACAGCACATAGGGATTGTGGAATCAGAAACCAGTCAGGAAGGTATTGAAGATCGCGTGGGGTTGCCCTGTTATGATATATTTTGATTGAAATGGACACCAGGTGTCGATGATTGGCGCGATCAGCTGTTTACCTTGAGACAAAAAAATATCGTTTCTCTGTGAGGAAATGTGTAACGAGCTGTATGTTCCCCAGCTGTATAGTAATTCATTGCATAGTTAGGGAGAAGAGGGGGTATTGTGTCTATGTTGTATATATGCTAAGCTTTGTGCCTGCTAGCTGACTCACGATACACAATAAACATAATATCGGGACGAGTCTCGCAGCTCTGTGCTCTGTGCTGGAGACACGTACCCTTAAAGGAGGACTGTGTGCAGCATTTGAAGACCATTAACAGTTAAGATCTTGACGTTGTTATTTGTGCCATGTTGCTTGTTTGTTTGTTGTTTAACGCCGCACTCAGCAATATTCCTGTATATGATGCAGTCTGTAAATAATCGAGTCGGGACCGGGACCATAGTGATTGACATCATGAGCATCGATCTACGCAATTGGGATATGATGACATGGATCAACCAAGTCAGCGAGCCTGACCACCCGATCCCGTGAGTCTCCTGCTACGGCAAGCGTGGGTTGCTGAAAGCCTATTCTAGAGTAGTGGTAGTAGTAAAAGCAGTATCTGTTGTGACAGGGGATACAACGATGGTTGTAGAATAGGTGTTGTGAAATGGGTTTAACGTTGCGTCCAAGATTATTGCACCTATATAGCGACGTGCATGCATGTATGCTTTTTTGTGTGTGTGTGGCTGCCCGGACTAATGCCGATGTATAGTGCTAACACACAAAGATATCATGCCGCAGTTTAACATGAATACCCCACTCAGACACAGTATACTAACTACGAGCCGACCAGTACTTGTTTAAGCCCCTTAATACCGATCGCCAGGCAGCGTAACAACAAGTACCATCTTTAACGTCTTTTGGTATGACGCGGCCAGGTATCGAACCCTGGACCTTCCGCTCTCCGGGCGGACACTCTACCACTAGACCACGGAGGCGGTCGTAGAATAAGATGTGTAATGTTAAAGTATTGTACCAGCACAGGCAGCAAGGCCTTGCCCACATCATCACTGCATCTCTGTGAGGTGAGGTGAAATTTGGTTTAACGTCGCGTCCAAGATAATTGCACTTATAAAGCGACGTGCATGCACGTGTGTGTGTATGTGGCTGCTTGTACTAGTCCGGACTGATGCCGATTTATAGTGCTAACCCACTGAGATACCATGCCGCAGTTTAACATGAATACCCCACTCATACTGACTCCGAGCCGACCAGTCCTTGCTTTAACCCCTTAATGCCGAGCACCAGACAGGGTAACAACAAGTACCATCTTTTAACGTCTTTTGGTATGATGCGGCCGGGGATCGAACCCGGACCTTCCGCTCTCCGGGCGGACGCTCTACCACTAAACCGCGGAGGCGGTCACTGCATCTCTGTCGCGGGGACGGGTGTTAACCAGAGATGACGTTCATCTGTGACATCCGCGTCGCCATTATTCAGCTGTTCACCCCAGATACATCATCACATAAATGTTATTGAAGGAAATTGTTACCCGTTAAAGCCTTGTAAGGTTTCTGATTAATCACAAAATAGAAACATATTCTGCCAAACTGTCAATTGTACGCCGTAACTTCCTGACAACGGGGAGAGGCGATGTTGCAAGATAACGTCGCCTGCTATGTTTCTGCCGTCATCAGTAAGTTTCAACACAGGATTAAACGTGTCACTGAAGTTGTGGCCATGTTAACACGCCCGCATAGCCAGTCACCTTGCCGCCATATTGGATCTGACCTCTAGGTCACGACATTAAGCATGCGCAGGTTACATTTGGAACATTAAACATGATGATTTGGTGATGTCTGTCAGAGAGTTACACACTGATGCAATGATGCACTGGTACAATAACTACATAATCATTAGCATGCCCGCCATTGCTGCACCTGTCAACGGATCATGCGTCTTCGCTGTGTGGCTGAAACAATGGCGAGACGACATTAAACTTGAAGTCTCTCACTGACATATGTATCTTCTAAATGTATTTTGTTATTTACATTGACTGTGACATTGAGCCAGAAAGCGTTTGAACGTTACGATCGTGAACGCGTTTCTAAAGCCAAATTGCAGCGTTATTTTGACGTAGTAAGATTTTAACTGACACATTGGTACATTCGGGGCGGTCGGGTAGCCTAGTGGTTAAAGCCTTCGCTCGTCACGCCGAAGACCCGGGTTCGAATCCCGACATGTGTACTATGTGTGAAGCCCATTTCTGGTGTCCCCCGCCGTGATATTGCTGGAATATTGCTAAAAGCGGCGTAAAACAAAACTCACTCACCCTTGGTACATTCAAAACAATGTACATCAAAGAAGGTATAGTAATGCATCGAGTGAATTAGTATTTCGTTGTCAATTGTCTATCTCTTATGAATTTAAAATTATTATCATAATCTTACACTGAAAACCGAGGTAGACTGGAAGTGTTCACTCAAGTGAAGAAGAACGTCATCAATATTATTTGTCAAATGTATATAGTAATAATGTCAATAAATATACAGACTTATTACTAATTATGACGCTATCTATAACTTTAATTAAGTCTATCTAATAATTTCTTCTTCTTTTTACTTCGTCAAACAACGAACAACTTACATTATGAATTTGATCTGATTAAGCAACTATTTTTTCAGACTTTGGAATCCATGGTAATACAACGTCAAACCGCGCCACCTTGATATAATAATATATGCATACGCTCCAAACGTACGCTCCCTATTGCTCACTCACATGGGTGTCTATGAGGTTTGTCTAAATGGTGGCTGTTGATCACTGCAACAAGAAAAACCCAATAAATTACTAAAAAAAACGGTACTTGATGGTTTACGTCATACTACTAAGTGACTGCATGTCTTTACTCAGGACGAAAATAAATATGCCATTCCGTGTCCAACCACTCGATCCTTTCGTTTAAAATATCTTTGTAAAAAACTGAACTGAACGTTCCACAAAGTCATCTTGGTGCTAAAACGATCGTTACTCCGATACTTTAACAACCGCTTATGACAGTCGTAGCTCTATGTTGGACGTAACTCCTGCACTTTAACATAAGCTTACGACGGTCGTAGTGCTAAGATAATCGTAACTCCTACACTTTAACATCGGCTTACGACAGTCGTAGCGCTAAGATAATCGGAACGCCTACACTCTAACATAAGCTTACGACAGTCGTAGCGCCAAACTGATCGTGACTCCAACACTTTAACATCGGCTTAGGACAGTCGTAGCGCTAAGATAATCGTTACTCCTACACTTTAACATAAGCTTACGACAGTCGTAGCGCTAAGATAATCGGAACGCCTACACTCTAACATAAGCTTACGACAGTCGTAGCGCTAAGATAATCGGAACGCCTACACTCTAACATAAGCTTACGACAGTCGTAGCGCTAAGATAATCGGAACGCCTACACTCTAACATAAGCTTACGACAGTCGTAGCGCTAAGATAATCGGAACGCCTACACTTTAAGATAAGCTTACGACAGTCGTACGCTAAACTGATCGTAACTCCAACACTTTAACAACGGCGTACGACAGTCGTAGCGCTAAGATAATCGTAACTCCAACACTTTAACATCGGCTTACGACAGTCGTAGCGCTAAGATGATTGTAACTCCAACACTTTAACATCGGCTTACGACAGTCGTAGCGCTAATATCGCTTCGTGGAACGGGACCGTATATATAACTGTAACGTCGGAGCTATATCTACGGTCAGGGTATGTTCCGGTAATTGGTCACAGTCGTCTTCTGAAAGCTGGCTGTAGGTTATTGCCCACATGATCCATTATAAGCTTTGTCGCGTCTCATTGCGCACTGTGAACCGGACTCACGTATCAGGACATGGGATTAGGATTAGTCGTGAGGTAATCGCCTCATTACAGACCTGTGACCTGGAAAGTTATTTACTGGCCTGAATTCCATTGTCCAGTTCTGACCTCATGAGGTATCCCCCTGGAGGAGATTCTGGACATGGGTGTGGTGGCCGGAGACTAATACACCCGCACACACAGGCGAAGAGCTAAGACGCCTCCATAGACAAAGACAACCGCGACCATGTAGATAACGAATGATTGACAGCTGTGGTCCTATTAGGGTCGCGTGTGTTGTAATTTTTTACTAAGAGAGTTCGGTTGAACATGGCTTTGAATGCTGTTTAGTTTTATCACAACGTGGGACGAAAGTCCATAATGACACATTTGCCACTTCTTTAAAACGCTAGAAGGCTAGTGGTTTCTATACGGTATTTCTGGGAATCGAACCCTCGAGTGGCAAATGAACGCATCTCTGAACAGTAGTCGAGGTAGGATGAGTTAGTCTCCATCGTCTGATATGTCCCCGGAAACTTCATGGGAATTCCGCGGTTTATACGATCACGGGTATGGTATTCACAGACCAGTGATCATTAATGCGACGAATGTAAGATTTGAACTGACGACCACGGATCCTTGAACTATAAAGGTACACAACTCAACACTTCAAGCAGATGCGTCTTAGACCACATGTCTTAGACTGTGCCTAGTCTGTCTCACAGTCCCTGAACCATATTAGTTTCCCTTCTGCCAGCCCGAGATGAAGCAAGTCTAGATTTTCCTCAGTCACCAAGTTCTTTTCAATTTAAATGGAATTATTTGTTTCACCAAAATTATGTTTTCAGAGACTAAGCGTTAGTCTACCCGTGCCCCTCATTATAACCAAACTAAAATATATTCATTGGTTGAAAAAAGCGTGTTATTTTCTATATTAAAAGAATAACGTTTCTAGTTTTGAATGCAAAGGTGACATTGTCGGATAAGGGAACGTTTGAGCGAAGGGAAGGTTGCACTATGCTCATTCACTACCTCGTGTTCTAAGATGAACAAGATCAACTATCACACGTCTTAGGCGCACGTAGGCTGCCGAGCTCTACAAATATTAAACTTATGAGGTTGTTATTATTAGAAATTATGCCACGCCCCCTCTTCTAATCTGACCCTACTTCTAGTGTGTATGACTAAGACGCTCAACTGATAACCTAAGTTTACAGTTTTACAAACTCTTTCAATGACGTAATGCTATTTACTGACATACTGATAGAGAATATGCACCGAGTTGCACCACGTGTGACACTATAAAGACAACCACACATTTTGCCCTGTGAGATTCGAACCCGAGATTTATCTTCATGAAGATCGACTGCACTGCCCATTAAGCCACCCCACTTCTGCCGAGTACGTGTAGGTTATTCTGCAAAAGTATTGCTGGTTTCTTTGATATGTAACACCACAGTCAGCAATAGGCAACTAGCGGGATCACGTGGTCAGGCTTGCTGACTTGGTTGATGCATGTCATCGTATCCCAATTACGTGGACCGATGCTCATGATATCGATCATTGGATTGTCTTGTCCAGACTTAGTTATTTGCAGACCGCCGTCAAATAGCTGGATTATTGCTGAGTGTGGCGTTAAACAACAAATAAATAAATAAATAAATAAATAAATAAACAAACAAACAAACAAAAGTAATAGTCTGTTTAGATAAGTCAAACCAGTATTACAGGATCTCGTAGCCTGGCTCGTATTAAAAGTCTGCTTGTTGGTTGTTTAACGTCGCACTCACCAATATCCAAGCTATATGACGGCGATCTGTAAATAATCGAACCTGGGCCAGACAATCCAGTGGTTGACTTCCTGAACAACGTCCTACGTCGTCTGCGTCCACTTTCGTCTAATCTAACATGCAGCAGTTCGTTAGGGATATATTATTCACGTTCACCACGGGATAAGAACCCGAGAAACAGAACTCATTTTTTATTCATTTTATTGATATCAACATGGGTAAACATTTTAAAAAAGTACAATTATGTATAAAACGTGTTGACATAATAAAACCACTGCGATCTTTTAAAGTGGCTTCACCTAACATGCGAGGCCCCTGGGCAATCTACACTTCGAAGATAGTGATTTATAACGGTGTTCAAACAAGCTGTAAACATTGCAATATCGTGTTGTCACTTGACATGCAGACAGCCCCGAATTAAATGAGATTTAGGTGTTATATATGAATCTTGACAGATAATTTAGACGCACCCCTTCAAACACCATTCGCGAAAACGTGTCCCCGTGACCTGATTCGTTCCTGACCTATACAGACTTATTACGCTGACATGCAGATACACGGGAATCCTATGTCATCAGTGTTGGTCTTGCAATATTTATTTCTCGTTTTTGAATCCTTAAGGGCGATGGGGTAGCCTAGTGGTTAAAGTGTTCGTTCATCACGCCATGGCCGGGTTCGATTACGACATTGATACAAAGCGTGTCCTTTTGATGTAATCTGAATTCTGATCATTTTCAATTGTATTGAATGTCATCTGTATTGCGCTTAATGGCTGTTAGGTGTTGGCTTCCATATGTCCATTGATAATATATATATATATATATATATATATATATATATATATATATATATATATATATGACGTCACAGTTGCAATTTATGACGTCATCATAAGTATGACGTCATATTATATGTCATTGTCACCGAGTGAACATTTACCTCATTTTTGTATATATATATATATCTGCTTCATGGCATTTGTTCATCTGATGAAGGAGTAAGTATATACTCCAAGACGTTGTGTTCCCCATAACAAAGAAGTTGCCATGTGACATTCAACGACTACCAATTCATATATTTTTCGTTGTTTTAATCAGATTTTAAGATTTCCGTGACACCACCAGGCACCCACCCATAAGAATCATAACCACTTTTAACAATATTCAAGCAATATCACGGCGGGGGACACCAGAAATGGGCTTCAGACATTGTACCCATGTGGGGAATCGAACTCAGACCTTCGGCGTGACGAGCGAACGCTTTAACCACTAGGCTACCCCACCGCCCTACCTTCACGTGGCTTAAGCGTGATCACTGCGTTACAGACAGCGTTCGCTTACCATTTCTTTTATTGTACCTTACGAGATCAATTTCAAAGCGGCGATACCCCCCGAAGCCGTTAGCACCGTTCTGGTGTTCATTCCGTGCAAGGTGCACCTCCCCTTTGATTAGATCGCTGTTCGATTACATTACCATATATATCGAACAATAATCAACACATTATAATCTACACGGGTATTATTTATAAAAATATTTTCTTTAGTATTGAATAATACCGTACAGCGGGATTAGCCCTGTACATTACAGTGTATAGCCCCGCTCAGGGGGCCGAATAAGCTATGAGTCATTCTCTACAATAATATCCGAGCGCCGAGTAAATGTACTTTCTACACTATACTTCTATAGTTCCTGGGGTGGATGCGTACACAGCAATGTTGCAAGATTGGTCCAACTCATATTCAGTCAACACAAAAGGCAGACATATCGAAATCTTGGAGGAAATAATCGTAAAATTCAAACAAACCAACTCCAACCTCTAACCCATAACTTGTGAGATATGTACCAGGTCGCATAATGTTATTCAGAATTAAAGCTGGTGTTCCCAAAATAACAATGATCAAATATTTGCGAATATACAAACAAATTTCGTTACGGTTGTAATCTGGCCATAAACGTAGTAGAGGCGTCTGCCCTCCAAAGGATTCCATACAAACTGATAAAATCGGCGGTAGATGAGACAGCACTGCTTCGCGGGGGCTTCGTATGTTTATAGCGTTGGTCGACGCTTGACCATTGTAGCCTTTTTATGTCGTCGCAAACGCCGCCTTTTGGGCATGCTTTCCCTTGGCGTTGCCCGGCGCCCGAGTAATTAACAAATAAACAAATTAATGTGTACACGCATTAAAGCGTGTTTATAGTTTATTAGTTTGCATGGCGCTCGTATTTCTATTAACTTTCGATCTTTTGCTAATACAGATAACACCAGCCTAGTTCAAAGGGAATGAACAAGGCCGGAAGCTTTGAACTAATTTTAGCAATTTGACTATAACTTTATTGTTACTATATTTATTAAAATTGAAATGTCCTTTAAAATGTTTTGACGGTATATTAATTTTGATTTCAAATGAAAATCTATTTATATATTTTCTGATTATATTAAGTTTGATAAAGGTTAACAATAACAAAATTTCTTAAATCTTCGTTATCAAATTTTCGTTAACAATGACACAAAGTTCAAATAGATATTTAAACATTTCCCTTTCAAGTATATACATTTAGTTGAATATTCTTCAAAACACACGTTATGTAGATGTTTATCTGAAACACTTGACCTCACAAATTTTCCATCAACCTAGTGTCAAAAGTCAACTTAAAGGTGTTCACACATTTACTCGAACCTTAAAATACAAAGATTAACTTTTACGACACATATCATTTTTTTACCATCAGATGTACGAATATACAAGGCTTCGTGGGAAAAACGATGACTCACGTAGTGTTCCGCAAATCACTATTATTGGTGCCCCTACAATAGGCCTTACACTCTCCGTATTGTCAGCGGTGTCATTAAGTGGTAATATGCGCTCATATCACACATGTGACGAGGCATCGCCAGTGATCCGTTTCTGGTCCGTGGGTGGTAATTGCTTTACAGTGCATAAATGTTATAATTTCATATATACCACATATGGCCCAGGTGCTTAGAGTTCACACAACTTTAAATATATTTTTTCTTAAATTTCCTAAGACGTTAAATGCATCGTTCTTTTAGCGTTTGTTCACTCATTGAAATGATGATAATAATTGGTTGCCGGTTAGGTTCATAAATATTCATAAGTTTGAAAATCACAGATAATTAATTTTAACTTTATATGTTACTTGACACCTATTCATATAACGTTGTACAATTTGCGATAACGGGTGTTTATGCCGGCAATATTTTTTTTTTAATTAAAAGTTCATCATTTTGATAGTCAATTTTACAACAAAGTCGATTTATATTTTCGAACGTTTATGAGCGAGGATGTCTCTTGTGAACGTCATCTGGGTAATGAAAGGATAATCTCCCTTTGATATTAAAGGCATCGCGTGGGTAATATTCAGTCGTTTGGATGATAGGATTTCCTGATGCGCCAATACAGTTTTCATTCCAGCTCGCATGATTACGTTTGCGATATCTAGGCGGTAGGCCAAACAACTGGGGTGACTGAGCTAGCCCTGTTTGGCGGGTGGATCTACCCCGAAATGTCTGCTGGTGCTAGACGCTGATCACGTGACAGAACCTTTCACTCTTCATTGTGAATATTTCAACAAACTGAGGAACTTCGTGGTCTAGTGGTAGAGCGTTTGCCGGGAGAGCGGAATGGAGGTGGTTCGATCCCCAGCCGCGTCATACCAAAATACCTTAAAAGATGGTTTCCCTGCCTGTCGCTCGGCATAAGGGGATGGACGCGACGTTAAACTCCATTTCACCTCACCTTACCTCAACAATATGTAAACACACACACACACACACGCAAACGCACGCACACGCACACACACACACACACACACACACACACACGTGATTGCACATCGCTATAATAAGTACAATAATATCAAACGCGACGTTAAACTCCATTCACCTCACCTTATCTCTACAATATGTAAACACACACACATGCACACAGGCAAACGCACGCACGCACGCACGCACGCACGCACACACACGTGATTGCACATCGCTTTATGAGTACACTAGTATTAAACGCGACGTTAAACTCCATTTCACCTCACATAACCTCCACAATATGTAGAAACGTCGCAAACAGCATTAATCTGATATAAACATCTAAAACTACGTGCGTGTCAAATCTATTATATATTGTTTAGGGTTAAGCAAGTTGACGAAATGCAATGGCGGATCTGTTTCGTGTTTGTATTTTCTGGGTGTGGACCATCGAAGCTAGTTATGTTTCATTTATCATATAACAGTTTTTCTGCTACCTATGACGGTAATCCGGATGTGACAGTGACGTGTTAGAGTTTTCTGCCCTCAACATGCCGGAATGAACATTCAGACTGAAAATACAGTAAACTACGTTTATAACGAACACCCTTATAACGAACTGACGGATATAACGAACCTACTTTTTTGTCCCGACTATTTGCTGTCGTTATGCTGCATATATGCTTATAACGAACTACCGTTATAACGAACTAAAATTAGTGGTCCCTTTGAGTTCGTTATAGCCGTAGTTTACTGTAGAGACAATACAATAGGGGAAGTTGGGTGAGACGCCGCTCACAACAGTATTTCAATAAAATCACGGCATATCAGCTTAATGTGGGGGAAAGGCCCGAGTGATGCTGATTTATCACTTGGATGAAACCACGAACGCGAGTATGATGCTCAACCAAGGTTCATAATCTGTCCGAATCTGGAATTTGAACCCGCGATCAGCGGTTCCTGGCACGACTAAGGGACGCAACTCATGATCGTCCTAAACATACAGCACACTACCCGTTCGTCATAAACACTATCCACCTGAAGGCCGAGGTGTCACGTTGTATCAACACCCCACAGCTCGTTAGTAAGACGCATGCAAACTTTGAGGGTGTGGGTGTTGATCCTGCGTGGAGAGGGAGGAGGGATATGTGTAAAGATAGAATGTGAAGACACCACTGTATGGGCACTCCTGAGTATTCTGCTAAACAAGATTCACTTCATTATCAATAGATATATTTTAAAAATTATGAAATAATAAAAAAGGACACAGGGTGGAACACATATATTCATTCAGTAGGAGTGCATCTTCATCTGAAAATAGGAAACGTCGGACACTCAATCAGTGACAACCGATCTCCTTTGAATCCTACTGGGATTGTATTAACATGGCAAACTGCATATCGCCAGACCGTCTTCGTGAAAAGGAATTAAGTGTCGTATTTACAGAAACTTGACCGCCCAGACAAAAACATGTTTTATTACCAAGCCATTGTGGAAGGCCGGCTGTAGTTTGTCTGGGAATATATTTACGCCCATCATAACAAATATGTTTAATATGTTTATCTACAATAAAATGGCAGAGACGACATCGTTGTGTATAGGAGAGGCTGTTGAGACAACAAGGACAGAGAATATGTGTGGGAGGCCATGAGTGGGTGAGTGAGTATGGTTTTACGCCGCTTTTAGCAATTATCCAGCAATACCACGACGGGGGGACATCAGAAATGGGCTTCACACATTGTACCCATGTCTGGAATCGACCCGGGTGTTCGGCGTGACGAGCGAACGCTTTAACTACTAGGCTACCCGACCGCCGCGGGAGGCCATGAGGCTAGACAGTTTGGGAAAATGTGAGTGAATGTTGTTTAACGCCGCATTCATCACTATTCTAGGGGCCACAGGGGCCTGTAATTAATCGAGCCTGAGAGAGGCTAACAAACGACAGGCAATCAGCCAAGTTGAATTAACCATTTAAAAAAATATTCAAGTAAATCCTGGAGAGAGAGAGAGAAAAAAATGCCTCAGGTTTTATACACAAAAACATCACAGTTCGCTGGACATACTTGTTATCGTGAAAAACGAAATGAAAAAGGAATCTTATTCATCTATAATGTACAACCTTGAACTGATATCCTTCAAATAAATTGGTATTCACAACTTTACTGTCGGCATTACAAATCTTTGATTTTCGTTTGTTTTCATAATTCTTCGTTTTTTTCTTTTTAAAAAAAATCTATTTCAAATTATGACATCTTAGAGGCCACCAGCTATGTTGTAGCATTGTGGCTGTCACCTGCTTAACGAGGTCCACCAGCACGGGTATGGCGCTGACAAACCAAGGATCATAATCGAATTCAGGATTCGAACCAACGACCTGCGGATCCTAAGGGACGTTAATCTGCAATCTGCAATATCCGATTCGACCCCCAAAACCAACGTTTTCTGGCACGATTACGTGACCCTAACATCGGTTTGTTCTAAAGCCACATGTGCCTACTTATTCTATACAATTGACAGGTTATTGAGACTCAGGACGATTTTTATTCCATAATTACTGTTTCCATTGATATATGACAATATATTAATTACTGTTTACATTGATATGTGACAATATAATAATTACTGTTTCCATTGATATGTGACAATATAATAATTACTGTTTCCATTGGTATACGACAATGTAATAATTACTGTTTTCATTGATATATGACAATATAATAATTACTGTTTTCATTGATATATGACAATATAATAATTACTGTTTCCATTGATATATATATGACAATATAATAATTACTGTTTCCATTGATATATGACAATATATAAAATTTCCACATTGTCCCTCCTTGGAACAGAACTGCCATTACTTCCTGTCCAGTTGTATCCAGATTCAAATATGCCCATAACGTTTTGAATATGTCGTCTGCCCTCACGACTGTCGTCTGCCATCACAGTAGGAAGCGCGGGAAGAACGCGCCGCGTGTAACTGACAACATTTTCCCCATTAACACAGACATAAATCCACGACGGTGCTACTTAACATACTTACAGCACCGGCGATATCTGCATAAACGTCTTTGACGATCTGAAGAGGTGTACCATCAATTCTTATAGATGAATTGCGGACATTCCACTGCGCAGAATCACTAGTAAGAAGAAAGATGGAGTAGGTGTGATGTCTTTATCGGCGTGTGTTAAGTTCTTGTATCGTGTTCCTCGCTCCAAATGCTGAAGTGATGAATGTGTGTAATAGTATGTTTATTGCGTTTACTAATGTTTACGCTCTTCTAAAATATTCCGACAAACAGAACCTCGAATGTTTGGAAATGGTCATTAAACAGTTCTCTGATTTGAATACGATGCAGCCACTATGACCTCTGTTTGACACACAGTTGCGGTGTGATTGGTCTTGAGATAAAACAAATCTGGTATTAGGCTAACATTTAGTCCCAGAAATATATTATCTTATTCAAAAATACATATCTACAAAATAAAATCGAAATGGTGCCCAGATCAGTGCTTCAGAATCAGCAGCGGCAACATAGACTTGCTAAATCATTCTAGACTAGTTAGATTCTTTTTTATTTTTTTCCCTTGGGTCTGCGAGACAGACTGGCCTGGCATCTGTATTACCAGTTGTCACTGTGGCTTTACATAAGGACCAGATCTCTCACCCTGACATATTAACTACGCCCTCGTGTTAAAAGTTTGTCAACTCCCCCCTTGGCTTCCATTGCAATGTGGAAGGTGATATCTCCTATGTGCTAGAACTACATGTATTTTTATTGTTGCTTTAATGAAGACCCACAGAAGAGTTAAGGATATGAATACGGTAACAATAGCAATGACACTATGACATGTAGCGCTGTGAACAGTTTCAACACTTTATGAATGAGTGAATGTTTCTAGTTTTGTCAGCACCATACCCTTGCTCACCAAAGAATGTTAAACGTCTCAGACCTGCATCACTTCGGGCTATCCTCCGATATTAAGCTGATACGCCGTGATATAACTGGAATACTGTTTAAAGCGGCGTTAAAACTAACTCACTCACCCACACTGCATTTCAAATGCCACCTGAAGACATTGGTGTCCTATATATTTGACCCAAGGGTGACCCTTCATATTTGTATATCTCGTTTTCCTCAATGGTTCCACAGTTCGGCAGTCTGGACTAGCATTAATGGTAAATATTGCCCCTACAGCCGATCATTAAATGTTATGAATCCACATATCCAAGAGGAGGTCCAGGTGAATGAGATGAAGAATGCCTGTGAACAACGCGTACATAGACTTTATGACTTTGGCAGATTCACACCAGGTCGAGAGGGCAGACTTTACGACATAACTTAGGCTGCGACCTTGGATCTCGACACACACCATTCGCTCCTTTCCGTAACCTATGAAAGACCCTTCGGCTTTTCCGGAATGTCACGAGTGGTCACGAATGCTTGACATAGTAATAGAATTGTCGTGTAAGTGTCCGTGGTACATTTAAGGTGACTTGAAGTCGAAGGGGTGATGGGTGAGGTGTGTGAATCGCGTTTTCCGCCGTAGTCGCAAGCTATTTCACGACCGCCTGTAAGAACTCGAGCCCGGACCAGGCAAACGAGTGGTTGATAGTGAGAACACAATGGTCGATAGAGTGAGGGCAGATGTGAAAGAGGTTTTACTTTTAAACTGTATAAAATGTGTTTAAATCCGAAGCACGTTTCCTGTCCCATACGTTTGACGTGTTTAGGGTCTAAACATGTTTAGGAGCCTTCCCGTCAATCAAATCAATCCACCAGTGTCCAAGTTATACCTTTGATACTAATATGAATCGGTAGCCTTCCTCGGCAAAACATCCAAACGGTCAAATTGTAAGTATTGGATTTTAATTTATTTAGTTTTGTCCAAAATAAAGCATGTTGTTTGTTGACAAACATCTCTATTTGGATCTGCCCCGTGTCTCCGAGGGGGTCTCGAGTCATTGTTTATGGGCGAGGTATAAGCGTATATCACAGGTAGATATGATAGTTTATCACATACCTGCCAATACCTGGATACTATCTGGCGCTGATTGGCTGATTCTATGACTGAAGGACAGATACCCCCCCTGGCGAACAATGGGGGACTGTGTCTCGCGAGACGGATCTAGAGAGGGTGCAGGGAAGGGGTAGTCAACGCCGATTATCCAATATTTAGACTTCAATAAATTTACTCCCAAGTCTCGTTATAGTCATTATACAACGATTTATATACTGGCGGAGAGTGTCAGCATTGTCACCGTCGGTGAATGTTATAGGAGGACTAGTGGTAGCTTGAATAAGATACAGATAATAAGATCTGTCTGTCTGCCTGCCTGCCTGTCTGTCTGTCTGTCTGTCTGTATGTATGTACCCCACTCAGACACAGTAGACTGACTCCGAGCCGACCAGTCCTTGTTTTAGCCCCTTTATGTGAACGCCAGGCAGGGAACAACACGTACCATCTTTAAATGTCTTTTGGTATGGGATCTAACCCCGACATTCCGATACCTTGGCAGACTCTCTACCCACTAGACCAAGGATGCGGTCTTAATGAGATTGAAATAACTGTACACAAGGAAGGATACCAACCGTTAGTCAGGATATCCCGCTCTCTGTATGTATGTACGTATGTATGTATGTATGTATGTGTGTGTGTGTGTGTGTGTGTGTGTGTGTGTGTGTGTGTGTGTGTGTGTGTGTGTGTGTGTGTGTGTGTGTGTGTGTGTGTGTGTGTGTGTGTGTGTGTATGAATGTGTGTGTGTATGTATGTATGTATGTATGTATGTCATATCATAGCGTTTTGGCTTTTAGTGAGAAATGTATATCTGTATATGGATATGTTTTCGTGAGCATCCATTTTATTTCTTTAGGGTAGTTTGAATAGTTTGTTCGTAAATGTGCCCAAAATTAATAGGTTTTGATGTGTAGCACTTGGATTCCAACCCACGATATACATCATTAAAAATATGCGTTACTTTGGTTGCTCTTCCCACAGCTAGTCTGCCATACAGACCCTGAAAGAAATATATCCAATACAGCCCATGCAAGTCTATAATAGTGGACAAGTCGAGATTTCTGCAGTATCTGAAAATGAAGAGAGTCCCTGGGCTCTTTTTTATTATATCTTATTAACAATACTGTTTTTTCTGTCAGTGTTCATTTCAGAGACTATATATTAACCAAGCGTCTCTGTGATATAACTGAAATACTGTTCAAAGCGGCATTAAACCACACTCCCTGCAATCTGTTTCACCTTGGGTACTCTCACACATATCGGACACGTGGACGCTGAGACATTCCCTCACTGAAAGGCTTGATAACGAGCGCTTTCATTTCTGGACACTCACCCAGTTATTGGGGCCTTTAGCAGCACACGCGAGCGAATGTGGTTTTACGCCGTTTATAGCAATTTCTAGCAGACTCCAGAAATTGGCTCCATACATTGCACCCTTCTGGGGAACAGAGTCCGGAATTTCGTTGTGACGAGCTAAGTACTTTTTTTTAGAAAAATACCAAATAAAACTGACATTGATTTGGCACACACACACACACACACACACACACACACACACACACACACATAATCTTGGACGTGACATTAAACCCCATTTGTGGTGGTTGGAACGTTAGCCCAGGGGGAGCGGAAGGTCACTGGGTCGACCCCCGACCGCGTCATACCAAAAGACGTTATATAGATGGTACTTGTTGTTTCCTGTCTCGCGCTCGGCATTAAGGGGCTAAAACAAGGACTGGTCGGCTCGGAGTCAGTACACTGTGTCTGAGTGGGTCATTCATAGATTCATAGTAAACTGCGCCATGGTAGCTAGCATTTATGAGCTAGGACTATAAAACTGGAAGTAGTCCGCACTAGTACAAGCAGCCACACACACACGTGCATGCACGTCGCTATGTAAGTGCAGTAAACTTCAACGCGACCTTAAACCCCATTTCACCTCACATATAACAACCACTCGCTAGATTATTCAAAATATGTTTTCAGGTATGTTTTGAAGCATAGGTTACCAGGTGTTTCCCAAGGACAACAGCTTCCTAATCCAGTTAAAATTACCACCGGTGGGAAATGAAGACGGGGCCCCTTATCGGGGTCTTAATAAGTTACGAATAAACTCCAGTATCTCAGATCTCACTGAATACATAAACAACTGCATTAATTCATGTCGGGGGCTTAGAGGGCTCTCACTACACAAAAACATATAAACTTACGAGAAAAACATTTTTCTAGCCTGACAGAAGATTTAAGCCAGGTTCTTTGAATTTATTCAGTGTATGGAGGCTGTACCCGCACTTCAACGTGCCAGACAGCTGGTAGTGGAGTTTACCCACACCCTTGAAATGTTCCGGGAGACCTACCGGTGTTTGTACAAATAGTTCCCTGTGTTCTAGTAGAGGTCAAGAGACTCGTTTACAACACTCTAAGATATCCACTTTGTTCCGGGGACCATGGCGGTGATAGAAAAAATGTAGTGCAAAGTGTCCAGTTGGAACCGGCGAATTCCTTCTCTAGTTTCTTTGCTTCATCTTAACTGTTGATGGTATTTGTGCGTCAGTGTCATGGTCATGTTGGCTTGTTGTTTGTGTTCTGAATTCAATCATGATTTCAGTCATGAATCCAGTCAAAGAGCAAAACATTACCTAGTTTCCAGACTTTATCCTTCAACAAAACAATTTTCGTGAAATAGGCCTTATTTAGATTAGCAAACTACCTGGTACCCACCAAATGTTAGTTGGACAGTGGGAAGCATTTTGATTACAGCGTCTGTACGGGCTCGATTCCCAACATAGATACAAATTGTGAAGCCAATTCCCTATCGTGTTGGACGACCGCTAGAAATCGTAGCCGACAAACGACGTTCACTAACAAACCCATTATTGGTTCAATAGTAATTAACTAATGTATTTAGCATTTTCAAATCGAAAGAATTAATCGGTTCCCGAATCTTCATTCAGATACTGGACGAAAATCTTTTTTCATCGAATAAAGATTGGATGAGCGAGAACAGCTCTTGCAATAAGTGATATTCATACATTGCGAATCGAGTAGGGGGATTGTTATCTCTTAGCGAGGGGGGGGGACGGGTGGCCTTGTCGTCTTAGGCGCCGCGATTCGCTTTGCAGAGTTGCGTCTCTTGAGCACGCCAGAAACCTATGATTCGCTCCGATTATGTTTCTAGGTTTGTCAGCACCATACCCGTGCTAATGGGTTTCACCGAAGTGGTAAACGTCTGAGACCTGCATCACTTTGGGCTTTCCTCCCACATTAGGCTGACACGCCGTGATATAACTGGAATACTGTTAAAAGCGGCGTTAAACACAACTCACTCACTAACTCTCTTAGCGAGGAGACGATATCTCATTGCGATAGCCCAATAGTTCTCTTTCAACGTAGGTCTGTTTTCGCTAAGCTGTCCGTAAGAGTCGTCTACTGACGGGCGTATACACCTGTATACACAATCACATGCTGTACTCTGTACTTGCACGGCCAGGATCCAGAAATCACGGGTTCGAATCCTAGACACTTGGTCTATCAGCACCATACCCGTGCACGTTGGTTTGACAGTATAAATGTCTACGAATTGCGTTACTTTGGGCCTTCTTCTCACAGTAAGCTGACCAGCCGTTAGACTCACATATGTTGATGTTGTTGTTGTTGTTGCTGCTGCTGCTTTAAGTGTTTAAGAGGTCGCCTTCTGCCTAGGCAATTTCGGCTGACCTGTCCCTCTTTCGCTTTTGCATCTCATGGCTTTAGGCGATCTACATATTGTCCCCGAAAATATATGTATGATGTTAAATGAAAATATTTCCATAAAGAAACTCGGGAGTATAAAGGAACCCTCAAGTCTCTTAATTCCTTGAGCTGGAGCTGAGTTGGCGATGAGTATATGCTGCTAGAGCTGAGAAGGGGATGTTTATAAGCTGCTAGAGCTGAGAAGGGGGTGTGTATAGGCTGCTAGAGCTGAGAAGGGTATGAGTATATGCAGGAGCTGGGAAGTGGATGCGTATAGGCTGCTAGAGCTGAGAAGGGTATTAGTATATGCTGCTAGAGCTGAGAAGGGGATGAGTATATGCTGCTAGAGCTGGGAAGTGGATGTGTATAGGCTGCTAGTGCCGAGAAGGGGATGAGTATATGGTGCTAGAGCTAAGAAAGGGATGTGTGTAGGCTGCTTGAGCTGGGAAAGGGTGAGTATATCCCGCTAGAGCTGAGTAGGGGATGTGTATATGCTGCTAGAGCTGAGAAGGGGATGGATGTACGCTGCTAGAGCTGAGAAGGGGATGAGCATGTGCTGCTAGAGCTGAGAAGGGGATGCGTATATGCTGCTAGAGCTGAGAAGGGGATGGATGTACGCTGCTAGAGCTGAGAAGGGGATGCGTATATGCTGCTAGAGCTGAGAAGGGGATGGATGTACGCTGCTAGAGCTGAGAAGGGGATGTTTATAAGCTGCTAGAGCTGAGAAGGGGGTGTGTATAGGCTGCTAGAGCTGAGAAGGGTATGAGTATATGCAGGAGCTGGGAAGTGGATGCGTATAGGCTGCTAGAGCTGAGAAGGGTATTAGTATATGCTGCTAGAGCTGAGAAGGGGATGAGTATATGCTGCTAGAGCTGGGAAGTGGATGTGTATAGGCTGCTAGTGCCGAGAAGGGGATGAGTATATGGTGCTAGAGCTAAGAAAGGGATGTGTGTAGGCTGCTTGAGCTGGGAAAGGGTGAGTATATCCCGCTAGAGCTGAGTAGGGGATGTGTATATGCTGCTAGAGCTGAGAAGGGGATGGATGTACGCTGCTAGAGCTGAGAAGGGGATGAGCATGTGCTGCTAGAGCTGAGAAGGGGATGCGTATATGCTGCTAGAGCTGAGAAGGGGATGGATGTACGCTGCTAGTGCTGAGAAGGGGATGCGTATATGCTGCTAGAGCTGAGAAGGGGATGGATGTACGCTGCTAGAGCTGAGAAGGGGATGGATGTACGCTGCTAGAGCTGAGAAGGGGATGGATGTACGCTGCTAGAGCTGAGAAGGGGATGGATGTACGCTGCTAGAGCCGAGAAGGGAATGAGTATATGCTAGAGCTGAGAAGGGGATCAGTATATGCCGCTAGAGCTGAAAAGGGGATGTGTATATGCTGCTTGAGCTGATAAGGGGATAATTATATGCTGGAGCTAAAAGAGCTAAAGGGGATGACACTCGAATGGGGCCGATTTTGTTTATTAATTGTGTTTCTGTTACAGAGACTAACATGCCATGAGACAACGAAAATACTGTTCCAACGACGTTAAAACCAACGCACTCAGCATATCGATCCCCTTTCTCTCTCAAGTACCTCCCTCCCTCCCCACCCATCCTCCCAAACCCTCCCTCCTCACACTCACGTGCACCCCCATCGTCATGTATAGGTCAGCGAGATTACCCCTCCCGGAGGGGGCCAGGTGAGAATTACACCTATCCAAACAGACCGCCATAACAGTATTGACTTTCACACATGTTCCTGTTGGTTCTCCCACTCGTTCTGATAGCTCGCCCCGGCCCCCTCCGTACTTACATAACTTCCCCAGCAGGGGGTGGGGTAGGAAGTACGCCAAGACCCAACACTAGGTGGCGCTGTTATCTCGAATCAAAGGGGCGAAGGAATTCGAAATATCAGATGATGAACAAGTGAATGTTGAAACGCTACAGGCATCAGTATCACGGCAATCGAATAATTGAGTCTGGATCAGACAAACCAGTGGTTGACAGTATCAGCAAGTACGCACACTATAGGGTTACGTTGACACTCAAGCAAAAAATGGGCGGTCGGGTAGCCTAGTGGTTAAAGCGTTCGCTCGATACGCCGAAGACCCGGGTTCGATTCCCGACATGGGTGCAATGTGTGAAACCCATTTCTGGTCTCCCCCGCCGTGTTATTGCTGGAATGTTGCTAAAAGCGGCGTAAAACCATACTCACTCACTCACTCAAGCAAGGAAACAGGTGACAAAATATACCACATGAGCCCCGTTTGACTTGCAAAGTTATGTTCTTACACGGGAGAGGTGTTTCGACATGAAAGGGGTATTGATGGATTTGACTGGATTAGAGATTAACATTAGGAGCACCAGAAATGTACAAATATACATGTGAGAATTCGAAACCGGATGTTCGGAGCGACGAGCCAACGTTTCCTGGTAGAAGTTTTATGGAAACAGCAAAGACTTCTGTATATGCGTATAACGAGATACCACGAATCGCGATAACAGGATTCAATACTTTGCTGGGTCGTCAAGTACACTATAGGAATAAGTCATCACTAGATATTAAAGCTAATTAATCCCAATCTTTATCACAACATGACAATATGACGTAGCTCAGCTGGTCCAGGTTCCCCATGTTTGACGTACCACCCCCCCCTCTCCAATTTTCCCTCTGCCCCTGTGTGCATGTGGCTCTGGTGTAAGATCTACGTTAGGTTTGTGTCGTGAGTGGAGAGATAAACAACGCTGAACAGAGGGGGTGGGGGATATTGTTGGCGTTAGGGTCGAATGTCGTTGATGTAACGTCATTAGCATAAGAAACAATTTAAATTCAAGTGCAAGATACACACTTTTCGATGACATGCCAGATATTGTTCGCGCAGTGTAAGATAACGCAGGCCCTGCGCGATAATGTGTATGGTACAACAGCTCTGTTGTCACAAATTAAACGAAAGTAAACTTTCCGCCACTACTCTCCACCTCACTCCCCAAACATCCCCCAAAATAATATCAAGATGACAGGAGTATTGTGCAAATACATATTGAGAATAAAAGTTACAATGAAATATGATAAAATTAAAGCGACAAGAATAGCATACACGTTGTTTAACAGCTTCAACATTTCAAGACTGTACTGAATTTGGTCAATTTTATATATCTTTTACTTTAATTTAATATTTTACTTTTAAACATTTTTTTCAAATTATACATATTACGTCATTAGGCGAGATCTTTAGGTATTTACATGGACCGCTACATAGACGGCTATATAACCCTTATACACTGACCGAGCTCCGTCTATACATATTCTCCGCTTCTAAGGGTGGTTGCTGAAGAGCGCTATGTCAGTGCTATCACCTTTTTTATAGTGTACTGAACTAAGTTGAAGACTGATAAGCCACATGAGTTCAGTTCGCGCGAACCCTGCTCACATAACGACACAGACCTCAGTTTTATAGAACTGGCCATGGTAACCAACAACAGACTTGAGAAACATTCACGATGTCCGTTTTACGATAACGATTAACATATAACGTTTGTCTTAACGATAAATTAGTGAAAGGATGATTTTGTACATCCTCGATTACCCATACCCCCACTCTATATCATAATACTATGGTGATACGATACACTGGATAATCGAGGGTGACTTTTAAATTAGGCTTAGTTTAATGTACAAAAAACATATAAATAGAAAATATAAAATCGTTAAAAATTCTTCATGGTTTATCGCTGTTTCACCTGGCTCACCGAGGACCGTATGTTCGAACACAGTTTACTTTGTCAAACATAGGTCTCAATACACCTGTCTGTTTGTATCTGTTTAAATACTGGGGTATCACATGTAATGAAAGCTTTTCCTGTTCTAATAATTGATTTCACATTGAGAATGTTAGAGAAGAAGAGTTTATTATCTCAATCTTTGAGTTACTGTTTTGTCTATACCACTTATGGATCCCGTTATTGCCGTAAACGTTTATTATCTAGCAGAAACACATGCGGACAGTCGTTCGACATTCGTCTGCAACGTCATCAGCTTCAGCAGCTGGTATATATTTTCCCACGTAATGGTCAGGAGCCGGTGATGAAATGAGCATCATATTTGCCTCAGTATCAACTACTGGGTTATGTGTATTTTGATTTGCGCGTGTTTAAGTATAGAGATTAGTACAAACTCATCAGATGACTATTAACAAGAAATATTACAATTAGTTGTAAACCTAACATCATCACAAAATCCATGTTACGTTTCCACAGACATAATAATTGTAATGAACGCCACATCAATCAAACCTAATTATCTTGACCCGCCTATTAACCCATAACACTGAAACCACAGAGACCAAACCTCTAGATACTAGCTGGGTTACGACCTATCGCAGACGTCTCAAGTACTCTGTTGAAACTATGATGTAATGTATTTAAAATTCGTATCACATTCACCTCAACCCCTTTCAATTACCTTCTGACCCCCCCTCAACCCCCCAACCCCCAACCCCCTCAACCCGCTGTCCCGCTGGTTATTACCCCAAACAGCGTTACGGAACGTAAGGAACAGATACAAGAACGATTGATGTCGCCTCTGGTCCAACACGCTCGATAAGTTTCTGGGGGAATCTAATCTGGAACATGGGACGGATAAGGCAATTACGACCGTTATAGCAGACGATAGGGAAGGAGCTTGGCAGCAACATGCACGTCAGCAACGTTACACGTCAGTAGCATCCTGCATGGAGGTCACGTGGTCAATGTATACACTCCCCGCGTCAGGACCTCGCCCTGCCTCGGATAACTAAGTTAAAAGGGTCGTCTATGTGAATGATCTTAAAGTTGAATGATCGATAAGGTTACTTTTACAGACATCTATTTTGATACGCGTATAAATAGTAGGCCCATGGTGCTGCACGGACAGGTTTCGCATTGCCCTTCCCGCTAGGTCAGGTCTAGACTAAAATCTAGTCTCTGAAATGAACATATCGTACATAAAAAAACAGTTGTTTAGTTATCTTAATATAAAATATAATAAAAGGGAGCCCAGTGACTCTCTTTATTTTCAGATACTGCAGTAATCTAGACTTGCCAAACATTATAGACTTGCATGGGCTGTATTTGATATATATTTGTATCAGGGTCTGTAAGACAGTCTAGTCAGGTCTATATCAGGTCCAAATACTTAAACGATGTAACTGTTCGGTACGTTCATACTGCGCAAGGAATAAATGTAACGAAATAAATGATTTTAAGAAGAGTAGATTGAAAACCATGCTTTGGCTTATTCGTCAAGCGTAATTTGAATTGATTTCGTCAAAGACATTCAGGAGATACGTTTCATACGGGTGTATTACAAATAGAGAATCTCACCCGAGTGTCTTTTGATATCAAATATATCAACACGAGTTGATAAAAGTGGAAAAATTCCGAGGCTTGCCGAGGATTTTTGCCACTTTTATCAACGAGTGTTGATATATTTGATATCAAAAGACACGAGGGTGAGATTTTATTTATCATCCAACATCATTCTTTCAACTTTTTCAATTTGTAGACAGTAATTAGTATGTCTTCAGTGTAAAAAGTACTGCAAACAGCTTCAGTAGCAGAGCCATTAGTGATTGTGACGTCATGGTAACCAGTGACGTCACAATGGTCTGCAAAGCATTGTGATGTAATTTCATTGCAGCGATATCTACAGTGTAGATATCGCTTGATCTCATCCAAGCGATATCTCCTGTGGGAGCCAGTTTTGGATGATAAATGTGTGTTTTAAACCTGAAATTTTCAGTGTTTCGGCGACTGTTTTCAGCTATATAACGTTTGTAACTTTTTGCTCAAATCCAATTTTCAAGTGTATGTTTTCTTTCTGCAATCTGAATACAACAACACGTGCTGTGAACACACACACACAGTAACCACCCAACCCACGACAAAGTACCTCCCACACGACGGTTGTATACTAGATAATCTCACAAACATGATATGTAAATACTATCCCACATAATATATTTAAGGCTGCTGATGCCAATATTATCTGTCACGGCGGTGACATTTGACCTTGAAGCCTCTCGTTCAAGATACTCCCTTGTCTGAGAAAGAGGAAAATCCTTCTTCCCTCGCGTGCGCGCTCAGTGAATGATTTGGGCGGGTACCCCATCACTTCAATAAGATTACAGGTTAATTAACGCGTACCTAGGTTGTGGGGGGACGGGGATATTCCTGTGTGATGATGTCTGCTTCTCTCCCAATTCCACCCACATTAAGTCGAGATAAGGAGAGTTACCCGGATCACACCGTATACTCTAAGAGATGCCGAGCGGAGTGTCCAAGGTTATAGAATAGTTAGAGGATCACGTTTATTATTTCCTATGTATAATTGTGACTGTGATATGTGTCTTAGTTTAAACCTTTATTGTGATATTAAGGCAACTAAAGGTCAGGGAAATCAATAGAGTTCAGAGAAACTGATGCGCGAGCTTTTTATACGGACCCGTGAAGATCCGGAGTAGAATAAGTCTTCTGCAACCCATGCTTGCTGTAACAGGCAACTACGCTTGTCGTGAGAGGCGACTAACGGGATCGGGTGGTCAAGCTTGCTGACGTGGTTGATACATGTCAACGTATCCCAGTTGCGTAGGCCGATGCTCATGATGTCAATCACTGGATTGTCTGGTCCAGACTCGATTATTTACCACCGTTATATAGCTGGAATATTGCTGAATGCGGCGTTCAACAACAAACGAACAGGCTTTTAATACGAGATCCTGTACATGCTGGTTTGAATTTATCTATAACATGCATTTAAAATACTTGTTTGTTTGTTGTTTGCGCAGTGATTGACATCATGAGTATCGATACGCGATCAGGGCACGATGATATGCATCAACCAAGTCAGCGAGTCTGATCACCCGATCTCTGTATTTAAATTGATTTGCGTGTGTTTACGTGTGCGTGTGCGCTTTACAGATCTTAATATATAAGCTTCTTTCTCTATACGTCCCTGGATGTTCAAAAAGTTAAAAAAGGAAAATAAAAAATGTCTCGATTTGTCCGCAAATGGTAGTAAATACACGCTACTGAGTAAGTAGGCAGTTACATGGATTGAAGGCCGCTTTGAACAGTATCTCGATTAAATCACGGTATGCCATCTAAAATTTTAAACATTATTATTATTATTATTATTATTATTTACAGATTAAAATAAAAATTATTATTATTATTATTGGTAGTAGTAGTAGGAGGAGGAGGAGGAGGAGGAGGAGTAGTAGTGGTAGTGGTAGTGGTAGTGGTTGTATCGTCGTTGTCGTCATCGTCATCATTATCATCAGCATTATTCAGAGTACAGTACAGAGTTGACAGAACTGTATCACTGGCCTTGATGATGATGATAAGTTATATGTTTACCTGAGAACTCGGGCATGAGAGACACACACCTGTGACTCACGTGCACCCGAAGCCACCCCTACAAACTCAATAAATATCTTAACAAATATTGGCTTTAGTTGCTTAAAACATGACAGATATGCGAGTAATTTGAGTATTTTAATCATGATCCTGTTTCATTAACGTAGGTGTTGTTAGGTCGTTAATCCAAGCCTCATGATGGGGTCAATGGGCCACAGGTAGGATCAAAGGAACTGACAGGTAAGATCAAACACACCGCCCTATCTGTATGTATCATCACATCCCAGGTGACCTGGAGACCAGGTGACGTGTTTCTGGACAGGTGCCTGCCAATTACCACAGGTAGGCCACGGCAAAAACAAGGCCTAGCAACCCACGACTGATAATAGCGTTAGATATAATTATCCAAACCAGAGACATTAATTGATGAATTCTCATGTTGTCATATTTATAAACCAAGTAGGCGGAATTTCTCGTCGTGAAGGTCTACACGGGAAGGCACGCAGTCTTGACTGTCACACTGAACGAGGACATTGGGACAACCCTGTTCCTATGTACAGGGTCCGGGTTCGATTCTTAAGGATGCGAATTGTATTCCATTTTTGGGCATCCCCCGCTATACAAGAGGTTGGAAAACCGTACACACGTTTCATTTTGGATGTGTACATTAGAAAAATGTTCATTTCAATTATGTTATTAATTAGTATAATTGTTTAGATTGTATCCTGTGTTAATTTTCTGATAAACATATTTGTTTTTAATTACAAGGTTTATTCATATTGGAATACAGAAACAAAAATCGATGTCTTGTGATATGATTTGTAATTATTCCATGGCAATAGATATTAGAGGTGAGGTGAAATTTGGGTTAAACGTCGCTTCCAAGGTTTTTGCACTTATATAGCGACGTGCATGCACGTGTGTGTGTGTGTCTGGCTGCTTGTACTAGTCTGGATTAATGTCGATTTTATAGTGCTAGCCCACTAAGATACCATGCCGCAGTTAAACAAGAATTACCCCCCTCAGACACGGCATACTGACTCCGAACCAACCAGTCCTTGTTTTAGCCCCTAAATGCCGAGCGCCAGACTGGGTAACAACAAGTACCATCCTTTAACGTCTATTGGCATGACGTGGCCGGGGATCGAACCCCGGACCTTCCGCTTTTTGGGCGAACGCTCTACCACTCGACCACGGAGGCGGTACAACCCGTTCAAGTGGATACCCTGCTTCATACAATAGGAGCCAGGATTCGAAGCATGGGTCGCAGTATCTCGGACATTTCTGAAGAATATATCATAATTAAAAATGGAGCGGTACTTAACTTTTTACAGATGTAAATATCAAACACAATTTGGAGTAACGATTAAGAAAAAAATATCTACACAAATAAAAAAAAATTTCTTGGCGTTTTGGAATAGTAGGAGATTTTAAAGAGGGCGTTTGGAATTTCACATATCACTTTCTTGGTGATATATCTGAGTACAATGTACACTGAATTTGATAGGGGGATCGTGCAGCCGACCAGGCATTCTGTTGGCATCCAGTGAACTTGGTCCAATTGAAACAGTTTTAGGCATAACAGAGACGCTTAATATGTGATACGGTGCTTCTTTATTCCACTTAAAAAAACATAATTGAGACTTCACAAAGTCGTCAAAGTTTATAACGACATTGATGTACCAAATTTTATATTCAAATATGCGTCATTGCAAATATTTTGGCATCATATAGCCAACAGCGTGACATGTTTAATGTGTTTGTATCCCTCGACCTGTGGCATATGAAAGCAAAGTTATTTCAAAGTCAACCATTTGACAAATGTTTGTTCTTTATTTTGTTTATAACCCGTTCGGTTCAGCTCAATCAAGGGAAAACATTGCATTCGACATCCCCTCATCGGTCATTGTATTCGAGAAAGAGGGCGGTTATTCAAATACATTAAATTTAAACATTTATATAACATCAAACGGCATAAGGTTGATTCATATTATTTTTTTCAAAATAAAATATGAAACCATAATACGAACAGAATTGAAATTGAAATAGCATGTTCCGCGATCAAACAGATCAAATAATCAATTGTGGGTTTCGTTAAAAATGGAAACGACCATTACAAACTTTGAATCGGATACGAATTAAACACGCGAAAGAAATAGTAAAATTTGAATGTCGGGCGTTAATGAGGACGGGAACTATGTTCTGTATATCCAATAAAAGGCTTTCCTTTATTGTGTGTGTTATATACCGTGTGTGCAGGTGAGAAATGAACGCTGTTTTAAGGTAAGTATGTCGCCCCTGACAAAATGGAGCAGTTTAACATTCTACACAGACAGGGCGAAGAGATCAACGGTGACTCACACTCAACAAACCTCTTTACTGTCCTCAAGTTTTCACTGAAAACAAGAAAAACCGGCAATTAAAATAAAACGAAACCGGCGCCTGTGCTCCTCAGGTCGTATAGTGTAGGGATCATAGTCAAACTGAAGGGTATGTGGTAGGGCTCATGCATATATTGATACTTGTAAGCACTCGGGAACGGCGGTTCTTCAATTCTGTTTTCTTCATAACAAGAAGTTATTGAGTTTTCTTCGTTCTGAATATGAATCTGCCTTTGAAGATGAATTATTCCTACTGAAGTGACTCGACTCGTTGTTTGTTTGAGATCCTGTACACACTGGTTTGACTTATCTAAACAGTCTATTGCTGTTGTTTGTTTGTTTATTTATTTATTTGTTGTGTTACGCCGCAATCACCAATATTCCAGCTATATGACGGCGGTCTGTAAATAATCGAGTCTGGATCAGACAATCCAGTGATTAATATCATGAGCATCGATCCACGTAATTGGGATCGATGACATGCATCAACCGAGTCAGCGAGGCAGACCACCCGATCCCGTTAGTCGCCTTTTACGACAAGCATAGTCGCCTTTAATGGCAAGCATGGGTTGCTGAAGACCTATTCTACCCCGGATCTTCACAGGTCGACTCGCTTGTTCTTTTTGTTAATTACTTTTTGATTAAGAGCGTGTTTATGGTCGCCTTTGTTGTGTCTGGCATTTGATGTAATATACCTACCTAATAATGAGGATATAGATGATGTTTCCATGGTTTCCAGAAATATTAATTCGCTAAAACATACAGAATATAACACAAGTACCCCAATTCACGAACGGATTAACTAAACTGCAAGGCAAAAAGAAAATATACACCTCTCTTTGATGGTGGCAAAAAATGAAACAAACTTATACTACTGAATATACAGTTTTTAAAGAAAGAACTCAAACTTCGCTATAAGATAGAGAAAAGATGTTTTTGTCCACAGAGGTTTGGAATTTAACGAAGACTGGATGATGTACCATAACCTTTTGAATTTTAGGATATGTATGTGTATGTGTTTATGTATATATATATACATATGCTTGTGTACATGCGTATATTATGGTATACCCATGTGTTAGTGTCTACATTTCCGTATTATTCAATTGAAACCGCTGATTTGAGATTTGAGATCTCTCTTTGAGAATATAATGTGTGTGTGTATGAGAGTGCTTGTGGCGTCCCTGTGTGAAAGCCTGTTAATGGTGTTTATATGAGAAGTGTGAATGGCTGTTGTTTTTAGGATAAAAAAAGGAGATTCCATCATGTGATACATATATATTAGGTATTAAATCATTTATTATCACTAGTAATATCAATCTCACATTACAAATGATGTGCAAACAGTTAATGTATTAATATGCATTATATCGTGTACAATGTATCCTGAACCCTGAATAAAACAATTATTACACAAAAAATGAAACAAACAAGAAATGGGGCTCAGGTATTTGATATTACAGCTGTGTAGCGTTTGGAATTATTAATTATAATTTTCAATCATTTCTTTTGCCCGGTAGTATAGTCTTGATGTTTGTAAATATTCAACAGTTAATTCCACATGTCTTTCCATGTTTACATGGCTGAACATGAGTTGGGTTTAACGCCGCTTTTAACAGTATTCCAGTTATATCACGGCGTGTCAGCTTAATGTGGGAGGAAAGCCCGAAGTGATGCAGGTCTCAGACGTTTACCACTTCGGTGAAGCCCACGAGCACGGTACGGTGCTGACAAACCTAGAAACATAATCGGGGTGAACCGGGATTCGAACCCACAACCATAGGTTTCTGGCGTGCCCAAAGGGACGCAACTCTGCACAGCGAATTGCGGCGCCTTAGACGACTGGGCCACCCGTGCCCCCGCCATGGCTGAAGAATAGAGTAAAGTTAGGTGCACACTTCGCGGGGTCGGATCCCACTAGGACGCACAAATTGTTCTACCTTTAAAGTCAATGATGGAAATACAGAGGTTTAGTCATTGTCAAGGGGTTTATAACTAACGATTCAGTTACTCAATGCCCATTTACAAAGCAATTGAGCTATGGTCTAGTTGATACCAACACATCTTCCCCATTTATTTCAGTCAGAATTGGTAGAGTTTTATGATACAGCTTCCATGCATGAAACTAACGATGCAGTAACTTAATGCTCAAATACAAAGGACATGAGTCATTGTCTAATTGATACCAACATAGTACAGTTTTATGATACAGCTTCCATGCATGAAACTAACGATGTAGTAACTTAATGCTCAAATACAAAGGACATGAGTCATTGTCTAATTGATACCAACATAGTACAGTTTTATGATACAGCTTCCATGCATGAAACTAACGATGTAGTTACTTAATGCTCAAATACAAAGGATATGTGTCATGGTCTAAATGATACCAACATATTACAGTTTAATGATACAGCTTAAATGTAAACAAAGTGGACACAATTTATGACAACTTCTTTAATTACTGTAAAGGAGACGTTTCGGTACAGATCCTTATACCGTTGTCCTTGCTTGACAACGCTATAATGATCTATACCGAAACGTCCATAAATCGTGTCAACTTTGTTATCTGTCAACTTCAATCCAATGCCTATCAAACAATTCATCCGTCACCTTAAATGTACATTTAAGTATTTAAGCTTTAAGTATTTATTTGTAACACAAGTGCAGCTATTGTCAATATGGTCAACACGTCGTGTGCTAGACAAGATCTGCAACATAAGGATACAGTGCGTGAGTGAGTATGTTTTTCTCCGCTTTCAGCAATATTCCAGCAATATCACCAGAAATGGGCTGCACCCATGTGGGGAATCGAACCCGGGTCTTCGGCGTGACGAGCGAACGCTTTAACCACTAGGCTACCCCACCGTCCTACATAAGGATATTAGTTCGCATTAATGGTAAGATTTTACTCAAATTACTTCTTAGATAATTATTTATCTTAACAGAAAATTCTTACTTAGTTTTTTACCCAACACGTTACTATAAAATGGTCCTAGAGTACAACACATGTACTCGTACTGTATTATCACTTCTGATGTTCATTCCTTCAGCGACGACCTTGACGCTGCCGAGACTGGTAACGCCGTGACAATGTCATCTATTGAAAGACGTCCTTGCCACTTTTGTCCTCTGTATGGTTATTCCATTTGATTTAGTTTATTACCCCCCAAATGCAGCATAACCCACGAGCAAACACTCCCCGTCTGATCTACACACGGACTATTTAACAATGTCTAAAAATACAGATTGCTATTCCCAATACCATCCCGACACAGAAGCAGCCGGGTTGTCAATGACCACAAGCAAGCTTTCAACTCCAGTTTCGAGCAAATGTGAAAATTAACTCTGGCGACGATAGTCCCTTAGAACAAAGGGGGCAGGAATATGTGACAATTTTGAGCAGTGATTTCTCTAAGTCCTTGTGTGTCGTTAAGAGCATACTAGCGTGGATGTCCGTCATACAAGGAACAAAGTGGCATATTTCGCGGGCTGCCGCTGTATCGCCTGTTATGTGTGTCGTCTGCTACGTCGCCCCAGAGCCTGACGTTTGTCCAATTTAAACCTGGCCAACACCTCAGCAGACGATAGCCGGCGTTCTCTGAAGCCGTAAGTTTTGACCTCTCATCGCCGTGGAGGTGCCAACCCCTGATTGTTGACCGAGCCACGAGGAGCTGCCCCCTCGCAGCCCCTAGACTTACCTGATACAAGAAAAATAGAAACGTTTTGTTAGAAGTAATCTCGGAGAGCGGCCGTTCGCCTTCACGAGTTCTGTCGTCTGTCTTAGGTTGACCAGACGATAGTGCAGCGCAAAAGCATTGGGACCTATTTGGCTCCTTGGGCGTATGAGAAAGGATGAGACTTAAGAGCCTGCGTGTTCTCTCGCAGTATAAAGAGTCAAACAGCGTATAAATCGTTTGTACCAAACTAAATAAAACAAACTCAATCATCATTAAAGTTAATATCTTGCATACGCGGATCCATATGGGGTAAGGGGGCATACAAAATGTAAATGTATTACTAACGCATATAGTGGAATGTTTTCAGTAGAATTAGCAAACGCAAATATTTTCTTGGATTATTTGTCATCATCTAGCATTTCTAAACTGCTGGGCAAAAGAAAGAAATAGCTCGTTTTTGCCGCTGGTGGCGCTACGATCGAGTCACGAAATACCAGCCTAGTTCGGCAAGTGTGAAAATTGGACTGTTATAATCAATATGTATTGATTGACGCATTATTATAAATCAAACTATACCATACTATACAAACAAATGCAAGTGAATAAGACTCTACATATAACAAAACAAACTAATGCAGTATTATTTCGAAAATGAATTTCTAAGTCGGACTGTCATTTTCAATTGTTAAATCAAAGTCATTGGTTTTAATTTTCAGTGTTTAACCCTGTGTGAATTCCGCGGTATCTCACGCTTGGCAATTGTCACAAGAGCTGATCATAATAGTTTGTTTGTTTGTTTGTTGTTTAACGCTGCACTCAATATTCCAGCTATATAACCGCGGTCTGCAAATAATCGAGTCTGGACCATACAATCTAGTGATTGACATCATGAGCATCGATCCATGCAATTGGGATACGATGACATGCATCAACCAAGTCAGCGAGCCTGACCACCCCATCCCTTTAGTCGCCTCAACGACAAGGAAAGTCGCCTGTTAAGACAAGCATGGGTTGCTGAAGACATGTTCTACCCCGGATCTTCACGGGTGGAACATAATAGAGATATGTCGATCCCAATGTGTCACCTGGTTGTTTGGGTAACATCGTAACCTCAACACCGCACTTCGTTACCCATGTTATCACTCACTGGTTCACTTGATCAAGACAGGATTATTTAGAAGCCGCTTGTGATCTAGTTGTTTTGTTGGTACCCATTCAAATGGAGAACATACCGTTATTTTGATATCGCGGCTTAAACATCCGAGTTACTGTTTACACGATGTGACCTCGAAGCAGTCTGATTGTAACCGACAAAGACTGAATGTATACTGACCCCCGAACTGGCTACATAACGCGGTAGCAGGCCGTGCTCTCTCAGTATCAGTGCCGGTGTGCTAAATGATTTACTTTTAGTACAAATTAGGTCTCTGTTATAAACATGCTTTAAGGTGACAGCACTATCATTAGTCACGTGGTCATATCAAGGGACATGCGTAAATCCCTGACCATGTCGTCTGCCCACGTTCGTAAGCTTCGCGGGGGTCAACTTCACGCGCATGACGAATAATAACCAATGTGCTAATTCTCCTTATCAGGTCCCATCGACAGTGTGTGACCACGAGCCGACAACCTGGATAACCAACAACCCACTTCGGAAAAGCTTTACCTTTTCTAACAACACAAAGGGAGATCACTATAGTAGGAATGAATCGGAGATCCAACAAAAACGTAAATAATAACATTGCATCTGTAGACGGTACCAAGCCGCGCTCGGACTGATTCAAGGCTACATTGACACTCGGGATAGATCTATACGTTGGTTGATATTTCTTAATAACAAATGTGATATTTTCTCGCCTCTACCAGTGAGAAGGGATTAGTAAAGAATTCTCACAGGCGTCCAAGACAAACTACCTGATCGTGTCACTGTAGAGAGTCGTGACACCCACGGGTCTGTTTCATACAGAACTTCAATACGCCAATCTGTTGTCATCTATAGAAGGCTCTGGTCCTTATTATGAGAGGAAGGTTCGCGTGCAGAGACCCACAAACCTCTTGTTGCCCTAAGCCCTTCTGTGATATTTTACAACAAACATGAAAGGTGTAATATAATAATTTGGATCAAAGTTTGGCAACATGTGGATACCCGTATGGACACAATGCCTTTTTTCAGCCCATCGTGTTTATAGAATATTAGTACAGCATCGGCCCCGAAAGAACAAACGAGGTCTGAATAGCATGGGTGTTGGATCCCGATGGTAAATAAACATGGATCTGAATGCTGAAATTAGTTAGATGATCCGACATATTAAACAAAGCTTCATGGCACCAATGATTTCTTTATTCATCTAATCTTGGATTAGAAAGGATTTGGTCGAGTCCCTGTGATGTATTTCCGCCAAGGTTTTAATAGGTTGCTCAGTATACGATAGTTTGTTTGTTTGTTGTTTAAAGCCGCACTCAGCAATATTCCAGCTTTATGATGGTGGTCTGTAAATAATCGAGTCTGGAGCAGACAATCCAGTGACTGACATCATGAGCATCGATCAACTCAATTGGGATACGATGACATGCATCAACCAAGTCAGTGAGCCTGACCACCCGATCCCGTTAGTCGCCTTTTACGACAAGCATAGTCACCTTTTACGGCAAGCATGGGTTGCTGAAGACCTATTCTACCCCGGAATCTTCAGGGGTCCGATGTTGTATCAATATATGTTAATATCTCTATTGTATACTGGACCCGAGAGGATCCGGGTTGGAATAGGTCTTCAGCAACCCATGCTCGGGTGGTCAGGCTCGCTGACTTGGTTGATGCATGTCATCGATCCCAATTGCGTGGATCGATGACCATGATATTAATCACTGGATTGTCTGGTCCAGACTCGATTATTTACAGACCGCCGTCATATAGCTGTACTATGCTGAGTGCGGCGTTAAACAACAAACCAAACCAAACCAAAAATGATACAACATCGAAAATAATCAGGCTGATACTGATTGTGTTCCTTTTACAGCGTGTACTACAACAATCGTTATCTGAACAGGTGGGGTGTTATGAAGTGTGAAGTGTCGTGGTTCAAAAACAATGTTTAACTCCTAAAAAAATGAAACCTGTTTTTAAGAGCTGGAAAAAATTCTAACTAAAAAAACACCCTTTCCCGTTATATATCTTAGGTTCAACTCAAGACGACTGAAGCTAAAAACAAATTATTCTCTTTTATTCAGTCCGTTGATCTCCACTTCATTGAAATCTAACCGTCTGGATAAACGAGGGTTGATGCATACCAATTGGTATTTCTGAGGAAAGAATACGTTAAACTCCGTTAATCTATACTTCATTGAAATGTAACCGTCTGGATAAACGAGGGTTAATTCATCACAATATGACCTTTAAAACGTGAAAGGGTCAAGGTCATAACTTTCTCATCACAACAACCCTTTATACTCTCATCTTCCTTTTATCCTGGGATTTCCGCCTAATCTCCCCTTTGATCGTCTCTTTTTGTATTAATTTCACGAGAGAAAATAAAAAAACCGATTCTTTTGAGGGAGTAAATTATGCGTGTCATAGTCATGTCGTGATGCAACTCAGAGACACATACAGACGATGACTGTGCACGAACCGCAAATTTCCCACGGTAACGCAGTCACCGGCGAAAAGTCATGGTCAACGTAATTGTCGTCCATTACGCCGAGGCAACCAACGTTGGCAGCGCTGGCTGGAAGTACAGATACGAACAATGCAGAACCCATATTCCACTCAAACACACGCTTCTTTCGCCATTAAAATATACATTTCTTTCATAAGCACTGAAATGAAAATATTGAGCATCAATACCAAACTGCTCGAGCGACCACGAATTCTCTGCTTAAGTGATTTGTAAGTATTTCGAATCCTGTACAATAGATCTTTTCCAAAGCTGTTAAAAGTTTTAATGTTTTCCCCCAGTGTTCTCAAATCAACACATACTAACTTTGCAACATGTAATAAAACGTTCATTTTCAATGGGCGTGGCGAGTAGGCGTTACCTCGACCCCGGAAGGTCATGGCATCATCTTCAGAGGTTTTGTTCGTATAGGTTTTCCCATAACAAGACCATCTCACATGTGTACGTTGGAGAAAATCTCAAGTACTTTTCTTTCTTTTGCCATACGTTTCTCACATTCTTCCTTTCAAACGCTTAATCGTTCTCGATATGTTCTTTCCTTAGAATACCTAAACCGGAACGGGCCTCTCGACAAAGAAGCCCATCTGCAAAAGGTATTCAGGGACCTGAGAGTCATTAGACCCTATGCGGTATATTGCAAAACATGATGGGAATCGTAATCGCAAGGCCTGTTGGGTAAGCACAGTTCGCCGATTAAAGCGGGATGGCCTTTGATCTGTGAATGAGCTACGTGTCATTCTGTGTCAAAATCAAAGGCATACAAAACTATTATGTGTTTAAGTGAATATTGCCTATGAATTTTGTGCAACGGCGCCGACGGAATAAAATATTTTTAATGGCGTATAGTTAAGGTTTTATGTAGAAGATCTTATTATGAGCTATGATATGGCAGAAACCATGGGAAGGTATTTTACAAAGGCATTTCGAAACTAAAGTATGCATGCTCACCGATGTAATATGAGAATACCACCTCTTATCAGTATCTGTTCTGAGTCCCGTCCCCGCATGAGCGTCTAGCACTGAATTGAACAAGGAGCCATTGTTCGAAACTCGGAACAAATTCTGCTTAGTCACTGGATGTTAAATGCAAAACGACGATTCTTTCTTCTCGAATTTAACAACAAAAACACACGACTCAAACAATTTGTAGAGAATCTGGGTTCCTCAGAAAAAAACACCCCTTGAATTGAACTCCCGGGCAAAAGAAAGTATACACTTGAAAATTAGATTTCACCAAAAAATTATAAACGTTATGAAAACGTCACTAGGCTGAACAGTTGATGTAAAACGTCCAAAACACAACTATGATACCCGTATCAAATACATCATCATCGAATAACCATTTCTTGTTTTTTTCATTTTAGCCACCCATACACATGAGTGTGTGCTTAATTTTGTTCGGCTGTTTATTTCTTAAAGGGAAAATTAAATTAAATTATGTAGCCTGGGTTAGAATGGAGCCCCAGCTACCTGTGCTAGTTTGTTTAGGTTTGGTTTAATTGTTGTTTAACGCCACGCTCAGCAATATTCCAGCTATATGACGACGGTCTGTAAATAATCGAGTCTGGACCAGACAATCCAGTGATTGACATCATGCGCATCGATCCACGCAAGTGGGATACGATGACATGCATCAACCAAGTCAGCGAGCCTGACCACCCGATCCCGTTAGTCGCCTCTTACGACAAGTATAGTCGCCTTTTACGGCAAGCATGGGTTGCTGAAGACCTATTCTATCCCGGGTCTTCACGGGTCTCGTACACTTGGGAGGGCGGGGGATGTTACTCCATCATAACTTCAATCACTGAATTGTTTCCACTTCCAGGTTTAAAAATAAATTTTCTAAGTATTTTTCAAAGAATTTGCTGCGAAAAGAATTGTGTTTGTAATGATCAGTATCAAACTATATTAGTTTTTTGTTTGTTTTGTTTGTTGTTTAACGCCGCACTCAGCAATATTCCAGCTATATGACGGCGGTCTGTAATTAATCGAGTCTGGACCAGACAATGCAGTGATTAATATCATGAGTATCGATCCACGCAATTGGGATCGAGGACATGCACCAACCAAGTCAGCGAGCCTGACCACTCGATCCCGTTAGTCGCCTTTTACGACAAGCAGAGTCACCTTTTACGGCAAGCATGGGTTGCTGAAGACCTATTCTACCCCGGAATCTTTACGGGTCAACTATATTAGTCCTCATTGGGCCTTAGAAACCTCTAACCGAGGAACCAAGGTGACTCAGTAAGGTTTACACCGATCATAACGGCGATCGTTTTTCGAAAGATGGACACTCAGTCAATTTATGTCTAAGAAGAGGTCTACTCAGATGGTCACTCTTTGAATTATCATCACCTGCAGCCGTTTTTACCACCCGATACTCTTTTTAGTTTCTGCTTACGAGAAAACGGCGGGGAAGTAGCCTAGCGGTAAAACGATCGCTCGTCACGTTGAAGACTCGGTTCGATACTCCACATTGATATAATTTGTGAAACCCATTCCTGTTGTCCCCCGCCGTCATATTGCTGGAATATTGATAATAGCTCACTCACTCACTCACCAAACATAGGAGAATAATTGACCTACTCCTGAAGTCTCAGTTGATCAGAACTTGGATTCCCCATTAAAAAAACACAAAATAGATAACGAATAATCTGAGATGTTTTGTTCAAGAGTGAGTGAGTGAGTATGGTTTAACGCCGTTTTTAAGCAATATTCCAGCAATATCACGGCGGGGGACACCAGAAATGGACTTCACACATTGTACCCATGTCGAACCCGGGTCTTCGGCGTGACGAGCGAACGCTTTAACCAGTAGGCTACCCGACCGCTCTGTTTTGTTCAAGAAAGAACCAAATTTGGAAATAAAAGGTGATATAAGTAAATCCGTTTAAAAATAAAAACACAAAATTTACATGCAACTAAATCTTCAGCATCCCGATGGTACATCATCACAGAGGATACACAGACAGAGAGTAGGTTCGCGGTATTCCATCCTTTATACGACTGAATGAAACGCCACCATGTTGTTTTATCCGTGTTTATCGAACTGTTTCACAAATGATATTAGGGAGGATTAGCCCATACGGAAATTAAGCGATGGAACGGAATGAAAACATAGTATAAACCTTTAATACGTGTCGCATCGGTAGTCTGGAACAGCCGGGTATTGTAAACGACTGTAGTTTAATAACAGTTGTGGAATCCGAGGGTTGCGTCCGAACAACCGTCAAGCTTCGCCGGCGACAGGGAAGGGCTGCGACAGATCTAAGGTGTAAGGTTTACCTGAAAGGAATTCTAATGATATGTGTGAGTGGTTTTCAAGCCGCTAATTTTCAAGTTATTATCCCATGTTTGATATGTTTAAAGTTGGTGTAGAACTATTGTATAGTGCGTTGTATTATACAAGAATACAGTGAACTTCATTCATGTAAAGTAGTGAATGTATTATAATTGCTATAAACTTTACTCTTAAACTATAGTCATGTGAGCTATTGTGATTTATTGAGGTTTGTTGTGATTTGAATTCCGTGTAATTGTTATTTTACCATTCCCCAGATGCATTCTAGAGTTGGACAGTTTGCAATATACAAGGTCTTGTTGTTGATGTGCAGTCACGTGTTGCACGAGACAAGACGCGTTGTGAGGAGGTAGGCGCTGATCAAACATCAAGTATGTCACAGAAGTTGTTTTCCTCGTGGTCTTTCTGTTGTTGTTTTATGAGTGAGAGATTGGTATTACGATGTTGTAAGCAATATTGTTATCGGCTTCACACATTGTACTCATGTTTAGAACCGAACCCGGGATTTCGGCGTGACGAGCGAACGCTATAACCACGAGACTAACCCACCGCCCTTTTTGTGATGAGGAATAGCTGCAACTGTCCTGCATAAGTTGCAATCACTGCGTATTAATTTCAAGAGAATTTATTAAATGTCAGGTAAAAACACGTTTGAAATTCGTCTATGACCGCCATGATTCCCTGATCAAGCCGTCACTCGTGATATGACTGAAAGGCTGCTCCAAGTTAAGTTAAACGAAATGCACCCACTCACACATTTAAAATGCAATGCCGAGGAGAAACCGAGACACATAAAGTCTGGTTTGATAGAACAATGAGTAAAGTCAATCAAAATGTATACAAAATGTATAATAAAATAGACACAATAAGGTATTACGAATTATATATAGGCAATCGTAATATATGTTTTGTATATACACACTTGCGTGTGTAGTGTATCGAAATCGATAACTAGCCAGGATACGTCATTCAAAATATGTGTTAGAACATCAAAATATATATACAGACCGTGGAACAGCACGATCAGTCAAACTGAATAAATAACTGACGATCTTGATTTAGTGAGTAGAGTAATATTCCAGCAGTATTACGACGGGGCACACACACGCACACGCACGCACACAGAGCACACACACGCGCAACAAACACACACATAACACACACTCGCAACACACATGACACACACGCGCTCACATACAGACTCACACACACAACACACAATATAGCCTTCAAACATATCTGTTGCATGAGTTTTGTCTTTAATTCATCACGACTGACATAAATACATATATTGCTACAGATGACACAGTGTGTTACAAGTGAGCGAATATTACATCCGCTCAGTATGCCAATCTGTGCCAGACAAACAAGTGGACGATAGCAAGAACATCGATCCACGTCGCGGAGGTCCGATGACACACGATCCTCTAAGTCAAGCCACACTGATCCCGGTCGGTCTTTACCAATGTGGGTTACTGTGAACCCGTTCAGCCCCTTAAAACCACAGACGTCTTGTGTTAAGAACCCCCAGGAAGCTGATGTGTCTGATAACACAAACGACAAGTTTAGAACAAAGCATGTTACGACGGCACGTTTAGAACAAAACATGTCACCACATGCGTTTAGTTCTAGCAAGAGTGACAAGATCTACCCTGTCCGTAATCTAGCTTTACGGTGTCGTCTGCTCCACGGAAGTATTCACGCCGTCTGCTCCGACAAACAGACGACACTGTTTCGCGCCCTGACCCCAACAACCCCGCCGCTGATCTGAACAGAAGACCCGCTCAAGCAGGGTCTAAATTCACACACTGTGCAGTATCTGTTGGGCGATACTGCTGTTGTTGGACTTCAAATGTGTCAATGACAAAAAGACTATACCAAAAAGGTTTTTAAAGATTATGTGAAGTTTGGTTGCTCACGTGCTTTTGTACACTTCCACACTAATAGGGTAAAATGCGTCACATATGTTAAAGGTCAACTGAAATGTTGTGTTAAGTTTGGATTAAACTTTGCTGTAAAGTCTCTACCTTTATGCTAAAATTAGCTTATGGTATTAAGTGCTTAAGAAACTTCAATTGAAGTATTTCAGATGGAAATAAATGGGATGACACAGGCAGTTTGGGTTAACTGGAACGGCGGATAACGTTCAGTACCTCTTAGCCATTGACATAATCCCCGATAATCTAACCCTACACCTTATGACGGTCGTAACACGCCTTGTAGCATCGAAGCGTAAATGCATCGAGAATAACTGCTTTCTTAACGGTATAAAGAAAACTCTGAATAGAGATAAGATATCATATTTCATAATTCGCCTATATTATACATGTTTAGATGAAGGGATTGAGTATGGTTTTACGACGCTTTTAATAATGTTCAAACAATATCACGGCGGGGGACACTAGAAATCGGCTAAATCGGGACCGTAGTGTCACATATATTGGCTTTCATTGTCAACCACAGTCGTCAGTTCATAAAGACCCTTCATCTTGTGAAATAAAATAGTTTCGCCTTCGATACATTATATTGGGCATATACAGTGAAACCTCGTTAATCCAGACAAGTAGTCTTCCATTGGAATCGTCCAATTTACCGAATATATGGATTAGCGAATCTCGGGTATGTAATTATGTCCTTAAAATACTAACCAATTTGTGGGGTTTTCGGGACTAAAGTGTTCACACTAAAACAGTCTCGCCGTATTTACTTTGGTTGATTCGCACAGGTGATGTGAAACACACACTGCACAGATCTGCCATAAGCGACTCTTCAGCTTACCAATAGTGAAGACGAATCGCAAGTTAGGGTTTAACAGTGAGGTGTGGCTTGTGAAGTGGGTGAGTTAGGGGTTAACAGTAACCTTAGGTGTGGCTTACGAAGTGGGTGAGTTTGGGATTAACTGTGATCTTCGATGTGACGTGTGAAGTGGGTGAGTTAATGGTTAACAGTTATCTTAGGTGTGGCTTGTGAAGTGGGTGAGTTTGGGATTAACGGTGATCTTCGGTGTGACTTGTGAAGTAGGAGCGTCAGGCGTTAACTGTGATCTTAGGTGTGGCTTGTGAAGTGGGTGAGTTAGTGGTTAACGGTGATGAGGGGCTTTCTTGAGCGGTTGGTGAGTCCGGGGTTAACACTTACGTATCGCTTGTGAAATGGGTGAAGCGACAAAAAGACGATTTCTAATGTGTTAAAGGCGACCTAGGACTATAAATACACAGATTTCCTTACCTTGAAGAGCCAGTGAGTGGCATGTATAAGTTGGATGTGTAACTAATGACAAGATGGAACGGACGACCAACAAGTGTAGCGACAGTTCGTAAATTTTAATTTGACACTTGCTTGACAACGAGGTTAAAATATACACCGTAAAATGTAAGAAATGAACAAATTTAGCAATCGTTCTGAAAGTTATAACATGTGTTCTTGGGGCACTGACTTACTCGTGGTAATATTTATTTAGACGTTCGAAAAATATGTTTTTATTTTAGCCATATTCCTGCATTTAATCATGTCACAGGTGCAATTTGTAAAGGATTAGAGAAATTCCACTAGTTAATATCAGAGACCATAAAATATGTTTTATATATATTTATTTCCTAGATCATAGTTTAGAGTAAAAATACGTGTTTTTTCTTATCCCGGTGTAGTTGGTACAGGTAAAGAAACAGTGAAGTTCCTCTTCGTGGTGGTAGCCACAAAAATAGTTTGGATAAGCTTATAAAAAAACATTTTAAATCTGTCAGTATAGAGGCCACTAAAGCCAAGTCTCATGTGAAAATGCACAATTTGGTTGAACCTAGAGCCATAGTTTAAGTCATGTTCGTTGCATTTCTTTTTATCACATTTTATCATTCTTTTAAAATCATTCAAACGAAATAAACAATGCTATGGTCTCTGGTCATCTGAACTTGGCAGAAAATTTGGAAGACAGTATTTTAGAATGTTCAGTCACTTAAAAAACTGAAATTCCAAGACGATCAAAAAGGGTCCTTGCCACATCTCGCCCTCCCCCCTAAAAATAATACTTTTTTTGCCCATCTGATCGTTTTTGGTTAAAAAATTCGAAACTCAACTCAATTATATATGGCGGACCAGCACCTGACCTATCAGAGGCGGTATTTCCCGGGATTAAACTGGTTCCACTGTTGGTTCGCGCAGCGAAATTATCGGTTTAGGTAGACAGGATCCTAGTGAATCTCGGACTGACTCACCACTCGCCATGGGGTATGCCTGCCGCCGCTTTACGACATTAGGTCTGTGAATCTATATAGGTTAACTACCATATATATGTAATTGGTATATTGATGATATCAAGGTACCTGCAGTGAGCATATGTGACAGAGAGAGGGCGATTGTCGGTGCTCCGTGGCCCATGGGGTTAAGCACTGGGGTATATTTGTGCTATGACAGAAGCCCTGCATGAATATGGTCGTTTATCATAAATATAATAATATGTTTATCGGTGATTGCCTTTGACTGCTATGAATGTACATATGTGTTACAAATAAACCGGGTCTTGGCACCATTCTAGACCAGTTATAATGCATCTATTATTGCTCTGACACATATACGTATATAGGTAAATGTTGCATTTTTCTGTCCAATCCCACATTAAGTGCTATAGAAACGTAGCCATGCTAATAAAGACGACGAAATGTGGATCTATTTCTGCGGAAAGCTTTCTGATCATGGGGGCACCAATCCGATATCTGATAAAATGTATTTGCCGAAACAAACAGGCTGGGAAATCATTCATACCATCCAGTATTAGTCTTTTAAATGTTTATCTGTTTCATACTTTTTAACAGTTCGTTGTACACAAATCTCAGCCTGTCATTATCCCTTTTATTCAAGTTTACTATAGCTGTGATATAAATGCATATGCTTTAAAATCCCAATCCTTGTCGTCATCGGATAGTGTTCAGTTGTCTACATGTTTTTACTCGTGGTTATATTAGTAAGTGTCCTATCTTCTTTGTACATATTTAAATATCATATATTTCCTTGTAACAAGTGTTATACTTGGAATAACACTTTCTTAGTGAAGATTCTCGTACTTTCTTGGGTCCCATCCCATCTTCCCGAGGCAAGGGAGTTCACTGACTATGGAAACTGGACTTTTACAGTTAACTAACTGACTGTATCAGTCCAGTTTCCATAGTCAGTGAACTCCCTTGCCTTGGGAAGATGGTCCCATCCGGGAATCTGTACTTTACTAAGAAAGTGTTTTCCCAACACTTGTTGCCTTTGACCACTTTCTAAATAGCATTGTGTGTTCATATAATTTATATTTTTATCTGATAAGAAGAAGGCTATTTATTTTGCGAAAATTTCCACACCACTCGGGGGCATGCTCAAAGCGCTAATGCCTACTATAATAATTTCTTACATGGAGACATGTTAATCAGGATAGTGTTTTTAACAGAACTTTCTGGATAAACGAGTTTCCAGAACACATCATCTCGAGCTTCGGAAACAGTTGACACGACTTTCTTCAATTGTATTCGTGAGTAGTTATAGTTTTATTTTAAACATACGGAATCCTAGGGGTGCATTTGACCACTTTCTAAATAGCATTGTGTGTTCATATAAATATTTCTTTTCTTCATATTTTAGTGGTAATCAACTGTGTAATATGAACTGTGCACTCTTATCTTTCCTTATCTTATGTCAGGTTTCTATGAAAATATCATTAAATGGACATGCTGGATTTCTGCAGAGTAATGTGCTGTGTGTCTAAAAATACGCTGGTTCCAAGTAAATTTATTGTCTCAATAAAAATCATCTACATCAGTGTGTATTATTTGTGAAGTGGTTTCCAAGTCTGCAGTGATTGTCGTTCTTGGCAATTAAATTACAAGGCAACAGAAAGTAGACACCTGTATTTGATGGTGGCTAAAAAGGAAACAAACAAGGAATGGTTATTCGACGGTGATGTATTTGATACGAGTAGCGGAGTTGTGTTGTCGCTTCGGCGACTGTTTTCAACCTAGAAATGTTAGTATTTTCTAGGTCACATCCAATTTATAAGCGTACACACACACACACACACACACACACACACACACACACACACACACACACACACACACACACACACACACACACACACACACACGGCCCCTTATGGGTAGTTATTAGTGTTACTGTTGCTACTGTGTACAATGGCACTGGTGATGCCTGACGGGCGTTGACTATTGAGGAAACCGTGAATTACTATCTTGCCTAACCGATAACCTTACTGCACCAACATTTTGTAAAACCATTAAAGAAAGAATACAGAGACACCGCAAAACCGTTATATTCACAATAGTGATTGTTGCTACCATCCCAAACCGTTAACCTAAAAATACCGATAACCCGTTAAGCTACAAAATACAAGTATCTAGCCATACATTGTACTGTTAACTAATAAGAGCGATTCCTCGGAACTCGTTAACTTAATAATACCAATACCAAGCTGAAACGTTTACCGAATTAAACCGACACCTTCCTAAACCGTTATATTAAGAATACCAATAACTTGCCAAATTGGTAACATGAATGTTAGTCACATTTCAAACTATTAACCTCAGATTTATGATACATGGTAAAAACCGTTAATTTAATAATACCGTTACCCTGTAATACATTGTATGGTAATCGAATAATACCGTTACACTGTAATACATTGTATGTTAAATTAAATCGAATAATACCGTTGCACTGTAATACATTGTATGTTAATCGAATAATACCGTTACCCTGTAATACATTGTATGTTAATCGAATAATACCGTTACACTGTAATACATTGTATGTTAATTGAATAATACCGTTACCTGTAATACATTGTATGTTAATCGAATAATACCGTTACACTGTAATACATTGTATGTTAATCGAATAATACCGTTACCCTGTAATACATTGTATGTTAATCGAATAATACCGTTGATTAATGTTACCAATAACCTGTTTATTCGTTATCCTGGAAATACAGGAGACGATGCTATTAAGACACTCCGGAAAAACGGTATCCGAGTGTATTGCCATCAACTCGTCTTCGTATCTGGTAGCAGTTGTTTAATAGTTTTAAGTTATAGGGTTTCATGTTCTCAAAGTATGGACTTAGAGACGTAAGAGATGACTCACAACGCAGCGGACAATAAATCTGACTGGTAGCTATTAAATGTCATCGCCAGACACCTTGAACTACTCTTGAGTCACTCGATCAACTCTCAGACGCGAGTTTATATCACAGAGTAGTGCCACATATGTGAAAACAGGGGAACAATTCACTCGCCTTCTGTTGTCAATGACAACTGTTGTTACCACACAAGTCAGAACCTCGCTAGTCAGAACCATGTTAAATCGTATACCTACATTTCCGAATTATCGGAACTTGATTCCGCATTATTGGAACGTTAAACAAATCAACATCTTCAGTGTGTTCTATGTATTGTTAATTTGGAAACACGTATTACGGACACCTTTGCAAACCGAATATGGATAAATGAATGCCCACAAAGCACCACACTGAGCTTACTGAAACAGTCACAATGACTGGCCTCATTTAACACGTCATCTACGCATAACTGGGGTTTTCAATAATAATAATAATAATATTAGTAGTAATAATAATAATAACATTGTCGCGTTGTCACACCTAAACAACATGTAAAAAGCGTCAAAATTAACCAAAGCTCGACAATGCAGTCCGACATTTTTATCATTTGTTGTATTGTCGCCTTGTCGCCTTGTCGCGCTTTGAATGACATCGTTTGCTTCTGTTTAACTGCGTCTAGGGGTATTTTGCTTCTCTTTGTAAGGGTGACAATGTCCCTTCCAGAATTTCATACCTGACTCATAACTATCCGGGAAAAACAGCAGTAATACAATGGCATGCGAAATGTTTCCTTCAGAAAAAAACATCATATGATTTCTCACACAATTGCACAATAAAAATGCAAACAGTTTTATATCTCTGTCTTGGGGTCAACGCTCCGCAGTTGCTACATAAAACGTTACTGGGTCCTCAATACGTTTAAATGGGTTACAGTTTACGGGGCAATAAATAGGATATCATTATTTTCGTCTGTAAAATTGAGGTCGACACCTGGTCCAAGTAAATCTTACTTATACTTTAGAGGACACGCTCAACGTACCACACACAATTGTCTCAATACTCCGCCCATAGATCTGCTCATAGTGTCTCCCACTTCATCCGTCATGTGACTAGTTGCCTCCGAAGCCTAATACGATCAAGGCATTTTTGTTCAACTAACGCCACCCTTCACAATACCCATTGCTCCAGAAAGCCCCGACCCAAAGTGACCACTTAGACGATAATTCCGATTATGATTTCAATAAGAAACATACGATACATTTGACCTGGTTATGACCATCACCTGGTCCATCCTTGTGCTCCGATGACCCACAATGCGGGTACATCCCATAGTTCAATGCGCATCTTCCAGCTCGTTCCTTCCGGTTGGCGCTATTCGATTCTGGATCAGTCAAATCATTCACCTGAATTGATGGCCGGAGGACATTTGGGTTGTGGCTTAAGGTGTAAATACCTAGGATTACCTCCCGTATAAACCCCTTCAATGAGCTTTCAAATTTGCACCTCCTCGTGGTGCGTGGTATGCTCTCGGTAAGATTGAAAAACCCTTTGATATATAAGATACGTTTTGCCACGGGGCCTGTTTCATGTGTGTAAATATTTTCGCGGATAACTAGACTCTTTCATATCCTGTATGGTAGTGTTAATTAATTTTGATAGTATTATCACCGGTAGGACGTCTTGAACGATTAGGCTGAATGCTTGCCTAACATTGTATTCGGTTTGGTCAGGTATCAATTTGGCGTTTTGTTTGGTGTTGGGTGTCAAATGGGGTCTATAGTTTGGTTTAAGAAACTTATTTGTTTCCAGATTCAAGGAGAGCCTGTGGCGTATGGGAATAGATAACCCACTAATTATACGGAAGTTTGTTGTTGTTTTTTGTTTTATTGTTCAAAGCCGCGTTTAGGAATATTCCTGCTTAAATGTATGGAAAAGGAAAGTACAGCTTTGAAAGGTAGATTTGACGAAAAGATTACAAACGTTTTCAAAACGTTATTCGGCTAAAAACAGTTGCAGAAACGCTGCAAACTACCAAAAGTCCAAAACACAACTATGATACCCGTATCATTGTCTGTTTGTTGTTTAACGCCCCTCTCCCCAATGTTCCAGCTATATGACGGCGGTCTGTATATAATCAAGTCTGGACCAGACAATCCAGTGATTGACATCATGAGCATTGATCCACGCAATTTGGATACGATGGCATGCATCAACGACGTCATCGAGCCTGACCACCCGATCCCGTTAGTCACCTCTTACGACAAGGATAGTCGCCTTTTACGGCAAGCATGGGTTGCTGAAGACCTATTCTACCCCGGATCTTCACGGGTCATACCCGTATCAAATACACCACCATCGAATAATCATTTCATGTTGGTTTCATTATGGATGTACACTTTCTTTTGTCCGGCACTTTCCAGTGCCAATCCAGGGATTGATATTGTGAGCAACGATTCATGCCGTCGGCCTACGATGAAACGCTATTAACCAAGCGAACCGAGGATGACCACCCGATCCATTAGATCGCCTATTACGTCCAGGATAGATAGGGATGATTTCCATAGCTGCTGTACCTTTCTTCAGTTGACCTTGATCCTTCTGGTTATAGGGAAATAGTCGCTCGGATAGAGAACTACTTCTGATTAGGGGGCACGGGTGGCCCAGTCGTCAAAGGCGCTGCGATTCGCTGTGCAGAGTTGCGTCCCTTGGGCACGCCAGAAACCTATGAATGTCCGTTCGAATCCCGGTTCGCCCCAATTATGTTTCTAGGTTTGTCAGCACCATACCCGTGCTCGTGGGTTTCACCGAAGTGGTAAACTTCTGAGACCTGCATCACTTCGGGCTTTCCTCCCACATTAAGCTGAGACGCCGCGATATAACGAAAAAGCGGCGTTAAACTAAACTCACTCACTCACTCACTCACTACTTCTGATTAATTCTGACTGGAGAATTCATGTTCACTACAAAACTTCAAGAAATACCAAACGTCAAGGCCAGAGAATGTTCAGTCTCCCGTCGGGCGTAACATAGTGTTGAAAATCATATGAATGGATCAATGAGATCAGTGATGAAACCGGGTGTTGCCAAAGGGTAGGCATACCCTGCCCCACCGGTAACACCCGCTACTTATAATTTGAAAAAAACAACAACGAATATTCTTTACTCAAACCCAAGATGATTCCGGGGTAACATGACGTGTCGTTGGAGCCGACTGCTGAGTATTAGGTGATTAATTTCCCACAGCTGCTCACGTTATCAACCACTGGTTTGCCTGGCCAAGACACGATTATTTACAGGCGTAAATCAACATTCGATCCATTCTCACTCTTAACCCTCCTTTAACTCAATATGAATCATTGTGATTAAAAAAAGACAACGTTGTGTGGACAATCAATACTAATGTGGTTTTCATCACCTCTCTTAACAATGTCTTAAAGCGCGATTAATTTCAAGAGTCAAATTTCATCCAAAAGCGAAACATAGGCTGCGCTTTGCTTCCCTTTACTTTGGATGCTGAAAAGGTCATTGACCCGTTGGTCAGCGCCCTTGTCCCGAAAGGTTCCATGTTACTATAACACCGATTTGTCACAGTATGGAATATGCGTCAATATATGTCACTGAAGTGTGTTGTTCTTGAAGCATAATCCTCTGGACCTCTTCAGTCAAAGATTTTATTACTGCCAGAAAAAAGGCAGAGTTTGTCCCTATTTTCCACCCCATTAAACCCAGCCTAGGCTAGTAAGCCTTCCTCTTGAGATGGGCGGACCACCTGCTAAACACATTCAAACTTGATCACAGATTTTCAAAATGCTTAATCTATCAGTTAAAATCTAGGTTTTCTAGGCCATCTGATATGGAATAATTGAGATCCCGTGATCCGATATGGTCTTTCATATGGCAGTAAACGTCTCATTAGGATGGGTTTTTTAGTCTCCGACAACGGCGACCTACAATGACCTTTGTCCGTGGCCTCGTTCTGGATAGGAATGTGTGACGTCAGATAGTTCCACGCCGCTGCCAGTGAGATCTCACAGACGATACTGTCGTCACGTGATTTGTTGGTCAAGTACGGCGTCGCTGGTGTGTATAGCCTTTTTCTGTAACAAATGGTCTGAAACCAGTTATCCAGCTTACAGTCAGAGCAAGACATTCTTTTGTCTTGTATTTTTGGAACCCACTGCATAACACAATATTTTCAAATAAATGATTTGGTCTTTTTGTATTTTGTTGGGTTTTTTAAAACTTGTCGTCAACTATTTTTACCAGCACACACACACACACACACACACACACACACACACACACACACACACACACACACAGGCACTCACGCACAGACGCACGCACACACGGACGCGGGCACGCAAGCACGCACGCACTTCGTGTAAAATGACTGGTATCTAATCTTGCCGGTATGATCTAGGTAACCCAGTGGCCAATGGCATGACCACGAGTCATGATCGTCAGGGTTCAATGCCTCATCTTTCTAAGAAGTTTTTAAAGAGCGTCACACAACCCTAGCTCCAACATTGTTTGATCAGGGTTGCAACATGCAAGGCCGCAGAAGAGCTTTCAGAAAGTTTTATGGTGGTGAGATATTTTCAAATCTGACGCATCAGTGACAAAAAAGATGCTCGATGCAATTCTCTATTTTAACCTGTATCATTAGTTCCCGTGTGTTTTCAAGCGAACAATTGCCTTGCCTTGGCATGTGTTTGTGACGGATGCCATAGGTGGGGCAAAATATGCTCACATATTCACGAACTCCTGGTATCATCACTGATTGTTTTGATGCAAATGGTGTAAATGGAATCGTAAAATGGACTCAACTTTTAGAAGAGATTTCTTATGATTAAGGAAATGGTTTTGTCGCCTGACAGTAAGGTGATTAGAAGTGACAGTTAATCTCCCAACATATTTATTTTCAGAAGACATTGTGGTCACCCAATCCCCTATTCAGTCACACTGATAACAGTTCTAAGTTAATGGTTTTGGTGCACGGGATAATATTCTCATTAACATATTTTAATATATTTCATTCTGTTTATTTCAAAACACCAATAAAACTTTTATTTCAAAAGATATTTTCAGAATTCGGTTAATTGGAAACGTCAGGAGAAGTTGACCTGTGGACTTTTAACACCTGATGTTGATCCTCGGTATGACTCATGTGATTTTTCTGAAAGAGGTTGAAAGACATAGGTCTTTTGGACGTTTCTGTCAACCTGTCAGGGCGTTCGACGTACGACAATGGATGGGGTGGTGATGCTGATACGACCTGAAATTGGTCAGTCGGTCTCAGTTGGTCATCAGGCCAGAACAGGTCACTGACTACCGTGACTTTGTGAAACTTCACTCCCGCGTGATAAGCATCTATATACACCGGCGTCGACTCCGTCTTCTTAACATATATAATGACCCAGTAAGCCAATACGTTGTTCGTGGAGTCCTTGTCACAAGGTAAAGCAGTGGGCGTAGATGAGCGTCGGTGTCACGAAACATGTTTCACAGAAGTTGTTCACCTTCATCCAGACGTCAATGCCGTTGTCAATGATGCAGATTGAGTCAAACTTTGACTCTGATCACAAGTCATCGCTCATTAAGTCAAAAGTTGACCTTTTTACTGTCAGTGCTGATTGAGTAAAATATTGGGTCCACGGGTGGCCCAGTCGTCTAAGGCCCCGCGATTCGCTGTGCAGAGTTGCGTCCCATGAGCACGCCAGAAACCTATGATTGTTGGTTCGAATCCCGGTTCGCCCCGATTATGTTTCTAGGTTTGTCAGCACCATACCCGTGCTCGTGGGTTTCACCGAAGTGGTAAACTTCTGAGACCTGCATCACTTCGGGCTTTCCTCCCACATTAAGCTGACACGCCGCGATATAACTGGAATAATGTTAAAAGAGGCGTTAAACCCAACTCACTCACTCACTCACTAAGTCAAAACTTGACATGCTAACAGAGAGATCTAAAAGGCATCATCAGTATGCACTGTGAGTCAAACATGGGATGCTTACAGTTGATTGTGTCAAACGTTGAACTCTTCGCAACCAGATATTAGTATGTTTGGCGTTGTCATTGATATGCAAACGTAGACCCCCTTGCCAGCCATACAGCTACCAAACGGGGCCAGTGAGACACTGGCTTGCTAATAGCAAGAGCTGATTGAGCGAAACGTTGGTCAACATTCAGTCAGATCTTAGTCTACCAATCGTTGTCCATAATATATAGCACTAAAAACATTATACAAATAGTTACTCTTGACGAAGACGAGTCAATATTCATCACGTGACAGGTCTTAACGTTGGTAAACCATGCAATGGAATCAATCGCTCGTCACTCGAGCAGGATTCTGTTCCCGTATTGGTACAAGATATGAAGTATATTGGTCGTGTGGTTGACAGGCATACCGTCAAACCAGACTCTTCCATAACCACCTTTAAAACACGTACGTCCAAAGTTCGAACAACTGAAGACACAGCAAGAAAGTCGCCATGACTGGGGAAATGAAAGCGACAAACCCCTTTCCATATTTATGAGAAATATCTCTCCAAATAGTTCGATTTCGACTATATCCTAAGCATGCGTTATGATTCACTATCAAATAACGATGCTACAATGTGTTTGCGAAAAGATGACCGTATACTGTTCTATCGGTGGAACCCGTCAAAAACAGAGTAACAACTTGTCAATGGCTATTCAACGGGAACATATGGTAGATGTCAAAATAAGGAATTGCATCGGACATGATTTTTGTCACTGATGCGTCAAATTTGGCAATGTCCTCCACCTGTCTACCAGAAAACCTTGAAATCTTTACTGACATGCGTCTTTCCTTAAAAAAATCGGATTAGAATAGACCCCATATCTCTATTGCTTGTCGAAAGAGGCGTTTAAATGAATCGGGTAGTCAGGCTCGGTGACCTTGGTTGATTGCGTGTCATCGTACCCGTTGTCGTTGCTCATAATATCAGTCACTGTTTGTCTGATTCAAATTCGAGCATTCACACCCCGCTGTGATGTGGCAAGAATGTTGACTGGCAAAACTCTGTCAAATAACAAACAAACAAAACAAAACAACATTTTCGTTCCACTGAACGATATGTGTCGCTATGTGTTGATGTGATGAAATCAGTCAGCCAAGCGCCATCGGCGACAGAGTTACAATTTCTCATTTGAGCTTATTTACGTCTGTAAGAAGAGCTGGAGCTAGATGTCAGTTTGTTTTATAAAACTGGACTCTTGGCATCTGTTTGACATGTAGAGGTGTCTCATTTAGAACCGAGGACAACAAAGAGGCCAAATCCCCAGCGAGACGAGTTTGCTCTCATAGGCGATAGCATCCATTCTATGGCGTATATTTGAGATTATTCCATTTATATGGAAGATGACACCCAATTTATACCCGGTCAGCACGATTCGTCACGTGCTCACCTCGCCAGCTTAACACTGCCCCCTACCGATAGTTTGTGATTGATTTTTATTGTCTCCCTTGACCAGCAAGGATTGACAGTGAATGACATGACAGGGCAGAACGCGAGGGGATTATCTGCCCTTTTCTGGCCGTCGTAAACACAGGGGGCGTCGAAATTAACACTTCTCCGTTTGTCAAGTGTTTTCCTATATACATCCATTTGAGTGTTCAATTATTGCACTTACCACTTGTCATTTTTCTAGTTGTTAAAGCGTTCGCTCGGCGTACCGAAAACCAGGGTTCTATTTTCAATATGTGTACACGCCATTCGTGGTGTCCCTCATGTATTATGCTGGAATATTTCTTAAAGCGGCGGAAAACACAAATAGCAAATTTCACAAATAAAACATCCCACGGATGGGCCAACATAGCCGTGTTTATATGAGGATTACAGTTATTGTATTGTAAAAGAGCGAATAAGAAACATACGTCTTCTGCAGAAAGATATATAGGCTGCAGCTTCTGAATTTTAAAATATTTATGAAAAAATATATCAACGCAACTTAGATATCATAAGTTTGTTTCTATTGTTCAAATTGTACCTCACATGAACAATTAACATTGGCATACTCCAGGGAATCACATAGAAGGGAGATTGTTTTTCCTTTCCACAAAAAACTATAATCATAGTTTGTATGGTTTTAATGATATCGTTCGTTATCGAAAATCGTGGGTTCGAATCCAGATTCGCCCCGATTATGTTTCTAGGTTTGTCAGCACCATACCCGTGCTCGTGGGTTTCTCCAAAGCGGTAAATGTTTGAGATCTTCATTACTTTGGGCTTTCCTTCCACATTAAGCTGACACACCGTCATATAACTGGAAGACTTTCAAAGCAGCGTTTAACCAAACTCACTCACTCGCTATCAAAAAAACATTAAACTTAAATCCCAGGTCAAACATTATTTGGGCCCTTTATGAATATTATTCATAATTCTAAACCATGATACACCCACGACATAAAAAAATTACAGTCAATCGAAAATGATATTTTAAAGACCCTTGAAAGCGTTCACAATAAAATTCAATTTCCATAACATTATTTCTTTTCCACGCAGTGTAAGGTTAAATGGCGTGTATTTGTATGTAATACCTAACTGTGAAGTCTCACGATTAGGGTGAGGAGTCCACTGTTTGTGACCTTGCCAGTATTGTCGTGTTTACTACGGGCTTACTTGTGAATATTAATTGACCGAGAAAGAAACGAGAAAATATTGTTTTGATCGAACTGTTTATCCCGCGGTTTCTGACAACGATGGTGAGTCATCGGTTTTAGTGACCTCCCCGACGTCCGAAGTCGCCCAAAGTCGCCCATTGTTAGGTAGAGATTGTATAAAACAGAATAAAGACCTGATACACCCCTACCCACAGCGACACAATTTCATATCAAATGCTGATGTACGTACTTGGTTGAACTGTTCCTTTCACTGCTGTGGAAATGTGAGAAGTTTGTTGACCTGAAAGGTATACTGCTATTGAGTCGGTCGTATTGAAATGACACTGGTCAGTTTGTATGTAGCCAATCTGTCATATAAAACCTAAATAGTTATTGCTACGGCTTGTGACCAGTCTTTTTCAGCGAAAGACATAATCACCTTGACCCGTGATTTACCTCTCCTTCAAACATCAAATAGACAACTCCCTATAGAGTGACATGTGTCCTATGGCAATGAGAGCAAAGGAGGCATTGTCGTTGTCAACAACATTCTATATTATTGCTATATATCACAAAAATATACGTTTATTGACTTTTGTGTATTTATGAATGTTTATGTTGGTATAATTGGTAATATTAGCTGAACATATTCAGGAGATTAGGTTGCTTTATTGGAACGTACTCAAGATATATTTATTGAATGATGGAAAATTAAGTAATTGTAGTATTTGAAGGTGTTTTTATTGACAAATGATCGTATTTGTAAAAGATAAACGAAAATAATAATAGTAGTAGTAGTAGTAGTAGTAGTAGTAGAAGTAGTATCATTATTAGTTGGGATCATGGTCGTTGTAACAATTGATTTAAATAAAACTAAATGTATCTTGAAATGAAACTTTAATGGATAATATTAAAGTAAAATATTATATTTTTTGTCCCCCCCCCCCCAAAAAAAAAAATGTATGTGTTCATGTTCTCCTTTCTTCAAATCAAGACAATCAAAGACTTTAAACTTTAACCTTTTTTATTCATTTATTAATAAAGCGTTATATTTTCATGATGAACACATTTTCAGTTTCCTCTTTTGTACTAAATCTTGAATATCTTTCAAATCGGGGTAAAATGTGATTTTGTAGAACTTAACAGCCAAACTGTTGACTCAAATCCACGTTACGAAAACAAAATATTTACATCTGAGAAATGTTTATGTCAAAACGACCATTAACCCTAAAAGAACCTTTCAGACAGTGGAGAACAGAGACTGAGATTAGCGGATCATCGGACAACAAGCGATACTCGCTCGGAAGGAAGTAATGACCAATTAAATCTTCATTTGGTGACCTCAGTGATCGCCGATGTCCTTGTTGCCCGTGTGAATGGTCAGACAGATGAATACGACATGACCTCATCTTTAGGGTCAGTTTGTTTTTGACAATACGGCGTAGAGAGACAATGAGGCCCAGGTATGGACAGAGACAAGTCCAGGTTGTTAGTTACCTGTTCTGCATTGTTCTATATTGAGCTACACAGGTGAGTGGTATATATTTATCTAAAGAACATGCATTTTGGGACGGCAATTTTCTAGTTATTTACTTCTCAGCCAGGACCACGCTTTTGTTCCTCCAAGGTTACAGGAGACGTTTTTATTTTGAACACAATTTGTGCGTTGTACACTCGACTAGATGCTATGTGAATCATTTGCACTTTGATGGCTTTTCAGAATGGGATATTTTTATACGTCATTTTGGATGACTTGGAACGTAAGGTAATTGTTGTATTGATGTAGAATGTTTACTTTGTATTTTCTTCTGAATCCCTCTTCAGACGGGCTATCATAGTTATCTTTGGATCCACTTTGACCCAGCCGCCCTCTTTGGTTGATGAGGGAATGTATCCAAAGTACCGACGCATGTCTTAAGGAGACTTCAGTGAAATTCAGATGGTCACAATGCCTATGTTAATATGAATATTAATGGAAGCATGGCCGGTTCAACAGAAGACAACGCTTTTTTTGGTGATCTGGATGATTGTGTATCATCGTCAACTGATGACTTGAAACTTTACTCACACTATCAAGACCTCACTCACTCACTCACTCACTCACTCACTCACGCACGCACGTACTCACGCACGCACGCACGCATTCACCCATCCACCCACTCACTCACTCACTCACTCACTCACTCACTCACTCACTCACCCACCCACTCACTCACTCACTCACTCACTCACTCACTCACTCAATCACTCACTCACCCACCCACCCACCCACTCACTCACTCACTCACTCACGCTCGCACGCACGCACGCACTCACTCACGCACGCACTCACTCACTCACTCACTCACTCAAAACTATTTCTTGTGACTTTAAACCATAAACACCTAATGCCATTGACCTGACAAACATAATTCTCATATTTACATCACAATCTAATTGTATCCCATTTTCCTTGGATATTACACGTCAACAAGCAAAGGTCGGACAGAGAGGCAGACTAAGTACATGTTACACATTTTATATGTCGCACCTGCTTACAACATGCGTTTAATTAATGTCATTATCATGTTGCAGTATACATATTTCATAGTCAACAATAGCATGAGCCATAGAATATATAAACTATCTACCAGTGATCTACATTAGATCGAGAAATGAACGTACCATCTCACTCACTCATCATTTCCTTCGTTTTGAACGCACAAAGGGCTTTTTCTCTCATCAGTCCGTCATCCCGAGCGTTTAGTTCATGTTACCGTATTCGACGTAATAAGCGCCCCAGGCGCTCTCAAAGTTAGAAATATGAGGCTCTTATTAGAATATTATGAAAATAAACAGAGTTGTTTATGCTGACAGCCTGAAATGTTTATATACGACAGATATATTTTTCAAGAATTTAATTGCCCATAATTTAGGGTGCATATTACACACGAGTGCGTATCATACGCAAAAAAATAAATCTTGTGTACATTGATCAATCGGAAGGGGTGCTAATTGGGATTGTTCACTGGACAATAAATTAGCAAATAACCCGTGGGCGCTTATTAGAGCTGGGCGCTTATTACGTCGAATACGGTATTGTCGAACTATCCTTTCCACCGCATTAGCTATTAATGATAAAACCCGGGGTTTAAACAGACTTTCACTGATCGTGTGTACATGGTCAATATTAACATTTTTCATGTCAAATAACTTTGGTTGACAAGAGAACAAACTCGGTTGCTTATTGGCTTTTTATTTGTAATTCAGCGACCATTTTCTTTATAATCCGTAGTGAAACATTGGGAAGCTAACCACCATGATTTTCAACCGTAAATCTTCATCGGTCGCCTCATATTATTTGACCAACCCTACGTATATTATCAGGACTGTAGACCACATCAATGGGCTTCTTAATGCAAACACTGTTTAGAAAGCACACTGGTTATGAATTGATGTTTCTATTCCCTTGACTCGAAAGATATACTGTCTGTGTACTTTGTTATGAATATTTGTTATACAACCCATATGAGTCTAATGCCTATTGTAGTTCATAACATTTCGAATATGAGCAAATATTAATAAATAATAATCAGTATTTCAAAGAACTATCTAAAGAGCCGATAAGTCGAACAGACTTTGTTGTGGAGTGTTCCCCTTCACGTATACAAATACATTTCCTTTCATAATTCGGGGGGCACGGGTGGCCCAGTCGTCTAAGGCCCCGCGATTCGCTGTGCAGAGTTTTGTCCCTTGGGCACGCCAGAAACCTATGATTGTGGGTTCGAATCCCGGTTCGCCCCAGTTATGTTTCTAGGTTTGTCAGCACCCTACTCGTGCTCGTGGGTTTCACCGAAGTGGTAAACGTCTGAGACCTGCATCACTTCGGGCTTTCCTCCCACATTAAGCTGACACGGCGTGATATAACTGGAATACTGTTAAAAGCGGCGTTAAACCCAACTCACTCACTCTTGCATGTGTCTATGACGGTGCCACCATTCGGACAGGATACCACAATTTGATAGACCACAAACACACGCCTATGTCGGAATCATACAATTGACTCTGCTCTATGTATGATTATCGAAAAGGTTTTATCACTTTTATGTAATGGCTTTGACCAGTATTTCAGTTACATCACGGCGTGTCAGCTTAAAGTTTAAGAGGAACGTCAGAAACGTGTACCGCCGTGACATCAACGATCATAATCAGGGCGAATAGGTCAATGGTTCCTGACACTGCTAAGGGACGCAACTCTCAACAGCAAATAGCTGTGCCTTAGACCACTGGGCCACACGATATAAAATGAGAGAGAAATCCCGAAGAGACCTTGAGCACGGTTATAGTGTGAACAGGCCAAAAGTTATAATGATTCAGAAGAATTCGCGCTTCGGGACCAAGGGGACGCAACTCCGCCCGGCGAACCGCAAAGGCTTCGACCACTGTCCAGGGCCAATAAAGATCGGTGTAGACAGTGTCAGGGAGTTATATAATTCATTGCTTATACAGTAAACTACGTTTATAACGAACACGCTTATAAAGAACTGACGGATATAACGAACTTACTTAATTGTCCCGAATATTTGTGGTAGTTATGTTGTATAAATGCTTATAACGAACTACGGTTATAACGAACTAAAATTAGTGGTCCCTTTGAGTTCGTTATAACCGTAGTTTACTGTACCATATAACAATAATTAGTAGATGTACATATGCCATAATATATCTGCTAAACAAACCCTCGGGTATACCTTTATATTTAAACAAAAGTTCAGAGATCGCGGTATACACAATGTCTACAATTCTCGCGCTAATCTAGCATTACTCAAATACATGTTATCAAAGACTGGTTGTTCAAAACAGACACAACACAATGAGAGCAGAGTAATCTCCCCTTTCAGGCGTGTTTGCCTAGGCTTCGGTTTGTCAACTAATGTGAAATACGAATGCTTCCCACATCACCACTTTCTATTTCCATAGAATTTACGTAACCAGCGATATAGGTACATTTGTCAAATATTTGAGGAGAGTTAGCGTTGAATAACAAGTGTGGTGTTGACACGGGATGGTAAACCAGACACCTTTGGTGTGAAGAGGAGCGAAAGCCAGGGAGTGACGTCATCAGAGGTCACACAGAGCATGCGCATGCGTAATGTCTTACTGGCATGCGATGACTAGCCAGGTAGCATATTTATGAACTAGAAGATAATGGTGCAGCCCTCACATGCTTGAAGGTTTTTTAATTCGGCATATCATTTCATAGAGAAGCGTTGTTGTTATTTTATTTTCATTTTATATTCATATATTTAGGATGAGTCATACGTACTGTATAGCCGCCCACTATGAGTAAGATAAGCGTGACCACCTGTATGGGGAATTACCATCACAATGAAATACTATTTTTCACATGGAGGGTCACGGCTGAACATTTTCCCTTACAATAACGTCAGACGTCAAGAATCGTATAACTCATTGTCCAATTGGTAGAGTGAATATTCAATCATAACAAAATATCATTAGCGGCGTTAGTTTGACAGTGAGATTACCTATTTAACCAGATCTCAGATAACAAAATTGCGTCCCTTAGGCGTACCACAAACCAATGGTCGTGGGTTCGAATTCCAGATTAGCCCTAACTATGTTTCTTGGTTTGTCAGCGCCAGGCCTGTGGTCGCGTGTTTCACCAGAATAGTAAACGTCTACGACTCGCCCATCCCTTACCATTCCCTCACTCACTCACTCACACACTCACTCACTCACTCACTCACTCACTCACTCACTCACCCATACCCACATACCCACTCCCTCACTTACTCCCCAATACTCACTCACCCATACCCACCTACTCACTCACTCACCCATACCCACCTACCCACTCACTCACTCACTCACCCACTCACTCACCCATACTCACTCACCCATACCCACCTACCCACTCACTCACTCACCCACTCACTCCCCCATACCAACCTACCCACTCACTCACCCATACCCACCTACCCACTCACTCACTCACCCACTCACTCACCCATACCAACCTACCCACTCACTAACCCATACCCACCTACCCACTCACTCACCCATACCCACAGACCCACGCCCTCACTCACTCACCCATACTCACTCACCCATACCCACCGACCCACTCACTCACCCGTACCCACTTACCCACTCACTCATCCATACCCACCTACCCACTCACTCACTCACCCATACCCACCTACCCACTCAATCACTCCCCCATACCCACCTACCAACTCACTCACCCACCCATACCCACCTACCCACTCACTCATCCATACCCACCTACCCGGTCACTCACCCACTCACTCACCCATGCTCCCTCACTCACTCACCCATACTCACTCACCCATACCCACCTTCCCACTCCCTCACTCACTCACTAACTCACTCACTCACCCATACCCACCTACCCACTCTCTCACTCCCTCCCTCACTCACTCACTCACCCATACCCTCCTACCCACTCACTAACCCATACCCACCTAAACACTCACTCACCCACTCACTCACCCATGCTCCCTAACTCACTCACCCATACTCACCCACCCATACCCACCTACCCACTCACTCTCCCACTCACTCACCAATACTCCCTCACTCACTCACTCACCCATACCCACCTACCCACTCACTCATCCATACCCACCTACCCGGTCACTCACCCATACCCACCTACCCACTCACCCACTCACTCACCCATGCTCCCTCACTCACTCATCCATACTCACTCACCCATACCCACCTACCCACTCCCTCACTCACTCACTCACTCACCCATGCCCACCTACCAACTCACTCACTCTTAATTCTTCAACTGTTTTATTTAGTCAATATATGACACATGACTACATATTACAATCAGCTGTCGGTAATGCTTCAAACCCACATCCGTGATATTGATGGAATATTGCTGAAGCATCTTAAACCCATACTTATATCATACTTACAAACATCCTAAAAACGTGTAGTACGAGCTAAACCTGCGTTCTCATGAACTGGGTAGATTAGGGTGACCATTAACAATCAATCTTTGACAACGATGTTTAATCGTAACAAAACTCCATGCCGTTCAACCTTGAAGACAGCGTAGCCGGACTACAGGACAACACGCTTCTCTACAGCACCGCCACAAGCAACAGCGAGTCCGGATTTGTTAGGACAAGAATATCTCAGGAGGGGGTCCTCCCTCGCCATTGAGGTAGACACAGGTAAAGATACACAGACGCTGAATACCTGTAATCAGAGCCCCGCTACCTGGATTGTGAGAAACAAGAAGGACTTATGTATACCATCACAAGGCTTCCTCTAGCCCTTCTTCACTAGGGAACGTAGAGGTGTGGTTTTGATTTAGGCTCCCCATGAAGAGAGATATTTGGGTCCATTGTAACGATGGGAATGTTTAGTTACCCAACGTGCTGTGTTTCACGTTGATAAAACAGATGAATATTGTGGGAGAATATGGTGAGTGAAGATTGTTTGACACCGCAATATGCAACCTATATCACGTGGCTTTGTGTGGTCCTGCACCATGACTGTGGCATATATTTATGTTATGAAAACAAAACCAATCAAGATATATATTCAAAAGCAAGTCTATGAAAGCAGCATCGGGAAAATTATTCGTTTTAATTTTAGAGGAGAGGAGAGTATTGTGAAACATAAAATTTCCAAAACTAAATGTTAGTCTAGGGTTTATGGAACCTTACTGGTCTGTCACACAGACCCTGAGACAAATATATCCAATAAAGCCCACTCAAGTCTATAATATTTGCAAGTCTAGATTACTGCAGTATCTGGAACCTGAAAACGAAAAAAGTCTCTTGGCTCCTTTTGATTATATTTTGTAACTATAATTTAACAACTGGGTTTTTTTCAGTAAAATATGTTCATTTCGGAGACTAGATGTTAGTCTAGGACCTCGTGATCAGTGTTTGTTTCGTTTAGTTTGCTTTTTAACTGTAAATAAGTCGAGACGAACCAGTTGTTGAAATGATCAACAGCGTCCCATGACGTCGGGGCACGTTGACACCTGCAGTGATGTCGTCGCATCTCTGGACAGGAATATAAAAAAGGCCTCTATCAACCTGCGTTAGGTTGATGGGGCCCTTTTCCTATTCCGGGTCCCTACGGGGGTATGTGTTATAAAAGTATTGCTAATAAAGATTTGAGTAACCATGTTAAAATGGTGGAACATATGGACAAAATCTTCATTCTTCTTTTGTTAGGTACAGTTTTGTGTGAGTGTCGTTGTCAAGATGGCTGATGTGGCGCTATGCAATATTCACTCACGTTTGAGACCGCCTCCGTGGTCCAGTGGTAGAGCATCCACCACGAGAGCTGAATATCCGGGGTTCGATCTACGGCCGCGTCATACCAAAAGACGTTAAAAGATGGTACTTGTTGTTACCCTGGCGCTCGGCATTAAGAGGCTAAACAAGTACTGGTCGGCTCGGAGTCAGCATACTGTGTCTGAGCGGGGTAAGCCTATCCATGTTAAACTGCGGCATGGCATCTCAGCGGGATAGCACTATACAAATCGGCATCCGGACTAGTGCAAGCAGCCACACACACACGTGCATGCACGCCGCTATAATTTTGGACGCGACGATAAACCCAATATCTCCTCACCTCACCTGGAGTGCAGGTTGTTTTATGCAGTCAACAAAAGTCTGGCTATGTCGCAATAACATGTCAATATTTGAGCCTTGGTTGAACAAGCCGGTGGTTGACAATATTAGGCACGTTACACGCCATCGGGGCTTGAAACACAAACGGCCAGGCTGCACATGGTAACCACGGAACTTTTACCGTGGTCGACTTTTACGATGTGCATATAGTCCTGCGTCGGATTCCCTTCAGGGTGGGTGAGTGAGTTTGGTTCAACTCCGCTTTGAACAGTATTCCAGTTACATCACGACGTGTCAACTCCAAGTGGGAGGAAACCCGAAGCGATGTAGGTCTTAGACGTTTTCCACTTTGGTGAAACCCACACTCATGGCACGGTGCTGACAAACCTAGAAACATAATCAGGGCAAACAAGGATTCAAATTCATCTATATAGGGTCCGATACTACTAAGTGTAATCAACAAGATTCTTAACACCAGACCGTGGTCTAATGGTAGAGCGTCCGCCCGGAGAGCGGAAGGTCCGGGTTTCGATCCCCAGCCGCGTCATACCAAAAGACGTTAAAAGATGGTACTTGTTGTTACCCTGTCTGGCGCTCGGCATTAAGGGGCTAAAGCAAGGACTGGTCGGCTCGGGGTCAGTATACTGTGTCTGAGTGGGGTATTCATGTTAAACTGCGGCATGGTATCTCAGTGGGCAAGCACTATAAATCGCGAAGTTAAACCCCATTTCACCTCACCTCTTAACACCAACTTACCATTTAAAATATTTTAACGTAATAGCCTTAAACGCATCGCGAAGTTCAGGAAAGGATGAAAATACATGCATTCTCAAAAGCACACAAAAGGGACACAACCATTTCGTTTGACCTACTCCTATCCCACATACCTCTGAGTTTTAGATTACACTATTCAGAAGCTGAAACCACAGGCAAAACATTGTTCAACATTCGCCAGAACAAGCATACACCCAGAAACCTAACAATCTGACCCGGGTACAAGAAACTCTTATTTCCTCGTTTTTTTTAAAACATAGTTTTAGTTTACTATTTGATTCGATCATATGCACACTTAAACAAACAAATTGGACATTAATAGTTGAGGTAAAAACTGAACGCTTGAAGTTTAATGTTTGCCAAGGAAATCTTTTGTATGACGTTAATTGCTGTCCTCGCATTTTCAGCATTGAAATCTATGACCCAAAGAAGGTATCGATTCTGACAAAGTTTGGTTCCTCCCATATTGTAAGGGGAGATACAGGGTGGGTACTGCAAGTCTTTACGGTAGGCAGTCTTCGCTTTTGTTGTTTAACCACTGGAACTAGCTTATAAAATGCCTCTTTATTATTTAATTGCCTGACATTAAGATACACTCTCAGCGTCAAAGCAGAACATGACATTGCAACAATACCGGAAGCCATCTGCTCTAAGTAGCGAGCGCCACCTGCTGGCTGTATCCATCTTTGCGCAACACATTAACAAATGGAAGAGTTATGTTTTAAGAAACGTGTGGTTTTAATGTAAGGGCAATACGTTCACTGACGCCGATTTGACATCCAATGCATGTGTGTTAGGGTACAGGTGACAGTGGTAAAACGGCGCTTCTCAGAGTTGTATCCCTTTGTTGCCAGGATCCGCTCCGATTATGTGTCTTGGTGACAGCATCATACTCTTCCTCATCAAAGTGGTATTTGTTTACGACCTGACTGTGGTAGTCTTTTCTTTTGGGGCAAGGGTGGACCAGTTGTCTGAGGTGCCACAGTTCGCTGTGAAAAGTTGCGTCCCTTGGGCACGCCAGAAACCTATGATTGTGGATTCGAATCCTGGTTCGTCCCGATTATGTTTCTAGGTTTGTCAGCACCATACAGCGATTCGCTGTGCAGAGTTGCGCCCCTTGGGCACGCCATTGTGGATTCGAATCCTGGTTATGTTTCTAGGTTTGTCAGCACCATACCCGTGCTCGTGGGTTTCACCGAAGTGGTAAACGTCTGAGACCTGCATCACTTCGGACTTTCTTCCCACATTAAGCTGACACGCTGTCATATATAACTGTAATACTGTTAAAAGCTGCGTAAAACCCAACTCCACTCACTCACTCACTGTCTTTACATATAAGGCAATGTAAGAATTACACTTTCATGCCACAAAAATCGGCCCTCATTACAATTTCAAAGTGTTCACATGTTCATCATTATCAGGGTCATATACACAAAGGTTCAGCATCAGAGTGAGTGAGTGAGTTGGGTTTAACGCCACTTTTAACAGTATTCCAGTTATATCGCGGCGTGTCAGCTTAATGTGGGAGGAAAGCCCGAAGTGATGCAGGTCTCAGATGTTTACCACTTCGGTGAAACCCACGAGCACGACTGGGCCACCCGTTCCCCCTTCAGCATCAGGCACCGTATGGTTTGTTAGATTCACGATGGTGCCTTAAAAATATCATTTGCGGTACCCAATATCAAAATAGTATAATACACCAAATTGCGCATGCATTACGCAATCGGATGAATTGTTCTACCATAGGATCGGAGGTTTGTGAGAAGCTTTAGAAGCTACATTGCCGGTATCTTCGATGCAAAGTGTCAGATTAATATATCATTTCAGAGAAGCCTTCATTTTTATCGATCACCATAACTGCTGTCAGTATCATCGATGCAAAGTGTCAGATTAATATATCATTTCAGAGAAGCCTTCATTATTATCGATCACCATAACTGCTGTCAGTAAAAGACATGGGCAGACAATGCATACCTGCTAGTCCACACCATGCTATAGTATAGTATAATATACCTCACTCAGACAGAGTATACTGCCTAGGAGTCGACCATTGCTTATTTTATCCCCTTAATGCTGAGCGCCAGGCAGGGTAACAACAAGTACCATATTTTAATGTATTTTGGAATGATGGGGCCGGGGATCGAACCACCGACCTTCCGCTCTCCGGGCAGACACTCTACCCACTAGAACATGTTGGCGTTCGAACAATGCACAACGGTTTTGTCAATTTAATTGAGATCGATTACATTTAACAATTTTATGTATAGATTCAGAACGAAGTAGAAATCAACAACCAAATCTTATCAGATCACACACACACACACACACACACGCACACGCACGCACACGCACACAAACATACATGCATGCATGCATGCATACATGCATACATACATACATACATACATACATACGCACACACGCACACGCACGCACACACGCACACACACATACATACATACACACTCACACACACCCACTCACCCACCTTATCTAATCGCTTTCGTTGCACTTTCTTTGACGGCATTATGAAATAAACAATAGTGTTGCACATTGTGAGGTTGGTTTGTTTGTATATATATATTATACGAGCACAGACAATGAACATAGCCCTTTCTCGTTGATGTATTTCCAAGACAAAACAGAGCTCCATGTTTACAACCCCAGCTACAAACAATTCAAACCATCACAACAGGGTGGCCACCGTCTTGTGAGTCTGGATCTGTTATCAGGTCGCCATTGTTACACACGTCACAATGAACACATCGCAAGTGTCACGTAAGCCTACGTGACTCACACACACAGTTCATACGATGTTCCCATACAAAATGAGTTGGCATTTTCAAAACAGAAAGGCCAATACTCGTCCCCAAACATCCTACAATTGAGATCATATATAGATACAAGCATTACATAAATGCAAACAGAAGGCATTGTTAGACGGGTAAAGGGATGTATTCAAGTGACTGAATGGCATCTTAGGGCGAGGATGTGAAGACATGTGACAATTCTGATATGATCAGTATAAACAAGTTGTTATGTTACTTGCGAACTTTAATCCTATGCCGCTGACCTTTGTCTCGCACCAATCAGAGAGAGGGATTGGGGTATTATGAGATTCCATTGCGGGAAAGATGGGGGATTAGCGAAAGAAGATGTAGAGAATAGGGGGGAAGATTGAGAGGCAAGTGAAAACCGCCCAGCGTTCGTTTCACGGTTTGTGCTTACTGTCAATGACAGGTATTCGTTAATTCGACCCTCCCCCACCTCCCCATCTCTCTTTGTCTACCCCCCTCCTCAATTTCTCCGAGAACGGTCTGTTTCATTTCATGCTCGACTGGCCAAAACGCCTATCTTTTTTCCCTCTGTAATATTTCTTTTTGCTTTTGCCTTGGATTATAATGATGTTATGTCAGTCACCACCATATGTCATCGGGGCAGTGGGGTTGTCTTTTGGTTAAAGTTTTCGCTCTTCACGCCGAAGGCCCGGGTTCAATTCCCCATATGGGTACAATGTGTGAAGCCATGATATTACTGGAACATTGCTCAAAGCGGCGTAAAAAGATATTCATTCACCAATATGTCATCGACGGCATCAGGAAATGAAATCATTGTTGTCACGTGTTGCTGACGCAGGCAGTGACTGGAGCTTCGTTAAGACTGAATTAACTACATCACCCACTTATATCAGTATAATGTTTTACTTCCGATAACACGAAGTCGGATGTCCACCATGTGATTTAGATATATTGGGTGTCCATTCTCTCTTCTAGAAATGTCAGTTTGCAATAAAGGCGGTAATATTTAATCAGACAGATTTATCGGACTAAACGGATTATTTTGAGAATGTTATCATGTGTAAATGATAGTCAGCGAGTATTGTTTAACTGCAATATTATAGCAATATTCCTGCAATATCACGGCGGGGGACATTAAAAATGGGCTTCACATGTACTGATAATAAATAATAACTTGTTTACGCCCCGTGGAGCAATGAAATACATCATCATCATCTTCATCATCACCGCCGTAGGCTTCGCCGTCATTACCATCATTATCAGGGGCACGAATAATCCAGTGGTCTAAGGCGAGGCAATGCATTGCGTGCGTGCGAGGATCGACTGGTTCGAATCCAATATTCTTCCTGATGATGACACTTTCGTTATGTCAGCACTATACGTGCACGTGGGTTTAAGTATAATCGAAACTGCCGGGCAAACGAAAGTATACACTTCAAAACTAGATTTGACCTACAAATTACAAACGTTCTCAAAACGTTAGGCTGAATACATTCGCAAACTTTAGGTCCAAACTATGATACCAGTATCAAATACATCACCATCGAATAACCATTTCTTGCCTGTTTCAATTTAGCCATCATCAAACATGAGCGGGAACTTTCTTTTGCCCGGCAGTGTACATCACGTGTGTCCCTCCCTCATTAAGCTGGCACGCCGGTTCAAAGCGGCGCAAAACCTCTCCTCACTCACTCATCATTCTCAGCAGCAGCAGCAGCAGCAACAGTTATGTTCAGGTATAACACTGTTTTGCTGTCGTTGAAACGGTGTTGACACAGCAACACCTCAGAAAGGAGGGTCTTGTTTCAAGGCCACACACTGTTCTGGCGCGGACCACATTCCGTTCTAAAGCCATAACGTTGTGAGGTGCCGGGCTTTAAACAAGGGGACTACTAAATATACTATCTTTATTCATTCAACCGGCAGTTGTTTCTCTGTGTTTATGGCCGTGGAGGGCGCGGAGAGGCTTCCAAGTGACACTGGAGTGGTGTATGTCCCCCGGGATGAGGCGTCATCGGGGTCACGGGAGTTTTTTCGGGATGGGTCGACATCATAACGTCGAGGGGGACTGTATATTTTAAAACGTGGGGTCAGCACTGGCCGGAACGAACAAGAAGCGCATATCCCAAAACTACCGTTATTTTTCCCGAGTCACCACACCGACAGTGCGTTCACTGTTCAGAGAGATATCTTTGAATAGAATTGAAAGTTTAACAATGTCATTGGACATTTATATTGTTTAATAAATGTCAGTTGTACATTACAGTAAATCACTGAGAACCTTGTCATGTATGTTGTTAGGATAAAGGGTGAGAAGAAATCATTACTGATGGTGAGTGAGTGAGTGAGTGAGTTGTGTTTAACGCTGCTTTAAACAATATTCCAGTTATAGCGTTGCGTGTCAGCTTGGTGTGGGAGGAAAGCCCGAAGTGATGCAGGTCTCAGACGTTTACCACGAAACCCACGAGCACGGGTATGGTGCTGACAAACCTAGAAACATAATCGGCGCGAACCGGGATTCGAACCCACGATCATAGGTTTCTGGTGTGCGCAAGGGACGCAACTCTGTACAGCGAATTGCGCGCCTTAGACGATTGGCCACCCATGTCCTGCTAATGATATATCGCCATCGGAGAAGACAAATAAAAATGGAAGTTAAACGATGAGCCTGGGTCTATTATTTTATTCCCGGTGCAAAAGGGCAGCAAGCAGAAAAATCACTTTTGGAGCAATCGAATTATTTTTATGTCCGCGCGCTGATGACGCAGTGCGTTAATCTGTGTTTCTATTGAAACGAACACTCAAGCGATTAATTTTCACCGACGCGCTGCGCAGCCCTGCTTCGGTGATGGGATGCCTGTAGTGTTAAAGTGCAATGTCGCAAGAAGTGCCGCTATGACTGATGGGATCCAAATAAGCCATCCCTTGTGTCATCTGACCTTATTTGCACTATTCACGCAAGTAACGAAATACAGCAAATCTCCGTTAATCTGGAAAGAAGCGTTACAACTAAACTCGTCCGGATTAACACAAGTCCGATTAACGATTCATGGTGGGAATCATGTGTTCCCAGCAGTGGGTGTCATGAAAGTGGGTGTCTGGAATAACGGGATCTGGACTAACGAGGTTTCACTATCTGTTTACGCCCAAACCCATATTCGATTCCTTGCGCCACCCGTCTTGATATTGCCGTAACATTACTACAGGTGGCTTAAAACCCCACTCACTATACAGGCCCCCGACTGGGGACATCTACCCTGTTTATCAAGTTACAGCGAAATCACTTAATGCCATGTGTTCTATGACCGTGAACTTCTAGTATATGACGAGTGGATGTCGAAGCACTAATGCCACGTGCTCAGTCCAGTACTTCTCAGTCCTGTGCATCTGAGTCCTATACTTCTCAGTCCCGTGCATCTGAGTCCTATACTTCTCAGTCCGTGCATCTGAGTCCTATACTTCTCAGTCCCGTGCATCTGAGTCCTATACTTCTCAGTCCGTGCATCTGAGTCCTATACTTCTCAGTCCCGTGCATCTGAGTCCAGTACTTCTCAGTCCGTGCATCTGAGTCCTATACTTCTCAGTCCGTGCATCTGAGTCCTATACTTCTCAGTCCGTGCATCTGAGTCCTATACTTCTCAGTCCCGTGCATCTGAGTCCAGTATTTCTCAGTCCGTGCATCTGAGTCCTATACTTCTCAGTCCGTGCATCTGAGTCCTATACTTCTCAGTCCGTGCATCTGAGTCCTATACTTCTCAGTCCCGTGCATCTGAGTCCTATACTTCTCAGTCCGTGCATCTGAGTCCTATACTTCTCAGTCCGTGCATCTGAGTACAGTACTTCTCAGTCCCGTGCATCTGAGTCCTATACTTCTCAGTCCGTGCATCTGAGTCCTATACTTCTCAGTCCGTGCATCTGAGTCCAGTACTTCTCAGTCCGTGCATCTGAGTCCAGTATTTCTCAGTCCGTGCATCTGAGTCCTATACTTCTCAGTCCGTGCATCTGAGTCCTATACTTCTCAGTCCGTGCATCTGAGTCCTATACTTCTCAGTCCCGTGCATCTGAGTCCTATACTTCTCAGTCCGTGCATCTGAGTCCTATACTTCTCAGTCCGTGCATCTGAGTACAGTACTTCTCAGTCCGTGCATCTGAGTCCAGTACTTCTCAGTCCGTGCATCTGAGTCCTATACTTCTCAGTCCGTGCATCTGAGTCCAGTACTTCTCAGTCCGTGCATCTGAGTCCTATACTTCTCAGTCCGTGCATCTGAGTCCTATACTTCTCAGTCCGTGCATCTGAGTCCTATACTTCTCAGTCCGTGCATCTGAGTCCTATACTTCTCAGTCCGTGCATCTGAGTCCTATACTTCTCAGTCCGTGCATCTGAGTCCTATACTTCTCAGTCCCGTGCATCTGAGTCCTATACTTCTCAGTCCGTGCATCTGAGTCCTATACTTCTCAGTCCGTGCATCTGAGTCCAGTACTTCTCAGTCCGTGCATCTGAGTCCTATACTTCTCAGTCCGTGCATCTGAGTCCAGTACTTCTCAGTCCCGTGCATCTGAGTCCTATACTTCTCAGTCCCGTGCATCTGAGTCCTATACTTCTCAGTCCGTGCATCTGAGTCCTAAACTTCTCAGTCCGTGCATCTGAGTCCTATACTTCTCAGTCCGTGCATCTGAGTCCTATACTTCTCAGTCCGTGCATCTGAGTCCAATACTTCTTTGTCCTGAGATCTGAGACTACCACCCACTGAAGTTATTTTACACAGTCGACTATCCTTTCAGCGGCCGCGGGACTCCAAAAGATTAAGCATCTCAAAATGTAGGACAACTTTAGTCACGGGGGTATGAAAACGCGAGACAGAGAGTTCCGGGTATGCGTTCGAGGCCCTATCCCCCTGGGGTTCTTAACAGACAACAAGCAGCCCTTGTTGTCGTTGTGCTGAGTCAGCTAAAAGGGGTCAACGCTCACGCAAGGGGCATTTTAGGGACCTGCACAAACATAACATTTTTCATCACGGCTGAGCAGCTTCAGTAACAGGGATGAAGTGTTTGTCTGTATCACTGACATGTTATATCCTATTCATGTTATACGTGTTTTTACATGAAGATTCATGATAATATTATATATTCATGATGATATGCGTTTCACACCTCAGTAACACAGCACAGCGGGTGTAAGGTTCTGTGTAATACCTTAGACAAGAGGGTCAGTAATGAACGTTTGGGGTTGAACCCTTGGCGTGGGTAGGCTTGGGGGGGGGGGGGGGGGGGGGGGGGGTGGCGTGGGGGGGGGGGTGAACGTCACACTTTTAACAATGTGTTCAGATCCTAAACACAAGCCTACCCGCGTCCCTTGTGTCAAAATTTTGACATGTGTAGGGTCTCAACATGTCGCAAATGTGTGTACATTCTAAACAAATATTTTACAGTGATTAATCTCCTGTAGCCATTGTTTCATTTTCAAATTGCAATATTTGTGGCAATATTTTTTTTAAATCATGGTTTCAGGGTTGGGTAGCCTAGTGGTTAAAGCACTGTTTCGACACGCCGAAGACCAGAGTTCGATTTCTTATTAGGATACAATGTAGGAAACGTATTCTCGGCGTCCCTGTTGTGATACTGCTAGAATCAGGCTAAGAGGGGCTTAAAACCAAAACCTCCTGGCCCACTCAATGTTAGAACTTTGTATCACCCAAACTGACACTACGTTATGACAACGCTGACTGACGTAAATATCGTCCCCGTAATGTCGTATGTAACCCGGAGTAGCTATTGGACAGTTATAACAGCTTCAGGTACCAGATTCAAGTGAACCCCGAGTCCTTGGAGCTGATAAAGTCTGCTGATCTTAGCGTTACCCTATGTCCCCGTTCCAAGTAGTAATAAAACATACAATATTGATACAGCGTACATTCATTTCCTGTTTCATAAACCATTTTTCCGGAGTCATAAACATTGTCATAATTCATAGGTGACTCGACCTCCTCCGTGGTCAAGTAGTAGAGCGTCCCCCCAAAGAGTGGAAGGTCTGGGGTTCGGCATAAAGGGCTAAAACAAGGACTGTTGTGCTCGGAGTCAGTATACTGTGTCTGAGTGGGGTATTCACGTTCAACTGTGGCATGGTATCTCAGTGGGCTAGCACTATAAATCGGCATCAGTCCGGACTAGTACAAGCAGCTACACACACACACGTACATGCACGTCGCTATATAAGTGCAATAATCTTGGACGCGACGTTAAACCCCATTTCACCTCAACTCATAGGTGACACCAATACATGTATATTAATAACTCTTTGGGTAAGTGAGTGGGTTGGGTTTTAGGCCTCTTTGAATAATATTTCAGAAATAGTAACAGGCAGTGGATGTTTACTACTTGTGTGTTTGTTTGTTTGCTTGTTTGAACTTCATACATTGAATTTTAAGAAAAATACAAATACGGTCAAAAACTTCAAGTACTGTAATAAGAGGGGACGCTTACTAAAACATACACCACAGGTTAATTTTTTGTTTGAGATCGAGCAGTTCAAACACCGATGTTTGTTTGTAGATTAACGCCGCTCTCAGCAATATTCCATCTTTACGACCGTGGTATGTAAATAGTCGAGTCTGGACCAGACAATCCAGTGACTGACATCATGAGCATCGATCTTCGCATTTGGGATATGATGACATGCATCAACCAAGTCAGGGAGCCTGACCACCCGATCCCGTTAGTCGCCTCTTACGACATGCTGAAGTCGGTTGCTGAAGACCAATTCTAACCCGGATCTTCAGGGATGCTTGTTTGGAGAAACCCACGCGGAGTGGTATGGACAGGACAGACCAAGAGGCATAATCGTGTATAGAATTTAGGATTAGAACCTTCAATCAGCTGATACTTGTACGACTAAGGGACACAACTCTGCACAGCGAACTGCGTCGCCCCAGATCACATGGTCAGCGCTATTCTTATAACAATTTCAAGTTCACAATGCAAAATATATTTAATAAACTCTTCACAACTTACTGAGTGTATAATGTTTTACGCCGCTTTTGCAGTATTCTGTCTAGGAACACAAATAATGAGAATCAAAACTGGGTCTTCGGCGTGACGCGCGAACGCTTTAACCACTAGGCTACCCACCTTCAAATATTCCTTTATAAAACATGGTGTCATAACATTTTCAAAATATTAACTTTCATCAAGTCTAGCTGTAGTTTATTACATTGTAATTTAATTTAAGTACTCTTTGACTCTAATCCGACTCAAACCCAGATCAAAATCTAAATATCATCCCCAGTTTGTAAAAATGCTTGATAACAACATCAAACACAGTCCCCTCAGGTGGATGTTGAGTGGGTACACGGACCGCTAATCCCCTGCACGATCCGGCTGCGCATAGACTGGGGAACGCCGGTTCGGATTAGAGAGACTTCCGTCACAGCGGGCAGCCAATCCACAGGTGGCCTGCTGCACCTGTACTACACAAAGTGTCGTGTCCTGTTTACACAAGGGGTCAAGGACATGTCAAGGCCACATGACAGGATCACAGCCGTGTCCTGGTATGCACAGAGCACGTTGTCTGTATGACGTCCTTTTGGTTTGTTTCAGGAATGCAGGGGGACACGGGTGGCCCAGTCGTCTAAGGTGCGCAATTCGTTGTGCAGAGTTGCGTCCCTTGTCCACGCCAGAAACCTATGATTGTGGGTTCGAATCCCGGTTCGCCCCGATTATGTTTCGTGCTCGTGGGTTTCACCAAAGTGGTAAACGTCTATCGCTTCTGACTGTCCTCCTACATCACACTGACACGCTGTGATATAACTGGAATACTATTCAAAGCGGCGTTAAACCCAACTCACTCAGGAAGGAAGGAATGTTGTCACGATGTGTGAGTGAGTGAGTTGGGTTCAACGTCGCTTTTAACAGTATTCCAGTTATATCACGGCGTTTCAGCTTAACGTGGGAGGAAAGCCCGACGTGATGCAGGTCTCAGGCGTTTAATACTTCGGTGAAACCCACGAGAACGGGTATGGTGCTGACAAACCTAGAAACATAATTGGGGCGAACCGGGATTCGAACCCACAATGGCGTGCCCAAGGGGCGCAACTCTGCACAGCGAATCGCGGCGCCTTAGACGACTGGGCCATCCTAGGCCCCTCACAATGTAAGAGTGTTCATAAACTAAAAGAGGGAACAAATAATGACTGGAATAGGCTTGTATTTATAATAATGACAGTACTTCAGTTATGTGACGGCGTGTCTGCTTGATGTGGAAGGGAATAGTGTAGGTCTCAGTCGTTTGTGAGAGGTGCATTTTGATATATAAAAAATGTTTAATAGTCGTGTTATTTGTGTTAAAACCATGGCTTAGTGAGTTGATATAGTGCTTAGTAATTGGTTGGTTGGTTTGTTGTTTAACGCCGCACTCAGCAATATTCCAACTATATGACGGCGGTCTGTAAATAATCGAGTCTGGACCAGACAATCCAGTGATTGATATCATGAGCATCGATCTACGCAATTGGGATCGATGACATGCTTCAACCAAGTCAGCGAGCCTGACCACCCGATCCCGTTAGTCGCCTCTTACGACAAGCATAGTCGCCTTTTACGCCAAGCATGGGTTGCTGAAGACCTATTCTAACCCCGGATCTCACGGGTCAGAAAAACAAAGAGTATCAAGGCTTTTACTGCGAGATGGAATGTATTGTATAAGCAGGGTCGGTAGTAATACCCCGGATCTTCAGTGCTTAGTATACCAGATCACATTTAAAACCAAGGGTACAAATGTTTCTTTATCGCTAAAAGGTGCATGCGCAGCCACACACTCCAACCACACACATACACAGAGAGAAACCACACACACACACTCCAACCACAGACCACACACACACACACACACACACACACACACACACACACACACACACACACGCACGCACGCACGCACGCACGCACACGCACACGCACACACACAGAAACCACACACACACTCCAACCACAGACCAACCAAACACACACACAAACACACACACACACACACACACACACAGAAACCACACACACACTCCAACCACAGACCAACCACACACACATACACACAAAGAAACCACACACACACTCCAACCACTGACCAACTACACACACATACATACACACAGAGGAACCACACACACACTCCAACCACAGACCAACCACACACACACACACAGAGAAACCACACACATACTCCAACCACAGACCAACCACACACACATACACACACGCAGAAACCACACACACACGCAAACCACAGACCAACCACACACACACATACACAGAGAGAGAGAGAGAGAGACAGAGAGAAACCACACACACACTCCAACCACAGACCAACCACACACACACACAGAAACCACACACACACTCCAACCACAGACCAACCACACACACACATACAGAGAGAGAGGGAAAGAGAGAGAGAGAGAGCGAGAGAGAGAGAGAAACCACACACACTCCAAACACACACATACACACAGAGAAACCACACACACACTCCAACCACAGACCACACACACACACACACATACACACACACACACACAGAAACCACACACACACTCCAACCACAGACCAACCAAACACACACACACACACAGAAACCACACACACACTCTTAGCTCTCACATTCAAACTCGCGCAAACACACTCACGTGCACCGCACACTGACACGCACATGCACACGCACGAACACATCCCTTTGGCACGCGTAAGGAGACGCAAATCTGCGCAGCGAATATCTAGATTTTGTTTATGAGGGTACCTTATTATGAACATTGACGTCATTTCCTTCCCTTCTTCAAATATGTAACAAGAGTTACCGAACGTGATGGAATAACGGAAGAGGGCGCTGTACGCTCGAGGTGTGGCAGGTTAAGTGAGTTCAAAACAAGTATACACTTATTCAGGCATGTGTCTGTATTTGTTTAATCACGATATGCCTAATTCATTTTCACACCTCTGAATGCATGTTTGTACTGACACCTGTAGGCATGCCCTAATCTTGAGACCACAAACTGTAAACGGATTTCAGTAAATCATTTCAAGGTGTGAAAACTAAACAGACTTTACCTTTTGAGCAGGACTCAGTACGCAGGTTCGCTTTTAACACTGATATTCGTGATACTTACGCAACGAATGAGTTTTACATTTACCCACAAATAGAATCGAACCCGGCTCCGATTGATGGGCGAACACACAATCCACCCACCCAACCTATTACACATGATTGGTATATGGCGGCCTCCCATGAAGAAAATACGTCCTATGCTCACATAAACTAATTAATTTATTTGATCGATTAATACCTACCCATATGCTTTCAGGGGCGGTCGGGTAGCCTAGTGGTTAAAGCGTTCGCTCGTCACGTCGAAGACCCGGGTTCGATTCCCGACATGGGTACAATGTGTGAAGCCCACTTCTGGTGTCCCCCGCCGTGATAATGCTGGAATATTGCTAAAAGCGGCGTAAAACCATACTCACTCACTCACTCACCCATATGCTTTGTTATAAATGTTTTTGATAGGGAACATTTTAGGTAAGTTTTATTAAGCAACAAACGTGTTCCCTAAGAACTCCCTATCAAGGTTCTGAAATATTTGAACCAACTCGGCGTAATTCGTATCTGTATATACACACCTTTGCAGCAATGGAGAACTAATATTGATTAATATTGATAAAATAATATATGATTTCACTGTAAATGGCACACCGACCTATAATAAATAGTTGGTACACCACTCATTCTATTTAGAGAAGGGCTATTTTAATCGTTGATGGAAATTAGGAATATAATTTGATATCTAGAAACACCTGTATGTAACATCAAGACAGCGCCAGATTGTTGTGCCTGATATGATCGTCACGTGAACTGTTGAAACTAGTGACTCCAGTTGCAATATGAATTCCTCCAAGAACCACCTGAGATAACCTATGGGATTCAGGTGAGTTAAGAGTTTTTGAAAGACAAAAAATAAACCGTATTCGACGTAACAAGCGCGCCGCTCCAATAAGCGCCCACGGCGATATTTGCTAATATACTGGCTAGTGAACAATCCCAATTAGCACCCCTTCCGATTGATCAATGTACACACGACTTATTTTTTCGTGTATAATACGCACTCGTGTGTTATATGTCTCTTAATTATGGCCAGTTAAATCTGGAAACATATATCTGTCGTATATAAACATTTCAGGCTGTCAGCATAAACCACGAAATTTACGGTCTTTCAACTCTGTTTTTTTTAACCAAAATAATATTCAAATAAGAGCCCCATATTTCTAATTTTGAGAGCGCCCTGGGCGCTTATTACGTCGAATACGGTATACAGTTAATGTCAACCGAGTAATATGAAAGGGTAGGGTCGTCCTTAATTTTTTTTTCAGTAGTATACATTCGAGGGAACAAACGGACACAAAGAAAACCACAGAACCTATACTTCATTTCTTTAAGCTCCTCATTTGTCTTCTAAAATTCCGACGGACATTTTGCCCACAGCGATGACATTAAACACAATATCCACCAGTGTAAGTGCCTCACTGACCAGATCACACCAGCTCGACCCGCCATAACTGGAGCGGAACGACGCTCTACTCCATCATCAATTACAACAACATCACACCAAAACATTAAACTACCGATATATACATTCTTGCCTAATTCCCACAACAGGGGGTAGGTCCATTTACATAATGTTCAAAGACGAACGTTATATTTTCCACGCAAGAATCTTCTCAACCAACCCGCTTAATCCCAACTTTTGATGGGGGTCTTCTGTTAAATAGGTTCTATCACAGGCGATCACAGATAATCACAGAAATGTGGCAACCCTTTACACTATACCAAACAGATCGTAACATTCTTATTTATCTTGCTGCATCAGTATTTTCGGTAAGTCGCCGTGAGGTCGTTTCGGAATCGCTGGCTTTTCGGATACTTTGTCGCTTAGGTTCCGTTTCACAACCGTTTCTCCCTGACTAAAAGCCAGTTTAGACGTTAACTGGTTCTACTGTTGGTTACCGTATCCGTTATAGGTGCGCATGCGTAGCGTCCTTGTACCTCAGAAGATGTGATCTGGGTGATAAAGATTATAATAAACTGGTTTGCTGATGACAATTTTGGGAGAGCATTTTACTTCACAAACCTAATCCGTCGTCCGCCTCTTGTTTTCATTCGATACAGAGGACCTATGAATGCTATGTTAAGTGTTGTCCAATTGCAGTTTCCGAGAAATCTGCTACAACATGTCTACTCGTTTAGGTAGACCGGAGCCCAGTCGATCTACAGGTGTCCCCGTTTCAGTAACAGTGCAGCCGTACACCTATTCGCTTATTTTATTTTATCACGTACCACTGGTCATGCCTAAATGAGTAATCATGGTCAACTTTTTGGTTTGACATTGACTGATATTATATATGAATAGCTGATGCTAATATTTGTTATAGGGTGAAATAATTCGTGACCCATCCGTGCCAAAATCCTCGAGGCAAGGGCGTTAACTGCCTATAAAAGTTCCGCGATTTTGATTGGATGATGCATTGACTCGTTAGACCATTCGTCACCACTCGCCCCTTTCCATCACCTGCAAGAAGACTCGTCCCCCTATCGATGAATGTTATGTGCAAAAATACGACAAACCAATCAAAATGCGCGTATGATTTCAAGTTCTTCGTCAAAGAATCCCTCGGAAATAATTTTTGATTTTACATATGTCTTGCATCTAGAAATGAACCAAAGACACAGTAAAATGTGTTCAATCATACCGTATAATTCTGCACGTCCCGAAGTGCTTTAAATTGCATCTGAAATATATATAATATATGGGGAAAAGGTGTGAACCATTACGCAACGAGTTGACAATTGTTTTAGCTATGCCTGTTTGCGCTAAGACGGAACCCGGTCGCAAAAATGGCAACGAGAGGGGCACGAGTCGCTATTCGGCTTGTCCCGGAATAACACGAGTTGGTCACGAATGTCGTTAGACCTGCTCCAGAATTCCAGCCTAGCTCGGCAAGGGAAGAAACTGGATTTTTATAGTCAGGTAACAACTACCTTGATCGGGGAGATGTCCCGTACCATTCCGAAACAAGCCGAAAGAAAGTTCTTGTAGGTTACGGACGGAAAGACGGACCGACAAGCGGCCTATATGATGGCAGATTCATGCGCGGTGTACCTTGCCGCTACGATTATGTGCAATGCTAGGAGTGATTGTGTAAGTATGGTTGAACACCACTTTCAACTAAAGTGCCGGGCAAAAAAAGTTTACGCTTGAAAATTTGGATTTTATTACAAATTACAAACGTTATCAAAACATTACTAATCTAACAGTCGCCGTAACATTGCAAACTTAAGGTCCAAAACACAACTATGATACCCGTATCAAAAAAATCACCATCGAATAACCATTTCTTGTTTGTTTCATTTTTAGCCACCCTCACAGAGTGAGTGGATACTTTCTTTTCCCAAACTGTTATTATATTCAAGTAATATCAGCGAGGGGGCACCAGGAATGGGCTCCCTGTACCAATGTGAAAATCGAACCCGGGGTTCCAAGTGAACACATTCACCACTATCCTACCGCTGCATCGTATTGGTTAGTGTCAGATGTCATGGGGCATTTATGTTCGATAGGTGTCAGGATGTGAAGGCACTAGTCACTACAATCGGAGAACACAGACTCAAGAACGTATATCTGGGGCCTGCTTGCACAAAGCGATCTAAGTGCTAAAATGATCGTAACTCCCATACTTTAACATAGCCTTACAATAGTCTTAGCGCTAAGATCGCTTTGTCTTCAGACGTGTGTTTCTGGGTCTCCCAGTCTTAGGAATGTAAGAGTGAGTGAGTTTGGTTTTACGCCGCTTTTAGCAATATTCCAGCAATATCACGGCGGGGGACACCAGAAATTGGCTTCACACATTGTAACCATGTCGGGAATCGAACCAGGGTGTTAGGCGTGACGAGCGAACGCTTTAACCACTAGGCTACCCGACCGCCCCCAGGAATGTAAGAGCTCTCTGACGTTGAGATTTAGCTCTTAAGCCCTGGATCCTGAAACCTCTAGATGTCACGAGTCATTAATGCCCTTCGGGGAAAGTCCTCATTGATCCACACTCGCTTTATATTGAAATAATTTTAATTAATTAAAGTTTAATTACAGCAATTACATTAGCTACAGTGTTATTAAACGCTCACGATTACACCACAACTGAAAATCAAACATGTACAACCCTATACAATGTATTTTCATGTGAATATAAATTCCATCTGAAAGACATTAAGGTTAAAACATAATCTTTTATGTCACCGTTACGTGTATTCCAGCTCCTTAATCAGTCTCTGTGTTGAACCCGTGCACCTCACACACTGTCACTCACACCAATGCCTTTCTGTACACCTGTCCATTAACCCGTGGATAAATGGCCCCTTAATCCAACACAGCAACATAGTGTCCATATATACCTGGCATTACGTACGTATTAATTACAATTGTGTCAGCGTTTGTTTTACAGGTTAAGAAACTGCGTTGATAAGTATGTTTACCTGGTGACTCACCTGTACAGGTACAATGTACTGACGCAGGTAGGAAACATTTACCTGTAACTTACCTACACTCTACCTGCAATCGATTGCCGTGATCTTGACAAAGATCAAAGGTGTTTATTTCATATAGAAGCATGATTTCTTTTTAAAATGAGTTGCTAAATTGACAAAAACATGCGAAGTGCTGATAAGTTTTTATGATCATTCGTCACCACTCGCCAGTTTACGTAATCAACACGATCATTCGTGGTCACTCGTATCATTCCGGGAAAGACCGACGTTGCATGTTACAGTGAATGGTGGTGATGATTGTTGCATGAAGACCGACTTGTCCCGGAATGTCACGAGTACTCACAAATGGTATACACATTCATCGTTGGGGAATTAACAGCGGTGTTTAAAACGCATATTTACCTTTGATCTGATTTCGACGTTTTCCAATTTACATGGAGTCCCAGGCTTCTACCTTTTAGTATATTATAGTGAGAAGTCGGTGGATAGTTTGGTCGCTCTTCCTCGTCAATTTTTGGTTCAAATTTCATCATGAATAAAACGAAGAGAGGTCATGTTTGGCGTTCCATGAAACCATAATACATCGCCGTAAGAGTGTAAAAAGCGGCGTCAAATCACAATCACACACTTCAGTTGTATTTCAAAATAAGCAAGCCGAATATTAACAAATGTTATATTTGAGATAACGTTTTTCTCAGTTCCAGATTCCAGTACTATTGTGGGTTGAGTCCCATCCGGGATTCGAACCCACACTGCCAGAGTGGAGGCCTTGGTAGCTGAGTGGGTTAAATCGCTGACTTTGTGTCCTGGCGATTAGGTGCTTCACTCTGTCAGTGTGGGTTCGAATCCCGGATGGGACTTTACCCCCAAAAGTACTGGAATCTGTACTTTACTAAAAAAGTGTTATCCCAGATATAACACTTGTTACATTAAAGCACTTTCTAAATGGCATTGTTTGTTCAAAACGGAATATTGTTGACACATACTGGGAAAATTGTAGAAAAATAGGGGTCATTGAATCAACTATAAAAGTGAAACTGAGGTTACATGGGGATAGGTGAGGTGAAATGGGGTTTAACGTCGCGTCCAAGATTATTGCACTTATATAGCGACGTGCATGCACGTGTATATGTGTGTGTGTGTGGCTGCTTGTACTAGTCCGGACTGATGCCGTTTTATAGTGCTAGCACGCTGAGATACCATGTCGCAGTTTAACATGAATACCCCACTCAGACACAGTATACTGACCCCGAGCCGACCAGTTCTTGTTTTAGCCCCTTAATGCCGAGCGCCAGACAGGGTAACAACAAGTACCATCTTTTAACGTCTTTTGGTATGACGCGGCTGGGGATCGAACCCCGGACCTTCCGCTCTCCGGGCGGACGCTCTACCATTAGACCACGGAGGCGGTCTGCAGGGGGGATAAATTCATTCACTGTTCTTCCTTCGGACCGGTGAAAGGAAGATGGGCAGATGACATTTCCTGGTCTGAGTGAGCGAATGTTGTTTAACGCCGCTGTCAACAATAGTTTAGCTCTATCCAAGAGGTTTGTAAAGAGTTAAGCCTGGACCAGACAAACCAGTGGTTGATAGTATGAGCAACGTCAGGGCAGTTACCGTTAGGAACGCCTCTATATATAATTGATGAGAAATCTCCACATGCTTCAGTTATCAGGAACTTCTTTAAACTGAAAAAGTAACCGTATGGATTAGCGAGGTTTCACTGTACACTCCTTTAAACTTCACCCAAATACTACTTTGTTCATATTCCAGGGTTTTACAAAACCAAATATTTCTTACAGTTCATGTCAATCTGAAATACGGATGCACCCATGACGTAGATAATTATACTTTATAGCTTGGAAATATGCTACTCAAAAAAAGTTAAAGAAAACCCGATTCTTTCATATTACTATAGTTTCATATTACTCGTGTTATTAATCTGACAGATTAACTGTAGTAATATGAAAGAATCGGATGTTCTTTAACTTCTATTGAGTAGTACATATTACGAAAACCTTAATCCATATAATACGATTAACTGTCAATATCGTTATTACCAACTAAGCCTTTTCAACATGTGCTGTTTTTAAATAACTTCAGTTGAAAAGCGTCCAGCTGTAATCACCGAGATTTGTCAAGTTTCTGAAAGTCTTACTGTTATCAGCCAGCTTGTTAACTGCGGGAGGCAGTTTTCAATGCCACTGATAACACTGGCTAAAATTCCATGTCTTGTGATAACATTTGGCCTCTATTACCTACTTGAGATAATTAAATCCCTGAATGTGGCTACATAGCCATAAGGCTACCTCGTTAGATAAGAAGTGCAGTTTTAGAATCAACGCGTGTTTAGTATGACGTCACAGGTCGTCCATGGCGCTGCTGGGGCCTGCAGGTCATGCTGGTAGAGGTCAAGGTCAATTGAACAGATTAGTGATAAACCATTCGACATTAAGGGTGGCATCACAAGTTAAGACATTGACTCTCAGGTATTAAGGGAGATGTTGCAGATGATATTGGCGACACTGATGCTACCGCTACACAAAGATGTGAGGACATCCAATTACAGGACACGTCAGAACGACCTTTCATCCGACCAATCAGAGCGTCGCTTACCAGATCGCGAAAGTGAAAGTCCGAATGTGTTTTCTAACGATGCAACATCGAAAACGTTAACATGGGCATTCTGAACGACAGTTGTAAGCAAGTGTACGACTCACTCTAAATGCTAGACAACATCTATCTTTCGCATCGATGGGATAAGCATCGGACTCAAAATGGCGCCCCCCAGTCAAGACGATCTGACCGATAATCAAGATCTAGCCTATATTGTAATAAAACGAGTATTACTTCGCGAAGTATATCAAATCGAATCATTGATTGAAAACATGAAAAGATTTGAAAACTATCTTTTGATATGCAATCGACCGAAATCTGCACGGCAGTTTAAGAACCGGATCTCGATTTTATTTCGCGATTTTGATTGGATTATGCATAGACTAGTTAGTCCAGCCAAAATATAACTCAGCCCCGTTCGGCAAGGTTGGAAACTGGACTTTTACAGTCAGTTAACTCCCTTGCGTCGGGAAGATGGTGAGAAGTACGGCCATACAATCTCGGCCATCTATAAGATATTGCAGAATTTCTTTTGTTCGGTTTTCCAAATTTTCCAGAATGGAAGTGGCCATTTTTTAACTATGAAACTATTCCCGAAAAGCTCGAGAAAGCAGCTTTCTCATTGGAAAATGTCGACTTCCTGTTAGTTTTCATTGGTTGGTTAAAGTTCGCGACGCGACGTGTAATGTTCTCAGATCTTTGGTGTAGGAGTAGCGAGCACTAAAATTTGCTTTCAATGAGATTGCTTAGACGGTACTGTTTACTATACATTAATTACAGGGGCCACATATGAACTACACAGGTGTTAAATTGTTTGATAGGCATTACTTAGAAGTTGACGGATGACAAGATAGACACAATTTTATGGATAACAACTTCTTTAATACTGTGGAAAGCGACGTTTCGGTATAGATCCTTATACCGTCGTCAAGCAAGACTGAATGAGGGACAGAATCTATATAGTAGGTGGAGGATTAACAGTAGAGGATTAACGGTAACAACAATTGAATACATGAGTGGGATAACATTGGTATGTGTTGACAACCAACTACCCTTCCTAGATGTCCTCGTCTCCAGAAGCCCAACAAACAGAACCAAACCAGTGTCTACCGGAAGCCCACCCACACCGACCAGTATAATCACTCTCCTACCCAGAGTTCCATGCGGCCGGCAGCCAGCTAGCATAGTACCTCTGCCACAGGCCAGCGCCATGTGACGATTCGTCACATCTTTCACAGTCCATTCAAGATATTGCATATGCTTTTCATCCGTTTCATGTTTGACAAGTCTACACATTTTCATAAACAAATGTCAAAGAATGGTTAACTTTCATTGAGAAAGTATGCAATACGTAAAAATCTACTTGTTTTTGCGTAGTTATCCTATGTTTACATTGGTTGTACGGCTCCACGTGCTGTCATCGAAGCCCAACGGAGAGCTAGCGACACGGTCACTTTGATGCATAAATATATATTGTCATGCAACTCACTGTCGCAGTTGTAGTAGCATATCTATATAGTTATGCAAAACAATATGTAAAGCGCCCCCAAATACTTGCATTAGTCCGTTCTATACTGATTTCTGAAAAAGCGCGTTTGTTTACAAACAAGAGAAAAGTCCGGTCACGTGATATGCAAATTAGCCAGTGGCAGTGGTGTTATGCTGAGTCACCACTGCGACGGAGTGTGCAGTATATCCACTTCAACTCTAACCACCCTCTTAGAACCAAGACTGGCATCATCTCCACCCTCACCAAACGAGCCATCAACCTTTCCTCTACACAGGTGTTCATAACGGCAAATGTGTAATACGTGAAAACATGAATATCAGTTTCAACAAAAATTAGTAATGGTACTCTCGTGTCACTAGATTTTCTGGTTCATCGATCACTTGATTGTCTGGTTTATTTACAGGCTGACGTCGCATGAGTACTGCTGTGCTGCGTCAGGCACTAAATACTATTTTTTTTAAGCAATTTGAATGAATGGCAGGTGCTACCGATAGGGCAGGACATGCTTACCCTTTTCGCGAACACCTGGTGTCATCACTTATTTTCAGGGGTCCATTCATATATTTTTCCACAGCTATTTCAACTTTACGCTAAGTGGAATCTGTTTCTGCAGAAACTCTAGGATGGTTATTTTCTTGCACTGACAATTCATATTTACAGGTAACGACAAATGGGTTACTGGAGGAAAAAGAATGTCAAAGAGTGAGTTTGGTTTAACCACTTTGAACAATATTTCCGATATATCTCGGCGTGTCAGCTTGACGTGGGAGGAAAGCTCGAAGTGATGCAAGGCCAGGGACAGGGGCCACAATCACAGGTTCGTATCACGCCTAAGGGAAACAACCGAACTGCAGCACGAATGTGTCATAATAGGGCGCGTAAGTAGGTCACGGGACTATGCGAGAATCTCCGTTATTCTCTACTTCCGGTGACAAACAACGCTTTAAACGCTGTCCGCAATGGCGCTTTCCATCATGTTTTGGGCAAATTATACATCGGGATAAGGTCAAGCTCAGAAGTCCGAAGATGCTGTACATATTAAAGATAAAAATATTTTTAGAAAGTTTTTATTATGCCCATATATGTTGATACTTGAATAATAAACTGCCGGGAAAAAGAAAGTACACACTTAAAAATCTGATTTGACCAAACAATTACAAACGTTATCAATATGTTACTAGATTTAAAACAGTCGCTGAAACACCGCAAACTTACGGTCCAAACTACAACTATAATACCCGCATCAAATACATCACCATCCAGTAACCATTTCTTGTTTGTTTCATTTCTTCCGACCATTAAACGAGTGTATACTTTCTTTTGGCCAGGCAGTTTAGTTATAAATTTGTTCTTGTGAGCTAACACGCTGGAGAGGATTACTTGGACGTGCTTCCAAATCAAGGTTCTTCCCGTACAAAGTTATGTCCCTTGGCGGTGTCAGGGTCCGCTAGTCGAACGAACTCCTGCAGCTTAAATCTCAACCCACTCATTTGTGACACCTTGATACCGAAAGACTGACCTCCCCAAGAAAGACGCTTGGTTGTAAACACTTTCACATCTTTGCAGGAGGTAATATTTCACGGCGAGTGGACACAATGACAAAATTGCTGGATACGCATAACAAATTACAGTTGTGATAATTGAAACAATTTGTCCCCGGCACAAACAAACCAACAATCCCCCCGTGGATGATAAGTCCTATCCAAATCCGATCAGGACCACCTAGAGTGATGACGTCAGGGCACGTGCTGATTCCCGCCAGATTACGGGCAAGGATTAAGCCAATGGAAAGTAAGCTGGGAGCATGTCTTATCAGAACTAACGCCGCAATATTGCCAGAGGAGGGAAAAGGCTGAAAATGGCGATAAGACAGGTATCGCGGTACCTCCCGCAGTGGTTCACGTAGCTGGTCTGAAACTGTCGGCGGGACGACTGGTCTCGATCGTGAGTGTCCTCAGTGAGGCGATCGTATGCTGATTGTCATCGAACACCGAGACCGACTGATATGGTTGTGATTTGATCAAAGTAAGCAGATGAGTTATGGACAAGATCCGCTCTATCTGTAAACTCTTTAGGCTTCATTAGCGGCGCCGGCCTCTGCTCTCCACCCATACAGGGACGTTCAACATGGGGGGTGGCACCCCGCCGATCACAGAGTATCAGCTACCCGGCTTAAAATACTGCAAAATAAAATTTGATCTGTGACAAAGTCGGAACGCTAAGCCAAATTCAACAAAATCAATTCATGTCACCAGAAATTGAATTGGGCGTTGTATGCTGGTCAAACGTTGATGAAAATATGAGAATGAAGTGGAATCCTCGGTGGCTGAGTGGGTCAGATCACTGACTTTGTGTGATGGCGATTAGGTGCCTCACTCTGGCAGTGTGAGTTCGAATCTCTGCTTGACTCAACCTAAAGACTAAAATCTGTACTTTAATAAGAAAGTGTTATCCCAAATAGACTAGACCACTTTCTAAGTGCGTTTTTCTTCTTTATGTATTATTTCTTATTTAATGATTATTATTTAAATAAGTGACCTAGTTAGAAACGTATTTCAGATTTAGCACGGCTTGTCAGCTTGTGGCATGAAAGTCCAAAGTGATGCAGGTCTTCGACGTTTATCACTAATAATTGTGGGTTCCAGCCCGGCTCGCCCTGATTATGTTTCTAGGTTTGTCGGCACCATACCCGTGCTCGTGGGTTCCACCGAAGTGGTAAACGCCTGAGACGTAAATCACTTCGGCTTTCCTCCCACATGAAGCTGACACGCCGTGATATGACTGGAATACTGTTAAAAGCGGCGTTGCAACTCATTCACTCACTAAGACATTAACGCTTTCGTAAAATACACGAGCGGAGGTATGAGAAGGAAAGAACAAGAATCATAATATGGACAAATGGGGGTCAGTGGCCCCTGAAAATGTTATGAAGGGGTGGGATAAGAGGTTTTTTTGGCCAGCTAGCAACGTAAAGTTTTTAAGTTTGAGAATTAACCATGAAATATTATTAAGTTTGACGTCTAAACATTTTCATTTCTATCACTAACAAGTTTTGTATTTATTACGTAAAAAAAATACTTCCTCGAAACTAAGAATTATCAACAGTTTCGTAAATCTTTCTAAAATATCCAAACAATTTGCGAACACGTTGTGTCATATATGACGTATGTTATTGAAAGTGTGATCATTGATACTTGAATGTCTCGCTTCAATTATAAAGGATCGCTTACATTTTGTATGACAGAGACACGAGGATAAATACCTGGCCACTATTGAAGTGTTACACACAGGCAAGTATTGATAACGCTACCTGTTTACATCATCACAAACATTTATGTCAGCCGTGATGGCGGTTAACGTATGAGTGCACACATTAACATCACAATGCTGAATGACAGTATCGGATTTGTATACTAATGTGTTTCCTGGCCATGCTAACACGCTACAACCAGCTCACATCAACAACAACCCGCTTCTTTCCTCCTCACAGTATATCAAATTACAATAAAGTCCTGTTATCAGCATCAGTGATCAAATAACTATTTTCCCTATGCATGAATCAGCGTTTTCCTAACTTCCTCGTGAGGAAAATTGTTATTTTTCTTAAAATGTTATGACAGCTCTTTTTATAAATGAGAAGTTTATTATGTTTACTTTATCATAACGGGTGGTCCAGTACACCAATCTTGCTCGAGTGAACGCGATGCTTCTCTAGATCCTGGATACTGGTTAGAAACCCATATTCGTCCGTATTATTACTATCAAGTCAAGATAAATATCTACGACAGTGTAGCATAACTGTTAAAGGGTAGATTTTACTAAAACAGGTATTTGATTTTCAAATGTTTCTAGGTGAAGTGAAATGAGGTTTAACGTCGCGTCCAAGATTATTGCACTTATATAGCGACGTGCATGCACGTGTATATGTGTGTGTGTGGCTGCTTGTACTAGTCCGGACTGATGCCGATATATAGTGCTAGCACACTGAGATACCATGCCGCAGTTTAACATGAATACCCCACTCAGACACAGTATACTGACTCCGAGCCGACCAGTCCTTGTTTTAGCCCCTTAATGCCGAGCGCCAGACAGGGTACTAACAAGTACCATCTTTTAACGTCTTTTGGTATGACGCGGCTGGGGACCGAACCCCGGACCTTCCGCTCTCCGGGCGGACGCTCTACCATTAGACCACGGAGGCGGTCCCAAATGTTTCAACATACTAATTTTAAGGTTAGCGGGTATGGTTCAAGCAGGCTTGGCTATATTTTGCAATGTCATTCCAGAGGACACCAATCATGGGATTCACACATTACTATTTGGGTAGTTAAACCGATTGTGAGACGTGACGAGTGACCGCTTTCATTACAATGCTAAGCAGCAAATCTTTCACCCGAACAAATCTTGGAATTGTAAGTAAAAGGAATGCAACCATTTGGTGGACAGTTCATCCCCCGTCCATCTTGAAAGTGAAGAAAGAAAATCTACTGACTGACAGTCATATAAAATACTTCATAAGTCCCTAACTTTAGATTTGCCTGTTCTACACTCCCGGGCAAAAGTATACACCCATGTTTGATGGTGGCTAAAAATGAAACAAACAAGAAAATCTACCCGTAAAGATCCGGGGTATAAGAGGTCTTCAGCAACCCATGTTTGCTGTAAGAGGTGACTATGCTTGTCGTAAGAGGTGACTAACGGGATCAGGTGGTCAGGCTCGCTGACTTGGTTGATGCATGTCATCGTATCCCTATTGCGTGGATCGATGCTCATGATATCATTCACTGGATTGTCTGGTCTAGACTTGATTATTTACAGACCCCCGTCATATAGCTGGAATAATGCAGAGTGCGGCGTTAAACAACAAACCAACCAACCAACCAACCAACTTGGAACCCCGGGTTCGATTCTCACACTCGTACAGTGAGCCCATTCCTGGTGCCCGCTCGCTGATATTGTTGGAATAAAATAACAGTATGTGACGGTGTCTAAAGATGAAACAAACAAGAAAATGTTTTTTCGATGGTGATGTTTTTTTAAACGGGTGTCATAGTTGTGTTTTGGACCTTACATTTGCAGTGTTTCGGCGACTGTTTTCAGCTTTGTAACTTTTTTATACCGTTTGTAAATTGTTTGTTCAAATGTATACATTCTTTTACCCGGTATTTTAGTTGCGTTAAAAAACAAATACTTTTCCAGGAATTATGAAGAAATACATTGGTCGTTGAGGAATATAAAACTGTGTTTCAGGACATCACTCAATAAGACTACACAAATATCTCTAACGATGGCATTTACCTGACAACAGGTCCTGACTGAGGTATGAACGTGACGTGTTACAGGTGAAAACTACCCAGGGTTTATTTCCATACCGAGGCATCGAACGTGATATAGACTTCATTTTTATAATCTCAGATTTAACATCTGAATGTGTGATTTAATGAGATCATGCCATTTGAATTCTAATAAATTCGCGAACAGGAAGCACCTGAAATCTTTTGATAAGGCAAAGAGGCGCGGGGGCAAACCCAATTTGGGGGCGAGAACATGACAATAGGCCGAGTAAACAGCGAAACTGAAAGTAAACAGGAGGAAAAGAGAAGGGTGTTTTCTCTACCCCAGACAGACGGGTCAGACACCCAGGAAGAGACCGGGTAGCCACTCGAGGTCAATGGAGAGGTCAGAGGTCAAGCATTCCGGAAGCGGGATTTGTGGAAGGTCAAAGATAACTTGTTGATCGATCAGGAATGTGCTTTGATATGATCAAGATAACAATAGCTACTGACTATTCAAGAGCTAGGGCAATAATATTGTTATCAATTTTATTTGAATTGTAGCACAGTTGGAAACCTTTCTCCAACAAATGTAATGTTTCTTCTCAAAACATGTTTTCTGAAATGTCTTATGGTAAAGTGAAGTTATGTTCCAGAGTATAGTGTCCACAATTTGTCTGAGTCAAGATGTTGGTGTAAGTGTTGTGTATGAAGCCGATGCTATACATGTCTGTATGTCTGTATAACAGGTGTCATCATTATTGATATGCACCACAAATATTGACATATGAGACGTTTGTTGATTTGAACTTTACAGGACGGCCAATATTTCCAAGCCCGGGTCTCAGCATTTTTAAGTGAGTGAGCGAGTTTGGTTTAAAGCCGCTTTAAGCAGTATTAGTTAGGGAGTCAGTTACCTAACTACAGATTAACGAGTGCTCAGAAAGAGGCAAGACAGTCACAGCAAATTTGGTTCAATTTGTTGAAGCACGACTTTGTTAGTCTGTTTTCTGAAATGTTATGATATGTTTCAGCCTAGCAGTTTACCCTAGTTACACAGAGATAATGACTCAGTTTCACACATGGCATGCCATGTAATAATAAAGTAGGGTCCATCTTTAAGTCGCCTCCAGCGACAAGCAATGGGCTGCCGTAATCCGTCTTCACCCAATGACATATATACTACTAAAAAAAAACCTAAAAAAACCATGCAGCTCCATTCTATTGTCATCCCCTTTTCAGCTCTAGCAGTCTGTATTCATCCCCTTTTCAGCTCTAGCAGTCTGTATTCATCCCCTTTTCAGCTCTCGCAGCCTGTATTCATCCCCTTTTCAGTTTATTAAGAGACTTGGGGGCTTCTTAATACTCGAGGGGTTTCTTTATAGAATTATATTTGTTTCAACTCGTACATAACTTTATTTGGGGGACTATAAGCAAGTCTGGGGCGCCCGGCCATACTGACACTGATGTATTGGAGCTACGGGTTCTGAGCGGAAGTCTTCCCTGTTGATAGAGGAAAATATTTGATGGTGATAAATTCATTACTATAAATGGTTATTTTCAACATAATAACTGCTCGGCGACATCCTGCCACAAGTTTTAAATCAAAGAAATATGGATTCATCATTTATTTTTGCTTTTGTCCATTATCATCTTGGGAGTATTTATAGAAAGGATGTAAGGTAATCCATATACCAATGCATCTATATGCGTACATTTAAAGATGTTTCGGTGCATCTAAAGGGTAGTTAGATAAGGTGAGTGAGTGAGTGAGTTGGGTTTAACGCCGCTTTTAACAGTATTCCAGTTTTATCGCGGCGTGTCAGCTTAATGTGGGAGGAAAGCCCGAAGTGATGCAAGTCTCAGACGTTTACCACTTCGGTGAAACCCACGAGCATGGGTATGGTGCTGACAAACCTAGAAACATAATTGGGGCGAACCGGGACTCGAATCCACAATCATAGGTTTCTGGCGTGCCCAAGGGACGCAACTCTGCACAGCGAATCGCAGCGCCTTAGAAGACAGGGCCACCCGTGCCTCCCCTCATATAAGGAATGTAATGATAAATCGAACTATCGATGCATCGCAATTAGTCATGATAGGACGAGTTAAGACAACAACGATGGCATGCTACGTTACCGAATCTCGATGTCATCCATCGACCTAGTGTTTGTTTGTTTGTTGTTTAACGCCGCACTCAGCAATATTCCAGATATATGAAGACGGTCAGTAAATAATCGAGTATGGACCAGACAACCCAGTGATTGACATCATGAGCATCGATCCAAGTAATTAGGATGCGATGACATGCATTAACCTTGTCAGCGAGCATGACCACCCGATCCCGTTAGTCGCCTCTTACGACAAGCATACCGGTGTAGTCGCCATTTACGACAAGCATGCATGGGTTGCTGAAGACCTATTCTACCCCGGATCTTCTCGGGTTCTATGGACCTAGTAAATAGGAAAACACTGTTGGTCAAGTTTCATTAGTTTGGATTCAAAATATTTCTATCTTGAAATTACGACGTGTATCCCTCATGGTCTCCATGGACGGTGAGTTACAAACAGTTGACGTTAAGCATTATTGGGGAACAAACAGTTGACGTTAAGCATTACTGGGGAACAAACAGTTGACGTTAAGCATTATTGGGGAACAAACAGTTGACGTTAAGCATTATTGGGGAACAAACAGTTGACGTTAAGTATTATTGGGGAACACCTTCATAATTATATTCCAAACATTGACCCAGTTTTTACGCATTATCACATGCAGGTATGCCACCCCGTGAAACCTGACCGTTGGAATATTTGAAATGTCTGGTCTTGTGAAGTGACTCCCCTTGGGACGATCTATAGCCTGTAATGTGATACTGCTTGAGAAACACCACCACTTGACTCCTGTCTATCACGGCCAATTACCAGCTGTAACCACACGACTGTTGCAGTGTCACGGGGATCTGCTACTTGTGTGGTACCCCCTACCCCAAAAACCCGACCCTGCCTCTGGTGGTACCCCCAACCCTGAACAACCGACCCTACCCACCCCAAGCCCCGGCACCTACCTACCTCCAGCAGCACCTAACCCTACCTCTTATGAAATACCCCCAACCCCGAACTACCGACCCTGCTCATTCAATACATTCCATCTCGCAGAAAAAGCCTTGATACTCTTTGTTTTTCTGATCCGTGAGATCCGGGGTAGAATAGGTCTTCAGCAACCCATGCTTGCCGTAAAAGGCGACTATGCTTGTCGTAAGAGGCTAGGCGACTAACGGGATTGGATGGTCAGGCTCGCTGACTTGATACATGTCATCGTATCCCAATTGCGTGGATCGATGCTCATGAGGTCAATCACTGGATTGTCTGGTCCAGACTCGATTATTTACAGACCGCCGTCATATAACTGAAATATTGCCTCGTTAAACAACAAACAAACAAACTTTGGTTTTTTTCTGAAACGTATAGATTGTTTGTGTATTCATTTACTGGCTACAGGAAAAGCAAAATCATGAACATCTTCAGTCCGAAAAGTGTTTTAGAATATTATTACGTTTTCAAGTGTATATTTGCTTCGCATCGGTCGGAATTACTAACTTGATTATTCTTGAACTTAGCATTACGATAATGATGTTATGTGACACCGGGCTCGAATCCCGGCAATAGTATTATAGGTACAAGTACAGTACACACACAGTGAAATCACTGTACGGTTGTTAAAAAACTGCGTCACACTCAGAGAAAGCTGTGCGTATATTTGTAGGATAATATGAATAGTCATTATAATTATGTTCGTTTATGAAACACAGGAGGATGAGGAACTACGGTGGCTCATAAGGGACATGGAGTCTGTTTTTCAATATTTTGATATTTCACATACTGTTATCATAACCTTTACCACTTTAACACGATTTGTCATACAAGTATGTGATAAATCATGTATAAACTAGATATTGAATCGCTGGAAAGTGAAGCGAAAATGTCAAAAACTAAAATGAAAATGTCAAAAACAAAAACGAAAAGGTAAAAAACTAAAATTAAAATGTCAATAATAAAAACGAAAATGTCAAAAACAAAAGCGAAAATGTCAAAAACTAAAATAAAAATACAGAAAAGTATTTCCACCGCGGTGGAAATTTTTGCTTTTGTTTTTGACATTTTCGTTTTTGTTTTTGACATTTTCGTTTTAGTTTTTGACATTTTCGTTTTTTGACATTTTCGCTTCACATTTCAGCGATTCAATAGCTGCTTGAAAGTACATTTTCCATGTTTTCGGTTGTTATTATACATGATTTATCACATATTTGTATGACAAATTGTGTTAATTTGAAAAAAGGTTACGATAAAAGTAAGTGATATATCAAAATATTGAAAATACGGGCCACCGTAAGGAACACACGAGGACGTGTACCGATAGCCTCCATTGGGCGTGATGTCACCTGTCCGCGCTTCCTTTTGAAACTATACGCCAAGCCCTCCTGTGGGCCGAAAAATGACGTATGGATAATTGTGATTAAAAGACTCGAAATTGATAGGTTGAAAGTTTGTTTATCGCCCTTGGGACACAGCCACACATTACGGTCACAGTGGCATGGCGCCGCCGTTGTGTTTTCCTTCCAACTTTCTACATTGATATGTAACTCCTGGACCTGAGGCGGCACGGACGGAGGAATTAGCCATGATTTAATCCCATAGAAACCGATAATGGTCCTCTATATGTTAATCAATTTTCTTTTTCAAAAGTAAAGATGTTACGGTGTTTAACCTTGTCTTATATGGGTGGGTAAAGATATGACAGATGGTGTGTGGGATGTTTCTATGCTGGTTGAGTGGGTGAGATATTTATTCGACGAGTTGGTGCTAAGAGTTGGTTGGTTGGTTGGTTTGTTGTTTAACGCCGCACTTAGCAATATTCCAGCTATATGACGGCGGTCTGTAAATAATCGAGTCTGGACCAGACAATCCAGTGATTGATATAATGAGCATCGATCCACGCAATTGGGATCGATGACATGCATCAACCAAGTCAGCGAGCCTGATCACCCGATCCCGTTAGTCGCCTTTTACGACAAGCATAGTCACCTTTTACGGCAACCATGGGTTGCTGAAGACCTATTCTTTCCCGGAATCTGCACGGGTCTGGTGCTTAGAGTGGCGGCTGATGTTGATGGGGTGTTCATTGTGGGTAGTGTCGATTGGGATCTCTCCCTAAAGGGGGTATCGATGCGTATAGCGTAAACTGAGTATAAACGTCCAGTTTCTGGAATTCCAGGAATTCCGGAGTTACATTTTGGCTGGGCTAACGAGTCTAGGCATAGTCTAATCAAAACCGCGAAACGAACGAGACATCCGGTTTGTAAACAACATGGATTTCAACGTGCAGATTTCGGTCGAATCCAGGATTTTCAAGGCATGTGGGAAAAAAACCCAGTGTCGACAGATATATTGCAAATCTTTTCATGTTTTTAATCAAGGTGCTCAAGTGATTTGGTGCACTTCGCGAAGTAAGACCCGTTTTATTACATTATAACTCTTGATTATCGATCAGATCGTCTTTACTGTGCGCCGTCATTTTTGTTTGAAGCACATGCAAGTGATATGTGAGATGGAATCTGATTGGTCAGTAGTAGGAACATAGAAGGGACATAACTCTTGATAGCCACTGGTGGCGCTACGATCGAGTGTGGAAATTCCAGTCGAGTTCGGCAAGGGTGGAAACTGGACCTTTAAGGTAAGTTAACTCCCTTGCCTCTGAAAGATGGTGTGCTTACCTTTTAGTGTGGAAGCAGTGTATAGGATCGGGTGGGATGCTTCCTTTAAGAGCATTAAGTGGGTGTGCTAACCTTTATGTGTGGATTATATGAATAGGATCGAGTTAGGTGCCTACCTTTAAGTGTGGATTATATCAATAGGATCGAGTTAGGTGCTTACCTTTAAGTGTGGATTATATCAATAGGATAGAGTTAGGTGCTTACCTTTAAGTGTGAATTATATGAATAGGATCGAGTTAGGTGCTTACCTTTAAGTGTGGTTTATATCAATAGGATCGAGTTAGGTGCTTACCTTTAAGTGTGGATTATATCAATAGGATAGAGTTAGGTGCTTACCTTTAAGTGTGAATTATATGAATAGGATCGAGTTAGGTGCTTACCTTTAAGTGTGGTTTATATCAATGATCGAGTTAGGTGCTTACCTTTAAGTGTGGATTATATCAATAGGATCGAGTTAGGTGCTTACCTTTAAGTGTGGATTATATCAATAGGATCGAGTTAGGTGCTTACCTTTAAGTGTGGATTATATCAATAGGATCGAGTTAGGTGCTTACCTTTAAGTGTGAATTATATGAATAGGATCGAGTTAGGTGCTTACAGACAGGCAGGCATCAGAGTAACAAAATGCTGATCTGACACATCCACAGTCTCAGTCGCACTTCACAAACATGCCCCTTAACAATAAAACATATATATCCCCTTCTGAAATTCTTTCTGATACGAGTGACGATCGTGCAACACGGATGAAACTTAACCTTGCACAAATACATTAACCATTAAGATCCTGGAGTGGTGCTTCGTTATCTGGATATCTGAGTATACATAAACGAGGGTCATGACGAGTATACTGTTTAGAGTACTACAACTATACAAATAAAACTATCGTGAACGTATCGTTAAATTTGTAGCGAATAAAAGATTAACGTAAAATGTCTACAAAAAATGCTTAGCGTAAATTAAAACTTTACTGTTCATCATAATCGTGCTAACATCTCACAAATGTCGTTTTTATAACTCTAAAAAGTGTTATAGATCTAAAAAAGGATTCAATGTTTCGTGTTTCCAAAACACGAATTACAGTAATGAAAAGAAAAAGAACCAGACAGAACCAGTTTTCCTACAGACTGACGATCCGACTTCGCATAGAGATGATTTCGCATTTTAGATTCAACTTGACAGCTTGTCCTCTTTTTTCCTTTTTTTACTGACAATGCCTAAAAATTTACTGACAACCAGAAGGTCACAAATAATTCTGACTCCTGACGTGTGACCTCCCCCCTCCGGGCCCTCACAAACACATGCATCACATTATCTGGAATAAAGATGAAGACTGTCGCACTGAAGCAAGATGTGTCAACAGGCTGTAACTCTGTATCTGTTACTGGTAGACTAAAAAATAAAAGTTACGTGAATGCAAACACGTCTTGAATAGAAGAGTATACCTCGGATATTTGATATTTGTTAACCACTTCAGATTGCCTGTAATCGCCGCGCGTCGGGTTCTCGGAGGTCAGAATGCCACTTGAAGCTCTTCAGCACAAGAACAAACATAACTCACCTAATGATTCTACCTGTTCCAGGAAAGCTTTTTAATTTTTAAATTTTGTGACAGTGATACCCTTGCATGGTGCAACGTATCTTCAGATTTTAGGTCTCGTGAAACGAGATCTGCTGTCACTCGGTGTCACACTTGAGGGAGGCTATGTTAGACAATCGGCATATATTTAGGTGTCAAAAGTCGAGGCTGGTGCGACATCTCGGGCTGTGTACAGCATTAGTTGTACTCTAACTGATATCTGAAACCTATCACCGAAATACACCATGCAGTGAGTTTGGGCGATTCGCTTTGTGTTCATGAACTTCGCGAAAACACTCATCTGGGCATGGTCATCCTCGGTTACCAGGGGTATTGTATTCAGCTTCGTATAATAGCCCTTGTTTCCGGGATAGGTTGCAGTACCCGTTGGTACCACGATACGATCCGACAATCCATATATTTAGCCTTGTCTTCTAAATGGAGGAGATTGTCAAATTCTCATACACTTGCGAGTTTCTTGAATGGAATTGATTTTGTCTTTCCAGTTTCATAATAGTCAGCGACCCCGTTGGGACAGCGTAGATCGTTACTCACAATATCAGTCACTGGATTGTCCAGACATTATTTAGAGTGTAAAAATACTGGTAAGTTCGGCGCTTGACAACAAACAAACAATGTATTGTAAACAGGTTGATTTAGAATATGACTACGTCTCCTCGATTAGTCATCGACGCCGTCGTATAGCTGGAATGTTGCCAAGTTCGGAATTAAACAACAATATCAATAACCCCTGTGGTTCTCTGTCTGCAACATAACTACACACTGACATTAAACACCTAGACATGACACAAAGTGAAGCATAATGTGAATTGTGACAACTATATGTAACATATATCCACACATCTTTGAACGACCAGTGAAGATCCTGGGTAGAATAGGTCTTCAGTAACCTATGCTTGCCGTAAGGGGCGACAAGCGGGATCGGGTGGTCAGGCTCGCTGACTTGGTTGACGCATGTCATCGTATCCCAATTTGCGTTGATCGATGCTCATGATATCAATCACTGGATTGTCTGGTCCAGACTCGATTATTTATAGACCGCCGTCATATAGCTGGAATATTGCTGATTGGGGCGTTAAACAACAAACAAATGAAAATGTCTTTGAACCGAGTATGGATTTACACCGCTTTTAGCAATGTTTCTGCCATTTCAAGGCGGACTACACCAAATATGGGCTTCACATATTATACCAAAACATCATTTTAAGATGAAGGTCAATATTTTTTTGAAAACAAACGTACAATAATCTTCATAGCATACAAACCAACAAAACAGAAAATGTACTCAATTCTATTTTCAAAGCAGTTTGAATGGCGATAGGAACCAATGCTCCATTGTATTTCTTCACCTCATCACGACCAGGTTATCTTTGGCCCTTAAATCCATGATCAAATGAACGGATATCTATTAAGGGTAGACTTCTGTGAATTTGTCACGATTCGCTGTGACGCTGTCAAAGACGGTGTCCACAGAAGCATCAGGTGTGGGGTGTAGATGGTATGTACGTCAATACAAGCATACAAAACAACCACAGCGGTACTGATACAATGACGACAATCAGCATCAGATTCAGCCCAAGTTTATGATTGTACACACACCCGACACATACACTTACCCTTACCCCACCCTACCCTCCATGGCCACCCCTCTCCCACCATCACACTGACAATCAAAAACTGACCAAACAAACCACCCCATCCTTAATGCCGTGCACACTGACCCAGCCCACGGAAATATACGAGAACAGGACAATAATAACGGTATTTGTTTATAGGAGGTGTGGGCAACAAATCGACCAGGTGTCCAGTTTCCGTAATTGCACTCCTTATTCACAAATCGAGGATATTTGACGTCACCCTCCGTCCGTTCCTCACCCCACCCTTCCCCAAATCTCGACCGTGCCGCCCACCCTATCAACACGGTGTCTCATGGCCGCGGTGCTGGGGTAGAGACGGCACCAATTACTGGCGTCCATACCCGCCCTCCGCACTGAAGTTGTTTACCCGGGCCTAGGGTCTGCACGCCACTTGACACAGGTACTTCATAATAACATCATGTCTACTCATATCCCGTATATTTGAAGCAGGAGCGTGAGTGAGTCAACAGATTTGGTCAATCTGTAGATTTACATATACTTCGAAAGAGCAATGTTCAATAATTGATCCGACCTTCCTGGCGCCCTGGTCTAGAGGCGAGTCTCATCGCCCGTAGGGGTTACACGGTACATAAGCAGGTGGGAACATGGACTTGTGATTAATAAGGAGAAATTAATTCAAGAAACGGGTTAAACCAACGTTTTTTAATATAAAAAATAATGGTGTATTCTCAAACTGGATATTCATAGATCGGCGCAAACTATGTGTCAGATGAGGTTAAACCGTTCATGACTCAACAAGTACGGCTCCATTTTATCATTTGTTTTGAAGTTCGTTTTGTGCCACAGCCTCTTAACATCAAAACAGCTCGACAACAATAACTGAAGGGGCCCCTCCCTGGCAACAACACCTTGTCCTGACAACGAAACAAACAACACGCCACTGGGACTCTGATACCACTGAAAGACATATCTTCTCAACAACAGAAGACCGTCACGTTCAAACATGACGCCATATCTTACAAACAAGTCAGTTCCCAAGCTGCTTTTGCTAAGTTTTCGTACAATACGCATTGTTTCGTTCAGATAGGCTTGGAAAACATTGATCAATGTGACTGAGGAGGTCCCATCACGTATACAAACTATTTTCGTAACTGAAATCTACGAGTTCGAATCCAAATAAACATACACATCAGTCGGATAAGGAGGGTCATCGTCCAAACTTATATTTCACGAAAACGTGCAGCGAGGTCGTACGGAAGCCTTTTAGGGCCACTTGTTTAATTAAATTTCAAGATAGTAAGTTGAAGTTTCAAGATAAATACATTGAAAAATTGAAAAATCAACTTCTTATCTTGAAATTTTAACTTTGAATCTTGAAATTTCAACATAACATCCCTGAATATAAATTTCAAGATAATAAGTGGACATTTCTAGTTAATAAGTAAAACTTTCAAGATAATAAGTTGAAATTTCAAGATAATAAGTTGAAATCATAAACATTTCATCTTATTATCTTGAAATTTCAACATAGTATGTATCTTGAATTTAAACTTAGTATCTTGAAATTTAAACACAGCATCTTAAAATTTCAACTTAGTGTCTTGAAATTTCAATATAAAAAAAACAAAAGGCTCTCAAAGGCTTCCGTAAAGTGTTCTCCTTTAAAATGAGAATATGTATAAATAACTTCCAAAGTCTCCAATTTAAAACAGGTGCGTGCGTATGTGCGTGTGTGCGTGCCTGTGCGTGTGCGTCTGAACAAAACAAAACGCAACAAAACGCCATCTGATTTGAGTGTGTGAGTGAGTTGGGTTAAACGCGCGTTGAACACTACATATTTCAGAAAAATCACGACGTGTCAAGTTGACGTGGGAGCAAGGCCCAAAGTAACGCAAGTCGTTTACCACTTTGGTGAAACCTACGGGTACGGTGCTGACAAACCTAGAAACAAAATCAGGACGAATCGGGGAATGGAACCCTTAAGTCCCTGACAGCCTAACGAGCCTTAGACCATTGGGCCACCTGTGTCTCTGTGTGGATTGACTGACTGACTGAATATGGTTTTACGCCGCTTTTAGCAATATTACAGCAATATCACGGCAGGGGACACCAGAAATGGGCTTCACACATTTTACCCATGTCGGGAATCGAACCCGGGTCTTCGACGTGACGAGCGAACGCTTGAACCACTGGCCTACCCGACCGCCCCTCTGTGTGGATTGAAATGTATGAGACAAATTCAGGTTAGTAAATAGTCCCGAGTGTCGTTTACGAAGAAACATATTTCACATTTTAAATCATTTCGAAACGCAAGCAGGAATAACCCTTTGCCCTTAAATGAACACGTGTATTCAAATTGTCAGACTCGCTAGTCCATAAATATCCTAGGTTACACTTTTGTTCAAACAAACAAGGGCACGCTCACACACCGCATCCCTCTCTGAGGGGGCGCTTCCCTTATGAACATGCTCGTGTATATATATTCCATGTATGAATTCATATGCCGTGACATTGCATACACGTGTTCGCTTACAGTAATACCGGTGGGTGTATAGTAATAAAATCTGATGACACGCTTTATGAATTTTGGGACCGTGTTAGACTAACATCTAGTCTCTGAAATGAACATATCGTACATAAAACAACAGTTGTTCAGTTATCTTAATAAAAATATAATAAAAAGGAGCCCAGTGACTCTCTTCATTTCCTGATACTGCAGTGATCTAGACTTGCATGGGCTGTATTTGATATATATTTGTATCAGGGTCTGTAAGACAGCCTAGGACCGTGTGTGTGAACCAGTTTTAGAGAAACCTGGCAGTATGTTTCAAGCTTAGATATATTTGTCATTACGAATGTATTTATATGTAAATGACACAAACGAGCTACAGCTAATTGTAGTCCCCATGATATTATCAATGAAAGATCAAAGGTGGGCGTGTTTTTCGTGACATTTTCGATTGGATAAAGCTTTCCTATACAAGATATGTCTTGATTGCGTCGATAAGCTATTTAACCACTTCCAATTGGTTTAATATTTGTTTCCCAGTCTTCCTTTCTAAAGCCGTTTTAGCACAGTCTATTTTTAACCGCTAAATATATAGGGAGTGTCCTGTGTCAAACGTCCGATATCACAGCTGAAGGACTGGCAACTATTTCTGCAGCTCTTTAATATGGACCATGCTTCACAGACTATTTCCAGTCCAGGACTTGACGATTTGATATGAGCCATCTGCGTAAGTGAATTTGCAATTAAGGTGATATTCGTGTTTTTAATCCAAATTAGGGGCGGTCAGGTAGCCTGGTGATGAAAGCGTTCACTCGTCACGCCGAATACCCGGGTTCGATTCTCGACATGGGTATAATGTGTGAAGCCCATTTCTGGTGTCCCCCGCCGTGATATTGCTGGAATATTGCTAAAAGCGACGTAAAACCATACTCACTCACTAATGTCCAAATTTGATAAACAAGAAGGTTTCGATCCATGAGAGACTCGAATCGAGTGAGTGAGTGAATTGGGTTTAACATCTTTCAAGTTATATAACGGCGTGTCAGCTGGATCTGGGAGGAAAGCCCGAATTGATCGAATCCATGCAGGTCTCAGACCTTTACCACACTTGGGAAAAAAATCAGCGCAACCGAACATGTCCAAGGGACGCCTTAGATACCAGTCCAAATTGCAGGGTATTCCATTTACACAATCATGGTCTTTCTAACGTATAGCTACATATGTGAACAGGGAATATATATACTGTTTAGAATGTAGTGTTCCCTGTGCAAACTCAGCATTAGCTTGAAGCTCTAGTAAAATCACTAACATGTCGGCTATATATATTATGTGTTGACACTCCAGCCTACATGTCAGTGATTTTACAAGAGCTTCAAGCTAACGCTGAATCTGCACGGGGAACACTACACTCTAAACAGAGAAGAATGGTAAGACAGTATAGTGAAACAGACACTGTACCTTATGGTTCAGGCCTTGTCTGCGTCCCACATATTCCCCTCTGACCAGCGTCCAGGGGGACTAAGGGGATCAGCGCTCTTGTTTGTTTATCAGCTGCCCCCTCATCGGGGGATCAGCCGCCGCTACTTGAGAGGTGCCACAAACAAATGCTCCTGTAAACAGCTCTTGATCAGCTGCCCGTGTTGGCGTCACTGCACCATACTAACCTACTAATTCACGGTTATCGATTATTAGAATTCATTCTGTGTATATGCATTTTCAATCGCTAAACATATCTATATTTGAATCGTTGCCTCTTTACTGAGAAATAACGGCTGGGGTACGGATTAACACAGGTAGTAGTAGTAGTAGTAGTAGTAGTAGTAGTAGTAGTAGTAGTTGGTCGCCTCTTACGACAAGCATAGTCGCCTCTTACGACAAGCAAAGACACCTCTTGCGACAAGCATAGTCGCCTTTCACGGCAAGCATAGGAATAGGTCTTCAGCAACCCGACTATGCTTGCCCTAAAAGGCGACTATGCTTGTCGTAAGAGTTGAATAACGGGATCGGGTGGCCAGGCTCGCTGACTTGGTTGATGCACGTCATCGTATCCAAATTGCGTGGATCGATGCTCATGATGTCAGTCACTGGATTGTCTGGTCCAGACTCGATTATTTACAGACCGCCGTCATATAACTGGAATATTGCTGAGTGTGGTGTATAACAACAAACAAACAAAGTAGCAGCAGTAGCAGTAGTTGTAGTAGCATTAGTGGTAGGAGAAGTGGCAGCAGTAGTAGTAGTTGTTGTAGTAGTTGTAGTAGTAGTAGCAGCAGCAGCAGTAGCAACAGCAGCAGCATAAGTGGTAGTTGTTGTTGTTGAAGCAGTAGCAGCAGTAGTAGTAGTAGTTGTAGTAGTAGCAGCAGCAGCATAAGTAGTAGTTGTTGTTGAAGCAGTAGCAAAAGTAGTAGTTGATGTAGTAGCTGTAGCAGCAGTAGTAGTAGTAGTAGTAGTAGTAGCAGCAGCAGCAGCAGCAACAGCAGTCGCGGCAGTTGTAGTAGTTTCAAGGAGTAATAGGGCCATATCTATTTATTACTGTACAACATTTCAATATATGTACAAGTCGTTAGAACGGGGCTTTGTCGGGGAGATCCCTTCGCCCGGGATAACAGGATTTCACCAAATTAGTTTTGTTTAGCACCAGCCAGTCCACGACATTGTTTGGTCAAGACCACGGTAGCACCGACAGGTGGTGTTTGTTGTCACGCTCGTCTAGGACACTGGTGGACGGCTCGGCTTAGAAGACTCATAAAATATCATCCTCGCCAAAATCAAAATCTCTTTGTTCTTCTGTTGATGTTTACTCACACTGAGGGGATGAGTGAGGCACCGAGGTCATCCCCATATGTGACGTCATAGACATAGTCTTATACTTCTCTTCATCGAAAACACCTCATTAAAAAGGCATACACATTTCATTTTATCTATAATGGTTTTATGGCGAAATTTATTAACCTGATATTTCAAAATGACTTTGTACATTGAGTAGTGAGGTCACCATGCCACTGCGTTGTAAGCACATGATTCGCAAATAAATCAGTTTAAGTTAGTTTTGTTTGTTGTAAGACGCAGCACTCGTAAATAATCGAGGCAAACCAGTGATTGATATTATGAGCAATGACCCACGTCGGAGTACGGTGACACAGTCCACAAAGCCACTGAGCCAGATAACTTGATCCATTTAGTTGCCTCGTACGGTGAGCTGAAATTGGGTTTAACGTCGCGACCAAGATTATTGCACTTATATAGCGAGGTGCATGCACGTTTGTATGTGGGTGTGTGGGTGTGTGGCTGCTTGTACTAGTCCGGACTGATGCCGATTTATAGTGCTAGCCCACTGAGATACAATGCCGCAGTTTAACATGAATACCCCACTCAGACAGAGTATACTGACTCCGAGCCGACCAGTCCTTGTTTTAGCCCCTTAATGCCGAGCGCCAGACAGGGTAACAAAAAGTACCATCTTTTAACGTCTTTTGGTATGACGCGGCCGGGGATCGAACCCCGGGCCTTCCGCTCTCCGGGCGGACGCTCTACCACTAGACCACGGAGGCGGTCCGTTGCCTCTTACGACTATCATAGTTTGCTAAGGCTCTATTCTAACCTGGAATCCCCGTGAGATTTTACATCACACAGTGAATGGGTACTTAACGCCGCAGTCAGCGATCTTCCAGCCACGTCACGGAGACCTGTAAATAATTGAGTAAAAACATGAGCCGCTTGGTCTCTACTCCACCGCGTTACGAGTAATCACCCAAATAGCACCAGACAATCCAATCCCCAAAAAGGTCTTCTTACGACCTCAAACCTCCGTACATCGCTTAGAGACCCGTAAAGATGCGGGGAGAGAATAGGTTTTCAGCAACCCATGCTAGCCGTAAAGGGGACTAAGCTTGTCGTAAGAGGCGACTAACGGGATCGGGTGGTTAGGCTCGCTGACTTGGTTGATGCATTTAGTCGTTTCCCAATTGCGTTGATCGATGCTCACGGTTTCAGTCACTGGATTGTCTGGTCCAGACTAATATATACAGAACGCCGTCATAGAGCTGGATTAAAGCTGAATGCGGCGTAAAACGACAAACAAAGTGATGGTACCCAGGTCAAGAACATCCCCATCAGTTGCACGCGGAGATTACCTTCACTCTAAATCTATGTGTTCTAATATAGAACACTGGACGCGTCCATACGTTCTGCCACAGAATACGAATGTTCTAATTCGTGCAGCACGTGTTCTATTGCTGAACGCCTGTGATCTGATGAAGAACGCGTGTGTTCGCTCCTGGGAGAAGTCCATGCACATTAGCAGAGTTAATGTGCTGAATGCTGTTAGACAAATTTAAATTCGACCATCATATTTGTGTTTTCGGAATATTTATTTTTGAGAAGAAGAGAGGCTGGTAGATTGGTATGTCAAACAGAAAATGTGTATAAGAAGGGTTATATTTTGAGTTTGATGAATAATAAATAGTTTATAAACATGGCATACTTTGTGTTAATAATAACTCATATGTAGCCTGAATAAATACAACAAGAAACATTACTGAAATACAACTCATTGCTAATACATGGAAATAACTTGCTTGCATTGGGGACATTTACGTGTATCAGAACACTGGCATTCTGACGGCTAATTTTAGCTGGATCTTTAATGGGTGCTCTGGAACATATACGGTCTATTTGCTGAACGCCTGCGTTCTCTCCTAGAACGCATGTGTTCTGCTGTGTTCTATAATGTTATATGCGAGAACACGTGTTCCATTAATAGAACATCGGTGTTCTGTTTTTCTAACAAGCATTCAAAGCTGTCCATGCTCTGTGATTCACATCCGTTATGTGAGAAACTGGCGTGACGTCGCATGTATTTGGCGCTACAATTTCCTATGATCTGAGGTGTCTGTGGTAAGTATCCATCTAGGAATACTTTTGTTTCATATTTAATACGTACCTAAAATAATGTAATATTTCGGCGATATATTCATATGCTGATCCCAACGAAGTAAAACCGGCCCCTTACAAAACGCATAGCAGACGACATATTACTCGCCATTTTGACCGTCATTTCTGCCATTGTTCCACACGCTTTATTTATAAATTATGAGATGAAATTCCAATCCAAATTGCAAGTGTCACTATTTGAACGTTTCCGTTTATTTGAATGATGTTCAAATAAAATGAAAAATATTTCAGGTTCTATATGAATCGCCTGAAAGTGCGAAGCGGGCTACGTGCAACAAATCTCTGAACATCTAATTTGGGATCCGAGGGCATGATCAGCAAGCATCGACAATGCATCGAAATCAGCAGAGAGTAGTGTAAGTATGTAATGAACAAAAAGAACTAAACCTTCACAGGACATGTTTTTGGCTATTTTATGTGAAATATTTTAGAGAATCAGTCTTGTTGTTTCTATTTCAGGGTGCATTGCAGATAATCAGTACCATCCATGGAAATTATTGCACAGGGCACACGTCTACACAAAGGAGGAAAAGACACAAGGTTTTGCAGATCAAATAAGAAGGTACTTGTGTATATTTTGCTCTAACCTTTATCCAAGTAAGTGGTAACTTTGTTAGTCAAATGACATTTTTGGCAAAACATTTTGCAACCTATAAATAATGAAACAAATGTCACGGTAATCTTGGGTTTACTAACGAACATTTGTTAGAATGTCCTATGTAATATGTACGAGTTTGATAACTATATGACTATGATCAAATAAATGTTTTGTGTTGTAGGATGTTGGGGAGTCATATTTGACATGAAGTTTCCTGAAGCCTGCGATGGTCATGTCGCTGTTACGAACATCGTCCTTTGGGGATATTTACCCACAAGAAACATCTGCGAAGTACATGCGCTTGAAACTTAAGTTATCTTAAGTATGGAAGTATGCTTCAATTTGCTACACAACAGTTTGTAATGTTTCATGAAGAACTCTGACTCATAAGTGACTTGAATATCCATGATCATCCCAAACAAATATAATAAAGAATTCATGGTTGCAGTTCAGAATTTCGTCCGTGTGATTTTATGCCAGAGAATATGCATGGGTGTATGGTTTAAATTCTTACACCTTGAAAAACATCGGGTAAATTGTATTCGACACACACGATGAGTTGTCGTTTCAGTAATGTGGAAGTACGTGTCCGAGAACGTGTAGTGTTCTGAATCTCGGTCCAGAACACTTTACAGGCGTTCTAAAAGCGTTACATCGTCAGAACACGTTGAAGCGTTCTAAATATGTTTGTAGAACACTCCTGTTCTGGGTCGAGAACATCAACGTTCAGAATATTTTCAGAACACATGGACGCGTTCTAAAAGTGTTACATCCATGTGTTCTGTCTAGTGTTCAGAAGTGGAACACTTGGGTTTAGAGTGTTGATGCTGCATTGTCCCAAACACCAAGTTTAATATACAATCTCTCTCATCTTCAACATCAATTTCCGATAGTCTCTCCATGTAGTCATCTCTGCCCTAGAGAGAGGGACCGCCTCCGTGGTCTAATGGTAGAGCGTCCGCCCGGAGAGCGGAAGGTCCGGGGTTCTCTCCCCGACCGCGTCATACCAAAAGACGTTAAAAGAAGGCACTTGTTGTTACCCTGTCTGGCGCTCGGCATTAAGGGGCTAAAACAAGGACTGGTCGGCTCGGAGTCAGTATACTGTGTCTGAGTGAGCTATTCATGTTAAACTGCGGCATTGTATCTCAGTGACCTAGCACTATAAATCAGCATCAGTCCGGACTAGAACAAGCAGCCACATACACACACATACACGTGCACGCACGTCGCTATATAAGTGCAATAATCTTGGACGCGACGTTAAACCCTATTTCACCTCACCTCACCTAGAGAGAGGTGTAATTTATTAGTATCTTGTCCTACAGGCCGCTTTGTTGACAGAGAACGTTTATTTCCCGAGACGACCGTTTTAATGGGGAAATGTTCAGTGAGGACAGTGATGTTGATTTTGCGTATCTTGTACATCTGAGACCGGCTGGCATAAATTATACCCGTGACAGCAGAATGACTCCGTACAATCAGGGGTGAGTCGGCGGAGACTATAAAGACCCACCTTGGTAATAGGTTATTTTATCCTTTCAAATATGCGCCCCACATTTCACATACTCTTAGGAATCACGTTCTTCTATCGGCTCATATATATTTTGTATTATTTAATTTACTAAAACAAATAATGTGAGACAATGTTCGTATGATTCCGTGTTGGTATTCACATAATGGCTTGCACTCTATCTGGGTACATTTAGTACAAGAATATACGTAACCATACCTCTAAACCCTTGATCAATACACCGTCATTTATTCAAGGCAGGGATGATTATCCTATCTATATTTTTCGCGGTTTTATTATAGATTAATTGGCAATTATAGCATATTTACTCAAACCAAAATCATATCAAAATATATAGCGGTTTTTATTATAAATCACAGTCGTAGAAACTCTTCGATAAATGTTGTTGTTTTTATTTATCGAACGATGCTGAAAGACAGAGGACCTTTAACGAGACAAGCGTTTTCGGATTGTTTTTTAAAAGAGTTGTTTCCGTCCAGTACGTATCTTCTCGGCGTTTCAAGTATTTTAATGACACGGATACAAGTTCGATGAAGGGGAACATCTTAATTCGTTTAAGCCATCTTCCCTCTACGTGGGTCGATCGTTGCTTACAATATTAATCACTGGATAATCTGGTCCAGATTAGATTAGTAACAGGCCGCCGCAATGTAGCTTGACTTTTGCGTCAAACAAATTAATGATGTGCAAGAAAGACGTACCCATTTATTATGATAGAGAGTAGGGGGTCGCAGTTGTAAACACTGTAATAAAAGTATATATGATGATAGTAGTATGATACCAAATCCTGAACTGACTTATATCGCTTGAAATGATTTTGCTACAACGATATGAAATCTCAATTTACAAATGGCAATTGGGCCATTTACAATAACATTTACCATACCATGCCACCACTCAAATTCTCAATCAAAAGAGTTAATGGTTTTACTTTTTAAAATGCAACTTGCACCCAAAGACGTGTAACTTATATATATTCAAATATATGTATTACCAATTGTTTATACATATAAACGGTCTCCTTTAGATCCCAAGGGCAACGCACATCAATCATGAGAACGTTTGTCCATAGGTACACCAACTAACACAAATGATTACTCCCTTTGACGCATGCGCAAAACAGCACATTGCTATTTTCCGGTGTCATGGAGGGCACGTGTTGTTGACATTTCAGGATTTTAATTATAAGTGAACACAATGTCTGTTTATCACGATGAAATCGAAATTGAGGACATGGAATATGACGAAGAAACGGAAACGTATTACTACCCATGTCCCTGTGGTGATAAGTTTCAAATAAGTAAGGTAAATGACTACATTGCAATGTATGTTTACATCTGTCTTCTAATTTCGTGATAGCTGGCATGACGAAAATACGTGTAATATTGGGTAATTCTTTAATGTCATCGATTGAGAAAAGATAGGTCATCTATCTTTGATCTTGTGTTGCTATTGGTACGAATTTGGTGTGTGTATAGAGTTTAGCTTCTGAATATATGAAAATATATAAATGTTTGACTAAATGGGGTCTAGCAGTGTTAGTCTTACAGTGTGTGACAGACGTATGTGATCGCGTTGTGATGTTCTTTGTAATTCTATTTTGGTCATTTCTCATGTACTGATGCAGTTAGCTTCTGATTTGTCTGATCCGGTTTCAATTATCTATTGACTATGCAATATCATAAATATTCGCTGAAACAACATTCATTGATCAATGCGCCGCAATTCGCTGTGCTGAGTTGCGTCCCTTGGGCATGCTAGAAACCTATGATTGTGGGCTCGAATCCCGGTTCAGCCCGATTATGTTTCTAGGTTTGTCAGCACCATACCCGTGCTCGTGGGTTTCACCGAAGGGGTAAACGTCTAAGACCTGCATCACTTCGAGCTTTCCTCCCACATTAAGCTAACACGCCGTGATATAACTGGAATACTGTTAAAAGCGGCGTTACACACAACTCACTCACTCACTCATTGATCAATGGACTAATGTTTAACCTTAATGGTAGCTGCTGTTTCCCTCATTTGTTCGTAGCTATACCTTAATCCTTTACCTCCAGCTTAGTTTATTTTGTGTGTGGGTGGGAGGGGGTCAGGTAGCCTTGTGGTTAAAGCGTTCGCTCGTCACGCCGAAGACCTGTGTCAACAAATTTGGGAAACAATTAAATACAATGCTGTCAGATTATGACCAGTGATCATTTATCCTGATCCAAATGAAATCTAGCTGGCCCCAATAACAGCATGACAATTGAATTGAAAAATGATGACGGTGATGTGTCTACAGGGATTAATTTGTCAAGCCATTCTCAGAAACTGATATTCAGCCCCAACTCTGCATCAAATGTTGGTGGAAAATTCCAAAATTGAAATTCATAACATCTCTATTCAGGTTATCATCAAATTGAACATAATATGTTATCATTAAATACAATGTTGAAATAGGTGTATAACTTAGCATCGGGCCGGGTATTGGCAAAAAAACTTTATTGCAATATATTGTGATACAGGTACATGTATCTGTAAAGCGATTTATTGGGAGCTAAAGTGTATGACACTGATTGTACATGCACAGTGACAGAAACTAACTGTTTTTGTCTACTAGTCCTTATAATGATAACATACAGCAAAACCCTAAAAAATGCAATTTTCTTCTGGTCCTTATGATACCTTAACTATTGGGCAGTTTGGCAAGGACTTTAGGACTAGTGCCAATTTCTAATGCTGCATGCAGATTTTAGTTTCTACATGCTGAAGTAAATGTTAATCAGCATGATCAGTTGCCGCCATTTTGTAGTCATGGATACAAGGGAGATAACAATGTGAGAGAGCAGTCACTTCCACGTTTCTGCTGTTCTGTCAATCAATTTCGTAATGAAACATAATTTATGAATAGATGTTATGTTAAACGATACAAATAATAACACTGTGTCATATTCTTTTATCCATTATACCGAAACACCGAAAAAATATTGCGGTACATATTGTTTGAAATGTCTATTGCGGTACATATCGTTTGAAATGTCTATTGCAGTACAGTGATACACCGTGCAGTCACACTACATGTACTAAGCATGATAAGTATCTTTACACATTTACACATATAATTCACAGAACCAAATGTTAATGGGTTTATCCCATGGGCAACCAACTTGGTTTAAAATGATGATAAGTCCCTGGTCTGGACAGTGTGATATTTTGATGACAGAATCATTGAAAATACTGTAAAATGTGAAATTAATGCGTCTCCAAAAGAATGCAACCGCTGGCCCCTAGCCAAAAATGCATCAGTGGATTTATATCTGAACAAAATGTCCTCTGTCAGGTTTACAGGAGAATCCTTACATTAATCCAATCACACACCAAATACAACCGCTTTTTAGCGCTGAGTAGAGTACTTCAGCTAAAACAATACGTGCATGCTGGCTTGTGTCGGCCTTTGATGCAGGGGCAAAGAGCAAAGACACCGTGTTGGGTGGCGTCTGTCTGGACTTGCAGGTGTGATAAGTGATGACATGAGGGAGTAGAACGCTTGTCTTGACCCCAGCAGTGACAATTCACAGGATGTAACTAGTGTTTGAATGACATTGTTTATATACTTGTTACACGTGCTGCTCAATAAACAGTGATGTGGAATACATAGTTGTTTGTTTTCAGCGTATGTCTAAGTTGGTATTTCTGCTATCCAAAATGTCTTATTGTTGATATAAATGCGATGTTTAATAATGCGAACAAAGACCACTCACATTTTTTGCATTTAATTCACGCTCGCGTTAATTTCACGTTTTACAGTAGATTGTTGTATACCCCAGTAAGCAATGGTAAGTGAAATGATGTTCTCTGTTTCAGGAGGAACTGGAGTCTGGGGAAGACGTAGCCAAGTGTCCCAGCTGCTCTCTCTTGATTAAAGTTATATATGACCCTGTAAGTTCACAAATCACTCATGTCCTTTCAGCTTCTTCAGTGCTCCCTTACAGTGCTTTCACTTTCATTCTGTTCATGTCATCTGTGAGGGTAAACGATAACCTGAAACACTTGCACCATGATGTGACCTTCGATGTGATTCATGGTACTGGCAAGTGTTGTGATACAAGATGATTGAAAATATGTATTGTTTTATTTAAGAACTGACTTTAACTTTGTGTGAGTTCAATGGCGTAAGAACCTTCATAGAGTGAGGGCCAACCTGTATGAGCGTCGGAGCTTGCGTCATTTCAAGAACAGGGCCACAAGAAATACGTATGAATGTCAAATTGTGTCGTTCAAACGCCTATGGACATCAATTTCTTGGTCAGGTGACTGACCTCTCGTCCAATGAAAAAGCTGTACATCATGTAAACTTCAAATTAAAAAAATATTATTTCCTGAAAGAATAACCCTATATTGCTTTATGAGCTGTGTGCTGTTTATTAACCTGACAGCTTGGATGGGACTGAAGTGGCTTCGTCAGGTGCCATTGTCAGTGATGGCTGAAGTGAGTGTCATGGTGAAAGTGACTTTATATTTTTCTTTTCAAATTAAAAAACACCTTTGCACATGTTCAGTTCATTGTTCATGTTCTGACATATTGTGTTACGTGTTGTATCGTGATGAGTGTCAAGCTACGTATCATATCATGGCCTTCCGTATCATTCCAGCCCTAGTCTTTTGCTGCCAGGCTTGCAGGTGCAGCACCATTGTTTTCATCTGCAGTGGGGGCGGTCGGGTAGCCTAGTGGTTAAAGCGTTCGCTCGTCACGCCGAAGACCCGGGTTCGATTCCCGACATTGGTACAATGTGTGAAGCCCATTTCTGGTGTCCCCCGCCGTGATATTGCTGGAATATTGCTAATAGCGGCGTAAAACCACACTCACTCACTCACTCACTCATCTGCAGTGGTTTTTTAGTAATCTAGAATGATGTAACAAGATATTTACTAATTTAGGATTAGTTTTGATTATATATCATCATGATATTGGGGTGGTCTGGTAGCCTAGTGGTTAAAGCGTTCGCTCGTCATGCCGAAGACACGGGTTCGATTCCCGACATGGGTACAATGTGTGAAGCCCATTTCTGGTGTCCCCCGTCGTGATATTCCTGGAATATTGCTAAAAGCGGCGTAAAACCATACTCACTCACTCATCATGATATTTATGTTCAGTTGACACTTGGCTGTTAAGGAGAAACATGTTCACAAAGTATCTTTTAATTGACAAACAAAGACTTATTTTTTGGCTCAAATTAGTTATCCACGCTTCACTTATCCGACTCAGTAGAGTCTTCATTCTGTTCAGATAAGTACCCTGGACCTCTTCACTACCCATCTTCCCGAGGAAAGAGAGTTAACTGACTATAAAGTCCAGTTTCCACCCTTGCCGAACTAGGCTAGAATTCCTCGGCTCTATCGTAGTGCTACCAGTGCTATTACGAGTTATGCCCCTTCTATGTCTCTCCTATGGAATCAAATCAGATTCCACCTCTCGTTTCACTTGCATTTGCTTCAAACAAAATGGCGGCGTCCAGTCAAGACGATCTGATCGATAATCAAGATCTATATTGTGATAAAACAGGTCTTACACCGCAAAATGCATCAAATCACGCGAGCACCTTGATTAAAAACATGAAAAGATTTGGAAAATATCTGTTCACGAGTTGGCGGTGCACGTGCTTTGTAAATCCTGCAATCGACGGAAATCTGCACTGAGGTTTACTAACCGGATTTCGATTCAGTTGCGTGATTTTGATTGGACTATGCATAGACTCGTTAGTCCAGCTAAAATGTAACTCCATAATACCAGCCTAGTTCAGCAAGGGTGGAAACTGGACTTTTATAGTCAGTGAACTCTCTTGCCTCAGGAAGATGTTCACGTCCGGAACATACATGACAGAGTTTTGTGCTCCCTTTGAATGACATGAAGTGAAAGATATACGTCCAGTCAAATTACACTGTTTTTTCATGATTAAAAGAAGCTGTGGTTTCTCAAGTACTCGACTCAACTTTTGTGTGCCGTCTCAAAACAACCAGAACACCATGTAGCATTTCGACTCCCGTCCTCATTGCTGATACTCAGGAAAACAGCAAACACCAACATTCATTGATAACAGTCTTCTGAATTGATAAGGGGCGGTGGGGTAGTCTAGTGGTTAAAGCATTCGATCGTCACGCCGAAGGCCTGGGTTTGATTCCCCACATGGGTACAATGTGTGAAGCCCATTTCTGGTGTTCCCCCGCCATGAGGTTTCTGGAATATAGCTAAAAGCGGTAAAACCATACTCACTCTGAGTGGATAATAATATTAAAGGCTGACTCAGACGTAAAGCAATTTTTTATGTTTTTCTAAGTCGACCTTTTGTACAGAAGAGACAATTTTATTGGTTGTTGTTTCAAGTTCATGAGTGAGTGAGTGAGTGAGTTGGGTTTAACGCCGCTTTTAACAGTATTCCAGTTATATCACAGTGTGTCAGCTTAATGTGGGAGGAAAGCCCGAAGTGATGCAGGTCTCAGACGTTTACCACTTCGATGAAACTCCCGAGCACAGGTATGGTGCTGACAAACCTAGAAACATAATCGGGGCTAGCTGGGACTCGAACCCACAATCATAGATTTCTGGCGTGCCCAAGGGACGCAACTCTGCATGATGAATGAGAGACAGTCTTTTCCAAGCTCTCGTGGGATTTGGCTCCACAGCAAATATAATTGTGTATCATAATAGAGATATGATATACGAGCTGATCAAGGATGTTGCTCTGAACAATAACATGCAAAATACTAATAAAAGTTTAGAAGCATAAGCCATGTTTCCCAGAAAGTAAAGGTTATTTTGGAGGTCTGTGTTCATGATTGTACTCTAGTTTATTGCCATAAATCACAATGTTAGGCCAAACACTTTTGTTTTATAGTTGTTTTCACAAACCAATGTATGCCTCATTGTATTTATATTGTGTGATAAAGTTGGTTGGTCTGTTAGTTTCGAGGCAGCAAATAAAGTGCCTAAAGTGCTGGACGTTCACTATTTTGAGTGAGTGAGTGAGTATGGTTTTACGCCACATTTAGCTACATTCCAGCAATATCATGGCGGTGGACACCAGAAATGGGCTTCACACATTGTACCCATGTCGGGAATCAAACCCGGGTCTTCGACGTGACGAGAGAACGCTTTAACCACCAGGCTATCCGACCGACCCCGCTCTTTTGACAGTAACCATGGTAACATATATGTATTTATTTCTGAGAAGGCTTTCCTTATAAGAGTGAGTGAGTGAGTTTGGTTTTACGCCGCTTTTAGCAATATTCCAGCAATATCACGGCGGGGGACACCAGAAATGGGCTTCACACATTGTACCCATGTCGGGAATCGAACCCGGGTCTTCAGCATGACGAGCGAACGCTTTAACCACTAGGCTACCCGACTGCCCCCTTTCCTTATAAGAGGATTGAAGGGGCAGAACACAACTACATACAATGCATATTTCATTGATTAATCAGCGATAGAAACTAACAATTTTAGTCCACTAGTCCTTATAATGATAACATATAGCAAGACCCTTAAAATTGGCAAATTTCTTCAAGGCCTTATGACATCTTAACTTTTGGGCAGCTTGGTAAGGACTATCATGACTTTAGACTTGTGTCAATTTCTACCGCTGTTAATTATTTTCTAAGAAGTAAATAATTACTCTAATTTTTATGATTTTTGTAGTTGTAATTTTGTTTTATTCGGATTCGTCAACATGGTCAAGGATGGAGAGGTATGATAGGGCAGATCATATATATTATAACTTTTTTATGTTATTTTCTGATTGTGGCTTCTGGCTCAGTTTGGTCAAATCCCTAAACAGAAATATAAAACGAGACGCTAATCGCATTCACAGATTGTTACGTAATGTAGGCGTATATGCTCAAGTGTCTCGGATCACACGCAAATGGATGATTTATACATGTAATCTTTGTGCAGTCGGGTTTAAATTATTTTTATTAAAGTTGAGTTGACAATTTGTTATTCAATACCTGTTTCCTGATGTTCTCATACATTTATGAGCTCTTGCATCTTTGTCTTGTCATGTAACCATGGTAACACACACTTGATGTGCAAGTTGACGGGTTCATACACAACCTGAATGAATGAATCTGAAGGTAGTTTATTGGGATTTAATGTCATGTGTAAAATTATTGCACTTATATAGCGAAGTGCATGTTCGTGTGGATGTGGCCTCTTGTACTAGTCCGGACTTCCGTCACAGTACAATGACACACAATCAAGCAAGTCACTGAGCTTGACCACTTGATCCTTTAAGTCGCTTCTTTTGACCAGCATAGGTTGCTGGGGCCTATTCTGACCTGGAATTTTGAACAACAAAACAAAACAAAAAACGTCCACCCAAACTATATTTTCAAAAGCTATTGCCTGAGAACCAATTCTTTTATTTTTCTAGGCCTACCAGGGTAACTTTGACTGACCAATGGAATAACTTACAAGAAGTCGACGTTAGCCAATCAGAAGGCAGCTTTCTCATGCTTTACGGCACTAATGTCAAATTGGCGACTATGCTTCAAAGCATATTTTGACAAATTCTCGATTAAAAATTTGAAACCTGAACAAAAGAACATTCTGGAATGGCTAACAGATGGTCGAGATTGTATGGAGTCGGTCGTTAATCCCGTCACTATCGTTCGGACTATGCCGTGTTAAAGTTTTTGAGGTTGCATGATTAGAAATCACATTCCAACTGTCACTTTCATGATCTGGTAAGCGACGTTCTGATTGGTCGGATGTAATGTCGTTCTGATGTGACCCCTAATGGGATGTCCTCAGATCTTTGTTTAGCGGTAGCGAGAACTAAGATCTGATTTTAATGAGATTGGTGCTCAAAACAGTGTTAAACCCATCTTATTCACATACACATGACAATATTGATGAAATATATAAATTCAAAAATTAGAAGTATTATTCAGGTGACAGGTTTTGGCCTTGTGTGGGAGCACCAATGTATTACGAATACCCCCATGTTTATAAATGAATTTCTATGTAGATTAAAATCTTCATATGAACAAGACTGGCATGCAACTCTTTCAGAAAGCTCTAAATGATATAACTATTCGTTGTATAAGCAAACGTTTTGCCTGGAAATATATATTACTATGTTACCACAGGAGAAATTTAGACATGCTCTGGCTAGATTACGGTGTAGTTCCCATCATCTTCGGATCGAATCTGGTAGACACAAAATGGAACCTAGAGTGGAACGAGTTTGCAAAGCATGTAAATACAATTATGTTGAAGATGAGTACCATTTTATTCTAATATGCAAATGTTACCAGATTCTGAGGGCAGAATTTATACCAAGAAAATATTATGAATTCCCAACAAGGCAAAAGTTCAACATCCTGATGTCATCTGTCCATTGAGCAACTTTACAAAGTCTTTCTTTGTTTATTGTTAAAGCCATGCATCGTAGACAATCATTGTTAAATACATAAATGTGATCCTCGAACTTCCACTGTACACTTACCGTTTGTATCATGGGCCTATGGCCTACAATACACTTGAATAAAGACTACGACTACAAAATATATAACTTGATAGGTAGCTATGCTCCCTCGAAACAAATCAATATTCAGTACATGTAGCACTGTATATAACTACAAGTGTTTTGCATACTGCTGAATGACTGTCAAGGTTGAGATTATGCAGTGAGTCACACACGTGTGTCAGTGTTCTTGAACTGAAATAGATCTGTCCCTCAGTGGGGAGCATCAAGCCCCTCACTTCCTGATATGAAGCTATAAACGTACCTGGGATTGTTAGATCACCTCTATTATTATACCATATTTGTACAACTCTCTGGCTCTTCTCTGTCACTGGGGGCACAGTCACTACAATGCCCTGTGCATCCCATAGACTAGTCTGTCATACAGACCCGGAAACAAATATATCCAATACAGCCCGTGCAAGTCTATAGTATTTGGCAAGTCTAGATTACTACAGTATCTGAAAATGAAGAGAGTCTCTGGGCTCCTTTTTATTACATTTTATTACTATTTTTTAACAACTGTTTTTTTCTGTAAAATATGTTCATTTCAGAGACTAGATGTCAGTCTACCATTAGGCATGCCAGAAACCTATGATTAGTATCAATCTCATTAAAATCAGATCTTAGTTTTCGCTACCGCTAAACAAAGATCTGAGGACATCCCATTAGGAGTCACGTCAGAACGACCTTTCGCGAAATTTGACCGACCAATGAAATGCCTGACAAGAAATCGACATTAGCCAATCAGAAGGCAGCTTTCTCAAGCTTTACGACACAAGTTTCAAACTGGCGACTACACTTCGAAACATATTTTGACGTATTCTCGATTAAAAATGTCAAAACTGATAAAAAGAACATTCTGTAATGGCTTATAGATGGCCTAGATTGTATGGATATAATCATATAGACCGTAACTGTCGTTCGGAATACCTCGTGTTAAATATTATGTGGTTGCATGATTAGAAAACACATTCAGACTGTCACTTTCATGATCTGGTAAGCAACGCTCTGATTGGTTGGATGAAAGGTCGTTCTGACGTGACCCGTAATGGGATGTCCTCAGATCTTTGTTTAGCGATAGCGAGAACCAAGATCTGATTTTAATGAGCTTGAATTAGTATGAACGTGGGGTCAAGTCCCTGTTTGCCCTGGTTAAGTTTTAGGTTTCTCTGCACCATGCCTATGCTCGTGTATTTCACCAAAGTGGTATGAGTTTATGAATTGCACCACTTTGGGGTTTCCTCCCACATCAAGCGCACATGCCGTAATATGACTTGAACACTTTTCTGTCTCTCCTCTTACAAAAATTGATGGTCTCCTATGCTGTACACTTAGATTTATTTACTGAGTGATAATATTCATTATCTGTAGTTTTTCTGAACTTCAGCTGTCTTGGACAAATAGGGGTGTGGGTAATGGCTGTGGTTGGTGTATTTCATTGCACTCACAAGAAAAGATCTAGTTCAGCTCCCTACATCACAGCTGAAGCGCATGCATACATTAGTTGCTCGCTCGCTCACTCACTCACTCACTCACTCACACACATACCTTCTCAAACACTAGCTCGCCCACTCACTCACTCCACACTAGCTCACTCACTCACACACTTACACACCTTCTCAAACTCTAGCTCACTCACTCACACAACCACACACCTTCTCAAACTCTAGCTCACTCACTCACACACTCAAATCATCCATACAACCACTAACCACTCTCACACATCTCACTCACTCACTCACACACTCACACACTCACTCACTCACTCACTCACTTGGCCATCAATCACTCACCCTATCAACCCACTCAACCTGTTTACTCACTCACTCACTCACTTTTAGTCACTCCACCATGGACTCACAAGACATCCACCCTACCACCACCACCCACTCACTGCCCACCCACCCACCCCCATGTTTACACCACCCTGCTCTGTTATTCCAACACATCCCTGTGATACAATGAGTACACATAGGGACTAGAGTTTGTAGATCAATAATGTCCGGAGTACTGGCGGTATAAACTGTGTGATTAGTCCGGCTAGGTGATTGTTTGTTTCTTACTACAAATATATCCTTTTATCAGGAGTTTCTGTCCGAGGGTCCCCATGTCAGGATTGCCAGACCCTGCCCCCGGACCCCGTCATCAGTTGAGACGGCCAACACGGCAGAAATTGGAAGCGCTAATTTCCAGACAGTGTTGTGCTACACCTTGGGGGGCTATTGCTTCAACAGTGTGATAAGAAAGGTTTTCATCAAGGCTAAGAAAGTGTGCCATGTCACTTCTCAGTGTGTTAATCCTGTTTGTGACAATGACTTTGCAATGCACCGCTACAGGATATAACTGATAGCATTAAATATGTTTTTTCCTTGGTGACAGGAATCCTCATATTTGCTTCACTTTTGTGTACAGTGAGATTCTTGAAGCCCACTGGACCGCCTCTGTGGTCTAGTGGTTTAACGTCTGCCCGGAGAGAGGAAGGTCCGGGTTAGATCCCTTACTGCGTCATACCAAAAGATGTTAAAAGATGGTACTTGTTGTTACCCTGTTTGGCAGTCAGCATTAAGGGGCTGAAACAAGGACTGGTTGTCTCGGAGTCAGTATACTGTGTCTGAGTGGGGTTATTTATGTTAAACTCATGGTAGCTCAGTAAGCTAGCACTTTAAAATCAATGTAACTTGTAAGTCTGGACTAGTAACAGCAGCCACTCACACAAACGTGCATCCACATCCCTATATAAGTGCAAAGTCCACTGGGGAGACATTCAACAGTAGTGAGTGAGTTTGGTTTTATGCCGTTTTTAGCAATATTCCAGCAATATCACGGCGGGGGACACCAGAAATGGGCTTCACATGTTGTACCATTCAACAGTAAGCAGACACTAGGGTGTTTTCACACTTAACGTTGGCAGAAAAGGATGAAGCTTGTGAGAATACAATAAGGGGGAAGGGTGCATCATGCTTAATGAATTTATTCTTGTATAATTTGTCACAGTCAGTATTTCCTGACATTATGGATTTATGCTCACAACGTCGACCCTTGGTTGCTCAATCAATGTTTGTAGACATAGCCTGATCTTTTGCTCACTTAGCCCCAGAACAGTATGTTGCCGTTTTCAGCCAATTAAAAAACAGGGTTGGTAGTTCGGGTTTTTTTATTGGTTATTGGTGTATTTTGGTGGGGTGCTCTTGTTATGTAAGTTTTTGTTATACATGTAATATAAAACCGGTGCTGAATATCAGTGCACATGGTGTAATGCTGACTATAAGCATGATAAGCCTATTGATATTAAACAGTTGAGAAGCATAGAGCTACCACAGCTTTGATGTTGAAACTGTGGTAACAGCAAAATAAATATAACCGTATTCACCATATAAAGCACCCTGCTCCAATAAGAGTCCAAGCGGTTGGTCTATTTTATTGAAAGGTAGACAGGTTAGTCTATTCCTGTTCCTTTGTCACCCACTCACACCCTTCATTGAAATGGACCAACCGTTTGGACTCTTAACCCAAGCATATACATCTTATGCTACAATAAATGAAAATATACAACTACTTGAATGAAAAGCTAAAACTATATTCCTAAAAACTATATATATAATATCCTGTTACAGAAATATATTCATATGCATCGTGTTTATTTCACCATTGTGACCATTGAAATAGGCAGACTATACGTGTTTTCATGAAAAGTTTTCTGACAGACGTATCCTCAAGATAAGTAACAAAGTGTATCGATGCAGACCTAGTTGTAGGACATTTTACTGAAGACGGAAACAGAGAGAATACATTGCCCGTTTATTGTTGTGTGATGAGTGGTGATTTAGCTGGACTGATACCAGTACATGTTTCCTGATGTTGTGTGTTTGATTGTATATTTGTTGTTTAATGTCACAGTTAGCAATATTCCAGCTATATGATGGCAGTCTGTATATAGTCGAGTCTGGACTAGACAATTCAGTGGTTAATATTGTGAGCAGCGATCCACGCCATTGGGGTATGACACACAATCACACTGACCACCCAATCCATTTGGTCATCTCTTACAACCATCATCAGTTGCCTGAGACTAACTTACTCAGAATCACAATGGGTTTGTTATAAGAGACATACAGTGTGTTGTGTAGGGAGGAGTTTGTCATAAGAGGTCATTTCACCGTTGTTTCAAATTCAAATGGGTGACCAACCCATGGGAATTCTGGGTAAGAGAAAAGGCCCCTAGCAACCCATGCTTGTCGTAAGAGGCGACTAACCGGATTGGGTGGTCAGACTCGCTGACTTGGTTGATGCATGTCATCGTATCCCAATTGTGTGGTTTGATGCTCATGATGTCAATCACTGGATTGTCTTGTCCAGACTCAATTATTTACAGACCCCAGTCATATAGCTGGAATATTGCTGAGTGCGGCGTTAAACAACAAACAAGCAAACAAACAAACAAAGGAGCTCTGATAAGAACAAAGTTCTATGGGCATCTTGTTAAAACACATTCAGTTGTATATTTAATTACTATTTTTTGTCATTTGATTGCTATCACCATAATCACCATAATCAGTGATAATCAGGACTAATCAAGTCTAGGTTATATTACAACATTTTCTCTGTGTGTGTTCCATACTTATTGCGTGTCTTTGTTTCACAGGAGGACTTTCAAGAAGGCGAGGAAATTCTACCCCCTGCAAAGGTTGAACTTGCTCTTGCCTGATTGATACCTGCCTGATTTGCATAATTACATCATTACCGGTGAGTAATTTACTTATGTCTGGAATCATCATACTTATATATAGTACTGGCTGTGCTCCAACTTACATACAAGCTAGGCTGGATGGAACAGGAATGTTGGTGTGCTGTAAACATTCTGTCCTTGACGAGGGGCAGTGGGGTAGACTAGTGGTTGACATGGTAAGGTGCTCACTCGTCATTCTAAAGTCTCAGGTTTGAGTCCCCATATGGGTACCAGGGATACTTCTAGGGTGGGGCCTTGTGCTTTTAGCCCTTAAATTTGAAAAAAGGCCCACATTTTCAAATACAATTGGGCATTTTAACATTTTGCTGTTTGGGCAAGTGTGGGTGTACCTCTGGATTATATGAAATATTCAGATATAGGGCCCATGTCAGAAAATTCCAGAGTGAACCCTGGTACAATGTGTGAAGCCTATTTCTGGTGTCAAGTGACCAGGATATTGCTGGAATATTGCTAAAACCATCACTCACTCACTCACTCACTCACTCACTCACTCACTCACTCACTCACTCACTCACTCACTCACTCACTCACTCACTCACTCACTCACTCACTCACTCACTCACTCACTCACTCACTCACTCACTCACTCACTCACTCACTCACTCACTCACTCACTCACTCACTCACTTACTCACTTTCCTTGAGTAGTTCCACATGAGAAAAAAGGTTTGGATCCTAATAATTGGAAATTTGTTTTATGGTTTGGTTTTGAACTTGTGTGAATTTGATGACAAACTCCAATGGACAAACATTTGTTTAATAATCGTATACTCCCATATGATACCTCTCTGCATAAGGGTCCGAAGCCCTTCATAGGAGTCCGCATCAGTGATGAGGGTTCTCAGTTCTCGGTACAACCCAGCAGAACTTTGAGAGCAGCCTATTTGGATTTGTATCTTGAAAATGAACATAAATGGGCAGTTCTGAAGGAAAAGATTAAAGCCCATGCTACACCCTGTCATTTCTGAGCAGTATGGCATCTCCCAAAAGTGTATTATCGAGGGAATATTTTTTTTCTCAGTTGAGTTTCTTTAGTTGAGATTCTGAATCGAGGTGATAGAGAAATCAGTGTTAGAAATTGGCACTAGTCCTGTAGTCCTTGCCAAACTGGCCAGTAGTTAAGGTATCATAAGGACTTGTAGAAATTTGCCATTTTTAAGGGTTTTGCTATATGTTATCATAATAAGGACTAGTGGACTAAATATGTTAGATTCTACCCCTGGAAATGAAGCCAAACAGCATTAGAAAGCTGACAGCTGATTGGCTCAAGAAACCTTGCATCCTTCATTTAGATTGGGCGGTAAAATTTCACGCAGGGTTTGCCGGACGTGACCTCTAGAGCTGCCCTCAGATCTCACTTACACACAGGCATCATATGGGCAAAAAATTCTGATTTTAATGAGACTGGACAATCACCATGACTCGGGCATCGTTAACACATCAAACACTGGTATGGTTGAGCTAATCATGTTACATCACTCATGGAGGAATTCTCTGGGCAAAGAAAAATAATAATTTATTCATTTAAGAACAGACCAGGTCGTTGAAGTACGTAGAAGTTTTTTTTTTTTTTATTTTCATGTTCTGTATGGTAAACACCGATTTATAACCCATCTCACATTTTCCACGTTACGTACAAGTTACGTCAAATAACACTGATAACGTTAATCAAATAATGCAACTTTCAGAGGAGCCATCAAAGAGGTTGTTTGATGTTACGTTATTTACTTTACCCCCGACTCAGATAGAACGGCCCTCTCTACCTCCACGAACCACACCACACTTTCGTCTGATTATTAACACAGGAATTTCGAGTTAAGGTCATCACTTTTCTAGTCCTGGTTTAACTTGATTGGATTAAGTTGTCACAAGGTATGAGAATTATCACCCTCTTATCACACAGACCATATATTGTCTCCTCCTCTTAACATGATGTGCTGGATTAAAGGTGAAGGAAAAAAGGCTTGTACATCTGTAGACTTTTAGATAGTGCTGTTCATATTAATCAAGTTGGTTTGGCTTTGTTTGTTTGTCTCATTGACTAACTGCTTTGAAATGAAATCTCGCCTCCATGGTCCAGTGGTTGAGCGTGATATATCTCGTGACTAACCACGGGTCCAGGTGGTCCTGTGGGTACCCACCCGACCCGGGTACCTGAGTTACCCGTCCCAGCCCTAGTCAGAGCCAATTTTTACATGTAGTCCACATGGGCGGATACAGCTTTTTTGAAAAGAGGGGGTGCACAATTAAGATCTATATATTGTCTTTGGTGGTAATTTATACAGAAATAAAGATTTTTTTTCGAAAAAGAAAGGGCGGGTGCGCACCCCCGCACCCCCCTCTGTATCTGCACATGGTCCATTTGTATGAATAGACTATGCCCTGTAGAAAGTGGTTAAATGTTGCATGTTATATTTAGGATAACACTTCCTTAGTGAAGTAAAAATTCTAGTATTGTCTTGAGTACCCGAGTTACCCCTTCCCAGCCGTAAAGCATACCATGTCTGTCCATGTGAAGGATGGTGTTTGATTGGTCAGGTGTGACAGGATTTTAGCCAACAGACACAGGGAATATTTAACTTTGCATGGCCTTGAAGTTTGAGGAAGCCTTGAAAACCCTTGAAAAGGCATATGCAAATCCTGTTCCCATCAGGTCAAAGTGTCTTGGATGTGGTTGGTTATGTCGTTAGTCATAATGTATGCAGGCTGACAGGCATGTCCGTTTCCTTCTTTGTGCCAGGCAGAGAGTGTTTGTCGTGTGGTAGCATGTCCGTCAGCAGACGTCATTCATCGGACATCTCAAGGATCCTGCGGTCCAGGATTTATGTCTCTCCATCAGGAAGTGAAGAGTTTAGATAGGTCATGATCACCCAAATTACAATAAGTCGTCATGGATACAGGGTTTCCTGGGACATCAGTAGTTTTCTAGTTTTGAATGATGCCAGTTTTAGCTCAATAATTCATAGTGTAACCTTCGAGTTACCAGGTACACTTCCATCGTGGGTTCTAATTGTTTTTTTACTTGTTTTTTTACCTTGGTTTTTTTTACTTTTTTTGTTGTTGTAAGAATGCAAAACAAAGATCAAACCTAGCCCTAAGTTTACAGAACTAATAGTTATCAAGCAGAAACAATATATATGCCTTTGTTTTCATTTTTTCACTTTTAAAAATATTGGAACAGATCGTGATTAGGTGTTAAGTTTAGCTCACCTGATGGAAAGTCAATTGAACTTCTGTCGTGGTAAGATCTCCACGTGTTTGTTCAGTGTTCAGTATCTGTAGTCTTCTTTTTAGATTGAGCAGTATGTTGTTAGGAGTGTTCCTTTGAACACTAGCTTCAAGTAGGGTTTACATTGATCTGTATGCTTGAGATCGCCTTTCGTGTTCTAGTGATAGAGCGTCTGCCCGGAGTGAGGACGGTCAGGGGTTCGATCACCAGCCGTATCATACCAAAGGATGTTGAAAGATTAAACTTGTTGCTACCCTGCCTGGCGCTTGGCATTAAGGGGCTAAAACAAGGACTGTTCGGCTCAGAGTCGGTATACTGTGTCTGAGTGGGGTATTCATGTTAAACTGCGGCAAAGCAACAAATAAACACTCACTCACTCACTCACTCACTCACTCACTCACTCACTCACTCATGTTATACCTCAGGATACATCACTTATTTGCATATAAAACACATATTGGGTCCTTTTATCAATCTTGGTATAAATTTTGGGCGTTGGAAAAAAAACATGTGCCCTAAGCAATGCTTTACCTGTTCCAAGTTGTCGCTTGTTTTTTATGCCCACAAAACAAAGCAAAATAATCCAAACTTGCATCACAAAGAAATGTGAAAATTGTTGATAATTTAAGGTGGGGCCTACGCCTTCAGCATGTTGAGGACAATGCTGGTGATTGAAGTTTGAGTGTCCTTCTTTGATGGTAGGCATATGTGTAGTATTATCACTAAGCTATCAGCTCATCACAATATGGGAACTTTTAATGAGTTTTACCTTCAGGTGTCTTGTTAGCCAACATGTGTTCGTCCAGATACTCATCTCTAGCACTGGATTAAATTGAACGTCCCACGGGCAGGGGCTTTTTTGGTCGTGTTTTATCTATGAATGTATCGGGATTTTTTTTCTATTTCGAACAATTGCCCTGAGATGATGGCCAGAAATATCTTTCTAGAAAGACTGGTAGTTGCTTCAAGCTCCCTGACAACACAACCACTTGCACAAAGCGATCTTAGCGCTAAGACTTTTGTAAGCCTATGTTAAAGTATGGGAGTTACGATCATCTTAGCGCTAAGATCGCTTTGTGCAAGTGGGCCCAGGTCTCCGAACCACAAAATGATTCTGTAAGGGCTACAACTATCATAACTTAGTTATTTATCATCCAAAACCTGGCTCCCACAGGAGATATGGCTTTGGTGAGATCAAGCGATATCTACATTGTAGATATCGCTGCAATGAAATTGCATCACAATGCTTTTGCAGACCATTGTGATGTCATTGGTTACCATGACGTCACAATCAAATGAGATCACTAATGGCTCTGCTACTGAAGCTGTTAGCAGGGATGCCTTGTAAAACTCCAATCGCTTGCAGGCGATGTATAGCGATTCGCCTTACAAAAATGCGCTAACTTTTAGCTGCTTGCAAGCGAAACAATCGCTGGCTGAGGTCCCTTCATTCTCAAACCAAAATGGCGGCTGACTTTGAACAAGAAATTTTTTGACTGGATCAACAAGGAAATTAGCATGATTAGCAAAGGCAGCTAACACCCCATCATCCTCAGTCTGCTCCAATATCAATAGTTATCGCAATAGTTTTTTTCAATATCAATAGTTATCGCAATAGTGATTTCCAGACCAATAGTCACCCCAAGTGAATAACCTGGTTATTTTCTGTTCAATATGAGTCTTCCAAAACTGTTATTCTATCAAACTACTAAACTTGTCAAAATTACCTGTTTGTTATAATTCAGATTCAGGTGTAATACACTGTCATGCGTAAGAGTAGCCCTCCTTTCGGACAATGACCATGATGACTTGACCTATTTCAAACACTGTAAATGTTTTTTATTTCCTTCACATGTTTTAGCTAATCTGTTTACAATGTTCACTATATTTGAAAATATAAATACATATGTTCTTTTTTTCAAAATATCTGCCAATATGATTTAACAAATGCCTTCTTCAGCAGGAGTGCAGAATAAAATAAAATATTTTTGTAAAACATACAGAAAAATGTCATTTCGTTGACAGAGCTCAAACCATTTGAGATAATTTACCTCTCATATCCTGAGGCACAGACCTCGCTCCCATCAAAACTAATGAATATATATGAAGCCCAAAGTCCTGAAGCTTTTTGCCTGAATTGAAATTACTGATTCAATTTTGTCGTCTGAATAGCATATACTTCTCGGAGTATCGCCTGCCACTGGCCTTTAACCCCCATCAGTGTCAGTGTGATGCTGACATAATATGTCTCACTCAAATCTCAATATTACCCATTGTGCGGAGTGCTCCCCCTTACGCGACTCTCCCGATATGCTATTTTGTTTTATGCAGGGGTACAGTGTAATAGTGCCTGATCTGAATATACAGCACAATATGGCTTACATACGACACTGGGTAATCTGCAGGGTGTTTACTTGTAGTTGGTGGAGCGGATATAAAATGCCGAATGGAGTCAATTAAGAAGGGGATTATGGGATATGGCAGGGTGCTTGCTTGCATGTGAACCCCTGTGTAAGGCAGCAATAATTAATTTTATTTTTCATAGACATTTTTTAAAGAAATTTTAAGCGGTTTGTTGTTTTGTTTTTGTTTTTTGTTTTTTCCCCAGTTCTAATCTTCCTGTGATATTTATGAGTCTCAAGTATACATATATAATGAAAAACTGTTATGACATTATGAGAAAATGTATCTGGCAGCAATGACAAAACTGTCAAAATATTGGTTGCCTTGCCCATTGAACATGTTGAAGATAATTTTGCCATTTCTTAATTATTAGATTTTCATCCAAACTTTTCAAAACTGAGAGGCAGGGGGCATTCATTATATATATTTTATTTCTTTTGAACAAACTATTTGAGGCAGATGTGCACATTAACGGTTGCTGTTGAAGGATGTGACAGAAATGATTTGGTCTACATACCAGGTGGATTTTGTCCAATATAAAAGGCCCGCCACCGTGGTCTAGTGGTAGAGCATCCGCCCAAAGAGAAGAAGTACAGGGTTCGATCCCTGGCCGCGTCATACCAAAAGACATTAAAAGATTGTACATGTTGTTACCCTGTCTGGCTAAAACAAGGCCTGGTCGGCTCGGAGTCAGTAAACTGTGTCTGAGTGGGGTATTCATGTTAAACTGTAGTATGGCATCTCAGTTAGCTAGCACTATAAATCGGCATCAGTCGGACTAGTACAAGCAGCACACACACATGCATGTGCGTCGCTATGTAAGTACAATAATCTTGGACACAACGTTAAACCCCATTTCACCTCACCTCAAATATAGAAATACCGGTACACACATGGCATTTCTTTTTGTCTGTAGATACTTGGAAGTCACAAGATAATGTGAGTCTGGGTGTTTTGTAGTAAGGCAGGCAGGCATGAAATTCTAATAATTAATTTATCATTGCCTAATAATATTCTATCAGAAGCGTTGCCATTAATAACATGTTCATTTTCTATTGAAGCTGTTTCAATGGTTTAACATTTCATGTGGTCACCCACTGAGCAAGACAACATTTATCGTGGTTAGTTTGCTGGATTTATTAAAGGCACTTCTATAATTAGCTTTATTGTCACATTAGGTGATTGTTTAACCTAGAGAATGGCAAATTATGGTCTTCATGGTGGTGGTTGTGAAATGTAAGTGTGACGTGGTATTAAGTCTATTTCTATCAGTTCTATCCAACTCGCCATTTAAATTTAAGCCTTTCCAATACACGCTCATGTTCGTGCAAGCCTTAAAGGGAATGTCTTCAGTACAGACTGATGAGTATGGCAGTGTATTTGGGAAGATGTACCAGCAGTGTTTGGTGCAGGGATCCTGGTGGTTTCCTTGTGTAGTATGTGAATCTAGGGACTGACTCAATCTTTAACTATTAACATTGGGATATCACAGGGACACCTTGACTAACATGCTTCGTTTGTAACTCTGATGTAACTCTTAATACAGAGGTCCAGATAAGCTTTTGGTGTTGTGGGTATTTTACCCATGCATTTTAAAATCATTGGGTATCAGTAATTCTTATGGGTATTCAAATTTCTGTTACCCGCTAGTTTTTACACATGTGGGTATTCAAGTTAAATATTTAAAAACACTATTCATCTAGTCCCTGCAAACTGGTGTCGTGTGGGTTCGAGAGCTTTATAGGATGATACCACGATTCTTCCACAAGAAAGTGTGATGGCAAATGATCATGATGTAAGTGTCATCGTGGAGTTTGGCAAGGTTGACGGAATGCCCGTTATAATTTCAAAATAAGTTGCTGATTTGCTAATCGAATACGCAGGTTACTTCACAATATTTTGATGATACGCACAAGTTTTATTTTTGTAGCATATCTGTAATGTTCGTTGCGTATTTGATACGCTTGGATTTTATTTTACTGCCTATTTCTGCATTTCTGATGCGTATTTTCCGCACATACGCGGCTTATCTGGAGCTCTGGTAATTAATATGTGCTCATTATTTTGTCTGTTGATTTTGTATGCAACTGCATACCTTGCCATTTCTCAGCCGCAAATACACGGTATGGTAAGTGGAAGATCCGGGGTAGAATAGGTCTTCACCAACCCATGCTTGCCATAACAGGCGACTATACATGTTGTAAGAGACAACTAACGGATCGGTGGTCAGGCTTGCAGACTTGGTTCATGCATGTCATCGTATCTCAATTGCGTTGATCGATGCTCATGATGTCAATCAATTTATTGTCTGGTCCAGACTCGATTATTTACACCTGCTGTCATATAGCTGGAATTTTGCTGAGTGTGGGATTAAACAACAAACAAACAAACAAAACAAAACAAACAAAACCACAGATACCCACTTATGGCAACGATATGGTCAAGGGGAAATAACTCTTGATATATTGAAGCGTTGATGAGGATAAAATCTTCTCAAGCTCTGTGACAGTACAGTAATATGTAGATGAAGTTCTCATCAACTTTAATGTTATTTTTATTTGAAACTTGTTTCATTCTTCCTTTACTATACAAGTATGCTTACAAAGTCATCAGCGATTTTTCATTTCAAGATCCTGCATTTTTCATAAATTCATGTGGATTTATTTTTAAGAAGGAAATTTACCTCAATCAATTTAATGTTTATCATTTATATGCAATTTTAGTAGAATGAAGAAATAGTAAAAATTGGAATGATATTAAGAATTATTGAAAGTGAAAATACAATTTGTGGCAATGCTATTATGCTTTAATGATGTGAGTCAGTTTGTGAATGTCAGCTTCAGAAGTAGAGTCTCGGTTGACTTGCGTTCCACAATCATAGCCTGGGCTCTTTCTGCGTGGATATTAACAATTCAAATACCCATTATACTCAAGCTGCATGTGTTTGGGTACGATGTAAAGTAGTCTTTTTTTATGGCTCAATAAAAATTTCGCAGTTACGCCAGATAAATAATTAATGAAGTGCATGATTTAGCACTATTTGCTTCTACTGTTGAGGCTGGGTGAACACAAGGTTAATGTGAAGATCAGGTGCAGCATGGGATGATTATCTAGAAACCATGGCAACAAAACAGTTCACATGAATGTGTAAATGATGTCATTTTTCATGGACTAACGGTCAGAGCTAGGGCTGGTACGAGCCCGAATTTACTACCCCGGTTCCCACCCTCCTATTACCCGACCCTACACCACTGTAGGTCTCAAGAGATAGGTACAAAATGTCCGATTGGGCATTTTGTTACCATAGCACTGGCAAAACATATCTAGATACATGTATTAACAATCTGGTCATGCATACACTCAGTTATATCTTTATTCAAAGATATGAAAAATCAGAAGTAATGTTAACATTTGTGACTTGTAGTGTAACCATAGAGTTCTAGATACTTTTTTGTCATAAAATAATATATCACGTGACTAACCACAGGTCCGGGTAGTCCTGTGGGTACCCGGGTCCTACTAAGTACCCAACCGACCCGGGTACCCGAGTTACCCGTCCCAGCCCTAGTCAGAGCCAGTTTTTACATGTAGTCCATTTGTATGAATAGACTATGCCCTTTAGAAAGTGGTCAAATGTTGCATGTTATATTTAGGATAACACTTCCTTAGTGAAGTACAAATTCTTGTCTTGAGTAGAGGCCAGCACAGAGAGTCAGCGATCTAACCGACTCATTCACCGAGGCTTCCACAGAAATGAAAGTCTGTCAACTGATAGTCAAGATCGCATACTCTGTGTACCCCTCTGATAAGTGTAAATTGTAACCCCAAATATAACATATGCTACATTTAACCATTTTCTATAAGGCATTGTCTATTCATAGCTCTTGGCCACCGAAACCATGCCAATTTACACATATCAGAGGGTAAACAAAGTATGTGATCTAGACTAAAGTATGTGATGCATTTAATTTTAAGGAGCATGTATGACTATGAGTCATGCATATGCATGAAAACTAACTTTTGTACGACAGAGACATTTAATACCACATCAGGTGTGCAACAAGGCTGCATCCTGAGTCCACTACTTTTCATTTTCTTTATAAATGAACTTGTTTATGCTATTTATGAGAAATACAGTAATGGGATATTTTTAACGCAAGAAATTAAGGATCTACTCTTACTTATATTTGCTGATGATATAGTTATGTTTTCTTACACAGTGAATGGTCTACAAAAGCAGCCGAATGCTTTACAGCAGTTTTGTGACACTTGGGGGCTAGGCTTGAACTTAACCTAGTCATAAAGTCATATTTACATGTAGTTGTATTTAGAAATGGTGGTAAAGTTGCACAAAAGGAAAAATGGTCATTTCGTAATGTAAATATGAGAGTTGTTTCCTAGTATGAATATTTAGATTTAATGTTTTCCTCGCAGTTAAATTGGTCAATGGCCTGCAAATGTCTTGCTGCTCTGGCCAAGAAAGCTCCACTCCCAATCTATAAATTATTTAAAGAAAACAAGTATGTTACATTTTCAACAGTATACTTTTTTTTTTTAAATTATCACCAATTTTTGTATATGGTGCAGAGCTTTGGGGCACGAGGTATTTGAAGAAATTGAAGAGGTTCATGCATCATATTTTAAAAGATTTCTTGCTGTTGGAAAGTTTGCTGCAAATAAAGCTATACTAGGGGAGACTGGACCTTGTAATCCCCTGTGAATACCCAATATCTTGAGCATTTATGATTGGAATTTGACGAAACTTTACATACATGATCTCTAGGCAGTTGATGGTTGATGTTCAAGGTCAAGGTCATTAAGTACCTAGAAGCATGGTCCTTTCTGTTTCAAAGTTCTTCTTTGGATATTGTTTGCTTTGTTTTCCCCATCGGAAGTGATCTGTGTGACAGACATGCTTATAACCTTGTGAGTAAGGTTGCTAGAGGCATGGGACTTTCTGTTTCAAATCTGTACTGCTTTGGGCATGTGTGGTCACCTGTCACCTGATGTATAGCTAAAATGGTTCATTGTTCATGTTTCTGATGGGGGAGTTTGGGGCATTCAGGAAATGGTCATCTTCCCTAGGCAAGAGAGTTAACTGACATTAAAAGTCCAGTTTCCACCCTTGCCAAACTTGGCTGGAATTCCTGGGCTCAATCGTAGCGCCACCAGTGGCTTTTATGAGTTATGTCCCTTCTAAGCCTCTCCTGTTGACCAGATTCCATCACTTGCATTTGACAAGAAGATCTGATCCATAATCAAGATCTATATTGTGATAAAACGGGTCTTAGATCGCGAAGTGCATCAAATCACATGAGCACCTTGATTAAAAACATGAAAATGTTTGGAAAATATCTGTTGACAACGAGCTGGCACATGCACATGCTTTGCAAATCCTGCAATCGACCAAAATGTGCACGACAGTTTACGAACCAGATTTCGATTTCGTTGCGCGATTTTGATTGGACTATGCATAGACTCGTTAGTCCAGTCAAAATCTTTCTCCAGAATACCAGCCTAGTTCGGCAAGTGTGGAAACTGGACTTTTATAGACAGTTTACTCTCTTGCCTCGGGAAGATGGGAAATGGTGGGGTGGGACTGCTTCTGATTTTGCATGTAATGCAAACACATTTCTAGTTGTATGTCTCCATTACAGGACCTTGATGGACAATCAGAGGCCAGAACATCCCTCCATGATGCACGGTGAGCTGTCTGGTCTGGAGGACATCCCCGCGTCTGCGCTGGAGCCAACGTTCATGGTGACAGACGACATCCATCAAGAGAGTCAGACGGCACAGCTGTTCTTTGAGAGTTTGCTGCAGTCGTCTCGGTCACAGCTGTTGTCAGATTGTCACATGTCATCTGGTGAGATCAGCTGGATGGATGAACAGATCGGTGCGCCACGTGATGTGCCTGTATCTGATAATATGCCTGGTGTTGTGATACAATCTGCGGTGCCAAGTGTCCCTGGAACAGATACCTTTGTTGTACGGTCTGTGATGCCAAGTGTCCCTAGAACTGATACCGTTGTTGTGCGGTCTGTGATACCAAGTGTCCCAGGAACTGATTCCATTGTTGTGCGGTCTATGATGCCAAGTGTCGCAGGAACTGATACCGTTGTTGTGCGGTCTGTGGTACCAAGTGCCCGGGGAACTGATACCGTTGTTGTGCGGTCTGTCACTCCTCAAGTATCAGGTGTTGTCATCAGCCAGCCCGGGCTGACCTCTGTACCTTCTAATGTCATCAGCCAATCAGGGACAAGCCATCCTGTTGCTGTTACAATCAGCCATTCATCAAGCGGATCGTCTGTTTCACCGAAGAAACGATCCCGACGTGAACAATCAGGAACTGTTACAGACAGTCGTGAAGGTCGTGTGTCTGGACGTCAGTCGCAATGTGAAGGTCATATATCTGGTAGACAGTCACAGAATGACGATCGAATTTCTGGGCGTCAGTCACAGTGTGAGAGTCGTATGTCCGGTCGTCAGTCGCAGTGTGAGAGTCGTATGTCCGGTCGGCAGTCGCAGTGTGAGAGTCGTATGTCTGGTCGGCAGTCGCAATGTGAGAGTCGTATGTCTGGTCGGCAGTCGCAGTGTGAGAGTCGTATGTCCGGTCGGCAGTCGCAATGTGAGAGTCGTATGTCCGGGCGCGAGTCACAGTGTGATGATCGAATGGATGCCTACAGTGATGGTGGGAGTAGTTGTGTGTCCTTGAGTCAAGATAAGAGGGATAGTGTGGACGCAGGTTCTACTTCTCGTCGTAGAGGGAGCCACCTCTCTGATGGAGGTCGCAGGTCGCGAGAGAGAAGCGAGAGTGAGGTTGGTTTCGCCTACAATCCAGTCATTTTGGTGTTAATAGTCTTTCTGCAGATCAATTAATAACCTACATTCATTAAAGACTTGTCAGAATCCATTACACTACTATCCAGCTGCCATTGATAGATAAAGAAAGAATATAATTTGTAATTTTAGTGATAATAGTCTTTCTGCAGATCAGTTAATAATATATATTTGTTATAGAAATTAATCAGATTCCATTATGTTCCAATCCAGTTGCTAGTGACAGATTACGAAAGAATAAGGGACCAACAGTCAGTGTTGCTCCTGTAATGCTTGAAATCAGGGACTTTAAATTTTGAACTGGGGCTATGGTAAGAACCTTTAAATATGGATCAAAGTCAGGGAGTTGTGATGGTTACTTACTAGGGCTGGGACGGGTAACTCTGGTACTCGGGTCAGGGGGGTCCTGGGTAGGACCCGGGTACCCACAGGACTACCCAGACCCATGGTTGGTCACATGATATATTGTTTAGTGACAAAAAGCTGTTTGTTTTGGTCAGGGCGACATGGTGGCAGATATAGCCATGTTGAGTTCCTACACGTCAGATGACGCTCGACGACAGATGACAGGCTCTGTGACACCCGAAACATCGGATGTCGGCTTCCAACCCAGTATGCTTGATGCTGTGTTGACGGAGAAGAAAATGGTGTGTATTTCAAGCTGATTAATTCCAAGGTTAGACTGGGTTCTTTATGATTCTAGAAAAGAACCAAGGGGAGCATTTGCGACATACCAGACAACTGTTTGTACTGTATTGTTTCTGTAATGTGTCAAGCTCTGGTGTAGCTCTGTAGGTAGTGTGTTCACTCATCCCTATCAAGGTCTGGGTTTGATGCCCTATATAGTCAGTGTATGATCACTAACTGTAGTGGGCGGTCGGGTAGTCTTGTGGTTAAGGGAGTTTGCTCGTCACACCGAAGACCCAGGTTCGATTCCTGACATGGGTACAATTAGTGAAGCCCATTTCTGTTGTCCCCCGCCGGGATATTGCTGGAATATTGCTAAAAGCAGCGTAAAACCAAACTCACTCACTCACCCACTATCTTCGGTCAATTTTAATGAATTTGCTAATACACTTGTCCAGAAGTCAGAGGGCAAGAAATTGGCAGGATCCTTTCACTTTGTAGGCAGGGTTTTAATGATAAATAGGGACACAAGTGGCACAGTTGTCTAAGGTACCGCTGTGTACGGGCATGCCAGAAACTTGGGTTTGAATCCCAGTCGCCCTCATTATGTTTGTTGGCACCATACCCATGCTGTGTGTTTCACGAACGAGGTTGGTAACTTAGGCCTACATCACCTCAGGCGTTCATCCCACACCTAGCTGACACGCCGTGATACAACAATTGTTTTTGTACAGTTTTCATGGAATTAAGTTTGAACTAATGTTTGAACTGATACTGGGATTTGTTTCAAGAGCAACAATTAAAAGCTATTAGATCTGTAGATCTAAAAACAGTTTATTGATGATTTTGGAAATTGAAAAACTGAAGGTGAGATTCAATTCCAGAGAGTGAAAAAAATTGAATAAAGCTCCTGTCAAGTCCATTCAGGATCTGGCCGCCTCCGTGGTCTTGTGGTAGAGCGTCCACCCGGAGAGAGGAAGGTCTGGGGTTGGATCCCCAGCCGCGTCATACCAAAAGACGTTTAAAGATGGTACTTGTTGTTACCCTGTCTGGCACCCGGCATAAAAGGGCTAAAACAAGGACTGGTCAGCTCGGAGTCAGTATACTGTGTCTGAGTGGGGTATTCATGTTAAACTGCGGCATGGTATCTCAGTGAGCTAGCACTATAAATCGGCATCAGTCCGGACTAGTACAAGCAGCCACGCAATCATGTGCATGCACGTCGCTATATAAGTGCAATAATCTTGGACGCAACGTTAAACCTATTTCACCTCACCTCACCATTCAGGATCTTGAGGTAATAGGGCATAATGATTGTTTTGTTGATATCCATCAATCAAACATTTGTCATGTTTGTTAAACTGACTTGTGACTTTACAAAGGGACTGATTATTCACCCCATGCTTTGTGTGCCGAGCCACAAACATGATCAGTCTATGATCATCTTGGTCGAACATTTCACTTTTGAAGTGTTGTTTGTTTACCATCGACATAATTCTAAGTTACCCATTTCCAATGAGATATACCAGTTATTTCTCTTGTAATGAAAAGCATGGCACATAACTAGAAGAATAAAGTATGACACTGCTTCCTTGCACAGGCACTGCTGAGGTCACCAGAAGTTCGCCAGTTCCTGTTCAACCTCCAGTCAGAGAAAGCCAAGGAGCAGACGCGACCTCACAGTTCACCCAGTACAAGGGGAGACAACCCTTCCTGATTATACCTCATTTTATTCTTAAACAAATATAATGAATGAAATTTGCTGAACTGTATATAACCATATCCAGGTTAGACTAGGTCTTTAGCAGTGGTCAGGTGGTCAGGTGGTCAGGCTCATTGACTTGGTTGATGCATATCATGGTATTCCAATTTCGTGAATCGATGATGCCAATAACTCGATTGTCAGGTCCAGACTTGATTATTTACAGACTGCGGTGATATACGCTGGAATATTGCTGAGCGTTAAACAACTAACAAACAAAAAACATAACCATCATTGTCCCGTAAGTTTCTGGATTAACAGAGTCTGTTCACTGTATGCTCACACTACTTGCCAACAACTACTTCCCAGCATGTCTGATGGACCGCCAGTTGACAACTATTTCTTGGTCTGTTTATGGCTTTCAAAAGAAGTAGTTTTGTTGTTTATTAAAGTGTGGCAATGATGTCTGTTTGGAGCTTGAACCTACATTTGACTGGGCTCCAGTCTACCTGAACGAGTATACTGGCAGTGGCCAATTCTCGTAGGCTGCAAATGGATGACACTAAACATTGCATTCATTGGTCCTTGGCAATTTTTGAAGACAATTGACTGTCTTTATGCAGAGCAGTTTATAAAAAACAATTCCAAGGGTGGTTATTTAGTCATAATTAGGATTCTAGGTACATACGACTACTAAAGTCCAGTGATCGAAGATAGAATGTGATCTGTACTTTGTGAATTAGGTGGGCAGGAAACTTAAGCAATGTGGTATACTCCAGCGCTTGTCCACAGCCTGGCAAAACTGTATCAGGAACTTGATCAGTGTATTGTCACTTGACGTTTAGGAAAAAGAGCTAGTTGGTAAATATCATACCAGTTGGTATCATGTCCACAACAAAATAGGTAGCATTCAGGAAATCTGCATGTCAACTGGACCTGTTTGGCGTTGTGGTCAGTTATAGGAAATGATATAGGAAATGATATAACTACATTTGAACATGTGTAAATCTCCACCTTGATCCATCTTCTCTACGTGTAGGAATAAAGAATGGAGATGTGCGTGTATATAAACCATCTACGTTTGTCTTCACTTGGAGTTGACTGCCGACCTGTGGGTCATTTTGCCAGTAGAGCAATAAAGGCTTTAAGAGCAAGCAGCTTATTTCTCCAAGCATTGACAGTTGGCGTTGTCAGTCCTCTCCAGTTCCCGGCTGCTGGATTAAAAACGTTAGAAATGAAGCTGCTGTGAAAGTGCTCCGATAACCACCCAATGACTTTTTTAGCAAATTAATTTATGTAGTAATGTGTTGATATGAGGATTAGAAAATGATTTTTATGTAATATCTTAACTGTGACATAACATAACTTGTCACATTTATATTTATAAGAAATGATCTTACCCAACAGGTTTTATTATTGCTGGTGTTCTTGAAATGTGCAATGTATTAGTTTATTACCTCCTATATTGTTCCCCTAGGAACACAATATTGGTATCAATCATCATCAGTGCAGTGTATTAATTATTTGTGATCAGGTTATGAAATGGCATGTATTGTGCAACTCAAGGAAGCAAATGAGCATGTATGAACTTCCTGTGAACACTACTATTGCCTGAGACCGAGCTGTGCGGAGAGACATTGCAACTGATCTTTCATAAGAATATTGCCAATGCAATCTCAGGAGGCTCCAAACCTGTTTTCTCTTCTGGTCTAGTTTTGGACTAAAAATGCTAGTTTTAAATAACAATTTGATATTTAAACAGTGCGTTAATTGTCGGCCTCATTAAAAATTGTGAATAGTGTTACGGACCAACAGACATGCATTATGACCTGCTGATGACAGTGTAAGATGTTCAGAAGAAAACTTATGTTTAATTCATCATGTGACTGGATGCCTAAAGAGAATTTCAAAGAATATTCTGAAGTACAGAACAGGGAGGTGGAATCTAAATTGTAACCCCCAACGAAAGACCATTTAAGTGTTATACACGTTTTAATCATGTCTTGACTATTGCTGTTATTTGTTAATAAAAACAACTTTTTTCATAATTGTCTTGAATTATTTACATGAAATAAAATGGAACTCCACATTCTACCAAGATGTCATACCAACACAGGGACATTACGGACTTACTGCAAGGTCACTGGAATTTAACTAGATGTCTGCCATGGTCCAGTATTTTCATACCTGATGAGCCAGGTGGGGATTCCAAGGAAGAATAGGTCCGAAGTCAGGATGACAAAGACTGAACTGTCAAGACTGACCACACTGAGTCAGGTCTTGTTTCAGTACTGTGAAAGTCAGTAGTGGGGTGTACAGGGTTTTACAATCTGAATGGTCATGGGGTGTACATGAACGTTCAGCTCATAAAATCCTCTAAATGCTGTTACTGACAATGTCACATGTAGCATTTCCATTACAACTTCACACTTACAATAAAGCAACAGGAATATCCATCTTGAGAGAGCCATAAGACTCTCAGTATGCTAACTTAAAAGTGTGAACAGGATCAATTTCGACAAGCAAGATATGCCACATCAAACATATCACGATATCCACACAAGCCGATACACTTTGAAATTGCTGACTGCAACATTTTCACTCACTCCCATGATGCTTCTTCATCTCCTGGTCGGAGTTTCACCCCAGCAGGAACATTGCGGACAGCCACATTCAACAAATCACTAATTCACCAACTCAAAAATTGAATGAAAGAACACCTTTATTCCACTTTGCATACAATTTCCTTCACATAAACATATAAGAAATCGCAGATGACTCCTCCAAAAATAGTAATATATGTATATGAATACTTGTGTATATTGCCACCAATTTCTCCGAGGCTTTACTGGACACCCATGACAGGGCTGGAAGAGTAATGCTGAGAAGGATGCCAACAGTCTGTCATTAGCTGTGCCCCCAACACACCACCACCACCACCCACCCTAGCCCAAACCCCCTTCTCTACCCTGTTCTCCTGACTGCACAAACTGCTCGTTTGCACATGCAGGAGGAATATAATGCATATAATAAAATATAAAGTCCGATATTTAGAAAAGGGGATTAGGTGACATATAAAATTTGGTATTGTTCGCATTTGAATAAAAACGATGCCATTATTAAATAACGATTAGCTGTAGAAATAAATATATGCAACTGGAATATAAATAAAACTCATTCTAAATTTCAAATCTCAAGACAAAGTAAAAAGTTTAAATTTGGCAAATCAGACGGGGTCTGTGTAAAAGGTTTGATAAAAGGAACTCAAAGAGGTTGTACGCAATACCTTGTTAATTATGCACTGAGGGTAAAAACCTTTCAAAACTAAATTTTCTATCCTACATCTCCTGACTAAATGAATCTCCACATATTACACCATAGCACTAGATATTGGAAGGAACGACAACCACCACTGTATCAGTCCAGTCAAGTACATTCCACCCAAAAGGGCACCTGTTTCATGAACTTTCATAAGACCAACTAGCAAAAGCTAGCAAGGTCACAAATATCTCCAACTATACTTGCTGGACCAGTACTTGCATTTTCCACACTGCACTATAAACTAAATGACACTGTACAACAGCACAAATAACAATTTCTGGTAGCACTAATGTACAAAAATACAACATATACATATATTTAACACGTCTGGGCTATATGGGAATGCGTTAAGTACTTTATACATCGTTAGGTGGGTCAGACACAGAATAGACAGGGATAGAGAAGGAGATGGGTAGGGGGGGTGCCAGATTCCTTGGGGAGACGGGCACTTGTTGACAGACCGAAGTGAAACTGCCAAATAATGGACCAGAAAGCAAGACTAACTTGGCATCAATGAGTGGACAGGGAGGGCTCAGCATATGAGAGAAAATACAAGGACATGGTTACATTCTATATCAAACCTCTTCCAAGACATGGCCGAAATCATCTTTGAAAACTCTTTGGAATACAATTGCCCTGAACTAGTGGATTTCTCATAACCTTACCGTACTTGTAACCATAAAATCTTAAGCTTACAAGAATTCAAAATCTTTTGTACAGTTTTCTCGATTTGACTATGGAATGAAGGTATGCAAGATCATGGACAAAATAAAATATTGCAAAGTGTAAAGCATGTAAACACTGAAGACCAATGTCTACCCAAGAACTCAAACAACCAACCATGTTTCAAGCTTGGAACAGAATCTCTCAACTGTGTTAGACAATCATCTGTAACCTTTTCACCTGTGGTTACTTCGTCAAGGGAGCCAGCAAAGGAACAATCCAGAAACCGAATATTTAATTTGACACATGTCGACGCCTATCAACCATCGACACATTTAATTCAAATCGACAAGACGGAGCATGACTTCCTTGATAGAACTCCTCAAAGACATCAATTGATTGAAACGTGTTTTCTAAGGCCAGTATCCAGAACATGACAACTTCAATGCTTTACTTTAGAACTGTCCTAAATACATAAACTTTAGGAAAACAAATCCAAACAGACAATTGAGCAAACCAGTACATCACGGTCAGTGTAAATTTATATAAAACAAGGAAAAACACAAAGGGATACCAATCAATTTGGGTTTTATCAAGGCACCTATTGGATAAATAGCCTTAGCCATCATTGAAAAATGATCCCTTTCACAATCAGAATTTTCACATCACTTTCATCTCTCTCTTCTGTTTCTTATACATAAACATATATAATATAGAAGATATGTGCTGTGAATAAAACAACTCAAAAAGATGCAAAAGGCCAAGTTCCCGTTAAAATCATGTATCTTAAAATCGGTGATGTGAAAATTCTCGACTGAATTCTGAGGGTAGGTTTATTGCTATCCTGTTGTATAATATAACATTGTCAAAACCACATCACAGATCCAGGTAAGATTTCATTTTTTCAGCAGCAAAATGAGAATATGTACCAGCACGTTGGACTGGTTCTCCTATCCAAAGACACCACCACAGAGAACCCAAACTAAAGCATTCCTTGTTGGCTTTCGGGAATACATCTTTATGTCTAAATTAGCAGTCTGGTTGGGCAGTCATGTTATTTGTGAAACAAACTTCATACAGCACTAATGCTATTTTTTCTTCAAATAATTTACTGTGAATGTAAATTACTGCAAATTTCTTGTCTATTGTGGCAATGCTCAAATATTGCCTTTGCAAAGTACCATGCCTAAACTGACATGTTCAGATGAACATACGCAAAAACTTGTCATGATCTTTGCAAAATATACACATTTTTTCAAATTTCAACATAAAATGTGACATACAACATCAATAAACAGAATATGATTTTTGTGTAAACATTTCTTTGGAAACACCCCTTCACGAATTCTGCTCCCCTGAAATAGCATAAAATGCAATAGGAAATTTGCAACCTTTCTTTTAGTAATGATTTCGCCAGTATTTGTGGAAAAACATGTCCGCGATCTTGAGTGTATGATTATGTTAACCTGAGGCAAAAACTACTTCTAATTTGATTTTCTATTGCATATTGCCTATTGTACATGTTGTCAACAGGTGTTATGCCGATGTCAATTAGGACAATTATTATGAAAAGGGACAGCTTGACTGATATGTTTGCTATGAAAAAAGTAAAGAATATTATTTTGGCACTTATTGAAAACAATTATGTAGATCACAACTCTTTTGGATGTAAATATCCAGATTATTTCTTCAGAAACTACATTGTGCTTCTCATAAGAAGACATGAGGAATTCTCCTTTCACCATCTTCATGCAGACGACAGTACATAAAACAATAGTATTTTCAAAAACTTGAAAAACTCTGAACTGTGTCAGGGACTTATAAAACAATTCTCTGCATAGGAAAGTTTTTGGCAATGTATACTTTTTCAAGGGTTTATTTCTGAATGTCTGCTTCTGATAGAAGGCTGAATAACATAAATATATGTCAATAAGAGAAGAATGAGCAACACTGGGTATTGTAAACAGTAAATACTGATAGTAGGGAAAATAGAGATCACGGTCAACACACATTTGATCAAGGACCGCCATTAAAATATGGCACGGTTTGTAAAAAGCAAGATATGAGTAAATAAGTATCAGTTGAAATGCTGATTCCCTGACCCTCCCGTCCCGATTCCCCTAAAAGACGACTTTGACGACTCAAAACAACAACACACCTGTCATGGGGCACAGACAGAAGCCTCGGAGGAGTTGGCACACAGTAAAATCAGTGTACAATAACTAATACAATGATTTTACCTGTGTATCATTGTATATCATTGCAATGTGATTTTCTCAAAAATTAACATAAACTAGGGAATGGCAAAAAATAAAAAGCACATGCTTCAATTGATAAACAAATCATTTTTCAATGCAAAACTGTAAGTAAACACTGAGTTAACTGGAACGATCAACCCAAACATGAATAACTGTTAAAATCAAGTAGTACCAACTGCAATTCTCCTGCAACAGTGTAAAGTGTTATTTCAAGAGGTGGCCGGCCCAATGTGAATCCTGGAATTCCGTCGTCTTTTCACGGTGGTCAGATGGCAGCTCTTTCCAATGGGCATTGCTTTGACAAAATCAACAGAAAGGGAGATGATCAAAAAATATCAGCTGAATATTAGGAAAAATAACATTGCAAAACATCAATTAAATATATAATTGTATATGAAAAGTGTAATTAATAGAAAAGTATTTCAAAAATAATACAGAATAATACCAAATAAAAGAAAAACGCCTAATCGTAGACACGTCAACCTGCTGACTCTCCTCTCACTACAGCAGTCAGCGTTGCGTGGTCACTAAATACTGGGCAGGCAAGGTAGGAGTGATTAGTGCTATTTGACTAAATTCTGTCTCTCTCTTCTCTCTCCGATAATAAGAATGGTAAGTTTTTCAACTTAATAATCCGCATGTATAAGTGTGACATCTATCGACCACACTGTTACTACACGAAATAAAACTATAATGTAATAAACTAAAAGCCTGAATAGAGCTGTACAGTTAGAGCACCAAAAATTAATATGTATATGTATATATATAATGTGTATATGTATAACAATGTCCCTGTCTAGCTCCGACACAGAGTACCTGTGAAGTTGGGGGGGGAGGAGGGAGGGAGGGAGGAGGCCGCCTCGCTGCCTCCCCTGATATTAATAATAAAAACAGTCTGGTCTCAAAACATGCACTCAAAACGTTAGCCATCTACGATTGGTTACATTTCTCCTCATCCTCTGCCACAGCGATGGCCATAACAAACACTTCTTGATCTATTGTTATTAAAACATGTCAACTCTTCTCCCATTACCCTTCATTGAACCCAGACCAAGATGGAAATATCAGTCTTTGCACGGATGCGAAATCCTCCTCTTTTTTTCAAAAGTAAACTTGGTAAACTTGAAAATTAATCTTCAAAACTCTAAATGCAAACAGTTCAAAAATCTTAAAGGAGTTGACAATAATAAAACAGTATCTCAAAAAGTTAACATTTTTTTTTTTTACAGTATTATGAGTTAAATTCAAAACTGGAATTGAAAGAACATGAACACCATCTAAATGAATGAAAAGCTCGTTGTGATGACCACTAAAACTAGATTGTCTGGAGTGAAATGTTCCGAAACGTCAACACTTGGAGACGACTAAACAATGCACAGAAGAGGGTGAGCTCAAAAGGGAGCAACACCTCTTCAATCATTAAACTGCAGTCCAAAAATTTACTGGATAAAATATATCTTCTGGAATACCTTTGAAAAACTAAATATTCACATTTAACTCTTCCATGAAATGGCCCTAAGATTAGGAAATGGCATAAACCAATATGAAATTAACACAGTAGTAAACAACAATATTTTGATTAGATGCATACACTAAATAAGTATGGTGGGTAAAACTATGAATGGTCTTTTAGATATACAAACATTTTGCATGAGCAATCTTGGCTTCTCTATAGTATATGCAAATAACTTCAAAAAAGGTGAATAAATTTACAACACAAAAGTGATAATTTGGTCAACATCACCAATGAAAATATAATATGATCTCTTGTAAAGCTTTATACTATGAACACAGAAAAAAAACAATAATCCCTTAAGGCACAGCAAAAAATAATGGTCATGTTAGGACTGAGTATATGTGACTAGAAATAAAGCATGTTGCATAAGGTTGATTGGCAATTAGAGCCCAAATATGGTTACTTTATCTACTGCTAGGAGACCGACTGTCCCTGGACACCCAATCTGTTCATAAAACGTGACAAAATGTTAACAATCTGACTATTGGATATAGTTATATAAATCTGTGCTTAAAAAACTATATATCTTGCCAACAGAGGTTAGTAACCTCAAGGAATCATTATCCTGTATTCAGTATTAATTGTGGACCTAAATAAATGTAATATAATAATATAAGGATAAACAGTAAACATAATAGTAATATAATAATATAACTAAAGGAATCCAATAGTAAATCCCCCCAGTTACACTGAGGAATATTGGCACATGAGTTAAGTGATATATAAAGTGTTTAACACCAGAACATGGTGGTTATTCTTGGCAAGTGTGACAATGTAACCCTCGGAGGTGATCTTCAGCCCGCAGCAGCGCGACACTTTCACATAGGGACACTGGAACTCTCCGATCAAAGAACCATCCCGCTGGAACACTGCAACGTGGAAGCGGTTGCCGTGGCTGTCACCTACAAGGACGTCTCCTGCGTCGCTGATGTCGATGCCATTGGGGTAGTTGGTGATGTTCTCACAACCAATGCGTCTCATGAACTGTCCGTCCTCGTTGAACACTACCACACAGTGGCCCTGCAGGAGAGAGAGCTGATTAAATGTGTTGCTAATGCCACCTCCAGCAATATTCCACCTTTATGGCGATGGTTAGGGTCAAAAGTGAATTGTCTGGTTTGATTTCCTTGTGAACACAGACATTTCCATCACTACAGTGGAACATAAACCCAACCTCACTTCCCATATGATACTTTCTGTGAGTGAGTGAGTGAGTGAGTGAGTGAGTGAGTGAGTGAGTGAAGTTTTACGCCGCTTTTAGCAATATTCCCGCAATAGCTTCACACATAGTACCCATGTTAGGAATCGAACCCAGGTCTTCGACGTGAGGAGGGAACGGGTCAACCAGTAGGCTACCACTTTCTGTGATAAATGTTTGCTATATTAATGTGGCCAATAAATAACCAAGTCTCGGCTAGACAAACCTTCGACTGAAACCCTGAGAAAATGAGTAAGGGTGAAACTAGACAGCAAGGTCATGATAGGGTACTATCACGATACACACACATATTTACATCAAATCACATGGAAACTTCTTGACAATAAATATTTCAGAGCAGGTTCAAAACAAAAACCTAGCTGTGGACACATGTTCAAGCGGCTATTTTCAGCAGTGAACTTGAAACTCAAATTACAACACATTTTGCTACATCTGACTGACAAATCGCCAGGGGTCATTAAACGAGTAGTTGGTAATTTATTTCAGCAAGGGTATCATCTTTACAGAAAAAAACGTTTTGTGTATCAAATTTTCACTCGAAAATTCACGATGCAACGGTGCACCAGTGTTGTTTCATCCCTAGCAATGATAATGCCAGATGTATACAATGACACAACATCACAGAGCCTTACAATCAGATCCCCACTGCAGCAGTAGAAACTAACATTTTTAGTCGACTAGTCCTTATAATGATAACAAATAGCAAAACCCTTAAAAAGGGCAAATTTCTACTTGTCCTTACGTTACCTTAACTGTTGAGCAGTTAGGCAAGGACTACAGGACTAGTGCCAATTTCTTGCCCTATCTCACACCATGCACTTTTTTCGATCCTGAAAACTGGATTTCCCCAGACAACTCATTCTCTTTCTAGAGCTAATAGGCTAGAGTTATTGTGATGTGGGGATGAATGGGTGGGCATATAGTGTGTGAGATAGAGTAAGTTTTGGGCAGTTTGGCAAGGACTACAGGGCTAAAGTACTCACGGAAATGAAAAAAAACCTGTTTTTTCGATCTCAGATTTTAAATAAATGCAGTTAATATACAAAATATATAAATATTTAAAGAATTCAATTAGTACTAATTGGGCCTTGGCACAAATGCTTTTGCTTTTTACATGTACGGTAAAAGTGTATAAAAATATGAACAAAACAGACTATTGTGAAACTGAGCATTACCAGGTGTTAGTAGATCAAGGTGAATGTCCATGACCTCTGACACCTTGACGACAGGTGAAAACAGGTGCTTGAAACCCACGTGCATGTGATTTGTCAGTGGATAGTGATTTGTGAGTGGCATTGTGGCATAGTGAATCATCGTCAAAATATCAGAACGTAAAAGTAACATATTCCCTTCTCAAACAACAACTTACATGTCATTATTATTATGTACATAAACATAGCTGTTATTTTTATTGTTGTTTTGATAACTTGTTTCCAGGCTAATTTGCATAATGCCTATAGCCTGTTTCTGCCATGTCAATTTGGACTTAGTTTTATTTTTGAATGTTGAAAGTGCCTACAAATTACCGCCTGTAAAGTACATTTTGTATTGAGCACTGAGATAAAACTAGCAAATCAAGACTAGTACTTTTCCAGTTGTTTTGCTTTGTGTCGATTATTAAATCCAGCAAAACAGGTTTTTTTCCTTTCCATGAGTACTTTAGTGCCAATTTCTAACGCTGCACTGTAGACTTCTTTCACAACAAGCACTGGGGATCTTTTCTGACCCAGAATCCTCACAGAAAGCTGAATGTTGAAAAGTACCATCTTCTGTGTAAACAGACATACCTTGAAGTCACAGACGAAGTACTCCTTCCCGCTGATAGCAATGTCTGATGGCTCCCGCATGTAGTCACTACAGTCAAACCACTTGATCAGATCTCCAGATTCACCAATACAGAAAACTGTAGGTGAAACACTGTCAACCGCCACAATGTGACCTGCGAAAAATAAAACTTACTTAAAAAACTATACAACAGTTCAGACACAGGAATTATCCCAAGGCCAGCCTATTTGTGAAAACTAGACGCTAGGTGGGCAAAGGTGACCATAGCAGATTTTCAATTATTATTTTGTGTTCTTCGAAAAATGTTATCTGAATTTTCCCATTTATGCAGCAATAGCAAAGCCTGTTTGGTTTTCAACCTATTTCAACCTACTGTCTTGCTGTTAAACCAAGTGAGCACACAATCTATTTGTTATTAACACATAAGTTTGCATTTGGAAAAATGAAATATAAATTTTCTGACTATATTTATTCCACTTGTTTCTAAGGGTTTTTCTCTATAATGAACAAAAACACTGAACATATAAAGCCGCATTGATCAATGTGTGTGAAGATATTCTCATGTTCATTTAGTTGTGATTGGGATATGAGTTCAACGAAGCCTTAAGTTTAACATGAAACAGACTGCATTACGACAAATGGCAAAACAAGCAGAGAGCTTTACTAACCCTGCTGTGTGATGGCCAGTCCAGCCACGATGTCGATGTAGCGGATAGCTATCTTCTTGACAAAATGTCCATTCTTGGTGAAGATCTGCATGCGGGAGCGCTCATTACCACGGTCACACACAACATACTTCCCCGACGTCCTCATCACTGCAACCTTCCGTGGGTACCATAGCTGTCCCTCCTCTCGACCTGCAATACAAGATGGCGATACTCAGGACCTTAGATTATTTGGGGTGGAACAATTCAAAATACTGTTCATCACAATACTTTATTTAAACTCACAAGAACCATATTATGAGATCATAAACTAAACTGAAGGTTTATGACATGTGAACTAGTATGTTCTCATGTTACTGTTGCTACAATTGTCTCATATTTACATCTGTTTTGGTTGGGCCACTATCTTCCTTTTTGATGGTGCACAATAGGCCCTAACATGCCAAGTTTCTATGTGTCATGACCGTATTATCAAGACTTCACATCGCAACCAAGTGTATCGTCACAGCTCTACAGCCCAATATCAAAGAAGCAGCATGATACACAACATTTTTCTAACTGATGTAACAACACAAAACAACTGTCAAGCATTACCAACACAAACCAATCAGGCTTGTTCAGAGAGGAATGAAATGCCTCAATTTCTCATTTCAACTCATCGTCAATAACTGAATGTTGTTTAACGCCTTTAAATTTAAACAAGTCACCAGAAGATGACAAATCCACCCGGCCCCCACAAACTTGAAACTAAGTCCAACTTGATGAGAGAATTTCTATCAAATCTGTTGGTCTATATACACAAATGTTAATACATGTACCAAGTTTGGACGAAAAATCTTTCAGAGTTTTCAAATTATGCTCCGGAAACAAAATATGAAGGGATGGATTGAGGGTGACCATGGTGCTGTTGTACAAAGTGATCTAGGCGCTAAGGGGATCGGGACTCGAATACCTTAACACAAACTTACGACTAACATTGTTTTGAACAATGTCACCCAGATCGATAAAAGTAAAGTCTGCACTGGGCAAAACCGTGACTTAAAGCATCCACTGGGGTTCACATGGGGTATAATAAACCATTTCAATAAAAGCAATCAAATTGAGTCGACTCTTACAACAGCTCAAGGTATTGGAGCACTATTCTGATCCTGAATCCCCACGTCATGTAGTCAATGGCTGTCTGATATACACACCTGGTATGCCGAACTGGTACTTGAACTCTCCAGTTTTTTCGAACACCTGAATCCGATGGTTGTTCGTGTCGGCCACAATGATGTCCTCATCAATACCCAGGCAAAAGCCATGGGGAGAGTTGAACTGACCCTTGCCTGGACCCAACTGACCAAACTTGCATCTGAATCAAGATAAACATGTGTATGACGACATAAAGAAAGACTTGACTGCTTTGCGTGGTATCATTCCTGTCAATTATAGTGAACGAACATAGAGATCACGTTTCAGAACTTTTTCAGTCTCTAAAAAAATATCTGAATCATTCCCTACCAGAATGTGAAATTAAGCATGAAAGTCAAGGGGACCTTGTTATTACCCAAACTTTGAAAGTAAAAGATAAAAGGGGTCCATCGAGTCAAATATTTTTGTAACAAAACTCAAGGACCCCACTGCACAAGAACAAATGTTAAATGAATGTAACAAGTTATACTTGGGGTTACACTTTCTCAGTAAAGTAAAAATTCTAGAATTTTTTATTTTTTTTAATGGAGTTCCATCTGTGAGTCGAACCAACACACATAGTGAGGCACCTATAAATCTGAACTACACAAAGTCAGCCACCGAACCCACTCAACCACCAAGGCTTCCACTAAAATGGAAGTCTGACAATTGGTAGTCAAGATACGTATCCTGCAGATAGATAGGACTAGAATTTGTACTTTACTAGGTAAGTGTTATCACGAACATAACAAATGTTACCACTTTCTAAAAGGCACTGCCTATTCATGTCAAAGGACTATATCAGCTGAAAACAACATCTGACAAGTCAACAGGGCACACTTTCCTACCTGATCTGCATTGCGCTCATCTTGTTGACACGTCGCATAGGTGGGAACTGACTGCTGCCACCTGCCACAGATGGGTCGAAAGTGGTGATGTCTGTATCGTCCGGAGAGTTCATCAAGTTGCCCATGTTCCCGAGTCCCATGGTGTCCAGGTTGGCCAGGTTGGTCAGATTGCTGAGATTACCAAGTGCGTTGCTGACACCATTCATCTGCTGAGACGACTGACTGAACAGATTGGCCAGTGTATCAAGGTTGGAGGAGTTGGGTGACCGCTGAGGTGCACTGGTGAGAATGTTAAGGGACGTGTCTGGCTGAGAGAGGGGGGTCTGAGTGCGACTGCTCGGGTTAGAGTTACCTCCCCCTGACCCAGTGGAGGGGTTGTTGATGTTCATTCCCGATATCACCTGACCATTTAGAGTCACCTGACCTGTAATGCAGAAAGATCATATTAACTTTTATTTGAAAACGACTGACAGCAATATATGTGAATCAGCAGCGTTATATGAAAAAAAAGAAAACCAATTACCCTACGAGATGCAAATGATGATGATTATTGGTACGTAGCAGCTTATGTAATGAGTGAGTGAGTTTGGATTTACGCCGCTTTTAGCAATATTCCAGCAATATCATGGCGGGGGACACCAGAAATGGGCTTCACACATTGTACCCATGTCGGGAATCGAACCCGGGTCTCCGGGGTGACGAGCGAACGCTTTAACCACTAGGCTACCCGACCGCCCCGCTTATGTCATGAAGCTCATTTAGAAAGGTCAAACTTCAAACAGAAAGCAACAACACTTTCACCTAAAATCCAAAAGATCACAGTCTTATTTCAGTTATATCATGGCCTATACTCTACATTTTGCTTACACCTTATGAAACCCACAAGCAGAGACATGGTGCTAAAAGAAGTAAAAAATCAGGGTGCCTGGGATTTTAAGGATAAAAAAATAAAAGAATTGGCTCTCAGGCAATGGCTTTTGAAAATATAGCGTAGGTGGATGGTGTTTAGGTTAGGTTTTTTCAAACTTGAATGTAACTAGAATGTAACAAAATAAACAGTGTATAATCAACCAGGGAAAAGGGCCTCCCTACATACATATTCCTGGTATTTCTTTCTATTGAATTGCACTGTTTTTAAATATTGTAGCATTTCATTGCTGGGATCATGTGTTCGAGCCCAGGATTTATACAGAATTTTTATTTTGAAAATGAAAATAAAAATGAAACATGCAGCAGACTTTATGATGCAGGGGGTGTCTGAGAACCAAGACTTCATTTTTTTTAGCCTAATCCATGATCATTTTATGGATATACAACTAAGGGCCACAACAATGCACAGCTTATCGCACCCAAGCTGCTTATTCAATATGTACAATCTGTGCCAGCAACGTATAAGTACTAGCCTGAACATGGCTCTTAGCATCACGTTCTGTAGGTTTTACTGTTTAGGGAACTATGACTAGCTGATCTTCATGGATAGAACAGAAATTTACTTGGCTAGGCTCTGGACCAGTGGTTTAAGTGACTGCCTGTACATTCATCATGACATCTTGCAACATTGAGTTTGAGGCAGTACAACCCACTTGTCCCTTACCTTGATTGTTGAATCCAACAGACCCCAGTTTAGCCATGGCTGCAATGTTGATCATGGTGGCACTCTGACTGCTACCAGTGCTGGCTGCGTCCACGGATATCCCACTGTCAGACATTGCAGGGCTGTGGGAGTTGCGTGATAGACTGCTATCTTGACTCGAGGGGTGCCCAACACCGGAGATGCACCGCCCAATAGGAGGCGGCACAGACACCATGTTGTGCAGGGAGTCAACAACGCTACCGTTGATTGAGACAGGGGTGATACATCGCAGTGATGGCATGAAGTCCGAGATGCTTGATCGGGTAGCCATCATGGAGCTGGTTGGGCTCAAAACCCCATGGGGCAGGGAAAAGGCATCATTGTCGAATGATGAGTGCAGTGATGACAGCTGAGTGTCAATCTGTTAAAAGGAAATTGTGTACAAAACTGAGGGAGAGATTTTCTGAAATATGAATCAACAAGTGAAATGGGGAGGTGGGTGAGTGGGTGAGTTTGGTTTAACACTGCTTTTAACAGTATTCCAGTTATATAGCGGCGTGTCAGCTTAATGTAGGAGGAAAGCCTGAAGTGATGCAGGTCTCAGACGTTTACCATTCAGTGAAACCCACGAGCACGGGTATGGTGCTGACAAACCTAGAAACATAATCGGGGCGAACCGGGATTCGAAACCACAATTAAAGGTTTCTGGCGTGCCCAAGGGACGCAACTCTGCACAGCGAATCGCGGCGCCTTAGACGACTGGGCCACCCGTGCCCCCATGAAATGGGGGAACAGGATAGGAGAGGTAGAAGAGTTCTGGTGGATTGCTACATGACAGGGGACAAGCAAACTGCTTTTCTGTGGAGAATATGGATCATGTGAACCTTTTTCTAATGGAGGCAAGACTTTCAGTTTTAATTTTCAACAATGCATTACCACCATTTCTGAATTGTCAACTTATTTGGAAAGGGTGCAAGTATTTCATATATCTCTTTCTTAAATCTTTGTGGTTCAAATAGCTAGAGATTTCCAGGTTATATACCAGCTTTTTCCAACATGCTCTCCAACTTGATTATATCTTGTTTAACATCACTAAGCAATCTGCCAGCTATATGACAGCGGCCTGTAAATTATTGAGTCTGGGCAAGATAAACCAGTGATTGATATTGTGAATAACGATCCACACTCTTGGGGCACGATGACACTTTCAACCAAGTCACCCAGGCCTTGACAACCAAACATTTAGTTGCATCTAACAACCGACCAGCATACATTGTTGGGGACCTAGTCTAAGCAAAGGGATCTCTTGAACTAACATTCCCAATATCAAACCTTTGTACCCAATGTCTCATTATTTTTAGGTTTTCTCTGCTTTCGAAATTTTTATCAATATGAAATCAAAATAAACACCAAATTCCTACACATGAATCAAATGTGGACACCTAACACATAACCAACAAGTATCAACTTTAAATACCTTCATCTCTTCCTTGGCAAAAGATCCAAAGGTTTTCTTGGCAGCTTCCTTGAAGACATCAGTGTTCGCATTGAACTTGATATCCACTGAGACGTCCAGCTTGGGGGTGTTGTTGATGAGGGACATCAGCTGGCTGGTGATGAGTTGCTTCACCAGGAGCATCTGAACACTGTTCCCGTGTTCCAGCACGCGCTCTGTGAACTTGCAGGCATCCTCTATCTTCTCCACTGTGCTGCCCACGATGTGAAACATCTCCATGATACCCAGTTCCTGTGAGGAGTGCATTTCTTCCAGTTCCTTCAGTAGATCATCCTTTGAGAAACAAGCATTGACTGTTACCGAATGGACACGACAGGTCATGTTCTGACTTCAGAGAAGCGTACAAGTCTTAAAACCAGCATCAACCAAACTTATCAGTACATGCCTCTCACATTCAGAGTATCAGATTACATTCCCCATTGCAGAATTGCCATCAGTTACAGACTCAACATGACTTCTTCTGCAACTGCATCAAGGTGACCACGCTTGTCTGACCAGAACTGTTGTTATCTTTGCCAAAATATGCACTGAATAGCATAATGATTATTATTTATAAAAAAAATTGTTATTATAAAGAATCATATTAAAACTAAGGCAAATATCACACCAGTATTATTTACGCCATCCAGAGGGCATTGTTGCCGGCATTTGAATCTTATTGTTACGTAAGGTTGGAACGACGTCACACGAGTTGATGGCATTCGACAAAAGTAATTTCTGAGACAGCAGTCGTGATCCGTGTTTTTTTCTAAAGGGATCTCAAAAGGATTAAGAAACGAGTAATAAAGAAATTATTACACTAGCATTTTATCACTACATTCGTGTCATTCTGATTTTACGTAACTTATGTAAGAATTCATTCAAATACCCTCGCTCTTTATCAGGAAATACAAGAATTCTGAAACTAGTATCATTATGACACACTTACTCATATAATAATCTCTATTTATTAAATAGGGCAAAGTTTTCCCCCATATTCATTGGTCTAGGAGCAGGCATGTGTCATTTGACAGAAATGCTCATTGAGTTGGAAGTCAGGTCTTGACTTGAGTTACCAAAAATAGAATGGGACTTACCCAGAACCCCCTAAACCTGAGCCAATCACATGTCTCCATTTGTTAGAACTTCCTAATGTTTTTGCTCACATGGTTTGAGATGTTGAATCTATCCTTTTCTTGTTGTTTTATAATAAAACAATTATACTCTTTATCACGTCAATATTTCTTCAGACGTTCATCCTCAATATTGAATATTTAGGGTCCATAATAGCTATTGAGCTCATGTAACAGTATACAGTATAGTGTCAAAGGTTTATATATTGACAATAAAACCAACAGGTTAATGGACCATCATTGATGATACATTTAACCAATCACATCAACTTACTTTCCTCTTCTCTAGTACAGCCTTGCAGCTCTGGAATGTTTCTTGGATGAGGCCCTTGGCGTTGTCCCGCTGTATCTGCAACTCTGACAGAGCGTTCTCCAGGTTGGAGGTAGCCTCTTGACAAATGGACACCTTGCTCTTGCTCTCCGTCACCAGCGACTTGAGGTCTTCCTTCTGCTGCTCTTCAATGTCAGAGATTTTCTCGTGGCTGTGTTCTGGCTGACGGTGCTCGCTCAGCATACAATCATTACAGATCGGCACCTACAACATGCACAAGCACACACATGATGCTTATGTCTCTTTTTGTTTTATGTCACAGTCAGCAATATTCAAGCCAGTGTCTTAAATAACTGCCTGTGGCTGGTAACTGTTCTGTTGTTGCATGAAATTTTCCTCCACCTGTCTGGCAGCTAATTTCATTGTTTAGTTGTGTAGATCATGTCCATTTGAATATCAGCCACAAATAAGCTTTGAGAAGGGAATAAGCTCACTACTCAATCAGGGGTAAGACTCAATTGGTATTATCTATTGGTTAACTAAAATAGCATGTATTTTTTTAGGGTACAAATATTATTTCTACTTATCCTGACTCAAACATTTGCTTACAGGGGTAGGAACTAACATATTTAGTCCACTAGTCCTTATAATAACATATAGCAAAACGCTTAAAAATGGCAAATTTCTACTTGTCCTTATGATATCTTAACTTTTGGGCAGTTTGGCAAGGACTACAGGACTAGTGCCAATTTCTAACGCTGGCTTATCTCTACCCATTTCTGAAAGATAGTTGAAACTTGCTGAACTGTGTTCGGGGAGAACAGAGAAAGCACAGAATAGCACCGGAAGCATGTGACCAAGCCCGGATTCTCATCATTCTCTTATTTCCTAATATACTTACTCATCCAAAACATGTGAAGGGGGCATAGCTGTGTGGGTGCTTTAGAGCATGAGTCAGGATAAGTATAAATAATATTTTCACCCTAAAGAAATACATATTTATCTTATCCTGACTCACACCTATTGCTTGAATCCGACGGTTGGTGGTGGGTTTCACCTGTTCATTGTTCAGATCAAGATCTAATCACGAACCCCTGGGAACAGGATATTGTTCTTCATTTCTTCTGTATGAAATAAACCTGTGGAACCATCTCTTTGTGAAAGGGTAGTAAATCTGTTAGATTTCGTGGATTTTGTAAAGTTTGATAAGTGAAAGTGACTTTTCCCAACTTACTTTGAAGGATTAAGTAGTTAAGAAAAGGATGTAATCTTTACACAATCAGTTTCACTCATGCTCTGAATTACATAGTAAAACAGGGGAACATGAACTTTCAGTCGTTCAGGGTTAGAAACTAACAGTTTTCGTCCACTAGTCCTTAAGCGCGACTCACACGGGTTGACAGGTCTTAACGACATGCTGATTTCCATACACTGTACAACATGTTCGGTGATTGTAACCAATATCGTCTGCCGATTGAGTGTCGATCTCATGATATCTCACGATAAACTGTTTCCATGGTATCAAAATGTCTGAAGCAGGTGTGGCAGCAGTCATCTACTGCGTGATATCGTGTGAAGAAGACGGCAATGCAGCGTTCCTCTTTTCTCTTTTGGAATAATCCTTGCTTGAGACATTCCACAGGCTTTCGTGACTCAGATAGTGAGCCAAAAAATGTTCGGTTTCCTCTCTTGAAAAGTCAAGTCGTGGTTTCTTCGCAGCAGACGAAGCTATGTTTCCTGATTGTGGGTAAACAAATATCACGTGATATCAAAACGCAATTTGATTGGCCGCGCCACATCCAACTTGCCGATTCACTGGAACACACTCTACGCACTTGCGATACAATCGATGCGAGTTCGAGCAGCCGATTTGTCCCTTTTGTCGAATTTGTTTAATCACTCAGACAATATGACTCGGTCGAATTCGGCATATCAATTCGACGGGTCGACCCGCGTGAGTCCGCCTTTATAATGATAACATATAGCAAAACCCTTAAAAAGGGCAAATTTCTATTAGTCCTTCTGATAACTTTACCATTGGGCAGTTTGGCAAAGACTATAGGACTAGTGCCAATTTCTAACGCTGCCGTTCGTTATGGAACAGCAACCTGACGTCGATAAATCTACATGATTATAGGGTGAGTTTTCTGGTAGTATGGCCTATCTTCTGTTAGGCATAGTTAAATGTTGCGTAACCACATCTTGTCGCGAACATTCTATGAGGTAATGGTTAGCGAAAACCGTATCAAATCTCCAGAAACAGCCTTCAATAATTGTGAGATTGAACATGAGGTCTTCCATACGTGAAGTTCGTAAGCATGTTGGTTTTGATGAACTTGCATGGTGTGAGGATGCAGAAGAAGGCCAGCCTGGGAGTTTTGCTGTTGGTTTCCCAGTTAGCACAACAAGCTCTGGGAACAAAGCCCTTTACGACAAGTAAGTTTGTTTGTTTGTGGATTAACGGCACTCCGCAATATTAAAGCTATATGACAGTGGTCTGTAAGTAATCGAGTCTTGAACAGACAATCTAGTGATTGACACTATGAGCAATGATCCACGCAATTGGGATACGATGACATGCGTCAACCAAGTCAAAGAGCCTGACCACCCGATCCTGTTAGTCACCTCTTACGACAAGCATAGTCGCCTTTACTGCAAGCATTGATTGCTGAAGGCAACGCCGATAATATGAGAGATCCCTTCGGTCGACAGTGTGGAGGGGCCAGGTTGTGTTCAGGTTGATGCTGTTGCATGTTTAGGATCGCATGGTGCCTAAGTCTAGCAACCAGGTCAGTGTTTGATGACATCGCAGGTACACCACTCTTTCGTGAAGGCAGACTGGTGTGTGTGTGAAGGTCCATGTCAGTGCAATGACCTTGACTTCTGCTTCTGCATCACTGTGGTTTTCTGTTGCGCGTTGGGAGAAAGCTGTGAATAGCTCTCCTGCACCTTTCATGTAGAATTCATAGACCCCTTCTCAGCTGCAGCAGTCTGCATCTGATATCATAGGATGGTCCAGATTACAAAGCTCAGGAAATTTACCCCAACCACCCGCTTGGCGTGAAATTGAAAATGAGTTACTAGTTACAGGGCTTGGTCATGTGCTTACCATGCACATGTGCAGTCCAAGGGTGCGTTCGGTTGAGATGTTTTCTGTGTTCTCCGGGAACACAGTTCAGGAAGTTTCCACTACCTTTCAGGAAATGAGTACAGATTAGCCTTAAATATGTGTCAGGAAAATATATTTTTTAAAAACAACTCGTCCGCATGGATTGTTACTAGTCTCAGACTGACAGACTATTGGCCTGGTCTATCCATGCTACTGTTTAATCAAATTTCTTTCAGACAAGAATACATAGCCAAACTTACCTGGCAAGTATTGCAGTAGTATTTCAGGTTTTCACTTGTGTGGACTGGACAGAAAATCGGTTTGTGGATTGTTAAGCCGCCTCCATTCTGTAGTTCCTCGAAAGACACCACCTGCAGCAAACATCAAAATGCATGCAATGAAGCTGTGGAGAAAACATAAAATCAAAAGGTTTATTTAGGAAGGGTAAAGCATGTCCGCGGACTTTCACCATACTTAAACCTGCTTCCAGGGAGAAAACCGAGGGGCATCTGGATGTCTGATGTTTTATCCTGAGGATACTGGTTTTAAATATTATGTGAGGAGATGTGTTTTATCTATCGGACATTTGCACTTATGATGATGAATATCTATGTACACAATTTCATAAAGAAAATACTCATGACCAAATACTATGCACAAGCTGCATGCTCTGGTTGAAACTAGTTGAGTTCTTTGCCCCCCCATACAGAACTGGATGCAACCAGTGCCTTGTCAATTTTGCACATGTAACTCATGGTCCTAATTAATGCTTTCTAAAACATACAAGGCAATGTGTATATGCACAAATCACCTTAAAATAAATTAGAAAAACAACACTTTTCTCGACATTGTTAATAATAATACATGACATTTCAAAGAATGACCATTTTCTCAAAGTATACTCCATTCTAAAATTCCTGCAAAATCCCAACAAACTGCCAATGCTACCCTCAGCAACTGACCCCATAAATGTGGGTGTGATTATACACCTAACTAACAAGCATACATATGGACTTGATTCACAGTTAAACCATCAGTTTTAATGACTGAACAAACATCCTACCTTGTGATTTTCAAAACATCGCATAAACTGATGTGCAGTGACACATATGGGACACAGGAAGCTGGCACAATCACTGCACCTGGCCACGGCCTTCTCTTTGGCTTTGCAGCTGGTACACACCAACTGCATGTCTCCCATGTCGGTCATGTCCAGCATGTCGGACAAGATATGCTCTGTGGGCAGGCCATTGGCCCCCTTGGAGGGGATGATTGTCTCCTGCTTGCATTGGGTACATATTATACTCGGACACGACGGCGTCACAAAGACGGCCGAATCCTTCCCATCGTCCTCATCCTCATCCTTGTCCTCTTCTATCTGTTTCTCGAGACATGCCTCACAAAAGACGTGTAGACATGTCAGTACTTTAGGCTTCTTCAACTTCTCTTCACAGATTGGACACTTTTGCTCCTCATTTTCCAGTGAAGATGAAGTCAGAAGCGGTGAGGAAATGGGCGATACCTTTGGTGAACCGTCCTCAGAGGCCATTACTTACACAAGATCCTGAAAACAAAGCAGAAGTGATGACAAGGATACATATTTTTTTCAGTTTCAGGCTGGGAAGCTGGACTGGGAGAACTAGTACTGTTCTGCACACAAAAAATGAACATTGTCAACATGGTCAATCAACCAAAAACTGACAAAAACGAATAACTTAATAAAAGATGAAGCGAACCCAGGCAATCACGTGATTTCTACATAATTACTTGTCATATTGAGTGATGTGGATTTAGTACCGTTTTTATTGGCATTTCAGTTGTATCACAACATGCACAAAGCATGTCATTTAAGGAAGGGGGAGGGGAGGAAAGGTCACTGATCTCTGGGGACAAATTAATGCCCCTCAGACAATTTCTGTGCAATCTGGTCCCATGCCCCTACATTTCTTAAAACCAGGTTTATCATTTCAGGTGTGTCCACTAGATACAAATCAATATGAAGCTCTGTTACTAAAATACATAATATACTGACACGTCTTGGCATCCATTTGTAAGTTTTACTGGGATAATGTTGAAGTTTTCAGCTATATCATGCAAGTCTGAAAACAATGGAGTCTCGAACAGACTAACAAGTGGTTGATGTATACTTCTGTCTCGCACTGTCCTTGAACTTTTCTCTAATGGTACTGGAATCTTGGTAGCAGCAAAAACTTAATTTTTAACATAAGGGTTATGACAAGAACCCCTGGCTTCATTTTTTAACACTTGCAGGGGCATGATGACACAATGAACAAAGTCACCAAACCACTGATAAAATTAAATATTCTCGCCTATGATCTTGCGAGAGCAATAGTGCTCATGTCCTATTTTAACCCAGTTGACAGGATTATTATTTTTTAAGTAGACTATATGATCATGAAACATGGGACAATGCTTAGAATCGACAAGTCTTTATTAAACATGAGTCATTTATGCTCAGCCTTCGAAATTCATACTAGACTGCAAGCCCAACACTACTAATTTGTGGTGAGGACAAGCAAAAATCCAACAATGGTAGTCACTGACCATGCTGACTAGTTGCATTTTTTAGGGCTGTAATTCTGATCCAGTTCGCAGTGCTTCAACATTGCTACAAATTGGAACTGAATAAAACTGACAGAAAATGTTAACACACTAAAACACTTTGTCTCATTCAAGCCAGACCAGCAATAAACACAGACGACCGCTGAAAAAAAAGTCTACACTACTCGTAACTGTGACTAGTCCCCTGGACTAGCCTCAAAAAAGGTCAATTGCTAAGGCTGCATGCTTGGTTCAAAGATACATGCGCAGGAACTATCACAGTAAGAACAAAGAATAGAATATATAATTCCTGCATTGGTAATGGTCAACAGAAATATTAGTCCATCTTCATTCATTTGGATAAACTTAGAAGAAAAATGTAACACTGAAAAATGTCAAGAGTATATAACTTTTTTTTCAGGGCAGGATTTTCTGCCAAGTCACAATGGTTCCAGTCCTTGTAGTTTGGCTGGTGCCACAACCATCAATAATGGGAGAAATAATGTTCTATGAAAAGTCCATTCTGTCTTTCTATACATATTGTTGAATTATTTCACTAAATTGTTGCTATGATGTAACCAGCACTATTTGCGTAGCCTAAACGTTTGCATTTCTCACTCATACGATATTATGAGATTTCATGAAAACATAATATTATCATGCAACTTATCATATTCACATAACAAGTGCTATGAATTGTTATAAAAGTATCCACCATGATAAATATGATCTAACAAATACAAAATACATGCCACAGAGCAACCTAGTGTTATCTCTCAAAATAATCCACAACAGAACAATCATAATTATCATATTGATGATGTTGACAAATGGGAACAAAATATGAAAAGTGAATTAATTACCTATGTCTGATAGCAATGTATACCACCACGACACTGGTTGTTGCTACACAATCTGTAACCAAGCTGTGACCTACTTTGCTCATTGATTCCTGCCAGTGCAAAACTGAAGTCAGCTGGTTCGCATTACGTCTGTGGTATGTACATATTGTGCACACACTGGTGTGGGTCCACTCCACAGAACAATACACTAAAGGGGGCGGACTTACTCATTCCATCACCACGTCAACAAACTAGGCCTACCAAATTCGTATATATATAAATAAGGTTCCATAAATAGAATGTCGACCTCAAAAGACCTTGAACCTGGGCAATGGTAACCCTTTCATTTCACATAATTTTCATCATTTAGCTACCATATGGCCTCTAAACAAACATAATAGTCATTATGGTAAAGAAGTGTAAATACGTATAATGCATAATAATGATAATGTAAACAAAACGGACCCATTTCTACTTCCTGATTTTTAGTATTTCGCTAAACAGGTTGTTTCCGTTCTGCCCAGTGTAATTTCCTGCGAGTGCACGGGGCACGAAAGAAAGCCTAGGCACAAGTGCTATGCAAATTAGTGTTTATTATTTACGCCATGGCGACACGTCAGTGTTTCTTCATACATTATTCACTCAATCGATTACAAAAGTCATGAAAATACAATTTGCAATATCATCTAAATAAAATCGCAAAATTCCATCACTTGCGCGCGCATGTGCGACGAAACCGCCCACGAGATATCAACACTTGTTGCATGCAACATATATAAATAAACATACGTATATAAACTTTCAGTTAAATCGCAGATGCACGGTCCATTTACAAGCCTTGGTGGACACGAGAAAATCGCCGCAGGCAGACGTGAAACATTTCCAAGACCTACATTCTGAGGTCACGTTCTGTCTCGTTGTTCGTGGGATTCATTAGCCCACAGTCGACTACGGAATTTGGAAGAAATCTACCCAGGTTCCTGTCCAAGCAAGGTTATTGATGGTGCGTGCAGGAGAATGACCTACCTGGAATGCATGAAGGGATGTTTCGTTACTGTTACTTGCGATGTTTAGGCAACACATTAAGGAAAATAGAAGCACGTCCACCAGGACACTGATCTACTTCCCGCCATCTTTGGATCGATGAAATTTTCAATGCACATGCGCACTAGTGCCTTCGCGGCGGGAAGAGTAAATGCGGTCGATCACGTGGAACAGGTGGTTGACAAAATAACAGAAGTTCCACACGTGGGAAATAATTGCAGAACTCGGGAAAACATTCAAATTACCAGTTGTTATCACTACATCTTCTGTTTTCAACACTTTTACAATACTAGATGAAAATGGGACGAAGAGCAATGCTAAAACACGTCTTCTTTAATTTCCACAATCTTATATTGCCCCCAAACAGTTGCAATGCATGCATATTTCGTGTCACGTACCAGATTATTTTTAGGTCCGTGGTCGTATATTCTTGAATATCCATATTATCATTATACAATTACTTCTGTACAATATGAATAACAATGCCAGCGCTGATATTTGTTTCTGACAACCCACTGTCCTGCTTAAATGGCTAGCTATTTCTTAATTAATGACTCGGAGCTCCAGATAAGCTTTTGGTGTTGTGGGTATTTTTTATTTCCCATGCATTTTAAAATCATTGGGTATCAGTAATTCTATCCGGGTATTCAAATTTCTGTTACCCACTAGTTTTTACACATGTGGGTATTTAAGTTAAATATTTAAAAACACTATTCATCTAGTCCCTGCAAACTGGTGTCGTGTGGGTTCGAGAGCTTTATAGGACTCAAAAATACCACGATACTTCCACAAGAAAGTGTGATGGCAAATGATCATGATGTAAGTGTCATCGTGGAGTTTGGCAAGGTTGACGGTTGCCCGTTTATAATTTCAAAATAAGTTGCTGATCTGCTAATCGAATACACTGGGTTACTTCACAATATTTTGATGATACGCACAAGTTTTATTTTTGTAGCGTATCTGTACGCTTGGATATTATTTTACTGCGTATTTCTGCATTTCTGATGCGTATTTCACGCAGATACGCAGCTTATCTGGAGCTCTGTGACTTATATTTTATGCAACACGGGCAGTTGATATCATATTTAGTACTAAATGTGTTTACGTATTTCGAAATGTAGTTTGATAATAGTATATGTCCACTTGATATTAATTTAAAACGACAAACATTACGATGAGACTTAATTTCACCAACACGTCATATACGAACTAGAAAATTTGAGGCTCTTAATATACCTTCTACCATTTCAGTAATATAGGGAGCAAGGGGTTTCATGGGGTTCGACTTACTCAGGCGTTTTTCACTCAACAAACCCCTTTGTAAATAACAATTAGAATATCACGCCAATTTCCTAAATGTGAACCCCTCAATTTCAACATATTGTCAAATGAACCCCCAATTTTACTAAAGTTAAAAATTCAAAATGTGCCCCCTACAAAGTCCTGTAACTGAAGAAAATATTTGAAGATGGGACCCACCATCTCTCCCCACACCCATCTCCGGGCCCGTCTCTCTGAATTTACACTCACTGCAGGTGTATAAAAAATGAAATACAAATCTAGTTTATTCCAAAATCCAATGGCCCATTTATTCATTTCCGTTACATTCTAAATGTCCTGGCTGCTGTTATGGATTTGATTGTGAGAACACTCTGGCGGCTACAAACGTCCTCTTTACAGAGTTGAATAGTTTCATACTAACCGTCACACTGGTAACCAGGCGCCCATACAATTACATGATTTATTGGCTTGTACTGCCGCCATATTTGTCACTGGTAGTTCCTACCCGTCAAATGCCAGGGGACATAACGCAAAGTGAGCGCACATGGCTTCCACTTAGACTTGAAGCAGTCCCTGATTACAAAATAAATTAACAAGACAACAAATACTAGGTGTTTGTCATTGCATGTTCAGAATGCATTAAAATGTTTTAGAAATATTGTTTCAAATTATGTGTTATTTATCTGTTTGATGTTAGGCATTAATTCCATATTTTGAAAGAAGATGGAGACAGCTTCAGGCTAGGCCAGGCAAGATTAACCTCTTCAGACAAGATGTATATTTCCGGGATCCATCGAGCTTTCCCGAAGAATCTGAACAGTATAACCTCGTTATAACATTCACTTCCACACCGTTTTACCGCTAAACTCTCCAGGCCCAAGCGATCTTATTGCCACGTTGATCGTAACACCGTACTCTAACCTAGACTTACGATAATCAAAGCGCTTAGATCGCTTTGTGCAAGTGGGCCTTGATCAAGACATGCGTATAAATGTCAATGTTTCGAAAGTAAATACGTGTGTTGTGTAAGGTTTTACGCCGATTGAGTTATATTCATGCCATAATATAAATATATAGCTTCCACACCCCACCCTGTGAATACAACGTGACAAGTATTTCGTGTCTAAAATCGAAAATAGGTATGTCATATAGGCTTATGATGAATTAGTGAGTGTGAGTGAGTATGGTTTTACGCCGCTTTTAGCAATATCACGGCGGGGGACACCAGAAATGGGCTTCACGCATTGTACCCATGTCGGGAATCGAACCCGGGTCTTCGATGTGACGAGCGAACGCTGTAACCACAAGGCTACCCGACCGCCCCTTATGATGAATTAAAATATATACGTATACTGGAAGGTGTACTATGTATCAGGTATCAAATATTAATTATGCACATACCCACCTCTGATTTGTGTTCAAATTGGAAGAATATAATTAGGGAGACGGACATGTATATGTATGTTACTTCTGACTGAACCTTTCATTATTTGTGATGATAAAATAGGTTTGTTCATAAAAAGTGATTTATGCGTTTAAGTAGTAGTTTGTTTGTTGTTTAACGCCGCACTCAGCAATATCCCAGCTATATGACGGCGTTCTGTAATTAATCGATTCTGGACCAGACAATCCAGTCATTGACATCATGAGCATCGATCCACGCAAATGGGATACAATGACACGCATCAAGTAACTCAGCGAGCCTGACCACCCGCCCGTTAGTCTCCTCTTATACGACACAGTCGCCTTTTACGACAAGCATGGGTTGCTGAAGACCTATTCTACCCCGGATCTTCACGGGTCTTTAGTAGTAGTAGTAGTAGTAGTAGTAGTAGTAGTAGTAGTAGTTTTGAGTGGCAGTTTTGACACATTAATATGATTGGCTAATAAAGAACTCCTTTTATGTCAGTTTTAAAAAGTCATTTCATTCATCTCACATTTGTATAACACCAAATCAACAATACTATTCAGTAGTATAAGATATAAGATAACTTAAACCGTCCAATATAAAAAGGCATTAAATTCAATTCAATTCAATTCAATAATAGTATTTAGATATAAGTTAATCCATTAAACAGACACACGGATCCAGGATTTAAAAATTTGGGGTTGACCACTTGGGTCATTTGTAACTTCAAGAGCGGAGATCCAACCCACAAGCCTACCCAAATAATCACAAACACTATATGTAAACACTTATTAATAATGTTACTTTACCAACTAAATCAACATGTTATCATGGTAGGACATCCCAATACAAAATGTCAACAGATGTAAAACAGAGAAGGGGGGGGGGGGGGGGGGGAACACCCCTCCGGATCCGCCTCTGTTCATTGACTTATTTAATTTTGAAAAAAAACAACATATACTGAACCGCAAAAGAAACGTCACCACGGATATATGAGAAACCGTATTTGTCCTACCACTGTAAACATACTTTGAGACATATTAAAAAGATGAAACTTGGCAAAGTGATCACCATGGTTGATGTTTTGCGGTTCAGTATACTTCTGCTTAAGAAGTAGTCTGAAGATGATGTAGATATTTTAGTAGATAATTTAAGGCTGAAGTTCCAAAAGACATCATTATATATCTATTAGATCCAGTGACTGATTTCCTCTACTGTTAACATTCGACGATGCACGACTTCAGACACGTAAATGGACTTAATAATATGTATACTTCACAGAGTAATTATTTTCTGATGCATGATGACAGCCTGCGCAAATAGTGCATAGAAAATTATACCCATATTATCGGCAAATTGTCAACACGCCCTTAAAGGTATGCACCAATTATTGTACAAATGACATCTCAAGGTTAGAATTAGTCCCCAGTATGGTCCCCAGTATGGTCCCCAGAATGGTCCCTAGAATGGTCCCCAGTGTGGTCCCCAGAATGGTCCCTAGAATGGTCCCCAGTATGGTCCCTAGAATGGTCCCTAGAATGGTCTCCAGTATGGTCCCCAGAATGGTCCCTAGAATGGTCCCCAGTATGGTCCCTAGAATGGTCCCCAGAATGGTCCCCAGAATGGTCCCTAGAATGGTCCCCAGTATCGTCCCTAGAATGGTCCCCAGAATGGTCCCCAGTATGGTCCCCAGTATGGTCCCTAGAATGGTCCCCAGTATGGTCCCTAGAATGGTCCCCAGTGTGGCCCCGAGAATGGTCCCTATAATGGTCCCCAGTATGGTTCCCATATGCTTGTTGAAAGAATAGTCGACATTAGAAGTTCTACACCCATGTGCTATAGCAGATATGATGAAAGGTCAGTAAGTATGTGACGCCGTTTTACTATTCACTCCTTATGTTATGATATCAATATTTCATTAAATGACATCACAAAATGAATTACTGATATAAAAAAATCGATTTTATGGCGGCATGAAATAATTATTGACAAAATATGTATTGCTATCAAAACCTCGATTTGTAGATATCAATAAATGGATTATGATATCAAAAATGCTTTTTGTGATATCTAAAAAATATCTTATGATACAGACAATCGAATTTGTGATATCTTAAATTCAGAGGTATTATTGATATCGCAAATTCGATTTTGTGATATCAATAATTCATTTTATGATATCTTATAATCAAATGTGTGATATCAATATTAAACTGAATTACTCTTTTCACATTAACTGATCCCTTGCCTGTTCAAATTAGGATTGTTAAGCATAATAAATGTTACACTGTCTATTATTAATAATTCACAAACAAGCGCAGTAAAATATATTCAAGTTTTATGCAAGGCAGGCAGACAGACAACACTATTGTCGACCAATATCCTCTTTACTGTGGTTTGTACCAATAAGTGAATTAAAAAGACAAGAAAGTTCAAAATAATCGTAGAACATCAAACAGGGATGCAAAATTATGATCAATGTTTCCGCATATAACATACGGAGCCCATATGGTCGTTTGTCTGTAACATAATCGAGTCTGGATCAGACAATCCAGTGATTGACATCATGAGCATCGATCCACGCAATGGGGATCGATGACATGCATCAACCAAGTCAGCGAGTCTGACCACCCGATCCCGTTAGTCGCCTTTTACGACAAGCATAGTCGCCTTTTACGGCAAGTATGGGTTGCTGAAGACCTATTCTATATATATTATATATATTGTCAATATCTAGTTAAATATAATACTGCGTTTATTCATGACTGAATCAATAAATGAAACCAAGTAGCTTTAACGATGACGTCACTTCAGTCTTAGGGGTTGCTAACTGGAGTATCGCACCCCAGGGGGTCAGTAGCTATGGGCAACTTTGGTCAACCGAACAAGGACGTAGCTCAGACATGCGCTAACATTGGTCAACCAATTTGTAATGTTAACTATTCTAAAAGTGTAAATGGATTTATTTTTTTCATTAATATATCATTGCAAGCTAAAGATTCCATTAGTTTGATGATATGATCGATTTTATTCATTACATATTTTCTGGTGATTTTATGCTACATTACCAAATATATTTACTATTGTACATGTTTATGATGATGATAATGATTATTGTTGTTTATTGTTGTTGTTTTTGTTGTTGTTATTATGAGATGTATTTCTGATGAGGATCCAGTAAGCAAGATGTGGATTTTTCCCAATCCAGATTGACGTGTCAATAAAATATGTTTAAATCAAAGATAATTTGGGTTATACGTGGGTCTACACGGGTTCGCAAGGGTCATCCAGCCTTTTGAAATCGGACGCGAGCACGTCTGGACGAGACTCGATTATTTACAGGTCGTCATACAGCTGGCATATTGGCGAGTGCGGCGTAAGACAACAAACTGTCAAATGACGTAGCAGCATCTCAATTACTCACGCTTTAGAAATGTACATTTTTTCTGTCCTTGGAGGTGCACATGACATTGTGCACATCACCTGTTCAAAATATTTGGCAGAGCTACATGCGTAGTGCACATGCAGATGCACATGTTCATGCACAGAAGTGAAAGAACAGCAAATAAATGTGTATTGTTTTTTTATCAGCTGTTGTGCTGACTACTACTGTATGTAACATACACGTGCTACAGACAACATAATGAATTACAGTAAACTACGGTTATAACGAACATGCTTATAACGCACTGACGGATATAACGAACTTACTTTTTAGTCCCGACTATTTGCTGTAGTTATGCTGTATATATGCTTATAACGAACTACGGTTATAACGAACTAAAAATAGCCGTCCCTTTTAGTTCGTTATAACCGTAGTTTACTGTACGTGAAATGGTATTAATCTCTCAGCGAAGGTTACTATGATTGTATAAACGAGTAAAAATTCACAGCAAGTTATTTTGGTTATGCTCGTCACGTGTAAAAGAGAAACCAAGCGCAGCATGTACAATATTTAATTAACTGTGGCTGCATGTTTGAAATATGTAATATTATACACAGCATCAGACCAGGCAACATTACAGAGACATAAACTGCATGTAGAATTTCATCCCCGTATCCAGTGTAGGATTATATCTCCATTCTATCATGATTAAACCGATGATGGTAATAGCGTTAATCATCGGTTGTGAGGGCCTATATTATATTCTTACCAGGCATCATGGGTTGGGCAGTTGAGTGCGGAACTACGGAGAAATACTCGTCCCATTAAATTACCCTCATGGACGAGGGACATTTTGTAAGACCAGTAATTGCACATGTCAACTTATTTCACATTAGAGACCATTCAGTCAAAGACTAGTAGGGCGGGCCCCGTTTGGTCCACTGGTTCTGTCAAATTTTAAAGTGATGGAATCATTGCAATAATGATGTGAACTGAATATTATCAGACATCTTCAAATTGTTGACAACTAGTCATTTTAGTTCTCATAATTATTGCAATTTGTTTACATTTGGCATGTTCAAGTACACAACGATGGCCAAAATGAGGGTTAAGGCTGATTATTCTACTTCAAGAGAAAATCTAACTATGATCGAGTAAATCCGTGACCCAGCATGATTTGACAGCATTTTTCACCATGTTTGTTCCGTCAAGTCCCGTTAATCCAACATCGCTGGTTGCATATGATTATGTCGGATTAACGAGTATGTCGGATAAACGAAATTATGTATTATCAACGTTCGTGATCGAAAATCGGACAACTACACGATAGATATAATGATTCAAACACGTAATAAAAAATATTAAATACATATTCATATATATGTATATCGCTTAACAAAATCAGCATTCCAAACTTATGTATGTTCAAATATTAAAATAATGTTTCCTGAAAACCTAAACAAGTTCTGGCGTTTCGACACATTTAACATATAGCAATACATTTAGTGTTGAAATTAATGAAGTCCAGTTCTCATTCATATGAACATATCTGATAACTTTCATAATAATTGTGACCCCGTGAAGATCCCGTAGAATATGTCTTCAGCAACCCATGCTTGCCGTACAAGGCGACTAACGGGATCGGATGGTCAGGCTCGCTGATGCATGCCATCGTATCGCAATTGCGTGGATCGATGCTCATGGTATCAATCACTTGGTCGTCTGGTCCAGACTCGATTATTTACAGACCGCTGTCATATAGCTGGAATTATGCTGGGTGTGGCGTTAAATAACAAATAAACATTATAATTGTGTTGAATTATGGTTAAGGTCCTACGAGAATTTAGAAACCACCACTTGTTGGGCATAAATGTCCCATGCGTTCTGCTCAGGGTTTTGGTGTAGCAAAATAAGTCTCCATTCCTAACAGTTCGAAGCTCAAATAATATTCTACATATCATGACCCATGTATCTTTAAGGCCAAAGGATATTAGACATGGAGGTATTCAACTATTCATATGATTTGTGTCAACTACGAATTCTTGTGCACAACTTGGCTTCTCGCGGCAATAATCAGTACCGTAAGTCCTTGAATAAACGCCCGGTGTTTAGTCATATTAGACCCGGCCTCTATTCAAAGCAGGCGTTTATTTTAATTATCAGAAGTGGATTTTCACATCATGTTGTTTTTTTCTCTCACTCGCACTCTCTCGGTTTCTCTCTGTACCTCAAACAGTTTCGGAATCACGATTTTCACTCTTGTCAGTGTGGTGCAAGTAACGTGTAGGCCGGCGTTTATTCACAGACTTACGGTATTTGGCCACACGATGCATACTTTACATTGCTACTTGTTGATCATTGTTCTGTGAACACTGTTGCAACCTTGACACCAAGACATGGCATAGAGGCAACGTTACATTTTGTGCTCGGTGCAGAATCACAGCGGAGAATATTCAAGACATCAGTTCGTTATTCTGCCGCATTTCTTTTATGTTAAGTGACATATAGAATTGATAAAGGTGGATACAAATAATATCTCAAATCATATTGAAATTTGGCTCGGAAATGCAACTGTTTTCGCTGCACTGAGGTCTACATAACAGAAATCATAAATCCTAGGTCTATATTGTGACACGTTGACGTATTTATTGCCAATAATGTGTATATATTATGAAGTATTCTGGTCTCATGTCTAATAAAATCAATCTGAAGCAGGTGTGAACAAATACGTCCTAAAATATTCTACGTACATACATAACCTCGGGGCCTGATGGTCATACACTTAGAAAGATTTAGTAGGCCTTCTGCTTTTTCTGCTTGATTGCACTCATCAAAACTATATCGGTCCGTTGGGGTCAAATTCTTGTACAGACATTTAATATACATTCGTCACCACTCGTGTGTTTCCGTAACCTACAACAAGCCTCTACATTCGGCTTGTCTCGGAATGGGACGAGTTGGTCACGAACGATTCAATATACAAATGCGGGAGATAAAAACATGTGTTGTTGCCTCAAACGAATTCATGAGTTCATGCACATGTAACAGTCACATTACTGATTCGACCATAAACTTGTAAAACCAGAACTGAACACTTACGTGAAGATATCAGATGATATGATAGAAAAAAACGTCAATTCAGTCAAACGTCAAATTTCGTAATGCCGTCACTTTGTAACGCATGATATGGCGTGACGTCACATTCGATGACGTTTCTGCGATGTGCACATTGTGACGTCATTCGCCTAACTTCATTCTTTCCGCCGTCATGGCATAATGCGGTACTTAGTTTCAAAAGTGAGTGAGTGAATGTGTGAGTGAATCAATCCGTCACAGTCACTACTATGCCAGCTACATATATATAAGAGACTTGCACAGACTTTGTGTGTGCCTTTTAACGCCACACTGGGCAATATTCCAGCTATATGACGGCGGTCAGTCAATAATTGAGTCAGACACTCCAGTGATCGATATTATGCGCATCGATCGGGATACGATGACATGCAATCAACCAAGTCACCTAGCCAGGGCCAGTGGCCACCCGATCCCGTTAGTAGCCCCTAACGACAAGCATGGGTTGCTAGGGGCCTATACCCTTACCCGTAATTCTGACAGGTTGGTTTGAATTCGAAAAAACGGTGAAATACGCGCCCCATAAATCAACCCCAGGGACGAGAGAAATAATGAAAGAACTACAAAAAAAGAGAAAGGTAACTGATATGTGGAGACGGGAAGATGGTGACGTCACATCTAAAACAAAGCTATGATGGCGAATGTGGGTCCAGTGTATTTCTCATTGCAGAATATAGATATTATACAATGTCTAATCGAGGATTCCAACGGCACTACCCAAACTTATTGCATTATTATTGTCGATTTATACGAGCATGGTGTACTGGGGACTCGGAATACCCTGTGATAATGTTGCAATGAGGACAAGGGGGTAGCCTAGTAGTTAAAGTTTTCTCTCGTCATATCAAATATCTGGGTTCGCATCTTTCGTGGATGGGCGTGAAGACTATTCTCCTTGACCACCGCTGGGTTTCAGATCGGGTTATCTTATTAGACATTGACTGATTTCATTCATGTCCTAGAGACAGTTTTCAAAGATTATAATGCTACATATGTCCTAATGGCATCTGTGCCCAGCCGAATCCCGGTTCGCCCTGATTATATTTCTAGGTTTGTCAGCCCAATGTTGGTGTTCGTGGGTTTCGCCAAAGTAAACGTCTAGTCCTGCATCATTTCGGGCTTTTTTCTCCCACATCAGTTGATATAACCTGAAATACTGTTCAACACAGTGTTTAACTAAATTCACTCACATAGCAACTTCACAACTCATTCCGTCCACATTCTCATTTAATTGTCTGCACACACATTGCAAAGTAATACTAATAAAGTGACACTGGGATCAGGAGCAGTACTTACCTGCCAGGCCAACCTACTCTAATACGTAGGTGTGGCCTTGTAAGCCATGCATACATACTAGACTGTTCTGTGCAACACTCCCACCTCAAAAATCCTGGTGTCAATATAAGCATTTGACAACCACCATGTTTTGCGTAATCTTATTACAGTTTGTTTCGTGTTTAACGCTGCACTCAGCAATAGTCCAGCTATATGACGGCAGTCTGTATAAATAATAGAGTCTGGACCCAGTGATTGAAATCATGAGCATCGTTCCACGCAATTGGGACACGATGACATGCATCAACCAAGTCAGCGAGCCTGACCACCCGATCCCTTTAGCCGCCTCTTACAACAAGCATGAGTGAGGTGGGTTTTAAGCTGCGTTTAGCAAAGTTCAAGCCATTTCACAGAGGAGACACAAAGAATTGGCTTCATGCATTGTACCCAGATGGGGAGTCGAACCCAGAAATCTGTCTGACAACAGAACGTCACTAGGCTACCTGACCAGCCCTTATATGGATGTGCATACATGCGAACCTTTTCTTCCCTTGATCACATTGGCCTCCTGTGAGATTTATTCCCTGATGCCTACTGATGTGGTATATTGCCATGGAAACACACAGACCCCCTGCACAGAAGCCATCTGGGCGAGACACCTGTTAAAAGCAAGATGTCACCTGATTTGAGATACAGCGTTGGGATTCAAGAACCTGTTTGCTTGCCACAAATCAATGTATGTATACCATCATCCATTTCATTTGGAGTGAGTGAGTTAATATTTAACCTCACATCGGCAAAATTCAACCATATCATGACGAAAAGTTATGTACTAGTAATACATATATTTAGACTAAAAACCTGTCATCCATGAACAGTACAATAACTAGAAAATCACAGATTCGAATTAAAACTAGTTGAGAACATTTAAAAGCAGGTTATTTCACTTGGAACCCTGAATAATCGACAGCCTGATTCTTGGTCAGAACAGGTCCCCAGTATTTGATGAGCTTGATTTTACCAGCTGTTAGCAATATTCAAGTAATATCAAGGTGGGGGACACCAGAAATTGGCTTCACACATTGTACCCATGTTGGGAATAAAATCTGGGCCATTAGTCGAGATATGGTTATTTACAAGTTCCTTGGACACAGCTTGAATATTGCAGACTGTTGCCCTAAACAACATTTACTCAACCAAGTCTCAGAAGTTATATGTTTGTTCATATTATTAAATTTGATTTGCAGCCTTTTATTTTGAGTGAGTGAGTATTGTTTTATGCCACTGTTAGCAATATTCCATTAATATCAAGGCCAGGGACTCAAGAAATGGGTTTCACACATTGTACCCATGTGGGGAATCAAACCTGGTCTTCAGTGTGACCAGCGATGCTTTAACCACTGGACTACCCCACCAGCCTTTAAGTCAATGATGTAAAGGCTCTCTATAATTCTTCATCAAAGGAATTCCATGCCAGATACATATAGTTATCATTGCAATGGAATCATGTTTGCACACAGTCTCTTCAGTTACTGTTCTGTTTCCGAGCCAAGTCTCAAATTCATCTCTCGAAGATTCATGGTCGTCAGCAACCCATGCTTGTCGTGAAAGGCGACTATCGGGGTCAGGTGGTCAGGCTGACTGACTTGGTTGATGCATGTCATCGTAACCCAATTGCGTGGATTGATGCTTATGATGTCAATCACAGGATTGTCTGGGCCTGACTCGATTATTTACAGACCACCGTTTTATACCTGGAATATTATGAGTGCGGCTTTAAACAAGAAAGAGCAAACAAACATAACTTTCAAATTCAAGGAATGCATACCTGTCAACTCTCACGCATCTCGCGTGAGTCTCACGCATTTATCATTTATCCTCACACGCAAGGTTGGGAAATTCTCACGCATTCATATAAAATGTAGATAAAAATATAATTTTTCAGAATACATGCTCTCTTAGGTAATTAAAATGGTCTTAAAATCTAACAGTCCCCCCCAACACACACACACCACCACCACCAGGCGGGGCATTCTATTTGATTAACTTCCTATGGTTGCTAAGCAACCTAACAAAATATTTGCTGCCAACATGACCAAAGGTACACTTCTCCAGCCCACACCACCCAACATCCACAATGATAAGTTTCACCCCATGATACACACTCTAGGTAAGAATATGCGTCCCTATCAACCTATGCTTGTGGTAAAGAGGCGACTAAATCGATCAGACTCGGTGACTCTTTTGATAACATGTCATCATATGCCAGTTAGGATCAATGCTCATGACATCAATCACTGGATTTTCTGGTCCAGACTTGATTATTTACAGACTGCCATCAAATAACTGGAATACTGCCAAGTGTTTGGGGAATACACAACAAACAAAAATAAACAAACACACCCTAATCAGGTCTCACGCGACAACAGGGAGGTGTTCTGCCCATATAACCCCACTGAACATCATGGTAAATCAGGCATGTCTTAGTTTCTACCACTTGCATATCAGTAATGCAAAAATACATGTGCAAAAATTCCAAGATGATTCTTAAGCCAAAGTGTTAGAGAGAATCCCCCACGGCATAGACTATGAATGTGAAAAAATGTGAAAACTTTCCATCTCATATCTTTAACATTCATTTGGCATGGTTAAAACAAAGAATATATATACTTATATATATATAAAGACATTCACAAAATTATCACAGAACACAGATTATGTGCTATATTACAGTAGTGAATCTCACTTATTTTTTTCTCATATATATAAGTTCAGCAATGTTACTAGTTGCATGTTCTTTGCCCAAATTCCAATGAAGTTGGGGCCTATTTTTACATTACTTCATTTACAGACACTTTTCTCAATGTGAGTGAGTGAGTGAGGTTTTACGACGCTTTTAGCAATATTCCAGCAATATCACAGCGGGGGACAACAGAAATGGGTTTCACACATTGTACCCATGTCGGAAATCGAACCCGGGTCGTCGGCGTGATGAGCGAACGCTTTAACCACTAGGCTACCCGACCGCCCCTTTCTCAATGTGAAGCCAAGGTCGTCAAAATGAAAAAAGAAATACATTTTCAAGATGTTTTCAGCATCAAAAAATGGAATGATAATCCTCCTTACACTGACCATGGTTTGGAATAGTTTTTCATCAGTAAGTTTGGTTTAACCCCCCTCTTAGCAATATTCCAGCAATATCACGGCAGGAGGACACCAGAAATGGGCTTCACACATTGTACCCATGTCGGGAATCGAACCCGGGTCTTCGGCGTGGCGAGCGAATGCTTTAACCACTAGGCTACCAGACCGCCCCCAACCTCATAAAGAAAGATGTTTGCAATAGCATTCATAAATGTTTCTACCCTAGAACAGGCTCAGCTAGTCAGCTACACCATGGCAGATATGAATGTGACCTCACAGACATAGCTCAGCATACAACTCCCAAGCAATGTATGAACATGTTAAGATATAAATTACCTGATGCTGGTTGTCATAACCTAGTAACTACCAGCTGGTGTAGGTGTGGGATTTGCTATTGCACAAGAGATGAGAAGCCTCCACCTACTGTGACCTAGCAAGACACTACCGTTGTACCAGTTCCAGCAGGCTCCCAGATGATGTGACAGTATCTTATTCATATCATGTACCATATCAATGTGCTGATCTGTGATCTGCCTTACTGATTAGCTCATATTCCTCCAATTATTTACCAAGTGTATGCACATGGCGGATGTGGGTCAATGGGACTCATATTGCTTGAATATTCATGGCAATTCCATCCTTTAGATGTCTGGAGCCATTACGTTTGGTTAACACAACACTGAACATTATTCCTGCTAAATAACAGTGGTATAGAAATACTGGAGTCTGGACCAGACAAACTAGTCACTGATAAAGTGATCACATGCTGTCAGGATACGATGGCACACAATCAACCAAGTCACCATTCTTGAACATCCAATCCATTGAGTCACAGAACTCACAACAAAGAGAGAGAGAGAGAGAGTTGGGTTTAACGCCGCTTTTAACAGTATTCCAGTTATATCGCGGCGTGTCAGCTTAATGTGGGAAGAAAGCCCAAAGTGATGCAGGTCTCAGACATTTACCACTTCAGTGAAACCTACGAGCATGGGTATGGTGCTGACAAACCTAGAAACATAATTTGGGCGAACCGGGATTCGAACCCACAATCATAGGTTTCTGGCGTGCCCAAGGGACGCAACTCTGCACAGCGAATCGACAACTGGGCCACCCGTGCCACCCGTGCCCCCCTCACAACAAAGACCAGCACAGGCTACTCGGGACCAATTCCAACCAGGAACCCCCACGGGGAGCTATTACAAGAGTGTCAAAACACCTCATCTATTAGGCAACACTTTGGGTGACAAAGTAGACACAATTTATGGATAACAACTTCTTTACCGGTGATTACCGTAAAGGCAATGTTTCAGTATAGATCCTCATACTGTTGGGTGGGTGAGTGAGTATGGTTTTACTCTGCTTTTAGCAATATTCCAGCAATATCATGGCGGGGGACACCAGAAATGAGCTTCACACATTGTACCCATGTTGGGATTTGTACCTGGGTCTTCAGCATGACGAGCGAACGCTTTAACCACTAGGCTACCCGACCGCCCACCTCATACTGGTGTCAAGCAAGACAACGACATAAGGATCCATACTGAAATGTTGCCTTTACAGCAATTAAAGAAGTTATCCATAAATGGTGTCCACTTTGTCATCTGTCAACTTCTAAGTAATGCCTATCAAACAACACTTTGGGTGTGTGGGTGTGGCATCTTAAGATTTTTGCTGACTCTACTGAAAATATATTTGTGTAGCTCAAGTTTTTCTTATTTCATTTGGCATGACGTTGTTTGTGTTGATAGATTTAGCAAGAAAAGATATATGCTATTACTGTGCAAAACCTAAGTATCTGCGAGTATAAACATGTTTATAATTATTGACTTCTGAGCTTATTTTCTCTTCATAAGAGTTTGACAGTGGTCAGAGAACAGATACAATGCACTTAATCATTTTCTGAATTAAAAAGATAATGGACACTGTATTCTTATAGGATTTTTGTAGTTATGTATATTTTCTTATCCATCAAAGAGAGAGCTGTCTTGCAAAGAAAAATAAATATTAAGTTGTTCATTTATCTTATGACTGAGCTTTTGAGTTTCAGTCAGTAGAATCCATAAACCGAAGAGAGAAGAAATGTGACTTATCTGTTAAACTACCGTATATGACCGCATATAAGCCGAATTTTGAGGACACGAAAAAAGATTCTGTAGAAAGGGGTCGGCTTATCCACGGGATACACTTTCATGATAGTATTTTTCAGATCGTGATCTGTCAGAAACATCGCCTGAATGACGGCCCGATAGATTACAACTTCCCGAAAGTTTGGAAGTTGCCATGACTAAAGCCATTATTGTTATAAATTATCAATAAAGTTATTATTATACACCAATGTTGTCATTATTTAAAAAATTTATGCATGTTACTACTTCCTATAATAATAACATAAATATAATATAATAACTTATTGTCTTTGATAACATTACACCAGACAACAACAAACTGATTACTTGTTCATAACTGACACCTAATCTTGTCATCTGGGAATTGGTATGTCTATGTAATATGATAATATGAACCTCCTTAGGGTGAAAACCCTCCATACTTATATATAAGTAGAAAAGCTGCATACTGTATAAAAAGAAAGTTTGATTTATGAAGATAAAATAATGAGAAATTTGTCGCCAAGAAACAAAAACACCATTAATTTATTACAGCAATATAATACCACCAACCATTGAGGAATGACGCCAGTGTTACTGAATAATGTGAAGTCAAAAGGTTATGGTGATAAAGTATTTTAATTCATATTTTACATGTAGTATTTAAGCATGTTAAGTAAGAAAATAATATAAGCAACACCAACAAAAAATAGCATGGTGGATGTGCAAAGCTATCAGATGTCTTTCTGAAAACAGAACACATTAATTACAATAAATAAATTATTTTATGACTTTTACACTACCAAAACCAATGACCTTTTCAAGATGGAACTACAGAGTTAGAACTTAACCTGAACGTTTGACTAGCCCGGGTAAATTTTAAAATTGCCCTTGTATTGTTAAGACAATAGGGAAAATGGGAAATTTTACTAGTCAACAGGAATTTGTACTAGCCCCAGGCGAGCAGGCTAGTGTTAAGTTCAAACCCTGAATTATATTACATATAGTTGTTCGTCATGCAGCAGATTATGTTGCATAAACATAGCCTGGTCATCACAGCGTATAAAGAAGGTAATGACTCTTATGTTATCTCCAACCCGCCATTATGGTATTACAACTGCTTCCTCTCAGCCCTGCAAAATGAGAGAACAGAGGCTCCAAAGTTCTGCACCATTTTCAACGTCTGTATCATGGCAACCTGTTGCTATGACGATGTTCACCAGTCATCATCACTGCTGTCATTATCCCCACCACGTATGGTCTTCTTCGCCTTGCTTTGATGCAGGATGTTCTTCTTGCTGCTGCCATCCAGAGTTGGTGGGTTCATCAGGTCGCCCTTGTAGTTGATGATGTCGGCACACCCCAGCCTCCATTCCAACATCTCAGTTGGGAATTCGTCTGTATTACCCAGATCCCCAAAGCCTACAATGTAGTCCACGGTCTTGCCATCCTTGGCAATACACAAAGTGGGCATAACCTTTATGCGAAGACGCTCCACCAAGAAATGACATTTTTCAGCGTTTATTTTGATGAATTTGGTTTCTAAGTGCTTCTTAGCTATGATATCGAAATGTTTGTCCACGATCTTGCAGCGAAAAGTGCTTTCCCTGTAAAAATGGCATACAACTTTCTTGCTTTTTTTGCACTCTTCAAAGAATTCCTTCTCATTTGCAACTTCGGAATAATCACCATGACCCTGTGCCAGCCATTCCTGTTTCTGCTGAGATGCTTTTTTCATGGCTTCCATTCTTCGTCTCTTCAAAGCCTCGAAATCGTCATCGTCCATCTTTTCCAATTTTTCTATCTCAGCATCCACCTGGCCTTCAACGACCTTGGCTGCTTGAAGCAGCTGATTCTCAAGCATGTTAGCCATGGTCACAGCTGTAATGAGAATAAAGCAATGGTCAAGATTCAGTTTGATAGTAAATGGGTAACTACACAATAGGACACAAAGACATAGCATATCCATTTGGAAGCATACTAATCTAATGTATAATTTTTTTTATAAAACTTACATCATTTGGTGACATGTTATCAACAAAAATAACATAATTTACTAGTTCTTGGCTAATAAACATAAATGTTTTCCCAAATTATTTTCATCTATTTTCTTATTTCAAGTGCAACCCTACTTCTCCATAAGCAGTATTAGTGCCATAACTGATACTGTCATTCCCATTCTAAAATTATTTTCAAAGATGGAAAGAGCAGAATTGGAATACAAATCCATCAACAGCAGTCAGCCATCTTTGAAAAACACACTGTTTTAGCCCTTGTGTTGTGGCCTTTATCCAACTTAATGAGCTTATTATATAATTTGGGTGTCTTTATGAGGAACTATTCAACTCTGTTTGTTTTTTGTTTTGTTTGTTTGTTGACTAACGCCACACTTCACCAATATTCCAGCTATATGATGGCATTCTGTAAATAATCGAGTCTGGACCAGACAATCCGGTGTTTGACATCATGAGCATCGATCTACGGAATTGGGATACAATGGCATGCAATCAACTAAGTCAGCAAGTCTGACCACCCAATCCCGTTAGTCACCTCTTACGACATCCATAGTCGCTTCTTAAGGCATACATGGGTTGCTGAAGACCTATTTACCCCGGATCTCTTATTCAACTGTGTCTTCTGACATTTAGGGGAAATGTACAGAACTCTAGAAGGTTCTATGTTGCATGGTTGGCATTATTGAGGCACTCAGGCAGGCCTCAAGGTTGCACTCGAGTCTAGAATGAACATTATAATAAAACACCTTGGTTACAGTTTCCTGTTAACAAAACCAGTTCTGAGACAGGTATGTGGTTGATAGTGTGAACAACAGTGAATGCAATCATGTCAAGATTTCACACAATCAACAACTGCTTTTCTTGAATGACAAATAATACAACCATTACCACAGCAATCGCGATAATGGCACATAATTAGGCCTATATCACAACAACACAAAATACATTTCCATGGCTCTATATATGTGCCAAATAATCAGTTGATGGTAACACTAAATTTGAGTAGTGAGTAATTCGCTGTTCAGTCAGACCGATAAATTTACCTCTTTTCGATTAACGTCTAAAAGTCTGAGAAAAACAGGACTATCTATACACTCGTAAGAAATGTTTTTCAGGTTCCCTTGCTTTACCTGATAACTCACACTGTTTCGACGATTAATTACAACTTGAACTTTTCACTTTAGAATCTCAATACAAAACTGTCGTCACTCCAGACTTCCGGTATGTAGTGCAGCCGTAAAAGGGATGTAAAAAGACCTGTGATTGGCTTAAGCGTTTCCTGGGACCAATGAAATCTCACATTACAGCAAACGCATATATTCGAGCACATGTTGTACCTTGTCAGTTGCTATGATGGCCAAATAATAACACAGTTACAAATGGACATTGTGATCGCCTGTAATCCGATTAGTTTAATTGAAATAGAAAATAATTCGAACCTAATTGTGCAATTAATGTGTTTTTTTAAAAGCTTACCAAATAAACAGACCTTGAAATTAATACATAATTACGAAATAAATTCAATAGGGTATTCATTCTTGTTTTTATCAATGTATTTTAACGGTTGTGAGTTTGAGTTACAACTAAAAAAAACATAGATTCTATAAATTTATAGACAAAGAATGAAATTAAATGCGACAAAGCGATACGTTTCCCTTTCAGGAAGCCTATAAATTGTATACATACACTGTAATTTAAAAAAAAACAACATCTAGTATATCTATTGTAGTAATAACTGGATTGTCTGGTCGAGACTCCATTATTTACAGACCGTCGTCATATAGCTGGAATATTGCTGAGTGCGGCGTTAAACAACAAACAATACAATACAAATAATACACTCTTATAGAAGTATACAGCATATTTATGGGACAATATAACTCCTTGTATACTGAAGACGTTCAACAGCTAACGGCTAAAATCTTGTCATTCATGCGTAATAATTCAACACACATGATGTAATGTATTCAAAACATTACTACACTATTTACGTATGTTACAATGATAAAGGACACTAAGTTCATCGGAAAAAAAGAATGTATTTATAAAAATACTGTGGTCTGATAAAGTAGAATACGTCATGTAATTAGATATGTGCACGAGCTGATATCATCTAACACACACTGCCTGCAGTGTGACGAATGTAACATTATTGGATCCTGACACGTTGTCGTTTCCTTATGTACCATCGTCTACAATCTAATTAAAATCATATCTAAGTGAGTGAGTGAGAATGGCTTTACGCCGCTTTTAGCAATATTCCAGCAATATCACGGCGGGGGACACCAGAAATGGGCTTCACACATTGTACCCATGTCGGGAATCGAACCCGGGTCTTCGGCGTGACGAGCGAACGCTTTAACCACTAGGCTACCCGACCGCCCTAAAATCATATCTAAGTTCTCGCTGCCGCTTTGTTTAGCGATAGCGAGAACTAAGATCGGATTTTAATGAGATTGCATCGTCTACAGATGGCAATCTTATCAACTGATGGTGCATGCCTTATGTCATATAATAATATGACGATTATCTTCCATGCATCAGATCACATAATATATTTCACTATGCATGTACGAACAGAATCTATATATAGAACTTGTACATACGAGGGGCGTTCAATAAGTTTTGCAACTTCAATATAAGACCAAGTCGCAGAATATCTTTTACACTTTTATTTTTCAATAGAATCTCCATTCACCTCGATCAATACACTTATTCCATTTGTCCTTCAAGATTTTAATTCCACTTTTATAGAAATCCGCAGATTGGCTCTCTAACCTCTGTGGCAGCCTTTATGTCCTCGTCATCCTGGAAGTGTCTTCCACGGGCAGATTTAATTTGCTGGAACAGGAAATAGTCACTGGGGGCTAAGTCTGGGCTGTAGGGTGGGTGATTTAACTGTACAGCCCATATAGAGATTGCGACAGTATATGTTCTCTTATGTAATCAAGGAGTTTTTGTATATTCTCCCTGATGTAATTTATCCATGAAATAGATTTTCTATTGCTTTCCTGTCAGAACTGGAGGTGGCGGTAACTTTCATTAACACGGAGATCACGTGCTGATACTTGGCGTTCCACAAAAGCGATCTTAGCGCTACGATTATCGTAAGCCAGTGTTAAAGTATGGGAGTTAAGATCACCTTAGCACTAAGAAGGCTTTGTGGAACGGGGCCCAGCCCCCCCCGAACGTTTGCTCATGCTATCAACCACTGGTCTTTCTGGCCCAGATTCGATTATGTTCAGGCTGTAGTGAGGTACATGTAGCTGGAATATTGCTGGATGCACCTTTAAAATAACATTACTATCCTTTGTATGTAAACACGTGTTTCAATATGCAACACACACACGGATGCAACAGATCATCTCTAAGAAGGCCATATTTGATTGATCTCGCCTCACGACCAACACGAACCCCCGCCTAACATAACCAATCATTCATGTTTCGTGAAGCTTTATCACATCCACCGATAATTACGGTATACGCGATGCTGACGAGTTTATTTTTTTAATAAATCACATACCATGCAACCGTCGTACTTAAAAATAAAATCAAGAAAATCTAGAAAAAAAAGAAGGTTTATTGTGGCCTTATCCATATCCAAAAATTATCTGTCGTGGAAAAAATATTTTCTATAGATATCAAATACAGTTTGGTGTGGTGTCAACAAGGGTATGATGTGACGTCACAAGGAATGTTGTTTATTCTAATGTAGTTGTTAATTCCGAGGGTACTTGTTTTATATATTTTTATATGTAATATGTGCTCATTAGGGATTCTTACGGGAACAAACATCCGAACGTTCATTCATATAGCTATTTGTTGAATAAGTCACTTTAATGAAGGACTCAAAAGTGCTTAATTTAATTGATAATAATTTTCAAAGAAAAAAGCATTCGGGCCCGCAATGAAAAACCTCAAACAAACAAAAATCTCTGTAAAACAAATCCTCTGCCTAAGCACCAAAAATCAATCCATTATAGAGATACAGAGTTATCTCCCTTCTCGGGAGGTGGGATTGATTCCGGTATTCATCGTACAGCTCTTTACTTCTTGTTAAATGATGAATTATGAACAAGTTACTACGTGCAGATATATTTGTCGTCATCCTGTCAATTATCAGCAATAGTGCGTATGCAGGTGCGTGTACAGTGAATAGCAACGATAAGATGGAGAGGTGATGAAAACGGCCACCACCAACAATGTAGTTGATCCAGTGATTAGCTTGATCACACTGTTGGTGTTAAAACTAGTGTTACTTGTTACTATGAATACTGTCTTATTATTGTTCCGCATTTATAAAGTTATTAATTTCCTGTGGGATATGGATCAGAAGTCAAAATTATGTCATTTATTTTTCTCTGAGTCTGAATGTTGTGGTTGTATATGTAAGCAAGGATTATATCCTACCTAAATATTATCCCAGGGGAGGTTTTACTCTAGAGTATAGTATCCTACCTTAGAGTGGGAAATCTGGGATAGGTTATTACCAAAAATAAAGGGTAATTCATCCCAGTGAAACATACCTAAGTGGAAATAGGAAAATGTATCCTGGGATAATATACACTAACTTGAATCAGTGTATATTATCCCATGACAGACTTCCTTTGCACATGCATTCATGCTGTCAGCTGATCACATGACTTCATGACTTTTAGGTTTGACATTGACATTGTCAGTTGATTTGATCAACCATGGATGGAACAGAGTATTCCAAAGTATTCAATTACTTAAAGGACAAACATATACAGAAAAGTTTAACTTTAAACAGAATAAAGCTTGTGTTGCTTTGAATTGATTGTTCAAATGTAAAAATTCACTAGTGTATCCGATCCTAGGATAAATAAAACTAGCAATAGGTTAAAATTTCTAGTGTTATTTATGTTGTTTCTTGCATTTTCATCATGTTTGGTTGGGGTGTGGGGTGAGAAATGAAGGGGGGTGGGGGGGGTCCCAGGGATAAAAAATAGAGTAGTATAATATTCACTCTTACATATACGCTATAAAAATAATTAGTTTATTAATTATAAAAATTGTTATATGTTTAGTATTTCTATTATTGTGTGATTAATACTGTTGTAGTTTTCACTATCATTACTATTTGTATAATAAATATATCCCCTAAAATTAACTGGCTTCCACAGGAATGATTACCATGAAATTGCATCACAATGCTTTACATACCATTGGGATGTCATCGGTTGGCATGATGTCAGAACCAAATGGCATCACTAATCTCTCTGCCACGGAAGCTGGTCAGCTGTACTTTTTACACTCAAAACACTGGTCATGAATGAAAAAAGTAGGAAGAATGAATTTGGATGATAAATAGAATGTATATGTGTTCTGATATAAAATATATCAACATCCAAGCGATATCTCCTGGGAAGCCAATTTGGACAATAAATTTTGGTCACAGCAGAATTCAAACTCTTGTGTGAATGCTCCTAAGACATTCCAAGCCAGTCTATTGCTGATTTGAAGAAGATGAACTGAGAATCATAGCCTAAAAGTCAAGCACACAGTGTTATGTGATGAATGAGTGAATTTGGTTTAACACCACTTTTAACAATATTATACCAATATGCATTACCCTTATGCTTTTTTACCCGTGATGATGCAGGGTAAAATAGGTCTTCAGCAACCGATGCTTGTCGTAAGAGGCGACTAAATGGATCAGGTGGTCAGGCTCCCTTACTCGGTTGATGTATGTCATATCCCAATTGCGTGGATTGATGCTCATGATATCAATCACTGGATTATCTGGCCCAGTCTCGATTATTTGCAGACTGCCATCATATAGCTGGAATGTTGCTGAGTGCAGCGTTTAACAATAAACAACAAACATCATGCTACCCACAGTCCCATCAAATTTAAGAATCAAGAAGTGGTGTGTTCTATATCTACACAATGATGTGTTCTATATCTACTCTATTAGGACCCTGGGTCCTTTAACTTAGCATAATATAACAGAGTTCCCGCTGGCTTTTGAAACTGCCAGTTCTAGTGGACTGGCAGCTCTACTAATTACCAGTCCCCTCCCTAATTTTTGCCAATCCCAACTTTCAACAAATAAAAAAATGTATGAAAATTACCTGGGTTTCATTCTTTCAACATGTTCAGTGCAAAAACGTCATCTCTGAAGTTACTTAATTAGGTCTATGCATCATTCACACTAACTAACAATCACAATTTTCTCCTTTTTTTTAAATATTTCGAGACAAAGTCACAACAAATGGATATTTAACCTCGAAGCAATGTTATTTCCGTACAATAAAAAAAGACAAGGGGAACCCTGATGGTAACAGACAAGCTGACTTCAGTCGAAAAATGTACTTATATGAATATCTCCAATGTTTTCTTCAACAACAAAGATTAATAAGGTTTATTTTATTTGCCGGTCCAGAGGGACTGGCAGTCACCTGAATTACCAGTCGAAAGCCTAATTTTACCGGTAAAAATCTGGTAATTACTGGTAAACGGGAACACTGTATAATAATCTATAGAATTTTCTATCACACAATGAATTTTGCTGTTAGCTATTTTACTTACAAGGACACGCCCTGAAAAGCTAGTGCCAAGTTTCATCCCTGACTTCTGATTACAATTTAATGTATAGGATTTACAATGTATAAACTTGTTTCATTTCATACACCTTTCTGTTGATACCTATTTATTTGTACATGAAAGTCCAAATATTTTCTATAGGGCATACATGTAACAGCACTTAGCAGAAAAGTAATCATTGTATCTTAAAAGGTGTTGGGGGTTCTCAGTTGGTGTTAAAATTGTTATCAAGTTTCACAGTAAAAACGTTTGTTGTTTACAGGTTTATCCAAGCCGAATGTTCTGTTCATTGCCGTTGATGATTTGCGACCATCACTAGGTTGCTATGGCAACAGTTTGATGGTCACGCCTAACATTGACAACCTGGCCAGTAAATCAGTGTTGTTTAATAACACGTTTGTACAGGTACGTAGGGGAATTAATGACCCCATTCTTTCATTAGAAATTTATTTTCATGAAAATAAATATCATCTTTTGCCTTTTCTCATCTAACAAAGTGATAGGTGAACTGATTTTATTAAATATGGTTATTTTGAACAAAACTGTTTCTTGTTAATATTTGTTAATTCAAACACAAAATATTCTTCTCCTTTTTTTTCACTCTTTCTTTTTTAGGTACCTGCACAATCTTTGGGTATTACCACATTTCAAAGAGACAGTTTGATGGACAGTTTAGTTATTTTACAGACATATTACTATTAGGGCTGGGACGGGTAACTTGGGTACTCGGGTCAGGTGGGTACTGATCAGAACCCGGGTACCCACAGGACTACCTGGACCCGTGGTTAGTCATGCGATATATTGTTTAATGACAAAACTTATCTAAAACTCAATGGTCACACTACAAGTCACTAATGAACTTCATGCAGTTGTAGCAGGGCGTGGAGTCATCCCACAGATGACATCCTTACCTTGTAAGCTTGCTGACGGGGTTAACCTCTTTGGTCATGTGGACAAGGCGTCCGACCTGTGATCAGAAGGTCCGTGGGTTCGAATCCCATCACGGGACTCGGAAATTTTATGGCCATTACATTGGCGCCCAACGTGGGGCTGAGCACGTTCATATTAAATTTGAGCAAAATAAGCCTCAGTACCCTACTATGCGGCCCGGGACGTGCCTTCTGTTGACGGGGGAGTATGTAGCAGGGCGTGGAGTCATCCCACAGATGACATCCTTACCTTGTAAGCTTGCTGACGGGGTTAACCTCTTTGGTCATGTGGACAAGGCGTCCGACCTGTGATCAGAAGGTCCGTGGTTCGAATCCCATCACGGGACTCGGAAATTTTATGGCCGTTACACAGTCACCTTCAGTGTATGCATGAACAGTTGGTTTTACACGTGTATCTAAATACATTTTGCCAGGGCTACGGTCAAACTTTACCCAATTGGACAGTTTGAAGTGATCTCTTGAGACCTACAGCAGGTACCCGGGTAGGGTCCGTTAATAGGTGGGTGGGTACCCGGGTAGTAAATTTTGACTCGTCCCAGCCCTAATACTATTGCAGTGTCAACATTGGACTTTGATAAATCTTATCTATGTAAATTGGTTGTGACATGGGTGCCAGAAGGTCATGAACTTTCTATGTTTGCATTCTGAATAAGTTATGAACTTGTTGAAATGATACAAATTTGTTAACATAACCTTCTGACCATTACAATTTGGTATGAATTTCGTATGTTTGTTTTTGTAGATGTATAATTTAGTCAAAATAAAAATCAAGTTGAGTACGTCATTTTGTTTTTCCTTAAATCCAAATATGACATTTTGAAGCTGTACAACATCTTGACTGAACTTATCTTGTAAAACCATTACTTCAAAAAACATTTATTTAATATTCTTTCTACAAAATATGTTACTTTAACTTATTAATTTCCCCATTTTTAAAAATGTTGGGGTGAATGAATGTTGTTTTGCATAGCTGTCTGGAGTATTCGAGCTACGTCACAAGCATCAGTCAACCAGACTAAACAAGGGTGGTTGGTATGAGCTGCAAAGTACAGTGACACCTACAGTAACCATCTGATCCGCATTTTAGTTAACTCTTTACACATTCAGTGGATACTGCCCCAGTATCTCCACCTTATTAAGGAAAGTATTCATTTAAAAGATAAACATACTTTCAGATATATGTGGGGAATGTTTTCCAAAGCAAGGGATTGATGAGGACACTGGTTCACATTCCATCTTCCTGAGGCAAGGGAGTTAACTGACTATAAACCCTTGCCAAACTAGACTGGTATTTTGCGGCTCGATTGTAGCCCCACCAGTGTCTATGACAAGTTATGTCCCTTCTATGCCCCTCCTATTGACCAATCAGATTCCACCTCTCATATGACTTGCATCTCTTTCAAACAAAATGACAGCACCCAGTCAAAATGATCTGATCAATAATCAAGATCTATATTGTAATAAAATGAGTCTTACCTTGTGAAGTGCATCAAGTCAGTTGAGCACCTTGATTAAGAAAATGAAAAGATTTGGAAAATATCTGTTGATGCCCTGGTGACGAACTAGATATCTTTTCTGTTACACAATTTTGATTGGACTATGCATAGACTCTAGTCCAGCCAAAACATTACTCTGACATTCCAGCCTTGTTCAGCAAGGCTGGAAATTGGACATTTATAGTCAGTTAACTCCCTTGCCTCAGGAAGATGGAGACATGCCAGTGAACATGATCATGAATTTCAAAATGTTACTGGTCCTGTGTAAACTTTTGTTTAACACATAGGCAGGATACATCGTACTGAGTGAGGTTCGTTGTGAATTATTAGTGAAATGTTTCTGTGGGACCAATGATATCTCTAAGGCACTGGTCCTGTTGGCTCCATGAAGACAATGACATTTGTTGAACCCTAAAGCTTAGGGTTTTATAGTTAATATTAAACTTTAAAATCTTCACTACATGCATGTGTTCCAGCAAGCTCTTTGTGGACCTAGCAGGACATCATTTTTGACCAGCCGACGACCTGACACAACCCGCCTGTACGACTTCTACTCCTACTGGCGTAAGGCAGCCGGCAACTTCACAACACTGCCGCAGCACTTCAAGCAGAATGGCTACTTCACACAGTCTGTCGGCAAAGTGTTCCATCCAGGTAGGGCTAGAGGACATGTTGAAGAGATAGGGACAAGTTGAACACAGTGGGAAGTGTAGAACACCTTGGGACATGTGGAACACTTAGGGATGTGTTGAACATCTAGGGACATATAGAACACCTTGGGACATGTGGAACACTTAGGGATGTGTTGAACATCTAGGGACATATAGAACACCCTGGGACATGTGGAACACTTAGGGATGTGTTGAACATCTAGGGACATATAGAACACCTTGGGACATGTGGAACACTTAAGGATGTGTTGAACATCTAGGGACATATAGAACACCTTGGGACATGTGGAACACTTAGGGATGTGTTGAACATCTAGGGACATATAGAACACCTTGGGACATGTGGAACACTTAAGGATGTGTTGAACATCTAGGGACATATAGAACACCTTGGGACATATAAAACAGCTAGGGACGTGTTGAACATCTTGGGACATATTAAACAGCTTGGCACATGTTGAACACCTTAGGACATGTTGAACACCTTGGGACATATAAAACAGCTAGGCACATGTTGAATACCTTGGGACATATGAAACAGCTAGGGACGTGTTGAACATCTTGGGACATATAAAACAGCTAGGCACATGTTGAACACCTTGGGACATATGAAACAGCTAGGGATGTGTTGAACATCTTGGGACATATAAAACAGCTAGGGACATGTTGAACACCTTGGGACATGTTGAACACCTTGGGACATATAAAACAGCTAGGCACATGTTGAACACCTTGGGACATGTTGAACACCTTGGGACATATAAAACAGCTAGGCACATGTTGAACACCTTGGGACATGTTGAACACCTTGGGACATATGAAACAGCTAGGGACGTGTTGAACATCTTGGGACATATAAAACAGCTAGGGACATGTTGAACACCTTGGGGCAAATAAAACAACTAGGGACAATGTTGAACACCTTGGGACATGTTGAACACCTTGGGACATGTTGAACACCTTGGGACATATAAAACAGCTTGGCACATGTTGAACACCTTTGGACATGTTGAACACCTTGGGACATGTTGAACACCTTGGGACATATAAAACAGCTAGGCACATGTTGAACACCTTGGGACATATGAAACAGCTAGGGACGTGTTGAACATCTTGGGACATATAAAACAGCTAGGGACATGTTGAACACCTTGGGGCAAATAAAACAACTAGGGACAATGTTGAACACCTTGGGACATATGAAACAGTTAGGGACATGTTGAACACCTTGGGACATATTAAACAGCTAGGCACATGTTGAACACCTTGGGACTTGTTGATCACCTTGGGACATAAAACAGCTAGGCCCATGTTGAACACCTTCGGACATGTTGAACACCTTGGGACATGTTGAACACCTTGGGACATATGAAACAGTTAGGCACATGTTGAACACCTTGGGACATATGAAACAGCTAGGGACAATGTTGAACACCTTGGGACTTGTTGATCACCTTGGGACATATAAAACAGCAAGGGACATGTTCAACATCTAGGGACAATGTACAACAGCAAGGGACAATGTTGAACACCTAGGGATGTGTGAACGGCTAAGGACATGCAGAATAGCTAATAACAGGAACACCTAGAGATGTGTGGAATGGTTAGGGACATATTTAACATCTAGGAACAATGTACAACATCTAGGGACAATGTTGAACACCTAGGGATGTGTGGAACACCTAAGGACATGTTGTCCATTTTGGTGCAGAAAAAAATACTCCTTCTATAACTATTAAAGGAGAAATTGTACCAATAAGGTGTTCAGGACGAAAGTCTAAGTGGCATGAGTGTCTACCTGTATCATTCTACATGTGTGTCACTACGCAGGTGTGTCATCCGGCCACACCGACGACTACCCCTACAGCTGGTCCGTCCCCGCCTACCACCCCCCAACACAGGCATACAAGATGGCCAAGGTATGTGTGTGTTTATAGGTTACTTGTAGATGTTGACGTTGACTATCCAGGGCTTGAAATTTCTGGATAGAAGTTCATGACAGTAGTTCATGATAGTTGTTCATGATATTAGTAGTTCATGATATTGGTTCATGATAGTAGCGTGCAGGTATGTTCATCAATTTCCGAGCCAGGGTTTTATCTTGACTTACAAAAGTTTGAGTCCAGGGGACCTCAGTAATTAATTGCAGCCTTGTGTTTTTCATTGAACAGCAGTCTTCTTCTTGTCACATTTAAAGGGGTCCAAGGTCAATTCCCAGAGACTACTAGCTCAAACATGGTTTTAGCATCATTGTCAGTAGATTTTAGTGTTATTACATGGGCTATTATTAGCTTAGCTTACTAGACTGTACAGAATTTGCTAGACTGGGGCTTCAGGCTAGTGTATTTTTTTTAGAAAATTGCAAAGCACTAACACATTAATTTTTGGGGACATTTTTTTTTCAGGTTGAAATAAATATTTGATCTGACATTGTGTTGGTAAGTTGAGTAAAGAACAACGTTACTGCTGAATCTGTTTATAATGGGGGAGGGGAAACACTGCAAATCACTGTGCAGAGTTGCATCCCGAAGGCATGCCAAAAGACAATGTTCACAGGTTTGAATCCTATTTTGCCTTATTACAACCCTGCCCTAAAGGGGGTATATAGTTATACCAAGGGATTCTGTCCGTCTGTCCATCTGTCCATCCTTCTGAAGACATTTTTTGCGTGACCTATTACTTGAAAACAACTGGTGAACACTTTCTATACTCAAAAGAGGGTGCAGTGTGAAGTTTGATTTCAAAAATTTTGATTTTCTGAAAAAACCCAAGTAATTTCTCATTTTTTTGCTTTTTTGAATATTTTTCTTTACCTTTGTGAGACCTATAACTTGAAAACTACTTCATGGATTCTATTCAATTTGGGGTACAGTATCTATACCAAGAGGAGAGGTGCAGTGCAAAGTTTGATTTTGATAAGTGGATTTTATGAAAACATATTGCTTATTTTATGTTTTAACTTAAGAAATATGTTTGAGTCGAAGTCAGGGGTATTAGTGAGCCCTGCTCACATTTTGTCCAATTACAGTTTTGGGTTTACCCTTGTTTCTAGTCCAGTTTTCAACCTAGCTGACCTGGCAGCAATATTTTAGATAGGAGTTTAGTCCATTACTCAACCAATTATGCATGAATCATTTGATAGCCATCATTATTTGGGTGTGCAGTAGATGATGTTTTTTTCTGGTTTGATTTGTAGTCCACCAATTAACGGCTGGCTGCACTTTTAACTCAACACAACAATATTCTTTTATCATGGTGTTACTTGATACACATTTAATGTTGCTGTGAAAGCAGCATGTTGTACATTTCTGACCTCTTTTGACCCATTGTTTATTATGTTGCATATATTAAAAATGGCATGTATGCTATGATTCATGGCTCTTATCTTTCATTTTATATTTTGACCTCATTTTGAAGACAGGTCCTTGAACTGAATTCCATAATTGAAAAAAGAAGATCTCAGATGCTTCCATGCTACTGGTAATATAATGCTCAGAACAAGTTAAGGAATTCACATAAATGTAAGGCTGTGTGTTGTATGACAGATTAACTATAGTCATATGAAAACATTGGTGTTCTTTAACTGATTTTGTTTAGTATACATGGTTAGGGAAAATAAGCAACATTTCTAACATCAACTTGAAATAATTAACGTTACAGTTCATAATTAACAACTCTAATTGTCATATCTTGGAACTACCGTATTCAACGTGATAAGCGCCCGCTCTAATAAGCGCCCAGGGCGATATTTGCTAATATGTTGGCTGGTGAACAATCCCAATTAGCACCCCTTCCAATTGATCTATGTACACAAGACTTATTTATTCGTGTATAATACGCACTCATGTGTTATGTGCACCCATAATTATGGGCAATTAAATTCTGGAAAATATATTTAGTATATAAACATTTCAGGCTGTCAGCTTAAACCACGAAATGTACGATCTTTCACCAAAATAGTATTCTAATAAGAGCTCCCTATATTTAATTTTGAGAAGCCCTGGGCGCTTATTATGGCGAATATGGTAAATGTGATCGCTATCATCATGAACACAGGTAAACAAGATAATGAAATACAATGAAGAGTGTGTCTGTTTGAAAACCTTCCCTGGTGTGTTGATGTTGATAATGCTTCGGCTCCTTTTGTAATATGTGTGGGACATTTTAGTGCAATGGTGATATGACTTGGGTGTTATTCTTATAGAAAGAGCCTTTTTGAGGTTGTAAACATTTTCACAATTAAATTTAATAGGATGGATGGGGTATGTCTCAAAACTTTAAAAAATATTTTTTTTATCAGATATCACACTTTGTTAACATTTTTGCTATTAAATTTAATAGGAAGGATTGGGGTATGTCTGAAAACTTAAGGAAACATTTTTTATTAGGCACTGCTTCTGAGGTCACCACCTGGGAAGACTCAGCTGTGACCAGGCAGACGGCAGATCACATTCAGCCACTCTTCCAGAATCATTAATAATAAACACTGCCATCATATATAAATGTAAAACTGTGCAACTGGAGGAAGGCTGGGACACATGAAACATTGTTAACATAAAACAAATGACTCATCATATTAACACAAATGATCATTGTCCTTTCAGATAATCCTTGCCAAAATGCTTCTACACCCATCCTTCATATATTAGATGCTCTACCTAGAAACAAGGCAACCCGATATCAGATACCGTATTCGACGTAATAAGCGCCCCGCTCTAACAAGCGCCCACGGCGATATTTGCTAATATATTGGGTAGTGAACAATCCCAATTGGCACCCCTTCCTATTGATCAATGGACACAAGACTTATTTCTTCGCGAATAATACGCACTCGTGTGTTATATGCACCCTTAATTATGGGCAATTAAATTCTGAAAAAATATATCTGTCGTACATAAACATTTCAGGCTGTCAGCATAAACCATGAAATTAATCTTTCAACTCTGTTTTTTTTCACCAAAATAATATTCTAATATGAGCCCCCTACTTCTAATTTTGAGAGCGCCCTGGGTGCTTATTACGTTGAATACGGTAATACTAATGTCATGGAATTATCAGCACAAATCATGATCCTCCATTGGTAAAATCCAGGGTTGCGTTCCATAAAGTGATCTTAGCACTAAGACTGTTGTAAGTCTATGTTAAGGTATGGAAGTTCATCTAAGTGCTAAGATCTATTAGTGGAATGGCACCCTAGCATGTCAAGATTGCAAGTACATGTAGCATTCATGCAAGTTTCTGATGTCTGAGCCAAAATTTTGAGATGTCTATAGTGTAACCTTGTTAGTCTGGAACCTGTTAATCCAGAAACACTATGTTCAAGATTATTACTGTTAGGAATGTTTTCGTAAGTTAAAGTGACATAACTACTTACCAATGTTTTGTTAGTCCGGTACTTTATTTTATCTTCTAACTGGTTAATCCGGACAATTTTACTGGAGTAGTACTGGCTGCATTAACAGGATGCTGGATGCTTGTCATAAGATGACTAAAGGTATAGGGTGGCCAGGCTTGCTGACTCTGTGGAAGCATGCCGTCATATCCCAAGAGAGGGGTGTCTTACAGAGCAAAATTATCTGCAGATTGTTTTCAGAAGTTGATCAAGGTGGCATTTATTGGAGCAGGGTGCTTAATGCGATTATTTTAAATCATGATATATGACCCGCCAGGAAAAAAGGTACCTCATGGGTGCTAGGATACAATTGTGCTGTGACGTCATAAAAAAAGATGTTTGACGTCAACTTACTTTGACAAAATCGTCATGTGTGCGGACTGTAAAAAAAGTATCATATTTTTCTCTCATTAGTTGTAAACAAAATTATTTCAAACAAGCATTTCAGCATACATGTCTACATTCTAAGAACTGCAATAATTACATAAATAATAAAAAGTCTGAAAATGGGACGCTCGCTGACTTGGTTGATGCATGTCATCGATCCCCCTTGCGTGGATTGGTGCTCATGATATTAATCACTGGATTGTCTGGTCCAGACTCGATTATTTACAGACCGCCGTCATATAGCTTAAATATTGCTGAGTGCGGCGTTAAACAACAAACCAACCAACCAACCAACCAACTGAAAATGGGACATTGCAGAAAACGAGTCCAAATATTTGATGCCATGTATCTCTGTAATAAATTTGAATTGAAGCTTATCAAATGTATTTTTGTGTTCCTAAGATACTGTAGTTTTAAAATATAGTAAGAAGTCAAAATGTGATTTTTCACCCATATGTGCCTTGTCTCATGGTTGGTCACATACAGACATAGAGAATCTCACCCGAGTGTCTTTTGATATAAAATATATCAACACGAGTTGATAAAAGGGGAAAAATTCTGAGGCTTGCCGAGGATTTTTGCCACTTTTATCAACGAGTGTTGATATATTTGATATCAAAAGACACGAGGGTGAGATTTTATTTATCATCCAACATCATTCTTTCAACTTTTTCAATTTGTAGACAGTAATTAGCAGTGTCTTCAGTGTAAAAAGTACTGAAAACGGCTTCAGTAGCAGAGCCATTAGTGATGTCATTTGATTGTGACGTCATGGTAACCAGTGACATCACAATGGTCTGCAAAGCATTGTGATGTAATTTCATTGCAGCGATATCTGCAGTGTAGATATCGCTTGATCTCATCCAAGGATATCTCCTGTGGGAGCCAGTTTTGGATGATAAATGATTATGTCCGCCACACATGTTCCACAAGGTTTTCTATCTGTGACCAGGTATGTCCCGGACCCAAGGGGAATGTGTACATGGACATCGTGTGTCCAGTGACGGTCAAGGACCAGCCTGGAGGATCACTGCCGGACATACAGAGTCGCGAATTTGCTGTCAACTTTCTCAAGAACATGTCAGCCAATCACAGCCAGCCTTTCTTCCTGGCCGTGGGCTTCCACAAACCCCACATACCGCTCAAGTACCCTAAGGAATATAGGGGTAGGCGAAAAAACAAGGGTAGCATTTGTACCTTGCGAAATTTTCATTACAATTATTAAAATTGCCATTTTCCAATGGTTCAGTTGTTCAAACTTTGCCTCTCTGTTGGTGCCAATCTCCAGTCTAGGTCTACATATTGTCTGAGTGTAATTAGGATAATCTTCAACTTGTCGCTTATTAACAAAATAGTATATCTCAAAAATTTACTTAAGTGGGCAGTTCCAAATGGAGAATTAAAATGGACATTCACTGCTGTGAATATACGTCATAGATAAGAGTGGACACCTTGTGTGAAAGTGATGGCTGCAACCGTCTCTGTGAAAATTAAGCACCTGAGGTACGCATTCGAATTCAATACCAACACAACTGTATGATCTCAGCTGTGATCTGCCCATGTGGCTCCTTCTCAATGAAAAGCTGTTGCCCATAAAACCTACTGTGGAAAGACGTGCTACCTTGAGAGCTAGTTAAGATGAGCATTTAAACGGGAGGGAGTGGGGTCAGACCAGTCGGGGAGGGAGTACAGGGGAGCTACACCAGAGGCAGGCACAGCCATATGACTAGGAAGTCCCTTTAATACCAGACCCGTGAAGATCCGGGGTAGAAAAGGTCTTCAGCAACCCATTCTTGCCGTAAAAGGCGATTGGGATCGGGATCGGGTGGTGAGGATCGCTGACTTGGTTGAAGCATGTCATCAATCCAAATTGCGTGGATCGATGCTCATGATATCAATCACTGGATTGTCCAGACTCAATTATTTACAGACCACATCATATAGCTGGTATATTGCTGAGTAAAACACAAACCAACCAACCAACCTTTAACACCAGACACAAGAGGTGTTGGGGAAGTGCCATTACGGGAAATTTGATTCTAATATACCAATGTAGAAATTTGAATAAATAGAACCCAAGTTTCTAGGACTGATAAGAGGCCTGAGAGCCCCCCTTTAAGCTGACATGAGTGATAGAACTGAAATTCTGTTGAAAGCAACTTAAAACCCAACTCGATCACTGATTGTGAGTCATTGCATGTTGTCCGTCATCGTTCATCCAATGTCAACTTTATGATTTTTTAACCACAATGTTTTTATGTTTCATGGATGATTCAATACACTGCTGACACTGGGTCATTTTTTACTGTGCATAATATTCAAAATTTGTTTTTTCCAAAATACTGAATCCGCTACTCAAGAAAATACAGTATCTGAGTTTATATGAAAGGCAGCCATTGACTTATGCCCTACTTTTCATATTTTACTTTTTGATCTTACTATTTAGCCATTCTCTTTGTCATACCCCTAGACTAACATCTAGTCTCTGAAATGAACATATCGCACTGAAAAAAACCAGTTAGTCAGTTATCTTGATAAAAATGTAATAAAAGGGAGCCCAGTGACTCTCTTCATTTTCAGATACTGCAGTAATCTAGACTTGCCAAACATTATAGACTTGCATGAGCTGTATTTGATATGTATTTGTATCAGGGTCTGTAAGACAGACTATCATTCCCCATAATTTTGTCGATGTTGTTTTTTTGTCATCCAGCCAAAGAAATAATTCAACTTGACACTCTATTTGTAGATCTGTACCCTCTGAACAAGATCCAGCTGGCCCGCCATCACACATTTCCCCTGCGGCTCCCCCTGGTGGCCTGGAACCCATGGACGGACCTGAGGGAGAGGGACGACATTCAGAGTCTCAACCTCAGCTTCCCGTTCGGACCAGTCACCGAGGAGTATCAGGTTCTTCCTCCTTGCTGATGATTTGACATTAACATGGTCTACTGATAAGTTAGAACTACCAGTCATACTGTATATATACCTACTCATAATGTCACAACACAGGTGTCACATGATACCATTTGTATCTCGATACTGCATATACAACATTTTGTGCAGACAACCCTGTGATTAGACTGAGAATAGAGTCCATGAACTCGCTCATAATGGCAAAGAAGGACAACTGACTAATACCAACATGAGTCAAATAAGAGTAACAAAGTTTATGTACTGTATAATGACAGGCATCTTACCGAGGCAAGAGAGTTAACTGACTATAAAAGTCCAGTTTCCACCCTTACCGAACTAGGCTGGTATTATGGAGTTACATTTTGGCTGAACCAAGGAGTCTACGCATAATCAAAATTGCACAATGAAATAGAAATCCGGTTCATAAACTGTTGTGCAGATTTCGGATCGATTGCAGGATTTACAAAGCATGTGCACCGCCAACTCGTTGTCAACAGATATTTTCGAAAAAACTGGTCTATCTGGCCCCTGTGATGTATAGCTGTAATACTTAGTAAGACATTGTTCCAGCTGTTGATGCGGCAGAGCTACTACGCGGCCACCAGCTACATGGACAGCCAGGTGGGGCTGCTGCTTGAGGCTCTACACACACACGGCTTCTCCAACAACACCATCGTGGTTCTAGTCGGAGACCATGGTAAGTGTGTCTGTGCAGATATTGTGAAGAGGTCTACAAACAAATAGGCTACTTGTCTGAATGTAGAGTTTGGATGACTTACAAACTTGCAATGTCTACAAATTGACCCTAGGCCATCTTTTATCATTTTCACGGAGTGCTGTGTTCAGTTGACAAATCATGTCCAAGATCATGTAGTATTTGTGGTGGCAGACATATTTTTATCCCTCAGTCTTATGCAGGAAGGAAGTGGTACGGAGTAAACAATTTGCTCACTCACACGCTCTCTCTCACTCTCAACCACCCACCCACCAATCTTCTCTCTCTCTTTCACTCACTCACTCACTCACTCACTCACCCATCCACCCACCCACCCACTCACTCACCCACCCACCCACCCACTCACTCACCCACCCATCTTCTCTCTCTTGCTCACTCACTCTCTCACTCACACGCTCTCTTTCACTCTCAACCACCCAACCACCAACATTCTCTCTCTCTCACTCACTCACTCACTCACCAATCTTCTCACTCACTCACTCACTCACTCACTCACTCACCCACCCACCCACTCACTCACTCACTCACTCACTCACTTACTCACTCACCCATCTTCTCTCACACTCACTCACTCATTCACTCACTGACTCTTGTTCACAGGTTGGTCCCTGGGAGAGCATCAGGAATGGTCCAAGTACAGTACCTTTGAGGTATCGGTCCGTGTGCCACTCATTATCCATGTTCCAGGGCTCACGGACAAAGACACAGACACAGACACCACCTTCCAGTACCAAGATCCTTTAAAACAGGTCCACAATAATGAAAATTACAACAGATCAAATCTTGTACAAACTCAACGTAAAAAAATTGATTCACAGAAAAAAAATTATGTCAAGGAATATTATGTCATCAGATCTAAAGATTTTTCACAACAGAAATACAAAGTTTCAAACGACCTGATAGAGTTAGTGGACCTGTTTCCGACAATATCGGAATTGGCAGGACTGGAGGTGCCATCAACATGTCCGCCAAATCCTTTCAAGATTGACCTCTGTACTGAAGGAGCTAGTGCAGCAAAGATCATCCACAATATAAGTCACACTGATTCATCCAGACAGAAAACTCAACTGACATGGAAGAGTGCTGTGTTTAGTCAGTACCCTCGTCCGTCAGTGGAGCCCCAAGAGAACAGCGACAAGCCCCACCTGAAGGACATACGTATCATGGGGTACACGATGAGGACGCAGCAGTATCGATACACTGAGTGGGTCCAGTTTGATCCCGGGACGTTCCACATGAACTGGTCTCGTGTGTATGGGACAGAGCTGTACCTACGGGACTCCGACCCAGATGAGGCTGAAAACATGGCCTACTTTCCCTCGTATGCCGAGCTGAGATCAAGTCTGTCTCGGGTTCTTCATGAAGGGTGGAGGAGTGTGTTACCAACATGATATTGTTTGCATTATTTTGTTATTTATGAATTATGAAATTTGCAAAAAATATTGTCTTTGCTAAAATTATGAAATTTATTGAACACTAGTTAAAATAAATCTGATGTTGAGCAGGGCTTCTGCTCTACAGTTCTTAGAACTGGGACTGTTTTAAGTCTTAAGTATGGGATTGCTAAGATTGCTTGGTTGAATTGGGCTTGTTACAATAAAGTCTTAGTTAAGTATGGGATCACTAAGATTGCTTGGTTGAATTGGGCTTGTTACAATAAAGTCTTAGTTAAGTATGGGATCACTAAGATTGCTTGGTTGAATGGGGCTTGTTACAATAATGTCTTAGTTAAGTATGGGATCGCTAAGATTGCTTGGTTGATAGGGTTTTGTTACAATAAAGTCTTAGTAAAGTTTGGGATCTCTAAGATTTTAAAACACTCACTCATTTATCACCATTCTCCTGATTGGCTAGAAATGCACCAAACCATCATTTGTCTCATTTGTGACCCATTTTGTTGATTTATATACATATAATCATTAGTCCCAATTTCTAGTTATTTATCGTTTGTCACCCTTCACCTCATTGGCTTGGAATGTACCAAACCATCATTTGTCACCTTTCACCTGATTGGCTAGAATGTACCAAACACCACAGTACAGTGGACATTCACATAAATGCCTGTTATTCTGAATTATGTATTTATTTATTTAAGAATGATAATGCTTGCAATAATTGTATTGTTTTTATCGATTTATATACTTGAATTCAATCATTAGTTTCTAATTTCTAGTAAACTACGGTTATAATGAGCTCAAAGGGGCCACTAATTTTTATTCGTTATACCCGTAGTTCATTATAAGCATATGTACTGCTAAGGGATGGGACCAAAAAACAGTTTGTTATAGCCATCAGTTCGTTATAAGCATCTTTGTTATAATCATAGTTTACTGTATTTATGAACACAGTTAATTATTGACACCATCTAACCATGACATGTTTTGGATTTTATCTGCCTATGAAATAGGTCTGTGGTTTCTCTGAAACTAACTTACCCAGCTCTGAGAAAAATGAACAATCATATTTTTATGAGATTGTGATATCCAATTGGCAATATGGAATACCTTCAATATATATATTATCTTGCATTTAAACCTTCTACCTGATCAACTATTTCTGTATTTTATGAAATAAACTTTTCTCTGAAAGACATTTTCTATTGATACTTGAGTTTTTAACAATGATGAAATACTACATACAATATCATATATACAGATTTGTATAAAACTGAGGCTCTACTACTTTAGCTCACCTGAGAGATGTTAATTTATCTTATGTCATGGTTGTTTGTCCAGCATCAGTCATGGGTCATCTGTCATCCCCCCTAAACATCTTCTCAGAAACCAATGAGGATGGAATTTCACATACCCACCAATGATGACATCACCTGGCAGCCATATTGGAAAACCTATTTATGCCATTACGGAGCCATTTTTGTGAACATGTTATCAGATTTGGTATTTGTTTAGTTTGTTGTTGGATTCAACATCAGTTTTAATATTTGCATATCACACATGCGACTGACAGCAACTTTTGTTGACATTGTATACGGTTGTCTACATATCCAGGTGAGCTACAGTGCCGTGGAACTATTTTTACACATTTAAATCGTGACCCAGTACCTCTTGTACACTTTAAGCTCAAAGTGAAATCAGCTGTAGATAAAGATTTGTCCAAATAATATGTTGCCTCAGATTTTGCAGAAAGGACAACGTTCAGTCAAAATTTACAATTTTACATTGCCCACACAGTCACACACACTCACTGTATCTTGTGGGAGCTTTATTTATGTACAGCTTCAAAAGTCGTTTTGAGACATTTTTCATAAAAATAACAGGTTTGACAGTGGAATTATTTTCATTTATGTAGCACTTGCAGCGTGTATTTCACAGAACGCATCCCTACTTTCCAAAAGTCTTACCCGTACTTGCCTGACATGTCTCACTCGCTTTCTGTGCAGACAGGGAGTATACTCTGTGCACTGTTTCAGAATTAAAAATAGACATGAATTAATCTCAGGCGTAGCGGTGTGTGAGCAAACATGTCTGAGCGGGATCATCAATAATGATCATTATACAGTTTACCCAGGCTTTGGAACAAGGAACGCAAATACACGACAGGTGGTTCTTAACCTATTATAACATTGAAAGCAATTAAATATTGCATATATCATCTTTATAAATTAGGCCACGATATATCAAATAGAGACGTCCATTACTTCCCGATTCACATTATAGTATTGTACCCAAGTACTTACGGACGAAGAATATTACCAAAACACCCACTATATGTCTTTGCTTTATTTAATTGATGAAATACACCATTTCATTGTCTTGCACGCCTTTTTTCGTTACACTGATGAAAATCAACTGATTAATTTATATGGCCTTGTAATAGCTTTTTTACAAAAAATGAAACTTTTCCAAACACAAATATCACCACATACATAATGCGACACTTGACATTTAGCCTTTTTTAAATGAGGAAGACAGACGTCTTATAAACAACTGTATGCATTTTGTGAAATTGTATGAACTGTGGTATTTGTTTGTTTGTTTAACACCACACTCAGCAATACTCCAGCTATATGACGGCGGCCTGTAAATAAAGGAGTCTGAGCCAGACAATCCAGTGATTGGCATCAAAAGCATCGGTCTACGGTATGGGGATGCGATGACATGCATCAATATGAACTGTACACACTTTATATTTATCCAAGACAACTAACACTATATGAGCACGTCCCGATCACCGTTCCCGTGACGATCCCGGGGTAGACTTGGTCCTCAGTAAATTCAACTAAAATGGATCGGATGGTCAGTCTCGGTGGCTCATTCCGGATGATTCAACTTCGCGATGCTGACTGTTGTTCATACTTTGAACGGGCAATCTATTTACAATATTAAATAGCTCTTTGTATAGACTCTTGCCAGTCACTGGCTTTATATTGTCCAGGCTCGATTAGCATAGGTCGATACAGCTGGAATAATGCTGACGACGGCGTTAAACAACATTCACTCTCATTCCCGCGAAGCGCTTGCCTTCCTTCCGTGTGTACATGTTGCATGCAGTATGTGTGCAGTGCCGTACCCAGCCCGGAGGGTCGAGGGGGGAGGGATTTAAAAAAAATAGAAAACAGTTTTATTTGAATCATGAAAATACAAGTTGGGGACAAGTGTTACTTGTACAAATATTTGCCCCCCTGTCAACAAAAGTTACCGACGGCCTTGGTGTGTGAAACTACGCCTAACCTATTTATACTGTAAGCGGTCAAACACCCGCGTTATATTTTATTGAACTGTCCAGTTTAGTTTCAACCCTTTTTAAACCCATTATTTCCATACATTCCTTTCACTGTTTTTTTTATGTTATGTTATTTTTAAACAGAACACTCATATATCATTTTTATGATCGAATAAGGGCGGCTTCAGTTTCGTTGTGTAGTTCCATCACGTTCATTGTGAGAGGGGCGTTCCGTGTTATGAGTCACGGGCCCAGCTGTTTCACCAGTAAGGGTATGGCGTACATTGACGGAGAAATTTAAGTCTGGAGCGAAAATCAGTGTTGACAGGTGGTCTCCTCGGTAAAATTCATACATGTGCCACAGGTTTTCGCAAACACTTGGTGTCATTACTATTTCATAGTGATTCATAAACACATGCTAATGATATATGACTGATTCATAAACACATTCTTATGATATAGTCGGAATCGTAAATGGAATCTACTTTTATCAGATATTTGTTATGGTTATAGAAATTGCTTTTTCGCTTTTATTTTATACCTCAGCAATATTTCAAAGATTGATGTCATGCACGACGTTTTGTGAATATGCGAGTCGGGGCCAGAGACATCATGACCCGTGAAGATCTGGGTTAGAGTAGATCTTCAACGACCCATACTTGCCGTTAAGAGGCAACTAACGGGATCGCGTGGTCAGGCACGCTGATTTGGTTGATGCACGTCATCGTATCCCAAATGCGTAGATCGATGCTCGTGATGTCAATCACTGGATTGTTTAATTCAGACAAGATTATTTACAGGCCGCCATTATATAGTTGGAATGGTGAATGCGACGTTAAACAACAAACAAACAACATATGCAAATGACCCATAACGTCCGGCCACGATGACACACCATCAGTCAGGTCACGTGGAGTCCTCCTTTTAGTTGATTCCTAGTACAAACTTGGACATATTCTAACCCGGAATCACACGGGGGATGACCCTGAAATAAAACACGTCGTCGTATTTGCCCAACAGTTGACAAAATGGTTAAAGGGACGTGAAAATTTGTTTGGTTGTCGTCCATAGATGATTTACTGTTTGATTGCTATTTTGGTGTATTAAGACAATTCAGTTCATACAGGTTATTCCTTACCACAGGGCCACGGATAGCCATACTATACTGACTGTACTGATTACATTAAAAAAAGTTTTCGATCAGCGGAGGTGTCCTCCCTTCTCTTTTTTTAATGTAATCAGTACAGTCAATAAAGTATGGCTATCCGTGGCCCTGTGTTCCTTATTGAAAGAAATGAACTAAGTATTTTGCAGTTGGTTAAGTAACTATTTAAATAAAATATATTGTTCAGAGTTATGTGGTAACCAGTTAATCGCAGACGTATATTTGAGCTACAATAAAAAAAAGACATTTCATGAAGAAGATGTACAGACATTTAGTGAGGAGTGAGTGAGTTGGGTTTAACGCCGCTTTTAACAGTATTAAATTCCTATATCACGGCGTGTCAGCTTAATGTGGGAGGAAAGCCCAAAGTGATGCAGGTCTTAGACGTTTACCACTTCGGTGAAACCCACGAGCACGGGTATGGTGCTGACAAACCTAGAAACATAATCGGGGCGAACCGGGATTCGAACCAACAATCATAGGTTTCCGGCGTGCCCAAGGGACGCAACTCTGCACAGCGAATAGCGGCACCTTGGTGACTGGGCCACCCGTGACCCCCATTCAGTGAGGAAATATCAATGCGCTATGTGCCATTGTATGGATGTCTTTGACGGGCAATTGGAGGTTTGTTGTCTGGAGCTCATGTGCACAAATAGGTCGTAACGCAAGACTAGTGTAACGTCTATGCTTTAACATAAATTTACAATTGTCGTGATGCTTAGATTGCTTTTGTCCACGTGGGCCCTTTCAGATAAACTATTCGATATGGTCTTACAAGTTTAATTGTTAATCTTTAGGTAAGAATTGAGAGGCACATATCTCAACAGCAGGTGTACCTTATATCGTGACTAGAGAATATTTTAAACATATATAAATCAATCATGGATTTCAATTCTCTGTCTGATTTTAGTAAACGCATCACCTCGAGCGGAAATATTTATTAAGGGTTCAAACCTCTGATTAACTAATCATATAAAACAGATTCCAAAATTATTTACAAAAGTAAAAAATCCTAAAACGCTTCCAAACTTCGGAGTTGCAACACCTCCCGATGCCTGTCCACCATCCACATCACGTTAGTGTCGTCTTACATTTTACAAGTAGAGATCTATTTCCACATTAAGTGGAAACCTAAGAGTTGGTGTATCAGATAGACTAAGAAGATCTAGAAGTGTTCCCGAAAAACGCCGGGCATTGATAATTAAACATGGTGGACTTACCCAATATTGACTTAGGGAGCATATCTGGGTCTGGTTGAACTTAGCGCTACGACTGTAAAAGATCTATGTTAAGGTACGGGTGTTACTATCACCTTAGCGCTAAAACCGCTTTGTACAACGGCATCATACACCATGACTTGAATACCTGCATTAAGTCGATGATACAATATGGCTATTCTAGATTACTATGTTCCACAAATCAGCATTAGAACTGGACATACAGTACAGTACAAGCAATCACATGCACTATAATCCCGGCATTAGTCCGGAATAGTTAACGACACAGAATCAGGATTCTGATTAATGCTGCAGGCACACCCATTAAAGCAAACTTAACGCATGGCCTACTTCATACTCCGCTGTAAGGAGTAGACAAAGACTTCCGCCGAATCAACACTTTATCCATTCACACAAAATAGATTGTAACCACATTTGTTATACCAGAATAGATTAAAAGGCAATTTACTAATTGGAATCAAATATATTACCGTGTAAGAATTTTGTGCAGATATCAAACTGCAACTCATGTCAGCGTTACTTCCGGTAACTCTTCTTACATATTCATACGAGAGAAAATCGCCGGAAGTACAAGTGGATTAAAAAAGATGGCTGCCTCGGTACTTGTCCAAGAGAGATTACTGAATGTAAATAACATTTTTGTCTTTTCGTGATGTCATGAAGACGTTTTAGGTTTTTAAATTGCTGTTTATGTATCCTGGTATTGAAAAGGAGATAGGAAAAGGAACGGTCTGAATGTGGTCGTGTAGTTAGATTACAGTTTACTCAAAACATATGGATTGTTTTGATTTTGTGTTTTTGATCTGACAGGAAACGCAAAAGTTATCATTGTATGGTAGAAAACGAACTCGAGATAGGGGCCATTGGATGTTTCGGAAGGACTTCCGCACGTATCCCCCTTCCAAATGTTATATATGTATGCATTGTCGATCAATCCTTTTAATTATAAATACTTTTGAGTGGGGATACCAGGCGGAAGTCTTACCTTTACTTCTTTTTTTAGTGAAATTGTTCATGCCACATTCAATCGGCTTGACAAGTTGTTGCTTTCAACCGCTTTGTGTTTAACTCCCAAGCCTGGTTAACTTAGGCTTCAATAGTTGAAAGCAAATAAGGTTTGCTGTTGTACTGTTTGTTTGTTGTTTAACGCCGCACACAGCAATATTCCAGCTATTTGACGGCGGTCTGTTAAATAATCGAGTCTGGACCAGACAATCCAGTGATTTACATCATGAGCATCGATCGACACAATTGGGATCGATGACATGTATCAACCAAGTCAGCAAACCTGAACACCCGATCCCGTTAGTCGCCTTTTATGGCAAGTATGAGTTGCCGATGACCTATTCTACCCCGGAATCTTGTTGTTCTGCACTTAACCATGTTTTCAGATTCCATTTTGTATCATTCCATCGCATGCTATGCCAGTTTCTGCTATTGATATATTTATGCTTTTTTTGGATCAGATACATTATACCGGACACCTATTCGCCATGTTTGTTTGATGCTACTAAAAAAGCCGCACGCAACAGCTTCACTATCTAAAAAATAGGGCGATAAAACTCAAAATACCCTGCTCGCATTTGTATGGTTTAATATGATTAAACCTTGAAATTGGAGATCAATGCATAAACGTTGAAAATGGGACATCGACATAAAAAAGTACTCGAAATAGAAGTACCATCATGGAGTGCGACAACCTCATCAATGACATCCGTCGGAGGAATGAGCTTGTGCACATCTCTTACCAAAATGGTGGAAGGTGTCCGGTACATTGCATTCCTGCCGCTTTTGTCATGTTTAGTAATGTGTCTTTTTTACCCTGTATTTCAAGCTTCTACGAGGAGCATCATGGAAACACAAGGGATTTCATGGGTTTATTGTTGGACGCCAAAATGAATCTGCTGTAGAAGCTTTATTTAGTACATATTGCGGAGCAAGTGATGAAAAGGTTGTGACAGATACAACAAGACAATCACAGCAACTTCTTCCGGGAGGTAATGATGTCAGTGACACATTTTCAGATGTCAGAAACATCTACGTATATACATGATCTACCTACCTTTTTCGTTGCAAGGTACCTAATAACATGGGGGGATTTCTGAAGAATAATAGCTGCCAAGTGAATAGAGAACTTTGACTGGTCACAGTTCTGTGGTTGCGTACACTTACGAGTTTTCTAAGTCCAAACCTTATGACATTTTTCAGGCTGCATTGACTTGCTTGTAATATTTCATAGTAAGGTTAGTTTCATATTTGCTTAAACTAACAACATTGTTTATCATGTATAATGTATTAAACAATGGTTGTTAAACATGATAAACAAAGCAATGATATTTTTAAAAATCGTTTAAGTCTTACCAACTGTCACCATTTTAATTGGCCTTAGGCAATTTTTTTAACTTGGGGAAAGGATTGTTTTCATTTATGATATATAAGATGGTTGTGTAACTATCATCTTAGACCTATTGTCGCTGTTGTATGTTGCACAGGTCTTGAATTGTGTGGTGTGATCGTTGTGACTGATACAGAGGCTGGACCAGCCAACACAAGGGCAGCTGTCCAGGCACATATCTCCAACAAGCTCCTGGTAATGCTGCTCAGTGCTGTACTGTTGATTTGTGTCTAAAGAAATATAGACTAAAAGTTACTTCCCCCGAGTGGAGCCTTCTATCTTAATTTTTTTTTTATATATTTTTTTTTTCCATCATATTTTACATTTCAATATCATACATAGAGTGTGCATGGATTTATTGTGACATTATTGGCATGTTTGTACCATGGACAGATCATATATCATAGTTATACAGAGTTGCCTTCTATCTTAATGCCACCTAGGTTCACTTCTCTATGGTGCCAATCACCAGAAGGATGTCATGTCAGTGTCAGAAGACATTTTTTTTTTTTTCAAATGAACGTCTAGCATTCCCTGGATTTTGTCAATGAAACAGTGATGAAGTTGATAGGATGTGATGTCATTGTTGAATTTCGTCAGTTACAGTCAGAAAAAAGTGAGTTTAGGTAATCTGACCACATGTGTAAGGTGTGAATACTGAAAACATGGACTTAGGATCTGTCCAGAGTACAGGAGGAATTTTGAGACACAAGTGGCAGTTTGTCATGGGCCAATCTCCGTATTTTGTATTGACATTCTGAGAGTCGGAACTCCACTACAAAAAAATTAAGGGGAAGCTTTAAAAATTGTACTTGTTTTTCCCTCATGTCCCAAATAACCAATGAAAGTGGAAACAACATATCGCTGTCAAACCATACCAATTTGTTGGAAGTCCGAAAGTAACCATGGTAACCGGTGACCTTAATACATCTCTGGAATTCCCTTTCTGCGCATGACAGCAGTACATAATGTTCATCTTGATTGAACTTATAAAAGAAAAAGGTGTAAAAGAAGCCATTAATTCAAATGTACAGGGAAGTAGTCAAGGTATTTGTTATGCATAGCCCAGACCCACGTCAATTCTTACACGAGTTTAAAAGTATTTCTTCACTGTGTCATCTACAGAGAGCAAGCAATCTGTCATGGCCATTTCATTCACCACACGCTCAGTTTAAAAAAGTCAGACATATATAATTCTACAGCTCAGTGCTAATGCTACTTTAGATAATGTACTGAATGCATGCAGTTTGCTACTCAGTTCTATATCAAAGAGTTCTTCTCACCATCAGGGGGCACGGATGGCCCAGTTGTCTAAAGTGCCGCGATTTGCTGTGCAGAGTTGCGACCCATGGACATGCCAGAAACCTATGATTGTGGGTTCGAATCAGGGTTCGCCCCGATTATGTTTCTAGGTTTGTCAGCACCATAACCGTGCTCGTGGGTTTCACCGAAGTGGTAAACGTCTGAGACCTGCATCACTTTGGGCTTTCCTCCCTCATTAAGCTGACACGCCGTGATGTAACTGGAATAATGTTAAAAGCAGTGTTAAACCCAACTCACTCACTCTTCTCACCATCTTGGCTGTTTCTTTATAAACATTTTGCACAATTTCTTATTGGGAGAAAAAGCCTGCAATGCTAAATATAGCAAGATGATATTAGCCTCTCACTGGCAGTAAGAAGCTCATGAAATACTCAATGTCTACCTAAGGGTCTAATTGTCTAGATACGACAATAGCAGTTGCATATTGGACATTTACAGTGTTGGCCAAGGTGATTCTAGTGAGCACCATTCTATATCAGTTATTGATCAGTTGATGTAAGCTTGTGTGTGTATCTTAGAAGCATTATGAGCAATGATAAATGTAAGAGGGTTGTCCAGATGTTGTGCTAATTGCATGATCAGTTGGTCCATAGCATTACAATTTAAGTCTTGAATTTATTACGATAAAACTATGTGTTACCAAAAAAATAAGTTATCTCACCACTGTAAGATTAGCCTGATCTCAGGTGTACCCCGAAATGCAAATTCCCAAATGTTTCTTGACAGGTTCCACCAAATTTTTCCCCTTTTCCAACTATATCATGTGTATATCTCCTTTACTGATAAAGTATTTCTATGTTATTGAAATAGATAATTGACGATTGAACAGATGATTACAATTTTGAAAACAGAATGTTTAAGATGTTTATGTGTTACAAATTGTTGCAAATCTTCTTGCAGGAGACGGGGGCACGGGTGGCCCGGTCGTCTAAGGTGCCGCAATTCACTGTGCAGAGTTGCGTCCCTGGACACGCCAGAAACCTGTGATTGTGGGTTCGAATCCCGGTTCACCCCGATTATGTTTCTAGGTTTGTCAGCACCATACCCGTGCTCGTGGGTTTCACCGAAGTGGTAAACGTCTGAGACCTGCATCACTTCGGGCTTTCCTCCCACATTAATCTGACACGCTCTCGTATAACTGTAATACTGTTAAAAGCGGTGTTAAACCCAACTAACTCTCTCACTCACTCACTTTTGCAGGAGACTCTAGGAGAAAAGCCCTTGATTGTGTGTCATGTCCAGTTGGGGTCTGGTCAACTCAGCACCAACAACTTCCTCCTGCTGGACACTGACCAGGAAGTGTTAGACTGCCAGGTCAGTCTGACCCGGGACGATGTGCTGGCCAGCAGCGTGGTGTTCCGACTGCAAGCACATGTTCCCATCACAGTCTCTATAGATTCCAGCTCAAGTAAGTATCCAAGCTGCTTTGTGATTGGTTACCTTGGTTACCAGAGTGAGGCTGTCATAGGTGTCATGGTTGAGGATGATTTGAATAATATGTAAGTGTATGTCAAAACAGTTTGATATTGATATTTTACAAAGAAATATCAAGTGTATTAAAACATGCTCAATTCATGCTTACTTATTTTTATTTTCATCAACAGAAACTCAAATTTTGAAACTCAGGTGTACCAGTGTGTAATTGTTTTGATACTCAGGGATATGACTTAGATAAGCTTTAGGCCAAACCTGGGTTTATCAGGCTTTAAACATCCATGACGTAGGGCGGGGGATGTAGGATCGAAGTTTGCCCATCCGTCCGGTTCTCAAGGGGGACAAATATTTTGAGCTCAAATGCTATTAAAGTCAGAGGAATGAAATTTTACACACTGATGTTACTGGTCATGATCTCAAATAAGTTCGAAAATTGGTGTCGGAATTTTTCTTTTTACAGAGTTATGGCCCTTGATTTATATATTTTACTTCATGTATAGTGAGTGTGTGCAATGGGGACAAGTCTTCTCAGAAACTACTGAATTTTGCATGCTTATCTACTGATCTAAGAGATACTTGTCAAGACTGAGTACGAAAATTGGTCCTGTCATATTTATTTTCGAGTTATGGTCCTTGCTCGATGCTTTTCAACTTAGTGAATTTTTTTACAGTGTATATTCACTACTATATGAACAACTAAAATTCTAATGTGCCCATGGCGGGGAATAGTGATAATGCTGTTTTCTTGTTCTACAACAAGTTACAGAATTGTTGGGGAAGGGAAGTAACTCTTCCATGCACACACTTAGGGTACTTTGAACCAACATAAAAAATACAGGCTGTTAGACTGTTGAATTGCCATAAAAAGTAGAGGACCTATTTTTGTTCAATGCATATAATTCACCATAGGGATTTCGAGTTAGAAAAGGTCCCTGACAACCTATGCTTGTCGTATGAGGTGAGATAATGGATCAGGTAGTCATTCTTGGTGGCTTGTCTTTCATTGTCTTTGCTCATAATATCAAACTCTGGTTTGTTGGTCCAGACTCAATTATATACAGACTGCAGCCATTTAACAGGAGCCGCCTCCGTGTTCTTGTGGTAGAGCGTCCGCCCGGAGAGCGGAAGGTCCGGGGTTCGATCCCCGGCCGCGTCATACCAAAAGACGTTAAAAGATGGTACTTGTTGTTACCCCGTCTGGCGCTCGACATAAAGGGGCTAAAACAAGGACCGGTCGGCTCGGAGTCAGTATACTGTGTCTGAGTGGGGTATTCATGTTAAACTGCGGCATGGTATCTCAGTGAGCTAGCACTATAAATCGGCATCAGTCCGGACTAGTTCAAGCAGCCACACACACACACGTACATGCACGTCGCTATATAAGTGCAATAATCTTGGACGCGACGTTAAACCCAATTTCACCTCACCTCACCATTTAACAGGAATATTGCTGACTGCGGTGTTCAACAAAGAAACAACGCAAATAAATAGATTATAATCTGAACACATCAGTCTGTTTTTTTCATTGTGTTGGCGGTCGGGTATCCTAGTGGTAAAAGTGTTTGCTCATCATGCCGAAGACCCGGGTTCGATTCCTGACATGGGTACAATGTGTGAAACCCATTTCTGGTGTCCCCAACCGTGATATTGCTGGAATATTGCTAAAAGCGGCGTAAAACCATACTCATTCATTCATTTTTCATTGTGTAAGATAACACATGTGAGATAGAATAAGTACATAAATATACAATTTATTTTGAAAGTTTCAATTATTCTAATGTTGGTGGTGTTAGGGAAATGTACGATTATAATGGTAATAGGAAACATGCCACATGTGAGAATCATCTACAAATCCTACACATTCTACCATGGATACAGCTTGGTTTGGATGACGTCCACCATACTTATATGTTGTTTGTTCAGTTTTTGAGCTGTAGGTTCTGTATGTCATGGTTGCATGTCTGTGCATTGAGTGAAATATAGTGTGTCTGTTCCCCAGAAGACTGGCAGCAAGCCATCAACTGTGAGATGGGTCGAGTGTGTCGCAGCCTCCAGTCTCCTGCATGCGTGTACTCAGTGAAAAACACACGTATCCTGCTCACGTCCTCGGAGGTGAAGGGTGTGTCAGGTGACCAGTCATGTGAAGTCCTGTACCAACACATCGAGTCTGATGATGATGTGCCGGTGTCTCGCAGTAAGAAGAGAGGAGTAAAGGACCAGGTATGTTGACCAGCAGTACGGATGTCCAGCCGGTATACGTCAGACCTTGTACTCTGATAAAATAACACTGCATCAAGATCTGACCACACCTTAGGGATGGTCATTTATTACCGGGTGGGTGGTCAGAGGTTGTTGATGCACTGAGGTACTGAAAATAATGACCCAACCCAATGCTTGTTACATATTTGAATGACTCTCCCTACGTCCATGTTCATTGTTTTCATGACTCTCCTTAAAAAGACAGAATGCAAAGCACCTTATATTTTATGACCCTCCCCAGATATATGTGATATTTTTATGACCATCCCCTAGAGAGTGTCATATGTTTGGGTGACCCTTCCCCGATTCCCTCTGACCCTCCCCCTGTAATAAATTACCTGTCCCTTAGGGGACTGCATCAAGTGAACCCTGAGTAAACTTGGACTGCCCATTCTAAATGAAGAAGGGCGGTCGGGTAGCCTAGTGGTTAAAGTGTTAGCTCATCACGCTGAAGACCCGGGTTTCGATTCCTGACATGGGTACAATGTGTGAAGCCCATTTCTGGTGTCCCCCTCCGTGATATTGCTGGAATATTGCTAAAAGAGGCGTAAAAGTATACTCACTTACTCACTCTAAAGGAAGGATCTGTGGCTTCTCCTAACACCAATTGATAGTCTTGAGGCAGATAGAAATTTTGGCAGTTCATATTGTTCTTTTAAAAAATATTGTGTGTGTATAATGTAGAAAAAACAGTGTGATGTTTCAAATGCTCCTTTTGTTGAGGTTAAATCTACAGATAACCTAGCCCTACGTTGAAACACAGTAAGTTTTGTTTCTGTCTTTAGCATGTATAAACCTGGTTTATGTTTGCGTATTGCATTATTAGGCAACGATAAGTTCTAGAAACCAGAAACAAGATATGCAATATGCAGGGTTCCTTTGTCTGAGTAACTTGGTGATGACTCTTGAATTATTGTTAATTACTGATTTCCAAGACTTTTTGTCAGTTGATCCTTACTCTTTCTATGTCTTGAGTCAAACTGTGGAACAGGGTATCAGCACATGCAAGGTTGTCTCGAACAGATAAACTGACGCCATGGTTTCATGTACATCTATGTCTTGCACTGCTTGTGATGTGATGTACAGAGACCATCTCCTGTATCAACTGTGCCACTGTTTCAGGGGCCTCTAGGTATCGAGCTGCTTGTGATGTGATGTACAGTTAGACCATCTCCTGTATCAACTTGCCCCTGTTTCAGGGGCCTCTAGGTGTCAAGCTGCTGGGGATGTGATGTGCAGTTAGACCATCTCCTGTATCAACTGTGCCACTGTTTCAGGGGCCTCTAGGTGTCGAGCTGCTGGGGATGTGATGTACAGTTAGACCATCTCCTGTATCAACTGTGTCACTGTTTCAGGGGCCTCTAGGTGTCGAGCTGCAGGTGATGTGATGTACAGTTAGACCATCTCCTGTATCAACTGTGTCACTGTTTCAGGGGCCTCTAGGTGTCGAGCTGCTGGGGATGTGATGTGCAGTTAGACCATCTCCTGTATCAACTGTCACTGTTTCAGGGGCCTCTAGGTGTCGAGCTGCTGGGGATGTGATGTGCAGTTAGACCATCTCCTGTATCAACTGTCACTGTTTCAGGGGCCTCTAGGTGTCGAGCTGCTGGGGATGTGATGTGCAGTTAGACCATCTCCTGTATCAACTGTCACTGTTTCAGGGGCCTCTAGGTGTCGAGCTGCTGGGGATGTGATGTGCAGTTAGACCATCTCCTGTATCAACTGTCACTGTTTCAGGGGCCTCTCGGGGTCGAGCTGCTGCTGTTGGTGAGTGAGGAGGTGGCTGGGGATGTACCATGCTGTGCACCAGTTGTTCATCATAATATAGGTGAGTTCAGCTTAAGCTGAGGAGAAATGTGAGGAATAACCTCAGCTTTGTGATCACACAAAGCATCTCAAACTAGTTTAGCCCTGTGGAGATTCCTGGTTAGAAAAGACCCCAGCAGCCAATGTTGGTCATAACAGGCAACCCAATGTATCAGGTGGTCAGGCTTGGTGTCTTGGTTGATTGTGTGTCATCTTACCAGCTCATTTGTTGCTCGATTGTTGGTCACATGTCAGACAGATGCTGCCATTAGATTGGAATAATGCTGAGTGCAGAATTAACAACAAACAAACAAAATCAAACTTGTGTATAATAGGGCTGAAGGGGTTGTTGTTATAGAGGGTACTCAGTGTTCCCGTTTACCGGTAATTACCAGTTTTTTACCGGTAAAATTAGGCTTGGACCGGTAGTTCATGTTACTGCCAGTCCCTGTGGACCGGCAAATAAAGTACCTCATAAATCTTTGTTGTTGAACAAAACATCGGCAATATTCATATAAGTATGTTTTTCGAACAAAATAAGCTTGTCAGTTGCCACCTGGGTTCCCCTTGTCTATTTTTAGTGCTATTAAATAACATTTCGCTTTGCTTCAAGGTTAAATATATATTTGCAGCGATTTAGTCTCGAAATATTCAAGAAAAAAAGAGTTGAAAGAATTAAAACTAGGTAATTTTCATACATGTTTTCATTTGTTGAAAGTTGGGACTGACAAAAATTAGGGGGGACTGGTAATGTTTAGAGTTGCCAGTCCTGGTGGACTGGCGGTTTCGAAAGCCAGCGGGAACACTGGGTACTACAGAAAAGTACCATGGCCTAAATTAGAAAACAAAAATGATACACCATGAATATTTCCAATGTGTGAGTGTTTAGCAAAGCAGTCTGCAGTATTATAGCTATATGACAACAGCATGTAAATATTCTTGTCGGGACCAGACAATCCAGTGATTGATAGTGTGAGCAGCGATCCTCACCATCAGGTATGACGACCTGCTATGAACCAAGACACCGAGCTGGACCACTCCAACCATTTGGTCACCTCTTAAGACCAGCACAGACTCCTGGGGACCTATTCTAATCCAACCAGGGGATATTTCGAAAAACTGTTTAATAATATGTGTCTCAGTTGAAATGAACTTTGTCATAAGTGTGGATGCTATCAATTTACTTGACATTTTTTTCCAGGAGATTTCAAAGCAGTTAAGATGTTGCTGCCTCTAGATGTTTTATCAGTCATCAAGTCAGATGAAAGTATAGAAAATTTGCATGCTGCCTTCACTACAGCTGTGAAAAGCCAACTAGAATCAATGAAAGATTGTCTGTGTCAGTACAAACAGGTAAACCTTTAAAATTCATCATTGTAAACACTGGATAATTCTAATAAAATTGGTTCCTTAGGAATATTTACCCCTTTTTATTTGAACACAGAATGTACATACCTGTCAACGCTCACGCATCTCGCGTGAGTCTCACACATTTATCACTTATGTCACGCTCACACGCAAGGTTGGGAAATTCTCACGTATTCATAATATGTAGATTAAAATATTTTTTTTCAGAATACATGCTCTCTAAGGCCATTAAATGGTCTTAAAATCATTCAAAACCAGTTTTTGCCTGGGGGGGCTTTGCCCACCTGCTCCCCCAACCAGGGCTTAGCCCTGGACCCATCGGGCCCCTGCACCTTGGCTTCTCGCGCATTTAGACATCCAGGGGTTGACAGCTATGAATGTATGGTATGCCGATGGTGAATTCAGGGGAAAATAGGAGGCACGGGTGGCCCAGTCTTCTAAGGCGCCGCGATTCGCTGTGCAGAGTTGCGTCCCTTGGGCACGCCAGAAACCTATGATTGTGGGTTCGAATCCCGGTTCGCCCCGATTATGTTTCTAGGTTTGTCATTACCATACCCGTGCTCGTGTGTTTCACCGAAGTGGTAAACGTCTGAGACCTGCATCACTTCGGGCTTTCCTCCCACATTAAGCTGACACGCCGCGATATAACTGGAATACTGTTAAAAGCGGCGTTAAACCCAACTCACTCACTCACTCAGGGGAAAATAGGTTGTGATAACCAAATCTTGTCAGTCCAGTGTAAATAAAGGCATAATGAGAATTCTGTTATACTGTGTGTGTCTTCTTATAAATAATGGCTGGGATAACTGCTGAAAACAGCACTCATGATACATATTTGTAATGCGTATGCATTTCTTTATACACGAGATGGCCAAATACCTGCCTCACTGACGATTTGCAGTTGGCAGGTTGTTTAGCCCCACCATCTTGCCATTGTTCCCCTACTGCAAAGCTGAGAAACTTAATCATGTTGTGATTGGATACTGCCTAGCCACAGCCAATCAAATTGCTCGGCTTTGTTAGAACTAGAAGGGAGGTAACTCTGTAACTGTGTACCATCTGTGTAGATAGTATTTGAAATGCAGTGTGTGCCAGTGTCATTTATGGCACAGTGATTGAAATTATTTATGTGTTTACCTAAGTGAAGTGTTATTATTGATATCAATTGTAACAGTTATTAAAGTAAACATTAAAGGTGAGAATCAATTTTTTGGATATAGTGTGTGACTGTGATCGATACTTGTATCGGGAAGTAAAAACCTGCAAGCCACCGTTGCACTGTGATATACGTTCTGGTGAGCAGTGGTTGCTCCTGTTGCAGGGAGAGAAGTTCCACATCCCTGAAGCCTTCCACTTCCGACCTGGTGGCGGACCCAGCTTCATCACCCATGTGTACCCCCAGACAGTGCCAGATGAAGAGATGGGTGAGATTGTCCTTCCTCTCCAACAATGCTGACAACTTTGAGGCGGTATTGTTGCTCAATACAATACAGGTGGCCCAGTCTTACAATGCGTCTTGTTTCTGCCCTAGTAGTACCAGAATCTTCTGATTGTGGCTTCAAATCTTTGTTCATAACTATATTGGTGATCAGATGTGGTGATTACAAGGAGTAATTCTTTGGGTTGTATGTAACAAAATAAAAGAGTGAGTGAGTGAGTGAGTGAGTGAGTGAGTGAGTGAGTTAGGTTTAACGCCGCTTTTAAAATTATTCCAGTTATATCGCGGCGTGTCAGCTTAATGTGGGAGGAAAGCCCGAAGTGATGCAGGTCTCAGACGTTTACCACATGGTGAAACCCACGAGCACAGGTATGGTGCTGACAAGCCTAGAAACATAATCGGGGCGAACTGGGATTCGAACCCACAATCATAGGTTTCTGGCGTGCCCAAGGGACGCAACTCTGCACAGCGAATCGCGGCGCCTTAGAAGACTGGGCCTGCCGTGCCCCCACAAAGTATAAGAGATGCTGTAACCATGATATACTGTAAATCTCGAAATTAATTCGTCTCCAAATTAATACAACTTCTGACCCCTTGCCAAAAATGTGACTCAATATCAATGCGACTCCCCGCAATCCCATCCCCAGTGGAATGATACATATCCGTACCTTAATCAAGTCATTTGGAGACATAAATGTGAAGTTTAGGTAATGCGAACAAAGACCACTTGCATCTAATTAGGTTACGCTCGTGTTAATTTTGAGATTTACAGTATAAAGAAACTTCATTAGCTGACTGCTATGGAAATGATTGTGTACTATTTAAAAAAGTATTACTACTGTGACATATTTTGCATTCCTCAGCGAAACCACTAATTCCAATTTCAATTATCTGTTTAGAAAGCCAGCGACGAGATCTTCATCACTTACTGATGTTGCCTGCAGACAGACCATTGTTCCGACGTGCGAACCAATACATGTTTCCCGGACAACCTACAGCAGGCGGATACTTGCTCAACCCACACACTGGCCTCCCTGCAGGAGGTAGGATCAGTGTCCATTGTCAAGGGTCCTTGATTATCATGGACGATGGGTCGGTGGGGGGGAGGGAGGAGGGGCGGGGCAGGGAAGGGAGGAGGTAGTTATCGGTATTGCAAATGAGAGAGTGATGAGTTTCTGGGCTTGGTCACGTAGTTCCGGTGTGCATGCGCGGAATAAGGGTGCGTTTGGGTGAGCTGTTTTCTCTGTTCTCCAGGAACACAGCACAAGTATACTGACTCCGAGCCAACCAGTCCTTGTTTTAGCCCCTTAATGCCGAGCGCCAGACAGGGTAACAACAAGTACCATCTTTTAACGTCTTTTGGTATGATGCAGCCGGGGATCGAACCCCGGACCTTCCGCTCACCGGGCGGCTGCTCTACCACTAGACCACGGAGGCAGTCATCAGTGGAAGGAGTTTGCTACATTATTTGAGTTCTATTGAACGATAGAAGGTCATCAATATTCATTAGGCTTTTGGCCAAATTCCCGTGTTTTGATTTTTCCAATCTGAGCAGAATGCTGTGTGACTGTTTTAGGAGTTGGAACCCAGTACCTGGTGGAGGGGACATACAGCTACCATCACTACATGCAGGACCGCTTCAACGACAACCAGTGGGGATGTGCGTACCGCTCTCTCCAGACACTGGTGTCCTGGTTCCGTTTCCAAGGTTACACAGACAAATCTATCCCCACCCACAAAGAAATACAGCAGGTAGGGAACACTATATTCAGGACTCGGTACCTCTTTATATTATTCATAAATGGAGCTCTGTTAGGTGGGGAACAGGTGGCCGGTCGTCTATGGTGCAACAATTTGCAGTGCAGAGTTGCATCCTTTAGAAACCTTAATGCATCTTCCCGAGGCAAGAGAGTTAACTGGCTTTAAAAGTCCAGCTTCCACCCTTGCCAAACTAGGCTGGAATTACTGGGCTCGATCATGGAGCCACCAGTGGCTATTACCAGTTATGTCCCTTCTAAGCCTCTCCTATGGACCAATCAGATTCCACCTCTCGTAACACTTGCGTTTGCTTCACACAAAATGGTGGCGCCCGGTCAGGATGATCTGATCGATAATCAAGATCTATATTGTGATAAAACAGGTCTTACATCGCGAAATCAATCAAATCACATGAGTACCTTGATTAAAAACATGAAAAGATTTGGAAAATATCTGCTGACAACTAGTTGGCGGTGCACATGCTTTGCAAATCCTGCAATCAACCGAAATCTGCATGACAGTTTGCGAACCAGATTTCGATTTTGGTGCACGATTTTGATTGGACTATGCATAGACTCATTAGTCCAGCCGAAATGTAAATCCATAATACCAACCTAGTTCAGCAAGGGTGGAAATTGGACTTTTATAGTCAGTTAACTCACTTGCCTCGGGAAGATGACCTAAATGTGGAATGATTATGTTTCTTGATTTGTGGGCACCATTCCCAAGCTCAAGGGTTTTGCCAAATTGGTGAAAGTCTAAGACCTGCATTACTTCGAGCTTTCCCCAACATCAAGCAGAAATGCAGTGATAAAACTTAAATACTGTTGAAAGTTGTTACTTGTTCACTTTAATAGAGCAAGCTGACCCTACATTATTTATGACTGTATGGCCCTTGTGAATCAATATTTATAGCACCATGATTTAATATCAGAATTCGATAAGTTGATATATTTTCAATGGTCCCTATTATTTTAAGTTACTGAGGTTTCACAGTTTGACTTACTGTAAAACTGTGTACTTTCAATTATCGTTCTCTCCTAGGTAAACCTATCAATATGGAGTAATTAATTTCAGGGATTGAATGATGAAGGTGCCTCAGAAACAGAGCTCCAGATAAGCTTTTGGTGTTGTGGGTGTTTTACCCATGCATTTTAAAATCATTGGGTATCAGTAATTCTATCTGGGTATTCAAATTTCTGTTACCCACTAGTTTTTACACATGTGGGTATTTAAGTTACAAATTTATAAACACTATTTCTCAAGTCCCTGCAAACTGGTGTCGTGTGGGTTCGAGAGCTTTATAGGACTCAAAAATACCACAATACTGCCACAAGAAAGTGTGTTGGCAAATGATCATGATGTAACTGTCATCGTGGAGTTTGGCAAGGTTGACGGAATGCCCGTTTATAATTTCAAAATAAGTTGCTGATTTGCCAATCGAATACGCAGGGTTACTTCACAATATTTTGCACAAGTTTTATTATTGTAGCGTATCTGTAATGTTCGTTGCGTATTTGATACGCTTGGATATTATTTTACTGCATATTTCTGCATTTCTGATGTGTATTTTAAATAAATATGCGACCCATGAAGATCCAGGGAAGAATAGGTCTTCGGCAACCCATGCTTGCTGTAAAAGGTGACTGTGCTTGTTGTAAGAGGCGACTAGCATTGGGTGGTCAGACTCGCTAATTTGGTTGATGCATGTCGTAATATGCCAATTGCATGGATTGATGCTCATGATGTCAGTCACTGGATTGTCTGGTCCAAATTCAATTACTTACAGACCGCCGTCATATAGCTGGAATATTGCTGAGTGCGGTGTTAAACATCAAACAAATGAAAGCAAAAAATGCACGTTTTAGATCAAAATATAAGACAATATGGGCGACCTGCTAAGCCGTATCACAAAGGTAGTCTGATATATGTTTCATACACCTTCATGTTTCAGGCTCTGGTTGATATTGGTGACAAGGAAAAGTCATTTGTTGGGAGTCGGAAGTGGATTGGCTCACTTGAAGTTGGGTACTGTCTGGATCAGTTGATTGGGGTAGGTCATGACAGTCAGTCAGCTGTACTTGTCATGCAGTAGTACAGTTTACAACTATTCTAATAATAGTGCAATATTTACAGTGTACTGTGTGGTATATGATTGTAGTGTGGTTATTAGTGAATGGTTTCAAAATCCGCCTTTGCTTGATGCAAACATCAGCAGCTCAGGGATGCAAATTGTCACTAGCCCACCACCTCGAGTAAGTCTGTTTCCCACCACCTCGAGTAAGTCTGTTTCCCACCACCTCGAGTAAGTCTGTTTCCCACCACCTCGAGTAAGTCTGTTTCCCACCACCTCGAGTAAGTCTGTTTCCCACTACCTCGAGTAAGTCTGTTTCCCACCACCTCGAGTAAGTCTGTTTCCCACCACCTCGAGTAAGTCTGTTTCCCACCACCTCGAGTAAGTCTGTTTCCCACCACCTCGAGTAAGTCTGTTTCCCACCACCTCGAGTAAGTCTGTTTCCCACCACCTCGAGTAAGTCTGTTTAATGTTCAGGGATGACACTTTTCAACAGATTTGTGGAATTCATAAGTTTTTTGTTATGACAAGGGTCACTTTTGCGTGACATGCAATTACAATATGCACATAAATCATATACTTCCCACGACCCCCAGTTAACTTTCTGTATTTAAAAAAACCTAAAAACATTGTCATCCCTGGATGTTAATGCTGTTTTAGAGGTTTGTTAGAGGTAGTCCTTATGTTATCATTATTCCATGTATTCAGGCAAGTAAGTGCTTCAAGTTCTTTTGCATCCCTACAGCTATCCCTACAAGTAACAGCTATCACTATTTGACCTGCTCTTGCCTGTCAGTTCCACCATCTTTAGTACTGTTCGGAGGGAGGCTGTCAGAAATTGATGGACTAAGATGATTGCAAAGTCATGATGTAACTCTCGTCACAAGCGTAATGGTCTTTGTTTCTGCCTTATCATTGCAGGTCACATGCAAGATTATGAACGTTAGCAGTGGCGGGGACCTGGCTAGTAAAGGGAGAGAACTGGCATCACACTTCACTCATCAGGGCACTCCGATCATGATTGGTAGGACACTCTTTACTTTGGAAATGTAGCCGCTTGATTAGGCTTGTAAAAACCCATATGGTAATTTATCATACATGTACCTCCATGTCAGAATGATGAGATCTGATTGGTCCATGTGATCTTGATAAAATACTGTGTATCTCGCCTTGGAGGGAAATGAATTTCTCAGTGGGAGAATAAATCCCTTAAACAAGACCTGCTTTCGAAGCAAAAGGCTGCACGCTTTTTCCGATTAAAGGAAAGTCATGTGACATAGCAAAGGTTAACCACAGCTCGTTCCAACTGCTGTTTTTTATCAATTTTGAATTTCTTTTAATTCTTTAACATTGTTATATTGAGGCATGTTGGAAAGATAAATATGTTGTAGCAGGATCACGAGGGGTACAAGGGGTTTTATGTGTCCTGAGTTAGGTTTTATAGCACTCTCTAAGGCTTGTGGTATGCAATGCTTAAAACCCTACATACCCCTCATGATCCTGCTACAACATATAATATACTGATTTGTTCGTTGTTCAACGCCACACTCAGCAGTATTCCAGCTATATGACGGTGGTCTGTAAATATTTGAGTCTGGACCAGATAATCCAGTGATTGATATCATGAACATCACAATTGGAATCGATGTAATATACCGGTACACATATAGTATAGTCAGTACTTCATTTGAGTGTACACACTAGGTTCTTACCCAGGAATATATTATGTTGCTTTGTGGCGTATGTGCCAACAATTCAAGGGCCTGCCTCAATGTCAGGCAGTGATAGGGTTTGCACAATGTTCACGCAAGCAGTAACAACTTAGTAGCATAGTAGCCATATGTATTCAAGGTGATGGAGGAATATGATGTAAGCAATTAAACCTGTTCACACTTGTGGTCACATGAAAGACACAAACAATATTTTAACATAAAATATTTCACCTTCAACTTCTATCTCGAACTTGTGGTCTCGTACTGATACATTTGTCATGTGGTAATAGTCAGTTGTACAGTATTTAATGAATTGAACTTGTGTTCGTCAGCCAGCTCTGATCATATTCAGTTCATGACACCCTGTACACCCTGCTACATGTGCGTTGTAAGACACCAGCTTCATACTGTTTTTCTCATTTTTATAGGATGTATCTTGGGTTGTTTTATATGAATATTCTCATTAAACCTTAATGATATAGAATGAACAGTTGCAGGGACATTATAAGCACTTGGTAGTAGATGTACTGACTGTAGCATCCAATAGCTGAAAATGCGTTCTGTTCAGGTGGAGGTGTCTTGGCTCATACCATCCTGGGGGTGGACTTTGATGAAGTAACAGGCAACATTCGCTTCCTCATCCTGGACCCCCACTACACAGAGTCAGAAGACCTGAAGGTCATCTTGGATAAGGTCAGTATAGATCGCACAGGACAATTTGTGAACCCCACAAAATGTTTAGACATGCTTCTTGTGAGACAAAAGTGGTTGTCTCGATATCTGTGGTGCCATTTAGTGCCAGATTTGGTGACCCGGGGTGCCATGCAAACTGAAATGCAGCCGAAAAAAAATTAAACATAAAAATATTTATTTTTATTGTCTCCCGCTAGTAATATGGCCATTAATAAAAAATGTTAAATATAAATTCTATGTCTACATCACTATCAGCGATTCAAGAAGTCAGCTGCACCTCGGCAGAATTATTTGGAAAAAAAAGTTTAAAAAAGTCATCTGCTTGCAACAACTACTGAGAGTGAATGTTGTTGAACACTGCATGCAACAATATTCCAGTCATGGCAGCTTGTAGGTAATCCATTCTGGGCCAGACAAACCAGTGGTTGATATCATGAGCAACCCCCGCACTGTTGGAATGCAGTGATACACAATCAGCCAAATCAAGGGAGTGTAAATACCTGTTCCATGCTAATCATCTAACCATGAGTACTGGTGACCTGTTCCTACAAATATATTACATCATTCTGATGGTTGTGTGTTTCAGGGATGGTGTGGCTGGAAGGGTCCAGATTTCTGGGAGGTGAATTCTCACTACAATCTCTGTATGCCTCAGAGACCACAGCTCATATAACGTGTGAAGTACCACCTTTGTAAGATAGCTGAATGAACGTGTGTAAACATAAACTAACATATTGACAAAATATCAGTGTTGTTATTTCTTTTGTTCATGACCCTATGGTGAGCAGATCAGTGTCTGTGATGGTTTCAGTTTTCATAGATTTATTCACCTATAGACCTATTAGCAAACCTTGAAGGTATCCCCCATGCTGAAACACCTCCACTCTGGTCAAATGACTTTCTTTGGAAATTAAAAATGATCAAAAAGTTTGGATGAAACTAATCTTTTAAATTTCATTCTGTTAGGACACATTTATTCCCTTCATATAAGTGTAATTTTGGATAGATGGCTACATGTAGTGTTGTGTTATTCAAACCAGACTAAATTCTGGTTGCAAATGAGACCAGGATATTTATCATAATACAATGGAGATATACTGATGGTCTTCAGCAACCCATGCTTGCTGTAAAAGGGGACTATGCTTGTCTTAAGAGGCGACTACCGGTAATGGGATTGGGTGGACACTATCGCCGACTTGATTGATGCATGACATCGATCCCAATTGCGGAGTGCGGCGTTAAACAAAAAAAATAAAATATATATATGTTTGTATACTGATGATGATAAACTTGGGGTCCATTACCTTTCCTTGTGGTCCCCAATCCAAGTCCTCAGTTGTTTTGGTATATTATACCGACTCTTCCATGAGAGGTCTTCAAGGTCGGGTCCCTCTTTTCAACGGACAACGCAGAGAAATGCAATAAGTTTGATTTTGTCTTTATTACACTTTGTACAGCCTCTACATTACAAAGACTTACCGTCTTCATGAACACAAAAATTACACGTGCATTCAATAATAATTGTTACATTGTACAGAAGCAGCCATCTTTCTCAGCTCACGATAGTTTAACAGTTAGCATGCCGTAATGGCAAATTGACCCAATCCCTTCCCATTTTGTATGTAAGCCTGACTAGCATAAACCTGGTACTGTAAACCTAGGTTGTCCATCAGGTCAAGTCTCCTGGTGCCGCTACAGTCATTACATCACATTTGAATTGAGATTAGTTAACAGAATAATGATAATTCTACAAACGAGACGATAAAAAAACTGGTCAAGCTGCAGAGTATGGCATTACGACAGTAACAATTGTGATTAGTTTGCATCCAGCTGGAGAACATGGACAAGTTCACAGGACACAATGGAGAAAATGCCTCGAGAAAATGGATTGTGGACAACATGCAATCAATATTACCATGTTAAGGACGCCACGAGCAACTCAAAAGTAGCAATCAAATATCCAGATCTCTAGTTTCCTTCCATTATTTAAAAAACTATTAAAACAAAGATATATGACAAAAGAAAACAAAATCAACCCTCCACTATTTCAAAGGAGCCACACTGGACATGATTCTCAAGCAATGAAAATTATCAATGAACTTTGTTTTTATCTCCTTGTAAACATTTAACTCAACAAATAATAAATATAAACCTACTGACTGGGAATAACAAACTAATAATCAAAGTAACAACTCAGTTAAATGACGTGTATCTGTTCTTATGATTTACATGCTTCTGTATTTATTCCTCCCGAAATGTACCGATATGCCAGTGGAGAAAGTACAATGACAAGGGTGAACAATGACATTGAAGTGGCAAGGAGTCAGGTTAGAGTGATACCAGGAAATTCATTACACCTCCCCTAGGTAAATCCAACTTTCTTCAACAACCGTCTTAACACGCTTCTCATACTCGCGCCGGTTGTCTTGGTAAAGCTGGGCTGCTATGTTATTAGCTGGACTGTTTGGGTTGGGTTCGTCTAACAAAGACTGAAAAACAATCAATGGGACAATACATCAGAAGGATAAAGAATGCGGCAGCAAAGATTTTAAGATGAACCAAAATCTCCATCCTACCTCTGGTTGAGAAAACGTAAAATTCCTGATGTGATACAGGCTTTCCTTATTCACTGAAGCCAGTTACAGTATACTGTTCACTTCGGTACATACATACACAGCAGGAGACTTAAAATGCAATGGAAATGTTAACTGATACACTGATGTCGTCCGAGTGTGGTGAGGAGGAGAGATGGTGCCCGCCCCCAACAACACATCACAAATTGAGAACAAACGGCAAAAATAAGCCAGCGAGAGGGAAGAGGAGAGAACAGTTCCGAGAGCCAGCTGTCTGTCCTCAAATGCGATCACTGGTGACCGCTCCGCCCCACCTACAGGCCGACCTGCCAGAAAATGTCCTACAAATATATGTTGTGGTGGAACGGGATGCTAAGAGCAAGCCATCGCCTCCTCTTCATCTTCCTCCTCATCATTCCAGCTTTCCTGAACGATCGCTGACACTTTTTTCTCGTATTCCCGTCGGTTCTCTCGATACAACTGGGCAGCCTCATTGTTGGCTGGACTATTTGGATTCGGATCATGTAGCAGTGACTACAAGAGAGAAATGACAATGTCAAATCATCGTTTGAGTGGTATTCTACTGATGAGATGAACACATACAATGGTGTACACACAATTTGGTTTCTACTTGGTGACGTGCAGACTGCATGATCTGTCCACACCTGTTGTAATTAAGTCAACAACACAATGGACGGGAATGAGGTAATGGATGAAATTGGCTAAATCTTAAATCTTTGCATGTTCTAAACTGTGAAGAGAAACAATGAAACACAAAACATCCTGTCTGTTAATCCAAATTTTGACATAACATTGGCCTTCATCATTGAGAAAAGAGCAGTACGCAGGCATGTATTAATTTTGATATTGACACTGAAATAGCTAGAAATTCTGCATTAATGAGCATCTATCCAAACACTCATTCACAAGTAGTTTCAAGTATTTCACTGTAAAATAGTGAACAGTAAATCCTCAGTTATCCATTATCTCCATTCTGTTATGGTGACACACTGGACCCATTTGCAACAATAGCTTCATTTCGGAAGTGATGTCCCTATCTCCATTTCTCGTTTGTTTGTTGTTTAATGTCAAACTCAGCAATATTCCAGCTATATGACTGCCGTCTGTAATTAATTGAGTCTGGACCAGACAATCCAGTGATTGACATGAGCATCAAGCCACACACAATTGGGATACGATGACATGAGTCAACCAAGTCAGCAAGCCTGACCACCTGATCCTGTTAGTCGCCTCTTACGGCAAGCATGGGTTGCTGAAGACCTATTCTACCCTGGATCTTCCCGGGCCCATTTCTCTTCTGACTAACTCTGCAGAGATTACTTGCTTAAAACCACAGTCAGCATGTACATTAATTTAAGCTAAAGTAAATTACAACAAATCAAAAAGTTTCTTAAGAATGAACCTCAAGATAACAAGATATTTTCTTGAATATTAAGGTGGGAAAGGGAGTCCTTATGCTTATGCATTTCAAGTTGTCTTTGAAATGAAAAACGTTGAGTACCAGTGATATCACTGCTTGTCATAATCATCAGAGAACACTGTAATTTGATAAAAACTATTCAAAACACGACACAAAATGAAGCCATGACTGTGAAATGGGTTCAGTTTAGTTATCATAAAAAATGGAGATATACAATGGAGAATGAGTAATGAGTGAGTCAATTGGGTTCTCCACTGATCAAAATTACAAACCAGTGGCCAAAGGTGTAAGCATTAATAAATACCAGAGACACTTGTGAATACTTGTATGATAGCCATAAAAAGCAGGAACATTTCTAGATAGGTTGAAATCCATTGCCTGTACTATAGTGTATAGCAATTTATATCAGTTTTCAGTTAATTGTATTCAAAAGGATTTGTCATTGGAGAACAAATCGAGTAAAACACTGGATTAACAGACTAAAGCAGAAAATGATACCATTCTCTTAAGGTGTTTGGTGTTAGTGCAATAAACATCTTCAAACAAAAAAATGATATTCTGTAGACATATAGAGAATCTCACCCGAGTGTCTTTTGATATCAAATATATCAACACGAGTTGATAAAAGTGGAAAAATTCCGAAGCTTGCCGAGGATTTTTGCCACTTTTATCAACAAGTGTTGATATATTTGATATCAAAAGACACTCGGTTGCGATTTTATTTATCATCCAACATCATTCTTCCAACTTTTTCAATTTGTAGACAGTAATTAGCAGTGTCTTCAGTGTAAAAAGTACTGCTAACAGCTTCAGTAGCAGAGCCATTAGTGATGTCATTTGATTGTGACGTTATAATAGCAGTGACGTCACAATGGTCTGCAAAGCAGTGTGATTTAATTTCATTGAGGCACAGTGTAGATATCGCTTGATCTAATCCAAGCGATATCTCCTGTGGGAGCCAGTTTTGGATGATAAAACCAAATAATAGATCCTTCAAGATGACTACATGTATATTCAATTATGTAAAAGAGCTTCTCAATGTCAACATATATCAACACGTTGAAAGAGTGATTTATCATCAAAAACTGGCTCCCACAGGAGATATCACTTGGATTAGATTACACTGCTTTGCAGACCATTGTGACGTCACTGTTTACCATGACGTCACATTCAAATGACATCACTAATGGCTCTGCTACTGAAGCTGTTAGCAGTACTTTTTACACTGAAGACACTGCTAATTACTGTCTACAAATTGAAAAAGTTGGAAGAATGATGTTGGATGATAAATAAAATCTCACCCTCATGTCTTTTGATATCAAATATATCAACACTCGTTGATAAAAGTGGCAAAAATCCTTGGCAAGCCTCGGAATATTTCCACTTTTATCAACTTGTGTTGATATATTTGATATCAAAAGACACACGGGTGAGATTCTCTATATATGAAACAGGACAAACACATTTCTAAAGTTGACAGTTTTAGAACGGCTTCTTAGTACAAGAAAACAAATAATCATAGCAAATAAACAGAATAATCATACATGTGTATAGTCACAGTGGTATGAAGGTGACCAAGCACTGAAACACACTACAACATTCTGGACACTTTCAGGGTCATACTTGTTAATTTCCAGTGACAAAGAAGCATGGTACTTGTTACATGTTAGTTTGCCGTAAATTACCAATGTTAATGAGTAAGCAACGTTAATGTCATTAAATTATTGCCATACAGCTTTTTTTCAGCCATGCCACAATGGACTGCTGTGACATCACAACGTCACACTTACCTGTATTGACGTAAGTATAGCTGACACATCATATGTAGGACTCCATCTATTCTGTAATATATCTAAACATATACTCCCATCAGCGTACACTGAAAAACAAGAAAAACATCATACAAAATTCAGATAACATCATCATCATCAGACACTTCTTAAGCATTAATCTCTAATCTCAACTGGGTAGTAACGGATGCCAAATGTTTGACACAAAGGAGTATGGATGTCTGCATGTTATAAACATATAACTGACATTTCTGTTCTGGTAAGTAATACACTCAAAGTTCAGAGTTCCAAAGGCTTATGTTTTCAATCTAATATTGAAATCCCATCCATAATACTTCAAAAGGCATAAGTCTTCCGATGCTGTGCACTGACATGAGTCATATGACTTTGGTCAATTTCTTGGCAAGTGAAGTGCACCACAGATCATCTAGACTCAAAAATAGACAGTCCCAGGTAAGTCTGAGTTACACTTACAGCAAAAGTAGCATAATAACTTTGATTGATTATCTTGTATCTAATGTTATGCTGCAGTCAGCATTATTGCAGTTATATCACAGAAGCCTGTAAATAATCAACTCTGGGACAATGAGTAATCAAAATATATTCTGTCAGGGTAAGACACAGTGTCACCGAGCCTGACAAGTGACCGACTGATCGAATCTATCGGCTCTTGCATCAAGTTTTGGGGGTATGTTGCCCACTGCCTAAATGGTTAAATGAACAGGGGAGATAATATAAATATTGCCTGTACACACCATTAGGGTGAAACATCTTTGACACAAATCGGACTGTTGGAGGTTTGTTTGGATACTCCTCTGTGAATTCTATTGTTAACTTGAAAGTACCATCTTCAAAAGGTGTGTCATGAGGCCTGGAAAAGAGGACAAAACAGGTAATGCACTGTATGACAATGATGACAGGAAGGTTCTATGATGCTATACTCTTCAATACTCTTCAATACTCTTACTCTACCTATCACAATTATTTCAAGGATTCTTTAGGCTTCCAAACTAAATTCCTCTGGCAAGGAATTTTGGAACACATTGTAATTTTGTTCACAATTGGGATTTTTAAAAAAAGTTCCTATTTCAGAGGTATTTTTATATAAAAGCCTCTCTTCTTCTCTATTTTTTTCTGTTATCAGCAAAAACTAATTCACCTTGACTAAGCAATAACATTAGTGATCACAACCATAAGAACAAGATTTATGAAATGCTTAATTCCATTTTGGAATTTTTAATGAAATTTGCTGCAAATTCGAGGTCAATTTTCAGACTCATGTCTAGATAACTCCCTGTACTTTAATAATATATCCATAATGATTTCTAGTACTTGTTTGAGTCCATAAAAGACCTTGGTAGCACACATTTAGTCATTTTTTATGCGAGCATACTTACAAAATTGAACAACGAATAGTAACTCTTACTTGATATAATGTCTACCAAATAATCAAACAGTCATTATTTATATATTACTCAGATTCCATGTTAAATGTCATTCTATGTGACAAAATATCAGGAAAACCCAAAGCTATGATAAATCCATAACTGCTTCATAGTGGTCATTGTAATGATTAATCTTGATTCCTTAAGTGATCTCCAACACTAACAGTCACAAATACATAGATTTTTAGCTGCTACTCTCATTATGCAGCCAGCAAAATATTTGAATAATGCAAAAATGAATCATTTATGTGATTGAGCAAGTACCCACCACACGCATTGTCATTCGTATGAACAAAGCAAATGTTATCTACATAAATTTACATACATATTGCACTAAATCCTAACACAATTTTCACCACCTACTACTACTATCCATATAAACAAAGCTAATGTTATCTACATAAATTTAAGTACATATCGCACTACAACCTAACACAGTTTTTGCTACTAGTATTCATTCATTTCTAAATTCTGTTTATAATACCACAACCACAGTGAGTTGAAGTGTTTCAATGACGTATCGTCCCTGACATAATGCTAATCAACAGGTTTTCACATGATGTAGGAATTTTGTGTATTTGACACTATTTTAACCCAAGACAAGTGTTCAAGATTATGCGAGTTAGTTCCTGGCTTCCCAGAGGTATGTTGAACTTTGAAAACATACAACTTTATGGATAACCACTAGTGGTTTATTGCATGTAGTGCTGTATAGATGTAGACTCTTACACTACACTGTTATCAAGGTACAGTGACTACAACCAACTGATGAGAGGTATACATACATTTTACTGTGGAGACACTCCAGATTATATTGATGTAAGAATCTACATCAAAACATTCCTAAATGCAATAAACCAGAAGCTGGTACCTACTAAGTTTTACGTCTTATTATTTACTCACAAACTTCTAGAATGCCAATCAAACAGATATGATATATGCTGAACTCAGGGTTACTTCTAGGGTGGGGCCTTGTGCTTTTAGCCGCTAAATTTGAAAAAAAGGCGTACACTTTTAAAAATCATGGGGCATTTTAACATTTTGTTGTATGGGTGTACCTCTGGAATATTTGAAATTTTCACATAGAGGGCCAATGTCAGAAATTTCCCAGTGTGAACTAGAATCTAAATCTAAGGACACCCTAAATCTACAGTTTCATTTTTAACTTAAGGTTCTCCATGGTCATCGACAAGGAAACCTTGACCTGATGCTTAATTTTGAACACTGCTAAATACACATACGGTAATATTTTTGATGTGTCACATTCATGATATTTGACACAACGCATTCTTATCAGCTCTAGTTCCTACAAAAACATCCAAGGCACAGTAAAAGAAATTGCTTATTTTCTTCACTTTAACATGTTTTAGTCAACACAATGTTCGAAGTTACTTTTGATTTATATTTAAAAAATCATCTAGATAATACTGAAAAAATAAACATCTTTGCTTGAAGTTATTAGCATTGATTAGCATTGGTTCAAACTTGGTTGCAGTGTCTAACTAAAACTAAAAGCTTAAATTTATGCATGACTCTAAATTGTTCTTTTGACTTGCAAATTAACAAGACACCCAGTTTTTATCAGCTAGGCAAATATCCTGCATCAAACATGTAAAGAAACTTGTAAAATACAAGTCAATTTAAGTAACTCATTCTTTGTTTTTATGTGTATCAGTGTATTGCAACATGTGTTAAATATCAGGTGAATACATAATTTCAGTTTCACACAAGGTCCACCATCTTGATCTATATTGAAAACTGGAAACACGTAGCAGCAGGACATTATAGCCCCTACATAAGTGGTACATATTTTAGCTTAGCAACTCATCCACACTCTTAACCTTATCCATTAAAAGGGTATTAAAAATACAGTAATTTAACTAATCATGGAAAGGTTTAGAACCGTAACATCTAAGTTGTGTTTGGTGTTTTAATGCCGGACTGAGCAATATTCCAGCTGTATGACGTCTGTATGACGTATTAACGTCTGGAGCAGACAATACAGTGATAGACATCATGAGCATCGAGCTACGCAATTGGGGTATCATGTGCATCAAACAAGTCAGAGAGCGTGACAACCCAGTCTTGTTAGTCACCTCTTATGACAAGCATGGATTGCTGAAGACCAATTCAAACAGGGATCTTCATGGGTTGGGGTACAAAGGGAAAAATGATAAATGTATTGGTTGTGAAGACCAAGTTAACTAGTGAAAAAGTAGACAACTGTGCCTAGTAAGTGTAACCTTGCTTAGTTCACTAACTTGTTACAGCCTTTTGACGAAATGGTAAAAGAATTGCAGTGTGTAGTGAAACTTAGCGACATTATACATGTTATAGGTGTTAGTCTTGCATCATCCAGAATAGACTTCATGTAAAATAATATCACCAATTCCACAGCTCAATCCATGCTAGTGGTTTATGTAAATAAATAGATTTTGTAAGGAAACAACAAGTCCTTAAACATGTAAACAATTATCACTTGTCTTGGATTAATGAAATAGTGGCAACGCCTAACACTGAAAATATGACTAACTTATTGCATATAAAAATAATTATTATTTAATCAACATGATACAAGAAACTAGCATTGCATGGCAACATTTACCATGTGTGCCGTATGTTATGAATGCATATATATCACATGATACACAAGGAAGTCAACATGGTCAACAATCCATATTTTCTGTACAAAGACTTGCAATCTAGCCATAGCATAACATGTTAGGGTCATTGTGCCTCTGACATATCAAATAACTCTGTTTTAAAAACAAAATACATAAAAAACAAAACAAATTCAATTCAATATATGTATAAGAACGATATATGTATTTTGACTTCTGATAGCTTTGTCATTGATAATGTCTTACCCAAATATAACAGCATTCCAAAGCATAATATTGTTATCAGTAGGAGCACCACTAACACCAGCAGGGGGATCCTCTTGTAATCTGAAACAAAGAATTGCTCCCAATAACAAATAATGACAATTGTAAAATGACATGAAGATACGTGTCTTAGATGAATAAATATGCATCATCAGTCTTGACTGAGGTTGTTACGCAGCGGCCATTTTGGAATATTTACATTCAGATTTTGTCGCTAAAAAGGCTGAGATAGAAACAAACCTTTTGAAATCGCGCATTAGTCTTCTTCTGGCTGGAGTAGACATGTCAGTGGTGTGATCAAAACTATTTACACTGTTCGATTAATGTATGTCTTGATTTCTATGTATTGACAACAGCGATCTCACGACCACTGACGTCTACATCCGGGTTTCAGCTCTTTCTAAAGGTTACACTGGCGCAACTAATATTACCAGACAAAACTTTGTAAATTTTGTTTCCACTAATACATTATATACTACTTTAGAAATATGAATATATTACATAAATCATTACCCAATAAGTATTCATTTTAATTTACAAGAATTGTCTGAAAACAAGCATTAGATCGTAACAAATTTCGTTTACGAATAATATCGCATACAATAAGTTGTAGCACTAGTCGTATTCATTCCCATGACATCATGTGGTTATAAAAATAGCTATATTGCGAGTCCACAAACAATAGAGATGTATAAGATCCAGCTTTAGATTTGAAACCATCCCCGTATGCTATTCTAAGCTACATGTTATATCATAAACAGTTATCACGTGACAAGTAAACGAACATGTAAAGGGCTTTATAACAGTTTACATATATTCTATTTTATGTTGTTTTTTCTCTCTCCAAAATGTATATAAACTAGATTTGTTTATATAAATTTAGCCCCGGGTTATTTTATTATCACAAATGACGGTACTTGCCATGGGCGCATAAAAACGTTTAACATTCTATACCAAAACAAAAGTTTAACATTAGTGTTATATAATTATGTACCTCCCCATAAAGAACTACTTTTGACCTTTTACGTGTATACTTTCTGTGGTGCCCATTCTATATTTTGGTAACTATTTTATTATGACAAACGTGTACTTAATTAAACGCACTTTAGCAAACATTGTTTCCAAAGATACGTTATTAAAAAAAAGATAACACAAATTGCACCATGTTTATCACACTCCTAATGTTGTTTTTTAGCATTTGAATGTTCATAAAAGTAATGATAACTGTAAATTCTTTGTTAAAATTATTTTTTTTAATCATAGCAACGTTATTTACCTGATCCTACCCTAACACCATAGACGTGTAGAACACCCTCTGTGTTCTCTGACATAATCACATATGTATTAGATGAAAGTATTTTAGAAAATGACCATCTGTGATTCCCTGTATTTCATTATAGGTGATTTACAAGCTGTCTATTTAAGTAGACTGATGTGTCATAAATTTCATTGTCACAAAGTAGCCCTGATTGACCTTATTACGTCACGCGATGGAGGGGGGCTGTCGGAAGTCCTCGACACCTGTGCAGTATAACGGCTTGTAATGAATAATGCATTCTGCCATATGAAACATGTAACGATTCGCATGCATCATGCATGCAGTCGATGTGGGATATTGGTATCCGCCTGGGTTTGGATGCATAGTAAATCGACTTGCGACATTATTTAATTACAGTCAAACACCGCTGTGTCAATTGTGATGTGTCGGAATTATGGTTGTCTCGAAGTAAAAGGTTGGTCCCTGTATATTCCTTCTTTATCATCTTCGGTTGTGTCGAAGCTCGGATAACTCGAAGTATTTGCGTAGGTCCCTCCAACTTCGACACAACAGTGTTTGACTCTATGCTATCAATGTATGACTAACTCATTACTTTATAAATTGCTTATTGAAATTAAATTCGATTTTCAAATGGAATGAAGTGAAAAATATGCACTCAGTGACTTAAAACTCTAAACATTAAACAGTTAATTGAATAAGTTATATTGATAAATCGAAATGCTTGTTTTTTAAATGTTTTCACATTACCTAAATTAATATTCGTTGACACAACGCGTTTAAATTCAGGTGTTTAAAATGTTAAACTTAGAATTAAGGTATTGAATTCACAAATAAACGTTTTACACATACAAAGTTAGGTAGAGAGAAAGTATGACAGCTTGGAGCGAGCAAGCTTGTACAGTGTGACGGGGCCAGGCGCGAGTGAGTGAGGATGGAGCGAATGAGCAAATTGGTTTGAGGAAGGGACGTGTCAGGTGATTGAGTGAAAGTTAAAGTGAATGAGTGTGTTCAGCGAGTGAGTTTATGTTTGTGAATGAGTTATGTGAGTGAATGAGTTTGATTTTACGCCACTTTTAGCAATATTCCAGCAATATCACGACGGAGGACACCAGAAATGGGCTTCACACATTGTACCCATGTTGGGAATCGAGGCCGGATCTTAGGCATGACGAGCCAACGCTTTAACCACTAGGCTACCCGACCACCCCAATGAGTTAAGTGCAATAGTATAGTTAAACTGCGGGTCTTTGGAGTGACAGGTTCACTATGTGAAGATTAAAACCCGTGGCGCGCATTACCTCTTTTTAATGCAAACAATAGGTCCACAATACTCCATCATACAGGTTGTGGGGATCGAGTTGCCGGCTGGTTACTAAGATCTTTGTCAGAAACGAATATTTATTTAGTCACTGCATCTTCAAAACATAAAATTTCTTCCTGAGAAAGAAATATGGTGGTGTGAAATTGGGTTCAAGATTAGTGCACTTATATAGCGACGTGCATGCTCGCGTGTGTGGCTGCTTGTACTAGTCCGGCCGATTTTAAGTGCTAGCACACAGAGACTATGCGGCAGTTTAACATTGATACCTCACTCAGAGTCATTATAGTGAGTGAGTATGGTTTGACGCCGCTTTTAGCAATATTGCAGCAATATCACGATATCACGGCTGGGGACACCGGGAAATGGACTTCACACATTGTAACCACTAGGTTACCCCAACGCCCCCAGGCTCATTATACTGACTACGAAATTAACAGTCCCTGTTTTATCCCTTTAATGCCGAACGTCAGGCAGGGTAACGACAAGCAACGATATCAGTGACGCAACCAGGCACTCTGAAAGTGAGTGCCGAACAATATTTTACATTTTGTTTCAGGAAATCTAGTATGTCCCTTATTTTCTGGAACCAAAAACCCCCCAACAACAAACAAACAAACAAAAAACCGAAAATAGAACAAACAAACAATAACAGCCTAAATCCCAGAACATCAAATGATCGGCACCTGTTTGCAACCTCCTAGTGTCTTCACTGATCTATTGTTCAGATACCTGTTTGCAAACGCCTAACGTCTCCACTGTCCTATTGTTCAGATACCTGTTTGCAAACATGGCCATGATGTCTTCACTGTCCTATTGTTCAGATACCTGTTTGCAAACACCGCCGTAACGTCTCTACTCTCCTATTGTTCAGATACCTGTTTGCAAACACCGCCTAATGTCTTCACTGTCCTATTGTTCAGATACCTGTTTGCAAACCACGCCATAACGTCTCCACTGTCCTATTGTTCAGATACCTATTTGCAAACACCGCCGTAACGTCTCCACTCTCCTATTGTTCAGATACCTATTTGCAAACACCGCCGTAACGTCTCCACTGTCCTATTGTTCAGATACCTGTTTGCAAACACCGCCGTAACGTCTCTACTGTCCAATTGTTCAGATACCTGTTTGCAAACACCGCCGTAACGTCTCCACTCTCCTATTGTTCAGATACCTATTTGCAAACACCGCCATAACGTCTCCACTGTCCTATTGTTCAGATACCTATTTGCAAACACCGCCGTAACGTCTCTACTGTCCAATTGTTCAGATACCTGTTTGCAAACACCGCCGTAACGTCTCCACTCTCCTATTGTTCAGATACCTATTTGCAAACACCGCCATAACGTCTCCACTGTCCTATTGTTCAGATACCTATTTGCAAACACCGCCATAACGTCTCCACTCTCCTATTGTTCAGATACCTGTTTGCAAACCCGGCCGTAACGTCTCCACTGTCCTATTGTTCAGTTACCTGTTTGCAAACACCACTAAAACGTCTTCGACGACCTGCTGTTCAGATACCTGTTTGCAAACACTGCCTCAACATCTTGTAAACATCGCCTCAACATCTTGTCAACACCACCATTACGTCTTCACCAACCTACTGTTGAGATCACTGCTGTAGAATAATATAGATCGGATTGGGTAGACTTGTCTCCAGCAACTTGTGCTGGGCGTAACTATCAGCTTTTAGCAATATTCCAGCAATATCACGGCGGGGGTACCAGAAATGGGCTTCACACATTGTACCCATGTCGGGAATCGAACCCGGGTCTTCAGCGAACGATTTACCACAAGGCTACCCGACCGCCCCGCTGACACCTACACGATCCACGGCATAATCTAATTGAGTTTAACACAATAATACTTCAAACACGTCAAAAGTTGAAACGTATGAATTTAATTCCATACAACGGCCCACCTTTAGAATTCAGGCGTCCGTTCCACAAAATTATCGTAGCGTTTAACTTAGACCAACGACTGTCGTTGCGCTACAGTACGATCGCCTTGTGGAACGGGGCCTTGCACTTCAAAGTTTACAATCACGTCACAACACCCGATGACGTAATTTGTGGAAATTTGTTGCAAGATCCTTCGGCGAAACAATGCCACGTGACGTCAGCCTAGCAACAAGGTTGCTGGGGTCATCGAGTGTGCATAAGCTCCTCTCGGTGATCTATTATCTCCACACGCAATGTCGTTGAATAAGCCAAGGGATGTTAAGAGCTTTCAAAATTTTCCAGAAACGTGTTCCGAGAGTACATAAGCACGCATTTTGGTATAACACAATGTGTAATACAACTGTATGTTTATTAAACGGGTGATCTCTTCACGGGCAAGTAATAAATATAAATAGCAAACGGCGCAAAATGAAATATGGTGTCACTCCGTCTGTTAGTGATAATGGAGTTGCTTAATGATACAGAAACAAGATACGGGATCGTGTTATTTAAAGAAGGTTTATTTTTAGGAACAATAATACCACTGAAAACAGGTAAGACTTTTGCAAAAGAATATGTCAAATATATCGAAACTACCAGTATTAAAGTTCTACTATGACACAGCAGGCAGGATATGTCTTTCAAATCTCCATGACTTAGTGTCATGACATTCTGTTCCTGCAAGCGTTTCAGCTGTTTCCAAACATAAATCTATTTACAACCGAGAGTTGAATGGCTTACAACACTTTAACAACACCATCCTTCTGAAAGGTGGAACTAAAAAGTCTGAATATTACAGAAAAATGTGACAAATGACAGCACAAATATTTCTACATCTATAAATGACACAGAACATCCATCTAGACAATGGGATGTGACCATTACTGAAGCTGATTGTTTCCTTCAAAATGTGCAGCAGAAAATGGGGCTTCTCCCAATGCACTGTTTCATCTTGACCAGGAGCAGATTGCACTTGATAAGCAGGATATTATTTTGTTGGGGAAAATGTCGACTTTGATACAAGCAAGACTGATGTCTTAAACCACCAGAACAAAAGTCAGCATATATTCTAAACATGATCATCCAAGTCGATTGGAACACTTCGGATGATTCAAGGCATTCGGCACCCCCCCCCCCCCCCCTCCTCCTCCTCCACCCCCCCCCAAAAAAAAAAAAAAATAAAAAAAAAAAAAAAAAAAAAAAAAAAATAAAGAAAATAAAAAATAAAGAAAATAAAAAAATAATAATTATAAAAAAATAAAATATATATATATATATATACAAATATGCAAAAGCAGTTCAGTTTCCACTTTCCTGTCTCATCAACCCTTATCAGCGAACTTGCCTTTGTTGTTGCAATGAATTTAATTCTCAGTTAATATCAGACAGTTTGAAAAAGTTCAGCCGTAAACTGTTCTACAGGTGAATTCATTCACTCTCCGAACTGTACATCAAGACAATAGGTTTTCTCCTGGTATTCTCATCAACCTCACTGTCACTAGATCTGTCTTCATCAGATGAAGGGTCACTTGGAGAATCACTTGGGCAATATTGCGAGGAGCGTATCTTGTCCATGACCAATGATGAGTTTTGGTCACACGTTTGGCCACATGTACATATTTCCTCACAGTGACACTGACATTTGCATTCAAGGGCACACACATCACAACAGTCATGAGGGGGACTCACTTTTGATGGCGAACTTTCAAAATGTTGCAGAAGTTCCACACGGCGACATGAACTTCCGGTGCAATACTGCTTCATGCAAGACTGGACTGCATTGCTCTGGGACAGACATTTCCTATATGTCATCAATATGGCGTGTACTTGTGTCTTCTGATTTCTTCCAGCTCTTCCGGTTTCTTGTATGTAATCCTCCACGTCATACGCTGGCCCATAGTGAATGACGTGACCTACACCTTGTACATCGAGACACGTACTGAAGGACGACGACACCAATACAACACGTTTAAAACCCTGGTCATCCTTGAATGAAGAACAAATACTTTCTTTGACTTCATCGTCTGTTTTAGAGTGCAGCATGTCAAATAGTCTATTTCGGTCATCATTAGGGCCCTTAGGCTTAAAATCAACACAAGCCTTGTCACGAAGTGAATAAACCAGATATCCATAAAGATCTCCCATCTGACGTATTTTTCTGAAGAAAATGGCCACTCTTGGAGTGTTCTGGCCCTGTTCCAGAAGTAGATCTGCAAGCCATGCAAAGTCTTCAGCTATGCTGCGTTTAGCCTCACACAACCAATATTTGATATTGCATGCATTTGGACTGACAATGACTTCATCACATTTCTGAATGCACAGTTTCTCTTTGATTAATGTACGTGTTTTCGCGCATGCTGTGGCTGTAAGGGCAATCACTGGGACAGCTGTTAGTGACCTCAGCTCTCCAAGCTGCCCATACGCAGGTCGAAATGAAGCCCCGTTCTTGTCACTGGACACTCCACTGTAAAGACATGTGACAAACGTATTAAGTCTATACTCGTTGTAAACATTCTGTAGTTATTAGTGTTTCACTATTAGGGACGGGAAATACATTATAGGGGGTGAGTTAGTATAGTTTTACGCCGCTTTTACCAATATTCAAGCAAAAGGGGGGGGGGGGGGGGGGGGGGGCGAAAGGGGGGAGGGTCGCCTACAATCATGACAACTAGGGTGGGGAGATGAATAAATGACGCGAATATCTTGTTTTATGTATGAATTAAACATTGTTTTGGGACTTGCCATTCTCTCCCCCTCTCTCTCTCTCTCTCATGTACATACGAACGAAACGTTTACATTTAATAATATGATACATATACTGTACTTTGACGAAATACTAATGCACTAAACTATATGTTTTCTTAGTCTGTTTGATTGTAGCTGATATAACTATGGCCCCGCAATCTTGACAGGAGTGTCAGATACTGACATAGCTTAGTAGGGGGCTCAGAGGAGATGTTGCATCAACATGGTGTCGCAGTATTAGCTAATTGAACTGTTTGATTAATCCAGTGAGTGAGTATGGTTTTACGCCGCTTTTAGCAATATTCCAGCAATATCACGGCGGGGGACACCAGAAATGGGTTTCACGCATGTCGGGAATAGAACCCTGGTCTTTGTCGTGACGCTTTAACCACTAGGCTACCCGACCGCATTAATCAAGTGATCAGAACTGGTCGTAAACAAAACAACAACTTCCAATGCATATGAATGGGTCCCCGAGGACTGGTGTTTCTATTTAGATGTATACCTAAACAAAATAACAAAGTCTTGAAACAACAATTAATCTTTTCACTGATCAAGACTGGGCGGTCGGGTAGCCTAGTGGTTAAAGCGTTCGCTCGTCACGCCGAAGACCCGGGTTCGATTCCCGACATGGGTACAACGTGTGAAGCCCATTTCGGGTGTACCCCGCCGTGATATTGCTGGAATATTGCTAAAAGCGGCGTAAAACCAAACTCACTCACTCACTGATCAAGACAAATGTAAAATGTCAACGTCAGGGTTCATCAGTCTCGATTATCCGACGAAACAGATTGCTATTCATAGGAAATTGAAAGTTGCTCGATCTAATAACAGCACAAGGTTGACTTCGTTTGGTAGTACTCTCTAGGTCAGGGGTTCAATACATGGTCGCGTCATACCCAAAGACGTTAACAGATGGTTCATGTTTTACCCTGCCTGACCCTCGGCAATAAGGGGTTGAAACAAGGACTGGTCGGCTCGGAGTCAGTATACGGTGTCTGAGTGGGTATTCATGTTAAACTGCGGCATGGTATCTCAGTGGGCTAGCACTATAAAATCGCCATCAGTCCGGAGTAGTACAAGCGGACATATACACACGTGCATGGACGTCGCTATATAAATGCAATAATCTTTGACGCGACGTTAAACCCAATTTCACCCCCCTAATGTATATGCACAAAATACATATACACCGTATGTAAATGAACTGAATAAACTTCTTCTGTTATCAATAGGTGCAGATTTAAGGTTAATCATAGTCTACACTACAAAGTTGACACTTTAAGGCAGAACACTTGCATTAGGTCAAAAAGGTTTTTAATTACTAGTGTTAATACAATGGATTCATGAAATACACATTATTTTTTTATTAAGACCACGTATACTTTTAATGAATACTACCACACGAAGTCAACCTTATACTGTTATTGAGAAGAGATCGGGCAACTTTTAGTTTACTATGAATAAAAGTAAATATCTTCTCACAGACATTGTTTGCTATTGTTTGAGTGAATATTAGCCATTTTTGAACTTTGTATTGGAAGTATAATATTGAACTGCAAAAGGTGATCCATTTTTATATATTTCATTGCTTTTGGGGCTTTTACAAGCAATGGAATTTGTTTCGGCGGATATTCGAGACTGCGTTGACATTTTACATTTTGAAAAAGGGTAAACGGCACTTGTTAACTTTTTTTTGTTTTGATCAGTGAAAAGAATATGGGTTGTGTCAAGACTTTGTTATTTTGTTTATGTAAGTATCTAAAGAAAACAAAACACATGGTTCCCTTGGGGGCCTATTCATATCAAAAGGGGCTTGTAGTTTTGTTTACGACCAGTAATCACTGGATTAATCAAACAGTTCAGTTAGCTAATATTGTGACATCATGTTGATGCGGTATCTCCTCTGAGCCCCCTAATGGGCTTTGTCAGTATCTGACACCCCTGTAAAATTGCGGGCCTTATTTATATCAGCTGCAACCAAACAGACTAAGACAATATTTAGAGCATAGTGCAGAGCATTAGTATTTCGTCAATGTACACTACATGCGTGTCGTGCGTGTCATATTGTTAAATCTAATCATTTTGTTTGTATGTAGGTATATGAGAGGGAGAGAGAGAGAGAGAGAGAGAGAGAGAGAGAGAGAGAGAGAGAGAGAGAGAGAGAGAGAGAGGGAGGTTGGTTTGGGTGGATTGGGTGGTATTATCTTTTTACACTACAGGCAGCAATAACCCATTCGGATGTTGGAATAAATATAACGCATTAAATTGTGCACTTACAATTTGGATATACATTGTGCTTCTTCAATGAAAACTGCCTTTAGATGTTTCTGTTTATCCAATTCAGTCACTAAGTTCCGATGACGTCCAAGGATAGATTCCGGGGTGGTGAATATTACATCAGCTTCTCCATCTCTAATGTCTGCGACAGTCATTTTCTCTATAGAAGATACAAGACCGCCATCATTCGCCAGTGCTCCCTTCTCTGTGACGTCATTCAGGCACACGGCCTTGAGCCCCAAGGACGAACATTTCTCCACATACTCCTTCCTCAGTTCCACGAAGGGAGACACAACAATGACAGTAGCATGGCTTGTACTTTCTACTGCCTTGTACAAGTGGGGAGAAAGCTCAAATGTTAATGATTCTCCACTTCCGTTTGGAGAGCAAAACAACACATCTTTACCTTTTAAGTACCCTTCAATCACTTCCTTCTGGGTTGGACGGATGCTCTGTATGTTCGCTTTCATCAGTGATGAAGCAATCAGCTCATCAATGTTCCTATTCATTTTTAAGCAGAAGTGCAAAACGTCCTTTTCACCGGAGTAACAATGGATCAACTGAAGAAAACACGAGGTCGTGTATGTCACTGTGTCTCCAACGTAACCACACATGTTGTCTGAGCGAGCAGGAAGGGGACAGAGCAGGATGGGCGGTCTCGGCTCAGCGTGGGGTCTTGAAGAATGGTGGGGAGACCCGCCCTTCGCCATTACTAAACACTCATGACAGCGGTAGAGATCACCTTATAATGACAAGCCATATTCATGATATTTGCTTGTGAATTCAACAGTTGCATAAAGACCTAGACTGACATCTAGTCCAAGAAATAAAGTTATCTTATTTTAAAATATATATATCTACAAAATGAAAATAATAAAATCCAAATAATCCTTAATTTCAAGCTTTGTTTGTTTGTTTGTTTGTGTGTTGTTTAACGCCGCACTCAGCAATATTCCAGCCATATAACGACGGTCTGTAAATAATCGAGTATGGACCAGACAATTCAGTGATTGATGTCATGAACATCGATCCACGCTCTTGAGATACAATGACATGCATCAACCAAGTAAGCGAGCCTGACTACCCGATCCGGCTCGCTGACTTGGTTGACTAGCAAATCTGCAAAGCTCTAATTCCTGTAATCTTGTAAATGTCAACTTTAATTTCTGTTTACATGCCACAGCTACTCAGACGGCCTATTTCTGACCCCTCCCTGCCACACCCTTTTCCCTTGGTACCCCTCCCCTCCCCAGTGTGGCACCAAGACTGTTGCTTTTCTTGTGTTTTCCAGCTCTTTGTATATACATGATGTAATTTCAAAAGTAAGTGATTTTCCAGTTCCAGTTGGTGAACAAATTAACACATCTTTTCATTTCAAGTACAACACAATAAGTCTTTTCTTATTCGGACGGATCTGCTTGATATTATACAAACAAAGTGCAGTAAGAATTGCCTTTTATACCTTACTGGATTCCATTACAAATATATCTGTGAATGTTTAGTGCAGGGACGCGTCCTCCTCCTAAAGCCTAAACCCAGTCAAAGACGTATATAGATACGTCTTTGACCAAGTATATTGTGTAAATGGGAGATCCTACAGCTGGCATTCATTAAGTTTAGACAAGGGAGAGAGGCTTCACGCTGTGTCGACCACATCAGCTGTAAACACCAGTGGACAGAACAAGATTAACTGATAAAAACAAGCCATAACCTCGCTAGCCCTGCAGATTTGGACAGACCACAGAGCTGGGGCAATCTAGACTTGGCAAATCTTTCTAGACTTCAGTTACAGCACGGACTTGGTTACAGTAAACTACGGTTATAACGAACTCAAAGACACCACTAATGTTTGTTCGTTATAACCGTAGTTCGCTATAAGCTGATATACAGCATACAGCAATATATGGCCGGGACTTAAAAATAAGTTCGTTATATCGGTCAGTTCGGTATAAGCGTGTTCGTTATAACCGTACTTTACTGTAGTTGAACTCTATGAACCTTTTCATTTATTCTCTAGGGACTGGGACCTATGTACAGACCCTGAAACTTCAGTCATCTAGTCTTGCCGACTATTATAGACTTGCATGGCCTGTATTCGATATATTTGTTTCAGGGCCTGTATTATAAACTAAAACTACCATAATATAGCTGGAGTAGTGTGAATTAGTGTACAGTAAACTACGGTTATAACGAACTCAAAGGGACCAATAACGTTTGTTCGTTATAACCGTAGTTCGTTATAAGCAGATATACAGCATATATACAAGAAATGGCCGGAACTAAAAATAAGTTCGTTATATCGGTCAGTTCGTTATAAGCGTGTTCGTTATAACCGTAGTTTACTGTATTTAACAACAAACTACTATTCCGATCACTGTTTGCAAACGATCCCTAATGTTCAGAACACATTTTTCAATACCACTCTATAACCATTTCACTGGACTAACGCTTAGTCTCTTAAAATATTCTTTTGGGTGTTATAGAAACAGAGACCATATACCGATATCGGTATATGATCTCTGATAGAAACAAGCAACTACATATACATCGAAAAGGAGACCCTTAGATGGGAGATTATAAGTAAATATAGACTTGCTTCATTTTGGGTTATAGCAGCACAGTAAGGGCTGAGCGAAAGGGAAAATAATATATACCTTCAACATACTCTAGTACAACCTATAACATTGTATACTGTGCGAAAAAAAAGTGATTATTAATTCGATCATTCTTTGATAACACACCATCTCCCCAGGCTACATATAAACTTATTCCACCAGGTTCATTAAAATACACGATTGACTCTTTTCTGCGCTTGAAACTCAAATTTGCTGTTCTGATTTAACCTTGCAATTCCCTGCTACTCTAATACATTGAATCACAGCTACAGTGTGATTCACTGGGTGTTCAATAAATGCAAATACGAATGCGCTGTGCATGGATTCGTGTAGACTTGCACAAGTCTCTAAGGCAATAATTATTAGTTTAAATAATAATTTCTAAATAATGCTAATAATACGAACAAGCTGTCCCTATTAGAGACAAGCGTACTTGTACTTTCTGTTTATCTAGACTGCCTATTATATGGATACAAGCACATACACCAATGGACTTATCATTCAGTACAGCCTTGGAGCAAGGCTAGCGTGCGTGTGCCTTGAGTGGAAACTGAAACGACTTGTCACTTAAACTGAAGCTCTGTGGTATTGTGCTCCAAGCAAGACAGATGTCGTGACAGAACGTTATCAGGACTAAAAGGAAACTGTATGCACCTATATATCTTCATAAAGTCCTAACTACGAATCATGAAGCTTACAGTTGCTAGATGAATACTTAATATTAACAAAGGCCTCAGACTAACAACGCCTACTTTACATTTAACACACGTGTTTATTTATAATACTTCGGAAATATATAATTATGCACGGAAATATTTATTAAGTATAGTATAGCTATGCTGTACACACGTGCACATCATTTGTATACTGTGCACTAACTCATTTTTTAATATGTCATACTTCATGCACACATGCAACACTGGGCTTTAATTTCTGTCTCATTAAGCTCACTTGTCATATTATAACTGAACTACTGTTCAAAGAGGCGTAAAACCAAATTTACTCCCTGGATGAAAATATAAAGAAAAGAATATATACAACAACGCTTCTTGCCACTATTATCGCCAGAGTAGCTTATTTCTATTTGTAGGGTGGTGGTTGGGTAGCCTAGTGGTTAAAGCGTTCGCTCTTTGCAACAGACGTATATTAATAAGGAACAATGAGTCAAAATAGAAATAAACACGAGACGTTTATAAAAACATCCTTGAATATTACCCTGACGGTGCTGTGAGTTGTGAAGGCAGTGAGCCGTGCCGCGCCATCAATGCAGTTAATGGTCAAAGGGAGATAATCGTGTTAATAATGCTAATAACAAATAAGAGTAATGTCCCTTGTATAAGCTCCTTCCCAGCGCGTGACACCTTCGTTACACTCTCGGTAAAATCGCTGCCACCAGTGTGGGCACGGCCATTACAAGACTCTTGAAATTGAAATCTTGATGCCCTCTAACCCCAAATGTAGTAACGTTCACAGTTCATTTTGAAAAGGTTTGCGACTGACCATGTTTTCCAGATGAATTTACTTTGTTGTTTGTATAATCAGATTGGTTCGAGATTGCAGACTAACGGAAAATCAACCAACTACTCCCTTAATTCTTACTTTATCAATTACATGATAGTTTTAATGAAATAGAAATTGAACTTGACAAATCCAAAAACATAGTAGTCTAGCGAAGTGTATTCGGCGTCACGACAGTCGTTACTTGTTTGTAAACATAACGGTCATTCGGGTGCGAGTTCAACTCCAAGCATGGTTGTGGTCATCAATCACTGTGGGGAGTTTTGACTGGTGGCAACGATACATTCCATTCGTGACCAACTCGTGTTATTCCAGGCTACGGAAAGGGGCGAGTGGTGACGAATGGGCAACGATAGTACAGATAAGCTGGTTCCCGACTCCCGATGCGCGTCGTCAACTTGCGCCAATATTGTGATATTAGAGACGGGGCCCAGCTTATAGTACATAGAGCTCTGGCGGGATATTGCTGTGAGGAACTTGAGCTACACACAGTGTGTTAATTTACACTCACCACATCGTGTGGAATTGTCCTAGACTCGTTTGCCTATCCACATCGAATGGGAATTATCCGAATTTATATAGGGAAACTATTCGGCGCACCGAGACTGAGCGTAACTGTTACTGGTTCTCTCCCTTGCTACAAGGTCGAATGAAATCATAACTTCGAAAGGGCATGGCACACATATTATTTCCATTCCACACCAACTCGTGTTATTCCAGGACAAGCTGAATAAAGGGTCGAGTTGTGACGAATGAGAATATGTTCATAACATAGTTATTTTCCTTCAATGAAGTACAACGAAGTGTACACTTTTAGCTAGACAGGAGCACAGTCAAATTGCCAAGCTGAATTACTTCCCTTTGACCACAAACTTTACCGCATGAAATAAAAGTCGATTGAATTGTCTCCCTTTGACCATGACAAAACCTTTGTATCGTCGCAGATTTGCCGACTCAGATCATGTCCTTCTTTCATCCTAATTAATTAAATATAAAATATATTAAAGAAACTACCTAGATCTAAACCTATGTTGGATGTTTTTCCCTTGTTTGTTAATTTACCCCAGAGTATCTGGTTCCATTTTGCCCGAGACTGCATGTTAGAAGATACACATTTGTTTAAAAAGAAAGTGATTTTAGATTCGAACCTATGTTTTATGTTTTATGACTCGAAATAGGTCAATGATAAGAATATTATATAAATTACAATATGACTTTATGGTGATAGTTTCTTTTCTGCATGTGCCTTCCTCTTTGATATTATATTATCTTTTTCCACAATTTGTATAAATTTGGTTTTCGGGTTCAGATTGCTCTCAATAGTCGACACGACTTATCGATATGACTGCGAAATATCTATATGATTGCGAGATATCGATATGATTGCGAGATATCGATATAATTGCGAGATGACTGAGTTCCTGGGGTGCGTTCCACAAAGCTAACGTAGCGCTATGGCTATCGTAACTCCCATACATAACACTGACTTACAACTATCGTTGCGCTACGAATTATTAGTGGAACGGGGCCCTGAACGTTAATTGTGAAGCCGGAGACGTGGACAATCGCCTCCACACCTGGCCTACCTTGCCACACTACACGAGATGTATGGTTGGTTAACACTCACAATTTGCTTCACATGAAAATTCCATGACGTGAGTTGAAGCTGCAACCTCACATATCACGTTTAGTATGGTAACCCACTGAGTCACCGAGGCAGGTTGTTCAACTTTTCACGTCCAGACTTCAGTTGTCTGCATGCGGCACGTGGTCTCTCTCTTGTCCGCTGTCATCGAATTTGTTCTCTACCGCGGATCCTGTATTGATTCACTATAAGGTATCCCGATGTTTTATGTTTCTTTATGGCTTTTTTTGCACTTGGGCGGTTCAGAAGTTATTTGAAACACCCCTCATCGGCTTTCGTTGAAAAGGGAAGACATTCGGCCCTCCAGCTTTTCCCTAGAAATAGTGTTTTAAATGCAACAAAAAATCAGCAGATATGCCTATTAAAAAGCCTGTTTATACAATTCAACTGTAAAATCTAGGTCTTACAATTCGAAACCTCCAAGCAAGTCTCACAATTCAAATGTTAAACCTCTCAGCGGGTCTCAGCTGAAAGTAGTACCTCTTATAAGGTTACAATGAAATGGCAAAATACCTACAATACAATGCGAAAAAGTGGCAGCAGGAGTGTTTGTTTGGTTTGTTTGTTTGTTGTTTAATGCCACACTCAGCATTACAGCTATATGGAAATAATCGAGTCTGTACCAGACAATCCAAAGCAATTAAGATACGATGACATGCATCAACCAAATCAGCGAGCCTGACCACCAGATCCCGTTATTCGCCTCTTACGGCAAGCACGGGTTGCTGAAGACCTATTCTACCCCGGATCTACACAGGAATACATATGGGGAGAGAGCCTGTCGGAACACACCCATGGGAGAACCGCAAATTTGGTATATATTGCCAGATACAAGGATGACAAGTATTACAACATCACAACGGGGATGAATTGGACTTTTAAACTGTTGGTAAATAGCATTCGTGTCGTTGGATGCCGAGAATACTCATCACGCGCTTTGTTCGGGGAGTAGTTTAAACCCGCTTATCCTGCCAAACCACTGGTATCCCATTCATGTTGCACGAATATGTGTTACTTGTGACGATTGATGTTTGTAGTTGACCGCACATCTAAACTATAGATCTATGTAAGTACTACAATAGATTTTCGTTTCACTTCAGATCGATTCATGCATTTTACATGTTCCAGTCCCATAATTGACTCCGTTTGTTTGTTGTTTAACGCTGCAGTCAGCAATATTCTAGCTGTATGACGGCGGTCTGTAAATAATCGTGTCTCTAATATCCAGCAGTTCAAGGTATCTTTAGGAAATATATGCAGATGATTTTAACCTCATTTCGATAAATGCTCAAAAGTCGGTACAAGGACTCTTTTTTTTCTCTCCATGTGGTCTCAAGTTTGTTTAACACGCACTCTGGACCACACAAATCTGTGATTGACATCATGAGCATTGATCTACTCAACTGGGATACGAAGCATCAACTAGGTCAGGGAGCCTGATCCCGTTAGTCACCTCTGACCACAAGCAAAATAATAATAGGCTATTTATATTGCACATATTTCCACACCACTCTGGAACTTGCTCAAAGCCTATTATTACCCTGGTCACTGGATCAATGTGCACTCAAGAATCATTCTCAGCTCCCTGATAGGCGCTAGAAGGTTAACAACCATATTGACATCTCATCCTACTGGGTACTAATTCTAACCTGAATCTTCAAGGATTCCCGTAACTGGGAGGAGTATTATTATACTGGCATATTATTAATATAATTACATGTGATGAGTCTCTTCCTACTGCCATCAAAAGTATAGAGCCATTTAGTACATAAATTTCCTTTACATCAACCTTGATATTAACCGGCCTCTCAACCAGTAACACAGCGTTCCATCGCCATTTTCATGTTAAATAATGATGGTATTGACTATCGACACTGCCATACTAACATGACCAAGAAAATTAGAATAGTCAAACCTCTATATATGATTATATCAATGAATCAAAAATGTGTCAGTCCAACAAGTGGTACAACTGAGAGCCACATTTGATTTACAGCAGCTTGAACCTAATTCAGTTATATCAGGGCCTGATGAGATACCCCAAAGTGATGCCTTGGACATATACCACTTTAACTAAACTAACAGTACGCTGCTGTTGACTAACCATGGTTCATAATCAGATCGAATCTGGAATTTGAAGGTATATGCAGCAGATCCTGGTACAACTAAGAGAAGCAACTCTGAATGGAGAATTCCATAAACTTGGCCAACAAGGCTGGAATTTCTGGGCTTGATCTGAGTGGCACCAGTGGCTCTTACGAGTTATGTCCCTTCTATCTATCTTACCTCGGGAAGATGTGAAATTACAATCTCCTTTTCATTGTTTACAAAAAAAATAATCAGTTTGTTGTGGCCTAATCATATACTTTATCTAACCCTGGATACATAGCCATTGACATTGACCATTCGCAGTTTGTATTGAGCATAATGTCTGAAACCTAAGGAAACTGTATTTGTGGATGAGTTTATACATGCACTACAAACAGACTTTGACAGAAGCCAGGATTACAATGTACAGAATGTGTCCAGTCTAAATTTGTATTAACATAGGATTCAGTACTTAGCATCCAGTAAAACTCGAGCTGTTGAAGTCAAACATGTCTTTGTAAAAAACAACAAGATGTCAAGGAGAGAAAACTGATTTTAATGAATTGCAAAAATGTACAATTCTAGACTGGCAAGTGGGACCATACTAGGGTCTGTTTCACAAGCATGTAGAAAATGAAACAATGAACAGTCAGAGGGGAAATCAGATCTGTACACTGTATGATACACGTCTTGATAGATTTGAGAGTAATATATTACTTATTTCAATCAACATTTTATTATTTCCCTGATCAATTACTTTGCACCATTACATGAAAACTGAGGCAATCACAAACAACAAGCTAGCATGGTAGATCACTGAAACATACGTTCCTAATTATGTACCTAAAAACTGAAATGAAAAGTGATAAAAAAACCAACCTTATATAGAATCATAAAAGAGCATTCGATATGCACTTACTTATACATAATAACAAATATGGTAAAACAAATGAACACATCTACACACAAGTATGAGATTACTATCTCCTACACATATGGGACCTGTTGTTTTTCTAGTAACACCAAATGAAAATTGTATACATTATATTTCTGTTATCTCAAATCTGAAAGATATGTTTCAATATGCAGGGAGTCGCATGCATTTCATAGGAAACAAATAAACAGTTTTTTAAATAATATCATAACCTTCTAGAATACAGAATTATGCATCCCCAGATAACAAGCACCTGTTCGAGACACTAGTTTTAGATGGGGTCATAACAGCACAAACGAAATTTGTAACATCATGACACTAAAAAACAAACAGTTTCATATAATGTAGGGACCACCACCTATTGTTACATAAATCTCAAATTTTGATGCTGTGAAGACTCGGCCTACTTTGAGATAACAGGATCTGTAGTACTGTGGGTCTACTGAATACTACTACTCCTAAAAATCACTATCCGGACACCAAATCTAACACTGAGCCAAAAAATATTAACACTTCAAAACTACAAAAACAAAGCACAATTATTCATAACAAGGGTTTCTTTTCCTAATACTTATTTGACACAACTAAAAATAAGCTTCAGTAAGGTCAAAAGCACCACAGTTTGAGTGGGGAACTCATGAAACTAATTAATACAAAAAACAACAAACAAACAAACAAACAAACAAACAAAAAACTACAGAAAAGCAACTGATAAAGAACAGTCATCAGAAGATGACAAATGCCCTGGCCCAAACAAATTTGAAAGAAGAAATCATCTGACTGTTACAGTAAGTCCAACTTGTTGAGAGAATTTCTATCTAATCTGTCTGTCCGTATACCAGAGTACTCAGTGAGCTATCATAACAATATCATGGAATTGGGATTCATAACTTTGTATTTCTATGTCGGGTACACACCAATGAGAACAGAGTCAATGTAAACTTGTTTCATAAAAAATAAAAATAAATAAAAACAGCTTATCCCCTGATTACCGGTAATACATCTACGAAGTTTGGATGAAGAATTTTTAATAGTTTTTTAGTTCTGTTCCCAAAACAACACCTACCCCTGTTTCAGCTAAGTCTTACTTATTTCCATGGAAAATGGAAAAAAATAAAATTAAAAAAAATTCCTAAATAGCAGAAAGCACTTCAGCCTCTGTTTCATACATGTATCAAGTTTGGATGAAAAATCTCTAACAGTTTTCAAGTTATGCTCCGGAAACGACATAGAGACTGCAATATGGACAGACAGACCAGATGATGACCATATCCCCAGCATTATATGCCAGGGTAATAAATAGTGCGAAAGAACAAAACCGTTGATGTCAAATTGTTTCAACTTGTCATGAACCTTAACAAGCATAAACCTGAAGCACTGTCAAAAGAATATGATCTAATATAAGAGACAGAGGTGTGATCATCAAAGCAAAACAATAAGAGACAAGCACTAGTTTTATTGTGAACAGAAAGAACAACACAACAGCAGGGTCATCCCCGATATCCACCCTATTACATCTCCATTCGGTATACCCTGAACTCATTTACCACCAAAGCTTCGTGTTTCGTAAGTCCAGTTCAACTAACTGAAAAAAGCCATCCAATCAAATAACATGATATAGGTTTTATTTGTTCCTCGACCAGTAGATCCAGTCGCATTCCAGTTATTATTCTCAACTCCCTGGGTAGTATACAACTCAAGCTGTAAAGGGCGCTGAAATCCCCAGACTTCCCTCCCCATCTTAATATTCAAGAAAATCATCTCTTCCAGCATGAAGTTCATTCTGGTTCGTAGTAAAATTCTTTATTTGAAATATATCAAGGCAGCTATTTTGAAGGTAGATCTATGCCAGTTTGTCATTAAGAATAGTCAGTTTGATTGGTTGTTGATCTCAAGCGACTCACGTTATGTGCTAGGTTAGCAATGAGGGAAATGGTGCTCCTGACGTCTCTTCCGCAATGAAACTTTGTAGGCGTATGTGTCCAGGGCATGGATATCATGATGGAATGGAGACAAAATGACTCACTGATCACCAAGGATGAAGCAAGGTACAAATGCACATCACGTAGCATGGATATCAGAGGGACATACCACCAGCTCAGACATACATCAGTCATGCTTGTACTCTCATTTGTCAATAATGGAACAAGAAAATCTACTTAACGCAAAACCAATTAAATTCTTATGAGATTTTCTTTGTCTTAAGGGGGTTGAAAAGGTGTTAGTCTTCTAAATCTAAATAAAAGCTATTTAACCCAACAGCATTTACATATTTTCTCCCATGTTTTAAAGTTGTCCATAAAAAATAAAATATGATGAACTGGCTTGGCTTCATACTAAAACAATGAACATGATGCTTGATTGGGATTTCTTACTGCTTTTGACAAGTTCTTTACCTCTTTCTTTTAAACAAGTTCAATTGTAACTCATACATTATGATGCAATATTGGAAATATGCGGTTTGTGAAACAAGTACTGAATAAAAGGCAACCCAGCATTTGGCAAATAATCTGTGATCAAGAGCCCTCACATTAGTGTGCAGGATCCAGAGGCCTTTCATTGGACTAAGGCTGTAGTGGCCGTTTGTGACACCATGAATAAAACAGGAGTGCAGCAGTAAAAAACTTAACATTTTTAGTCTACTAGACCTCATAATGATAACATATAGCAAAACCCTTAAAAATGGCAAGTTTCTACTAGTCCATATGACACCTTAACTATTGGGCAGTTTGGCAAGGACTACAGGACTAGAGCCAATTTCTAACACTGAGAGTGTCATCAATATCCCCGACATTCCTGTGTTTGCACCAATGGGTTTAGTCTTGCATGGCATATGGATGAATACAGAATTTTTTTAATTGTATGTTCTTTGGAATATAACTTAAAGGACCGTGTCACTGATCCACACAAGAACCAGTACACATTTCCTATTATGTACATGTGTCCGTGCCAAACTAGAAAGGGGAACTCGAGATACAATCATGTTCAAGTTTTTTTTGTTTGCTGTTTAACACCTCACTCAGCAATATTCCAGCTATATGACAGTGGTCCGTAACCAGACAACCCAGTGATTGACATCATGAGCATCGATCCACGCTATTGGAATATGAAGACATGCATCAACCAAGTCAGCAACCCTGACCAGCACCCGTTAGTCACCTCTTACGACATGTTCAAGGTAGGCTATTGAGACAAATACAAGTAATAAGTGTGCATTATGTTCCATCAATATTTCTCAAGTTACTTGTTGAAAAGAGTTTACCACTTTGAAGGTTAACGGGCAGACTTATGGCATAAGTACATTAATATCTGCATGCATCTACCATGCCAGTGTCAAAATATCAGGGCTGGGGTGGGGATCACCTTGAGGCTTGCTCGTATTTGAATCAAAGGACGCCTAAATTATAAACTTTTAACATTAGTGTTGACAAGGACCCCTTCAGCCCTTACTTTCAAAGACTGCGCACCTTACAAATACTTCAAGCATTTGTTCAAATGCATAACATGTGCCAACAAACCCAAATGATTTGGCAATATACATGTACGTGTTACGAGAAATCTGACTGCAATCGTAATCAGTGTTATCTGAGACATAACATTGGTTATTGCCAAATAACTTGGTAAAACTAATTTTCAAGCATGAAAAAACCATGATAAACAATACATATCAAATTCAACAACATATAAAAAATAGAGCACTTTAATATTACATTAACTTACACACAACAAATACAAAACACAATCAATTAAACCTCTTTGGAAAATTCAAAATAGTTCCGGAAGAATTATTTTCTTCAACACGGCTACCTCATATGGTCATACAAGATTAATAGCAACGCCAATGTTGTGCTAAAAAATACATATTCTTTGTCTTTGGGCAATGTTTTGGTTAACATTGTTGGGCCAGTAAACTCACCAAAATAGTTTTGTTTCCAATCCTAGACAAAACATAAATCAAATGCATGGGCCTGCTCCCCTCCCTCCATTAAATGCATGTGCATGAAAATGTTGCATACATGTGGCAAAGACGTCTTAACTTGTTTATTAGAGTCATTACCAAGTTAAATTCTTACGTTTGAATAAATAAAATGCTATGCCATACATACTATGCCTTTACAATAAGCTGTATAACACATATTGTTAGTGCTATTTTGGCAAGAAAAAAAAATCTGCAGCACTGAACGTCCATTAAATTGTAACACACAATGACACGAGTCACATTGTGCTTCTTGAAATATTTACTCTTCCAAAAGACACATCTTGGAAAAACTTTAATTCAAGGTTCACTCTGATATGCAGGTTACTGTTTGCATAATATGTTGAAATGAAAGCAATGAAAGCATCATCTTTCAATTACTGGGTTAAATATAGACCCTAGGGGTGAAACAATACATCGGTGCACCATGAGTTTTCATGCCATGATACGATACATTTTTTACTGTGTCGATGCAAGACGATACACTTGCTAAAAAATTACACCCCCCCACACTTTTTATCAGTCAAATATTGCAAAATGTCTTGTAATTGGTGTTTTAAGTTCACTACTCAAAATTGCCACTACGAACATGTGTCAACAGCTAGCTTTTCTTTTGAAATTGCTCTGAAATATAGTCAAGAAGTGTCCACATGATTTGACGTAAATATCACAATACATATCCTATCGTGACCTTGCTGTATCTTATCACCCCTAATAGACCTCACATCAAAAGCCTTATAACATCACAAACATTCCATCACAAAGTCCAATTTGTCCATCAATGCAATATTATGTCACCTTCTTGAACATACATGAACTCATCTACTAACTCATTATAGATTTCTTTACGATTACAAAAGACACACACCAACTTGCAAATTACCACAAAGGAACATATGCAACAGAACTATCCCTGTTTCTGATATCGATTAACATACTAACTAGAACCCTAACTGGGATTACAGACTGCGAGGCAGGATCTGATCTGATCTCCATGATGTCAGCTATTGATGAAGAGTTGCTGCTGAACAAACTTCAGACAAATCATGACAATTGAAGCTGTGGATGTGCATTATCAATGCAGTTGAAACTGCAGGGGTAAAATATTGGCCCATGGGACAGCCAAAGTGGCACATCAACAATTACACATAGAGCACGACTCAACCAGTCCGCTTTTTAATGGACTCTTCCAATGCGTGATGAACACGGTCTTCACACCAAATTAGGTAAGTGAACTACCATTTTGGGGTTTGGGTTTAATTCCAGCTAAAGTAAGTTCACAAATGAGTGGGCACAGCTCTATTAAAGGGTAACACTATTACCTGCATGAATAGAATAGTGTGTATGGTTTTACACTACTGTTAGCAATATCACAGCGAAATGTGGGAAATAAACCCAGGCCTTAGGCATAACGAGTGAATGCTTTAACCACTAGGCTACCCCACTGCCCACCTACACAAATAAATAAACATGACCTTAAATAAATGTTTAAATACTAAACATCAATAAGTTATGCATATTAAATGGCAGGGATGACATTGCACCTGAACAACAAGCCTTCCTTAGTTCTGAATGTCCAGAATAACTAAACTGGCTATAAATTCAGGCAACATGATCTTCCCAACAATGACTATGCTTGGAAACAAATATTTGTTGAGACCTTGATCTGTGTTTCACTATTAATATTTAGTGTTGACTTGCAAAAGAGTTGACTAGGACACTGTCATAACCTTCCTGCACCACCATGGTATTGTGGTGCTCAACCATGCTGCAGGGAACTTGCATGTCAATGGACGATTCAGCTATCACAAAAGCTTGCTTGGGTGACTGGCTTGGGTGGGAATCTGGAAAGAATTAGACTTATATTAATATTTGAAAACTATCCTAACTTTTAATCACTCTAAACATTACATTCACAACAGTTATATCATTGAAAGAAACAGCAAAAGCCAACAACCTAAGTTCTATATACCAAGTGGATGTTTTACCATGAACTAGCTAATTCTGGAGCTCAGTGATCTTGGTTTAATATGTACATAGTTCTTGCTCACTTAAATTTGTTTTGATGTCATTATATCACACCCTTTTTATGGCTTAGTAAAGAAAGTGAGTGGATGTGAGTGAATGAGTGTCAATGTCCAACTTAAAACTACACACTCAGCCTCTAATATGACTATCAATCTTACTAGTAATATGGACATGCATAACCATAGCTTCTGAAACCCATTTAATATCATTGTTTGTTGTCTAAACTTGTCCATATATTTTCTTACTTGGCCCAGGCACTACCCTTGCTTTTATCTGTAACAGGGACTCAGAAATGAAATATCATTTAAAAAAAATTTGAAATTGTGATATCAAACCAAACTGGTTACTCTAAGAATCCTACACAACGCCGAGTCAGTAAATGTTGTCTAGCTCCATAGTCTGTTTTAGTCAGCAATATTACAGCTATGTCAAGAGGGCCTATACTAATCTGAACCTGTGGTTACGAACATGAGCACCAGTCTTCAGGGACACACAAGCAGTCAAGTCCCATTGTGTAATGACCAGCTCAGCGATAGAAACTAACAGTTTCAGTCCACTAGTCCTTATAATAATGATGATATATAGGAAAACTCTTACAAACAGCAACTTTCTACTAGTCCTTAGGACACCCTAACTATCTGGCAGTTTGGTAAGGACTATGGGACCAGTGCCAATTTTTAACGCAGCCAGCTCAGTCTGTCAGGTTTTGTATTCTTTGTGTGTTGTTAATGCCGCTATCAGCAATATGACGGCTGTCTGTAAATAATTGAATCTGGACCAGAAAATCTAGTGATTAACATCATGAGTATCGATCTACACAATTGGGATATGATGACATGCATCAACCAAGTCAAACGAGCCTGAACACCAGTTCCCGTTAGTCATCTCTTACGACAAGCATGGGTCGTTGAAGTCCAATTCTAATCCGGATCCTCACGGGTCTAGCTCTTTTGACAAGCATGGGACACTGGTGACCTATCACATCCAGGGATCATACCAGACAGATATACATATCAGCTAAATATATCTAGTGTTAGAATTTAAAGGGATCCTTGATGGTTCTTGTCTTATCAAAATGATCTGAGGATTCCCTGCTAAATTATGTCTTAATTGGCTGTCATTTTTAATTTTGAACACCTAAAGCAGATTTGAGAAAAACACATACTTAGACATTATACATTAATCAAGATTTGTTTAAGTATTCTTAATACATTTATTATCATACATGTACAGCTAATGGATGCTAATCTTTTACTGATGCCTTTTTTTAGTGAGTGAGTGAGTGAGAGAGAGCAAGTTCAAATTTTACATTCCATTGGCAATATTGGAGCCATATCATGATGAGAATAAGCTTATAATTAGAAAATATGAATTTTAAAAGAAAAGATACTGGTTTCAAATAAGCAAAAAAATAACTCTCATATAGCATTGCGCTAAACATGTTAAATTTATTCCATCTGAGCATTCATAAACATCTCTAGCTTAAGCCACTGGTAAACCAGGTCATATTCCACTGTCAAATTCATCCTCATTATTTACAAACAACAATATCAAATAGGCCATACTTTTAAACAAAAGCTCATATCATATGAGAGTGCAGGGCTAAACATTTAACTGGAATGTCTTGATTCTGGCTGATCACATGACAGGAAGAGCATCCACTCGAAGGCATGGGATTGGTAGGGTGGGAAGGTTCATCCGGGTCCATGGAGCAAGGGGGGATAACTCTTGCTTCTGTGTGGAGAAAATCTGGGAGTAAGCTTAAGACACATCCTGAAGCTTCCATGAAAGTCATCATGGAAGAAGATGGGTAACCATGGTAACAAGAAATATTTCATCACATATAGCAGATATCATGCATCATGTGAATAATGAATAAAATGCCCTCTTGGGAAAGTATTTAACGTGGGGTTTGAAAGTGTTAATAATTTATATGAAATTTGAAATCATGTCATACTATTTCAAGGAGTACTCAAACTTAGCCTTGGGCTCTGTAACTTACCATGCTTACCTGGCTCACGGCAGCGACACACTTGGAACACTCTCTTACTCTGATCTTAGTTTAGTTAACATTTACAGGCTTTAGAGTGACTACACTTTCAGATGACTGTTGGCATAATTAATATGCATAAATACTCCAATAAGTAACCAAATGAAAACCTGCATCCAGTTTGAATCAAGACATTTCACATACGACACATCAGGTATCAGATTATTCATAAATATACAAAAATCTTTAAATGAATGACAGACCATATGTCAATTTTGATCCAAGTAAATAACATATCATTCAGAGCCACAAGTCTTGAGACGTGTGTGTGGTCAATATACTGATATAAATCTATATGTCAAAAGGATTTCAGGTAACAGAAACAAAAGAGGCAATAAGCTCATACAGACCCTTTGAGTCAAATAGGCTGGGAATGCAAATATCACAGTCTATCACTTAATGAAACCTCTTTTATAATGTTTATCAAAACTTGTGTACTTATTTTTTTACGAAATGTTTAAGAATGATGTCATAGTATTTGAATATTGGGACCCTCGAAAACTTCAATGTTAAACATTAGGGTCATGGTTAGTACTTGTTTTATATAAACGTTAAAAAACACCACCATGAACTACCGTGAGTGTGTACACTTGCTATAGTAGGTACAAGCGTGCTGCTGACATCCTGAATGGGCTTTACACTACATGTTAGATGCACAGTGAGGGTGAGTGAGTGCGGGGTTTTAGGACACTTTTAGCATTACTCCAGTAACATCCCGTCATGATTGATTACAAATTGAACATGGGCCTCCAGCATACGCTTTAACCATTCGGCTACCCGACCGCCCAGCACAACATTACTTGTGGGGTATTAGACCTGAGGCCTTCTGACGAACGAAGTTTCTTAAATGTCAAACAGCAGCACTATTCTACATCACTTTGCTTGTGTGTGCAGGGTATTGATGCGACAGGGTATCAAATACTGTCATTTCAACATTTTCAAATTTCTTGTCTCTAAATCATGAAAAACCCTATCAATGGTATCATGGATGGTCATTTCACCAACATGTAGCAATGCACAATGCAAATATGAATATTGAATTAATTTCAAGAGAAGCAAAAAGTTTTCATGATAATGTTACAGCGTTACAGCTAAGCCAGCTCACCTCACAAGAAAGAGACAGACAAGTCAGCAGAAGAAAAGTGTAGACTGTGTACCTGGCGAGTGACTGTCTGACGTAGCGCTGGGATTGGCGGAGATGGCCAGAATAGCATTGTATGAACTCAGTATATTGTTATTGTGAGATGTGGCCTCAACATGGTGTGAAGGCCGCTCTGTGAAAAAGAAGGAGTCGCCTGTGACCATTCTAGTATCACAGAGAAACAATTTCAGGGTCAAAATTCACTACCATAAGGAAACATAATATCTCAACAGAGAGATTGTGCAAGGAATGGAAGAGAAAGGAGTTAGTCGTGATGTTACAGTAAAAGGAAGTACTTGCTTGGCATTACAATACTGAATGAAAATACTGAAGCATTTATGTATCTTATCAGTAACAAATAGCGTCAGCATGTAAGTGTTAGAAATCCTGCTAGTGAACGCAATTCTGGTCTGAGCCTAAGTTTCCTGGAAGAGTTCTAAACTCTTTGGGGGGCTTACACATTAAGGTAAGTGAATGAGTGAAATTGGTTTAACTTTTCTTTGAACAGTTACATCACGCATATCAGCATGGAAGGAATGCCCAAATGATGCAGACCTGAGAGCATTTATCACTTTGGTGAAACCCACAAAAGCACAGGTATGTTTCTTGTATGATGCCGCACTCAGCAATATTCCAGCTATATCACGGCGGTCAGTAAATAATCAAGTCTCGACCAGACAATCCAGTGATTGACATCACGAGCATCGATCTACATAACTCGGAAGCGATGACATGCATCAACCAAGTCAGCAAGTCTGACAACCATATCACATTAGTCTCCTCTTACAACAAGCATAGTCTCCTGTTACGGCAAGCATGGGTTGCTGTAGACCTGAAGGTATGGTCGACAAACAAATCTGGGAATTGAACTCATGACCATAGGATTCTGGCACACATAATAAGAGAAGATTGGGAGACACAGAGTTTAACTTTACTTCTGATTGTATTTAAGCACATCAGGTTGTGGTCAAGTTCTGTAAAACTCAACTCATTTTCAAGTTAACCCAGCATGTCCTGCAGGCTAATTACATGCCGGGGACACCCTGTTAATAATATTGGTGATAAATACATTGCGTGTTGAGATATTCATGGTAGATGGTCTATCTATCAGCAGTGAGAACATGCAGACATGCAGCTACTAAAATACACTAAGAGAACGTTAGTTAGGTTATATTATCATCATCCCTCGAACAATATTTCCTCATAACAGTGTTTCTGATTGTTGTGATTCATTATGGTTCAAATTAATGTCAGGCATTAGACACAGGCATTTCTGGCATTAGACACAAAGGGTTAAAATTTAGATCCTCATAGCTATAGGATAGAAATGGAGGGTCAATAATTGTGTTCAGAATTCAATAACCGTCTTGTAGGGATAGACACAGCCAATAGTCTTTAATCCGAGACCAGTGAAAATCTAAAGGGACTAGTTGATTTCTCCCAAACTCGAGTTACTTTACATAAACTGCTAGTCTCGTATGAGGTTAGGACATAAACAATGGTGTCTATCCTGTCTTGCAATCTTAAACACTGCTTACACAACATATGAACCTCAAAACCCTAGCCCACATCACTAAACCTCATCCCACACAAAATCTCCGATAAGTTGAAGAATCCCTCAATAACCCATCTAATCATTTTTCTGCTTTGGGTCTCTATCAACACCATCACAGCATGAAAGTACTGAGAAACCAACCATCACATCGCCTTCTTTTGAAGACCTCTTCTTCCAATTCATCTCTTCCCCGTTTCATTCCACAGAAACCGTTCTGGTCCATATTAACGCCATTGGTAACTTGGTAACCAGTCATATGTGTTTTGTGCATAGATTCTTCAGAATGAGTGTCCATATCGGTGTCCCCATTAGGATGTTGATCCCCACCGAGATGCTCCTCACTATTCGCATCGTTCATGTGATGAGACAACATTTCAGTGTTATTATTATTGCAGGTGTGAGTCTGGACAATGTTGGCTGCCATGGATTGCTGTTGAAACTGTAGTGATTTCTCCAGGCTGATAGCACACTCTGGGTACCCTCCAATGGAGGCTACCTGGGAGGCAGTATGACCACTATGATTCCTCAACCTGCCAAATAAAGTGTATGTGTTTAGAAAAAGAGGAATATTGGACGTAATCTATGCAGGAATTGACTGGCTGCAAAATATCTATATGCACACAAATTGTGAATGGATGCAATTAATTCACATTGTGGATACTCAGCTGTCCAAAAAAGCATGGCTGTTGGAATCATGAAAACTAATAATAAATAGATTGCATTTTAAGTAAAACTGGTATATCTATTCTGGTAAAAAACATACACTTATGAGATGAGATATGACATCAGTAAAATCCTTGGAAATCAAGTGAAGCCTGCTACAGGTCGCCAGCCTGGGACTAGAGACTGTATTTGAAAGACATGGGTTTACTGAAAACAGAAACTGTCCATATAGCAGTCCCATACTTGTCATTCAGACCTATTTTATAGAATGAATGAACAGAGGTAGAGATTATTATATAGGCATGTGTGTCCTACTGATTTTTCCATATGTGTAAGAATTCTTGTATGTCCTGAGCGAGAGCGAGACACTAGTTACAAGTCATTAAGAACTACCATTATTGGAATTTTACTTGTCCATCAGCACACATTAGAAGTCTTAGGCTAGAGGACTAGCGCCAATTTTGAAGGCTGCACCCTATAGTCTAACTGTAAATAGCAGTCTGTGCCAAAGACTTTGAGCATGCAAGCCAGAAACATGGCACCTAACCATTACATTTTAGTGTTATCATATGGACTACTATCTTCTGAAGTTACTAGACCAAACAGAATTTTATTAGACTCACTGCAGCCTTTGGACTAGCGGCTAAAATCGCAAGCTGAAACAGCATGAAATTTCTTTTGAAAGTTGTTTTGTGGTTGTATCACATAATCTCACATGACTATCCCATTGAACATCTTTCATGTTAAGAAATCATTAAATTTAAAAGTTTTCAGTGTTAAAGAATTGTCTTAAGGACTAGTTAATGACGAGCAATCACTAATCCTTGAGTCTAGTGTAAGAAATCTCCAGCTGTCTTACACTGTTTGACAAGATGAGGAGACAGGTTGTACTGAAGCAATACAAAACAAGAGTTTGCCACTAACGTGGCTATATCCCCCGCCCCTTTGCAGAATTTATGACATAATTAAATCTAAACAAACCCTAACCTTTTTTAACCGAGGTGGAAGAAGAGTTTGGAACCTAAGTCCATCTTGTTGCAATGGAAACGTAAAAAATATAAATTTCTAAAATTTCTAAATAGCAAAAGGCACCAGTTCAGCATGTACCTGACAGACCTGCAAAGTTTGATGAAAAAATATTGAACGGTTTTTGAGTTATGCTCCGGAAACGAACCCTAGCCTCACAGAACCTAAGTCCATCTTGTTGCCATGGAAACGTAAAAAATATAAATTTCTAAAATTTCTAAATAGCAAAAGGCTCCAGTTCAGCATGTACTTGACAGACCTGCAAAGTTTCATAAAAAAATATTGAATGGTTTCTGAGTTATGCTCTGGAAAAGAAACGTGATGGACGGAGCCCGTTTCTATGCATAGTTGGCGGGGGATAAAAATATAAAACAGTTTTAGTAGGACAAATATTTTTCAGAATACTCCAAGACATGATGTACAAAGTGTACACACCCTATTGCAGCTCCCTGTGCCACCAGTAGACTGACACACTCCATACTGCCTGATCTGGCAGCCTTGTGTAGCGGTGTCTCCCCACAGTAATCCTGAAGAAAAATATTATCTTGTCACGACATGTTTATAGAACAAGAAGAAGAAATAATTCTTCCAATGTACAGCAAACTGCAAAAAGGCTTTAAAAATAACTATTTCACAGATAAAGTTCTGAATCTAAGAAGGGCGGTTGGGTAGCCTAGTGGTTAAAGTGTTCGCTCGTCACGTCGAAGACCCAGTTTCGATTCCTGACATGGGTACAATGTGTGAAGCCCTTTTCTGGTGTCCCCCGCCGTAATATTACTGGAATATTGCTAAAAGCGGCGTAAAACCACTCACTCACTCTGAATCTGAGATATTATCTTGTATAATCTTAATTCATAATTTTAATAGAATACACAAGAGTACCAGTATGACTGTGTTAAACAAATGTAAATGTGAAGTGCAGGCACAACAATGATCATCATGATGATATTACTGATAAAGTCATTCTTTATTGTAGATACTGTCTGCACACAGACACCACTGTAACCTAACTTTACCTGCCACATTTTTGGGATAAAAATTGTAAAAACTCTTTCATAAATACAAAATGGCATCTTTAGCACTAAATACACTTTGACAGAACCCACATCCAATATTAAAGCTGATCCAAACTCAGGGCTAATTCTAGGCTGGGGCCTTTAGCTTTTAGCCCCTAAATTTGAAAAAAAGGCCACATTTTCAAATACAATGGGGCATGTTAACATTGGGCTGTGTGGGTGAAACTCTGGAATATTTGAAATCTTCACATAAAAGGCCCACGTCCAAAAATTCCTAGAGCGTACCCGGCAAACTTTATACCATGTTAATTTGACATGCATTGCTCCCCTGCTCATTTCATAAAGAAAGCTCTAAATTCACATTATAAACAAAAGATATAGCGTCAAAAAAAGTTTATTTTGATATATACTGAAGTATTATGTAGTTGCTATTAACAAATGATTAAAGGCTTTTAATTGAAATATTCTTTCAAGTACACAGTTAAATTTAGTTGAGCTTTTGATGATTTAACTTGTCATGGATGTGCTGTCTATCTAGATTGTGAGTGAGTGAGTGAGTTTGGTTTTATGCCACTTTTAGCAATATTCCAGCAATATCACGGCGGGGAACACCAGAAATGGGCTTCACACATTGTACCCATGTCGGGAATCGAACTCGGGTCTTCGACATGACCAACGAATGCTTTGACCTTTGACCCGGGTTACTCAAGACCTATTCTCCCCCGGATCTTCACGGATCTAAACTAGACTTGGTACTTTAATCTAGACAGTCATGGCACAGGACTGGGAGAACTAGTGTTCATTCTAGTTGAACAAAATATGGGTCTTTTTTGCCCCTTCATCATGTTCTACTAAAACTAACACATTTTACATATTTTATAAACTACCAAAACCAACAAGCAAGGAATAAAAGTGTGAAAATATTAACTTTGTCTGGTCACTATACATGTGACACATGTATGTTCTTTGAAAAAGAAAAAACAATTGTCTATGTATTCGATCTTGACATTTCTCTGGGATCTCCCCATTTTGTAGCATGGTACATCCACTTGTTAATCTGGGACCCCTACAATTAAATGCTGCGAGTTTCATAGACCTCACGCAGGCAAATCCCTGAAATGGATGCTAGCTAGCATCAATGGATTTCTCTTGGACCTGGTGTTCAACTCACTGACATTCAGAGTCATGAATGGAGGCTGTGGCCTTCAATTTTCGTTTGCATAATCCACCATAAACCTGTCATTTTCCAGTTTGATATTGGACAAAAATTATTCAAGCGTTTGAAAACACTTGCCATCCCAGTTACAGTATCAAAGAGGATTTTAAGCCAATCACATCAACATTTAAATTGATCAGACTGTAGAGAGCCAATTAAACAACCTTTTTCATGTGTCAAGTACTGCAATCGGCATATATACTTTGCAATAATGCTCCCAACAGCCTGCAATCAGGATATATACTATACTATGCAATAAAGATACCTGATATTTTGTTCCCAGCATACCTAACAGGAAGTTAATGAATGTGTCAGGCCATATGATACAGCTTGCTCATAACATTACAAGTATCATATATACAATTTGCTCACTACTGATGTAAACATGTGTAGCATGTTGACAAAGGTTTATGCGAAAAGTAACTGTGACGCTTACAATATGAGATTCTACTGTTTGCACCCTACTGCCTCACTTAGGTCATAATTCCATGCTCTAGTATGACTAATGTAGTGTAGATTTTTCTGATCATGCCTGGATTGGCAGCACATTTATGAAAATACCAATTTCATACAACATAAATGATGACTTCAAATAGCATTAACATTACCTGGATTCAGTTCAATGGATGTTATAGTCCACAAGCTCCATATTGTAGACTTAATATATTCTACTCTTAAACATGTTAAACACTGACCTTTCATAAATGTGTACCAGCGATAGAAACTAACAGTTTTAGCCCACTAATCCTTATAACGATAACATATAGCAAAACACTTAAAAAGGGCACATTTCTACTCGTCCTTATTTTACCTTAACTATTAGCAATGATAAGGCAGTTTGGCAAGGACTATAGGACTAGTGCCAATTTCTAATGCTGCGTACTAACTTGATAATATATTTGTTACACTGGGGCATTACACGAGGTCACAAAACTAGGCTTGTCTACAGCATGCACTTATTTACCTGAATACTAGGCTCAGTCCCAGCCTGAAGGACCCACTGCAAGCAGTGGGGATGCCCTGACATTGCAGCCAGGTGAGCAGGAGTTACCTGGGATCGATTCGATTGCACAACTGGGGAGCCATCTTTCGACATTGACACAAGCTTTCTCAGGATATCAAGCTACAAACCAAAGTTAACATTTCAGTTACTGTATTGGATTTACCTGTCTGTTGATGGAAGCACCACAATGCAACAACCATTTTAGGCAGTATATATTGTCCCCTAAAGCAGCAATGTGGGCGGGGGTTTGGTGGAAGCGAAGTGTAGCGGCGTCACAGCTGGCACCATGCTGAAGTAGCTGCATAAGGCACGTCAACTAAAATCACAATGCACACACAACACTTAACTATGAAATATGAACATGAACTAAATAGGCTAACCCAAAGGATGGGGGCCTTTCTTCTACACTTCTTCGCAAAAGCTAAACATGCTGAACTACATACAAATGAACAGAAATGTTGTAAGGCAGGACCAATAAAATTCCTTGTTTTGTGAAATCAAAATATAGGTTTACTGATGAAATTAATCTAAAATACAATGCACATGTGCAACAGCGACTCTATAGTGATCCAGCATTACCCACATCTGCCTGTAGACAGTGATTAGGGTGGAAACAAGTGGCACATTCTACTTGAGTTTCATGATTATCAAAAAGGGCATCCTTGTAAATCTTTATAACATTACCATGATTACCAGTTTATCATGTTTATAACCCAGAGAATATTTGGAATATGAATGTCTCAAATAGGTATAACTCTAAAACCATTGTGTTGTCAGGCTGTGCCAAAACAGTTTCTATCTTAACATTTTTCAAATGTACAATCACAAATTTGCATTTTTGGATCATTTTCAACTGCTTTTAGAGTTAATATATGGCCTGTAATAAAGATTAGAATTTGCTCAGATAAAAAGACAGAAATATATATTACTAGACCTGGGCTTTGGACTAATATATAAAGTAAGAATGTGTTAACAAATAACATGTTTAACATTAACAAGATTCATAGATACATGAAATATTTTTTGTAAATCAATCATTATCTATTTTGCTGTGACGTTGCAGGAGACAAATGTCATTATGACATTTTCATGATTTCAGCAAATTACTTGAAGACATTCTGGATGACAATCAGTCATTGTCCAACATAACCAAATGTCCAACGTAACCAAATGATCTGAAACACTGCTTCAGTTGCAAGACTAACCCTGAGGCCTGCATATTTATGCTGATTTGCAAAAGACACAATGAATAATCAATTACCTCAGTAGTCCCACGGACACCTTTTTTATTCAAAAATATTTAATTTACCAGTTAAGCAATAATCACGAGTGACCACAGATAACCACCATTCAAATATTATGATAAATATGTGCATAAATATCTACTGCCCCTAGATCTTGAACTGTCACCACAAAATATAATCAAACAAAATTTAACCAGTCACCAGATTCAGAAATGGTTTCACATCACATTATCCATGTCTTCTATCAACTAGTGGCATTTTCCAATGCTGTAAATGGTTAGATCTCTAGTATTCAATTTGAACATTGCTCCTTCATGGCAACGTTAAGATATGTTTCCCTTCTGGTATAGTATGGCAATCTTATCAACATTATTTGTATTAAATAAGTGACTAACACTGCCAAGTGTCATATTTCAAAGATACCCAAATCATGTAAATGTTAAGCCTTTGTCATAAAGGTTGACTGAAAAGAACAAATATTAGTATTAATTTCACCATAAGCATGTATCACGACCAGTAAAACTTCTTAACTTCGGGCAAGTCTACAACTCCAAGAGAACTAGATTGCCTTAAATTTAAAAAAGGCTAGAATATATAGCAACAATTCAGTGTCCTGTATTTGCACCCCCTGCCTATGTCCCGTCTGTTTCTATATTTATCTCATATCAGTAATTTACAAGAATGAAAATCATGAGGATAAACCATGACAAACAAGACTGCTTGTTCAACACTATACTGTTATTTGCTTACTTCACAAGAAATTTGAAAAATATTTTTTTATATCATCATTGATCATGTCAATATCAACATTAATCAACCCATCAAACATTTTCTGAAAATTAGAAAACAAATCAGATGAAAAAAAATCCTAATATTTTTCGAGTAGTTTCACCATGTTCATGTGTTTTTGATCATGTTTATTATACCTTCACACTATGTAACCATGGTATTAATATATGGCAAGGGTTACTTTGAATTTGAGAAAAAAAAGAAGCATGGATGACAATGAAACATTTCAAATAATTGCAACAGAAACATGATAAAGTATATGAGAAATGGAAACAAACATTAATGTATCACTGAATGTCATTTATGATGATACTCAATAAATACCTTCTCTCATAACAAAGTTGAATGATTGATAAGCAACAGGTGTGTATCAGTAAATGTCACAGGAGAGTAACACATGACACGGGCCAACAGCACTGTACAACATGTAGCATGTTTGGTATAGCACAGACTGTCATAGCCTGAATGTGACAATACAACAAACAATATCATAAACAATAAACATGATAAACACGGAAAGCTAAACAAAACATAATCACATGTTCTAGTGTCAAAGACTTTGTTTACCATAATAATGGTTCAGTCTGTGATTTCAGCCACTAGTTTGAAAGTCTGATACAGTTTCTTTCAGTCTTGTGCACGTTCCTAATAAATGTTGATACATTAACCAGTTAACACTAGGATCTACTGAAAATGATGTCAATGTCACAGGTTGGCTAGTATTTTGAAGAGACAGGGTTCATACAGAAATTCTTCGGCATTTGTATGTTCTTAGTGGCAAATAATAAATTCAATTCAAATAAAACAATTTGAAAATGAAATATATCAGATATCATTATCATTTGTATTTTAAAGAAGTTCAACTGACCCTAGTGGTATGGTAGTATAGTAATATTCTAAATGAATTAATTAAAAAACGTCAGAAAGCTTATACAAGGCTAATCATGATTCGTAGTGTAGGGCCTATATCTACAAGATAATGCTAGCTTACATGTTAACATGATAACACTGGTTAATGACCTCTGGGCTCTTCAAGATGAGACGTTCCAAATATTTCAAGGCTTATTATCATGATTATGAACCTCATTAATACATGGTAATCAAATCTGATAGTAGTGACATTTCATGGTCAAACACATTTCTTTTGAACAATGTTTTTGTTTTAAATTGGCTGAAGTATGATGAATGAACAGGTTGTATCCAGAAGTGCTTAATTATTTAGCAGCTAGGGTTTGGCCGGTTTCTAACATTGTAAGTGCATTGAGATGCCTTCGCATTGATTTGTCGATTTGACTTTAGATGTATAAATAGAAGTTGCCTATTCACATAATTCAGTTCGACAGCCTCATTTTCTTTCCGGGTTGTGTTATTTTCCACTGATCTATAAATAGACCGAACGGCCTTGTCAACAGTATGCCTTCACACTTATCAGCTTATGTCTATCTCGCTAAGTGCCTCATATAGCCTTCTGTTAAAACAGAAAAAAAGTATGATTATGGTTGACATTATTACTTTTCCAAAGTGTGCTGCCCAGTGAACAGGTGTCCATCCGTAAAATCCGTCCTCTTCGTATAGATCAAATCGTCCTGTTTTCAACAAAGACACAGTTCTTTCCATATCGCCATCACGAATAGCAGTGTGCAGTGGATATTGACTTTCAAGCAAAGCCTCGTTCTGTTTGCTCAACCAACTGTTGTCTTTTGATTCATCCATGATTATCAACTGTAACTTCACTGTCCTCAATTCAAATCATATCCTTATTTTAGTCTGTGAGATGAATTTTGAATGACTTATCACCCGCCAAACACTCGTCAAGGCAGACGACGGGTCATGCTGTGATCCGGGCACCTGTCGGCACAACGAACATATTTTCCTGACTATAAATTCTGATCTGGTTATTCATTAATCGTGACTACATGTGTATGCTGAAGCCATCAATCTTACATGATTTTAAAAATACATTTTTATATTAACCATATAATCTAGGAGACGTAAATTCTAAAATATTTATACATCTTAGTAAACGTACATGTATGTAACATCAAGTAAACAATTAGTTGTACGTACTTAGTCTAATGAATGTGCGAGAAAGCGCGAGGTTTAAAAACAAGGAAGTGACCTTTGATATGACCCGTTTTAATAAACATACACTCGGTTTCCATCATGTGAATAGATGTTGATGCTACGTATGGAGTCACGACGATCGAGTCACACCCCTCTTTGGCGGGCGAGGTAAAGCAATATTTGCTACACAGTGGTTTTCCATATAAAATTGAACATTTATGTTAATTGATATCTATCCGCACAATCTAATACTGATAAGGCTACACCTGCGAGACTTGGCTTGGCTAAAACAGCACCTTGATCTGCAAAACACATTGTGTTGCCTGGCGAAAACGATATGGTATTTTCATACTATTTTTATACTATTTTGACTCAACAAAAATGAAACATAAGGTACGTTCAAATGAAATATGATTGATAACACAATTTGATATGTTTCTAGAACCAGTGTAAGGCACATATAGCTATTGGTAAACCAGGATAAGTCGAACCAACTCGCAAAACGCGTATGAGACAAGTAGGCAGTGCACAGAATTTGGTCAAACAGACTTCATACAAAGTCATACTCAGGTCACAACTCAACTTATCCTGGCTTACTAGTAGCCTTATAGTAGTCAGTGTAATGGTGGGTTTAACAATAACATGTTTCTTTTGATAAGAAATATTTGTCCAAATTACATGATGTCAGATGTTTGTCTAACGTTATTTAAATTACAGATTTTCCAGAATTGTGAAAGCTAAAAAATAATTTTAACCATCCATGTTTCAGATATACACTTAGGATATGACTGAGAAGTAGTGACAGCATGGATTATAAGTTGCTAGGTGCAGTAGGGGCAGTGTTTCTGTCCATGCTGCTGTATATTTACGACTGGCTGTCGCTGTTCTTGTACGTGGGCATCCATGTGGCTGCTGGTGCTGCGGCCCTCTACTACTCAGTAAAATGGCATCTTGTGCAGGGAAAGCTGTACAAGCCGGTCACAGTGCCGAGACAGGTCAACCTGGCTTCCATTTTGCTACAGAAGATGATGGTAAGTGCAAGATGGACAGGGATTCAGGGTTTTATGTGGCGCAGAAATGTGCTTCCAGTAGACACAAATGTATAGAATGGATGCAGAAAAATATATATTTGCACCCCGAGCGATGCACAATAATGTTCATTGTAACAAATTCTTGCAAGAAATATAAACTTCCTGTAATTAAAGTAATTACTAGATCTTATAGTACAGTAAACGACACTGTTTCATTAATTTACAGGACCCTCATATTTCCTGTAAGGACCCTTGAAATTAGTAATTGGGTGTCCTTACTTACTTACTTATATTGGAGATTTAACGTGCGCTTTCCGACTGCAAGCGTATGTCGCACACAGGCCCGGCTAGGCCATTTAATGTGTTTCCGAAAAGGGGAAAAGTGAGTTTGTGCAACCCAGGAGGGAGGCTTTTGGGGTTGCTTATATAGTAATTTTGAGATTTGTAATGAATGCCAAGTGTGGGTGGAGGACGAACTAAGGGAGCTGTGTGTGTTGGGTGGTTGTTAGATTAGGTAGTTTTGGTTTTAATATTCTATTTGGGGTTTAAATGCGACTAATTAGTCCTGTTTTAATTAGGTATATACCTAAGGCTTTGAATTTTTCTAATTTATTTTGGGGATTTAGGATTGATTCTAGTGTAAGTGCGGTTTAAAGATTTAGGGTGGTCTGTAGTGTTGTTCGGTGTGTTTGGTAGTGTGTGCAGTGAATGAGTACGTGTTCTGGTGTTTCTTATTGTTTGCAATGTGGGCAGTTTCCTGTTGTGCTTAGATTAGCTATTTTACGGTGATTGGGTGTCCTCTGGTGATTTTCTACCAGTTTTGTAGGTCCCCCTGGTGATTTGTCAGTATGAAGATCATGGGCATGACCAGAGATGCCAACTTATGCGATTTTGGTGGACTCACTGCGATTGTTTGAAACTAGTTGTGCCATGAGGATTAAAGGGGACTATGCTCCAGTCTAGATGTTGTAACTGAGACAATGTCTCTGTGTGATTAGGGTGATCAGCAACTGCTGGATTGATATAACATACTTCCTCTATTAGACACTGGGGGCCTGATTTGATGAAATTAATGAATTCCCAAGATAATACTATCCTATGCTTTACTGTTATATGCAGGTAGTTAATAATGACAGTTTCCTGCAAATGTACCCTTTGTATGACTGTAAAATTTCGGATTTGTTAAGGTAGAGAGTTGCCACTGTGCCAGCAGTAAACAGAATAGATCCCAGACTTTGATTTTGATCGGATTATGCATAGACTCGTTAGTCCAACCAAAATGTAACTCTGGAATTCCAGCCTAGTTCGACAAGGGTGAAAACTGGACTTCTATAGACAGTTAACGCCCTTGCCTCGGGAAGATGCTGTCCTGAGAGCTGAAGGTCTGTGGTTAGCCCTGACTGCGACATAACAAAAGATGTTAAAAGATGGTTGTTACCCTGCATGATGCTTGGCATTAGAGGATTAAACAAGGGCAGCGGGGCTCTGAGTCAGTTCAGCATCCATGTTAAAGCTGCGGCATGTTATCTCAGTGGGATATGGGGCTGGGACGAATCCAAATTTACTACCCAGGTACCCACCCCCCTATTACCCAACCCTACCCGGGTACCCACTGTTGGTCTCAGGAGATGTCTCAAAATGTCCGATTGGGAACATTTTTAGCATAGCCCCGGCAAAACGTATTTAGATACATGTTTTGAACAATCTGGTCATTCATACACTGAAGTTGAATCAAGTTATATCTTTATTCAACCATATGAAAAAATCAGAAGGAATGGATGCATAGTCAGAAAGAAATGCGAACATTAGCGGCTTGTCGTGTAACCATAGAGTTCAAGATAATTTTTGTCATTAAACAATATATCATGTGACTAACCACGGGTCCGGGTAGTCCTGTGGGTCCTCGGGTCCTACTCAGTACCCACCCGACCCGGGTACCCGAGTTACCCGTCCCAGCCCTAGAGGGATAGCATCATAAGTCTTGACGTGCATATGTAAACAAGGATTATATCCTACCTAATATTGTCCCGGGGGAGGTTTTACTCTAGAGTATAGGATAGGATTAAACACACTGGTATGGGTTTAAATTCACTAGGGAGAATCATCCTGACACTAGAGAATTTCATCCCTGAGATAAAAAAATAGGCTAGGGTAATAATCACTCTTACACATACACATCCATGTTAACACTGTGGCATGTTATCTCAGTGGGCTAGCATTATAAGTCTGGACGTGCATTCACATTGCTATACGATTAAAATCATCTTGAACATGGTGTAAACCCCATTTCATCTCATCTGTTCCTGTATCACTCTCCTTGTAACCAGGAGAAGCAGGGCACTGTGGAGGAGGCGTCGAGGAAAGTGGTCATCAGCCGAAGTCTTGACAACGCCATCCAGGACATCATGGACCTCGCTATCCACGACTTCATCCTCTCCTGGTACACCAAACTTGGACAGAACCAACAGAGATTTGTAAACTCCGTACAGTAAGTTAAATGTTTATTGCAGAACTCATTTCTTTAATTAGACAAGGGTGGTGGGTAGCCTAGTGGTTGAAGCATTCACTTGTCTCCAAAGACAAATTTAATTCCCCACATGGTTACAATGTGTGAAGCCCATTTCTTGTACCGTGGTATTGCTGGAATATTGCTGAGAGCAGGATAAAACCATGGTCACTCACTCACTTCATTTAGACAAATACATGAGATAGGAGAGAGTGTAGATGTGGGTGGGTGAGTGGGTAGGTGGGTGTTTGAGCGAGAGTGTTGTATAATGGATTCAGGAAATGTAGAACAAGGGTTTTAATTCACCCAGAGCACATGGCATACATGCAGGCAGACATCTTGGAACTCCCCCCTCCTTTACTCCCTAACTGAAGAGTGCATTTAATAACATAAGCTGTCCGGAGTTATCTCCCCTAGACCATACTGTGAACACATTAAGCCGTCCGGAGTTATCTCCCATAGACCACTACAATGAGTATATATAAAGACATAACAGAGAGTGAGTGTGTGAGTGGGTTGTTACTTCAGTTTTAGCAATATTCCTACCATATCAAGGAGTGAGATACTTGAAATAGACTTCACACATTGTACTCATGTAGGCAGATGAACCAGGGCTTTTGGTGTGAACCACCTCTGCTGTAGTTGTTTAATGTCAGTGACCTGACCTTCCTGGCAATCTGAAACACGGCAACAATCACACTTGAAAAACGAAGAATATGTTCCAATGATTCTGTCCCTGTTAGAGAACTATCATTTTGGTGCAATAATTATCATACTGCTATAACAAATCTGAAATCATAATCATGTTCTGAGACCTTCCATCAATAAGCCACCTGGTATGACATAATTAAATATTTGTATTTCTGCTTTGATTCCTTGCTGTTAACAGTATCAGTATAAACAATGATATTTGCATTGTCTTACAACTACCGTATTCGACGTAATAAGCACCCAGGGCACTCTCAAAATTAGAAATGAGGGGCTCTTATTAGAATATTATTTTTGTGGAAAAAACAGAGTTGAATAAAAATTTTGTGGTTAATTCTGACGGCCTGACTGTTTATATACGACAGATGGGTGCATAAAACACATGAGTGCGTATTATACACGAATAAATAAGTCTTGCGTAGATTGATCAATCGGAAGGGGTGCTAATTGGGATTGTTCACGTGCCAATATATTAGCAAATATTGCCGTGGGCGCTTATTAGAGCGGGGCGCTTTTTACGTCGAATACGGTAATTAGTTCAGGTCATTTATGTGTTTTCACAATCATAGAGGTATAACAGTAAACACGATGTTGAAACTTGCGATGTTGTTTCGTCAGATGCGACACGTGGCTGATGGTGGAGGAGCTTGGGTCCCGTCTCTCCCGGGTGGACTTCGTGAAGGTCATCACGCAGGAGGTCATTGACCTGCTCCACGACCACTACAGGGACATCCGATTTGCGTGCAGAAAGTAAGAGATCACTGTTATAATCATCGCTTGTCTCAAGTAGGGGTGAAATGATATATTGGTGCACCGTTGCATTATGAGTTTTCATGCAACAAAACATGGTACATTTTGTTCTGTATGGATACAAGACGATACACTTTCAAAAAAACAACTACTCGTTTAATGACACCCAGCATTTTTGTCAGTCAAATATAATGAAATGTGCTGTAATTAGGGTTTCAAGTTCACTACTAAAATAGCTGCTACGAATGTGTGTCTACAGCTAGCTTTACCTTTTGAACCTGCTATGAAATATTTCTAGTCAAGGAGTTTCCACGTGATTTGACGTAAATATGCGCATTGTGATACATATCGTATCGTATCTTGACCTATCATGATATGTATCACATAGTAACCTTGCTGTATCGTTTAACCCCTAGTCCAGGAAAATGTCTGTTCTTTAGTTAGTAAGTGAGTAGGGTTTTACTCCGCTTTTAGCAAATATTCTACCAATATCAGGACAGGGGACACCAGAGATTGTTCTCTAGTAAGTTCAATTGACATTAGTCAGTATGTGTTAACACTGAAAGGGCTTGTTGACTTTAAAGTCTCTGGTAGGGGCATCATTGATTGGAAATTTTAGTTTAATTGTTTACCAAAAACTTGGCATCTTTAAGCAATGGAAGTTACAATGGTTTACTATTCCAGAGATGTTGTTGAGAAGACGGAGAAAGCCCCGACATTTGTATTGCACCCATGGCTGCGGGATGAGGAGTCTGAGAGGAACTACCTACGGAAGTTGTGTGACGTCCTGCTGCTCTGTCTCCTGCCACCATGCTACAACCACTGCCACAGCATCAGACATCTACTGAGGGAGATAGTCACTGCTGCCGGTAATGTTTCCATGCTGATATATCTCTTTTACAGCCTGGGGGCGGTCGGGTAGCCTAGTGGTTAAAGCGTTTGGTCATCATGCCAAAGACCCAGGTTCGATTCCCGACATGGGTACAATGTGTGAAGCCCATTTCTGGTGTCCCCTGCCGTGATATTGCTGGAATATTGCTAAAAGCGGCGTCAAACCAAACTCACTCACCTTCTATTACAGCCTGGGGGCACGGGTGACCCAAGAGTTGCGTCCCTTGGGAATGCCAGAACCTTATAATTGCGGGTTCAAATCCTGGTTCGCCCCAGTTATGTTTCTAGGTCTGTCAGCACCATACCCAGGCTCGCAGGTTTAACAAAGTTGTACAAGACCTGCCTCACTTCGGGCATTCCTCCCACATCAGCTGACATGCCGTGATTTAACTAGAATACACTTGCAGAAAGATGCAAGGTTTGCTTGTTTTATAAAATTAACAACTATGTAACCCCATCTTGCTTGTGTGAACTTTTACCAAATCCTGTTGATACATTATCTTTTTACAAGTTAAGAAATGCTCAAAATATGTCAATACCATTCAATAGAACACAATTATTTAGTCACTAATTTTTACCGCCTGCTATAAAAATATGGAATGATTTGTCCAGTTCTCTTAGCTCTTTATATCTTTTATAACCAAAAAACAAACTAAATGTGTGCCTTCATATTTTTCCAGGGGTTTAAGAAAGTACAATATATAGCTTATAAAATTCATGCTCTCAGTTAAGTTGTGATTTATGTACAGACCGCCTCCGTGGTCTAGTGGTAGAGCGTCAGCCCGGAGAGCGGAAGGTCCGGGGTTCGATCCCTGGCAGCATCATACCAAAAGATGTTAACTTGTGAAAACTTAGGAAATAAAAATATGAATAAAATATGTTTAAAAGTAAATAACCGTTACAAGTGGCATTAAACCCAAATCACTCACTCAATCACTCAATCACTCAATTACTCAATCACTCAATCACTCAATCACTCAATCACTCACTCACTCACTCACTCACTCACTCACTCACACACACACACACACACACACACACACACACACACACACACACACACACAGACTGCTATCAGGTCTTGTTTCTGCCGCCATTCCACAGTCCCTGCTGTAGCGTCAGACATCTACTAAGAGAGGGAGTCACTGATTCAGGCAATGTTTTCATGACGATATATGCTGTAAAGTCTTGTATCTGTCTCCATGCTACACTCCAGCTCTGAAGCCAACGTTGGACTTGATCTGTGATCCCGACTACATCAACCTGAAGCTGCTGAGCTACCTGGAGTACCGCGAGAAGCTGTCCGAGGACACACGCCGCACCTACACCTACGCTGCTACGTACGAGGATTTTGTGAAGAAGATAGAGATGTGTGTGGACATTGAACACCTGAAGCAGATGAGGTGGGTTGAGATGGCCGTGCAAGGTTCAAACAAGATTTACTTTAACATTTCACCAGATTTGGCTTTACTCTTGGTGATTTGGAGTGTTGTGTTTGGAAAATACTAAATTCTGATGTTTGTAACCATTGAAAACTGCAACTAATTCTGTTTGAAGAAGATCTCCCAAATGCCTCTCCAGGAATTGTGAGAATTAGAGATGGGATGAGTCCAAATTTACTATCCAGATACCCACCCCCCTATACCCACCCCCCTATTACCAGACCCTACTGACGTACCCGCTGTAGCTCTCAAATGTTGGGTTCAAAATGTCCGATTGGGAATTCTTTTACCAGAGCCTAAACTATTTAGGTAGTAATATATATCTTTGGATCATATGTTTTCTGACATCATACGTTTTTTGACTGTCATGTTTATCGCGATTACTCTCGCTATAATGGGGTGTGTGGCATCACGCAGACATTGTTAATAGCCAGATGATGGCTTATTGTTAAGGGAAAGTTTTTTATAAGTGAAGGAGATTATGTAGAGTTGTTCATGTGATTAGAGAGAAAACCATGAATGTTTCTTAAACGTCCAAAAACCCATAACAAGGGGATACACATATAAAACAATCTGATCATGCACAGAAGTTGACTGAAGCTTATCTTTAATAAAGCATATGAAAGTCAGAAGGAATGTGTGCATAGTCAGAAAGAAATGCAAACATTAGTGACTTGTAGTGTAACCATGGAGTTCTAGTGTATTTTTGTCATTAAACAATACATCACGTGACTAACCCAGGTCTGGGTAGTCCTGTTGGTACCCTGGTCCTACTCAGTACCCACCCGACCCGAGTACCTGAGTACCCGAGTTACCCGTCCTAGCCCTAGTGGGAATGTTTCAGAAACATGAGGTGAGGTGAAACAGGGTTTAACGTGGCATCCAAGATTATTGCACTTATATAGCGACGTGCTTGTACGTGTGTGTGTTTGTGTGGCTGCTTGTACTAGTCCGGACTGATGCCAATTTATAGTGCTAGCTCACTGAGATACCATGCCGCAGTTTAACATGAATACCCCACTCGGACACAGTATACTGACTCCTAGCCGACCTGTCCTTGTTTTAGCCCCTTTATGCCGAGCGCCAGACAGGGTAACAACAAGTACCATCTTTTAACGTCTTTTGGTATGACGCGGCCAGGGATCGAACCCCGGACCTTCCACTCTCCGGGCGGACGCTCTACCGCTAGACCATGGAGGCGGTCCTCAGAAACATGAGATATTGCAGATTGGTGCTTCTGTTCCAGATACAACATCATCTCGGAGATCATGCATGCCACCACGATCAACAACTTGAAGAAGGCGCAGGGAATCAAGACAGGTGGGTTTCATAGGTAATAGTTGAGAAATAATGAAGGTAGGCGGCATAAAATTTGATGTGTGTATGCGAAACTGCCCCTCATGTGATCTAGGTATAGAGGGTGAATATCATTTATTCTTGAATGTGCTATTTTTAGAATTACATATTTACCAAGACATGTATCACTTTCATAAATATGCAATCATTTAAAAATATACCGTATTCGACATAATAAGCGCCCAGGGCGCTCTCAAAATTAGAAATAGGGGGCTCTTTTTAGAAAATTAGATATATCTTATTAGAGTTGAAAGATAAATTTTGTGGCTAATGCTGACAGCCTGAAATGTTTATATACGACATATATATTTTTCCAGAATTTAATTGCCCATAATTCAGGATGCATATAACACACGAGTGCATATTATACGCGAATAAATAAATCTTTTGTACATTGATCAATCGGAAGGGGTGCTCATTCTATTAAGAAATATTGCCGTGGGCACTTATTAGAGCGGGGCGCTTATTACGTCGAAAACGGTAATTGCCATAAATAATCTTGAACAAATATGATCATTATGCTTGTTTATCAAAGAAGATTTATTTGTTAAACTATGTTTAAAATTATGTCTATTATAACTACGCGTAATTGATGTTTGTATCTGGGCCTATGGCTTTTGTCCTCAATAAAGAATTGATTGATTGATAAGTAGACTAGACTGAGCATACACATAGTATACTGTGAAAGGTGGAGTTACATATTACCCGTCCATTTACCAGAATTCACTGAAGGGATACGGTGTAATTTTTTTTCTGCGCACAATTTTCAATTATTTCTCTCCAAAATACTGAATCCACTAGAGGGGGGTGCGCATTATACTTGGGTGCGCACTGTACTCAAGAAAATACGGTAACTGTCCCGAGCCAATTAACTTTGTTTCACATTTATTGCAAGAAGGACAGACAATCCATCATTTGGAGTTGGAGTTGTGATAAAATGTGGGTTTCCTGATCACAACAGGACATATCAACTCAGTCAGTCTATTGTTTGAATGACATCACATAAAACTCTCTGTGACGAGATTTGCAGATGTGTTGATATGGCACTGTGATACTATGAGTGATAAATACAGTGTAATGGTTGGCATAAACGAGCCGCGGTAGCATGAAGCAAAATTATGGACAGTGAGAATAACTGAAAATAATTGCATCAATATCCTTTCCCCTATGATAAATTTCATGGAAGTGGTAGTTGAAGACATACCGTATATGACCGCGTATAAGCCGAATTTTGAGGACCAGAAAAAAGATTCTGTAGAAAGGGGTCGGCTTATCCACGGGATACACTTTCATGATAGTATTTTTCAGATCGTGATCTGTCAGAAACATCGCCTGAATGACGGTCCGATAGATCACAACTTCCCGAAAGTTTGGAAGTTGCCACTACTAGAGCCATTATTGTTATAAATTATCAATAAAGTTATTATTATACACCAATGTTGTCATTATTAAAAAAATGTTATGCATGTTTCTACTTCCGATAATAAGTTTTCAATATTGAATGTTCAAAGTTGATCGTTCTTCGTAAACTCCGCGATCTTTACATGTAGATCTAACAATATATGTAATTCCCAGCTATAATATATAATCCCCAGATGAAATCGCCAATAGCTATTACGTACGTTTTGCAAAGTTCATAAATTGATAGTTAACAAGTGTCTACCTTTATTGAAAGAGACAAATAAACAACTGTATCGGCGAGTTATTCCGTTCGCCATTTGCAAAAACATGTGATCAGCTGTTTCCTGTGACGTCACAAACGGTGACCACTGTGATTGCTTCCTGTTGTTTAAAAAGCAACACGATACACAAGGAAATGAGCATTGATAATAACGGGCCGATTGGTATTGTCATGTTGTTTACACAAACATTTTCAAGTTGTGGGTGCTTAGCGATCGTGTTGGGAGTAGGGGCTTAATTAATTAATTGTTGAAAGATTAGTTTAATAAACTGGAGAAGCCTGTGAGTAAGTGATGGTCATTCAATGTGTTCATAGTATGATAGTTTATTTAATTCAATTGGATTAACATACAATAGTGGTGTAAAGGGGGTTATAAAAGTTGGTAATTACTGACATTCTCATCATGAGTTTGAAACGAAAACGCCATGCTTACGATTCTGAATTCAAACTGCGAGTCTTCGCTCTAGCCGATATATTTTCTCACGGGTTCATAATTCTATATACACCGATTCAGAAAATGGCGCTTCGTTGTTGATGGCAACATATAACGATCATTATGAGATTAAAAAAACCCACGAGAAACAGCTTCCCACATTATGAAAGTGGATGACTGGTTTGTTAAATCTTTATTAGAAATAATAATGACTTTTTCAATATAATTACAACGTTTTTCATCTTATATTTTTGAATATCTGTGAGTACCGGCACATGTCTTGCAGTCCGACTTCGCAGTGTTTTTTGCCTTTCAATTCCTGGTTCGGCTTATCTGCGGGTCATGTCATTTTCTTTCGTATTTCAATGGTCAAGTTAACACCTCGGCTTATCTACGGGGTCGGCTTATCCGCGGTCATATACGGTACATCTTCCTGAGGCAAGGGAGTTAACTGACTACACAAGTCCAGTTTCCACCCTGGAATTTCGGAGTTATGTCTTGTCTGGCCTAACGAGTCTATGCATAGTCCAATCAAAATCGCGTAAAAAAAATCAACATTTTGGTAACTGCTGTGCAGATTTAGGTCGATTGCAGGATTTGCAAAGCATTTGTACCGTCAACTGGGCATCGGGGATATTTTCCAAATCTTTTCATGTTTTTTTAATCAAGGTGCTCAAGTAATTTGATGCATTTCATGAGGGAAGACCCGTTTTATAACTATACAGATCTTTATTATTTATCAGACCAGTTTGACTAGGGGTACCATTTTGTTTGAAGCAAATGCTATTATGAGATAGGAGGAATCGGACTGTCAATAGGTAGGGACATAGAAGGGTCATAACTCGTATAGCAACTGGCTACAATCAAGCTACGGAATTCCAGCCTAGTTCGACTAGTGTGGACGTGGGACATTTAAAGTCAGTTAACTCCCTTGCATCAGGAAGATGAAGATATATGGAGATAGGAAGATAAATATAGTTAAATCCATAATAAAAATGACTTCTCATTGGTGTAAAAATACCCAATTGACTGGATCCAAGGGAGTAAAAATATCAGACTCAGACACTCTGAGCCAACCCGTAATTATTTTATCCCCTTATTCCATTGACAAATACCATCTTTTAACGCCATTTTGTATGACGCGGCCGGGGCATGAATCCCCGACCTTCCGCTCTCTCTGGGCGGGGGCTCTACCACTAGACCACGGAGGCAGCCTTAAGATATAGGTAGACTTGTATAGGGTACAAATGTTATGGAAGCTCATGCACTTGTTTGTGTGTTGTGATGTTACTAGAGGTTTTGTTGTAGTTACTGTGCATGCATTGTTACTTGTTTTAGCAGCCAGGGTGCATGGTAAGTGAGGTAGTAACGCTTTCAAATAAATGTATCTAACATTGCAGTAGACAGTAGTGTACCATAGTGGAGTGTCTCCTTTTTATATCTGTCTAACCTCTATACCAGCTCCGCTTGGAAGAAATAGTCAAGTTTTTTGTCATGTTTATTGTCTCCCCTTCTGACATGTTTAACTAACGGCGACCATTTGGTCAAAAAATACAAAGTTGAAAAGAAGGTCAAAAGTAGGCAGTGTTAATAGTCAAATGTTACGATAAGACGTCCTATGAAAGAACAATGTGTACTAAAGGACACTTAACTGCTGTTGTCCTTTTCTGCACACTGATGTTCTTAGAACACATTGTTATTTTCATAGGATGTCTTTTCGTAACATTTGACTATTATATTGCATACTTTTGACCTTTATTTCAACTTTGTATTTTTTAACCAGCATCTGTTTGTTTTAGGATTTTGACCTTTATTAGTAACATTTGATATTATATTTGTAACATTTGACTATCATTGCATAGTTTTGTCTTTTATTTTTTGACTGAATAGCCTACCATATTTAACATGGTTATTTTCAAGAAGCTTATTCTAATTTTGATACATTGAGATAGGTACAAAATGTCCGATAAGGGATAGTTTGACCATTGCCCTGGAAAAATGCATTTAGATGTACACAAATAAAACGATCTGATCGTGCATTCACTGAAGTTGACTGAAGTTTTATCTTTATTCAAACATATAAAATCAGAAGGAATGTGTGTATAGTCAGAAAGAAATGTGAACTTGTAGTGACTTGTAGTGTAACAATGGAGTTCTAGATATCTTATATTATTAAACAATATATCATGTGACTAACCATGGGTCTTGGTAGTCCTGTTGGTGACCAGGTCCTACTGACCCGTGAAGATCCGGGGTAGAATAGATTTTCAGCAACCCGTGCTTGCAGTAAAAGGCGACTATGCTTGATGTAAGAGGCGAATAACGGGATCGGGTGGTCAGGCTCGCTGACATGGTTGATGGATGTCATTGTATCACAATTGCGTGGATTGAGGCTCATGATATCAATCACTGGATTGTCAGGTACAGACTCGATTATTTAAAGACCGCTGTCATATAGCTTGAATGTTACTGAATGCGGCGTTAAACAACAAACCAAACCAAACCAAACCAGGTCCTACTCAGTACCCAACCGACCCGCATACCCGAGTTATCCATCCCAGCCCTACTGACAGTCCATATATTCTTGTGAATATTACAGATTTTTTACAGAATACAGGAGCACAGAAGGGGTATATAATTGCCTCGTAACTATTTTTGATTATGTTCTATAGATGTTTGAATTAAATTTGTTCAAAACCTACCCCTGGATCTCTGACAACAAATGTAAATCGTTGAGTATTGTTTTAAGAGCGATGCATTTTGTCACTTTTCCAAGCAGCCTGGGTGCATATTGCAGTGAATACATTATCAAATTATTACCAATTTCATTAAAATCAGATCTGAAGACACCCCGTTAGGGGTCACGTCAGAATGACCTTTCATCCGGCCAATCTGAGCGTTGCTTACCAGATCATGAAAGTGACAGTCGGAATGTGATTCCTAATCATGCAGCCTGGAAAACTTTAACATGGGGTATTCTGAACAATAGTTGCGGGCTTTACGACTAAATCCATACAAGCTAGACCATCTATTAGCCATTCCAGAATGTTCTTTTGTTCAGGTTTCAATTTTTTAATCAAGAATTTGTCAAAATATGTTTCGAAGCGTAGTCGCCAATAAGACATTAGTGCTGTAAAGCACGAGAATGCTGCTTACTGATTGGCTAATGTCGACTTCCTGTCAGTCATTCCATTGGTCGGAAAGTTCGCGAAAGGTCGGTCCCTAATGGGATGTCCTCAGATTTTATGTTTAGCGGTAGCGAGAACTAAGATCTGATTTTAATGAGATTGAATTATGGCCGATATGAAGCTGCGAAGTCAAGAATGATGGACTACGAGTCCAATCACCAGACACATATTGACACTTGTTAGAGCTGTATCTGATAAGGCCAAACAATAAAATACTCGTGTCACAAGTAATCCACCAAACAGAATGGTTGTTGTTGAATGCATATGAGTGTATCACGAGATATTTTGAGGTCTGTTTTCGAGTTCATGTAGCGAACAAGGATGACCCTCGAACATCAAGTGTACATGAGATATTCTATTCAACGATGAACCTGTAACAAGGACCTGTCAATACAGTTGACATCTAAAGGAATTAGATCCAAATTAAGGGTCTTAAGTGAACAGGAACATTGTTTGGATTGTCAGAGACACAAGTATTTTGTTTTTGACCTGACACTATTTCTGTATTATTGTACTGTATGTTGTTTCTATCTCTGTAATAATAACGTTCACAGAATGGGTTACATCCTCAACTTATGACTGTAGTCATCGTATGGTTGTTTCTCCTACTGTGGGTATTTATGTGTTCCGCTGTGACGAAGATTCTACTTACATGTAGAGCATTACTCATCCATGTATAGCATTGTACATCTTCCATTTACTCTCATAACAAAATGAGATAAACCAATGCACTTTTCAGTTGTAACATACTGTGGGTATTTATGTGTTCCACTGTGACTAAGATTTTGCTTACACGTAGAGCATTACTCATCCATGTATAGCATTGTACATCTTCCATTTACTCTCATAACATAATGAGATAAACCAATGCACTTTTCAGTTGTAACAGGAAAATGTCCTTTTATCATGTTTATGAAACAAATTATCAATGTCACTGTGCAGAGGTGGAGGAATTGATTCATGCACATTGGAGTGAGTGAGTTGGGTTTCACCGCTTTTAGCAATATTCCGACAATGTCATGGCGGAGGACACCAGCAATGGGCTTCACACATTTTACCCATGTGAGGAATCGAACCCATGCCTTTTGGTGTAACGAGTGAACACTTTAACCACAAGGCTACCCCACCTCCCTAACATCCTGATGACATGATGGTGGAAATAAATAAACATCATGTTAATATAAAACAATATATTAATTTTCTTTTTTCTTTTCACCCTCCAACTTCAGGGTCTACCTACCTGTGATCAAGACCCGTGAAGATCTTGGGTAGAATAGGTCTTCAGCAACCCACGCTTGCCGTAAAAGGCGACTATGCTTATCGTAAGAGGGGACAAACAGGATCGGGTGGTTAGGCTCGGTGACTTGGTTGATGCATGTCATCGTATCCCAATTGCATGGATTGATGCTCATGATGTCAATCACTGGATTGTCTGGTCCAGACTCAGTTATTTACAGACCGACATCATATAGCTTCAATATTGCGGAGTGCGGCGTTAAACAACAAACCAACAAAACCTGTGATCAAATAGGTACAGGTACAAATGACAATAGAGAGTAGGCCTGGGGCGGTCCAAATTTATACTACCTGGGTACCCACCCCCCTATTACCCGACCCTACCTGGGTACCCACTGTAGGTCTCAAGAGATAGGTAAAACGTGTCCCGTTTGAGAAAGTTTGACGGTACTCCTGTCAAAATAAATATAGATACAGGTATAATCCGATCTTGTCATACATACACTGACGTTGACTGATGTTTTATCATTATGCAAACATATAAAGTCAGAAGGAATGTGTGCAAAGTCAAAGAACATTTATCACTTATAGTGTAACCATAGAGTTCTAGATATTTTTTGCCATTTAACAATATAATCACATGACTAAACACGGATCCGGGTAGTCCTGTGGGTACCCGGGTCCTACTCAGTACCCACCCGACCCGGGTACCCGAGTTACCCGTCCCAGCCCTAATAGAGAGGTGATGTCAATCATCTAATTTCTTCATTAGGAAATCATTCATGTTTCACCGTAGGACATAGTACATGTGTGACATGATTCAGAGTAGTTTTAGTGAAGAGAATTGTTAAAGTTCTTCCAAGAATTATTCTACCAATAGATACCAATCTGGAAACATTCTGGAAGGAAGGATTGGAGTCCTGTGTTGTAGTATTTCATTGTGATCCTAATCAAGGAAATGAAAGGAAATGATTTGTGATAAGTCTCATTTCCACTTTTCTACCTCATAGAAAAAGAGAGTTCCCCTAAAAGCACAACAAAAGGAGAGCTCCTCAAGGCCCGAAACCTGAAGCGATATATCAATCAGGTACGTCATCCTTGTGTGCTGTCATCCTTGTGTGCTGTCATCTTCTGCTTGTGAATGAGTATAGTTTTATGGTTCTTCACGATTCATTGCGTAGCAGTCTTATATTATTCTATAAGTGCTGTGTGACATCACTTGTGGAGCAATGTGCAGAGAGGGTGCAGTCTATGTTAACATATGGATGTTATGATTGCTTTGCTAAAATCGCTTTGTGGAACGGAGCCCAGTGCAGAGTATGTCCACAGTGCTCCATGGTTGTCATTTGAGCTGATTTATAAGCATCAAGTGATTTTGACATGTGACCTGAATGATTTGCTTTGTACTTTGAAAATGTGGATCATTGCTCATGTCATCAAAACAGCATTTGTCACTCACTCGGGATGAACAGAGTGAGGTTGAAATGACAGTGACTGAAAGTAACATTTCGTACGTGACCTTTCACACTTCCTTTGCTTATAGTGAGGTACGCCAGTCTACCAGTGACCATCTTTTTCAGGATAAATGTCTAAATAATAGTGTCAGAAAATGTCATATACGAGGGGCTTTCAATAAGTTTTGCAACTTCAATATAAGACCAAGTCGCAGAATATCTTTTGCACTTTCATTTTTCAATATTGTCTCCATTCACCTCAATACACTTATTCCATTTGTCCTTCAAGCTTTTTATACCACTTTTATAGAAACCCGCAGATTGGCCGTCTAACCAAGCCTCTGTGGCAGCCTTTAAGTCCTCGTCATCCACGAAGCGCCTTCCACGTAGGCCTAATTTCATTTGCTGGAACAGGAAATAGTCACTGGGGGCTAAGTCGGGGCTGTACAGTTAAATCACCCACCCTACAGCCCAGACTTGGTCTAATATTGAAGTTGCAAAACTTATTAAATGCCCCTCATTAATAGACTCTTGCAAGGACATTTATGGTCTGGATCAATTTAAGGATAAGGATTTTACATGTTATCATTAACAACTGTGCTTGAATTAAATGACTGATAAAACCTTATACATCACTGTGCATGTGTCTCAGCTGACGGTGGCCAAGTCCCGATGTGAGAAGCGCATCCAGGCCCTCGGGGGTCCGGACTACAAGTACTACAGTGGGGGCAATGGAGGGGAGAGTCGGGCTACGTCCCCCCTCCCCGGTCAGAAGGTCAGTGCGCAACTGTAGTTCTTGTGCTTGATGCATCTCATTGGTCATCATAAAGAAGATTTATTTTCTTCAAATTGAAGGAACTAGTGTTTACAATTTGTTTTGTTCCATAACCACTTTCAAGAGGGGGTGTTATTTGTGACTAGTCTGTACTAGCTCATGTGCCAGATGGTTTTTGGCCATTTAAAAGACATATCAAATAAAACAGAATATGTTTCATATGTTTTCGCGAGAAACATTTCCTATTTTATCAGTCTGAATGTTTAAGCATATAAGATGGAGTTCTTTACTCCTGCCGAAACCCTTTCAATTATCTCAAAGTTAGGTCAAGGTTGTCACTTTCATTTTAGATTAATGGCATGTAAGTATATACCATGGTGTGTAACTAGCGGACGGCATTGGAAAGTGGATAATAAGTTTAAATCCTCAGACAGCTAGTTTGGTCAATACATAAATATGGAGACCAGTTTTAGAAACATGCACTAAGCTTGCTCACTAAGACATCTCCTCCAGATTGGGTTGTGTGACCCAGAGTGTATTTGTCTTCACTAGGTGTTGTCATTCAGCGTGATCATGGATCTGCCCCAAGCCCGGGACTACTTCATGAAGTACCTCAAGAAGGAGAACCAGGAGTCCATGCTGGGGTAGGTGTTTGTCTGGAAGCTGTCAACACTAGGGTGGGTGTTTGTCTGGAAGCTGTCAACACTAGGTGGGTGTTTGTCTGGAAGCTGTCAGTACCAGGGTGTGTGTTTGTCTGGAAGCTGTCAACACTAGGGTGGGTGTTTGTCTGGAAGCTGTCAACACTAGGGTGGGTGTTTGTCTGGAAGCTGTCAATAGTAGGGTGTGTGTTTGTCTGGAAGCTGTCAGTACCAGGGTGTGTGTTTGTCTGGAAGCTGTCAACACTAGGGTGGGTGTTTGTCTGGAAGCTGTCAATAGTAGGGTGTGTGTTTGTCTGGAAGCTGTCAACACTAGGGTGGGTGTTTGTCTGGAAGCTGTCAACACTAGGGTGGGTGTTTGTCTGGAAGCTGTCAACACTGAGGTGTGTGTTTGTCTGGAAGCTGTCAACACTAGGGTGGGTGTTTGTCTGGAAGCTGTCAACACTAGGTGGGTGTTTGTCTGGAAGCTGTCAACACTGAGGTGTGTGTTTGTCTGGAAGCTGTCAGCACTGGGGTGGGTGTTTGTCTGGAAGCTGTCAACAGTAGGTGGGTGTTTGTCTGGAAGCTGTCAGTACCGGGGTGGGTGTTTGTCTGGAAGCTGTCAATAGTAGGGTGTGTGTTTGTCTGGAAGCTGTCAACACTGGTGTGTGGGTTTGTCTGGAAGCTGTCAATAGTAGGGTGTGTGTTTGTCTGGAAGCTGTCAATAGTAGGGTGGGTGTTTGTCTGGAAGCTGTCAATAGTAGGGTGGGTGTTTATCTGGAAGCTGTCAATAGTAGGGTGTGTGTTTGTCTGGAAGCTGTCAATAGTAGGGTGTGTGTTTGTCTGAAAGCTGTCAACACTGAGGTGTGTGTTTGTCTGGAAGCTGTCAATAGGAGGGTGTGTGTTTGTCTGGAAGCTGTCAATAGTAGGGTGGGTGTTTGTCTGGAAGCTGTCAACACTAAGGTGTGTGTTTGTCTGGAAGCTGTCAACACTGAGGTGTATGTTTGTCTGGAAGCTGTCAATAGTAGGGTGGGTGTTTGTCTGGAAGCTGTCAATAGTAGGGTGTGTGTTTGTCTGGAAGCTGTCAGTACCGGGGTGGGTGTTTGTCTGGAAGCTGTCAACACTGAGGTGGGTGTTTGTCTGGAAGCTGTCAATAGTAGGGTGGGTGTTTGTCTGGAAGCTGTCAACACTGGGCTGGGTGTTTGTCTGGAAGCTGTCAACACTGAGGTGTATGTTTGTCTGGAAGCTGTCAATAGTAGGGTGGGTGTTTGTCTGGAAGCTGTCAATAGTAGGGTGTGTGTTTGTCTGGAAGCTGTCAACACAAGGGTGTGTGTTTGTCTGGAAGCTGTCAATAGTAGGGTGTGTGTTTGTCTGGAAGCTGTCAATAGTAGGGTGGGTGTTTGTCTGGAAGCTGTCAACACTGGGCTGGGTGTTTGTCTGGAAGCTGTCAACACTGAGGTGTGTGTTTGTCTGGAAGCTGTCAATAGTAGGGTGGGTGTTTGTCTGGAAGCTGTCAGTACCGGGGTGGGTGTTTGTCTGGAAGCTGTCAACACTGAGGTGGGTGTTTGTCTGGAAGCTGTCAACACTGAGGTGTGTGTTTGTCTGGAAGCTGTCAATAGTAGGGTGGGTGTTTGTCTGGAAGCTGTCAGTACCGGGGTGGGTGTTTGTCTGGAAGCTGTCAACACTGAGGTGGGTGTTTGTCTGGAAGCTGTCAGTACCGGGGTGTGTGTTTGTCTGGAAGCTGTCAATAGTAGGGTGTGTGTTTGTCTGGAAGCTGTCAATAGTAGGGTGGGTGTTTGTCTGGAAGCTGTCAATAGTAGGGTGGGTGTTTGTCTGGAAGCTGTCAACACTGGGGTGGGTGTTTGTCTGGAAGCTGTCAACACTGAGGTGTGTGTTTGTCTGGAAGCTGTCAATAGTAGGGTGGGTGTTTGTCTGGAAGCTGTCAGTACCAGGGTGGGTGTTTGTCTGGAAGCTGTCAACACTGAGGTGTGTGTTTGTCTGGAAGCTGTCAATAGTAGGGTGGGTGTTTGTCTGGAAGCTGTCAATAGTAGGGTGTGTGTTTGTCTGGAAGCTGTCAGTACCGGGGTGGGTGTTTGTCTGGAAGCTGTCAACACTGAGGTGTGTGTTTGTCTGGAAGCTGTCAACACTGGGGTGTGTGTTTGCCTCGAAGCTGTCAACACTGGGGTGGGTGTTTGCCTGGAAGCTGTCAACACTGGGCTGGGTGTTTGTCTGGAAACTGTCATCACCAGGGTGGGTGTTTGTCTGGAAACTGTCAACAGTAGGTGGGTGTTTGTCTGGAAGCTGTCAACAGTAGGTGGTGTGTTTGTCTGGAAGCTTTCTGAGCGATTGGGTATTTGTCTGGAAGCTGTCAACACCAGGGTGGGTGTTTGTCTGGAAGCTGTCAACACCTGGGTGGGTGTTTGTCTGGAAGCTGTCAATAGTAGGGTGTGTGTTTGTCTGGAAGCTGTCAATAGTAGGGTGGGTGTTTGTCTGGAAGCTGTCAATAGTAGGGTGGGTGTTGGTCTGGAATCTGTCAACACTGGGGTGGGTGTTTGTCTGGAAGCTGTCAACACTTGGGTGGACGTTTGTCTGGAAGCTGTCAACACTGGTGTGGATGTTGGTCTGGAAGCTGTCAACACTGGGGTGGGTGTTTGTCTGGAAGCTGTCAACACTGGGGTGTGTGTTTGTCTTGAAGCTGTCAACACTGGGGTGTTTGTCTGGAAGCTGTCAAATACTGGGGTGTTTGTCTGGAAGCTGTCAACACTGGGGTGGATGTTTGTCAGGAAGCTGTCAACACTGGGGTGGATGTTTGTCTGGAAGCTGTCAACACTGGGGTGGATGTTTGTCTGGAAGCTGTCAACACTGGGGTTGATGTTTGTCTGGAAGCTGTCAACACTGGGGTTGATGTTTGTCTGGAAGCTGTCAAACACTTGGATGTTTGTCTGGAAGCTGTCAACACCAGGGTGTGTGTTTGTCTGGAAGCTGTCAACACCAGGGTGTGTGTTTGTCTGGAAGCTGTCAACACCAGGGTGTGTGTTTGTCTGGAAGCTGTCAACACTGGGGTGGATGTTTGTCTGGAAGCTGTCAACACTGGGGTGGATGTTTGTCTGGAATCTGTCAACACTGGGGTGGATGTTTGTCTGGAATCTGTCAACACTGGGGTGGATGTTTGTCTGGAAGCTGTCAACACTGGGGTGTGTGTCTGGAAGCTGTCAACACTGGGGTGTGTGTCTGGAAGCTGTCAACACTGGGGTGTGTGTCTAGAAGCTGTCAACACTGGGGTGTGTGTCTGGAAGCTGTCAACACTGGGGTGTGTGTCTGGAAGCTGTCAACACTGGGGTGTGTGTCTGGAAGCTGTCAACACTGGGGTGTGTCTAGAAGCTGTCAACACTGGGGTGGATGTTTGTCTGGATGGTTGCAGCTCAATTTCAAAATCATGATCAGACAATTTTTAAGACTCACAGTTAAGTTTTTAAATAGCTAAGTTTGTGTTATAATGATGCTGTGTTAATACCACCATCATCACAAGTATGCCATAATGTTTCAGGTTTTGGAATGCAGTAGAAAAATTGCGAGTAGCAAGCAAGGTAAGAATTATACCCATATGTAATTATCAATTTTACAGATGTAGGTAAATAGTTTTATGATCCCAGTGACAGGAAGAATTATTGAAACTCATGGTGAAACAGGGAAGTTAACAATGTTTCAGTGTTTTGAATACCGGTAGTGTATTTAGTTCCACTCCAGATTCTAGGAAGGCTAAGTGAGTATTGTTTGGGTCACTTTTTGGGCCACTTACAATTATGGGGGGACACCTAAAATGCACTTCACACATACTCAAACCCAGACCTTCTGGATGACAAGCAAACACTGTAACTGTTAGGCTATCCTACATCCTCAAGGAAGATTAGCAGAAACATTCAAGTCATTGATAAAGATACTTTTCTCTGATCCACAACGGATGGTAGTAACTTTGCTAGACTGCTGCTTGAACCCCCCTCATCCAATAACACTGTCATGCTACTCAACATTACCAATATCTTAAGCACTAAAATTGGCAAGGGGCAGAGATGGCCCAGTTGTCTATGGTTACACACAACACTATAATACCGGCGTTAGTCCAACCTAGTACAAGCAGCCACACACACTTGTCGCAATGAATGCTATAATTGTGACCATGATGTAACACCCCATTTCTGCGCACTGCTTCAGTACAATGGAGTAATTGACGGTCATGATGTTGCAGGACAAGCGCCACCATGTGGCCAGTGAGATCTACCAGCAGTACGTGTCCAGCAACTCCACGGCGGTCAAGCTGGACAAGGCTACCATCAAGGGCATGGAGATATTTCTGATTGGTGACAAGGTATTGTATTGCATTGTTTGTTGTTTAACACCGCACTCAGCAATATTCCAGCTATATGACGGAGGTCTGTAAATAATGGAGTCTGGACCAGACAATCCAGTGATTGATATCAATCAATCAATCTTTATTCATGGTACTTATGAGGCCAAAGGCCGATAGTACATAGTACATTGATATCATGAGCAACGATCCTCGCAATTTGGGAAACAATGACATGCATCAACCAAGTCAGCAAGCCTGACCACCCGATCCCGTTAGTCACCTCTTACAACAAGCATAGTCGCTTTTTACGGCAAGCATGGGTTGCTGAAGACCTATTCTACCCCGAATCTTCACAGGTCGATGACAAGGTATGGAAGTCACTGTTCATGACCTGCAGTTCTGGGCCCTGTCCCATAAAGCGATCACAGCACTGAGGTGATGTTGACTCCGATACTTTACCAGAGGCCTACGATCATCATAGTGCTAAGATTGCTTTGTGGAACAGGGCCCAGAACTGGTTATTTGTTTGGGGAGCTGAAATCTTTTTTCAGAATCTGTTATTCTGTCATTAATGAGTAAAATAATTTATTGAGACCGACCCATCCATTACATAGCTTCTTTGGAAAGGACATCCCCATATTCATCTTATCATTTTTTTGCACAGAATTTCTCTTGCTCATGAGTATAATCTGATTGGATGTCCATTTTTAGCTTACATATTTCAAATTGGACTCAAAACAAAGCTAAGGTGCAAAAGTGTTCTGGGGTATTTATCTTAATAGAACCGTCGTCATATAGCTTGAATATTGCTGAGTGCGGCGTTAAACAACAAACCAACAAACCAATATCATAATAGAGTGGAAATATAATACAATTGATGATCAGAAATGTACTTTTGGCTTGTTCATATTAAACTGTGGTAATCTGATATATTGTTCACATCAACATTAAACCCAACTCACTCACTCACTCACTCACGTCTGCCACTCTTGGCACCACTATGCAGGGTCCGGAGTCGTTCTATGATGCTCAGAAGCAGCTGTACGGCATCATGGAGGAGAAGTACTACCCCTCCTTCATCGTGAGCGACATCTACCACCAGTGCATCTCCTCCCTGGAGGAGGAGGACAACCTCGACCCCCTCGCCATGTCCTCTAAAGGTAACCCTTGTCTTGTTATGTACTGTTGTTTTTTGTTGTTTAACAACACACTCAGCACTATTCCAGCTATATGATGGCGGTCTGTAAATAATGAAGTCTGGACCAGACAATCTAGTGATTGATCATGAGCATAGATTTTTGCAATTGAGATATAATGGCATGCATCAACCAATTCAGCAAGTGTGACCGATCCTGTTTGTCGCCTCTTCCGACAAGCATTGTTGACTTTTACGGCAAGTATGGTTTACTGAAAACCTATTCTAACCCAGATCTTCACGGGTCTTCAGGGCTATAACTAATCATTCATTCACAATTAAATACATGTGATTTGAAATTGGTATTGGTGTCACAATGAACCTGACTCTCTGTTCTTCTTTGTGTTAGATGAGTTGTTTCTGGAGTCGAAGGATGACATTGACCCGAGTGACAGCCCCGCCATGTTTGCTGATGAGTCCTACCATGCTCAACAGAAGATGCAGCAGCTGGATGAGAAACTGGCCAATAAGACACAGGCCCTTCAGGCCATCAAGAGCTCCCAGAAGCCCGATGAGAAAGTAAGTACTGATCAATAAAACACAGGCCCTTCAGGCTGTCAAGAGCTCCCAGAAGCCTGATGAGAAAGTAAGTACTGATCAATAAAACACAGGCCCTTCAGGCTATCAAGAGCTCCCAGAAGCCCGATGAGAAAGTAAGTACTGATCAATAAAACACAGGCCCTTCAGGCCATCAAGAGCTCCCAGAAGCCCGATGAGAAAGTAAGTACTGATCAATAAAACAAGGCTCTTAGGGCACCAAAATCTCTCAGAAACATTATATGTACAGTAAGTATGGCCTATAAAATCATCTCCTGATGAGTCAAACCTTGACAATGACAATGACACACGCTGCAAGGTGCAGCTTCATGTATGGTCCATTCCTTCATTGTATGACTGTCTGCACTGCTACAATTCAACATTGACAATCTACAGCCATAGGAGTGGCACGGGTGGCCCAGTCATCTAAGGCGCTGCAATTCGCTGTGCAGAGTTGTGTCCCTTGGGCAAGCCAGAAACCTATGATCATGGGTTCGAATCCCGGTTCGCCCTGATTATGTTTCTAGGTTTGTCAGCACCATACCCGTGCTCATGGGTTTCACCGAAGTGGTAAACGTCCGAGACCTGCATCACTTTGGTCTTTCCTCCCACATTAAGCTGACACGCCGTGATATGACTGGAATACTGTTAAAAGCGGCGTTAAACCCAACTCACACACACACATACAGCCATAGGATGTAACTGGTTAAATAATCCTAAGTTATTGCTGTCCAGTTATACATACTGTCTGATGGCAACATGATGATGATGCGTGTGTTCCAGACGAAGAAGGTGGAGGATGACATGGATCAGGAGATAGAGAAGATCCAGGAGGAGAAGCGCAAGTTGGATGCTCACATCACCCGCACCCAGCTGTGGATCGACCACCAGGGCACGTGGATGGCCAAGGTCCACAATGCTGAGGTAGGCTTCCCATGTCTTGCTTTCTGCATACATTTGTGCTTTTGTACGTAAAAGTGAGAATCTTTGGCCCATGAGGTAGATGTTAATGTCAATCTCATCAAAATCAGATCTTAGTGCTCGCTACCACTAAACAAAGATCTAAGGACACCCCATCACAGGTCACATCAGAAGGACCTTTCATCTGACCAATCAAAGCGTCGCTTACCAGATTGGGAAAGGGAAGTCAGAATGTATTTTCTAATCATGCAGTCTCAAAAAGGTTAACATGGGGTATTTGGAATGACAGTTAAAGGCTGTAGGACCATTTCCTTCAAAATCATCATCTATCTCTCGCGTCAGTTGCACAAACATTTCAAATGGAAGAGACTTTTTATCAGCCATCCATTAATTTTCAAATTTTGACTTAAGAACTTTTTCGATGTATTGTCAAAGTGTATCCAGAAAAGGAAGTTACAAGTTTGAAACTATGGCCGTAAAGCTCAAGAAAGCTGCTTTCTGTTAGGCTAATATCAACTTTTTTGTTAGTGATTTCATTGGTCAGTCTTCATTGGTCACTGGTCAGATGTTCTGGCGTGTCCTGTCATTCTGACATGTCCTGTCCTAAAACAGTTGTGAAGTGGTAACAGGCGCTAACATTTTGTGGTGTTAACAACAAACAAATTTATTTACACCCTAGCAGTAATATTGTGAAGCTACATCCACTTTCACTCATATTTCAATCGACCCTTATCGTCTCCCAGGTATCTCAGTCGGGTACAGATCGACTAGCTCCCTCGTTCATCCTCGTCATATTTTTACGAGGGTCACAGCCGGGGTCACAGGATCTACAGGACAGCTCACAAGGCTGGGTGGTGTCTCGGACCCTGGATGACTTTTACGCCTTGCACGAGAAACTGGTTCAGGTAGGAAGGCTTTACCTTACAGAAGTATGTATGCCATGATGTGCTGAGGTTGGCTATGCTTAAGGGTTTCATATGGATGTTATTATTTTGAAGACTGCCTCCATGGCTAAGTGGTAGAGCATCTGGCCAGAGAGTGGAAGGTCAGGGGTTCGATCTCTGGCCATGTCATACCAAAAGACATTTAAAGTTGTTACCTAGACTAACATCTAGTCTCTGAAATGAACATATTGTACAGGAAAAAAAATAGTTGTTAAATTATCTTAATAAAATTTAATAAAAGGAGCCCAGAGACTCTCTTCATTTTCACTGCAGAAATCTAGACTTGCCAAATATTATAGACTTGCATGGGCTGTATTTGATATATTTGTATCAGGGTCTGTAAGACAGACTAGTTGTCTGGTGCTCTGCATTAAGGAGCTAAAACGAGGACTGATTGGCTTGGAGTCAGAATACTGTGTCTGTGTGGGGTATTCCTGTTACATTGTGGAATGGTATCTGAGTGGACTAGCACTGTAGAATCTGCAGTAGTCCAGACTAGTACAAGCAGCCACACACACGCACTCACACGTTTATGCGCATTGCTATATTAGTGCAGTGATCTTGAACGCGACGTTAACCCTATTTCACCTCACCTGTTATAATGAAAATATTATCTATAATACAGGAAGTCATGTAAGCTGTTCTTGTCATCTTCGTCCCCAGATTGGGCCATGGCTGAAGAAGAAGGAACTGCCCAGTGTAGGGATGGCTTTTTTCAAATCCATCGATGCAGCATTTCTGGAGAAGGCCAAAAAAAGTCTCAATGAGTATCTCATTGTGAGTACAAACAATTGTTATCAATTCTGCTCATCTCAAAATAATGCCATCAGACTGTCTATTCATGGTAATTATGTAACGTTGATCAAAGTCTGGAGGTAGTTTTGTTCTTGGTCGGGAGGTGAGTGTATTCAAGGTCAGGAGGTAACATTATTCAAGGTTATGAAAGATCTATATTCAAGGTCAGGAGGAGAGTGTATTCAAGGTCAGGAGGTAACATTATTCAAGGTTCGGAAAGATCTATGTTCAAGGTCAGTAGGAGAGTGTATTCAAGGTCAGGAGGTAACATCATTCAAGGTTAGGAAAGATGTATGTTCAAGGTCAGTAGGAGAGTGTATTCAAGGTCAGGAGGTAACATCATTCAAGGTTAGGAGACAGCAGTTAAGATTAGATGAGTTGACATATGTGAACTGTCACAGTTGGAATATTGCTGAGTGAGGCATTAATCAAAAACAAACAAATAAATAATTAACTCAGTTATGACACAAGATATATAAGTCTGCTTATCCTTAAAGGAATGTGGGGTAGCCTAGTGGTTAAAGCGTTTGCTCGTCGAGCCGAAGACCCGGGTTCGCTTCCTGACATGGTTACAATGTGTGAAGCCCGTTTCTGGTGTTCCCCGCCGTGATATTGCTGGAATATTGCTAAAAGCGGTGTAAAACCATACTCACTCACTCACTTAAAGGAATGTTGTTAGGATGTTAAGCTCTGATGGATATAACAGTTATCTCCCCTGGTTGCAGGAAGTGATGAAGGATGAGCGTATGACCCAGAGTGAGGCTCTGTATGCCTTCCTCACTCCCTCACCCGAGTGTCTGCTGATCCCCTCCACACAGAAGAAGAGCAAGTTCTCACTGGCCACTCTCATTAAAAGGTCGGACATTTATGATTTGACCAGATAGGGCTAAAAAAAATAATAGTCTTGGTTCTCAGGCACCACCTGCATCATCAGAAAGTCTGCCCCACTTTTTGTTTTTATTTCCATTTAAAAAAAATAAAAATGCTAATACTTAAAAACAATGCAATCCAATATAGCATGCAGTTACTTCCCTTTACATGCGCGCTGCTTTACTGTGCATCTCGTGTTTGTATGCTTGTTTATTTAGGGAGCAATAAATACTACCACCATCCATCTACATTATATTTTCAAAACTCATTGCCTGAGAACCTTTGGTCTTATTTTTTTACTTGGTCCTCATTTCTTTGTTGTTCATTGAGACATTCGGTAACCAAAGCGCCATTCATTCTTGTTCTTGTAGTGATTAAGCATAAATTGATTGAAATGATTTATATACTTTGTCGACACTGTATTTTACACAAAGTCAAGTTGTTAATGTTTCTAAAATGATAATATTTGTCTCCCATTGATGTGTTTAAATCTACGTTAATACATGAGGCTTTCTTTAATCTCACTGACACAATCCTTCCACTTCCAGCCTGCCAAACATCCGGTCATCAGATGCCCACCATAGTGATGACGAGTTTCTGTTTCTCGGGGATGAGAGGTATCTATTCTAACGTCACAAAGTATAGTGCTTTGCTCAAACTAAATGGAATGTTACAAATCTGCAAAGAAGCAGGTGAGCCACAGAGCATCTGGATATTATGCAGCAGTACTGAAGTAAATAACCTCCACGACACTGTCAGCAGTGTTATCCATCCACACATAGTCTGCAACTTCAGACACTAGTCCGAAGCCCAAGTCTTGTAAATACCTGTTCGGTTTAGTAAGCTCACCTGATAAAAGTCCTTGTAATTACACTTAATTACAGAACATTATGGTAAGAGCCATGATCCGGCATGTCGTCACAAAGGTTTATGGGACAGACTGTATTCAGTTTGCAACATATTTGCATGTGTTTGACTATCCTTTCTCAAAATGTGTAATACAAAGTAACTGAGCTGAGAAGTCTCCCTTGCCATGCCAGGATATGCAGATCATGGGTGTGAAACTAAAATTTATCCTGTTTGAGACTTGCTTTGTCCGCACCATTCCCATGCTCTTGGGTTTCAACAAATTGGACAATGTCCTATCTGTGTTATCTGTCTGTAGCGGCCATAAAATTTCCGAATCCCGTGATGGGATTCGAACCACAGACCTTCTGATCAGAAGTCGGACACCTTGTCCATATGACCAAATAGGTTAATCCCGTCAGCAAGCTGACAAGGTAAGGATGTCATCTGTGGGATGACTCCACGCCCTGCTACATAGTCCCCCATCAACAGAAGGCACGTCCCAGGCCGCATAGTAGGGTACTGAGGCTTATTTTGCTCAAATTTAATATGAATGTGCTCAGCCCCACGTTGGGCGCCAATGTAGCGGCCATAAAATTTCCGAGTCCCATGAACCACAGACCTTCTGATAAGCAGTCGGACGCCTTGTCCATATGACCAAAGAGGTTAACCCCATCAGCAGGCTGACAAGGTAAGGATGTCATCTGTGGGATAACTCCACGCCCTGCTACATGTCCATAATCTGAAAAGATGTGTACAAAATGAGTGCTCAAAGCTGCTAATTTAGGTTGTAACTGACATGTTGATGTGCCTCTGCTGCAGCACTAAGGAGGATCACAGCCGCGACTCCATTGCCAAGCCCATCTACCGCCTGATGAACGAGGTGTTTGAATTGAGGGGGACGTTTAAGTGGCTGAGGAAGTCCTTCATTTCATTTGTTGAAATATCTTTTGGCAGATCCATTAACAGGTAATACCTACAGAACACGTTCAGCCACCTTGAGTTGGCAGATCCATTAACAGGTAATACCTACAGAACACGCTCAGCCACCTTGAGTTGGCAGATCCATTAACAGGTAATACCTACAGAACACGCTCAGCCACCTTGAGTTGGCAGATCCATTAACAGGTAATACCTACAGAACACGCTCAGCCACCTTGAGTTGGCAGATCCATTAACAGGTAATACCTACAGAACACGCTCAGCCACCTTGAGTTGGCAGATCCATTAACAGGTAATACCTACAGAACACGCTCAGCCACCTTGAGTCTGCAGATCCATTAACAGGTAATACATACAGAACAGGCTCACGTCAGAACAACCTTTCGCGAACTATGTCCGACCAATGAAATGATTAACAGGAAGTCAACGTTAGCCACTTAGAAAGCAGCTTTCTTAAGCTTTGCTCTACCAGTTTCAAACTTGCAACTTCCATTCCAGACTGTGCTATTTAAAGTATTTTGAATCAGTCATACAGCCGGTAACAGTTGTTTTGTGTTGAGCTTTAGAGGTTGCATGATTAGAAAACATATTCCATTAACAATGTAACATAACAATTTGAATATTTCATTTATATTTTTTTATTACGTGTTTGTATAGTTATGTAACGTGTAGTTGTCCGATTTTCGATCACGAACTTTGATCCTACTTAATTTCGTTTATCTGACATACTCGTTAATCCAACATAATCATATGCAACCAACCATGTCGGATTAACAGACTTGACTGTATTTATGTATTAATGTTAGGGTCTTTGACCTAAGATCGTACCACAAAAGGCTTGATAAAATATCATCTCCAATAGTGTCTAAAATCGTAAGTTGTGGAATCCTTAAGAGAGTTTCATAAATCAGATTTTGTTTAAGGAAAGATGAAAGTTACGAGAAGGCTCATGAAACAAGGTGGAGTTTCCTAATGATAGCATCTGTGTGTTCCAGGCAGCTGCGAGAGACTGTAGACTGGGTGTTCTCCGAGTCCATGGTTATCTACTACTTGAACACATTCAAGGACTCCATGTGGCAGGAGGGAGAGCTTGTGGAGGCTCCTGCACCACGTACTGATGATGAGAAACTCACCACGCGTGTGGAGGCCAAGCAGAAGATACTGGAGAACATCCCAGGTGAGGGAGGGTGGGGAACTCTGGGACTCCCAGCAAGAATAAGTCCCAAGTATGCCATGCTTGTCGTAATAAGCAACTAAACTGCATCCAGTGGTCCGGGGACTTGGCTGATCGTGTTGCCATCCCTGATGGTTTGGATTGGTGCTCTTACTTACTGTCTGGATGCCTGGTCCAGACTCAATTATTTATGTTATTTACTAGAATATTGCTGTGTTGCCAATTTATGTTAGTCATCTTAATCATTATTCCGGAGTGAGTGAGTGAGTGAGTGAGTGAGTGAGTGACTGAGTAAGTGTCTACCCCACCGCCCTACTGGGTGAGTGAGTTGGGTTTAACGATGCTTTGGACAGTATTCCAGTTATTTCATGGCATGTCAGCTTAATTTGGGAGGAAAACCTGAAGTGATACAGGTCTCAGATGTTTCCCACTTTGGTCGAACCCACGAGCATGGGTATGGTGCTGACAAATCTCACAATCAAAGTTTTCTGGCATGCCCAAGAGATGCAACTCTGCACAGGGAATTCCAGAGTCTTATTTCCATATATTGCCCATTGTCACATTTAGTACACTCAATATTTCGACCCATAAGGAAAATATTACAGGTTATTCTCACAGTTAGAACAGGTAATAATAATGTTTGATATATATATAAAAATTTTTTCTCTCGTTTGCCGCTGATAGGGATGTTGATACTGTATCGGTACAAATTTATTAATCTCGATACTAAATTGATAGTTCACTGCCACAGAAATGTTTAAATAATGGAGCAGAAAATTTTAATAATTCAATTTTAAATAATTAAAATATCAGCCTAGTTCATATTTAGCATGAAATTGATTAATTGCAGGTCTACATAGGTATTTTTATCTTTACACATACAGAATAATCAATTACCGTATTCGACGTAATAAGCGCCCAGGGCGCTCTCAAAATTAGAAATATGGGGCTTTTATTAGTATATTATTTTGGTGAAAAAAAAAGCAGAGTTTTAAGATAAATTTTGTGGTTTATGCTGACAGCCTGAAATGTTTATATACGAGAGATTCATTTTTCCAGAATTTAATTGCCCATAATTAAGGGTGCATATATCACACGAGTGCGTATTATATGCGAATAAATAAGTGTTGTGTACATTGATCAATCAGAAGGGGTACTAATTGGTATTGTTCAGTAGCCAATATGTTAGCAAATATCGCTGTGGGCGCTTGTTAGAGCAGGGCGCTTATTACGTCGAATACGGTATGTTATTAATTGGTATACAGAGTGTCTTTTGAAATCAAATATTTTTTTCAGTTTGTAAGTGGTAATAATAATAACTATGTGTTGAGACTAAAAAGTACAGCTAGCCAGCTTTAGTGGCAGATGTATTAGATAGATGTCACTGGATTAAGTTCAAGGTAACCGATGATGTCACAATGGTCTGCAAAGCATTGTGATGCAATTTCATTGATACAGTATCTCACAGGCGATATATCCTCTGGAACCCAGTTTGGGATGGTAAATCAATATATCATGACACATTTGAGTTGATGTATACTGAAATGTCCAATCAATGACACCCCTCATCTTCCCGAGGCAAGAGAGTTAACTGACTTTAAAAGTCCAGTTTCCACCCTTGCCGAACTTGGCTGGAATTACTGGGCTCGATCGTAGCGCCACCAGTGGCTGTTACCAGTTATGTCCCTTCTAAGCCTCTCCTATTGACCAATCAGATTCCACCTCTCGTATCACTTGCGTTTGCTTCACACAAAATGGTGGGACCCAGTCAGGGCGATCTGATGGATAATCGAGATCTATATTGTGATAAAACGGGTCTTTCATCACGAAATGCATCAAATCACATGAGCACCTTGACTAAAAACATGAAAAGATTTGAAAAATATCTGCTGACAACGAGTTGGCGGTGCACATGCTTTGCAAATCCTCCAATCGACCGAAATCTGCATAACAGTTTACAAACTGGATTTCGATTTTGTTACGCGATTTTGATTGGTCTATGCATAGACTCCATAATACCAGCCTAGTTCGGCAAGGGTGGAAACTGGACTTTTATAGTCAGTGAACTCTCTTGCCTCGGGAAGATGGACACCCCTAGACTCATGTAGTTTCTGTCTGCTAAGTTTTCCACACTCATTGTTGACAGATGCCCTGAAGAACCTGGTAGGGGAGGACAATGCGAGACGTGGAACCATCAAGATGTTTGAGGCTCTCCAGGATGTTCGGCTCAACAAGCAGCTCTTCTACGTGAGTTGTCAGGTCTTCCTGTGCTGCTACGTCCAGTGTTTGAAATAATTTTAAAACCCAAAAGGACAGTCGGGCAGGTGACCATAAGTGTTGCCTGCCCATCTTCAAAGTTACCTGCCCACATTCAGGTATTATAAATAATAAAAAATCACAAACATCAGAGACAAATCGCGTCATGATTCATTTGAAATAATGCAAACAATTACAAGAGAATCTAAGAGGAACTACAATAAAACTGAATACATAAGTAGTCCTAAAATTATCTGCCAGACAGTCGGGCAGGTGAAACAAATTTCATGCAGCCCGACAGAAAAGTTACCAGCCACAGGCAGGCGGGCAGGCGGGCAGGCGGGCAGGTGGGCAGTTGGGCAGGCAGTCGGGCAGGCGGGCAGGCAGGCAGGCGGGCAGGCGGGCAGGCGGGCAGTCGGGGAGGCGGGCAGGCTGTTATTTCAGACACTGGTTCCAACCCATGACAGAATTATTATTTCATCCCGCCATATTAGGATTCTCATCCTGTGGGGATCCCCGGGTAGAAGTGGTCCCAAGCAACCTTTGTTGGTTGTAAAACGCGACTAAATGGATCCGGTAGTCAGGCTCATGACATGGTTGATTGTGTAGATTATTTGAATATTTTTAGCTCATGTCTTTCTGTGTGAGGATCAGAACTTATCAATAACCTGTCGTCCTATATCATTTTAATGCCATTCCACTGTGCAATGTATTATGATACATGCCTGTTTCCAGAACTGTTTATGATGGAGCTATGATGTTAATGTGTGTGATGTGTATGCAGAGTGAGTGAGTTGTGTCTATCGCTGCTTTTAACAGTATTCCAGTTATATCATGGCATGTCAGCTTTATGTGGGAGGAAAGCCCCAAGTGATGCAGGTCTTACACGTTTACCACTTTAGTGAAACCCACGAGCACGGGTACGGTGCTGACAAACCTAGAAACATAATTGGGGTGAATGAGATTCGAACTCACAATCAATAATGTTTCTTGGGTGCCAAAGGGATGCAACTCCGCACAGCAAATCATGGTGTCTTAGATGACTGGGCCACCACCTGTGCCCCCGATGTGTTTGCAGAACATCATTGAAGTGTTTATGATGGAGCTGTGATGTTAATGTGTGTTGTGTTAACAGAACATCATTGAAGTGTTTATAATGGAGCTGTGATGTTAATGTATGTTGTGTTTACAGAACATCATTGAAGTGTTTATGATGGAGCTGTGATGTTAATGTGTGTTGTGTTTACAGAACATCATTGAAGTGTTTATGAAGGAGCTGTGATGTTAATGTGTGTTGTGTTTACAGAACATCATTGAAGTGTTTATGAAGGAGCTGTGATGTTAATGTGTGTTGTGTTTACAGAACATCATTGAAGTGTTTATGAAGGAGCTGTGATGTTAATGTGTGTTGTGTTTACAGAACATCATTGAAGTGTTTATGAAGGAGCTGTGATGTTAATGTGTGTTGTGTTTACAGAACATCATTGAAGTGTTTATAATGGAGCTGTGATGTTAATGTGTGTTGTGTTTACAGAACATCATTGAAGTGTTTATGAAGGAGCTGTGATGTTAATGTGTGTTGTGTTTACAGAACATCATTGAAGTGTTTATAATGGAGCTGTGATGTTAATGTGTGTTGTGTTTACAGAACATCATTGAAGCGTTTATGAAGGAGCTGTGATGTTAATGTATGTTGTGTTTACATAACATAATTGAAGTGTTTATGAAGGAGCTGTGATGTTAATGTGTGTTGTGTTTACAGAACATCATTGAAGTGTTTATGATGGAGCTGTGCCCAGAGGTTGAGAAGATCCGATCTCGTCTCGACTCCCAGACGTCCCCAACAGTGAGCACAACCAGTACAGCAGTGCAGACCTGAAGCTGCCATTACTTGTGGCTCGAGACACTCCACCCCTGCAAGTGTGTCAGACAGCCATGTGATGCGGGGCATAGGCATTAATCAAAAGGGACCTCGCCCTCACTTGACGATGGGCTTGTCTCCATCTCAACCCTTGGCTTTCAGTACAACACTAGTCATCTTCAAGTTGCTTTGTAGTTCAGAGTACCAGAAACTGGTGATCCTAGTTAAAAAAGAACCAACAACTAAATGAAACACTACATGTTGTTGCTATATTAAATTATCAATGTGATATTTAAACCTACCTCTCTTGAAAAACTATGTCGATGGTGTAAGATATGATTTTCTGCATGATGGCATCATGTCCCCATTATTCTACTACTAACCCACTTGATTTCAGTTATTCCTGACCAGGTTCCATCAGCTATTACCTCTTTGTGAAATACCGGTATTAAGGAATGTGTCCCGTATTGATATACAGTCAATTTCAAGAACAGAAAGATTACAAAAGGTGGCTTTCCTCTTGTTTAACAATAGATGTGCATGAAACAGTACTAGTTAATTCAAAATGGTTTATTATTTAGACTCAAAATAGAGACTACTGTACACTGCACGGCATCCATATGTATTGACAGGTGATGGAGGCGCGTTGCAACTTGTCTGACTGTCCAGTTACATTGTTGAATTATTTCATAAGCTTAGCTGTGGAGACAAGCCCTTCTTGACATTGCATGCCAATACTAAGCTCTGTGCAGCTTGATATGTTATTAATGATACATTCCTGACGTCGCTGAGTGTTGTGAATATGATGTTATCTGCAACACAGGGTCTACATCTGTCAATTTTAAAATTTGAATCCGTGATATGTAACACTTTCCTGTGATATTCAGTATTTTGTATACTTATCCTGCATTACTTCGTCTAAGTGCCCTTCCATCGCAGTGCTACCTCCCCACGATGTCTTCAGATGTTACATTCCAAAGCAGTAATGTGCTCTTAGGTGATGTCATCTCTTCCGGGTCACGCTGTGTGAGGGTACTACCTCACGATTGGAACAACTGTCTTTTACAGAAGGACCTTTCACCACTCTTCTGTCTGTTAAAAAACAGCAGTAAATGCATGAGAGAGTAATGCAGGATAGGTATACAAATGTAAAAGATATTTGAGTTTACTAATTTTATATATCAGATATCTTTTTGAAGAGTTGTTTCGAATGCTGAATCTATAGTCTATTTTTTTGCTGACATTGCAAGTTTAGTTACTTGGTGTTCATGTGTATGTGTGAGAGACAAGTGAAAGGTATTTGGGTTTGGGGGAGACGGGGAAAGAGAGAATGGGGAGGGGCAGGGAAGAGAGAATGGGGAGGGGCAGGAAAGTGAGAATGGGGAGGGGCAGGAAAGAGAGAATGGGGAGGGGCAGGAAAGAGAGAATGGGGAGGGGCAGGAAAGTGAGAATGGGGAGGGGCAGGAAAGAGAGAATGGGGAGGGGCAGGAAAGAGAGAATGGGGAGGGGCAGGAAAGAGAGAATGGGGAGGGGCAGGAAAGAGAGAATGGGGAGGGGCAGGAAAGTGAGAATGGGGAAGGGCAGGAAAGAGAGAATGGGGAGGGGCAGGAAAGAGAGAATGGGGAGGGGGCAGGAAAGTGAGAATGGGGAGGGGCAGGAAAGTGAGAATGGGGAGGGGCAGGAAAGAGAGAATGGGGAGGGAGATGATGAAAGGAAGAGATTAACCAAAGATGGGGATGATACAGAGATTGTTGAGGACCATTCATTTCAGCATTTTAGATAGATGTATATATGCAGTAAAGTACAGCTGGTTGGGTAAAGCACAGAGACAAGAGAAACAGACAGATTCATATTGTAATCAGCAACATTACTCCAGCAGTGAAGTCTTGTTAATCAAGACATTACCATCCCTGTGAAATTGTCCAGATTAACACATTTCTGGATGAACGAATCATGGGTATGGAGTAAGGTTGCTTTGGTTACGCATGTTCTCATCCAGATGGTCTGGAAACTCCATCCTCTGTATCTGGACCAACAATGTTTCATTGTATTCACATTATTAGTTATCAACCTGACCAGGGACCACAGTGTTTAGTGCTATGACTGTTGTCAGTCTATGTTAAAGTATGGTGCCGTCCCTTGGGCATGCCAGAAACCTATGATTGTGGGTTCGAATCCCGGTTCACCCCGATTATGTTTCTAGGGTTGTCAGCACCATACCCTTGCTCGTTGGTTTCACCGAAGTGGTAAACGTCTGAGACCTGCATCATTTGGGGCTTTCCTCCCACATTAAGCTGCGAGCCGTGATATAATGATCCACTGAAGGTACATGTACCATTTCACTGATGGGCTATCAGGGATCCATAGTGCTCCAATCTCAGTAAGGCTTAAGAATACGAAAGAATTGGTTCTCAGGCAATGGCTTTTGAAAATATAGTGCGGGCGGGCAATGTTTTTTTTTAGTTTGGTTGTTTAAACTAGAATGTAACCAAATAAACAGTTGTGTACAATCTACCTGGGAAAGGGCCAAGCTATATAAATGTATTCCTTGTATTCTTTCCTTATTTGGATCACATTATTTGTAAATATTGTAGCATTTCACTGCCTGGGTTTGGGTGTTCTAGAGGTGGAATTTTTCAGGACTTATTTAAAAAAACAAAAACAAAAACAAAAACATGCTCGGAATTTTTAAGGACTTATTTAAAAAAAATAAAAATAAAAACAAAACATGCTCGGAATTTTTAAGGACTTATTTTAAAAAAAACCAAAACAAACAAAAAGCATGCTCAGACCTTATCATGATGGGGGCAGTTTCTGAGAACCAAGACTGTTATTATTTTTAGCCTAAAGATGTTTTCAGATCTTTACTCCAATACAATACCCTACCCTGCCAGGACACCTCCATAGGCCATCTCACTTGCCAAACAGCATCGGTGGTTCTAAAGTCTCAGTACAAGCAGAGACCATATACCGATCGATACATGGTCTCTGGTACGAGTTAAGCATTCAGACAAGCATGCCTGAATTTTGTATCTAGAAGTTTCTAGATGCTTAAATGCTACTTTGTTTTGGATATATCCTGTCATTTCTGAGGGCCATGGCATCTGCACACACAAGGATCTACCATTGAGGGTACATTTGTGTTCTGTGGTGGTTTGGTTTTGCTAAGATCCAAATTTCCAAAAAGAGGTGGTAAAACAATGGAACAGTATTATATATAAAGCTGACATCGGACTGGTGACCTCCTGTGGAGGCCCTCAGATCTTGATGTATCAGTGAGTGAGTGAGGTTTAACGCCGCTTTTAACAGTATTCCAGTTATATCACGGCATATCAGCTTAATGTGGGAGGAAAGCCCAAAGTGATGAGGGTCTCAGACGTTTACCACTTCGGTGAAACCCACGAGCACGGGTATGGTGCTGACAAACCTAAAAACATAATTGGGGTGAACCGAGATTCGAACCCACAATCATAGGTTTCTGGTGTGCCCAAGGGACGCAACTCTGCACAGCGAATCGTGGCGCCTTAGACGACTGGGCCACCCGTGCCCCCTCTTGATGTATCAGAGTGAAAGAGTGCACCAGAATGTCCGAGGAGGGATACTGGTCAGACATCGTGTCTCATGTCATATTTTAGGGTGTTTTGCTCTGTGATAGATTTTAATCAGGAATTTAGTTTTAGGTCCCCAAAATGAAAATGAAGTGATCTTGTATTTGTCCTGTTGTCCATTGTTTCACATTTTCCTCATCACTAGGCACAAAACTATTAAAGTCTGTGCACAGAATTCCCAAGCTATTTAAAAATGGAAGCCATATTGAAAATGCTGTTTTTGCCTATAACACAGCTATTTCTGGATGTATCATAATGAAATTTCACAAGTGCTGTTGGAATAGCATAATTTCTTTTTTGTATTTTGATTCTGACTCATCTGGGCCCTTTGACCTTCACCAGACACGTAATCATATTGATATACAGTCCCTGCCTTCACATACCAACATTTATCTAGTTTTCAACATTTTTAGACTCTCCTATGAAACCCTCTGCATAATAAAGCTGATTTTTACATTATCCCAGCAATGGTGTCTCAAAACACAGCTCACATTATCCCTATTATGCTCACAGAATTCCGATCATGATATTAATATGAACCCCACTGCAGCAAAATTGCAATCTCATTAAAATCAGATCTTAGTTCTCGCTACCGCTAAACAATGACATCCCATTATGGGTCACCTCAGACCGACCTTGCGCGAACTTTGACCAACCAATGGAGTGACCAATCAGAAGGCAGCTTTCTCGTGCTTTACGGCACAAGTTTTGAATTGGCGACTACGCTTCGAAACATATTTTGACAAATTCTCGATTACCAATTTGAAACCTGAACAAAAAACTTCCTGGAATGGCTAGATTGTAAGGATTCAGTCATTAAACCTGTAACTATCGTTCGGAATACCCCATGTTAAAGTTTTCGAGATTGCATGATTAGAAATCACATTCCGACTATCACTTTCATAATCTGGTAAGCGACACACTGATTGGTCGGAAAAGTTGTTCTGACGTGACCCCTAATGGGATGTCCTCAGATCGGATTTTAATGAGATTGGCAAAACTGAAAAATTCTTTATGGCCCTTCCCAGAGTGAGTTTGGCTTTTATGTGAACTTTGAACATTATGTTAGTTATATCAGGCCATGTCAGCTTGATGTGGGAGGAAAGCCTTAAGTGATACAGGTGTCAGGCCTTTACCAGTTTGGTGAAACACACGAGCACAGGTATGGTGCTGACAAACCTTGAAAAATCAGGGTGAAAATGAGATTCGAATCCACAATCAATAGCTGATATTTATTTATGTATCAATGTTTACCTTCAAATATATACTTAAATAGTACACAACTTTATGTATGATGTTGAAAATTTTACACACTTTAAGTTGAGCTACAGAGCCTAATTATTTGAAGTCAATTTCGGAGAACCAATGATGTCTAAGTAGTTGTTGTTGGTGATGTATGATGACTATGCTGTGCAGATTCAACTTTACCTCGACTTATTGTGTGACTGCAATATTAACTAAGCCCTATTGCTTGTTCGTCTCATCTGTGCAATAAACTTGTTTGGAAGAAACATTTCAGTTTTCCATACTACATCACCCTGACCATCCTGACTTGAAGTACATGGAAGAACAAGTATAGATGAGCGGATCCATCAGTGATTTGTTTGTTTGTTTGTTGTTTAACGCCACACTCAGCAATATTCCAGATATATGACGGCGGTCTGGATAATCGAGTCTGGACCAGACAATCCAGTGATTGATATCATGGGCATCGCTCCACGCAATTGAGATACGATGATATGCATCAACGAAGTCGGCGAGCCTAACCACCCGATCCCGTAATTCGCCTCTTATGACAAGCATGGCATCTCCATGGGTCCATCAGTGAGAAAGAGTTACGACTACTACACTGATCTAACAAATGGTGACTGCTTCAGATATGGAGACAGTGAAACGCTTTCATCGGGACATATTGAGCAATGCAAGCCCTTATCTCAATGTGCATAGCTCGGGGATATTTGAGATAAAAATAATATTCAAAACTGGGTTCATCTACTGCTAGTGTGTGACACTGCATATTGAAAGTGAAGCTCTCTTAGTTGTGGTATTGCAGTATTATATTATAAGCAACCTGTTGTACCAGAAGCATGTGAAGCTGAGGTGAAATAGGGTTTAATGTCATGCGTCATGTCCAGCATTATTGCACTAAGCAACATGCATGCACATTTTGTTTTTATTTGTTTGTTGTTTAATGCCACACTCAGCAATATTCCAGCTATATGACAGCATTCTGTAAATAATTGAGTCTGGACCAGACAATCCAGTGATTGACATAACCATCCATCCACACAATTGGGATGCGATGACATGCATCAGCCAAGTCAGCGAGCCTGACCACCCGATCCTGTTAGTCGCCTCTTATGACAAGCAGTCGCCTTTTACAACAACCATGGGTTGCTGAAGACTTATTCTACCCCGGATCTTCACATGTGTGTGTGTGTGTGTACTGCTTGTACTAGTCCGGACTGATGCTGATTTCAAAGTGCTAGCCTACTGAGATTCCATGCCATAGTTTAACATGAATACTCCACTAGACACAGTATACTGACTCCTAGCCAACCAGTCCTTGTCTTAGCCCGTTAATGCCGAGTGCCAGACAGGGTAACAACAAGTACCATCTTTAAATGTCTTTTGGTATGACGTGGCCGGGGATAGAACCATCGACCTTCCGCTTTCTGAGTGGATACTCTCCACGATTAGTACTAGTTGAATGTAACTCATGTCTACCGCTTCAAATCTGTAGAGCCCAGGTGCCCCTGCCAATCTGTGGAGCCCATTTGCCCCTGCCAAACTGTGGAGCCCATTTGCCCCTGCCAATCTGTGGAGCCCATTTGCCCCTGCCAATCTGTGGAGCCCATTTGCCCCTGCCAATCTGTGGAGCCCATTTGCCCCTTCCAAATATGTGGAGCCCATTTGCCCCTTCCAAATATGTGGAGCCCATTTGCCCCTCCCAAACTGTGGAGCCCATTTGCCCCTCCCAAACTGTGGAGCCCATTTGCCCCTCCCAATCTGAAGAGCCCATTTGCCCCTGCCAATCTATGGAGCCCATTTGCCCCTCCCCATCTGTGGAGCCCATTTGCTCCTGCCAATCTGTGGAGCCCATTTGCCCCTGCCAATCTATGGAGCCCATTTGCCCCTCCCCATCTGTGGAGCCCATTTGCCCCTGCCAATCTGTGGAGCCCATTTGCCCCTGCCAATCTATGGAGCCCATTTGCCCCTCCCAAACTGTGGAGCCCATTTGCCCCTTCCAATCTATGGAGCCCATTTGCCCCTTCCAATCTATGGAGCCCATTTGCCCCTGCCAATCTGTGGAGCCCATTTGCCCCTCCCAATCTGTGGAGCCCATTTGCCCCTGCCAATCTATGGAGCCCATTTGCCCCTCCCCATCTGTGGAGCCCATTTGCGCCTGCCAATCTGTGGAGCCCATTTGCCCCTGCCAATCTGTGGAGCCCATTTGCCCCTGCCAATCTGTGGAGCCCATTTGCCCCTGCCAATCTATGGAGCCCATTTGCCCCCCCCAATCTGTGGAGCCCATTTGCTCCTGCCAATCTGTGGAGCCTATTTGCCCCTGCAGATCTATTGAGCCCATTTGCCCCTGCCAATCTGTGGAGCCTATTTGCCCCTGCAGATCTATTGAGCCCATTTGCCCCTGCCAATCTGTGGAGCCCAATTCATTAACACAGTGCCAAATTGAAAAGTTGTGTAACTTCTTCCCAAGTACCTAGCAGCTTCTGTAGCACCAGGGTAAAATGTGTCAACACTTGTCAACAATAATAACAACGATCTTTTGTGTAAATGCATTATAAAGTTTATTCCTCTGAATATAAGACTACCGCAAACTACACCATATCATACAATCATCATACACAAAAATACCTCTGATGTAGTCTGGGCAATGATTGGTGATGCTAAATGAGTCTCTGATGATAGCATGATGTCAACTTGTCTAACCCTGAGCTTGGAACTCAACAATGTTCCAAGAGATGTCGATGTTTGCAGTCCATGTATCATTACTCCATCTTGAATTGTCCAAATCCATGGAATAGACCAATGTAGTTTCGTTCTAGCATGTCCAATGCAGTCGTCAAGGCTCAAAACTTGACCATTATGTACAAACATTGTGCGTTAAATTATGAAATTTCAAAGAACCTTTCAACGAATGAATCTATTATGGAAGCTTAAAAATAAGTCAAAACTGTAATCTCAAACACTAATACTTAACAAAAGCTTAACTGCTTTAGCATGTTTACAAAGGCCAGACCAATCATCACCTTCCATTTGCAGACACCCTAAATTTGTGAAGTAAAAGGAAGACAAAAAACTGTACACTTGAAATTATGCTTGTTTGTATTTTTGTACATACTGTATTATTAAGAAATTTAACCTCATTGAATCCTTGAAAAAATAAACATTTATTTTGTCTCGTATGGCTATGACTGTGTCGTAAGTATGCAGAAGTATGTGATAAAGTCTTTTAGTAAAGATTGTCTGAGCGCTAACATCGCTTTGTGGAACAGCGCCCTGAACACAGCTCTTCAAAGTGATTGTACGGCTACGACTGCCATGAGTATATGACAAAATGTTTGTCTCACGATCGTCCTAGTGCTAAGACTGCTTGATGGAACAAGTCGAAGACATTAACTCATCAGGCCATTAGACACAAATGGTCCGCAAAAAAAAGATGTTGACAACTTGGGAGTTAGCATGGTTCAATGATTGTGAGGCTGCACAGGTAAATACATGGGACCATCTGGATGATAGGTAAGATGATGGGCAGAACCTGCTAGATATGTACACTGACTAATAAATGGATTATGAAAGAGGTACATGTCTACCATATACATACTGGGTATGACTTCTTCAAATACAAGGTAACAATACGCAATGCTGACTAAAAGTAAGTACATGCCACTATTTAACACAAAAGTACTGCTTATGTGGTTACATGTATTAAATAATACAACTCAACTTTAGATAGGAAATTCTAGGGTCCTATTCCGCAAAGGGATCTTAGTGCTACGAATATCAAAATTCCAAAACTTAACACAGATTTACGATGGTCGTAGCGCTAAAATTCACTTGTGGAATGGGGCCCTGAATGTGTCTGATTGTTTTAATATTGCCATGGAATGGACATATTCCGCTTCATGTCAAGTTAAGATAATAAATCCATCAGTTTTCCTGCATGAAATATCCCTATTGTAAGTGGAGCAGTATAGACACTTCTTGTGTAAGGTGATAACACCTAATACATGTTATATTGAACATCTTATCTGAAATGCAAATATTCTGTAGCATAATCTCCATTAAGAAAAAGATGTTTGAAACAAAATCATAAATTCCTCATAGATAATGTTTGAATTATGCAATATATCCAAGAAAGCTTGACACTTTCAGATTACATTACCAATTTGAATAGGCAAAATAGGAATGTCAGGTGATGATGAACACAATTAATGCTGTTTGAGGATGATTAGCAATGACACAATAATATTTTCTTATCTCCACAAAACAAATGCCATTTTTCTTCTTATTTAAAGAATGGTGATTTTTGGATGTTAACTGTTCTCGGATAGTAAAGAAAGAAGCATCTGGCTAACTACATCCAGAGATATTTTCACATATTTCATTAGTACTCTGAGAACATGTCTCTAACACAACTGAGAGAGTATTAGCAACATTTAACACCCTAACTTCAAGTATTCAACAGATCTCAACTCATATTATTTGTCTGCATGGATCAAGACATCACTTGTTTATTTTTTGGTTTACGGACTGGATCATATAAAAATTATTCATAATTTATTCCTATTTGCCTGACCGCTTCCTTTTTTTTATCAATTTGAAAAATGATGTTCAACCTTCTGAATAGCTGATTAAAAGCTTTGTATGAATTCTCTGTCCACTGTAAACAGCAACAAGCCTCATCAGAAGTAACTATGTACATGTTGCTATAGACACACTAAACATCCTACACTTTATACAGTATTCACATTTAGTTTTCCCCGCTAAACTGACCAAACTTCAGGCCAAATAAAATGTAAAAAATATATTTATAAAGAAAATATGATATTTCGACCGACCCAAACTATTGGTTCGCCAAAATCTGTAAACCATAAAATGAAGGAAGTGTGCCTAACACAACACAACACAACACAACACAACCCTTCCACACATGTGACTGAGTGTTGCTGTGAGTAATGTTGAGAAGATGCAGCTCCACATTGCATAGAACTGAGGAGTGTGCAGTCCGCCTTTAAATAACCAGGACATTCACTCAGGATTAATAACCCTGTTCTGAAAATTATGAATTTTCTTTACTCGATAATTATCATAAAAATGTTTCTCTCAGAGCAATTTGAGTTTTCAGCCCAGGATGCCTTCAAACATGTGTGGGCCAGGACTAGTAAGCGTGAGTCTAAACACAGGAAATGGGCAGTCCAATCAAGTGTCTCCAACACTATGACTGCAAGCTTAAATCTAATGATGCATACCACTCAACTTTTGATAAGGATATTCTGAGTCTACAGGAGGGCTGTTACTGATTACGCTATGTACACAGAGAAAGGTCTCAGTTAGACTCACGGCACTAACTACAATGTCTACCGAGACTGGAAACAACGCCAGAATGTCCAGCATAGTCCCTCTAGAAAATGTACACCACAGCTCTGAAAACTATCTGAAAACTATCTAGACCTAGACAAAGATCTATTCATACAATGCTAAATGCTTGTCAGCAAGTCTAACTTGATCTATATGCAGGGAGAGGTAAATGGTCTGGCTATTTGAGGGGATGCACGCTGGTTCCAGTTTGTGTCTGTACACGAGGTAAGTCGGTTATTACATACATCAGTCACACTCACACAGACTTGGTAAAAAATAGGGAAACAAGCAGATTGCCTTCACAGGGGACATGTTTGGTCAATGTTATGCATAGAGATGTGATACATACACGGAAACACCGATACTCACTGCCCTCCACAAGATGAGTGGATGAAACATGAGAGTGGTCTAATGCTGCTTTGAACAGTATTTGTCAGCTTTGTGTGGAAGATAGCCCAAAGCGATGAGGTCAAAGACGTTTACCACCTTGGTGAAACCCAAGAGCATGGGTATGGTGCTGACAAACCTTGAAACACAATCAGGGTAAATCTGGGATTCGAACCCATGACTGCAGGTATCCATGAGTCAACTCAGTACACCAAGCTGCAACGCCTTAGACAACAGGGCCACCAATGCCCCTCTTACACAAGACAAAATGGTTGAACACAGTAATATACACAGAACTTACTCAATCAATGTCGAACATGAGAGACTTGAGCGATAGACTACTTTGAACAATATGTCTGTCATAACATGTCGGCTTAATGTGGGAGGGAAGTTCAAAGTGATGCAGGGCCTTGACATTTACCAGCTGGAGAAGCACAAGAGCAAGGGATGGGGACCAACAGATGGAGGTTACAACTGGGTGAATCTGTGATCATGTCAGAGGCATGAATTAGGGACGGAACTTTGTACAGCAAGTTGCAATGCCTCGGGCTGCTGGCCCACCCGTGTGCTCAGATTTGCAAGGTAGAGAGCAGTGGGTCTCGGTCTTATGTTTACAAATGTACAAACGGAACCGCAAACAGAAATATTGTACATAGAATAACAAGCAAAATACAAAATGTCCTACATCATATATACAACATAAATGAAGTCAGTGAGCTGCCATGGCATCATTATTGCATGTGAACTAACAGGTGCAAGATTACAGTTGCACTTGGGACGACAATTTCCTAAAGGTGTTCTGCAGACTATTTCATAATAGAACTAGTAACAAAACAAGCAATGTATGTTAACTTTCCACCAAAATAACTCACCAAATTTTGTTCCTATTCATTGAGAAATGAATGCTCTTACATTTTCTGTTTTATTTTCCAGTATAAAATGGGAATTCAGATAAAAAAATTAAAAAATTTGCAACTGTGATCTTGCACCTCACATTTTCAGGCTTTCAGTGCCATGGGCTCCTGTATCTACAAAGTTTTTAACGACCAGTTGGAAACTTCAAGAGTTAACCTGAGTTTGAAGACATGTTTAATATGAACAAATCATGTGCAGTTTGGATGCAAGTTTTCTCCTGTCAAACCTGTTCAAGGTAATGAGGACTGACCCCATACCCACCTATCTTGAATGACCCAACATTTCCACTAGAGATGTGTACATTGTATCCTGAAACATTCTGACTTCACCCAATCATGTGGCAGATGACCTAACAAATATCTTACTCTCTAAATATATATTCATCATTGATCCCTAATGTTTTAAAATGCCGTACAACTAAAACTAACTGGTTTAATGACATCACTGACAGTTTGGGAAAACATATGCCCATGGCAAGCCAAACACGGGTTGGTTCATTTCACAAAGAATGAACATTCCAGTGACCTTGACCTTCAATGTAGGTAGCTGATAACCTTTCCACTTCAATGACCCATATTAAGAATGAAATGTAACATAGTTCATCCTACTATAATGAACACTTCTTGAGTTATTGGAACATAAAACATCTTTTAGCTTATGACCTTCAGTGTGAACTTGACCTCCAATATCAGTTGCAAGTATTTCAAGAACATCCCAAAAGGCGATCCTGCATACAAACCCAAAGTGATGTCCCAAGGTGTAATTCAATGTAGCAATGAAGATATGGTCTATGCAACTGAATAAAAGTAGGTCATCGGACCTGCTACCACCTTGGCATACAAATAATATTATAGCTAAAATGGATAGAATTATCATTAAACCGCCCACATGTTATCAGAAATCAGCGGGCCACTGTAACTTGATAATGCCCTCATATTGCTTGACGACAGGCCATTATCACGCCTGTTGTTAGGTGACGTCATAGGATAGGGATATGTGCCTCACGTTCAATAGTGACGTCATCTGGTTTGTTCTATGACGTTTCCATGTTTGTAAAAGTGGGTCAGTGACATTCGTGTTGATTGCAGTAAATGTTTCAAAACCTATATTGTTTATTCCTTTTATTTGATAACGAATTCCATCCATTTTAGCTATAATAACAGTAACACTATTTTTCAGGGCATTATCATTTGCAGAAGCCCTCGGTCTTTTCAACTGCCCTCCTTCGTCTGGCAGTTAATGGAAGACCTCGGGCTTCTGCAAATGATAATGCCCTGAAAAATAGCGTTACCCTTATATTAACGTCAAAGATTACAACTGTGACCAGTAGTGTTATTAACAAGAATGAAATCGATCACTGAGCCAAGATTACACCCGTTTGGAAAGGAGTGAGGTCTTTACAACACACAATATCTCAGCAATAATATGGCAGGGAACACCAGGAATATCATCACACATGGTGAAACGAACACAGGACTTAGGTGTGTAAAGTGAAGATCCACTAGGCCAACCCTATGCCCTTACAAAGAAGACTGGTATTTGTATATTGCATTATCCTGCTCAGCCACAAATCAGGTTATAATAAATTCATTTTTGGATTTCATCGCTGAGTGTGTGAGTGAGTATGTTTTTACGCTGCCCTCAGCAATATCACGGTGGGGGACACCAGAGAAGGGCTTCACACATTGTACCCATATGGGGAATAGAACCCAGGTATTTGGTGTGATTAATGAACGCTTAACCACTAGGCTACTCCACCGCCCCTTTCATCAGTGCCTGTTTCACATCATATTATTGTCCCTAAATATTTACAGATTAAGAAAATCACAATGCTTGCTCCCTTGTTTCTTCACCAGATGAAACACACTATATACAAAGACGAAATATTCATATGTCACAGTTAACGTACATGCTTGAACATTTGTTTGAACATTTGTTTGAACATTTGTTTGAACATTTGTTTGAACATATAACAAAAAAATATGACATTTAAATTTTTAGGTTGAAATGTAATAATTATTTTATTGTGGCCACATATTATGATATTTATCTGATTATACTGATCACCATGGCATTAATACCCTGACATGTTTTCTCCAGCTGAATCCCATCCTCACCGATCCTGGGAATTTTATCTCCATTGTTTAAAATAAATACCATGGACCATTCCCAACCCAAAGCTCCATTTTAAATCGGTTCCAAATGAGACGATGCTAAACATAAGCCTCCAATCAAATCAGACCCACCGGTCCTGGGACTTTTCTCTCCATTGTTTAAAATTAATACCATGGACCATTCCTAACCCAAAGCTCCATTTGAATCTGTTCCAAATGAGACGATGCTAAACATAAGCCTCCTTTCAAATCAGACCCACGAGTGAGAGAAATCATTTGTTAATTCTAGTGAAAAGACAGTTGTGATCATAAGGCGATGCTAATTTCACTTTCGAAGCTTTGACGGCAAAGTGGTCCAGGGTATTGATCATAATTGATAGGTGACATAAAGCTCTGCATAACCAAGGGTGGACAAACACACAACAGTATTCTACACCTCTAAGTACTAGGTCCTACAGGACACACATGTCTGTACAGATCAAAGATACAGCTGGCAATAACATCAGCAGTATGAAGGACAATGATTTTCTGTATTAATTTTCAAGCAAAATTTGTTACCTCTGAAACTAAAGCAAATATCTACACATCTACACTCAGAGATTTAGCTAGACCTGCTCAGAGGCTGATATTCGGCCCCAAGTCTGTTGTAAAAGATAGTAAAAATTCCTAATCTAAATTACAAATTTCACAATTCCATTTAAGAAAATATGATAACGAACTTTTGTTCGTTGTTTAACGCTGCACTCAGCAATATTCCAGCTATATGACAGTGACCTGTAAATAATCGAGTCTGGACATGACAATCCAGTGATCATGAGCATCGATCTACGCAATTGGGATACGATGATATGAAGTCAGCAAGCCTGACCACCTGATCCCGTTAGTCGCCTCTCATGACAAGCATAGTCACCTCTTAAGACCTATTCTCTACCCGGATCTTCATGGGTCGATTAGGGGTGTAACAATTCACTGAATTGTACGTACAATGGTGTACTGACTGACCAAACTCTGAATGAAGTTCCAGTAGCTGTTTCCTCCTTAATAAAACACAAGAGGTCCAAAATGTATTGCCAACAGTACAATATCAACCAACAGTCTTGTAGTGACCTAGTACTTTGAGGTAACATCTCTTACATAACTACCAGGAACAACCTTAGTTTATTACTTGGATCACAGTTGCACCAAGTCAATTTTCTTAAGAAAATCACAAGAAGGTTTCAGTTCTTTTTTCTTATGTTTCTGGTGACCACAGCTCCTTCTAACCCAAGGACCAGATTTTACCCTGTTGGGTTCATTTGTGTGAAGCTTGGAAGAAATATTGGAATAATTTTACAAATCTTTGTCTGAACGGATACTGTCCGTGATTGTCTTGTTAACAAAATTAAACAGCAGCTATGGTAGTCTGTCTCATAGTCACCGAATCATATTGTTTTCTCTTCCACCAGCCCTTACTGTAGAACAAATCCCCCTGCACACATCTATGAGCCAAGTAATGAAAGAAACTGGCACAACCTCTAAATGAAAACTGTCATATCTCTCATACTCATACCATGAAAACACACTAAAGTACACATTTATGCTTGTATTTGTTCACAAAGTAATCAAAAAACAAATAAAAGTTCTAAAACGACAAATAATAGTTTAAAAACAAAATCATGCCGATATGCGAAGGCTCACCCTTGTGCGGATACAAAGTAAATACTTCCAAATTAATATCAGTTCATCATGTACAAAACAATGCTACCTCCAGTGTATCACAAATATTCACCTTCAACTGTCATATTATGTGTACTCATGTGCTCCATGAGGTGTTCTGAGCCACCAAATTCCTCCCCACAAAGACCACACTCAAACTGCTTATCACCCCCTCCGTGGATTTTCTTGTGCTTTGTTAAGGTTCCCGACTCGGAGAAAGTCTTGTTGCAGATATCACATGAGAAGGGTTTCTCCCCAGTGTGTGTGCGGATGTGTCTGATGAGTGTGGAATTCTCTGTGAATTGTTTGTTGCAGATGTCGCAGTGGTAGGGCTTGACCCCCGTGTGAGTCAGTTCATGTCGGCGCAGCGTGCTGGCCTCCAAGAACCGTTTCCCACAAGTCAGGCATTCGTGGCGTTTGTCGCCTGTGTGGATTTTCCTGTGACGCCTCATCGCTCCTGTGTCCACAAAAGCTTTTCCACAGATGTCACATTTCTCTTCCCGTATATTCAAGTGTATCCTTCGATGACGAGAAAGAGCACTGGAATCCACAAAACCCTTTAGGCAAATGTCACACTTATGAGGTTTTTCTCCAGTGTGTATCCGCCTATGCCTAACCAAGGCCCCGGATTCAGCAAACGACTTACCACAAATTTCACACCCAAAAGGCTTTTCACCCGTATGAACACGCATGTGCCGCTCAAGTGAGCTCATTAGTGAGAATTCCTTGTCACATGTTGTACACTTGAACACTTTGTCCCCAGAATGCAGCTTGAGATGCTCCTTCAGAGCTGACAAGACCGTGAACAACTTTCCACAAATACCACAAGCTAGTTTCTCAAAATGGACCTCTGCATGCTGGACGAGTTCCTCGTAGGAATTAAACTCCTCCTGACACACCCCGCAGTTGTACGTGCGGTCTTCGTGGGTCCGCTCATGTCGGCTCAGGGAACTGGAATCAGTGAATGCTTTGTTGCAGGACTTGCATTTATAGGGTCTCTCTCCAGTGTGGGTCCTGATGTGGCGGATCAGCCCCGGACTGTCCGGGAACTCCTTGTCACAAGTGTTGCACTTGTAGGGACGCTCACCAGTGTGAATACGCTTGTGGCGGGTCAAACCTGTTGTGTCCGAAAAACATTTCCCGCATTCATCACATTTGTATGACTTTTCGCCAGTGTGGGTGGTCATGTGACGTTTGAGGGCACTACTGTCTATAAACCTCTTCCCACATATGAAGCAGGCATAATCCTTTTGGCCACTGTGGATACGAGAGTGTCTGGTCAGTGCACAAGACTCCACAAACCTCTTCCCACACTCCTTGCACTTGTAAGGCTTCTCTCCTGAGTGTATACGTTTGTGCCGAGCCAGTGAACAGTTCTCAGAGAACGCTTTACCACACACATTGCATACAAATGGACGTTCCTGAGTGTGTGAACGTGTGTGGCGTATCAAGTCTCTATGCTCAAAGAATGACTTTCTACAAAAACTGCACTTGTAAGGCCTCTCCCCTGTATGTATGGTGTAGTGTTTGATGAGTGCAGGCATCTTGTTGAATCCCTTGCCACACAGCTCACACCGAATATTGCTCCTGTCGGTGTGAACGAGCATATGGCGACGGAGGGAGCCCGACTCGATGAACTGCTTGTGGCACACCTGACAAGTGAATGGCTTTTCGCCAGTGTGGATACGGATGTGACGAGCAAGGGATCCTTTCTCTGAGAAACTTTTCCCGCATGTTGAACAACTGTAGGGCTTCTCGCCCGTGTGACAGCGATTATGTCTGGTTAGTGATGAGGTGTCATTAAAGCCCTTACCGCACAGATCACAGAATACTTTGAACAGTTTCTCCAGATTGTTCTGGTGGGTGAACTCATGGCGCCTCAGGGCCCCTACTTCAGTGAAGCACTTGTCACAGTGCTCGCACATGTAGGGTTTCTCACCCGTGTGGGTCCGCATGTGACGTGTCAGACCACCAGACTCCGAAAAGGCCTTTCCACACATTTTGCATCCATGAGGCTTTTCACCAGTGTGTGTTCTCAGATGACGCCTTAAACCACTAGATTCAGTAAACTGCTTGTCACACTCTGAACATTTGAATGGCCTTTCTCCAGTGTGAACACGCATGTGCCTGACCAAGGCGCTATTGTACGAAAACACCATGTCACACAGATTGCACTTCACCAGACTCTCATTCTTTGGCTCCCACACATCGTCCATCGGCTCCCGCTTGACTGATTTTAATCCAGACAAAGAAAAGTTCCACTCCTCATCATCTAGGGGCTCAGATTTTATCTGCACATGGTTGCCGTTCACCATGGTAGGAGTCCAGTCGTAGTCCATTGGCTCGGTCTTAATTTTTTTGTATCTGCCATTCAGTAGGGATTTCTTCCTTCTCTTCCCTGGACTACTGTTTGGTGTGCTCTCAAGTCCTGGTTCGGTCTTGATCTGCAGCCGATAACCATTGCTGTGTCTCCTGTTTTCAGTCTCATCCAATCCTTCCTCCTCATCTGTATTATAACCCGCCATTTTGCTATCATCCTCCCATGATGCCATGTCCTTCTGGTCCTCTGCGTCATCCATATACTGCTCATCTTCACCATAACCAGCCCCGTTGAACTGGTGGTACTTGGTGAGGCTCTCGATATTGATACTGCTGTCCAGCATTTCACTACAGCCGTTCTCGGTGATCTCCTGCAGATCAATGGGAGATACTCTACTCTCGTCATCACTAGATGGCGCCTCTAAAGAGTTCTCATTGGCTCCACCTGTGCCCTCATACTCAGCAATAGCTGCAGCAATCTGCTTACTTTTCAGGCGCATGAAAACGTTCTCCAGCTTCTTATGAACAGATGACCTCTTTCTGCTGGCTATCTCATCAACGAGGGTCAAGGCGCTTTCGTCTTCAGTCTTTCCGGACTGGCTATCTGTGGTGGTTTTCTGACTGTAGTCTGTATCATTGCTCACCGAGTCACTACATACCTCTATACTGTTAGCAGTGTTGCCAAAATGTACTGGGAGATTGTCCTCATCATCCTCTTCCTTGCCTTCGCTGGCCATGTCTTCGCCACTCTCTTCATCTCCATCTTCATTAGGACTGTTGGTGCTATTGCCATCCTCAGAGTTGGCATCGCCTTCATCAGCAGAGTCATCTATGATTTCAGATAAGGAATTTCTATTTGCTGATTGATTTGATGCATCCTCCTCCTGCCAAGGTTGTGATGCATCTCCCATGGATGGATTCGAACCCTCTTCCTCCACAGATGGATTTGAACCCTCTTCCTCCACAGATGGATTTGACCTGTCTTCCTCCTCAGATGGATTTGAACCCTCTTCCTCCACAGATGGATTTGACCTGTCTTCCTCCTCAGATGGATTTGAACCCTCTTCCTCCACAAATTCTGATTCTGTGGCCTGCTTCCCACCTTTTCTTCGACCAGCATGGTTGGTTATCCTCCATCCATCCTCACCCTCACCATCACTGAAAAAGCACACCTTGATTTTCCCAACCTCTGGATTTTCATTTGATTCACTGTGGCAATTTTCAGGAAGCACATGACTACTTTCTGCAACGTCTTCCATTGCAGCCTCCTCTTCATACAGAGTTTCTTCCCTCTTCTTCTGCATGGTCATAAACTGAGGGGAGACAACTCAGAGTGGCCTGTTGGCTTCATCCTACTGAAGCTTGCCATCAGAATATCCTGCAACAACAAAACAAACACAAACAGTTTTAAGACATCAAGATCATATGAACATAATGAATGCTGTCTTGTACTGTGGTAGAAACTAAATAGTCGCTCATCATGGACCTGCTCCCTGACCTGCTCAGAGGCCGATATCCAATATAAAAAAACATCCCAAAGTGAATTCTAAAAATTACAAATCAGGCTAAGAAAAATAACAGTCTTGGTTCTCAGGCACCACCAGCATCATCATAAAGTCTGCTGCACGTTTTGTTTTTATTTCCATTTTCAAAAAAATATAGAAATCCTTATACTTAAAAACAATGCACACAAAAAATTGAAAATGGAAACAAAAACGAAATGTGGAGTGAATGATGAATGTTATGATGATGTGGGCAGTGACTATTATTTTTTTAGCCTAATTCATGAGATTCCAACTTATTTGGAGTGATTGGAGAGAACACTTGTATTTCTCTTATAACAGAAGTAAATAAGGAGGAACGATTTTTTGCTTAGTATTACATTATTGCAAGGTAGACACAATTTTATGGATGACAACTTCTTTAATACTGTAAAAATCAATGTTTCAGTGTAGATCCTTATACCGTTGTCAAGCAAAACTGGAAGAACGTTGCTTTTTACAGTATTAAAGAAGTATTGTTATCCATAAAATTGTGTCTATCTTGTCATCTGTCACCTTCTAAGTAATGCCTATCAAACAATTTACATTATTGCATTGAATGCAATGTTAAAATACCTCTTATTTTCAGAAAAATATGAATTAAAAAAATCCCATTAATGAACAAAATAATGTTTTTCCCAAAATTTGCTGCCAAGACAAATCCCTGGTCATATCATGTCAGTCTGTCATTGCATATTTCAGAAGTTAGAAAAAAGAATGGTAAATGGTATTTATCATTATTACTACCACTGACCTATTAATATAGATCTCACTTGCCAACTGTCATAAAATTATACCATTAGCACCAATTTTGTATTATGAAAATGCCTGACCAAAATAGACATATTTAGTCAAATATGTGGCCCTTGACAAATGTTGAGTGGTATAAATACAACTACTGAATTGTACCATGTACCATTTTGAGTGGTTTTGGTGAAATAAAGAACTTGAACTTTTCAATACAATTTCTCGATTTCTTAATGCTGCACTCATATTATTGTTTGCTTGTTGTTTAACGCTACACTCAGCAATATTTCTGCTATATAATGGCGACCTGTAAATGGTGAGTGAGTGAGTGTGGTTTTACGCCGCTTTTAGCAATATTCCAGCAATATCACGGCGGGTGACACCAGAAATGGGCTTTACACATTGTACCCATGTCGGGAATCGAACTCGGGTCTTCAGCGTGACGTGCGAATGCTTAAACCACTAGGCTACCCGACCTCCCCAATGACCTGTAAATAACTTAGTCTGAACCAGACAATGGCGATTGAATGAGTCATTGGGATGTAAGCATATGCAATCATCCAAGTCACTGAACCTGACGACAGATTCATTCGGTGAACTTTAATGACCAGTGTTTGTGAAGAAAATCAGATATGTTAATTTTAGAAAAGTCACAGAAATTAACAAATTTGAATGAATTTCATGAAAAACTTGATGAAAGTATCAGTAAGTCATCAAAGACTTTTTATCTTATGATGATAATCAATGTAAGTAGTTAACAGGGTGGGGCAGGGTAGGAATTGACAAAATTACAGCCTCCAGAACCAGACTTCTTCCTCCTTATAGAAAGAAGCAATGTAAAATAGTTCCAGATGTAATGAATAAGGAATAAACATTGTTGATACCATGGGTTTAGTCTGTGCCAAACACTTTGAGTCTATTGCCAAGCAGTTGGCTCTTGGCATTATTTTCAGCAGATTTGAATAGTGTAATATGGACTATATATTATTAGCCGAGCTTACTGGACTGAACAAAATCTTTGCTTGACTCAGGTTTTGGACACAAGGCTAAAAGTCGAAGACAGTATGTACATAAACACTGATTCCACACAACTTTGAGGGGTATTGCAAGCATTGTGAGCTTAGTACATATCTAACATGAACCTTAACAATAAATTGGTTCCCCAATAAAAAATCCCCAATAGGTCTAACATTGAAATAGGGAAAGAAATTTATAGGGTAAGTGAGTCAGTTGGGTTTTACTCTGCTTTAGCATGTGTTTATCTGGACCTGCTCCGAGGCTGATATTAGTGTTATAACAAGACCAAAGAAGAGGCAATAACACTTAGTTTTACATTATTTCACTGAGTGGAATGTTCAAACCTCAGAATTTAGGAAAATAGGAACTTTATCAAAAATCCCAATTTTCTAATAAAATAATGATTTTTTAACAAATGTGCCTGACAATAGCTGGTTTAGAAGTTTAGATAAATCTCTGTTTTGCCAATATTCCAGCCATTCCTGCTGGGGACACCAATTAATGGGCTTATCACCCATGTTGGGAATTGAACCTGAACTTTAGGTGTGATGAACAGACGATTTAACCGCTACACCAAAACTAACAAAGTCTACTTGTCTGATTAGTGATAAAATATATGATCATCCCAAAATAGTCTTAAATTATCCCAGCTCTCAGAATACAATTAACATGAAGCATATTTGCTTTAAGCTTGTGGCATAACTAAACCAAATAAGCACATGCTCTATGAATAAAAGAAAATACAAATTCATATTCAATATTCCAAACATCCCTGCAGGGTAGCAGGAGTCCCATCAACAAAATAAAAAAAATGCTTCATGAATAGTCTGATTCAGAATTAAAAGCACTTCCCAATGTTTGGGGAGAAAAAAAGCCAAGAACTAAGATTAATGCCTCCTTATGCAAAAAGCTATGTTACTGAATCTTAAAACTCATTTTCAATCATGAAGATACTTGAACAAGTCGAAACTCTCAAGGAAATATTAACACTGGTATTAGACGTCACACAGGTTGCCCCAGTCGATCAGAAGAGTGCACTCTCCTTTCCTGAGTTTGTATATATCTTAAATGTCACAAAAAATGTACAGGTTGATGCTTAAGTGATTCTTTAATATCAGTGAATCCACCCTTTTTGGAATTTTTTTTCTTTCTGAACTATGAAAGCTCCCCCACTCCCTTTATTCAAAAACTACATGTCCAAAGTCATTCCCTTTCTCTTCTGCGACTAGATTTCTACACAGGTCTGCAATAAATAATCATGCTTAGAAAAAATAGTTATTTTTTGTGCATGACAACATGGTGCACACAACATAGTAGACAAAGAATGAATATTACTTTTATTTTGTTTACTCCTAATGGCTGAATGCATCATTAGATCTAGGCCAACAACATTTGAGCATAAATCCACATCTTGCATGTCAACGGTTTTAAATCCTGATTGATCAAGGATGTTAATTTGTTGTGACATTTACAAAAATTATGATTCTACATTTGTGGTCGAGTACAAGCTCCACTAAATACTGTCGTGAAGCAATTGGCCCTCTGAAAATCATTCTGCAGTTAGGCTGTAAGCTCGAGGCTAACTCTGAAAGTAGGATCGACAAATGCATAAAACACCCCGAGAAACAGCAATTAGGGAACTACAAGCTTCTCTTTCTCCGAGCATTTTTTCAAAAGACGCATGCCTCTGCAAGCGTCGTTACCCTTCTTCGCTGGGCGACCGTAATCCCGCACCCTGCCACACACGCTCTCCGACCTGTCATTCACAGCGTACACAATTACAATGAAGAAGTTTCAAAGTTTGTCTTACTGAAGCTGAATAAAATCTTTCAAAACAATGACATAATACCAAGAAAGACGGATATCAAAAACAATTTCCCTATTGGGAGTAACATTCCGCAGTGACACGCATGCATGGTCCGACCTCCCGTCTCACCCTGAAGTGGTCGGGCCGAATAATGAGGTCGCACTCCGCCGAGGTGTGTGCCTGTGTCACATCCCGCAACTTTACCGAAAACAGCTTGTCGTTGCGAGATTTTGGATATTTAGTTTGGTTATAAAGGATCTTAACATACATGTGGAACAGTTATGTTGATATAACAACCCTATGGTGTCGAGGAGACGCACAACTCAAATTACCTCCACACCGAGACCACGTCTGAGGCTGCGACTTCACCGACCGCCATCTTGAGCCAAGGGAGGTAATTTGAGTGGTATGTGACTGTCCTCTTGGCTACGGTTACCCAGAGAAGAGATTTCGTTGTGAGGATTATCCAAGCTTATCGGCTTGTCCGTGAACAAGTTTCATATACTTGCAGGCTGACGACTGATAAGGGCCAAGTAAAAATCGTGGCTTATATTTTACGAATATTTTATTGGGTTAATTGAAATATGCATTTCTTCTTAAAATTGTTCTTATTCAAAAACAAATGTAATAATTCAACCAATAATTCATACATCCTAATGATGTTATTCGTTGCTATGGTTAAACTTTACATTTTCAAACTGAGTTACTTTTATTTCTTAAAAAGCAAATTGACTCCCTGGTCTAGTGGATAGGGCGTCTGCCCGGAGAGCGGAAGGTAGATGGTTCGATCCCCTGGTTACGTCATACAAAAAGACGTTAAAATCTGATGCTCTTTGTTGTTAAACATGTCTGGCGTTCGGAATTTAATGGGTTGAAACGAAAACTGGACGGCTCAATCGGAGTCGGTGATGGTGAGGCTGTGTTGCGTTAAACAGTCACATTGTATCTTAGCACATAATTGTTAGCACATAAATACGGACCACACACACACACACACACACACACACACACACACACACACACGTCACTATATAAGTGCCAGAAAATTGAAGGTGACGTTAATCCCATTGCACCTCACTATATCTAACAACTTTTATGTACATTGTATTAGATTGAAAATTTAACACGTATAACAATACCTTTTCATTGTACTTCTTGCCATTCGTTTAAGTATCCTCCCTTGAGCGTTTAAGTTGGTGTATCTTTAACAGACGTTACCCCATAGATATTTTGTCAGGGCTTAGCGAGTCACGTGACTATTTTTATGGTTGTGTTTAATTAGACCTTTGTTAATGAACACACAATTCAACACGGCCAACTAATTAGATGAGCCATGGAACAACACGATCACATTAATCACTTTGTTTCATTATGTTGTTAACAATGGGCAATTTGGTAAAGAAAAAAATAGCCTAACGAGAACTACTTCTTCCTCTTGTTTGTAAAAACGAAATAAGAAAGTTTCTGTCAACATAAATTCAAAGCCGTCAAGTATAAATGAAAACAATACAATTTATTCATGATTTTTTCTTTCGGCAAGAGTTTCTACAATTTCTTTGCAATGCGAACCTGAAGCCACGCGTAAACTAACATCTGTAAAGTCTCTGAAATAAACAGTTGTTAAATTATCGTAATAAAATATAATTAAAAGAAGCCCAGAGACTATCTTCATTTTCAGACTAACATTGCAGACTTACTGACTTACTCATTTTAATAGACTTCACCCGTGAAGAATAGGTCTTCAGCATGCAATGCTTGCCGTAAAAGGCGACTGTGCTTGTAGTATAAGAGGCGACTAATGGGATCGGGCGGTCAGGCTCGCTGACTTGGTTGGTGCATGTCATCGTTTCCAAATTGCGTGGATCGATGCTCATGATGTCAATCACTGGATTGTCTGGTCCAGACTCGATTATTTACAGACCGACGTCATATAGCTGGAATATTGCTGGGTGGGGCGTTAAACAACAAACAAACAAATATTTGTTTTAGGGCCGGTATGGCAGGCTAAACGAGACGGACAAGACTATATACTTATATATAGCCTTAAAAAGTAACGTTTCTCTCTACCCGTGTAGATCCGGGTTAGAATAGGTCTTCAGTTACCCATACTTGTCGTAAAAGGTGACTATGCTTGTCCTAAGAGGTGACTAATAGGACATAATAATTGAAAAAAAACATGTCCCGTGTCGTATATTCAGTTGCAGGAAGCAAACGTCAGATAAAGCGTATTTATATTACAAGTATAAAAAAGTCCCAAATGAGCGGGTTTTAAAGTGATGATCCGATACCCGAGAAACATACTGTCTTCGTAACGTACATTAAAGATAATGTAGTAATTCCTAAAATGGACCTTGAGTGAATCTTATCAGGATGGTGAAAGAAATCAGGATGGTGGCAAATAAACGTCAAATTAACCCCTACAGCGCTGGCACATGACGGTGCCTGGTGGTTCAAACATAACCTGCACATTTTTTAAACCTGATGATAGCTCAGCTAAATATATTCCTTGATCAAGTTCAAACTTCATACATCAACACGGTAATAAAGTGTATACATAGGCCAACATTGGCATAATTAACCCTTTATATTTGATAAAAGGTGGACACAAAATCGGCCTTATATAGGAATTTAAAAGACAACTGTCAAAATTTGAATCGAAGCAGCTGCTAAATTTTAAATGTTTCAGAACATTTATAACCCGGGATAAGGTATGTTGAAATGTTCCCAGACCCAATCCACAAATTTAGCCCAAATTTCCACAAATAAAGTATGTTTAACTATATTTACAGTCATCTAAACAGGCTAGGGGCCGCGATTCGCTGTGCAGAGTTGCGTCCCTTGGGCACGCCAGAAACCTATGATTGTGGGTTCGAATCCCGGTTCGCCCCGATTATGTTTCTAGGTTTGTCAGCACCATGCCCGTGCTCGTGGGTTTCACCGAAGTGGTAAACGTCTGAGACCTGCATCACTTCGGGCTTTCCTCCCACATTAAGCTGACACGCCGCGATATGCGTCATGCACACTACAAAGGCCCTCAACAATAAAAAGACTTGCCATGTCTACTTTCAGCTGGTATAAAACTACAATGTTCGGCTTCGTCATTACTTTTGTTATGAATAAAAGAAAGACCCATTAAAATGGGATCTTTTACTCAGATAGGATCCCTCTCTCAACGCACAGAAGAGACAGATCTAAATTCCATGAGACTGACTCAGAAGCGACATTAAAGCAAAATCTTCATGTTTCCAAGAACACTTATCTTTGCTTGGCACTTTATTTTTCATAAGTTGGTTTGCCAACAAAATTGGTCGAATGTTTAACCAAACAAATGTATTTAACTTTCATATTAGTACTGCTACTAATAAATGAAAACAAAACAACCTTTAACATTGCAAGATACCGAAAGATTTGTGATTGATTTTGGGGGGTTAGAATGACGATTTTTATACATGTTATTCACCATTTCTTTCGAACAGCTGTGGTAAAATCTCGTGTGATTCATCATCTTACCAAATAATAAAACAGAATCGGTTCAATACACAAATTGTTCAAAGTTTTAATTTTTTTTTTTTTTTTTTTTGGTTGGAAGGTCTGATAAATCAACTGGAAAATAATACAAGGTCTTGACTTTCTTGATCATAAGAGAGTTATGTAGGATACACAGAGTTGGAATATTAAGCTGCAATAGAGTAGCATTCTTACGAAATTTATGTTGACATTATGTGGTATTACCTATGGCGAACTCTTATTAAAGCACATATGTGCTCAAAACATAAGAAATAGGTCAAGAACTAAGATTAACGCCTCCTTATGCGAAAAGCTATATTAACTGAATCTTAAAACTCATTGCCAATCATGAAGATACTTGAACAAGTCGAAACTCTCAAGGAAATATTAACACTGTATGGTATTGGCCGTCACACAGGTTGCCCCAGAAGATCAGAAGAGTGCACTCTCCTTTCCTGCTTTTATATATATCTTAAATGTCACAAAATATGTACGGACTGATGCTTAAGAGATTCTTTAGTATCAATGAATACACCGAGGAAGAGTTGGAATATTAAGCTGCCATAGATTAGCATTTTTACGAGATTACTGTTGATTTTAAGAGATATTAACTATGGCGAACTCTTAGTAAAGCAAATATTTCCTCAAAACATAATGCGAATGATACGAGTACGTATTAAAAGTTTGCCTAAGATTTGAATCTTGCTGTGATATTTTACTTGTTGTTTTTTACACATTAATAAATTTATCATTCAATACAAGGACTCCATTTTTATTGTTTTATTTATTGTGCGGTCATCTTCCCGCGAGGACGTCTTGTGATTTTCAAGTAGTGGGGGCTGATTAAAACAACAACAGAAAGAGAAATGAATGGGTCAACATAGATCAAGTTAAGCACTGTAATAATTTTGCAAAGGACGATCTTTGAGGCGGGGATGTACTCACTAAAAGCAGCTCAAATATAACCCAACTTTATTTGACAGCTGGCCTGCTATTTAATTGGTATTCATACTAAATATTTGTTTACCCAGATACTGATATTTTCCGATTTCGCAGTAAATGGGAATACACGGCGAACAAGTCATCGAAACATGCAAAAATATCATATCAGTTATATCGAGTATGTGATTTTGTATGATGTTAATTACAGTAGCACTGTCTGACTCTGTTATCTTTTCACACTGACCTGTATTCGAAACCGTTTGTTCACGTTGGGGTGTCTTTTAATCGTCTGACTGAATCGCGTACATTTGTAGATTTGAACGACACCTGAACGGTACTAATACAATATATACATTATTGTTGCCTGCGAGCACAATTGGCCTTTCAATGTTTTCCGAATTACACAATGTCAAAATAAATTTAAAGTTGCAACATTATAATTATATCGTATCAAGTCTTTGAAAGGCAAATAGAAGTGATACACATGAAGAAGATAATTTACGGATGTCAGCTTCTTTATCATGTGGAACTCAACGTTTCGGAGGTGAACCTGATGAAGGAGTAAGTATATTCTCCGAAAGGTTGTGTTCTTCATAATAAAGAAGTTGAAATTCATAATACTTCTCTTCCTTGTTGGAATTATAAATATCGGAAAACGTTAGTGATCTATATAATATATTACACTGGCTCGCATAACGCATATTTTCTCCATTTCCACAAAGCATTTATAACCATATCTTAATAAGATACGATCAGGGACGTTGGGCCCCCATTTGTCTAAAACTGTTGTTTTGGGTCTCTAGCTCTTACGCTGTCGCCTATGAGCTGCTAGCACTATCATTCAAGAGTCAGACCCCAGTTCGACGGCACACCTGTTCTGTACTGACTTCGCAACTTAATATGTCTATTTAAAAGATACTTTATATGAAGTACTGTTATTTCATGTATTTAACATAAAATAATAACAATATAATTTGATGAATATATGCTTGTATTTTCAAACATGATAAATCAGACAACGGAGAAGATATGATTTTTCTTCCATCCATGAACTATTTACTAAATATTAGTTGTCAAGAACTAGGAGCCGGCGCTTCAATTAATCCTTCCGGCCACGTGACCTTTCCTTTTCGTGCCTATGGTCGCCACACTTCTGTCTATATTAGCAGCCTTCGCCAAAACCAAAAATATGGCAACAGAACGCACGTTTATTGCAGTGAAACCCGATGGAGTCCAACGCGGACTCGTCGGAGAAATCATGAAGAGATTTGAAAATCGTGGCTACAAACTGGTTGCCTGCAAAATGATGACGGTACGTTGATCGTTGCGATGTTGGAGATACACGTGGTTTGTCGCGACTGTCACGGAGTGACTCGATCTCCACCGAGTTTAACCCGTGGAATTTTGTAGATATAATTCTCCTTCGACATGCTGAAGTATCCCAGTCAACATCATGAAACCGAATGTCGATTTACATTTAACCTGACCAGTACATTAGGCCCGGAAAGAATAGTCTGATTTCAAAGATAAATTCTCCTCGGTCTCCGCAAATATTTGCCGAGGAAGTAATTTTTTCTGAAATTAACGTAGGTGCGAGAAAAAAGTATTGTGGCACTTTGCCCTGAAGGCCCAGATTTTCTCAAAACGAGGGTTAAAGCAAGGCAAACTGGGAAAAAACCCCTCTATTATCGATCACTCCTTTTGCGTCATCACGATAATGAGATGTAGGTACTGATTGCAAAAAATAGCGAATTGAAATAGAACATCATAATAGTTTACATGCGTGATACACCCCCCAACCTCCGTCTCAAGCACTTGGTGTCAATAAGAAAAATATTTTGCTGCATTATGATTCCCAAGAAAGAGTTTGAGCCATCTTAATTCTTATGAAAGATAACACAGAAACTCATCTGCAGACTTTACCTTCTGAACATCTTGGTGATCTACAACAAATAATTATAACAACTGGTTCTTTAAACATTGTCATTGCCTGGAACCGTCCTGTTGGGTAAGTGTACTGACATGTGAAGCAGTAAGTGCATAGTAATTGACCCCATTGTCTGAAAGCTGCTATTGTTGAATTACTGTTTCAGGCTTCCAAGGAACATCTTGAAAAGCATTATTCTGATCTGTCAACCAAGCCATTCTTCGCTGGCCTTGTCAAGTACATGGGATCTGGACCAGTTGTTGCAATGGTAGTACATATTTGTTGATGATTATCTGTACATTTATAATTCTCCAAATGAAGTCTAATGGTGCCATGATATTATTACCCTGGTCTTTAGATAGGGTGCACAAAAATTTCATTCTCAGCTGCCTGGGGGAGTCTACATACCAAGCTGAGGTCTTGAATGTTTAACAGCCAAATTACCGTCATGTCCTACCGAGTACACATTCACCGCCATGGGCATGGGTGGTCCAGTCGTTTGAGGGAACATTTGAACATGGGTTCATGTCCCAAGTCACCCTGAGTATGCTTCTAGGTTTGTCAGCACCATATCCATGCTCGTGGGTTTCGCAAAAGTCGTAAATATATACTGAACAACAAAAGTTCCTGTGACATTGAATAATATTTAATGCAAAGTTATGTTTTTTACCAAATCTGAAACAATTTCGGTTTGCAACAGATAAAAGACTCCAGTAAGTGTTCAAATGGTTTAATTTGCCATACTGATTTCAGAAAAAAACATGAACATGCCAAAATGTCAATTTACAAATCAATAGCGTGTGTGTCCACCTCTGGTTGCGATGCAAGCAACACATCTTCGTCTCATGGAATGGACCAGGCGTTGCACAAAGTCCTGTGGGATATCTGTCCATATCTGTTGGAGCATGTTTCGAAGTTCATGGAGTGTCTGTGGAACACGTGGTTGATGTCGAAGGTGCCGACCCATCTCATCCCACATGTGCTCGATTGGTGAGAGATCAGGGGAGCGAGCCGACCAGGGGATGACATTCACGTTGTTTTGTTGAAGAGAATCCTGAACCAAGTCGAGAAATATGAGGCCGGGCGTTGTCATGTTGAAAGGTAATGTCTGGGCCATGATGACGCAAAAACGGTAGAACAACAGGGCCTATGATCTCGTCGCGGTTGCGCTGTCCATTGAGATTTCCCTCTACCACTATCAAACGGGTCCTCAGTCTTGCTGTAATCCCTACCCATACCATAACGCTGCCACCCCTGAACTGATCTTCTTCCATGACACAATGATTGACGTAACGTTCACCTTGACGTCGGTACACTCGAATCCGTCCATCGCTGTGGCTGAGGTGAAAATGACTCGTCAGTGAATAGAACTTGTCCCCACTGCATGGCTGTACAGCGTAGATGCTGTCTGTACCATTGTAGACATGCTTGACGATGGTTTCCCGTAAAAATGGGACTTCTGGCGGGTCTTCTGGCGACAATCCCTGCACATCTGAGGCGGCGATGTAAGGTTTGTGAAGATATTCGTCGAAGGCCAGTCGCTGTTGGAGGTTGGAATGGATTTCGTAGGTGTGTTGTTCGAATCCAGTTGTCTTGTCGATCATTGGCTACGCATGGCCTGCCACTCCGAGGACGGTCTCTGGCTGCATTCGTCTGTTGCCAACATTGCCATAAACACCAAATTGTGTTTCTGTGGACGTTAAATTGTCTTGCAACATCAATTTCACTCAATCCTGCTTCAAGCATACCAATGGCTCGCAGACGCTCATTTTCGGACAGGCATGGCATTTTGTAATGTTGAATAATTGTGTAATTTCGTTTTTCTGAGTGGTTGTCAGCACGATGCTAAACAGTGCATATGGAATCCCGTTAACGCACATGTTTTTATACCCACTCTTGGGTAGTGAATGGGGCTTGCATAAAAGTCAACTTTTGCATGGAATGCATGCTTTTCTGTAGCTGTTGCGTTTTTGTGACTTGATTCCATACATGTACTACAATATTGAAAACCAAACTTTACTTGTTTGAAAAATACACTAAAACATTGGTGTCACAGGAACTTTTGTTGTTGAGTATATGTGACCTGCATCACTTTGGAGTTTCCTCTCACATTAAGCTGACACACCGTGAAAGAACTGGAATACTGTTCAAAGCCAGGGGTCGACTGCTGGCCTTTTGGCCCGTGACCAGTTAAAATTATGAAACGCTTGCTGAAAGAAAGAGTAGAGGGCCTGTCTGGCTTGTAAAAATTTCCCCCCTTCTCTGTGTATGTTTAATTTTTTATTTGGACACTCCTTATGAATCATGTTATTTCGGTAAGAAAATATTAAGGGGGGATGAGGTGTGAATGGTTAACTCAAAGATCATCTTGGTAGAATGACACAATCGATGGCCATTTTGTAATGTTCTGTACAACAACATCTTTCTTTGCTCTTAAATCGCCACAAAATGAGGCAAATGGAAGCCAAGATTTAATCTCAGAGTGCAGGAAAGGATGTTTTAGGGGTGAGCAGTTCTAAAATTGTCGGTGCCCCCATGGTTACTCAGTCGTGGCCTCTAACATTTAGTTTTGGGCCAGTTAGTTTGGAGAAGGGCCAGTAACTTTTCAAAGGAGCAAGCTGTCCTGGCTACATACACATTTGTTGTTAAATCTACCCCTGAAAGCCGCATTAAACCCACCTGACTCACTCCTCTCAGCAACCTACATTACTTACCCTATGATCATGTGGTTAATGATGTAACCATGATATTTGTCTTATGAAATAAACAAGTAGACATGTACTCTTTTAGAACCTTGTAGACAAGTAACAGGATATTGATATATTGACTCTATTTTCTTTAGATTAAAAAATAATCTTACAGAATTTTTACTGGTGGTCAGGTGTTAATGATTTTTGGCTGATTAATGTCAACTTCTATAACAGTATTAAGTGGTGCTCATGATATCACCCACTGGTTGGTCTGATCCAGACTTGTCATCCATCAATGATATACGTAAAGTTAATGCCACTTTAGGCTTCCAGCAACATCTCAGCAGGAACATAGACATGAGTTTCACATATTGTACCCAGGTGGAAATAGAACCTGGGCCTTTGGCATGAAGAGCGAACACTCCATCCACTGGGCTACACCACCACTCCAGATATACAGGGACCACTAATTGTAATTCATTATAACCATAATTTGTTATGAGCATATATACAGCAAATGACCGGGACCAAAAAATAAATTTGTTAGTTCGTTACAAGCGTGTTTGTTATGAAAGCAGTGTACTGTACCTGGAATATTCTACTTGCAGCTTAAAACAGTGTTCACTCGCATAAAATAAATGACACTTTGAAAACAATGTTGCAGTGGTTCATGTCTGTGTTGTGTATTCCAGGTATGGGAAGGCAAGGGGGTGGTGAAGATGGGCCGCATGATGCTGGGAGCCACCAACCCACAGGAGTCCAACCCAGGCACCATCAGGGGAGACTTCTGTATTGAAGTTGGCAGGTAGGAATGAGGGTTCCGGGGAACAATTCATTTCAGGGGTAAAATGTAATGCAGTATATTGAGATAAGGTATCTGTACTGCGATATATTGGGAGCTGAAGTGATTGACACTGATTGACACTGATTGTACATCCTACATTCTACATACTAAAGTATATATTACTTAGTATAGTCGGTCGTCGCAATTTTGTAGTCGTGGATACAGGGGAGAAAACAATGAGAGAAAAATCACTTCACCGTTTGTCAATCAGTTTTGAAGGGAAACGTCATTGGTGAATGAGTTAGTGTAGATTTTAGGTTAAACAATACAAACGAAAACAAAACTTTTTTAATTTTTGTACCCAATGTTACCGGAACACAGAAAAATATTGCAATATGTTCATTTGAAACCTGTATTGCAGTATACCCGTAATACCATGCAGTCCTATAAATAAGACTAAATGGAGGATCATGTTCCAGTCAACTAGCCTCGATTTATGCTGCTGCATACATTACAGTTAATTTTAGTCCTTGCATAATATGGACAAACGTTACTAGATTTTTCAGTTAGTGCCTTACATTGAAAACCACTTGACACTGTAGTTTGGTTACTTTGTTCCAGTCTGTTTTGTTGAGAGGCTGCTTTGACACAGCTGAGGTGCAAACCGTCTGCTTAAAACTGGAAATGGGTGTCTGGTATTAAGACAGTGCAATGATGCAGGATGATTGGGGTGGGGTGGGGTGGGGGGGCGGGCGGGCGGACGGGCGGGCGGGGAGGGGATTGGAGGGTAAGACAAAGGTGAATGAATTCCCTATTCACAGCGCCATTGTCTGCTGAAAGCTTTGTTTCCCACTCTCCTCCCCCCTCCCGTTTCTCCTCAGAAAACAAAGGGAGTTAATTTTGTCAAAGCCTATATGTCAAGGACCAGGGACATATCTCAGCATTTATTAAGCAAAGAATTTCTCTCTGACTGGTTGACTGAATGATTTTGCAAAGTATTAATGTCAAATTAAGCTTCACAATTTTATAGATGTTTGAGTAATCTCAAAATAAGTTTGCGTGGTTGTGTAGGCTGAAAAGAAATGAGTGTAAAAATAGGAAGATCCGCGATCAAACAAATAAAATAACAATTGCCTGGCAAAGGTGTGATTACAATAGTGTTGCTATGTGCATCATCCTGCCCTAGTGGCCATGGTATGTCTGGCACCAACTGAACATGTTATGTGGTGTCAAGAAATGGTAGGACTGTTGTTGACTGCAGAGTAAAACATTTAACATTGCAGTATGTGTCATATTGTAGTCTCTGATGACAATGTATTATTTTCTTCCCAGGAACATCTGTCATGGCAGCGATGCAGTAGAGAGTGCCCAGAAGGAGATCGCTCTGTGGTTTACCCCCCAGGAACTCTGCAATTACGACAGCTGTCAATCTTCATGGGTCTATGAATAAATCTCAACTTTAATTTATTAAATGAAAGAAGCATGACAGTTATTGTGCTCATGACAGTCAGTGCAGCGAAACAATAACTTGGTAACATTTCCAACAGTTTAAAATCATTATACACGGGAGATAACTCTCCGCTTTGTTAGATCTTTTGCAGGACCTATTGGTCAGCTTCCTGTTATGTCAAGTGCTATACTTATACAGTCATGTCTACTGGTGTCGGAAGTAAACAGTGCCAGGCATTCATCTAATCTTGTTGTGTTTTTTTACTCCTGACATGGGGAATGTGGGGGCTGGAATGTCCTGTCTGCATGACAAATTCAGAAACATATTTTCTCTTACAAATCATGATTATGTTGCCATGGCACCAGACTCGTGCTCGTGGGTGACACCAAAGTGCTAACATCTGAGCTACATCACTTAAGCCTCCCTGGTAAAGGGTAGAGCATCCGCCCGGAGAACAGAAGGTCAGGGTTTTATTCCCAACCGCCTCATACCAGAAGACGTTAAAACTTGTTACCCTGTCTGGTGCTCGCATTAAGGGCCCTGAAACGAGGACTGGTGGGCTCAGAGTCAATATACTGTGTCTGAGTGGGGTATTCATGTTGAACTGTGGCATGGTATCTCAGTGGGCTAGCGCCATAAATCAACATTAGTCCCGACTAGTACAAGCAGCCACACATGCATGCATGTCGCTATATAAGTGCAACAATCTTGAACACGACATTAAACCCCATTTCACCTCACCATTTGCAAGATTTTCTCATATGTTTCCAGGAAGGGCGAATTGTTTCTCACCTCTCGAGAACGTTCGCTTGTCACGCCGAAGACCCGGGTTCAATTCCCGACATGGGTACATTGTGTGAAGCCCATTTCTGGTGTCGAGAACACATCAGTTTGACCCAGGCAGATGATGATCAGTTATTTCTTTTTTGACAACACAGCCTCTACGAATGAAAAAAACCCACACATCCTACTTTTCTCCCGTGAAATATGTCAACAGCTAGATCCCTGTTTTACAGCAGCCGCTTGAGAATCGTGTGGGTTAAGCTGATCGATTTCGGTGTCTTTAGTACTTATGTATTCTATATGTGGAATCGCGTACTGCCCTTTCTGCTCAATGCATCGCCACGTTTTAACTTTCAAAGGAAGATAATTTATTATTTATTGGACATTACTCCAAAACCCCATGGACCTAAATATGGAATTATTTTCCGTTTTTAGGCCCCATGAGCGTAATTCCGCGTGGGCTTAAACACGAGGATTACCGGCGTTTCCAGGCCAGATATAATTTACGAGCGTTTCTTTAGACTGTCGTAACGCTCTTTCATACACAATGAATGTTGATGTCGGCGGTTTGTAAGTTGCCTTGCGGTTCAGTCACTTGATACAAAAGACGTTAAAAGGTGGTACTTGTTATTACCCTGTCTGGCGCTCGGCATTAAGGGGATAAAACAAGGACTGATCGGCTCGGAGTCTGTATACTGTGTATGTGTGTGGCATTGATGTTAAACTGTGGCATGGTATATCAGTGGGCTAGCACTCATCATCCCGAGGCAAGAGAGTTAACTTTGCCGAACTAGGCTGGAATTCCTGGGCTCGATCGTAGCGCCACCAGTGGCTATTACGAGTTATGTCCTTTCTATGCCTCTCCTATTGACCAATCAGATTCAACCTCTCGTATCACTTGCATTTGCTTCAAACAAAACGGTGGCGCCCAGTCAAGACGATCTGATTGATAATCAAGATCTATATTGTGATAAAACGAGTCTTACATCGCGAAGTGCATCAAATCACGTGAGCACCTTGATTAAAAGCATGAAAAGATTTAGAAAATATCTATTGACAACGAGTTAGCGGTGCACATGCTTTGCAAATACTGCATGAAAACTGCATGACACTTTACGAACCGGATTTCGATTTCAGTGCGCGATTTTGATTGGACTATGCATAGACTCATTAGTCCAGCCAAAATGTAACTCCGTAATACCAGCCTAGTTCGGCAAGAGAAACTGGACTTTTAAAGTCAGTTAACTCACTTGCCTCGGGAAGATGGCTAGCACTATAAATCGGCATTAGTCCCGACTAGTTCAAGCTGCCACACATACACACATGCATGCTTGTCGCTATATAAGTGCAATAATCTTGAACGCGACGTTAAACCCTATTTCACCTTACCATTTGCAAGCCCTTCTCATATGTTTCCAGCAATGGTGAATTGTTTCTCACCTATCGAGACCACATTCGGTTTGACCGAGTCGGATAATTGGCAACAATCTTGAAGGCGACGGTAAACACCATTACACCTCACCTTAAGTTAGAATTGTAGTTTGTGTTGTGCGGATGGTGTTCAAATGTAAAATGCATTTCTTACAGAGGGTCCCAGAGAGCTTAAGGTCCGGGGTTCGATCCCCTGCCGCGTCATACCAAAAGTGAGTGAGTGAGTGAGTTTGGTTTTACGCCGCTTTTAGCAATATTCCAGCAATATCACGGCGGGGGACACCAGAAATGGGCTTCACACATAGTACCCATATCGGGAATCGAAACCGGGTCTTCAGCGTAACGAGCGAACGCTTTAACCACTAGGCTACCCGACCGCCCCTCATACCAAAAGACGTTAAAATATGGTACTTATTGTTATCCTGCCTGGCGCTCGGCATTTAAAGGACTAAAACAAGGACTGGTCTGAGTCTGGACGCGACGTTAAACCCCATTTCACCTCGCCTTACAGAGGGGCTTCCGTAGGATATGCCTGGATCGGGGGATATTCTGTAGACAATGCATGGTATGACGTCACCGGAGGTTTATAAGTATAGTTTGATAAGGATGTGAGGGTTATATCCTTCCAACACATGCTAACACTAGAGAAGACATAATGAAACTATAGCCGGGTCTCAGTCATCTTCCCGAGGCAAGAGAGTTAATTGACTATAAAAGTCCAGTGCCGAACTAGGCTGGTATTATGGAGTTGCTTTTTAGCTGGACTAACGAGTCTATGCATAGTCCAATCAAAATCGCGCACCGAAATTAAAATCCGGATCGTAAACTGTGGTGCAGATTTCGATCGATTACAGGATTTGCAAAACGTGCACTGCCAACTCGTTGTCAGCAGATATTTTCCAAATCTTTTCATGTTTTTAATCAAGGTGCTCACGTGATTTGATGCATTTCGTGATGTAAGACCCGTTTTATCACAATATAGATCTTGATTATCGATCAGATCGTCCTGACTAGGCGCCACCATTTTGTGTGAAGCAAACGCAAGTGATACGAGAGGTGGAATCTGATTGGTCCATAGGAGAGGCTTAGAAGGGACATAACTGGTAATAGCCACTGGTGGCGCTACGATCGAGCCCAGTAGTTCCAACTTAGTTCGGCAAGGGTGGAAACTGGACTTTTAAAGTCAGTTAACTCTCTTGCCTCGGGAAGATGGGTCTCAGTACACTTACACTTGCACGCTTTGAATAGGTTCGACTACAAAAAACATGGGGAGAGTGTTCAGGGAGGAGTACCCCATTATCTCGTTAAAGTAGGCTTATCTTCGTTATATCGAGGAGTATCGCAATTTAGGATTTCAAATTGCGTAACCCCATGATAAGGGTGAATTAGAACCACTTACAAATTCCATGTGGTTTCAATGCGATGTCTACAGAGCATCCGACAAAACCAGTGGTTGATTTTAGCAACCTCACACACGCTCTGGGAACGAGGAAACACAATTCAACAAATTGCCTAGCATGACCACCCTGTCGCATGTTGGCAATATCGTGCTGGGACTAGGGCTTGGACGAGTCCGAATTAACTACCCGGGTACCCACCGCCCTATTACCCGACCCGACCCGGGTACCCACTGTAGGTCTCAAGAGATAGGTACAAAATGGCACTGGCAAAACGTATTTAGATACATGCATTAAACAATCTGGTCATGCATACACGGAAGTTGACTCAAGTTATATCGTTATTCAAAGATATGAAACGTCAGAAGAAATGGGTGCATGATCAGAAAGAAATGCGAACATGTGTGACTTGTAGTGTAACCATAGAGTTCCAGATATTTTTTGTCATTAAACAATATATCACGTGACTCACCACGGGTCCGGGTAGTCCTGTGGGTACCCGAGTTCTACTCAGTACCCACCCGACCCGGGTACCCGAGTTCCCCGTCCCAGCCCTAGCTGGGACCTATTCTAATCTAACTCCGTGGTTTCAGTAGCAACCGCTCCGCCTTCAGGCAAGTCCAAGCTCGTCATTCCAAGAGTTTGATCGGAGGCTGCAATGATCGTTGAGATTTGTTTCGATCGCTGATACGATAGCAGGTCAAAAAGAATATAACCCGTAGAGCGTCCCTGACTTGTGTTTGTTGACTTTTATATGCCCCCTGTGTCTAATGACTTGAAATATGATGTTATTGAAGGTTTATTTTATTTGGTATAAGGCTTCCGGCCATATACAAATGAGCTATAGGCCACAGCTTGCATAAATGGTTGCTAGTTTTCAACAATTTCTTTACCTTGAGTAAATATGAGGCAGTCCACCAAAAAGCCGCCCCCGCCCTGCAAACTGATGTTTGAGAACCAGATAGACGTACATTTGCGACACAAAATCGTTTAATAATTAACGTATGGCGTATACGATCGCATTGTTGAATTATTTAATGAATTGGATTAAAACATCACAATTCCGTTAACGAAAGGGGATGATTCTCTTTCGATAACAAAAGCAATAAATCAAACAGAAAGAAAAGTGATATTAATAAATTTAAAAGCTATTTGACCCGTGAAGATCCGGGGTAGAATAGGTCTTCAGCAACCCATTCTTTCCGTAAAATGCGACTATGCTTGTCGTAAGAGGCGACTAACGGGATCGGGTGGTCAGGCTCACTGACTTGGTTGATGCATGTCATCGTATCCCAATTGCGTGGGTCGATGCTCACGCTGTCAATCACTGGATTGTCTGGTCAAGGCACGATTCTTTACAGACACCCGTCATATAGATGGAATATTGCTGAGTGCCGGGTTAAACAACAAACAAACATAAAAGCTATTTATGTATTTCGGTTTAATGTTTATTTCTAATTCTCTTAAAGATAACATTTTTAGATCGTCTAGGCAGTCTAATATTGCCCATTGAATGGAACCACGGGGCCCAGTATTGCAGAAAAGCTTGAGGGAGGTCCGTATAGGCTTGATTACCTCCCTTTGATGGATAGATGGCTATCAGGGTGAGTTGGTTTTAACGCCTCTTTTAACAGTGCTGAAGTTATATCACGGCGTGTCAGCTACATGGGGGAGGAAAGCCTCAGACCTTCAGACTTCAGACCGCTTTGGTGAAACCCACGAGCACGGGTATGGTGCTGACAAACATCGAAACAAACCGGGATTCGAACCAGCAATCATAGGTTTCTGGCGTGTCAAAGGGACGTAACTCTGCACAGTAGATAGCTATCCTAAAATAACCACTAAACCAGGCAACCGGTATTACCGATACAAACTGTATATTGTGAACCCTGAACATATATCTTTTTTCAGGCTATTAGAACAATTTTAATCCGTTGTCACGGTTGGTTTGAAGCGAAAATTTCTGGAAAGGTATTCTTGAAAAAGGTTTCAAACAAACAACAAACAAAGATATTCAAATAAATCATTTTCAATTGACCACAATATTTTTAATGTTATATTACTGTTGCCAAGTGTAGTGTAGTGTAGTGTAGTGTAGTGTAGTGTAGTGTAGTGTAGTGTAGTGTAGTGTAGTGTAGTGTAGTGTAGTGTAGTGTAGTGTAGTGTTTGACATTAAGATCATTTGTTATTTTCCATAAACGATTGTCGATACATTTAATATGTAAGGTTTATTTAGATGTTCAACCAGTTACCAGTACACATTACCACGCAAAGCATAATTCATTTCATAAAGGAGATATGGTTTAAAATGTTATGTCGTAATGATGATTAGCACTTTGCAATAACTGGAAAATACACCAGTAACAGCAACATGTTGGATAAAAGTGATAGATCGGTTGGGAAAAACACATGATAATAAATAATAAAATATAAATCCGAACAATATAGTTAAACGCTGACAATTAGAATGTTAGTATTCATCACTAAAACATTCTGTGCTGTATTTCTGTTTGATCAAGTTTCAACTGATTCGAGACCATAAACATACCTATCATATCTCACTTTGCCTCAGCATGAAAGCACGCACATCCAACAGTTTCTGGATAAGGGGCCGTTCATAATTTATGACCATGTGATGACTTCCCAAGAAGATCTTGTACAATTTAAACGACTTAGTGTTTTTTGTGCATTTTAATTGCCTCCCACCCCAAACAACCCATGTACCAAATTAAAAGTACTCCAGCCTTTCTGGCTTCATTTTATAATTACGAATCATAGGGCTATGAAAATAGTATATATCAACATAACGCAAATCTACCCAAATAAAGCATATTCTAACTGGCGCTGTGATAAGACTAAAAAAGGTACTTCTACAGGTAATTGATGATAAAATATTTGTGTGTTTCATACATGTATGGAACGGCCTGTAGCCTGAGGTAATTACTTAACACCTGTCCCGAGGTGATGACCTCACACCGGACCGTACATTCTGTAGAGGGGACTGTCCGAGTAACTCTCCATTCCTTAAAAATAATGGAGCAGAGGCCCCGCAGGGGCCGAGGCCAAATATTTTTAAGGAATGGAGAGTTACGAGGATATTCCCCTACTTAAAACTCATCCCTACTTTTACACTTTGACAAAATATTCTGTAGTTGAAAATATTTGAAAAATTCAGAGCTGCTTCAAGATAATGTACAGTTGGCAAGCAACTCTCCATTCCTGAAAAATAATGGAGCGTTCAAACAATAGAATGACGTCACAGATGTGTTTTAACACAGGTGCAAATATTGCACCTCTCAAAATTATAGCTGTTATTGTACTTTTATTGAGATATGCGTTGACGGGGTAGCAATTAAGATATGCACTGCATTATATTTGGTTGGAAAAATGATGGACTAGTTAAAAGGTTGAAACGGGATGAGTATTGGAAGGTTGTTTTTTTATCAAGAAGTATTATTTATTCGAAAAGATGATTCCTTCAGTCAGCGTCTGACTCAGCTGATGACGTATCTGAATCTGAACTACCACCTCAAGGTGTGATAACTAGTGCAACACGGTTGATATCAAGTCGTCACGTTGGCGGTGCTGACGTTCTATTTTAAGGACGTTATTATATCTTTTTCCCATATCTCAGGTGTGATTCGCGCAAAGGCTGCGTTGATCAACCCTTTGGCATACTGATGTCTTGCCACGAACCCTTAACAGTAAGCCCAGACAAGCTCAATAGGGTTAAGCTCACAATGTTTGACTGGCGTACGTAAGACAACGTGACCGTGTTGTGCCACCAGGTCATCTCTCTTGTACTTTTTCAGGTTTCTTATTCAGGCGAAGTGTCTCCACCAGTTGACTTTTTGTTTTTAGATGGTCTGGAGTCGACATTGTAAGATGTCAGAAATTCGTACATGGTCGCCTTCAGACTATTCATGATAGGCGCGACTGTATCTGGTCCCCCGACGTTATAATAACTGGTGTTATCCATGACAATAATGCTGGGGTTTAGATTGGACAGTAGCTCATATTCCAACCAGTCTATGAACACATCACAATTCATTTCCCAATGATAATCAACCGTTTTCTTTTTCGCCTCGAAAACTAGCTCACACTCACCAATAAGCCCCAGATCACGGGCCCCGTCGTTTAAAACAATGAAACGGTCACCATACCTGATGGTATCATGTGTGCTTTTCGTCCATCTGACGGTAGCTACATGTTGTCAGTGGAACGGTTTTCACCCAGGTTTCGTCAAGGTAAATGATCTGGAAGCACTGACTGCGATAGTCATGGTTGGTGCGGAGAATATCTGACCACATAGACAGAATGGAATATTTCCCCCTGAAAAATGCTCAGCCATTGCCACATGCACTGTATCTCGTGGACAGCAATAATTTATGTAGTCCGGGAAACATTAATTGTGTCTTTAAGTTCCCCCAGTATTCTACTACAAGTCGGGTGTACCCTTTTCTCAAAGCTTGTGCACTGTACGCCTAATCACCCATTTATCGCGGCGAATATATACATTATTCAACCAGTTCAACTTGACAATAATTGTGATCAACCTAAGTCGATTAATTTTTTTTATAAGAATCATGTCAATACTAATGTTTGACGTCATACTGGATCGATGCGACGCTATTGCAACTACCTCACCAACTCTCACTCGTCTCATCAAGTCTCTTAAGTGAGTTTAGTGCTCCGCCTTCTAATCGCTGTTGCCTGTGAACGAATCTCAGAAGTGTAATCCTTCCTAACGATGTGGAATCGTGTGTTGGTATACGTTTTTATAATGTCCATGAGTTCTGATGCAAGTCCAGGGCAGATGGACATATTGTTGACGCAGTACAAGGCATCTGGCTACTTCCCAGGTCCTGTCCTTCATTCTGTCCGGCTCTCGGTTATGTTCCAGTGCTATGAACTGTGTGGGTACTTCCCACGTTGTGTCAGCATCAGTTGGAACCCCGGGAGACGTGAGTGTCACCTTCACAACACCACGGGGACGGTGCTACCCGACCAGAACTGGGTGTACATAGACAATGTGTCCAAGGTAAGTTGTTTTTAAAATATTTTTTTTCTTATTTCAATTGTGTTGCGGATAAGTTACTTACGGTTGTTCTGTAAGCTTCTGTGGTTTGCCGAGATTACTTTAGAGTTGTGACGATACACATTGAAACCGATACGAAACGTATCGCGATATTTGCTTTACGATTCGATTCCATTCGATATGTATCACGATACACGATTTACTTCTGAACATGCCTGATTTTAAGAAAATAAAATCTTTTAAATAAATTCTGCAGTTTCGTTTTGTATAATCCATGTAATTTTGTTCTTAAATTCAAGAAGTTTGATGAAAGAAAGATCTCAAAAACTTTTTATTTGAAACTTTTAATTAGGAAAATACAAAATAAAAATCAATTTGGCATACAGTGTAATTACTAATTTGGCACACATATTAAAATAAATATTTCTTCGCCATTAAACCATGATTGGGTAAAACACAAATAATTTTCATCACAGTGAATTTATGTACACTTTTTATACTGAGAGTTTTACACAGACATGATTGTATTGTTGTTCGTTGTTCATTTGCACATAACGCTTCTCATTGCATAATCAACCGTTTATCGCGGAATGGAGTTCTAATAATCTGTTTGAAAACATCCGCGGCAAGTCCCGGAAATACGATTGTTCTGTTAGTTAACTTTCAACTTTGATCTTAGAAGCGCATGCATGCAATAAAAGAGAACCACAAGAAGTTCATATTCTTAATTAGTGGGCAATCCAATTTGAGGCGACACTGTCAACTCACATGTAGTTGCTGTCACAACACGACGGTCATTCCTTTTGATTCGGATCAAGTCACCGTATCAAACCAATTAATCTGGCTTGAATGTGTATCTATATTTGTATGAATGCGCACATGTAATTAATTCTAGTGCTGGTCAAAACTCTCGTTTTCCGTATTCTAAGCAACATGACCAATCAATGCCACTGAAACACTCTGTACTTGCGTAATGAATTGTGATTGGCTCATCACTCGTAGCGTCTGTTACTACCATTATCGATCGATATTTTCATGTAAGTAGAGTACTTTCACATTGAATGTGACAGTTAAGGCTTGTAAATAATAACAAACGGCGAAAACATAATGGATATATTTTCAACACTATGAACCGTAAACAACTTGTATCATTACAATGTGCGAGACAAGGCGAAGATCGTGAGATTGGCCGAGCGCGCTCCCCCGCCTCCGCCTCGGTTAAACGGCTCATCGTCTATAACGCCCACCAATTATTTGGACCCCATTGGTAGCGTTGTAGCGAGTAAATATTTTGTTTCAGAACAGATTAATTTATTCAATGAAATGTATCGTTATTGTATCGATACATAGAAACCATATCGATATATCGTATCGGATACCTAGAGATCGTGATTCGAATACATATCGATTAATCGTCACAACTCAACTTATGAGCATGGAAAGTTTTTTTCGCTTATATTTCAGTTATATTAGTTCGTTAACCGAACCTGGGGACCGCATTTCGCTACGCCACTTCGTCCAGCAGCTTTTAAGGTACAAGCCATGTCTGTATGAGAAGCAGCGCTCCGTGGCTGGTAGCTCATCTACGTGTTGTTCTATACTGTAATTAATACCTTGAATGGAAGTGTGACATTACTTGTGGTTATATACTCTGGAACAAATAGAAACGCGAAAGTAGTAAAATCGTAATTATCTGACAGAGGGTTGCCGAATTTCTGCATGGGTTGGGATTGATTTGTGTGGAAAGGATGAGGTACTGAAGAAATTTAGTGAAAAGATAGAAATAGTGCAAAAACACAACCACGTGAGAACCTGGCGCCGAAACACACCAACATGACATGCACGTGTAACATCACTTGTTGGGCTATAAAAACGTTGGGTTTTCATTTGCATGTCAATGCTTATAATTAAATTCGACAACGTAAAACATGTTTTATCTACAATAGTTTAACCAAAAACAGTTGTATATATCAAAACAGACAAAAATGACGAGATTGATAAACATTCCAGGTGTAGGAATGCATACAGTTGCGTGATCGTTTAATTTATGCATATAACTTGACACGCATGCACAGTCAGTAGCCAATCAACCGAGAGTAGGATCAAAACAATGTTCATTGGACCTGTCAATTAAGGCACGAGGCGAAAAGAACTGTTACAGTCAGACTGTAACGAACCGGAAGAAATATGTCCGGGAGAAGGCGGCTGTTTCAAATAATATAGTCAGTTACCGCGAGAATCAAACATTACTTCCCTGATTGCGGTAAAACACAGTTGGAAAAATGCTAGTTAGAAATTAAACCCGAAGACATGAAAGTTGAGCCGAGGCGAGCGGGGAAAAAACCCCAGGCTGCACGTTTGCTGTTTCATTCATTCTCGGCCTTCGGTTTCAATGGGTAGTTTGGACAATGAAAATGTGAATGCAATACCACGTGACCAATTCAGCTAATCAGAATGCAGGAATTTCAATGAACACAACGAAAATTTCAATATGAACATGTAGAATTTCATATATTTATATGCATATATTCCAATCAGTCAGTATGATTAATGTGATTAGAAAATCATGAAGGCACGTGTAGACTGCAGAAAGTATACATCCATATAGTTTAGAAACATGTTTCAATACATTTTCCTGTACTTCGTTTCATTTTGTAATGAAGGATATAATTGAAAGAACTCTTTTAGCACAAGAATATCACACATTTTCAGAAAACGCAAGCGTCTAAAAAAATTCGAAGAGCGTCATACGACTCCTGCTCAAAAGTTGCTTGATCGGGGTTACAACATTCAAGGCCTCAGTAAAGCTTTACACTTGTTTTACACGTCGAGGACATTTCCAAATTTGACTCAACAGTGCCAAAAATAATATCCGATTCAATACTCTACTTTAACTTAAGTCATATGTTCCCGTGTTTTGCTTACGAACAATTGACTTCATTTGCATGCGTTTGTGACGGTGGGGCGGGACAGACTCGCCTTTCCGCGAACATCTTGTATAATCGCTATTTGATAGAGATTCATAAACACAACACTTACGATATAGTCGGAATCGTACAATGGCCTTCAGTAGACATTTCTTATGATTGTGGAACGTGATTTTGAGCTTTTATTATTCTAAGATGTGTCGCTCCCCTTCAGTCATTTGTGCACAGCCAGCTTTATAGACATATACATGACAAGGTGCTCATCTGAACACCAAAATAATGACATTAAAGATAATGTGTATTTGTGTAAAAAGAATCGAAATAAGACTGAAAAAAGGAGAACAAATTGAGTCTGATTAAGATACGTTTCGTTACAGCTTCTGGAAAGGTGAGCTTCAGTGCCGCAATGATGCAGTATCATATTTACCTAAGCTTAAGGGTAAAGTTCTACACTGTAGGACCTTTACTCTCTTGTTTGTTTGTTTGTTTGTTTGTTTGTTTGTTTATTTGTTTGTTGTTTAACGCTGCACTCAGCAATATTCCAGCTGTCTGTAAATAATCGAGTCTGGACCAGACAATCCAGTGATTAACAACGTGAGCATTGATCCACGTAATTGGGATACGATGACATGCAACAGCCAAGTCAGCAGGCCTGATCACCCGTTCCCGTTAGTCGCCTCTTACGACAAACATAGTCGCCTTTTACAGCAAGCATGGGTTGCTGAGGACCTATTCTACTCCGGATATTCAATATGTGATATTTGTGGCAATCAGAAAGACGTCAGCAAGAGTGCTAATTTTTAATTACATTTTAATAGCTTGTTTATTATTTATGTATCGAGTTAAACTTATGAGTTTCTGTTTCTTATCTTAATGGATTTCGAACGTAACAACTTTTCTATTTCCGTAAATAGTTAATGTAATGCCGACAATAAGAGCAATTTGTGCTTATCTTCTTGCTTATCCGTTTGTTTGTGCATTTGAATGGGAATTTCTGCTCAGATTGGACAAATCAAAACACGGGAATTTGGCCAAAAGCCTCATGAATATTGATGACCTTCTATCGTTCAATAGAACTCAAATAGCAAACTCCTTCCACTGATGACTGCCTCCGTGGTCTAGTGGTAGAGCGTCCGCCCGGTGAGCGGAAGGTCCGGGGTTCGATCCCCGGCCGTGTCATACCATAAGGCGTTAAAAGATGGTACTTGTTGTTACCCTGTCTGGCGCTCGGCATTAAGGGGCTAAAACAAGGACTGGTCGGCTCGGAGTCAGTATACTGTGTCTGAGTGGGGTATTCATGTTAAACTGCGGCATGGTATCTCAGTGAGCTAGCACACATAAATCGGCATCAGCCCGTAATGGTACGAGCAGCCACACACACATGCATGCACGTCGCTATATAAGTGCAATAATCTTGGACGCGACGTTAAACCCCATTTCACCACCTCACCTCACCTTCCACTGATTTACCCAACTGACCTGGAAATAAAAGAGACCAGTGAAACCGCCTCACCTGTTTCAGATTTACATTTTTGCATAAAGATTCAGAATGGCAAAACAATATTCACATTTAGACCGTATGACCAGAGGGATAACTTCTACTTTCCAATAGACAACCTTCCCTCAATGTTGAGCAATTTTACAGCAGCTCCACCCTTTGGTGTTTACATTTCACAACTTTTGAGGTACAACCGAACTTCCCGTTTCTTCGAAGGTTTCAAAGAGCGTCGTAAGACTCTTGTTGAAAAGTTATTTTAGATCAGGGTTGTAACATTCAAGGCCTCAGTAAAGCTTTATGGTAGACACGTGGTGGACATTTCCAAATCTGACGAATCAGGAACAAAAATGATGTCCGATGAAGTACCAATGTTAACTTGTATCACATGCTGACTTTGTATGTGTTTGTGGCGGGTGCCACCGGCGGGTCAGTATATCCTCACCTTTTTGCGAACACCTGAGTGATGTCGAAAGCTCAGAAGACAATATGACATGTAGATCATTGGCCGCTGTTGCTTTGCAAACAAAGATCTTCTTCAACAGAACGTCAATCTCATGAAAATCAGACCTTAGTTCTCGCTACCGCTAAACAAAGATCTGAAGACATCCCATTAGGGGTCACGTCAGAACGACCTTTCATCAGACCAATAAGTGCGTCGCTTACCAGATTATGAAAGTGACAGTCGGAATGTGATTTCTAATCATGCAATCTCGAAAACTTTAACATGGGGTATTCTGAACGATAGTTACGGGTTTAACGACTGAATCCTTACAATCTAGACCATTCCAGAATGTCTTTTTGTTCAGGTTTCAAATTTGTAATCGAGAATTTGTCAAAATATGTTTCGAAGCGTAGTCTCCAATTTGAAATTTGTGCCGTAAAGCACAAGAAAGCTGCCTTCTGATTGGTTATTCTATTGATCGGTCAAAGTTCGTGCAAAGTCGGTCTGACGTGACCCGTAATGGGATGTCCTCAGAACTTTGTTTAGCGGTAGCGAGAACTAAGATCTGATTTTAATGAGATTGGCAGAACGGTAATATCTGATTTTCTTTGTTCATTTCAGATTGGAAATAAAGGCTGCAGCAGTAGTACCTGTCCTGGGAAGCTCTGCATCCCTCTGTCTGCACGTGGTCATCTGTGTGTGGCAGCAATGCTAGGTAAATACGTGCATATAACGTGCGTGTGTAACTATGGAAACTGAACGTGACATAAATCTGTTGTCTTATGATAGATAGATATTCTTTATTTCCTCCAGATATTGAAGACACATATCATATATGATATTATGTATAATTATAGAGCTGCACAGTAGTACAATTTAACAATATTATGAGAAATGATAACTACAAAATGCATGACAATCAAGCATTCTTATAACTGTTTTGTAACAGATACAGCCATTTCCTGCAGTATCTTGACACAATAACTATAAGGTCACCCCATAGACTTTGAGATAACGAGCTAACACACTCAGGCATACCGCCAAGTAGTACAGACAGGACAAATATTGGTCCTCACTACATAGTCTTGCAAATGTAGAGACATCTATCACATCACTAATGATTTCAAATAGTTCATTTCTGTCATTCATATTCAATGTACAATACAAGAAAACATGCTTAATACTATCATGACCTACAATTCTACATCGACATTCCCTAGATTCTATATTTAGGCATCCCAGCCGTACAAGATGAGACAGGTTTGGGAACTGTTCAGGACGTTCAAGTGCAAGCAGCCAGAGTCTGTGTTCTTTATCATTACGTAGCGAAACATATCTATTTAAGTTAAGTCTAGATAGCAGCTTAGAGCATACAGTATGTACGCCGTGCACAGTAGTAACTCTAAGAAATAATGTGTGGGGACGCTTCGTTGCTAAAATAGCAACAGTCTTGTATGACGGAGATTGTCTCATGTACACTATATGGTCTTGAGTGAATCTGTTGTGACACCAGTGGATTCCGGACAAGAGTGAGTGAGTGAGTTTGTTTAACGCCGCTTTTAACAGTATTCCAGTTATATCGCGGCTTGTCAGCTTAATGTTGGAGGGAATCCCGAAGTGATGCAGCTCTCAGACGTTTACCACTTCGGTGAAACCCATGAGCACGGGTATGTGCTGACAAACCTAGAAACATAATCGGGGCGAATCGGGATTCGAACCCACAACCATAGGTTTCTGACAGGCCCAAGTGACGCAACTCGGCACCTTAGACGACTGGTCCACCCGTGCCCCCTTCCGGACAAGAAGATAGGCCCCAGCAACCCATACTAAAAGGATCTGGTGGTCAGGCGACTTGGCCGATGCATGTAATCGTATCCCAGCTGCGTGGTTCCCTGTTCAGGATGTTAATCACTTGATCATCCATGCTACATTAATTACAGACTACCCTCAAAAGCTGAAATATTGCTGAGTGTGTGGGGTTAAAAAACACACACACAAAAAACCCATAAACCCCCCCCACAAAAAACACACAGAGAATCTGTTGCGATGTGTGTCGCTTTTCAATTGCAGGTAGGAGCTTTTGGACCGCTCCCTTAGAATCAGAGATAATGATGGCATAATTATATGATTCATCATGCCCTTAATCGAAAAAAATAATCTTAATCGCGACAGATTCACTCGCGGCGTTGTATATTGCAGTTAAGACAATAAGGTCATACAGCATATAAATATATTATACTGCTGAATCTAATTACACCTTTATTCAAGGAGACAAAAGTAACGAAAGGAACGAACGCAACACCGTCAAAGGGACGTCGTTGACCCGTCACGTTGCCGAGATTCAGGACAAGACACTTTCTACTGCTGTCAAAATCGAACCCTCGTTGTCGGATACTTTGATGCACCAGGTCGACGAGAGTGAACACAAGGCGCCGTCTTCTGTCAAAATCAAAGCGCCGTCGACCTTGACCTTGTATCAGACGTCGATGACCCATCACGTTGCCGAGATACAGGACAAGACACTTTCTGCTGCTGTCAAAATCGAACCCTCGTTGTCGGATACTTTGATGCACCAGGTCGACGAGAGTGAACATAAGGCGCCGTCTTCTGTCAAAATCAAAGCGCCGTCGACCTTGACCTTGTATCAGACGTCGATGACCCATCACGTTGCCGAGATACAGGACAAGACACTTTCTGCTGCTGTCAAAATCGAACCCTCGTTGTCGGATACTTTGATGCACCAGGTCGACGAGAGTGAACATAAGGCGCCGTCTTCTGTCAAACTCAAAGAGCCGTCGACCTTGACCTTGTATCAGACGTCGATGACCCATCACGTTGCCGAGATACAGGACAAGACACTTTCTGCTGCTGTCAAAATCGAATCCTCGTTGTCGGATACTTTGATGCACCAGGTCGACGAGAGTGAGCACATGGCGCCGTCTTCTGTCAAAATAAAAGCGACGACGTCGTCGACCATGACCTTGTCGTATCAGACGCCCTTGGACATAGAGAAGGCAGCATCTAACCCTATAAACACGGACGCCCCAGCATCCGGAACCAGTGCAGACACCCAAGTGACAACCATCTCAGACCACACGTCAGCTGCGACGGTGACTGCAATAACGGAAAGACAGACAACGTCATCATCATCCTTTGGGTTGGAGACAGGTCTAGTTAAAATTACCTTTAGTTCCAATGTCCCGGAGACCTTTGGGTCGTTGCTTCACAATGGCGGTTCAGATCTGCCCGCCGAGGACAATGACCATATCTTTAAGGAAACGTCGGCAGCTCTTGTTACAAATTCGCGCACGAGCACCAGGAAGTCTACGCCTTCTCGACCGGATGTCTCTACAACAACACTGTCCCCAAAAATGTTGAAGAGAAGTATGGCGATTTTTCATTGTTTCAAGTTTCTAAAATTTGTTAAAGAAACACAGCAAATCCGTATAAGAAAATCCGTTTCAGTGCTAAAAGTGGTTGTTCAACGAGAATATCCTTCATTCACGATCAGAATTTCTTTCTTTCAATTTGAATGTAACTTTCTTCTGACCCACTGTGCTCCTGCAGGTCCTCGCAGTCTTAAGTGAGTGGGTTTGATTTTACACCGCGTTTAGCAATATTCCAGCAATATCACGGCGGGGGACACCATAAATGGGCTTCACACATTGTACCCATGTCTGGAATCGAAACCGGGTTCTCGGCGTGTCTTACAAATATGTGATAAATCATGTGTAAAGAAGATATTGAATCGCTGAAAAGTGGATCGAAAATGTCAAAAACTAAAATGAAAATGCAGAAAACTATTTCCACCGCGGTGGTAATAGTTTTCTGTAGTTTCATTTTAGTTTTTTGACATTTTTGCTTTTGTTTTTGAATTTTCATTTTAGTTTTTGACATTTTCGCTTCACATTTCAGCGACGCAATAGCTACTTGAAAGTACATTTTCCATGTTTTCGGTTGTTTTTATACATGATTTATCACATATTTGTATGACAAATTGTGTTAATTTGCAAAAGGTTACGATAAAAGTAAGTGAAATATCAAAATATTGAAAAACAGACTCCATGTCCCTTATGGGCCACCGTAGATATGTATTGCGGCCTTTTCTGTTAACCACCGCGTCATTGTGTAAATCATGCCCTGGGATGACTTTTGAAAATGTGTTTGTTTCTTATATATGTTCCAGCCAATTTATAGAATCAAGCAATGTGTATAACGACTGAAATTTTCACTTAGGTAATTTAGAAAACGTCTAAATATTTCAGTCATTTTACAAATTTTATCATGATAACGAATTACAAACATTGTTGAATTTCATCACCAGGAATCTGAACCGTTAGAATTAAAAAATAATGAAAGTCAGTGCATATATGTTTTATTTTGAGGCTTCTAATCTTAGCATAATTAGTGAATTGTGATGAGTTTTAAACTTTTTGGTAATTTTTAGTAAATCTGTCAAATAATTGAAATATGTTTCAGTCAATTTTGTATTTTGTAATTAGCCTAAGTGAGTCTTATTTTACACATTGACTGACTTTTACACTTTGACTGTCACACACATACATGTTTCATAGTAGAGTGTCTGTAGATTTGTATTGTGCCATTCAGGCAAGTTTCTAAAGAAGCATTCTGTCAAACTACGTGCATGCAGCAGTAACTTCATCATGCCGTTTGATGAAACGCCAACTTGTGCAGACAAAACCAAGGTTCAACGTAATGGTGGCTCCTGTAATTGTAAGACTGGACTCCATTTCAATCCCTACACTAACAAGTGTGTACTTCGTAAGTGTTATTCATCCGTGAAGATCCGGGTTAGAATAGGTCTTCAGCAACCCCTGCTTGCTGTAATAGGCGACTAACGGCATTGGGTGGTCAGGACTTGGTTCATGCCTGTCATCGTATCCCAATTTTTGTGGATCGATGCTCATGATATCTATCACATGATAGTCTGGTCCAGCCTCGATGAAGTATAGACCGCCGTCATATAGCTGGAATATTGCTGAGTGCGGCGTTAAACAACAACAACAACAACAACAACAACAACAACAACAACACTGGATTGTCTGGTCAAGAGTGGCGGGTGCTACCGGTAGAGCAGGACATGCTTATCCTTTTCGCAAACACATTGTATCATCACTGATTTTCAGTGATATATTCATTATTTTCACCGTTATCTTGCCTTTAACGTTCAATGGATTCTATTTCGACAGTTGATCGGGACCGATTATTGACGCTTTATATTTCGTCGAAATGAGCTAACGTTTTGACCACTAAACTTCCTCAACGCCCCTGGTGCTAAAGATCGAATAAGTTCACAGCAACATATAATCCAAATTGAATACATGTACTGATGATACAGTTACAACATTTACAACGTTTGTTGTCATGAAGATCCGGGGTAGAATAGGTCTTCAGCAACCCATGCTTGCCGTAAAAGGCGACTATGCTTGTCGCTAGAGGCGCCTAACGTGGTCGGGTGGTCAGGCTCGCTGACTTGGTTGATACATGTTATCACATCCCAATTACGTTGATCGATGCTCATGATATCAATCACTGGATTGTCTGGTCCTGACTCGATTATTTACAGACCGCCGTCATATAGCTGGAATGTTGCTGAGTATGGCGTTAAACAAAAAATAATAATATTGGACTTATGCTGCAGACATGATGAAGCTTTAACATTGCAAATTGCGCCGTACAACAACATTCACTGCCCTACTTTTTGTTTCCAGGCTGTAAGAAGTACGGACGTGCCTTGCAGTATCAGTCCAGACTCAACTGCATCGACGGTCACAATGATCGAATTCTCAAGAGGAGTGGCACCGTCACAGCGTGTACAAGTGCCTGCCTCAACGAAGCAACATTTGTGTGTAGAAGCTTCGATATATTCCAGGGTGATTGTTATCTGTCACGTGCCACACGTTTAACTGTACCTAAAATATACTGGACGCCATATTGTGGGTGCAAATATTTCCAAAGAACGTGTGTTAGATAGCGGCATTGACTGAAAAAGGCCTAAAACGGAAATGGCTTGCCTCTTGGGTAAGAGGTTTTTCTTTTTTTCTTATTTGGTTTACGGATGTTTTATTACAAACGCTATATACTGTGTTCGAAATAAAACAAAAATATAATAAGACTTGTCAAATATTTTTTGTTTAGGAGCGTTGGCTTTTAGCTTTGGTCGAACGAATTACAAAATAAACAAACTAACGCCTTAGTTATCCACCCTAAGCGAATTATAAACAGTTACAAGACCCAACATATATTCAGAACACAGTATTCTCATGTAGTACTTTGGAAGCCAATTTGCTTCTTTAACATCAGTTACTGGATTGAATAAGAAAATAAAATGACACCGAGTGTATTCTCGGCAGAAAATGTGAACGGTAAATAAAAAAATCCGCAAAAATCTGACATTTGTACCTGTTGTATTTTAATACACACTGATCATGTATTACTTGAAACAAAACCGCACCACATCACTGAACCTCACCTGTGGTAAAAGAGTGTTCAGAGAGTTGCGTCCGTATTGACAGTTTACACATAGGACAGTTCAAAAAGGTGCTTTTCAACATGTTTTTTGTTTGTTTGTTCTTTAACGCCACACCCAGCTATATGACGGCGGTCTGTAAGTAATCGAGTCTGGACCAGACAATCCAGTGATTGATGTCATGAGCATCGATCCACAAAATTGGGATACGATGACATGGATCAACTAAGTCAGCGAGCCTGACCACCCGATCCCGTTATTCGCCTCGTACTGCAAGCATGGGCTGTTGAAGACCTATTCTAACCCGGATTTTCACGGGTTTGTAAGAGGGTTGGTACCGGCAAGGAGGTGGAGGAGTGAGTGGATATTTATTTCACGCCACAGGAACACGTATACCACCGTCGGGTTGTAAATACACGATTCTGGAGTCCCCCTGAGGTCGACAGTAAGTTGTGTCAGTGAGAGATTTGTTTGTTTGTTGATTAACGCCGCATTCAGCAATGTTCCAGCTATATGACGGCGGTCTGTAACATAATCGAGTCTGGACCAGAGAATCCAGTGATTGACATCATGAGCATCGATCCACGCAATTGGGATCGATGACATGTATCAACCAAGTCAGCGAGTCTGACCACCCGATCCCGTTACTCGCCTTCTACGACAAGCATAGTCGCCTTTTACGGCAAGTATGGGTAACTGAAGACCTCTTCTACCCCGGAATCTTCACGGGTCAGTGAGAGAAGGTGAGAAGTTGTATCTGTGACGGTTTCAAATGTTAAGGATGAAATATGTGTATTCTAGGAGGAATTCAACACTGATGAGCTGAAATGGGGTTCAACGTCGCGTTCCCGATTATTTAACTTATATTGCTATGTGCATGTGTGTGCGAGCGCGTGTGTGCGCGTGTGTGTGCGTGCATGCTTGTACTAGTCCGGAATTATGCTGGTGTTACAGCGTTAGACCACTGTGATACCATGCCGCAGTTTAACATGGATACCCCATTCAGACACAGTACACTGACTCCGAGCCGTCCAGTTCTTGCTTTGAGGACATGGCGTCAGGCAAGGTAACATCAAGTACCATCTTTTTAACGTATTTTGGTAATTTGCGACCAGGGGATCGAACCACCCCTTTCAGATTCCGGCAGACGCTCTATCCATTTCACCGTGGAGGCGGTCAACCCATAAGGCAGCGTGGTGTCGATGTAAACTGCAAGCCCGTTTTAAGCAGTGGAAGAAGTGGAACTCCAAGTGTGGTCGACGTATAGGTGACGATTGGCTGACTTTTGAATGTTGTACACATGTTCGGCCAACTAGACTCAGTTACACAATACAATGTGAGGGACATGAATATTCATCTTCCCGAGACAAGGGCGTTAACTGACTATAAATGTCCAGTTCCCACTCTTGCTGAACTGGGCTGGAATTCCCAGGCTCGATCGTAGCGCCACCAGTGGCGATTACGAGTTATGTCCCTTCTATATATCTGCAATTGACCAATCGGATTCCATCACTCATATCACTTGCATTTGCTTCAAACAAAAAGGCGCCGCCCAGTCAAAACGATCTGATCGATAACGAAGATCTATATTTTAATATTGAAGTGCACCAAATCACTTGAGCACCTTGATACTAAATATGAAAAGATTTCCAAAATATCTGTCGACGCCCAGTTGGCAGTACACATGCTTTTCAAATCCGTCAGTCGACCCAAATCTGCACGTTGAAATCCATGTTGTTTACTAATGGATGTCTAGTTCGTGATTGGACTATGCATAGACTCGTTAGTCTAGCCAAAATGTAACTCCGGAATACCAGCCTAGTTCGGCCAGGGTGGGAACTGGACATTTATAGTCAGTTATCGCCCTTGCGTCAGGAAGATGATGAATATTGTGCTTCCGAGAGCAGTAAATATTGCACGAAGCACTCGTAAAATTCGTAGTACATATGCGGAAAAGCGAAAACCCTGCATCTGTTGCTGTTTCAGAGTCCTACCTTGTCCAACGGGGTCGGGTGGTCAGGCTCTCTGACTTGGTTGGTGCATTTTATCGATCCCAATTGCGTGGATATCTTTTGTCATTAAACAATATATCACGTGACTAACCACGGGTCTAGGTAGTCCTGTGGGTAACCAGGTCCTACTGACCCGTGAAGATCCGGGGTAGAATAGGTCTTCAGCAACCCATGCTTGCCGTAAAAGGCGACTTTGCTTGGATCGATGCTTATGATGTCAATTACTGGAATGTGTCTGGTCCAGAATCGATTATTTACAGACCGTCATTATATAGCTGGAATATTGCTGAGTGCGGCGTTAAACAACAAACAAACAAACAAACTGGCGCGTACAATTGTGAAGAAAGGGGTAGCGGGTGGTCTGCCACAAATAGTACGATGGATATGTGCATGTCCTGTCTCGGCTTACAACGAGTTCTAGTGGCGAGTTCAACAGCACACAATAGTACGTGCTGATGTGAGTTACCCGATGACTGACAACGGTGACAGCAACTTGCATGTATAACAACAGTTGAGAAGTACCCTGACAATGGAGGGAATTCATTTGCTGTAAAAATGGAATAATTTGTTTTACCCCAGAGAACAATAATGAATTGTGTCATGTCACTCATCAAATCACTGTGAAGGATGAGACCTTCACGTAGTGATAGTTGACTCAATGGCATACTCCTAAATTAATCCCATGTGATTGTTTATGGGGTTTCAGCACACTGTAAACGTAATATTGCTAGCTGGATTTAGCTGGATCTGTTTCTTTATGCATATGAATCGGAATTTCTGCTCGGATTGGCCAAGTCAAAACAGGGTAATTTGGCTAAGAAGTTCAACTTAAGCTTCAGGTATATCGATGATCTGATATCGTTCAAAAACAATCAAATTGCCAATTCCCTTCAATTGATTTACCCACCTGAACTAGAAATAAAGGAGATCAGTGAGGTGAGATTCTTCATTTCTAGATCTATGCATAAAGTTTCAGCGTGACAAAACATTCTCCACAAGACTGTATGACAAGAGGGATGACTTCAACTTTCCAAAAGTCAACAACGAGCAGTATTCCAGCAGCTCCAGCCTTTGGTGTTTACATTTCACAATTTTTGAAATACAATCAAGCATGCTCTTTCTTATTGAGCGTCATATGACTCAGCTCAAAAGCTGTTTCATCAAGATTACAACATTCAAGGCCCCAGTTAAGATTTCAAAATGTTTTATGGTAGCCATGTGGAGGGCATTTCAAATTTGACGCATCAGTGACAAAAATGATGTCCGATGCAATTCCCCATTTTGACTTGTACCATATGTTCCCGTGTTTTTTTCCAGCTGAAGACTTGACTTGCCTCTGCATGTGTTTGTGATGGGTGCCACCGGTTGGACAGGATACGCTCATCTTTCGCGAACACCTGGTGTCATCACTATTTGATAGTGATTCATAAACACATGCTCAGTACAGTCGAAATCGTAAATAGACTCTGCCTTCAGCAGAGATTTCTATTGAAAGTGGAAAAGGTTTTGTCTCTTTTAATTTTATTGAGATAACTGGATAATCATAGCACTAATCTTCACATTCTGACGCGGTGTCTGTATCTGATCCACTCGTCGTTCGATAATGATGCTGTCCATTTCTCTTTGCCTTCTTCAACACATCGGATACGCCTATACCACATTCGGACCATTCCATGGCACCGAGTGTAGACATTCGTTCATTCAGCTCGAATAGAGTTTTTTATGAACCTCAAGTTTGTTTGGCGACAAAATTCTTTTCATAAGCCCAAATCAACTCATTTGGGTTTAAATCTGCACGGAGGGAGGTAGACGCAGAACAACTAACCATGTTGTTTTAGTATGTATCTACTTGGTACACGGGGTCGGATTTGTTAGATTTTGCAAGAAAAAGTAGTTTTGTGTTACATTTTGTAAACGTTGATATTCTAAACGTTTCTGTTTCATTCCTTCATATTACCCAAATAGTAACATTTATTATACCATTCTGACGTTAAATGCGTGGGTCGATGACGGATGTCGTGCATGCATTATACAAAGCTCCGCCAGCTTCTTTCAAGTCTCTACAGTGGAAGCACAGCTCCGCCTATAGCAGTCCTTCCTTACGATGCTAAGTCGTGTGGTATTGTACGTTTCCGTAATGTCCATTAGCTCAGATGCAGTGTCAGGGCAAATGGACAAATTGCTGACGCAGTACAAGACATCCGGTTACTTCCCAGGTCCTGTCCTTCATTCTGTCCGGCTCTCGGTGATGTTCCAGTGCTATGAACTGTGTGGGTACTTCCCACGTTGTCTCAGCATCAGCTGGAACCCCGGGAGACGTCAGTGTCACCTTCACAACACCACGGGGACGGTGCTACCTGACCAAAACTGGGTGTACATTGACAAAGTGACGCGGGTAAGTTACTTTCAGTTGTTCTGTTGTCGCAGCTACTCTGGTTTAGTTTCACTTTTTTATACAAATTACATTATAAATTATGTTTCTAAACGAGCATTGTAATAGCCAGTGTCGATGTTGCAATGTTGATCGATGTTATGTAATATGTATAGATTTATTTTCTTATATTTCAGATATATTTGTATATCAGCCACTATTTCACATAAGCCACGTTTTGAATGTGAACACTAAATTAAATTAAAAGTACTCGTTGGAATTCAAACACTTGTTACAATTCTACCACCTGTTATAATGAAATAATGAACCACGCTTACAAACTACCTATTACAATTCCACCAGGTGTCGAAATTCACCCTTTCTTTACAATTCCACCAGGTGTCCAAATACACCCATTCTTTATAATTCCACCACGTGTCGAAATTCACCCCTTCTTAACAATTCCACCAGGTGTCCAAATTCACCCTTTTTTATAATTCCACCATGTGTCGAAAGTCACCCTTTCTTTACAATTCCACTGGGTGTCCAAATTCACCTATTCTTTACAATTCCACCAGGAGTCGAAATTCACCCATTCTTTACAATTCCACCAAGTGTCAAAATTCACCATTTCTTTATAATTCCACCACGTTTCGAAATTCACCATTTCTTTATAATTCCACTACGTGTCGAAATTAATCCATTCTTTACAATTTCACCACGTGTCGAAATTCACCCATTCTTTACAATTCCACCAAGTGTCAAAATTCACCATTTCTTTATAATTCCACTACGTGTCAAAATTCACCATTTCTTTATAATTCCACTACGTGTCGAAATTAATCCATTCTTTACAATTTCACCACGTGTCGAAATTCACCCTTTCTTTATAATTCCACCAGGTGTGGAAATTCACCCTTTCTTTATAATTCCACCAGGTGTGGAAATTCACCCTTTCTTTATAATTCCACCAGGTGTCGAAATTCACCCTTTCTTTACAATTCCACCACGTGTCGAAATTCACCCATTCTTTATAATTCCACCATGTGTTACAATCAGCAATGTTCTAAAACCCACAAGTTACAATTCCACCACTTGTTAGATTACCCCGTGACGATCCGGGGTAGAATAGGTCTCACACTCGCTCGCACACACATGCACATAGCAATATAAGTTAAATAATCGGGAACGCGACGTTGAACCCCATTTCAGCTCATCAGTGTTGAATTCCTCCTATAATACACATATTTCATCCTTAACATTTGAAACCGTCACAGATACAACTTCTCACCTTCTCTCACTGACCCGTGAAGATTCTGGGGTAGAAGAGGTCTTCAGTTACCCATACTTGCCGTAAAAGGCAACTATGCTTGTCGTAGAAGGCGACTAACGGGATCGGGTGGTCAGACTCGCTGACTTGGTTGATACATGTCATCGTATCCCACTTGTGTGGATCGATGTTCAATGTTGTCAATCACTGGATTGTCTGGTCCAGACTCGATTATTTACAGTCCGCCGTCATATAGTTGGAATATTGCTGCTCGCGGCGTTCGACAACAAACAAACAAGCAAACAAAAACTTGTAAGATTTTAAAACGTTTCTTATAATTCAATCATCTGACAAATTCGACCAGGTGTAACTTGTCGACATGTTCCCAAAAAAACATGGCCCTTATTCATAGCTTAGAGGAGTTCATAAAAAGTCTTTAGTCTGAAAGAATGCTCAGAAATTGCAACTTTACTCATAATCATACTGAGAGTATTCGAGAGGACATTTGGTAAGTTATATATATTTCATATTTTTTTACATAACAATTATTGATTGGTTTATGTTTTCCAGTTGAATGTTGTACCCTTGATGATGATCAAACAGGTTTTGAGTCGTAAAGAGAGACCATGCTCGATTGTACCTCAAAGGATGTAAAATGTATGTATGTATGTATGCATGTATGTGTGTGTGTGCGTGTGTGTGTGTGAGTGTGTGTGTGCGTGTGTGTGTGTGCTTGTGCGCGTTCGTGTGTGTGTGTTCAAAGTACAACAGTGTCAACTGTATTATGCTGATGATAACCGTTTCTGTATATTCCTTTCTATTCAACGTTGTTGAAGTATACCACGCCCTCTTTAACCATTTCCCTAGTACAAATGACACCCGTTGCCACCATCCCATACACACATATCCCTCCACCCTCCCTCCACCCCTATGTGTAGTACCCACGTATCCCTCTACCCTCCCTCCATCCCTATGTGTAGTACACACGTATCCCTCTACCCTCCATCCACCCCTATGTGTAGTACACACGTATCCCTCTACCCTCCATCCACCCCTATCTGTAGTACACACGTATCCCTCTACCCTCCATCCACCCCTATGTGTAGTACACACGTATCCCTCTACCCTCCCTCCACCCCTATGTGTAGTACACACGTATCCCTCTACCCTCCCTCCACCCATATATGTAGTACACACGTATCCCTCCACCCTCCCTTCACCCCTATGTGTAGTACACACGTATCCCTCTACCCTCCCTCCACCCCTATGTGTAGTACACACGTATCCCTCTACCCTCCCTTCACCCCTATGTGTAGTACACACGTATCCCTCTACCCTCCATCCACCCCTATGTGTAGTACACACGTATCCCTCTACCCTCCATCCACCCCTATGTGTAGTACACACGTATCCCTCTACCCTCCATCCACCCCTATGTGTTGTACACACGATTCCCTTTACCCTCCATCCACCCCTATGTGTAGTACACACGTATCCCTCTACCCTCCCTCCACCCCTATGTGTAGTACACACGTATCCCTCTACCCTCCCTCCACCCCTATGTGTAGTACACACGTATCTCTCTACCCTCCCTCCACCCCTATGTGTAGTACATACGTATCCCTCTACTCTCCCTCCACCCCTATGTGTAGTACACACGTATCCCTCTACCCTCCCTCCACCCCTATGTCTAGTACACACGTATCCCTCTACCCTCCCTCCACCCCTATGTGTAGTACACACGTATCCCTCTACCCTCCCTCCACCCATATATGTAGTACACACGTATCCCTCTACCCTCCCTCCACCCCTATGTGTAGTACACACGTATCCCTCTACCCTCCATCCACCCCTATGTGTAGTACACACGTTTCCCTCTACCCTCCATCCACCCCTATGTGTAGTACACAGGTATCCCTCTACCCTCCCTTCACCCCTATGTGTAGTACATACGTATCCCTCTACCCTCCCTCCACCCCTATGTGTAGTACACACGTATCTCTCTACCCTCCCTCCACCAATATATGTAGTACACACGTATCCCTCTACCCTCCATCCACCCCTATGTGTAGTACACACGTATCCCTCTACCCTCCATCCACCCCAATGTGTAGTACACACGATTCCCTTTACCCTCCATCCACCCCTATCTGTAGTACACACGTATCCCTCTACCCTCCATCCACCCCTATGTGTAGTACACACGTATCCCTCTACCCTCCATCCACCCCTATGTGTAGTACACACGTATCCCTCTACCCTCCATCCACCCCTATGTGTAGTACACACGTATCCCTCTACCCTCCCTCCACCCCTATGTCTAGTACACACGTATCCCTCTACCCTCCCTTCACCCCTACGTGTAGTACACACGTATCCCTCTACCCTCCCTTCACCCCTATGTGTAGTACACAGGTATCCCTCTACCCTCCCTTGACATGACAATAAACAGTTTTCAATGCTTTTGTACAACGACAACGTGTGACTATCGAGCTTTCATATTTGTATCTATGATATTAAACTAAATATATCTAAAAATCTACCTGTGCGTTTCTTTTTTTTAAAGAGTGTTTGTGAACATATCGATGACAGGGCAACTTCAAAATAAAACTGCATCTTCGTTCTTAGAATTTATAAGTCATTAATGTCTGCTAGTTTATTCTTAGCGTGTCCTTTTGTCGTAACCTTTATGTTCGTTAATATTACACAAACAACGACAGACAGAACGATATGCCATCAATACATTATCAGGATAAAGGATACGGGAACCATTGTCATATTCTTATCTTAACAATGCTTCTATAAACCTTTTGTCTTGAAGCTTTTTCGCAAGAAACCGAATAAGCCATTATTCATTTGCTACCATAAACTAGTGTTTCCCTATTTACCGTATGTACTCTGATTGACTCCCAGCAATACACATCGTGGGGATATGTGTAGACGTTTAGAAATTGGATATAATTATGACAAATAACACCAATATAAATCGTGTACCTTTAAAATATATCCTATATTGCCTGAAAAACTCTGAAAATCATATCGTCAATAAGGTATGTCTGCGCCATCTGCAAGACATTACCTGCAAGACATAAATAGTGAGTGAGTGAGTTGGGTTTAACAACCCTTTTAGCAGTATTCCAGTTATATCACGGCGTGTCAGCTTAATGTGGGAGGAAAGCCCGAAGTGATGCAGGTCTTAGACGTTTACCACTTCGGTGAAATCCACGAGCACGGGTGTGGTGCTGACAAACCTAGAAACATAATCGGGGCGAACCGGGATTCGAACCCACAATCATAGGTTTCTGGCGAGCCCAAGGGACGCAACTCTGCACAGCGAGTCTGAGTAACAGACCAACAGCCCTTCTACTTTTCACCACTATTTTGCCTTTCACGTCTAATGGAATCTGTTTCTGCGAATAATCGAGACTGGTTAGTCTCTGGCGTTGGCATTATATACTTTGAAGAGATATCTTATGAATATAGAAATGTTGTATTGGTCGCTTTTATTTACATAAGTACTCACACACCATGAACCTGTATAGAAACGTTTTGTTTATATTCTAGTTTATTTTGAGCAAGTAGTCATCGCATCGACGTATAGAGCTTACTGACAATAGTTCCAAATTAAATTAGGTTTCATTTCAGAATGGAAATACAGGCTGCAGCAGTAGCACCTGTCCTGGCAAACTCTGCATCCCTCTGTCTGCACGTAGTCATCTCTGTGTGGCATCACTGCCAGGTAAGATGGATGTGTAACTATGGAGAGTGAGCATGAGGCCGCTGTCACACGTTACTGTGCTACCCAAGCTTGCCGTAAAAACAACTAGGTTTGTCGTAAGAGTGAAGTGTTGTGTATGCCGAAGTAGGTCCGTGATTATCCGGGGTATAACAGGTCTTCAGCAACCCATGCTTGCTGTATAAGGCGAGTGAAGATCCGGGTTGGATAGGTCTTCAGCAACCCAGGCTTGCCTCAAAGGCGACTATGTTTCTCTTTAGAGGCGACAACCGGGATCTGGTGGTCAGGCTCGCTGACTTGGTTGATGCGTGTCATCGAATCCCAATTGCGTGGATCGATGCTCATGATGTCAATCACTGGATTGTCTGGACCAGACTCGTTTATTTACAGACCGCCGTCATATAGCTGGAATATTGCTGAGTGCGGTGTTAAACAACAAACAAACAAACAAACATATGATGATATATTTATATTTATTTTTTGCCTCCTGTCTCAAGCAAAACAAGATATTAAGTCAGTTTGCCCAAATATGGAACTAACATTATTTGTCATAAGATTAATTAAACCATATAATTTTTTTTTAAAAACACATGCTTCATTTTTATGAATTTAATTAGGAATATGAATATTGTGTTAAAAAAAGATTCACCAGGGAAGAGACCCAATATGTTTTTTATGATTTTCACGTATACGCAAAAATGAATTTGCAAAATATTATCAATTCATAAATAAAACTTTGTTTGATGTTCTTTATGAAGCTTGCATATCCTTTAAACTAGAATGTGTCTAGACAAGACATGGTTATTCGATGGTGATGTACTTCACATGGGTATCCTAGACTTAAAGTTTGCAGTGTTTCGGCGACATTAATAATTAAAACATTTCTCAGGATTCTTTTACGTCATAATTATGTATCAACATGGAAGAATACGCATAGTAACCTTATCAGATGGACTTTAATGCATTGTTTCTGCCGAAAGCTACAAAAGTAGCACAATCTGGGTAAAAGCCATGTTTAGCCATTTTATGCAGTATCTGACGAAATTATATTTATTTATTTATCCGTATTTGAAGTTCAAGTGTCGTTGTTAGACATCTTCCAGACATGGGTTAACGTAAGTTAAATTTTGTTCAGTAACCCTTTCAAAACTTTTGTTGAATACCTATAACCTCCTGATTTTGACATAATTCACCTTGTGACTATACGTCTATGAACACTAGCTCCGAATACATGTATGTTTATTTCTAAAAAGATTGCTTTCACACTAAGGTGAGCAGCATAGACGAAGTACATCTGTCACCACAGTCACAATGACGTCAACGACGGGAACCTTGACGGGCTACACGTCAACGTCAACGTCAACGGTTATCGCGTTAATGGCTACAACGGGATCGGTTCTCCCTTCCAAGACCACAGCACTCACGTCAACGATAGCGAGCACAGACACGCAATTGACACCAGTCTCTGATGGAACAGACCAGGGGTCGTTGGGACAGACAACGCCACCATACAACCCAGAACCGATGACTACAGGTGTTATCGAAGGTAGCTTTAGCTCCTTTGTCATGGGTGCTATTACAGTATCGGCTAAAAATGGGGTCTCACAAGTGACCGATAGTGAAAACGTCATAGAAACACCATACCTCGTCTTTGTCACCAACTCTGATGTCTTTTCTGATGAAAAAGCTGTTGCCATCGTTACAAGTTCGTGCGCAGCTGTTGTCGTGGAGACTTCGCATCCAGTTCAAGATGTACACACAACGAACGAAACAGTCCCCGATTACTCCCAGGAAGGGAAAAAACAGAGAAGTATGGTTAAAATAATATATTACGTAAGAAAATATTCTGTGTTTTAAGTACGCAACTTAGTTAATAGTTTACGCCGTATTATTTTCCGTACCGTATCTTCTTTCAAGACCATATGATAATGTGACTTATCGTATAAAAATTCATTGTCATAAAATAAAATATTTATGCATAAACACGTCCGCCTATACATATAGTAGCTATAAAATATATTTGTTATCCATATTGTGCGCGAAAGGCGAGTTCTTGATAAAAGATAATTACATGTTTGTCCATATCATTCTGACTCAACTTTCGTAACAGAAGTATTAAAAAAATCCATACATACACAAATGGAGTATTCTCGATAGTATCCATGATGAATAAATAGCTGTGGAGAAAAACCAACACTTTAAACAGCAAGAACTGTGTCAAAAAGCTCGTATGCACGTGACATCCACAGTAAACGGCGACGTTGTCATCTACAGTGACGTCTGTCTGCTCTGTACCACAAGGCTTCAGAAATCCATTGGCCCGATTTGTTTTGGCGGCCATTTGGCGGCCATCTTTGATTTCAAAATGACCTACTTTCATCTATAGTATACGGTTAAACGTCTTCAATTTCACTTAGAACTAGAGTGATTAAATCCGTAAAACACATAAACTGCCAGTCAAAAACAAAGTAAACACTCATGCTCGATGGTGGCTAAATAAAAAACAAACAAGGAACTGTAATTCGATGGTGATGTAATGGGCAGAATGAAGGCATTGTCAAGATCAGTTTTAGTTAGTTCAAAGATATAAATTCAGCCTGGTTTTCATAACGTTTGCAGTTGTTTTGTTTAATCAATTTTGTCAAGTGTATAATTTCTTTTGCCCGTTAGTTCACGTGGTTTCGAGATAAAACTGTTGCAATCATTTATCAAGTGTCTTAGATGAGGCGGTTACACATGGTTATTATCCCCCGCTACGAAGTGGAAGGGGGATATAGGAAAGGGTCCGTCAGTCCTTCCGTCACGTTTCGTTTCCGGAACAGAACTAAGAAACATGGATAGGTCTAGTGGTGAACTGGTGCCTATTGATAGTTTGGGATATAATTTTCATTATTCTTTTCGAGTTTCCATGGCAACGACTTTGACGTAGACTGAAAATGGCCGTGGTGCTCCTTTCCGAAGCAGAAGCAGATTCGTACAATATCTCTTCACCATACATGACACAAAGATAGGTCTAGTGGTAAACTGGTGCTTTTTGATAGAAAAAATATTTTTCGAGTTTCCATAGCAACGACTTTGACTTGGCGGTAGTGCTCATTTCCGGAAGGCTCATGCCTTGCACACAACCGGGCATGTCATACTGGCGGGGGATATGAGTATTTCATGCTTGTTTGTCTTCCTTCGTGTAGATAAGTTGTTCTTGAAGAATCGAAAAAGATTGTGGAAGTGTCGCAACACGTTGCTCTTGCCGTTTAATGAAACGTCTACCTGTGGAACAAAACACATGGTTCAACGTAATGGGGGATGCTGTTCTTGTAAAACTGGACTACACTTCAACCCCAACCGTAACACCTGCGTAAAGCGTAAGTAAGGCAGTGTGTGGTCTCTTGTAGGATATTGTGGTCAACGAAGAAATTATCGCGAGCCATGTTTTATCACATATTATGATGTGATGTGATGCATTATATATTTTAGGTGCATAATTGACTCTGTGGGTGCGTACATGTGTGCATTCGGTGCATACTTGAGTCAGTCTTTGTGTGGGTACGTACGTGTGTGCATTCGGTGCATAATTGAGTCTTTGTGTGGGTACGTACGTGTGTGCATTCGGTGCATAATAGAGTCTTTGTGTGGGTACGTACGTGTGTGCATTCGGTGCATAATAGAGTCTTTGTGTGGGTACGTACGTGTGTGCATTCGGTGCATTATAGAGTCTTTGTGTGGGATGTGTACGTGTGTGCATTCGGTGCATAATTGAGTCTTTGTGTGGGTACGTACGTGTGTGCATTCGGTGCATAATTGAGTCTTTGTGTGGGTACGTACGAATGTGCATTCGGAGCATAATTGAGTCTTTGTGTGGGTACGTACGTGTGTGCATTCGGTGCATTATAGAGTCTTTGTGTGGGATGCGTACGAATGTGCATTCGGAGCATAATAGAGTCTTTGTGTGGGTACGTACGTGTGTGCATTCGGTGCATTATAGAGTCTTTGTGTGGGATGCGTACGTGTGTGCATTCGGTGCATAATAGAGTCTTTGTGTGGGTACGTACGTGTGTGCATTCGGTGCATAATTGAGTCTTTGTGTGGGATGTGTACGTGTGTGTATTCGGTGCATAATTGAGTCTTTGCGTGGATGTGTACGTGTACGTGTACGTGTGTACATTCGGTGCATAATTGAGACTGTGGGTGCGTACGTATGTGCATTCGGAGCATAATTGAGTCTTTGTGTGGGTATGTACGTATGTGCATTCGGTACAAAATTCAGTCTTTGTGTGGATGTGGACGTGTGTGCATTCCAGGATGTGCTTGTTGCGTTGCAGGTGTTTGCAACCAAGGGACAAGTGTGGTCATGTGCGTGTGGGCTTGGGTGTTCGGGCTTGGGTGTGTGGGCATGGTTGTATGGGCGAGTGGGCTTGGGTGTGTGGGCATGTGCGTGTGGGCATGGGCGTGTGGATATGGATGTGTGGGCATGGTTGTATGGTCATGTGCGTGTGGGCTTGGGTGTGTGGGCATGTGCGTGTGGGCATGTTTGCAACCAAGGGTGGTCATGTGCGTGTGGGCTTGGGTGTTCGGGCTTGGGTGTGTGGGCATGGTTGTATGGGCGAGTGGGCTTGGGTGTGTGGGCATGTGCGTGTGGGCATGGGCGTGTGGATATGGATGTGTGGGCATGGTTGTATGGTCATGTGCGTGTGGGCTTGGGTGTGTGGGCATGTGCGTGTGGGCATGAGCGTGTGGGCTTGGCTGTATGGTCATGTGCGTGTGGGCTTGGGTGTGTGGGCATGTGCGTGTGGGCATGTGCGTGTGGGCATGAGCGTGTGGGCTTGACTGTGTGGGGATGGTTGTATGGACATGTGCGTGTGGGCTTGGGTGTATGGGCATGTGTCTGTGGGCATATGTGTGTGGGCTTGGGTGTGTGGTCATGGTTGTATGGACATGTGCGTGTGGGCTTGGGTGTGTGGGCATGGTTGTATGGGCATGTGCCTGTGGGCCTGGGTGTGTGGTCATTGTTGTATGAACATGTGCGTGTGGGCTTGGGTGTGTGGGCATGGTTGTATGGACATGTGCGTGTGGGCTTGGGTGTGTGGGCATGGTTGTATGGACATGTGCGTGTGGGTTTGGGTGTGTGGGCATGGTTGTGTGGGCATGTGTGTGTGGGCATGGTTGTGTTGGCTTGGGTGTGTGGGCTTGGCTGTGTGGGCATGTGCGTGTGGGCATGTGCGTGTGGGCTTGGGTGTGTGGGCTCGGGTGTGTGGGATTGGGTGTGTGGGTATGGTTGTGTGGGCTTGGGTGTGTGGGCTTTAGTGTGTGGGCATGGTTGTGTGGGCTCGGGTGTGTGAGCTTGGATGTGTGGGCATGGTTGTGTGGGCTTGGGTGTGTGGCTTGGGTGTGTTGGCTTGGGTGTGTGGGCATGTGCTTGTGGGCATGGTTTTTGTTGGCATGTGCGTGTGGGCTTGGGTGTGTGGATATGGATGTGTGGGTATGTGCGTGTGGATTTGGATGTGTGGGCATGTGCGTGTGGGCATGTGCGTGTGGGCTTGGGTGTGTGGGCATGGATGTGTTGGCATGTGCGTGTGGGCTTGGGTGTGTGGGCATGAGCGTGTGGGCATGTGCGTGTGGGCATGTGCGTGTGGGCTTGGGTGTGTGGGCATTGTTGTGTGGGCATGTGTGTTTGGACATGGGTGTGTGGGCTCGGGTGTGTTGGCATGTGCGTGTGGGCATGTGCGTGTGGGCTTGGGTGTGTGGGCTCGGGTGTGTGGACTTGGGTGTGTGGGCTTTAGTGTGTGGGCATGGTTGTGTGGGCTAGGGTGTGTGAGCTTGGATGTGTGGGCATGGTTTTGTGGGCTTGGGTGTGTGGCTTGGGTGTGTTGGCTTGGGTGTGTGGGCATGTGCTTGTGGGCATGTTTGTGTGGACATGTGCGTGTGGTCTTGGGTGTGTGGATATGGATGTGTGGGCATGTGTGTGTGGGCTCGGGTGTGTGGGCATGTGCGTGTGGGCAGGGGTATAAGGGCATGTGCGTGGGTATAGGTGTGTGGGCATGTGCGTGTGGGCTTGGGTGTGTGGGCATGTGCGTGTGGGCTTGGGTGTGTGGGCATGTGCGTGTGGGCTTGGGTGTGTGGGCTTGGGTGTGTGGGCATGGTTATGTGGGCTTTGGTGTGTGGGCTTTGGTGTGTGAGGGTTGTGTGGGCAGTGTTGTGTGGGCTTGGGTGTGTGGTCTTGGGTGTGTGGGCTTGGGTCTGTGGGCATGGTTGTGTTGGCTTGGGTGTGTTGGCTTGGGTGTGTGGGCTTGGGTGTGTGGGCATGGTTGTGTGGGCTTGAGTGTGTGGGCTAGGGTGTGTGAGCATGGTTGTTTTGGCTTGGGTGTGTGGGCATGGTTGTGTGGGCTTTGGTGTGTGGCTTGGGTGTGTTGGCTTGGGTGTGTGGGCATGTGCTTGTGGGCATGGTTTTTGTGGGCATGTGCGTGTGGGCTTGGGTGTGTGGATATGGTTATGTGGGTATGTGCGTGTGGATTTGGATGTGTGGGCATGTGCGTGTGGGCATGTGCGTGTGGGCTTGGGTGTGTGGGCATGGATGTGTTGGCATGTGCGTGTGGGCTTGGGTGTGTGGGCATGTGCGTGTGGGCATGTGCGTGTGGGCATGTGCGTGTGGGCTTGGGTGTGTGGGCATGGTTGTGTGGGCATGTGTGTTTGGACATGGGTGTGTGGGCTCGGGTGTGTGGGCATGTGCGTGTGGGCATGGGTGTGTGGGCTTGGGTGTGTGGGCTCGGGTGTGTGGACTTGGGTGTGTGGGCTTTAGTGTGTGGGCATGGTTGTGTGGGCTAGGGTGTGTGAGCTTGGATGTGTGGGCATGGTTTTGTGGGCTTGGGTGTGTGGCTTGGGTGTGTTGGCTTGGGTGTGTGGGCATGTGCTTGTGGGCATGTTTGTGTGGGCATGTGCGTGTGGTCTTGGGTGTGTGGATATGGATGTGTGGGCATGTGTGTGTGGGCTCGGGTGTGTGGGCATGTGCGTGTGGGCAGGGGTATAAGGGCATGTGCGTGGGTATAGGTGTGTGGGCATGTGCGTGTGGGCTTGGGTGTGTGGGCATGTGCGTGTGGGCTTGGGTGTGTGGGCATGTGCGTGTGGGCTTGGGTGTGTGGGCATGGTTATGTGGGCTTTGGTGTGTGGGCTTTGGTGTGTGAGGGTTGTGTGGGCAGGGTTGTGTGGGCTTGGGTGTGTGGTCTTGGGTGTTTGGGCTTGGGTCTGTGGGCATGGTTGTGTGGGCTTGGGTGTGTTAGCTTGGGTGTGTGGGCTTGGGTGTGTGGGCATGGTTGTGTGGGCTTGAGTGTGTGGGCTAGGGTGTGTGAGCATGGTTGTTTTGGCTTGGGTGTAAGGGCATGGTTGTGTGGGCTTTGGTGTGTGGCTTGGGTGTTTTGGCTTGGGTGTGTGGGCATGTGCTTGTGGTCATGGTTGTGTGGGCATGGGTGTGTGGGCATGCGCGTGGGGGCATGTGCGTGTGGGCTTGGGTGTGTGGGCATGGGTGTGTGGGCATGTGCGTGTGGGAATGTGCGTGTGGGAATGTGCGTGTGGGAATGTGAGCACATGCGTGCAGGCCTATCAAAGAAAATGGACTAACGTGCATTCTAACAAAATATCAGTAAAATATTAACTAGCAGAAATATGAGAGATGTTGCACTCTAACACTATTCGCTGTGTCAGTACGAGTCGACAATGTATTCAGAAAACGACTTTATGCAATCAATAGACTGCTTACTGGCCATTTTAACAAATGCAGTGACTGTGAGTGTGGACATATGATTGTGGGTGGGTGAATGTGGGCATGTGAGCGTAGAAATGTGAGTGTTGGATTGGGATTGTTCTCATTGGGAGTGTTGGGGTGGAGAATTGTTAGGGGCATGTCTCATAAAGCCACCTTCACCTCACGACAGTCGTGTCTCCTATACTTCAACATAGACACACAGTGGTCGTTACGGTGAAATCGCTTTCTGAACCACGACCATGGCTATTAATGTTTAATGTCGGCTTCATGTGACGATGGGGCTGAATACGCTCACCTGATCATCACTATTTGATAGCGATTCATAAGCACATGCTCATGATAAAGTCGGAATGGTTTTGGACAGAGACTTCTTATGAATAAGGATAGAGTTTTATCCCTTTTATTTACAGCAACACAAGCTCCTTCCCAGCGCGTGACACCTTCGTTACACTCTCGGTAACATCGCTGTCACCAGTGTGGGCGCGGCCATTACAAGAATCTTGAAATTTGCCCTCTAACCCCAAATGTAGTAACGTTTATACTTTTCTTTATGTCTTTGGGAAAGCCATCATATTTCATTTTGAAAAGGTTTACGACTGACCATGTTTTCCAGATGAATTTACTTTGTTGTTTTAATAATCAGATTGGTTCGAGATTGCAGACTAACGGAAAATCAACCAACTTCTCCCTTAAATTCTCACTATATCAATTAAAGATGATAGTTTTAATGAAATAAAAACTCAAATTGACAAACAAAGAAAGTAATTTAGCAGCGGTAAGTGTATTAGGCGTTACGACAGTCGTCATTTGTTTGTAAACATAATGGTCATTCGGTTGCGAGTTCAACTCCAAGCATGGTTGGGGCCACTTATCACAGTGGGGAGTTTTGACTGGTGGGAGCGATAGTATAGAGAGCTTGGCGAACGGACTATCGCTGTGAGGAGCTTGTATAGCAACAGTGCGAATTCATGAAGCTACTATGTGGGGTCATTGAGTTGCTTGTGACCTCCGCTATCTGTTTCCAGGATGTCAGGTATACGGAACCGACATGCTGTACCAGTCGAGGCTGTTCTGCATCAGCGGTCATAACGACCGCGTTATAACGGGTGACAACGTCCAAAAGTGTAAAAAAGCATGTATCGCCGAAACTTCATTTGTGTGTAGAAGCTTTGATTTTTTGAATGGAAAGTGTTATCTGTCGCGTGACACGCGCGCGGATGTAAGACGTGAATGGAAACCGTATTGTAATTGCAAATATTACCAGAGAACGTGTGCGAAATAATGCCTAACTTGGCTCAACCCTGAAACCATACAGCGTTATGTGTATTTTGGGTCTTGAATTTGAAGCTTACCGTACACTTTCTTTGGACCCATTTTCTTGTGACAGAAGTAAAAATATAATTACCCCGAACCCATTGGCGTTTGTAATTAGACATGCTCTGTTTGTTTGTTTGTTTGTTTGTTTGCTGTTGGTCGACGCAAAATCCAGCCATTATAACGTGGATGGAAGGAAAAGGTGTATATTTTGAAAATGACATTTTCCCTAAATTGATCAAATAAATGTATATTTTGAAAACACCGAATGAATAAATGCCAGCCACCCTTCAAATAATCGGTCCCTAAGCATCGGTAACTGTACTTGTTTCTATTCAATGGCCTTTAAAATCGTATTCTGTAAGTATTTTCTGGAGAAACTCATTTGTTTTTGTGCCAATCTCATATTGAAATACAGAAACCTTAGCAATACAGTATTTGACCACTGTTTCACCATCTTTCTCTGCGACTTCGTATCAAAGACCTGACTTGACATATACCAACTTCTCATCAGGTATCTATGGTATGCAAGACATTTATGAAAATATGTTCAAGGCCATGTCAATTTTAGACATTTCTAAAAGATAAAGTTTAAGTAAGTTCAGGATATAAAAATACACTGCCGGACACAGGAAAGTATACACTTGAAAATTGGATGAGACAAAATATCATTAACCTTACTAGGCTGAAAACAGTCGGTCCAAAACGCAACTATGATACCCGTATCCTTTGTTTGTTTGTTTGCTTGTTTGTTTGTTTGTTGTTTAACGCCGCAACATTCCAGCTATATGACGGCGGTCTGTAAAAATATGAGTCTGGACCAGACAATCCAGAAGTTAACATCAAGAGCATCGATCTACGCAGTTGGGATACGATGACATGCATCAACCAAGTCAGCAAGTCTGACCACCCGATTCCGTTAGTCGCCTCTTACGACAAACATAGGCGCCTTTTACGGCAAGTGAGTGAGTGAGTTAAGATTTATAGTCACATCGGCAATATTTCAGCCATATCGTGACGAAATCAAATTGTACATTTTACGGCAAGCATGTGTTGCTGAAGACCTCTTCTTAGCCCGAATCTTCACGGGTCGATAGCCGTATGAGATACAACAACATCATTGTTGTTTCATTTTTAGCAGTGTATACTTCCTTTGTTCAGGCAGTTAATATACTGAACCGCAAAAGAAATGTCACCGCAAGTAACATTGCATAAAAAGTTGTCATTTAAATATCTGGGTATTTTTGTCAACTGTTCTAAAATTTAGCACTACCTTGTCCGGACAAATGAAATTTGATAATAAAAAAACAAAGCAGATGACAATAAAACCGATCGCCCACCGAACGCATCACTGCAACGGCCATGGTAACCCGATGCAGGTGAGTTCCGTGCAAATTGAAATGCACATGCGTTCCCCCATTTCTTGCCCTATAAAAATCCACCCATATCGGATAACATTAATTCGTTATTGAATTGCTACCACATGCCAAGGTTGACAAGAAATCAGCGACACCAAGCCCTTTGACGATTGCAAGCTGGACAAACCGCCCATCAAGTAGCCAATGCATTTCAAGTCCACGTAAGGACCATATACAGGCTCCAGCCATGGTACCAGACCACCAACACTACAGATGACCGACCATGTAGTGGAAGACCAAGGGTCACCAACCGACGTAATGATCGTCAGATTGTGCGACAGCTTCTTCAAGATCACTTTGTTACTGCTGTGGAAACTGCTCGACAGACCATGGGGACACACCAGCGAGACAATAGTGCGGACACCGTGCGTCAACGATTGACGAGCAGACACTTCGACTGTCACAAGCCACACCGAGGACCCATTCTGACACCACGTCATCGCCGGGACCGTCTTCAGTGGGCAACGCAGCACCAGCATTGGCACCACCAGCAGTGGAGAAGAGTCCTCTGCTCAGACGAGAGCCGTTACTGTATCTCAACAGCAGATGGCAGAGAGAGAGTCTGGCGACGCCGTGGAAAACGTTATTCGGATGCTTGTATGGTTGAGAGACTCGTCGGGTGGTCCGAGCATCATGGTGTGGGGTGGAATTGGTCTTGCACAGAGGGTCGGCCCTGTGGTCTTCCAGAACATCGGTCCAGGGAGAGGCAATGGTGTCACAGCAGCTCGGTACATTGATCAAGTCTTGAGACCACACGCCATACCTCATTTGGCACGTCGCCGCAACCACGGGTTTCAGCATGATAACGCCCGTACCCACACTGCGAGAGCAAGAAGAGGCTTCCTCATTCAGAATGGCATCAGAACCATGCAGTGGTTTGCCCTCAGTCCCGATGTAAATCCCACTGAGCACCTGTGGGACGAGATTCAAAGACGGCTGAATGACGTCCGACCAAGGCTGACAACTGCAGCTGAACTGCGTCAGGCATTCCTCAGAGTGTGGGCTCAAGTGCCTATGGCCTTCATCAACCGCCTCATCCATTCCATGTATCGACGTTGCGCGGCAGTCATCAATGCACATGGCGGACACACGAGATACTCACTTGTGATGCCATTTTCTCAGAGACTGGTGTTGTGTTTCACTTTAAAAACATATGACACTATAATTTCAGCCTTGATGATCAGTTTTGCCAAGTTTCATCTTTTTAATATATCTCAAAGTATGTTTACAGTGTGTGGACAAATATGGTTTCTCATATATCTATCCATGGTTTCTTTTGCGGTTCAGTACATATAAGGAGTGGTGTTTACCTTTAACCAGGCGCATACGTGACCCTGGCATACACCTGATCACTCGTATCCTGCCGGGGCATGCACATCGCATTAAGCAAGCTTTTGTTCCACATTATGTGTTAAAACATACTATTATAGTATTTAGTGAACAAATATTTATGAAATTATTTTTCCAGAACCTTTCACGCACTGTGAACGCGCCAGGGACGAGAAAAAAATATATCTCGGTTTTTTTATGTATAAACTATATACTATTCATGTTGGAAACAGTGTCAGCTTCAAGTCTAGGGCGGCCTCTGATGTACTGCGATTCTCTGTGCAGAGTTGCGTCCCTTAGGCGTTCCATTTTGATCATGGGTTTGAATCCCAGACTTCCCCTGATTATGATGCTTGGTTTGTCAGCATCATACCCCTGCTCGTGGGTTTCACCAAAGTTGTTAACATCTAAGACTTTCGCCCCACATCAACATGACACGCCATGATAAAATGAAATATTGTTCAAAACGGCTTTTAACCAAACTCACTCACTCGAGCTTAATATCTTTCCAACATCTGCACCCTCTCCAAGCTGATGATGAGGCAATATGCTGGATGGAAGCAATATGACTCATTGCTGCATTGTTGAAAACAGATTGGCATTGTGATTTACATATTGTGAGCATAATTTCTCATCTATATTTTCTGAGTATATAAAGTAAAATTATGTAATTATGAATCTCGGTGATCTTTGTTAGTTTATGTGAGAATTATGGTAAATAAATATAATCCTGAAGCTTCAGCATCTTTGTGCCTGAAGGTTTATGTTTACCGGTGTCCTGGATGTTGTTGTCCTCCTAACAGAATATCCTCCGGACTTTATACTTTAAGATTATTTAACAGTATATATATATATACACACTGTTAAAAAATCATAAAGTATAAAGTATATACGCACACACACACACACACACACACACACACACACACACACACACACACACACACACACACACACACACACACACACACACACACACACACACACACACACACACACACACACACACGAATGGATTTTGCTTTTTCTTCTCAGTGTTATCAAAATCAGTTCTTTTACTCCGATACGACACCTCTCTGTTGCATGAAGATCTCAGAACACCTCAAGTCTCGTCACGAGAATTTTCTATTCATCCAATTAGCGTTGAGCCCTCTTAATTTTCAGTACGAGTGAGCATTCAGACATGAAACATCCTGTCATTTCTGAGGGCCACAGCATCCACCCAAAGGAGTTGTTTCGAGGATATATCACTGTTTTGCTATGATCGAGTCAAGGTACAGAAATGAAACCGAATCGTTTCAGAAAGCTGACATCTGATTGGCTCACAACCCACGTATCATTCATTTTGATTGGGCTGTTATAGTTCGCTAGGGTTGACCTGACGCGTCCTTATATGGAGTTGTGTTCAGATTATAATGAGATTACATTCGTTGTAGCCCAAGCTTATACAAAGTTGATTAAACTAACACTGCAAACAATGTTATCTTCTATATTAGTGGTGATTTAGGAGGACTAGATGCGAATTGCACCCCCGCGTCGCACCTTTGCCAGCGCCATATCTGTGCTCCTGGTTACACAAAAAGTGTATAGAGGTGTGCCCCTAGCCTTGCCTGACGACTGATAGTGGGTTCGAATCCAAGATCCGTCTTGATTGTGAACACTTATAAGCCCACACTCACACATTCACTCACTCTAGTTTTGATAAGAACCTAAAGTTAGTAGCAGAAACGTGGGTGTCGCTGTACAAAGCGATCTTAGCGCTAAGGTGATCGTAACTACCATACCTTAACATAGACTTACGACAGTCGTAGCGCTAAGGTTGTGTTGTACAACGGCACCCGATCGTAACTACCATACCTTAACATAGACTTACGACAGTCGTAGCGCTAAGGTTGTGTTGTACAATGGCACCCGATCGTAACTCCCATACCTTAACATAGACTTACGACAGTCGTAGCGCTAAGGTTGTGTTGTACAATGGCACCCGATCGTAACTCCCATACCTTAACATAGACTTACGACAGTCGTAGCGCTAAGGTTGTGTTGTACAATGGCACCCGATCGTAACTCCCATACCTTAACATAGACTTACGACAGTCGTAGCGCTAAGGTTGTGTTGTACAATGGCACCCGATCGTAACTCCCATACCTTAACATAGACTTACGACAGACGTAGCGCTAAGGTTGTGTTGTACAATGGCACCCGATCGTAACTCCCATACCTTAACATATGTGTCTCTGTAACACAAACTCAGCACTACGACTGTCGTAAGTCTATGTTAAGTTATGTGAGTTTCGATCACCTTAGTGTTGAGATCGCTTTGTACAACGTTAAGTCACGCCCTGTTTAGAGACGTCCTGTCTTACAGGTATGCTGTTATCAGAAACCGTGTTATTAACGTTCTTAGGTTCGTCGATACGTCACAGGTTCTGTATACTCTTGGTTTCTCGATCACCTGTGAGTACATACGGCAGGATTTAATACCGCTTCGACAGTTGTTACTTTTTCGACTACAGCCATGGCAGTAAACTCGACTCCGTGTTTACAGATTTATAACATTTGATCAAATACATTTTCAATCAAAATATTTGGTGCACTTAGAACTAAATAGTTTGGAAACAAGTGGGTATAAAAGTGTTTCACGATATTATGTAATTTAACTCGGAACATCTCAAGGATTCAAAATGAGAACTTATTAGAAGAACGTTATGATGGAGTGAATCGTAGCTATGTATTGACAATAAATGGATGTCGAATAGTGAAAACAGAATACATGGATACGATTTCTCAGCTAGTATCGGACAGCCTCCGTGGTCTAGTGGAGAGCGGAAGGTCCGGGGTTCGATCCCCGACCGCGTCATACCAAAAGACGTTAAAGGATGGTACTTGTTGTTACCCTGTCTGGCGCTCGGCATTAAGGGGCTAAAACAAGGACTGGTCGGCTCGGAGTCAGTAGACTGTGTCTGAGTGGGGTATTCATGTTAAACTTCGGCATGGTATCTCAGTGAGCTAGCACTATAAATCGGCATCAGTCCGGACTAGTACAAGCAGCCACACAAACACACACACGTACACGCTCGTCGCTATATACGTGCAATATTCTTGGACGCGACGTTAAACCCCATTTCACCTCACCTCAGCTAGTATCGTCCTCAGATAGATTACCGCAGGTGAGTAAGTACGCCAACAGTAGAGTAGGTGTAAATTGTCGTGTCTTGACCACACAGACCAGTGACTGAATGAGTGAGCGAGTGAGTATTGTTTTACGCCACTTTTAGCAATATTCCTGCAATACCACGGCGGGGGACAACAGAAATGGGCTTCACTCATTGTACCCATGTCGGGAATCGAACCCGGTTTACGAGCGAACGCTTTAACCACTAGGCTACCTCACCGCCCCAGTGATTAAATGATATTAGAAGGAAAGGTCCACGCTGTCATGCTACAATGACATGCAATCAATCAAGTCACCGAGCCCGACGACCCTTCCGATAAGTCGCCTCCTACGACAATCTGACGTTGCTAGGGACCAGTTCAAACCAAAAATTCCCAAGGGGACACACCGCTGAACTAGGTCAGCAAACCAACTAAATGATGTTTGAATGCCCCCAACCAACATGCCAGGACTTGCGGGCCTTTGAACTATATGCCGATCTATCAATGTACGGTGGTTGATATAATATACTATTCAAAAGAAATGAAACAACACTCGTTATTTTTTATATGTCTACAGTTAATCTGTCGTGACATGACATGACAGATTAACTACAGTCATATAGAAACATCGGGTGTTCTTTCACTTCTTTTGAGTAGTATATATATTTAATGTATGGTGAGTCGTGTGTTTTATCTCGTTAGTTAGAGTGGATAGCAAATCACCTGTCCTACCATGAGTGAGTGAGTGAGTGAGTGAGTTGGGTTTAACGCCGCTTTTAACAGTATTGCAGTTATATCGCGGCGTGTCAGCTAAATGTAGCAGAAAAGCACGAAGTGATGCAGGTCTCAGACGTTTACCACTTCGATGAAACCCACGAGCACGGGTATGGTGCTGACAAACCTAGAAACATAATCGGGGCGAATCGGGATTCGAACCCACAATCATAGGTTTCTGGCGTGTCGAAGGGACGCAACTCTGCACAGCGAATCGCGGCGCCTTAGACGATTGGGCCACCCGTGCCCCCTGTCCTGCCATGAAGGCTCTCTGCTGATCAGGGGCGCTCGGGTAGCCTAGTGGTCAAAGCGTTAGCTCTTCACATCGAAGACCCGGGTTCGATTCCCGACATGGGTACAATGTGTGAAGCCCATTTCTGGTGTCCCCCGCCGTGATATTGCTGGAATATTGCTAAAAGCGGCGTAAAACAATACTCACTCACTCACTCTGGTGATCATGATGCCGAGAATTCTTATATAAATAAATGTCAAAAATTAGTCTTGCCCTTCTTTGTCCGAAATCCTCGCCTTTTGGGAGAATACTGTTGGGAACTGATTACCATGGCGTGTCAGAGTGGTGTTTGAGAAAATCCCGAATTGCTAAATGTCTTTGATGTTTACTGGTTTGGGAACCAGTGAAGAAATGGGTTAGAATTGCTCTTCAGCAACCCATGCTTGTCTCAAGACGCGACTATGATTGTCGCAAGAGGTGACTAACGGGATCGGGTGGTCAGGCTCGCTGATTTGGTTTACGCATGTCACCCAGTTGCGTAGATCGACGTTCAGGACATTTTTACACATCTATGTTCGTTAATGCGGAACTTGGTTAATCTGGACGATAACACCCGGATTAACACGGTTTCATTGTATCTGAATATGTGTTGATGCTAATACTTCTAATTTGACTTCTTATCATGTCAAAATTTGTATTAAATGAAACAGACCTTCGTTGTACTTAGATCGAAAAAAAATCTATTATTGGAATTTTCAATTAGATTTAAAGAAATAAGACCAACAAGTTACACCAATGTTTTCTTTAAATATCTATATTTTTCACACAAAGACAATCAGTGTTTCGAACGATAAACATAAAACTATACAAGGCACAGTACGCCCCATAGCCATATCTCATTTGAAATCTGCCCTCTACGGAAAACTCCATCAACGATCTCGATATTTCCTGGCAAGAAACAAACATTATCCGCGCACACACACAAAACTCACGTGTTCTTCCAACTTCTAAATGCCATTGAAAACAAAATCGCCAACATCAGTGTTTATTCCGTTGTATATGACGCCATAGTTCATAAAAATCACCACACTGACCTTTCTTGTTCAAAACAAAAATGGCGTCGTTAAGCACGTGCTGCCTATTTTCTTTAGCTCTGCAGCGTGACACAATGTATTTATCGCCCATGTGACGTCTTCGAACATGTGCCTGCAGTGCAAGGACACCTGTCGCGTATACGCCATCATTGCGGAGGTAACGCGAGTCACGTGACGCGTCACACAACTTCCGGTAGGCATGTGGTGTGGTGATGTAGGCAAATCCTGTGCAGTGGTCAGGGAGCACAGGGAAGGGGTAGTGCTCAATAGGTATATACCCAATTTCCCCCTCCCTCCTCTCAGGAATGCCTTTAGTTCGAACGCTGCAGTGAATCGTATCGTTTGGTAGCATCGTCGTTTTGATGTAGTTGACGAGATTGTATGGGTTGACGATGACGTCATCGTCCATCTTTACAATGACCTTGGCGCGGTTGCAGTGTCCGCCCACCCAGTGCATCGCCATCACGTGTTTGTGGGTCACGTTCTGGTAGTGGTCGATGAAGTTCCCCTGGACCATGTCCCCGTAGGTGGAGGCTTCTTGCTGGAGCTGCTGTTGGAGGTGCTGGTTCGTCACAAGGCCAAGCATAAAAACAGTTGCGGATGTGACCCCTTTAAAATACCTCACAGAGCCGAAGGTTTTGCGGATTTCTGTTCTTCTGGTCACGTGAGACGGGTTTGAGTGGACAACAGTCACTACATCAACGTCAACAACGTCAGCATTTAGAATGAATTGATATTGATGTAAGTTTAGAAATAGGTCTCTGTCCATGCTGAAGAAGTTCACTATTCGCTTCGTGTCGTCTTGTCCACAGAAGAGAAGACGGAACCCCGTCACCATCGCCCACAGCGCAAGGAAGGTGATCAAGCCCAACCACGCACACCATGCTAGCTTAAGCCGTATTCTCCTCATTTGATGGCTGATGATATCATGATAGGCCCTCGAAAACTGAAAATATATAAATGGTGAGTGAGTATCGGCGGTTAAATATTACAGCATTGAACAGTATGTATATTAAACACTTATATCACGGCCTATCAGCTTGACGCGGAAGGAAAGCCGGAAGTGATGCTGCATATCTCAGACGTTTTCTACTTTGGTGAAATCAAAGAAGATTTTACCTTTTGGGTGAAATCCGCGAACGTAGGTATGATCTGTCAAACCCTCCGCCGCCATCTTCCAGAGTCAAGGGAGTTAACTGGATTTAAATATTCAGTTTTTACCCTTGTCGAACTAGGCTGGAATAATGGAGTTATAGTTTGGCTGGACTAATGAGTCTATGCATAATCCAATCAAAATCCCGTAACAATATCGACATCCGCTTCATAAACAACAAGGCAACTGCGGAATTAGTTGAATTGCAGGATTTGCAGAGCATGTATACCGTCAAAAGGGCGTCGCTACATATTTTGCAAATCTTTTAAGGTTTTTAATCCTGGTGCTCAAGTGATATGATGCACTTCGCGAGGTAAGACACGTTAACTTACAATAAAGATCTTTATTATCGATGAAATCGTCTTGACTGGGGGCCGCCATTATGCTTGAAGCAAATGCAAGTGATAGAAGGGTCGTAGAAGGAACATAACTCGTAATAGCCACTTGTGGCGCTACAAAGCGAGCCCATAAATTCCAGCCTAGTTCGGCAAGGGTGGAATCTGGACTTTTATAGGTAGGTAACTCCCTTGCCTTGGGAAGATGTCCACCTCTAAGGGACTGCACAGCGAATGTCGGTGGCTTGGATCGTTGGGTCTCCCGTTCTCAATCTATACGTGAACATTGACTGCTACCACTGTAAAGTAGGACAATTGACATTGCTGACTCGATATAGGGGCCGGCCTTAGTTACCACGCTGACAATCTAAATAGGTTAAATGTGTGTCACCTGTCCCGATATTGCTGCAATATCAATGAAGACATCATACACCCAAAGTCACAAGCTCCTTAGAGACCGTTAATTAAATGATTTTGCTGAAATATCACCCGAAACACTATACACCCAAACTCACAAGTCGGTCCTTCAACAAGCAGTTTTCGTCTTCAGTGCAGATTGAATCATCTGGCAACTGTGATTGAAAGATTATTATGCGTTCTAACTATCCAGTAATTAAAACTGACTTTGTTTTTCTCTATTTAGGGCTGTCTTTTTTTACATGATGACTCTTACTGAATGTGAGGACAGATATTTTCAAGCAAGTGACATTTGGTGCGGAACTATAGCTGGAGTGTTTAGCTTCCTGTACTATTCCTGGAGCTGGCTAAGCTAGTCATTGTTTTTGTTTTTATTGCAGCTTTGAGGCCATACTGCGCACACATGCACATGTAATAACTGTTGAATGCTTAGTTATGTTTTTTTTATAAAGTGACTATAGTAGTCTATTGGTAAACATTTGGTTGTGTGTAACCTGAAGCCTGAGCAACAACTCGTTGTGATTGTACTCCTGCACTATCAGGGTAAACCATATGCTGATAGGCCTCATTGTAGAGACACAATGGAGGTCAAATCAACCCAAATACCGAACCCTACTTGATTGTCCCATTGTTATATTCTTGTTATAGACATAGTGGAACGGGGGTGAGGGGTGTGAAGGCCGTGTACTTTGGCAGTAAAGATACAATATATTTGAATAAAGACAGTATGCATTGTTTATTAGTTAATATGCTTCGAAGTAATTTGGGGAGGGGAGGTAACTCTGGTCAGTTAACACTCCTGCGCAGTTATGACTTGGCATTTCATCACTGCGACAAGCTGATTTGCATTTATCGTGACCGGACTCTTGTCTTGTTTGTCAACAAACGCGTTCATTCTGAAACAGAGAGCTGGCCGGCCAAATGGACACCTTTCAATGGGTTTTAGATATCGTTTAGCTTAATAATATGCATATGCTTCTGCAACTGCATCAGTGAGGAGCATGACAATTCTATCTTTATAGGTTAAAGTGACCATATAGCTCTTCATTGGGCTTCGACGATAGCACATGGAGCCGTACAAACAAAGGATACATATCAAATGGAAATAGTTTTCACGTTTTGGGATATTTTCTCAATGACACTTAACCATTGTGGGGGGTAGGGGATGGGGGTATAGTGATGGGATTTTATCAAAAAATATAAATTTTCCCCGAATGTTCTTGTTAAAGATAATTATGCTTCAGATTCTTGAAGATTCCCTACCACAAAATGACATTGTTACAAAATCCACGCTCCCCCCGCCGACAACAACCCCCCACCCAACAACCCCCTCCGAATATCAAATGGTCGGTCTAATCAACGTTGCAGCGGGTATCTTTATGAAGTTTACACTGTTACGATATGTCTGTTGTTCCTACCGTTGACTTTACGTCCTGCAACTGACTCCTCTCCATGTTCACCCTGGACAAGTCCTTGTTCAAGTAGGAGGCACCGCAATTAGCTGCACAGAGCTGTGTAGCTTAGGCGTGCCCAAAACCTATGATTGTCCAATTATTGCTCGAGGTTTTCAGGTAAGTTGGGTGAGATCAAATGAGGTTCAAGATTATTTCACCCATATTGCGGTGAGGTGAAATGAGGTTAAACGTCGTGTCCAAGATTATAGCACAAATACACGTGTGTATGTGTGCGTGTGCGTGTGCGTGTGCGTGTGTGTGCGTGCGTGCGTGCATGCGTGTGTGTGTGTGTGTGTGTGCTTGTCCGGAGCGATGCCGATTTTATAGTGATAGCCCACTGAGATACCATGCCGCAGTATACTGACTCCGAGACGACCAGTCCTCGTTTTAGCCCCTTAATGCCGAGCGCAAGACAGGGTAACAACAAGTGCCCTCTTTTAACGTCTTTTGGTATGACGCGGCCGGGGATCGAAGCCCGGACCTTCCGCTCTCCGGGCGGACGCTCTACCACTAGATCACGGGGGCGGTCACGCACCCATATTGAGACGTGCAGGCACTTGTGTTTGTTATCCTGTCTGCTAGTCCGGTTCAATGTCGGTTTTAAAGCTCACTGACATACAACGGCGCATTTTTATAACCTACTCGGATACTTTATACTGACCCCGAGTCGTTCAGACATTGTTTTATCTCCTTAGTGCCGAACGGCAGGCAGAGTAACAACAAGTGCCATCTTTTAAAGATCTTTCGGTGTGACGCGGGCGGGGGATCTAATCACCTGGGCAAACACTCTGTCGACTACACCACAGAGCCGGTTTATCGATACTAATAAGTGTGTTTTTGTTTGTATGTTGTTTAATGCCGCACTGAGCAATATTCCAGTTATATGACGGCCGTCTCTAAATAATTGAGTCTGGGCAAGACGATCCAGTGATAAATATAATGAGCATTGATCTAAGCAATTGGAATACGAAGACAGTCATCAACCAAGTCAGCGAGCCTGACAACCCGATCCTTTTGGTCGCCTCTTACGACAAGCATGGGTTGCTTAAGAGCAATTCTAACCCGGCTCTTCACGGGTTCCCAAAGTAGTATACATCAAAGACATTTATCACTTCGGGCTTTTCTCAGACACAGCTCTGATAGACCGTGGTATAACTGAAATGCCGTTCAAAGCGGCGTTCAGCACGAGTCACTCACTTGTCGTAGATCCGACACTAGCTTGTAGAATTATGGGAGGTACGACGGCCGTGTCTGCAAGAACAGTCTGTCAACGATGTCCTGCATAGGGCAGTACCCTGTCAGTATTCTAGCCTCTAGTCACATACGTTAAGGGGAGATAACTCAAGACGAGAAAGAGATAACTCAAGACGAGAAAGCGATAACATGAGACGAGAAAGCGATAACATGAGACGAGAAGGCGATAACACGAGACGAGAAAGCGATAACACGAGACGAGAAAGAGATAACTCAAGACGAGAAAGCGATAACATGAGAAGAGAAAGCGATAACACGAGACGAGAAAGTGATAACATGAGACGAGAAAGAGATAACTCAAGACGAGAAAGAGATAACTCAAGACGAGAAAGCGATAATATGAGACGAGAAAGCGATAACATGAGACGAGAAAGCGATAACATGAGACGAGAAAGCGATAACACGAGACGAGAAAGAGATAACTCAAGACGAGAAAGAGATAACTCAAGACGAGAAAGCGATAACATGAGACGAGAAAGCGATAACATGAGACGAGAAAGCGATAACATGAGACGAGAAAGCGATAACACGAGACGAGAAAGAGATAACTCAAGACGAGAAAGCGATAACACGAGACGAGAAAGCGATAACATGAGACGAGAAAGCGATAACACGAGACGAGAAAGAGATAACTCAAGACGAGAAAGAGATAACTCAAGACGAGAAAGCGATAACACGAGACGAGAAACGGATAACATGAGACGAGAAAGCGATAACCCGAGACGAGAAAGCGATAACATGAGACGAGAAAGCGCTGTTCCCGGCCACCATAGATTGTAAGGAGAATACATATGTACTTTATAGAATGACCTAGGCAATGTATGAGGATGTCTGAATGTGACAATTGATCCGATGACATGTGCACTTACACCGACCAACAGGGAGGGACAAGCACTTGTAATCGGCACTATATTTAAGGCCATTAAGGTGACTTTCTTTGACAGTCGTGTGTTAGGTGAGATCACGTGGTATGTGCTCGTCTTCTGAGTGTGTGTGAGTGAGTTGGGTTTAACGCCGATTTTAACAGTATTCCAGTTATATCGCGGCGTGTCAGCTTAATGTGGGAGGAAAGTCAGAAGTGATGCAGGTCTCAGACGTTTACCACTTCGGTGAAACCCACGAGTACGGGTATGGTGCTGACAAACCTAGAAACATAATCGGGGCGAATCGGGATTCGAACCCACAATCATAGGTTTCTGGCGTGCCCAAGGGACGCAACTCTGCACAGCGAATCGCGGCGGCTTAGACGACTGGGCCACCCATGCCCCCGCTCGTCTTCTGACATTTACCGAGGACAACTTAAAAGGGTTTTGTGTACAGATCGTGACCCGTCGAGTGCCAATGCCTGACTTTCAGTCACGATTTTGGGGGTAAACAGTATGTGTCTTCAGATTTGCGGGTGTTATTGAATATTGATGGTGGCCTAGAGGGGACATTGAGAAAACAACACACATTCTCGTTTTTACGAAACAAGTAGGCTTTCTATGGTATCTCAATTATATGTCCATTTTCTGTATTGATACAGCTTATGTAAAGCGTGACACATACATAAACTATTTCTTTCTGTTTTAATATCACCTACGTCTGTACAGTTAAAAAATGTGCCAGTAAATTGTGAGAAAATTTTAATATCCCCTCCCAATTGAAACAGATAACACATGCGACCCTTATTGTGGTCAACAGGGGATATTGCCTTACCGCGAGAAAGGCGGGAAAGCAAAAATGCGAGAAAGCGATAGAGCGAGAAGGCGAGAATTGAGAAAGCGCGAAAGCGATGTCCCCTCTCGGCTACCATAAGTATTTGATGCCCGGAAATTTCACTCGGAACCGACGGCGTAAGTGTTCATTAACACGTTGAAATAGAAAGGTTATCAGGAGCACCCTCTCAGAAACTCTCAAAGTTGTGCGACAGACATGACGTCACGCTGGGATGCTAGGACGTCACGATACAACGAATGTGACAACTGAACCCACCTGGTTAGTAAAATGAGAACAAAGCTGTTTTGATGAATATCGATCCAACTTGTGAAGTGATATCCATCTAGCCAAGCTGAATGGCACGTACTTTTCTAATTTTGGATTGAGAGAAAACCGATTGTTATCAAGAGTCTGAAAGATGCAATCCCATTTAATAACATTTTTCAAGCAGATTGTAGCATTAACTCATTTTACTATATCCATTCGTTTCTATCGCTGACTGGTGATATCCACAGCGATATTCCTCACTCACTTACTCTCTCACACACTCACTAATCCACTCACTCACTGAGTACCGCTTCCGTGGTCTTGTTAATTGCGCCTGGAGTGCGGTGGTTCGATCATTGGCCCCGTTGCACAAAGCAGTCTTAGCACTAAGACTGTCATAACTCCCATACTTTTAACATAGACTTACGATAATCGCAGCGTTAAGATCGCTTTGTGCAACGGGGCCCTGGGCGCATTATACCAAAAGACGTCAAACATGGTATTTGTTGTTACCCTGCATGGCGCTCGGCATTAAGGGGCTAACACAAGAACTAGTCGACTCGGAGTCAGTATACTGTGTCTGAGTGGGGTATCCATGTTATACTGCGGCATGGCATCTCAGTGGGTTAGCACTATAAAACCGACATCAGTCTGGACTAGACAGCCTCACACACACTGCATGCACGTCGCGATAATAATCTTCAACGCGACGTTAAACCCCATTTCACCCCACCTCTCTACTTAGTACCCTCTTAGGGTGAAATCTAGAGTAGGTCACAGGTACAACATGCTGGTGGCAAGAGCCGTGTTAAGCTAGATTGGCTGATCAAGCTCTGCGAGTGACTGACTGGTGGCGCACGTTGCTGGGGAGTAATTCTTACCTGAACCCTCACCCCAGTTCCCAGGAGGACACTGTGTATCCTGAGGACACTGTGTATATGTAGTGGTTATTACACTTTAAGCCTAACTGTTTCCTAAATAGAGGACACGTCTATCACATATCTACTTACAATGAAGTGATAAACAGCTTATTTTCAGTGTAGAGCGTCGCTGCAACTATACATATTTTATCGCGATACTGAGATGTAACTTGTAACATGCCACTGAATCAGGCCATTTTGCTGTATGTTTCTCATCTCTCGAAGGTTATAAATTACCGTTTCCGAAAACTGTAAAGAAGATATATAAATAAGTATCCACCAATTAAATATTAAATATTGATTATATATCATTTCGCATAAATGAAATTAACAAATTTGGCCTTTTTATCAAGAAAATCCGCACTCTTACATATTTGGAAAATGGAAGAAACGTTATCAACATTACTTGCGATATTTTCGCCGTATAAACCCTCCATTGTCAACGCCGAGACACTATGGGTGTACTTTGAATATAGCACAGAAAACATATTTGCACATATCTTAAATATATCAGTTTTACAATATACAAGGTATCAGTTGTATTTACAACGTAAAGCAGGACTATTAAATTCTCTTCTGTCCGTTCCGTGATGAGAAAATATAAAACGCCAACGACTGTGATGTAACAGATTCCATAGGGCGTAAAAGACAAACTAATGGTGGAAATTATATGAATGGATCACTGAAAATCAGTGATGACACCAGGTGTTCGCGAAAAGGGTAAGCATGTCCTGTCCTACCGGTAGCCCTATTAACACAATTTGCGAAAATAGAAACACACATGAATATGGATGGCCTTTAGCCTTAAAGCGAATATACTGAAATAACCCTTTGTGTTTTTTTTTAACCAATGGGCTTTGGGCGACCGTATAGTTCAAGTATTCACTATGGAGATGATTGCAGGGAAATACAAGCGTACATACCTGCCTCACATGACAGCCAGCTCCTAATTATCACACGAAGACTCCTGACCTCGGGAAGGGCGACGTTTCCACATGAGAATGTTGGTCAAATCCCCGTGTTCGTTGTGAAAGTAAACGTGTTTCAAGCGTGGCGTGTTTACTTGATATGCTAATGACAAACCACTTAATAAACTACGGCCATTTACCACTTACATTTAACCAAAGATAAGCGAAACGACACGCCATACTCAAGAATGTAACGCCACTTGACCCGTGTACGCTTCACGTTGCTCTGGCTTCATTTAACAACCTTTGTTACTGATACTGATAAGAGCATCTAGCGAACAATGGACATCTGTCATATCCACCTTCTCGATCTTCAACATATACCGATCGAAAAGGTTAGGGATCATGATAATTGGTTTGAATAAATTGTTTTTTGTTTCTAAACGTGTTCTCAGTCTTCACTACAAACAAATATTCCCCAAAATATTCACAATCCGTAATTGTTTTCTTCAGTATATATCGTGTTTGAGTTGTACACCTCTATGTTGTCGTCACTTTTCCCGAAATGAAAAAAGCACAAGAAACATTTCTATAATCATAAGAAATCTCCACTGAAAGCTAAGTCCATTGTGATATCATACGTACATGTATGTGTTTATGAATCACTATAAAAAAGTAATGATACCAGGTGTTCGCGAGAAAATGAGAGTATTCTGTCCTATTGGTGTTAATTTGTGTAGCAGGGTTATATTAGGGCGCAGACTTGTTCGAGTCGACGTGAGGATATTATTGTTATGGGGCTCACAGTACGGAAGCCTTTTAGGCCTATTTAAAAAAAAAATCTTTCTTGAAATTTCAAGATGCTAAGTTGAAAGTTATAGTAGGTTGAAATTTCAAGATGCTTCGTTGAAATTTCAAGATACATACAAAGTTTCAAAGTAATTATCTTGAAATATCAAGATAATAGGTTCATTTTGTACTTGAGACGTATCTTGTAATTTCAACTTCGTATCTTGAAATTTAAACTTACTATCTTGAAATTTCAAGAAAAAAACAAATGTCCCTTAAAGGCTTCCGTATCATGGAGTAAATATACGGCATAGTCTCACTCTATTTTCAAAAACAAATGTGCGTATTTTAATGGTATATTGTAGTATGACAAACACTGCTTACATAAAATATGCTACTTCGCATTATAGCTGGCAGGAAAATGAACCTACAGTTGTGTTAAAAGTGAGTGAGTGAGTGTGTGAGTGAGTATGGTTTTACGCCGCTTTTAGCAATATTCCAGCAATATCACGGCGGGGGACACCAGAAATGGGCTTCACACATTGTACCCATGTCGGGAATCGAACCCGGGTCTTCAGCGTGACGAGCGAACGCTTTAACCACAAGGCTACCCGACCGCCCCTTGTGTTAAAAGGCTAAGGGTAGGAATATAACGGTCAGGCGAGACTGATTTTTGAGGCCTTCTGCTTGTAATAATGATTTTCATCTCTTTACATACTGTTGAATTCAAACTCATTGTTTCACAGGCATCTCTTAGAAGTTGACGAATATATGGATAACAACTTCTTTAATAGACTGGAAAATTGTTAATATGATACAGTTAATTGTTTTCAAGATAAAATATTTCTTAACATCTTGGTTAGTATATATGCATACGTCATTGTGACTTGGTTGGTGCATGTCATTGTAACCCAATTGCTTAGATCGATGCTCGTGATCACTGGATTGTCTTGTCCGGACTCGATTATTTACAGACCGTCGTCATATAGCTGGACTGTTGCTGAGTACGGCGTTAAACAACAAACAAACAAACACTTGTTTGTGTTGAATAACATTTGATTATGCAGTGCTGATATTTGACTTTATCACCAATATTGATTTCCACGGGAGATATTCTTCGCAGGATGTTTTTCTCCCAACTTTGATGGCGGACAGGTAAAATGCAAGCTTCTGATTGGTTGAACAGATGGATCTCATTAGGGACTTCTTTCGTCAGTCATGATCAGTTGCAGTAAATAACTTGTTGAAGTTTAAAATTTTAGTTATGCAGTTAAACTTAGAACACCACAAGAAGTGTAATAGTCTTGAACAAACATGAACTGTTCATGTTACATATTAAGCTCAACATCAATGTGTATCTCGTCTGTGTTCATTGATGTTCAACCGCCTCCGTGGTCTAGTGGTAGAGCGTGGTCTAGTGGTAGAGCGTCCACCCGGAGAGCGGAAGGTCCGGGGTTCGATCCCCGACCGCGTCATACCAAAAGACGTTAAAAGATGGTACTTGTTGTTACCCTGTCTGGCGCTCGGCATTAAGGGGCTAAAACGAGGACTGGTCGGCTAGGAGTATAATGTGCCTGAGGTGGGGTATTCATGTTAAACTGCGTAAACTGCGGCATGCTATCTCAGTGAGCTAGCATTATAAATCGGCATCAGTCCGGACACACACACACACACACACACACACACACACACACACACACACACACACACACACACACACACACACACACACACACACACACACACACACACAATTTGATATTGAATATATAATTCTTACGCGTCGATAAAAGATATTAAGTCCTCGCCTCGATACAAAGTTATCGACTCATCCTGAAATATTTGATATTAAAAGACACGGAGGCCGTATTTACCTTGCCTCATATAACTATTGAACTTTTTCACCTCATTATAACGCCAAATTAGTTATAACGCAAACAGAAAAGTCCTATTGACAAGTGGTCGATTAATGATCTTATATTTTTACGAAACTATATAAATCCTGGAAACCCTTCAAAAGACGTCCTTCCATTGCTGTGTAGTTTCATCCCGTGAGGTAAATTTATATAAAATAAAAATGATAATAACTGTTACAATTTGTTAAGATATCAATTTTATTTCTCTGTATAATCTCGGTTTTAAATGACAGGTTTACAATACACATCACTGTGAAAACGGAAAAAACTACGTATAAAAATGCATTGATACAATGAGCTCTTATATATATTTCAAGGTTGTCCGGTCGTCGATTTGTCCAAGAAGAATCCAATGCGTCTGGAGTGATTTGGACAAATTGATTAAAATAAAATTCTTAAGACAAATAACATGGATGCAACGTTTCTTTTACTCTTTAAAATGAAATGGAATACCTTTTACGAAAGCCAAAAAAACAAACCGATTATGTTTCGATTGAATGTGTCTGAACCCCTACCAACCGCTTTCCCCTAGAAATCCCCGTATCCCAATTAGGCAATATATTTCATCATGGTCATTCTCATCACCAGTAGGCTCACCAAGACAGTTATATAACCAGTAGACCACTTGGACAGTCATATAACCAGTAGGCCACATAGACGGTCATATAACCAGTAGGCCACATAGACAATCATATAACCAGTGGGCCACATAGACAATCATATAACCAGTAGGCCACATAGACGGTCATATAACCAGTAGGCAACATAGACGGTCATATACCCAGTAGGCCACATAGACAATCATATAACCAGTAGGCCACATAGACAATCATATAACCAGTGGGCCACATAGACACTCATATAACCAGTAGGCCTTATAGACGGTCATATAACCAGTAGGCCACATAGACGGTCATATAACCAGTAGGCCACATAGACGGTCATATAACCAGTAAGTCACTTGGAAAGTCATATAACCAGTAGGCCACATAGACGGTCATATAACCAGTAAGTCACTTGGAAAGTGATATAACCAGTAGGCCACATAGACGGTCATATAACCAGTAAGTCACTTGGAACGTCATATAACCAGTAGGCCACATAGACGGTCATATAACCAGTAAGCCACTTGGAAAGTCATATAACCAGTAGGCCACATAGACGGTCATATAACCAGTAAATCACTTGGAAAGTCATATAACCAGTAGGCCACATAGACGGTCATATAACCAGTAAGTCACTTGGAAAGTCATATAACCAGTAGGCCACATAGACGGTCATATAACCAGTAAATCACTTGGAAAGTCATATAACCAGTAGGCCACATAGACGGTCATATAACCAGTAGGCCACATAGACGGTCATATAACCAGTTGGCCACATGGTCAATCTCATCACCAGTTGGCCATTTGGACAATCTCATCACCAGTTGGCCACTTGGAAAGTCATATAACCAGTAGGCAACATGGTCATTCTCATCACCAGTAGGCTCACCAAGACAGTTATATAACCAGTAGGCCATTTGGACAGTCATATAACCAGTAGGCCACATGGTCAATCTCATCACCAGTAGGCCATTTGGACAGTTATATAACCAGTAGGCCATTTGGACAGTTATATAACCAGTAGGCCATTTGGACAGTTATATAACTAATAAGTCAATCTCATCACCAGTAGGCCACATGGTAAATCTCATCACCAGTAGGCCACATGGACAATTATATTACCAGTGGGCCACGCGGACAATTATATAACCTGTAGGCTATATGGACAATCTCATCACCAGTAGGCCACATGGACAATCATATTACCAGTAGAACACATGGACAGTCATATAACCAGTAGGCCACATGGAGAATCATACAACCAGTAGGCCACATGGACGCTTACATAACCAGTAGGCCACGCGGACAATTATATAACCTGTAGGTCACACGGACAATCATATAATCAGTAGATTACATTGACAGTTATGAAAACAGACAGTAAGACAATCATATAACCAATAGGTCAGATACAAAATCTCATCACAAGTAGATCACATGGACAATAATATATCCAGTAGGCCACATGGACAATATCATCACCAGTAGGCCACACGGACAATCATATAACCAGTAGATTACATGGACAGTTATGAAAAACAGTAGGACAATCATATAAACCAATAGGTCAGATAGAAAATCTCATCACAAGTTGATCACATGGGCAATAATATAACCAGTAGGCCACATGGACAATCTCATCACCGGTAGGCCACGTGGACAGTCAACTACCCAGTAGGCCACATGGACAATCATCTATCCAGTAGGCCACATGGACAGTTATATAAACAGTTTGTCACATTAACAATCATATAACCAGTAGGCCACGTGGATAATCATATAAACCAGTAGGCCACGTGGACAGTCAACTTACCAGTAGGCCACATGGACAATCATATAACCAGTAGAACACGTTGACAGTTATATGACGCCCATATTGAAATCAGTATGCCACATGGACAAGAACTCAATAATCACTACCCCAAATGGACAATCACCCAAAATGTAGGCCAGAATGGGCAGTTATATAACCAGTAGGCTACATGGGAAATGGCATAGCTAGTAGGATACATTTGATCAAGGCCAGCATGATTTTACTATCTTATTCGTACCTATTGCAAAATGATGGAACCGCCCTTTTTGTGTAGGAGAATAATCGCCGCTAACATATGGGATTTCTTTTAGATTTTCTATTTCATGAACAGTTTGAAGTATTAATTTCAGTCATAAGAATTCGACTACTGAAACAGGTCTAGCTGGTACGTTCTTGTATATAACACCGTTTACTTCGACATAGTGAAAACAGGCTCGTCAATGTCGAACTTGCATGTTCTTCTCGAAGCCTTCATTGTCTCCATAACATCATAGAAGTACACCATTCTCCCATACATTATGCCACAAGAACTATATCATTGCCAGAACATCCTTTCCACAAGTACACCGTCCACTCAAATTATATTACTCTGTAAGAAAAGCATGTACATTATGTATCAAGATATACATTTATTCCCCAAGAAGTATATAATTTCCATCATTTCCAAGACATGGTACAAATCGCCTCTTATCCAATCATCAAATGAGTGCTAATTCCCCGGAGAGCAGATTTTTCAGTTGCATTCTCAACTTTTTGGGAATAATTTATTTCCTTCTCAAAAGTTTGTTATTAGACTGACGAAACAGGAATGCTAGCAGTGGGTTATGGATTATGTGACTGAAGCACCCACACACGGCGTCTAGCCCTCTTGACATGGACAGAGCACACTGATACAAGGGTAAATACAACAGATTGCATTTTCAATCCCGCCTGTGTCGTGTGTATTTATCAACTAGGATCAATGAAAATCGGGTAAGGCCACCACAAATGCGACTGTACGTTTGTGGCTGGATTCAATGGGCAGTCTTAGCGAGGTTGAATTCCACTATACAAACAAGGCTTTACCCGTCTGTTACTTACGTTTAGTGATCAATATAAAAATGACAGGAATAAAGTATTAATTACACAAAGGTATGACTTTTGCTTTGAGAAGTTCTGTATTAATTTACAAAGGTATGACTTTTGCTTTGAGAAGTTATGTATTAATTTACAAAGGTATGACTTTTTCTTTGAGAAGTTATGTATTAATTTACAAAGGTATGACTTTTTCTTTGAGAAGTTATGTATTAATTTACAAAGGTATGACTTTTGCTTTTAGAAGTTATGTATTAATTTACAAGGTATGACTATTGCTTTTAGAAATAATGTATAAATTTTACACAAAGGCATGACGTCTGCTTTTAGCAGAGATTCTTTTATAATGGGCAACAGTGTAAACCCTGTCATTAGAAAAAAATACAATAAAAAGTAATTTACTGATTTGTAATCAAATGGATGAAAATCCGGAAACAACTATCTACTTGTCGTGGCCTACCTGTCGTGGAGATCCTCGACACGAGGAAGTTCTACCTATATCTACAAGTTGACAGGGATAGGATCATTTTTATCTGTATGTATGAACGTCTGTTTGATAGTAATTGATTACGACCCCCTTGAATAATTCACGTCAGTCACGATACTGCTACGTCATAGCTAGAGATTTGAAACCCATACTTCCTAAGTCTTAAATACTAATGATAATGGAACAATATTCATCATAGCCAGTGACGGCATATAAAATATAACAATGGCGACAACAAAATTAATGTTCTTTTTTTTGTGAATGATATTATGAGATAAAAAAGATTAGTCGGATGACGACCGCGAATTACCCCCTTTCTTGACGGATGGATGTGGGATATGGGAGCTTAAATGAAAAAAAGACGACATATTTTCTTGCTAGTGTCAAATTAACATTTTCTGATGGAACAATAGCTCAAACAGCGGTTTCAAATTATATATAATTTTAAATTGTTCCCGTTCATAGAAACACAAATAAATATCTTGTTAAGGATTTGAGACAGGTTTTTACGGAGAGGACGTACTTAATTTGTTGTGACACAGAGGGGCCGTCTTCCATGCATTTACAAGAGGTTTACGCTCAGAGCTCTCGCTTAGGAGCAGATCATCAACATATGGTAATTCCTACACCCTTGAGACAGAAGAAATAATGAAGCATACAAAAGATACGAACTCAAATCTCCTCGTCAGGGTCAGGGTCAGGGTCAGGGTCAGTGTCAGTCCTTTGTTTAAATTGAAATTACCCACGTAATTTGGCAAGAGTGTTGAACATGTTTCCCCTGAACATAATGATTATACATATATTTTACAATTCATGTGGACGTAGTTTCCGAGATCTACTGTGGCGTTCTTGAAACCTCAGTTGCCATTGTTTACTTGATGTCAAATCACAAAACAGAAAGAAACACTCGACAGAAAATATACCATACATATGAAAACACACAAATGATAAATTATACAAACGACAAGACGATAGAACACATACAATAAGATATATGAACACAGAAGAGATTGCAGTTAACCTTTCAACATGAGTTTAAACTGAGTCATCGCGAGAACTTCTCGGTCAATTGACACAATTTAAATCAGTCAAATAACATGAGTAACAATCACTTCTCTTTGACGTCACTCCATAGCACGTGGGGATCAAGTTTGCAGGCACCATCCTCGTTAAGCACGAATATATAGGAACTTAGCGAATACAACTTCCGTTTCGAACGCCCACAATCAAACATCATCTTCTCAATGCCAATTTTGTTCACACCTGCTTTCAGAGCAAGAACACCTGTTACATACACGTCGTCCATATTGAGATACCGAACGTCACGTGATACCTCGTGTAACTTCCGGTACACATCAGGCGTTGTGATATAAGCAAACCCCGGGCAGTATTCCGGAAGTGTGTCAAATGGGTACTGCGCATACGGGATGTAATACTTTGCTTGGGGGTTTCTGAAAGGTTGTTCGCTGTTTAAGACAATACCATGAATAGTATTATGATGTTTTGATGTCCTCTTGATGTAGTGGACGAGATTGTATGGGTTGACGATGACGTCATCGTCTATCTTGACAATGACCTTGGCGCGGTTGCAGTGTCCTCCCACCCAATGCATCGCCATCACGTGTTTGTGGGTCATATTCTTGTAGTGGTCGATGAAGTTCCCTTGGACCATGTCGCCATAGTCGTAGGCTTCTTGCTGGAGTTGCTCTTGTAGGGTGTGGTTAGTTACCCTTCCTAACATAAACACTATAGAAAGCGGTGTGTCATCTACACGATTCGCTGAGCCGAACGTTTCCCGGATGACCATTCTTTTCTCGAAGAAGTCCGGCTTGGAATGGACGATTATCAAAACATCAGTGTCATCGCGTTCGCATTGGCGACTGTTTATCGAAAAGGAATACTGATGAAGATTAAAGTATTGGTCTCTTTGTATATGGAAGAACTCCACAATGTCTTTAGTGGGTGTTCCTGGATGGTACGTGGCTGTTGGTGTTGTGTTCTTCACTGTAATTGCCAGCAGAAACCACGTCATGAACAACGTCAGTCCCACGGTCCCCAGCACCTGCCGAGGAGTCCATCGCACCATTCGGCCCATAACATGGATACATACCACGGGTAGGATGCTACTCTGAATGTAAGCCATCAGCTGATTGGCCACATTGGCAGCTTGAATATCCTAGTTCTGCCAGATCTGAAAGAAACAAGGATGTGTTTATACTGTTGCCTGTTGGGATGCATACGTACACGTGTAACATACAATGATATATATCACAGGTCTCATTTTGATGAATACAGAATGTATAGAATCACCACGTTCTCAACTGTATGACGGAGGTCGTCTCTCTGATATATTATTTTTATTATTTCACTGACTCAATTTCTCAGCAGCCCTGGTTAAAAGGAGTATGGGAATTACGTACCTTCGAAATGATGACGTCAACACTAACTTTCTGTAATACTTTGATTCTGTAAATCAAATATTTGAAAATCGGTGTGTTCGAAAAAACTTGGGTTGCGTTGCGATAATACAGAAACCAATTTTAACATTTCATAAATATTTCGATTTATTGTCTACAAATAAAATGCGTGCTTATTATCCTTGTAGATTGTAAATTTACAAGTCAGGTTCGTCCTACGCTGAGAATATTTACCGAATAAAACTTTTTGCGAACACCAGGTGTCATCACTGATTTTCAATGACCCATTTATATAATTTTCACGGTTATTTTGCTATTTTCGCCCAATGGAATCTCTTACAGCATTTAGGGGCGGTCGGTTAGCCTAGTAGTTAAAACGTTCGCTCGTCACGCCGAAGACCCGGGTTCGAATCCCGACATTGGTACAATGTGTGAAGCCCATTTCTGGTGTCCCCCGCCGTGATATTGCTGGAATATTGCTAAAAGCGGCGTAAAACCAAACTCACTCACTCACTCATTCTTACAGCATTTATCGAAACTGTTAAATCTTCCGCGCTGACGTTTTATGTTTCTATTTCTAGTGAGTGAGTGAGTGAGTGAGTGAGTGAGTGAGTGAGTGAGTGAGTGATCTCAGGAATCGAATCCGGGTCTTCGACGTGACGAGCGAACGCTTTAACCACAAGGCTACCCGACCGCCCCTTCTATTTCTAAGGCAACTGAAATGCTAAGAAAGCAGTTGGGGAGGTTAATTGTTAAAGCGTTTGTTCTTCGATTTGATTAGATTCAGCACATACATATATTGAGTGAAGAACGTTCTCGGTGTTCCATTGGATATTGTTGGAACATTATTTAATAATTATATTTAAAATAGAAGCATACTCACTTCTTTTGGTCAAAGCGAGCCTCAGACGCAAGGTTGGCTTGGGAGGTTATTATGAAACCAAATGTGAATTACTTATCTCTTATCGTAAATCAACACCGAGCGTGGCTTGTGCGTTAAAAACTAAACTTGATTACGCATTGTTTACATGGTTGTTTAGGGCAACAAATCTCAAACATAGGGTTCCTGTGGGATCCGTATTCCGACTTGTGACATTCTCAACCTTGCGACTAGCAAAGGTCCATTATTTCTGTCACGAACCCTCTGACCTAGTGTCTGATAAGAAGCCGGATGTGTGTTGGTGTGTATTGGTGGTGCTTGGCAACATAACACTAGTCACGAGCGTATATAATGACCAATCACTTTTGAAATATACATTGTCTTCAAAGCTTGGGGTGTTGTGTTAGGGGGTGGGTAGGGTTGGAGCGGGAGGGGTGTCAGGGGCCGAGGGAATGCTTTACAGCCTGCATGACACAAATAGAGTATATCAGACACGTTTAGGAGAGTAATAATTTCTCCCCGGTCATAAAAATAGTCTCCTTTGAGAATGTCGCCGCTGTATAGGGTATTGACCGTAATCTCACTGAAGATCGAAGTCCGATCACTTCTAAGAAAAAGAGGTGAGGTGAGGTGAGGTGAGGTGAGGTGAGGTGAGGTGAGGTGAGGTGAAATTGGGTTTAACGTCGCGTCCAAGATTATTGCACTTATATAGCGACGTGCATGCACGTGTGTGTGTGGCTGCTTGTACTAGTCCGAACTGATGCCGATTTATAGTGCTAGCCCACTGAGATACCATGCCGCAGTTTAACATGAATACCCCACTCAGACACAGTATACTGACTCCCAGCCGACCAGTCCTTGTTTTAGCCCTTTAATGCCGAGCGCCGCTCTCCGGGCTGACGCTCTACCACTAGACCACGGAGGCGGTCTCTAAGAAAAAGAATGAAATGAAACACTTTGCGCAATATTGTGCATTATTTGTCATACCAGAACATGGTCATATGTACCTAGAATCATAATAATAATAAATAGATGCGCACATTGATAACTGAACCTTAATAGATGAATTATTTTGTTTTATCCTTGTTTACTTTCCGTATTCGTAACAGCAATATACACAAGAAAATTACAGTTAACTACGTTTATAACGAACACGCTTATATCGAACTGACCTATATAACGAAATCATTTTTTTAGTCTCGGACATTTGTTGTATATATGCTGTAAATATGCTTATAACGAACTACGGTTATTACGAACTAAAATTAGTGGTCCCTTTGAGTTTGTTACTGTAATGCTCAACAAATTGCGGTCTTGTCTGTCTTGACGTTGTAATGAGTGGCCTAAGTTTGCGCCTAAGAGTGTCCGTATGTAATCAGCGTATTCATTAATTGCTACATAGATAATGATACACAATAAAATTAGATTTTCATTGACTTTTATCAAAATTGCTGAATTGCCAACTGACTCGAGCCAGGTCTCCCTACACGCTGTATCTTGTTAACAGCTTTAACAACAAGAGTGAGTGAGTGAGTGAGTTGGATTTAACGCCGCTTTTAACAGTATTCCAGTCATATCGCGGCGTGTCAGCTTAATGTGGGAGGAAAGCCCGAAGTGATGCAGGTCTCAGACGTTTACCACTTCGGTGAAACCCACGAGCACGGGTATGGTGCTGACAAACCTAGAAACATAATCGGGGCGAACCGGGATTCGAACCCACAATCATAGGTTTCTGGCGTGCCCAAGGGACGCAACTCTGCACAGCGAATCGCGGCGCCTTAGACGACTGGGCCACCCGTGCCCCCTTAACAACAAGAACATAAATATAGTACCGACATTTATAAGAACGATTCAACGCATTGCATCCCTATATTGCATGCTCGTTCATTTAACCCCAGGGAAATTTGGGTAGTCAGCTTGAGTGTGTCCACGGTTTTCTTTGTGTCTGTCTTTGTGTATAAACAAATGTAATTAATATCATGGAGATTCTCCAAAATTCAAAGGATTTGCTTGAAGTTTTGCAACCTCAGAAAAGAACCCAGTTCAATAATGTGATGATTTTTTTCAAATTTGTAAACCACTATCCCACACGACACACTTAAGGAAAACTTCATTCCTTGATCCATGGGGCATGTGTCACTAAACGTGATGACCACAGACATATTACATCTCTATTTTCAAAGGTTCAGGACAATTTGTAAAAGATTGAGGGAAATGCCATGACAAGTGTACTGAAAATATGACACGTCAATGCAAGATAATAACCAGTCTTGATTATCCGCTGAAACAGATTTCATTTGGCGTAAAGGGCAAAGTAGTTGTGAAAATTAATCCTAAGTAAAAACATCTCTGGAATTATGGGGTAAGACATTTAGGGAAAAAATGGCATCCCAATTGGCACCAATGGTGCTTAAGTTCTTGCTTATCTGCTTCTTTATAAATATGAATAGGAACTTTTCGGATTGACAAAATCAAACCAAGGCAATTTGACCAAGAAGTTTAACCGAGGCTTCTGGTCTAGCCACAAGTCTGCATGACAAGAAGGATGACTTCAACTTCCCAACAGTCAACATTCCCTTTATGACGAGCAATATTCAAGTTGCTCTAGCCTATGGTGTTTACATTCCAAGGAAAATCGAGGATGCTCTTTCTACCAAGATTTCAAAGAGCGTCATACTGCTCTTGCTCGAAAGATGTTTCATCAGAGTTACAACATTCAAGGCCTCAGTAAAGCTTTCAAAAGCTTCATGGTAGATATGGAGGACATTTCCAAGTGTGACGTATCAGTGATGAAAATGATGTCCAATACAATTCCATATTTTGATTTTTACCATCTGTTCCCGTTTTTTTCCAGGTGAACTGTTGCCTTTCCTTTGCATGTGTTTGTGACGAGTGCCACCGGTGGGGCAGGAGACGACATGAAATCTACTGAACCCAGAAAATAGACATGTTACGAAATCTGGACTGTTGGAAAATAAGGCGGCTATCATGCTATCGCAATACTATCAACATGTGCCATTTTAATTCTGGGAAAAAAAGATCATTCGTCTCGAAACTCTCCTACTTGCGAACCGTCTCGGTCGACGCTATTAGAAAAAATGCACCAATGGAAACTACATGTTGAAATGTGTTAATGCCACCGACCACAGAGGACATTGTCTGGTCAAATGGGTTTCCAGAAACATTTAACGCCAACTTTTAACAGTATTCCAGTAATATCACGGCGTGTCAGCTTAATGTAGGAGGAAAGCCCAAAGTGATGCATGTCTCAGACGTTTACCACTTTGGTGAAACCCACGAGCACGGGTATGGTGCTGACAAACCTAGAAATATAATCGGGGCGAACCGGGATTCGAACCCACAATCATTGGTTTCTAGTCTGACCAAGAAACTCTGCACAGCGAATTGCCCGAATATAACATTTCACACAGTCCCGATATTAGATCCTGCTTGACAAACAACTTCGACAAGAGATTAGCATATAGTGTTGTGTCCTGTGTCCCTGGCGCGGTGTTATCTATGTGTATATAAGGATACGACGAGGTCACCAGACACCGCCTTAGCTTCACTGTACGACATTTCAACCACGCTGATACACAATAGTTAATGTTAATTCATCGCGATACCCCAAGAAATGTGGGAACACAATGATGTTATATGATACGAATGGAAATACATAACTACATAACTGAAAAAATGTTATGTAATATGGGCTTTAGAAAGGTTTTGTATGAACAATACGTACCATCTGATAACGTATTTTCAATTCTTTTCTACAGAGGATAAAATATATTTATCTACAATCGGGGACATTTTCGTTGACATTATCCAACAATTGTTTATATTATAGAATGTTGAAAACTCATATATACTGTGATCAGTATCTGTTTGATGCAAATTTAAAGAAATATTGTAAGTCATTGGCAAGATGTTCATTGCATGATCTATGCATCGCGAGTGGGAGATATAAACAAACTCCAAGGTAAACAAAATATGCAACATGTGTAATATGCAAGCTATCGAGGATGAATATCACTTTTTATTTGTATTTCCATGTACACCACAGGGAGGAACAACATACATTCCTGTATTTTATTTGATCCAAATATTGAAATTTTGACATATGTTAAACAGTCTAGATACCAAACAACGTAGAACACGTAATATTGAACCGAATTTGTAAAGAAGTTAAATATGTGTGCAACACGTCTGTGATATGTACTATAGGCCGACCTCTTAAGCACTTGACTAAAGATTGATTGATATTGAATGTGATCCATGTCGAAATTGTGCAAGAGCAACTCTTAATTAGGAAATCTTGATAACATTCAAGTGTTGCTCAATATCGAAAGAATGTATACGCAGTTTATTACTTTCTTTCAGGCAGGTATGCCAATCCTGTCCACAACAAGATTCCAATCTGAGAAAGTAACATTGCCAATCTGTTGCTAAAGCCAGTAAACAAACAGTAACATATGCTGAATTGTAGAAACCCACCTTCTATTACTTTTTAACTCATCCTGTTTCTTGCATCATTAAAATGCTACACCAATACTTTTCAGCTCGGTTATAATTATTAAAGTATAATTGGTAACTTCTAATAATATTAATTGTGATTGACGAATTACTTAGTACTGTCATCCACATGTTCAACAAGGAAATGCTTTACATATTTCTTTTCTTATTTCTAACTTTATTGATACCATGTTAACTAACTGCAATAACTTCAATAATTGGTTTAACAATGTTTAATTCCATTTTACTCTATTTCATATTTTGAAATGTGTGTCATTGCGTGCAACAGTCAAACCCACATTTGGATTGTCCGGTAATGTGTTATCATGATGATAACACGTACGTACATTTTATCAACATTCAAATGTTAATTTTATGCTACTCTTGCAAAAATAGCAATACTATATTTCACTGAAGGACTTACTCTACGTTTGCCACGTATGTTCCGACTAGGCCTAGATGATATGTGAAATAGAGACCTTGTCTCCTTGTTATTAGGGTAAAGTGTAACCCCAAACAAATTAGTGATGCAACAACTTCAACTCGCAAGGACTGCCAAATTGCCCGAAAGAAAGTAATAAACTGCGTATACATTCTTTCGATATTGAGCAACACTTGAATGTTATCAAGATTTCCTAATTTAGAGTTGCTCTTGCACAATTTCGACATGGGTCACATTCAATATCAATCAATCTTTAGTCAAGTGCTTAAGAGGTCGGCCTATAGTACATACCACAGACTTGTTGCACACATATTTAACTTCTTTACAAATTCGGTTCAATATTACGTGTTCTACGTTGTTTGGTATCTAGACTGTTTAACATATGTCAAAATTTCACTATATTTGGATCAAATAAAATACAGGAATGTATGTTGTTCCTCCCTGTGGTGTACAAGGAGATACAAATAAAATGTGATATTCATCCTCGATAGTTTGCCCACATCCCAGTTAACTGTAAAATAACTTTGAATTATGTTTTTTACAATTTCTTCAAATTCAGTATTCTTTCACAACCCTTCAATGATTCCCCCGAACACCCACCACCCCCGCCGTCCAAATATCCCCTTCCATATCCCCTGTTATGCGCCCATCCCACAATTTACTATGCCCTAGTTCCAGAACTCATCGGTGTTTTAAGTCATTTGTGTCAAAACCTTCGAGAAACCATTCATCGAAACATTATACCAAAAAATATTATCACATGAAGCAGCATGACCACATGTCAGTACTTTGTAATCATTTTATCGTCGTTTTAAACAAAAATTAACATTACCTGAAAACAATGACCTTGCGACGGATAAAAAACACAGATCCACCAATCAACTACTATAGTATGTTTTAGCGACCAAAAGACGTCCTCACCAGAACGAAACCCTACGTATGTTTGTTCAAAAACATCATAAGATATTTTATTACACAATTACTTGTATATTTGTCCAGCAACATAATAATATATTTTACTTTGAACTGAAATACTCGTCTATTTGTTTAAAAAAAAACCAAGCTATTTAATCGTGAACGAACTTAAATGTATAATAATATTTAACTTACGTCTGAAATTAAAACATCCCACACTCAACGAGCGTCATCCGACAACATAACACCGTGTCTGAAGTTGTGTGTTTAGTTGCACAAACCGGCGTGGGTTATAAAGTCATCTCATAACTTGAATTTACAACACCCCCATGTCATCGTATCTGATCATGTCGACCCTGTAAAGCTGCATTGATTTAAAAAAAACCCCAAACATTTGTGATGACGACATATTGAATCGCTCAAGTAAGTTTAATAGTTCAACCATTAACGTCAACGGTGAAGTTAGACATCGCGGTTCTGTACCACCCATCTACAACAGTTCGGCAATTACGTTTGTCGTTTCGGGAGACAAGCTGACACATATTATACATTATTTTGTGACATCAAAAGTTGTATACTTGTAATATCAGTCGTATAAATGTGGGTTTACATACCAGTTAGTTTAAGGTCCACATGTCTGTTTTGTTGTCACATATTTTCCAGGGCGTAAGGTATCTCTTGTGAACCTATATGATACAGGTGTGACTAAGTCGGGCATGCGCACTGCCGAGATAGGGTTTCCTTATCACTGACCAGGGACCGTCTCAATAGTAAATGAGAATGAAATTATTTACAGTTTGAGCTATCAAACTGACGGCTTATTATATTCTGTTTTGTTTTCTTTCGTTTTTACGACACATAAACCAAAAAGAAAAAAATATTTCTTTAGGACATGAAAAATGATTTCAACGTAAATGTAAGAATTGTTTCAGAGATAAAAGATGAGGTAATACACAAATGTATATGCGTGAATGAAAAGCATACCTGTTTTAGTAGCCATGAATTGTCATTCTGCTGATAGATGACAGTACCTTATATTAAGATGTCCTTTTTCTCTAGGGTTTAGTGTCCAAAACCTTTTACATGAAAGTTGGTTATTCAGTAGCTATTTAAACTCGCCCGTTCCTGATAGGTCTTCAGCAACCCATACTTGCCGTAAAAGGCGACTATGCTTGTCGTAAACGGCGACTAACGGGATCGGGTGGTCAGGCTCGCTGACTTGGTTGATGCATGACATCGATCCCAATTGCGTGGATCGATGCTCATGATATCAATCACTGAATTGTTTGGTCCAGACTCGATTATTTACAGACCGCCGTCATATAGCTGGAGTATTGCTGAGTGCGGCGTTAAACATCAAACAAACAAACAAAACAAACAATGCTACTGAAACATCCGAAATGACGGAGAAGGGGGCTGGTGTGGGAGTGGAGTGTGATGATTGTGGAGTGATGTGGGTCGGTGGGAGTGGGGAAGGATGCGGAAGTGGAGTGAAGTGTGTGTGTGTGTGTGTGTGTGTGTGTGTGTGTGTGTGTGTGGTGTGTGTGTGTGTGTGTGTGTGTGTGTGTGTGTGTGTGTGTGTGTGTGTGTGTGTGTGTGTGTGTGTGTGTTCGTGCGCGCGCGGGTGCGGGCGTGGATGCTGTGGCTGTGATTGGCGGTGGCGGTGTGGCGGTTAGGTGTGTTGATGTCGTTAGTGTTGATGGCGGTCACTGTTGATAGATGTACTGTGGGATGTGGGTCGTTACTGTGGGTGTAAGTAGATCTGGTAACTGTGAGTAGGTGTGGATGTCGTTACTGTCAATATGAGTGTGGTTACTGTGAGAGCCTCGTGGGGAGATGATTATTCCTAATAACATCTACATTACATTGGCTCTGGATTGTTTTCAGTCACAACATTTCACTACCATTTAATTGACGGTGGTTGCTAACCCAATGGCTAATGCGTCACACTGAAGGTCAGGATTCGATTACCCACATGGATGCAATGCGTAAAACCCATTTCTTGTGCCCCCCCTGTGTTTCAACCAATCAGAGGGACGGTGTTCCCCGCCGTGATATTGCTGGAATATTGCCAAAAACGATGTAAACCGTACTCACTGACTCAATCAATCAACCAATCACACTATCGGACACGTTTGGCTTTACAACAGCGTCTCGTTCGTCCGAACTTCAACGAGTTCATATTCAAATCAAAGCTCAATCTTTCATTCGGAGAAAGGCCCTACTTTTCAAGCTATATAAAACCATTCCACACTTTTGTGTTTACTCCTTCCATTAATATATTAAGGAACCCGAGTGCTAGTCTTTTCATATTACCTTCAACAAATTTGTATTTCACATATACTCTGATATCATGGAATATTTGATGTAAAGATCAAGAGAGAAACTACGTGACCTGTCACGCATGGACCGGACACCCTACGCCATAATAACTTCTGTGTTTGCCTTGCCAAACGTCCTTGTTACACAGGCCTATCTGAACTGATTTCTGGCGAGATGAAAGGTGACGTGAAGTGGGCTTTTATGCCCTTTCAAGGTCACGTCTCTTATACAGCAACATGCATGCGTTTGCGTGTGTGGCTTATTAAACTAGTCCGGACGAAAGCACGTTTTGTAGTGGTGCATTCGTGACCAACTCGTGTTATTCCGGGACAAGCCGAATAGCGACTCGTGCCCCTCTCGTGTCCATTTATGCGACCGGGTTCCGCCTTAGCGAAAACGGGCATACCAAAAACAATCGTCAACTCGTTGCGCAATGGTTCACATGTATTTCACTGTGTCTTGGGTATATTTTTAGAATCAAGACATATGTAAAATCAAAAATTATTCCTGAGGGATTCTTTGACGAAGAGCTTGAAGTCATACGCGCATTCTGATTGGTTTGTCGTATTTTCGCACATAAAATTCATCGATAGGGGACGAGTCTTCTTGCAGGTTAAGTACCCTGCTGCAGTTTTAACCAATTAACCAAACACATTTATTTCTCTAAGAGATGCGGTACAGGAGAAAAGGTTTCGTTACATGATAATACTTTCATTTGCATTTTCATAAGATGTCGGTTATACTGTGCAAACATTTGGCAACATTTAAATATTTTGCTTGGTAATTTGTATGAACATTTAAACAGAATACAGCTTTAGCACACATATGTACAGTCACACGCAAAGGTACTTATCTATTACTCATAATATGAAATTTGCAAGGTTCTTGTTTTATGTTACATTTCTGGAACTCAACAATTTTTTATATTTTATGATTTATTGAAACTGTATATTCTACAACTTCTAAGAAATGCTCATCAAACAATTCACAGGTGATGTCATTCATCGCGGGCGTGAGACACGACCTTACTCAAAAGTAAATCACGTCGCGATCGGAATACCTTCTGCGTTTCAAAAGGTGAACAGCTCCTCAATTTTATCGTATGCCTACAATCCAATTGACAGTAAGAAATACCTGAAAACTGCGAACATACACACAGACATATGTTTTGACATGAGAGAGAGAATTTAAGGATGTCAACTTCTTTATTATGAGGGACCTAACGTTTCGGAGTACCGTATTCGACGTAATAAGCGCCCCGCTCTAATAAGCGCCCACGGCAATATTTGCTGATATATTGGCTGGTGAACAATCCCAATTAGCCCCCCTTCCGATTGATCACTGTACACACGACTTATTTATTCGCGTATAATACACACTCGTGTGTTATATGCACCCTTAATTATAGGCAATTAAATTCTGGGAAAATATATGTGTCGTACATAAATTTATATTTACTCAAGGAGTTTTTCCCACGACGGACAAACTACATACATACATACATACATACACGCACGCACGCACGCACGCACTCACGCATGCACGCACGCACGCACACACACACACACACTCAGTGGTCTTAGGCGCACCAATTCGCCGGTGTTGAGTGACAGGATTTACTGATCGTGGGTTCGAATCCACGGTTCGCCAGGATTATGGTTCTTTGTATGTCAGTACCTAACCGCTGTTCCAAAATTTAAGATCTGCGTTACGTCGGGCTGTCCTCTCATATTTTGCATACAAGCCGTGATATAACTGAGATACTGTTGAGGCGGCGTTAATAGCATATCCTGTCATATGCTAATTGTCTTTATTTTAGATCATTGCAACAATTTTGCCGTTTTAGATGACTTTTGACATTCACAGAAAAAACGTAACTTATGACGTTAGCTAGCGTTGCACTGTATACCTTTTCGCAGTTGTACATTCCTTCATTTGGATGACATAAACGTGATGCTTGCTTGTGTATAAATGATTCAAGCCCAATGACAATCCTCTCTTTTGAAAAGCTCTTTGAGAATTTCAACCTTCTCAAATTATTGATGGTGACTTTTACCAAACTCTGTCAAGCAGTTACTGAGGTAGGCCTTTTTGTACTGTGTAAATCGCAATATAGACTCTCGCTTGATACGTCTGTCATCTCTTTGACGGAGTGGGTTAGTTACCTGGATTTAACGCCGCTTTTGAACTGTATTTCAGTAACTTGTTTGTCAAGGCATAAGAGCCAATAAATCCCAAAGTGATGTCAAAATGTCACAATAGATATCTAACTTAGGAGAACACTCAATAAACCATACATATAACAGTGTAAATGACATAGCTATTTAGGCTCGAATACAAATAATACGACACTAGGGGGCGGTCGGGTAGCCTAGTGGTTAAAGCGTTCGCTCGTCACGCTGAAGACCCGGGTTCGATTCCCGACATGGGTACAATGTGTGAAGCCCATTTCCGGTGTCCCCCGCCGTGATATTGCTGGAATATTGCTAAAAGCGGCGTAAAACCATACTCACTCACCCACTCACTAATATGACACTAATTGGGCTCCCTTTCTTGCAGATCTGTTATCTTTCACATATTTATCGGAATTTCTGATCGGATTGGCAGGATTAAGGCAAAGGAATTGGGCCAAGAAGTTTAACTTTAGCTTTAGGTATATACGGACCAGTGAAACCGCCACATCTGTTTCGTATTTAGATCTATGCATAAAGATTCAGAGTGACAAAACACTCTCTACAAGACTGTATGACAAGAGGGATGACTGCAACTTTCCAGTCTTCCCTCTTCCGTTACGCAACGGTTGAGGAACAAATAGCATTTTCTTTCTACAATTTGCCCATGAGGTTATACCCCGTGAATATTTGGGTTAGAATCGGTCTTCAGAAGCCTATGCTTGTCGTAAAAGGCGACTATGCTTGTCGTAAGAGGCGACTAACGGGATCGGGTGGTCAGGTTCGGTGACTTGGTTGACGCATTTAATCTTACGTAATTGCATAGATCGATGCTCAAGATGTCAATCACTAGATTGTCTGTTCCGGACTCGATTATATACAAACCGCCAAATTGTCTGGCATTTGCGTTCTGTGATTCTGCTCAATCATGCCTATCGTCCGCATGTTAGTCATTTTCATGTACGCGTTTTGGTCATTTTCCTTCGCTGTATCCTATCAAATAACCACGTGGTTGTGACGTTAATGGGTACATGCTAGTAGCCAGGATGTGTCACCGTGGAAAGCATAGTTCATATGTGCAATGTGCAAAGTTTGAGCGACTTTGCTATCCGCGTTCAGTAACTGACTCGTGTGAACAGGTCATTTCATTTTTGCTGAAATGACAGAGTTCCCTTAAATATTGTTCCTCGTACATAAATACTTTTGTGTGTAAATGTACATAATGTACCTTCACATATATTTAAGTCTAAATTTACATTAAGTACATTGTTGTGTACATTTACATTCCTTCGTATTCCCGCCGTCATATAGCTGGAATATTGCTGAGTGCGGCGTTAAAAACAAACCAAATCCTTCGTATTCATTTAAGTAAACATTTTAAACTTACATACATTCACGTAAATTTACATGTAAAATTACAACCAAGTTTGTGAAGGTAATGTTTCCTGCCAGTGATCCCATATGACAAATAATAATGTAAGCACGCTCTAAAGGCTTTTAGAATAACGCATTTTGGATTGATTTGATTAACTTACATAGTGTATATAGGAGGGATAATATAGCATATACTTGGAAACATAATCCCATGTGAGAGTTGAGTAAGACGGTATGCGGGCGCCGAGGTGTCAGTTTACATCGCCGGTGATCGCTTATCTCATGGCCATAGATGAGGCAATAAATGTCCCCTTAACCTGACCCGAGACTTGGCTTTTGGAGCTCAACTTACGTCCTGGTCCAGACATTGTAATAAGAGCCATGTGGAAAATGACACCATGTATCTATGTAACCTATACAGCATACGCTGTGCTATAGCAGACTACAGGGTGACTCAATTTTGCTGGGACTGCCAATTTGACCGAGCGAAGCCTCCCTTTAAGGCTGTGCTGTCGGTTGACACATAAATGATACGAGAGTGGCAAGTCTCAGATGTGAGTGTTGTTTCGTATCTGTACACTTACTGGAATGTTTCTTACATGTGTAATAGGAAATAGAAGATAGCTGCGCGACAAATCGCAAAGAACAACGTAAAACGAGACGTGGTTTATTTAACGATAAACATTGTTCTGTCAGGTCTTTCTGGGGACTCGAACATAAGCTCGCAACTTGATGACGTCGTAAATTGGACGACGTTATATTTGAGAGGGTGGTGAGTTGTCTTTTAGATGTAGCTGGACAACGCAGATAAACACAATAGTCGAACGACCGCATCCAAAAGTGGGCAGGCAGTTTTGGGAGAAAGGAAACAGATAATTGACGTGAGAATGGTCAGAAAAATCTTAACCGCTCTGTTAATAGAATGGTCTCGTCCAACATTGCCGAGATCGGATTGTATGTAGGGAGTCATCAGTATGTAAATACGGGTCAGTATGTTTAATGCTGTAATGATTGTATTTTGAGGTTGTAAATAATGCTGATATCTCATATAAGAAATAAACGACTCGGGGTCGTTGTTTATCGTACAATAAAACACTGCAGGGAGAATAAATCTCGCTGCGCCCCTCGTGGTGTTTTCTTCCTGCAGTGTTTTATTGCACAATAAACAACGACCCCAGTCATTTATTTCTTAGATATGGAAAAAGGAAACTTTCGTTCCGCTCTGAATGAGCTAATGCAGCATTACTGAAGATAGCCATGGTGGCATGTATCTTACTACTCATCAGGCAAACAAGTGATCGATAACACGAGCACCCACGACGCCATCGGGTTACGATGACGCACACGCAGTCAAGTCACTGAACCTGACCACCCGATCCCTATATCAGTCGGCTCTTGTTACAATCAGGTTGTAACAAGCCAGCTGATTACCGCTTACAGTAAGAGTGGGGTACCAGTGACTTTGTTTACCCCGAAATCGCAATGAAGCTGTTGACATCGTGGCTAACATTCGTACTGTTTTGAACATGAAATATGGAATGAGTGAGTGGGTTGGGTTTGACGCTGCTTTTAACAGTATTCAGTTAGATCGCGGCGTGTCAGCTTAATGTGGGAGGAAAGCCCGAAATATTGCCAGTCCCAGACGTTTACCACTTCGGTGAAACCAAGAAGAACGGGCATGGTGCTGACAAACCTGGAAACATAACTGGGGCGAACCTGGATTGGAACCAACAATCATCGGTTTCTGGCGTGCCCAAGGGACGCAACTCTGCACATATAAATCATGGAAGAAGGGAAAGATGAAAACAAACTCTTCAAGCCTCTCTTACATTTTTTACCATCTTGTCATCTTGTTCGGGGATCAACACGGAAAATAAAGGAGAGGACTTAACAAGAAGTTGCTGTCTCCGTTATGAGGTTGGTTGAACAGTGATAAGGCAAATATCCCCCTCGCTGTCTGAAATCGGCATCCCAAATAGTGTTTCTTTTATGTTCGCTTCAATATGCCCATTGCTTTATACAAAAAAAAACGACCCGTGAAGATCCGGGGTAGAATATGTCTTCAGCAACCCATACTTGCCGTAAAAGGCGACTATGCTTGTCGTGAAAGGCGACTAACGGGATCGGGTGGTCAGGCTTGCTGTCTTGATTGAAACATGTCACCGATCCAAATTGCGTGGATCGATGCTCATGATGTCAATCACTGGATTGTCTGGTCCAGACTCGATTATTTGACAGACCGCCGTCATATAGCTGGAATATTGCTGAGTGTGGCGTTAAACAACAAACAAACAAACAAATATACCAATAAACCTTTTTTATACCAACAGTAAGCTAATTTTATTATACAAAGGGTGTATGTTATTGCGCATTGCAACGAAAGCATGGAGTTTAAGAACTAACATAATAGTAACATTTTGAATATTATGTCCGTGTCAATAAGTCGAGGTGTTCGGACAAGAACATTTACATATATCACGCACGCACGCACGCACGCACGCACGCACGCACGCACAAACTCAAACGTACACAAAAAGGTAAGGTTAGGAGATTTAAACCATTTTAGCAAGTAGGTCATAATGTATAAATATGGAGAAAAAATACTCCATGATGTATGTAGGAGAAACAACCCGTTGTCCAAAGAGCCTATGTTAATAGAAGAGGTAGTAAAATAACATTGAATGATTTAGCATTGGAATCAACAAACCTGTAACCTGGCACCCTGGCACCCCACTGTAATATATACCCCGACACCCTGTGTACCCCACTGTAATATATACCTTGACACCCTGTGTACCCCACTGTTATATATACCTTGACACCCTGTGTACCCCACTGTTACATATACCCCGACACCCTGTATACCCCACTGTTACATATACCCCGTCACCCTGTATACCCCACTGTTACATATACCCCGACACCCAGTATCCCCCACTGTTACATATACCCCGTCACCCTGTATACCCCACTGTTACATATACCCCGTCACCCTGTATACCCCACTGTTACATATACCCCGACACCCAGTATCCCCCACTGTTACATATACCCCGTCACCCTGTATACCCCACTGTTACATATACCCCGTCACCCTGTATACCCCACTGTTACATATACCCCAACACCCTTTGTACCCACTGTAATATATATATACCCGGACACCCTGTGTACCTTACTGTAACGTATACCTCGACACCCAGTGTACCCCACTCTAATATATACCCCGACACCCTATGTACACCCCTGTAATATATACCCCGACACCCTGTATACCACACTGTTACATATACCCCGACACCCTGTGTACCCCACTGTAATATATACCCCGACACCCTGAGTACCCCACTGTAATATATACCCCGATACCCTGAATACCCCACTGTTACGTAAACCCCGTCACCCAGTATCCCCCACTGTAAGATACACCCCGACACCCTGTATACCCCACTGTTACATATACCCCGTCACCCTGTATACCCCACTGTTACATATACCCCGTCAGCCTATGTACCTCACTGTTATATATACCCCGTCACCCAGTATCCCCCACTGTAAGATACACCCCGACACCCTGTATACCCCACTGTTACATATACCCCGACACCCTGTATACCCTACTGTTACATAAACCCCGACACCCTGTATACCCCACTGTTATATATACCCCGTCACCCAGTATCCCCCACTGTTACATATACCCCGTCACCCTGTATACCCCACTGTTACATATACCCCGACACCCTGTATACCCCACTGTTACATATACCCCGACACCCTGTATACCCCACTGTTATATATACCCCGTCACCCAGTATCCCCCACTGTAAGATACATCCCGACACCCTGTATACCCCACTGTTACATATACCCCGACACCCTGTATACCCTACTGTTACATAAACCCCGACACCCTGTATACCCCACTGTTATATATACCCCGTCACCCAGTATCCCCCACTGTTACATATACCCCGTCACCCTGTATACCCCACTGTTACATATACCCCGACACCCTGTATACCCCACTGTTACATAAACCCCGACACCCTGTATACCCCACTGTTACATATACCCCGTCACCCAGTATCCCCCACTGTTACATATACCCCGTCACCCTGTATACCCCACTGTTACATATACCCCGACACCCTGTATACCCCACTGTTACATAAACCCCGACACCCTGTATACCCCACTGTTACATAAACCCCGACACCCTGTATACCCCACTGTTATATATACCCCGTCACCCAGTATCCCCCACTGTTACATATACCCCGTCACCCAGTATCCCCCACTGTTACATATACCCCGTCACCCTGTATACCCCACTGTTACATATACCCCGACACCCTGTATACCCCACTGTTACATATACCCCGACACCCTGTATACCCCACTGTTACATAAACCCCGACACCCTGTATACCCCACTGTTATATATACCCCGTCACCCAGTATCCCCCACTGTAAGATACACCCCGACACCCTGTATACCCCACTGTTACATATACCCCGACACCCTGTATACCCCACTGTTACATATACCCCAACACCCTGTATACCCCACTGTTACATATACCCCGTCACCCAGTATCCCCCACTGTTACATATACCCCGTCAGCCTATGTACCTCACTGTAATATATACCCCGACACCCTGTATACCCCACTGTTACATATACCCCGTCACCCAGTATCCCCGACTGTAATATATACCCCGACACCCTGAGTATCCCACTGTAATATATACCCCGATACCCTGAATACCCCACTGTTACGTAAACCCCGTCACCCAGTATCCCCCACTGTAAGATACACCCCGACACCCTATATACCCCACTGTTACATATACCCCGTCACCCTGAGTACCCCACTGTAATATATACCCCGACACCCTGTATACCCCACTCTTACATATACCCCGTCACCCTGAGTACCCCACTGAAATATATACCCCGACACCCTGTATACCCCACTGTTACATATACCCCGTCACCCGGTGTACCCCACTGTAAAATATATGGTGTCCCCCGCCCTGTTATTGCTGGAATATTGCTAAAAGCGGCGTAAAACCATACTTTCTCACTCACTCAATGTAATATATACCCCGACACCCTGTATACCCCACTGTTACATATACCCCGTCACCCTGTATACCCCAATATTACATATACCCCGTCAGACTGTGTACCCCACTATAATATATACCCCGACACCCTGTACACCCCATTGTACCCATGTGGGGAATCGAACCCAGGTCTTCAGCGTGACGAGTAAACATGCTATAACATTCATCCCGACAGTCATTGGGCTGTATTATAAGTCACAAATATCCTGCACATTGTCCCCTGCGATTACGTACACCCGACAACCCTTGTAACCTGCTATACCACATTCTCCTATACAAATTGGCCCCTGTTTTAAATTCACCACCGACAGCCGTAGGGCACCACGCCCACTGACCCCTGCTATAATCCCCGAAATTCAAATGGCCCTAAGAAATATCTATACACACATTGAAACCAGCCTTATAAAACAACAGCGGGGCCTCTTGCACGCGCCTGGACTCCGCTCTAACAGAACACCCGCCTGTCCCTGCTATAAAACTATCTCTGACTGCAACTGCCAAAAAAATGCGCAACGAGAACAGTTTGACCCTCTCCATTATATACCCAAACACCAACACACCATTCACCCAAATATTTCTCCATTTCTCCAGTCCTGCTTGACAACGGTTTAAGGATCCATACCAAAACGTAGCTTTTTTACAGTAATTAAAGAAGTTGTCTATAAATTGTGTCTACTTTGTCACCAAATAAGGATTTATAAAATATAACCTTTGTTTACATATTTCAGCGAAACTAATCAATGTATAAACACAATAGCAGTGACAGACATTTGTATGGAAGCCCTATTCAGTGGGACGTATCTGCGTGTCATAATGTTCACCTCTCCCCTGTTACGTGCTCTAATACAACCGTCTGTTATGATAAAAAGACGGCCAATGGCTGAACACACTATGCTTACAAAACCAGTTGTAAAGAATACTATTTATAAAACAGAGATCTTATCCTGGAACTGTCTCCGGGTGCGCGTTCTGACATTGAAGGAATGTGTAGCTACCGTAAATAACACAATAACACTCTTATCAGTGAACAGTGAGTGAGTGAGTGAGTTGGGTTTAACGCCGCTTTTTTAACAGTATTCCAGTTATATCGCGGCGTGTCAGCTTAATGTGGGAGGAAAGCCAGAAGTGATGCAGGTCTCCGACGTTTACCACTTTGGTGAAACCCACGAGCACGGGTATGGTGCTGACAAACCTAGAAACATAATCGGGGCGAACCGGGATTCGAACCCACAATTATAGGTTTCTGGCGTACCCAAGGGACGCAACTCTGCACAGCGAATCGCGGCGCCTTAGACGACTGGGCGACACGTGTCCCCTATCAGTGAACAGAAATAGAATGCAAGCGTTTACGCAATACATACTTAGTATATTTTGTATGCACATTGTGTGAATGGCAGGTGAGTGAGTGAGTGAGTGAGTTGGGTTTAACGCCGCTTTTAACAGTATTCCAGTTATATCGCGGCGTGTCAGCTTATTGTGGGAGGAAAGCCCGAAGTGAAGCAGGTCTCTGACGTTTACCACTTCGGTGAAACCTACAAGCACGGGTATGGTGCTGACAAACCTAGAAACATAATCGGGGCGAACAGGGGATTCGAACCCACAATCATAGGTTTCTGGCGTACCCAAGGGACGCACTCTGCACAGCGAATCGCGGCGCCTTAGACGACTGGGCCACCCGTGCCCCCTATCAGTGAACAGAAATAGAATGCAAGCGTTTACGCAATACATACTTAGTATATTTTGTATGCACATTGTGTGAATGGCAGGTGAGTGAGTGAGTGAGTGAGTTGGGTTTAACGCCGCTTTTAACAGTATTCCAGTTATATCACGGCGTGTCAGCTTATTGTGGGAGGAAAGCCCGAAGTGATGCAGGTCTTTGACGTTTACCACTTCGGTGAAACCTACAAACACGGGTATGGTGCTGACAAACCTAGAAACATAATCGGGGCGATCAGGGGATTCGAACCCACAATCATAGGTTTCTGGCGTACCCAAGGGACGCAACTCTGCACAGCGAATCGCGGCGCCTTAGAGTGGTTCATGCAAATAATTTTCACAGTTATTTTGCCCTTTACGCCAAATGGAATCTATTTCGTGACTGGTTCTTCTCTTTCATTGACAATTACTATTTAGTGAGGGTGTGTGTAAATGTTGTTAAACGCCGCAGACATTGCCGGAATATTGTTAAAGCCGGCATAAAACCATATTTAATCACCAACAAGTTGCATATCTACAGAGTTAAACCTTTTCTGAAATATGAGTGAATTTAGTTTGAAGCCGCAGTCTGACTGATACTAAGGTACAATCCACACCATATATACACGATATACATTCAGACAAATCACCACCCACGACCATTCTTCTTCAGTCAGTTCATACGCAAACAAGGGACACTTACTCTCCACCGGAATCGGGGCGGTGGGGTAGCCTAGTGGTTAAAGCGTTTGCTCGTCACTGCGAACACCAGGGTTTGATTCCCCACATGGGAAATGTGTGAAGCCAATTTCTGGTGTGCTCCGCCGTGATATCGCTGGGATATTACTAAAAGCGGCGTAAAACCATACTCACTCTTCCCCGGAACCCACTAGGCTTTGAAATGTTGAGGGCTTTTTTCGGAGACACCTCACTATTTGTTCGAGGTAAGACGGTAGTGTAAAGTGTTGTGTAACTTGTCTGCTATTATAGTCCACGTTATACAATATCGCTTCTGCCACTGACATTTTGGTTTGTGTATTGAGGTCCACATTGAAGAGAGTACAATATATGCGACGGAAGTATGGCTACCCTGCTGTAAAACGGACCTTGCAGCTGTGCATGTTCAAGTTGGGGAGGCATAATTCGGGTTATCGGCGTTGTCATTGTCAAGACACAGCCACTGTCTTGTCGTGACGTGGTAGCGTTATTGACTTACCACCACAATACAACAACGTAATCAGCGCACCGGCAGCGATCAGCCATGTCGTCCAGCAAACAACCACTCAGCCCCCAAACCGTGCCGTGCAGATCCCCACGGGTAAAATCTTTAGATGTATATTTTCTTGACCCGTGTAAAATCATAGCCATATTACATGTTCATTCTAAGCTAAAAATGAACTTTACACAATACATGCTCGGATCAATTTTGGGGCTGCTCACGGTTCTTAAGTTAAACACTACTCAACATAATCATTACTTGTTGCGTCTCTGTTTTATACTGTGTCCTTATACATCATCTGCACGTGCAGAGGCCCGGCCTACATGTAGATCAACCAGAGCTAGATGAACCAGAAGAATTCTTCATAAAGTCCTCTGTAGGTCAGCAGGTCATCGTGAACTACCAGGATACAGATACGTGTGTGAGAGGTAAGCTCAGATGGGAATGGTAAACGTAAATGTGGCAAGAAGACAGACGTGAAGACAGAGACAAACGCGTAGACAGAAAGACAGACAAATAGGCACACCTGTAGGCAGTCATATAGCTTCAGGCGTGTAGGCAGACGGGTAGACATGTAGATAGACAAGTAGGGGCATGAAGATAGACAAGTAGGCATGAAGATAGACAAGCAGGCATGAAGATAGACAAGTAGGCATGAAGATAGGCAAGCATGCATGAAGATAGGCAAGCAGGCATGAAGATAGACAAGCAGGCATGGAGATAGACAAGCAGGCATGAAGATAGGTAAGCAGGCATGAAGATAGACAAGTAGGCATGAAGATAGACAAGCATGCATGAAGATAGGCAAGCAGGCATGAAGATAGACAAGAAGGCATGAAGATAGGCAAGCAGTCATGAAGATAGGCAAGCAGGCATGAAGATAGACAAGCAGGCATGCAGATAGACAAGCAGGCATGAAGATAGACAAGTAGGCATGAAGATAGGCAAGCAGGCATGAAGATAGGCAAGCAGGCATGACGATAGACAAGCAGGCATGAAGAAAGGCAATCAGGCATGAAGATAGACAGGGAGACGTGTAGGCTGACAGGTAGACATGTAGATAGACATGCAGACACAGGTAGACATGTAGAGACACAGATAGACATGTAGATACACAAGTAGTCGTGTAGATACACAGGTAGACATGTAGTTGCACAAGTAGACATGTGGATATACTGGTAGTCGTGTAGATACACAGGTAGACATGTAGATACACAAGTAGTCATGCAGATACACATGTAGACATGTATCTACACAGGTAGACATGTAGAGACACAGGTAGACATGTAGATGCACAGGTAGACGTGTAGATACACAGGTAGACATGTAGATACACAGGTAGACATGTAGATGCACATATATACATGGAGGTACACAGGGAGTCGTGTAGATACACAGGTAGACATGTAGATACACAAGTAGTCATGTAGATACACAGGTAGACATGTAGAGACACAGGTAGACATTTAGATGTACAGGTAGACATGTAGAGACACAGGTAGACATGTAGATGCACAGGTAGACATGTAGATACACAGGTCGACATGTAGATACACAGGTAGACATGAAGATACACAGGTAGACATGTAGATGCACAGGTAGACATGTAGATGCACAGGTAGACATGTAGAGACACAAGTAGTCATGTAAATACACAGGTAGTCATGTAGATACACAGATAGACATGTAGATACACAGGTAGACATGTAGATACACAAGTAGACATGTAGATACACAGGTAGACATGTAGATACACAAGTAGACATGTAGATACACAAGTAGACATGTAGATACACAGGTAGACATGTAGATGCACAGATATACATGCAGATACACAGGGAGTCGTGTAGATACACAGGTAGACGTGTAGATACACAGGTAGACATGTAGATACACAGGTAGACATGTAGATGCACATATATACATGGAGGTACACAGGGAGTCGTGTAGATACACAGGTAGACATGTAGATACACAAGTAGTCATGTAGATACACAGGTAGACATGTAGAGACACAGGTAGACATTTAGATGTACAGGTAGACATGTAGAGACACAGGTAGACATGTAGATGCACAGGTAGACATGTAGATACACAGGTCGACATGTAGATACACAGGTAGACATGAAGATACACAGGTAGACATGTAGATGCACAGGTAGACATGTAGATGCACAGGTAGACATGTAGAGACACAAGTAGTCATGTAAATACACAGGTAGTCATGTAGATACACAGATAGACATGTAGATACACAGGTAGACATGTAGATACACAAGTAGACATGTAGATACACAGGTAGACATGTAGATACACAAGTAGACATGTAGATACACAAGTAGACATGTAGATACACAAGTAGACATGTAGATACACAAGTAGACATGCAGACACAGGTAGACATGTAGATACACAAGTAGACATGTAGATACACAGGTAATCGTGTAGATACACAGGTAGACATGTAGATGTACAGGTAGACATGTAGAGACACGGGTAGACATGTAGATACACAGGTAGACATGTAGATACATAGGTAGACATCTAGAGACACAGGTAGACATGTAGATAGACAGGTAGACATCTAGAGACACAGGTAGACGTGTAGATAGACAGGTAGACATCTAGAGACACAGGTAGACGTGTAGATAGACAGGTAGACATCTAGGGACACAGGTAGACATGTAGATAGACAGGTAGACATCTAGATAGACAGGTAGACATCTAGAGACACAGGTAGACATGTAGATAGACAGGTAGACATCTAGAGACACAGGTAGACATGTAGATAGACAGGTAGACATCTAGAGACACAGGTAGACATGTAGATAGACAGGTAGACATGTAGATAGACAGGTAGACATCTAGAGACACAGGTAGACATCTAGAGACACAGGTAGACATCTAGAGACACAGGTAGACATGTAGATAGACAGGTAGACATGTAGAGACACAGGTAGACATGTAGATAGACAGGTAGACATGTAGAGACACAGGTAGACATGTAGAGACACAGGTAGACATGTAGATAGACAGGTAGACATCTAGAGACACAGGTAGACATGTAGATAGACAGGTAGACATGAAGAGACACAGGTAGACATGTAGATAGACAGGTAGACATCTAGAGACACAGGTAGACATCTAGAGACACAGGTAGATATCTAGAGACACAGGTAGACATGTAGATAGACAGGTAGACATGTAGAGACACAGGTAGACATGTAGATAGACAGGTAGACATCTAGAGACACAGGTAGACATGAATGAATGAATGAATGAATGAATGATCTTTATTTCCTCCATTAATTTCGGAGAGTGATATACATTTGGAATCATGTTAACACAGCATATTTACACGAACATTATATTATGCAGAGAAATTGGCAATACTGAATATTTACATGTACTGGTCCTGGTATGAGATATACTGTCTATAGATAGAGCAGTGATCGCAGGTTCCAGGAGCTTATGTCTCGTGATACAGAAGATATGAATTCAGCCCATCTGTCAAGGCTCATACCCTCTACAATAGGGGTTATACCACCTAGCAATGTCACAAGTTTGACTTCGTCATCTGCACAGTCCTCAATACGCATGTATTGTTCGAGGTTTAAAGAGTCAAATAGATGTTCATAGAGGGTGTTCCTTGCATCAGCTAAAGCTGTACAACATAGCAGTTGGTGCTTTATTATGTCATCGCACTCCTCATCACACATTAAACACTGTCCAGGTGTTATTGGTAGTGTTCCTAGTTTCACAAGTGCATACATTGGTCTAGTTGGTATATTGTACAGAATACACATATTCCACAGTCTATGAGGTACAAGCTTACTGTGAATTTTAATAAATCTGTTTAATTCAGGGTGATCTCGCAGACTCGTGTGCCAATGAGCAGTTTCATGTTCTGTTATTTTCGTCTGTACGGTTTTGTTCCACACATCCTTGGATTGAAACTGGTTAGTTTTCATAAAGTGAACTATTATGGTCCATAATTCATATTTCTTTGCCACATTGAGTAGATCATGTGTTACAGACTTACTTTTGTCACTGCCTGTTATGTATTGAGCACACTTGAAATAGAACACCTTTTTCGGGGCATATCTGTGGCTGCTTCTACACATCCTCCCAAGGAACATCAGCTTCATTTTGTCAATCACGGATGTAGATATGTAGATAGACAGGTAGACATCTAGAGACACAGGTAGACATGTAGATAGACAGGTAGACATGTAGATAGACAGGCAGGCGTGTAGGCTGACAGGTAGACATGTAGAGACACAGGTAGACATGTAGAGACACAGGTAGTCATGTAGATAGACAGGTAGACATGTAGATGCACAGGTAGACATGTAGAGACACAGGTAGACATGTAGATACACAGGTAGACATGTAGATAGACAGGTAGACATGTAGAGACACAGGTAGACATGTAGATACACAGGTAGACATGTAGAGACACAGGTAGACATGTAGATACACAGGTAGACATGTAGATACACAGGTAATCGTGTAGATACACAGGTAGACATGTAGATGTACAGGTAGACATGTAGAGACACGGGTAGACATGTAGATACACAGGTAGACATGTAGATACATAGGTAGACATCTAGAGACACAGGTAGACATGTAGATAGACAGGTAGACATCTAGAGACACAGGTAGACGTGTAGATAGACAGGTAGACATCTAGAGACACAGGTAGACGTGTAGATAGACAGGTAGACATCTAGGGACACAGGTAGACATGTAGATAGACAGGTAGACATCTAGATAGACAGGTAGACATCTAGAGACACAGGTAGACATGTAGATAGACAGGTAGACATCTAGAGACACAGGTAGACATGTAGATAGACAGGTAGACATCTAGAGACACAGGTAGACATGTAGATAGACAGGTAGACATGTAGATAGACAGGTAGACATCTAGAGACACAGGTAGACATCTAGAGACACAGGTAGACATCTAGAGACACAGGTAGACATGTAGATAGACAGGTAGACATGTAGAGACACAGGTAGACATGTAGATAGACAGGTAGACATGTAGAGACACAGGTAGACATGTAGAGACACAGGTAGACATGTAGATAGACAGGTAGACATCTAGAGACACAGGTAGACATGTAGATAGACAGGTAGACATGAAGAGACACAGGTAGACATGTAGATAGACAGGTAGACATCTAGAGACACAGGTAGACATCTAGAGACACAGGTAGATATCTAGAGACACAGGTAGACATGTAGATAGACAGGTAGACATGTAGAGACACAGGTAGACATGTAGATAGACAGGTAGACATCTAGAGACACAGGTAGACATGAATGAATGAATGAATGAATGAATGATCTTTATTTCCTCCATTAATTTCGGAGAGTGATATACATTTGGAATCATGTTAACACAGCATATTTACACGAACATTATATTATGCAGAGAAATTGGCAATACTGAATATTTACATGTACTGGTCCTGGTATGAGATATACTGTCTATAGATAGAGCAGTGATCGCAGGTTCCAGGAGCTTATGTCTCGTGATACAGAAGATATGAATTCAGCCCATCTGTCAAGGCTCATACCCTCTACAATAGGGGTTATACCACCTAGCAATGTCACAAGTTTGACTTCGTCATCTGCACAGTCCTCAATACGCATGTATTGTTCGAGGTTTAAAGAGTCAAATAGATGTTCATAGAGGGTGTTCCTTGCATCAGCTAAAGCTGTACAACATAGCAGTTGGTGCTTTATTATGTCATCGCACTCCTCATCACACATTAAACACTGTCCAGGTGTTATTGGTAGTGTTCCTAGTTTCACAAGTGCATACATTGGTCTAGTTGGTATATTGTACAGAATACACATATTCCACAGTCTATGAGGTACAAGCTTACTGTGAATTTTAATAAATCTGTTTAATTCAGGGTGATCTCGCAGACTCGTGTGCCAATGAGCAGTTTCATGTTCTGTTATTTTCGTCTGTACGGTTTTGTTCCACACATCCTTGGATTGAAACTGGTTAGTTTTCATAAAGTGAACTATTATGGTCCATAATTCATATTTCTTTGCCACATTGAGTAGATCATGTGTTACAGACTTACTTTTGTCACTGCCTGTTATGTATTGAGCACACTTGAAATAGAACACCTTTTTCGGGGCATATCTGTGGCTGCTTCTACACATCCTCCCAAGGAACATCAGCTTCATTTTGTCAATCACGGATGTAGATATGTAGATAGACAGGTAGACATCTAGAGACACAGGTAGACATGTAGATAGACAGGTAGACATGTAGATAGACAGGCAGGCGTGTAGGCTGACAGGTAGACATGTAGAGACACAGGTAGACATGTAGAGACACAGGTAGTCATGTAGATAGACAGGTAGACATGTAGATGCACAGGTAGACATGTAGAGACACAGGTAGACATGTAGATACACAGGTAGACATGTAGATAGACAGGTAGACATGTAGAGACACAGGTAGACATGTAGATACACAGGTAGACATGTAGAGACACAGGTAGACATGTAGAGACACAGGTAGACATGTAGAGACACAGGTAGACATGTAGATACACAGGTAGACATGTAGAGACACAGGTAGACATTTAGAGACACAGGTAGACGTGTAGAGACACAGGTAGACGTGTAGAAAACATAACAAAGCTTCACCTTCGTTTGAATCAAAGCGAAGAAGTATTGTTGTACGCCGTCCCAGTTAGCAGCATAAAGAATACATTCGTTATATGTTCATGTATTAGGGTTTATATTTGCGATGTATGTTTATGGAAGAAGTTGTCTGTTATCATATATTTTAAGTTTACCTTAGTAGTGTGTGTTCATGGCCCCTCGTAACCCACAGGGGGATTCTTGTTCATTTCTATATGTTTTTAAAGTGGCACCATAATACACCCTCCCTCTCTCTCTCCCTCTGCTACCCTCCGTTTCTCTCCCTCTCTCCCCCCCTCTCTCTCTCTCTCTCTCTCTCTCTCCTTCTCTCTTGTCTGTGTAAGTGTTCATGTGTTATTTCAGGGCATGCCCCCGGATACAGAACCACTCCTGTTGAGGTAGTCGAGGGGATGTCTATGACGGGTGACCTTCGGAAGTGTGTTCCGGGGACACAGCACCTGCCAGTAAATGGGGCTATTCCGTACCCTTCCCTCCACGTACGTACCTCAGTCTGCGGTCTTCTCAGTTTTGCATCAAAACTCCGAAATTCTGATTCCACTTATCTGTTTTCGTATAAGATCAAACGCCCATCTCCATGGAAACAAAATACACACCTAAATGAAATACGACTACAACATGCATGCGCACCACTATCGATTCCAATTCTACAACAAAAACAGTCGGCGCTTTTGTGGCGTTACCATCTTCTTTACCCAAAATTACAACGATTGTTTACCAGGGACAGAAATCTTAGGACTAAATGACGCAAAAACTACCCAGAGTTATTTTCCCTTCTTCGATTTTTTTTATGAAATGGTAAATTTGTTATTTTGTACCAACCTCGGATGATGTTTGTTCAGACGGACGAATGGGGTGATATAAAAAACAGTTTTAAAACTGAAAGGTTATTATATAGGATCAACAAGATATGTAAAACAAGATACAGATGATCTAATATTAAGTGGATGCTACACTGCGTTGTGTATCATGGTGTGCATGTGTTTCAGGTTGGTGATAAAGTTAGAGTACGTCAGTTCAATACTGAAACTGCCAAGGAGTTATTTCGGCCAGCAACGGTGCAGGCCCTTCCGCTGCGTCCGATGTCTAAGCACGCTTTTTTTAAAGTCAGTCTCGACGTCGTCCCAACAGATTTAGAGGTAAGGATACCTACGTAATATCAGAAACTCTCTACCGTCGTTAAGACCACACCACTGTTGTTGTTTGTAGTGTTGGTGAACATTAAGCGAAAAATATTCAGTGTTACTTAGAACATTATTTTATTAATTAATATCACGGCGTGTCAACTTTAGGCTGAAGGCAATGCACAGGCCTGGGGTCTGAGACGTTCACCACGTTAGGCAAACCTAAATCTAACACATTATCATGGCAAATCTGGGATTTGAACCCGTAATCATAGGTTTCTGGCACGCCTAAGGTGCGGTGGCCCATAAGGGACATGGAGTCCGTTTTTCAATATTTTGTTATTTCACTTACTTTTATCGTAACCCTTTGCAAATTAACACAATTTGCCATCCAAATATGTTATAAATCGTGTATAAAAACACCCGAAAACATGGAAAATGTACGTTCAAGTTACGGTGGCCCATAAGGGACATGGACTCACTCACTCATGTTATCGTAACCTTTTGCAAATTAACACGATTTGTCATACAAATATGTGATAAATCATGTACAAAGAAGATACTGAATCGCTGAAAAGTGAAGCCAAAATGTCAAAAATAAAATGAAAATTTCAAAAACAAAAACGAAAAAGTCAAAAACTAAAATGAAAATTCAAAAACAAAAACAAAAATGTCAAAAAAAAAGCGAAAAATGTCAAAAACTAAAATGAAAATACAGAAAACTATTTCCACCGCGGTGGGACGCAAGCAATATTCGATGACCTGCAAATAATCGAGTCTGGACCAAACAAACCAGTGATAGACATTATGTGCAACGCCCCTCGCGTCGGGGTACGATGACACGTCGTCAATCAAGTCAACGAGCATGACCAACCGATCAAATTAGTCGTCTCTCATGACAAGCAATGAAGTGCTGGGGACCTATGTTCTAACCCGGATCCCCACGGAGTACGTTCCTTATGAACATTATTCTATCTCTTGATCATAGTTGACAGCATAATTATCATCATTATAGACATCTGAAAAGTACCCAGTTTTGGTGTTCATTGACATTGATGGATGGAGGGCTAGCCCAGTCACGCCGAAAGCCCAGGTTCGATGGGAACAATGCGTGAAGCCCATTTCTGGTACTGTGATAGTGTTGAAATATAACTTAAGTGGCGTATACCCAAGACATTCACTCACTCATTCACTGAACTTGACCGTGGTCTACTGAACATACAATATACTGAAGTAGAAAATGCTATATACTTATACTTTTATTTCAAACAGATTGAAAGAAATTAATGGCCCATGCACAACCTCGACATTACTATGGAATACATGTTTGTGTTGCTTTCTTCAGTAATTTTCAAATGTTAGGAAATAAGCAGACAATCTCGTTTAAGCAACAGCATCGCTCCACAGAATCCAGTCAAATGGCACGATTATAAAATTGATTTATTTGACAACACAATAACATGGCCAGTTCGGAGGAGACCTGTGGTACTTCAAAAATCATGAAACTTGGTGAAGTGAATGTTAATCGCGGAAAGGTATATTGTGTTAATCGAAAAACGTTTTACTTATCATCAATACTACTCAAAAGAAGTTAACAGCTCCCGATTCTTTCATATTACTGCAGTAAATCTGTCATGAGAGAACTATGCTGGTTGTTAAGAAAGCGTCGCTGTAGGGAACACGTAACTGGCACATTCTTATTGACGGTACCGGGACTCCAAGATATAATAAGGGATTGGCACCTTTTGCTATGCAGCGGACATTGTATCTTCATGTACGTCATCTCCAGAGGTTTCTAGATCTGTCTCTTACTGATGCGTCCGAGGAGTGGTCTTTACACCATATCTTAGATAACCTAGAGTCAATAACCAGCGTGGTGGACCTTAACTGCTTCACGCATGACACCGACACGACCTGCCGCACCTTAGCGCCTCAGTCACCAATAGTAAGATATTTGATATTGATACAAGTGTTAGGATATAGCGTCATACCGCTTATGAACTAGAGGGAATAAGTGAGTGAGTGAGTTGGGTTTAACGCCGCTTTTAACAGTATTCCAGTCATATCGCGGCGTGTCAGCTTAATGTGGAAGGAAAGCCCGAAGTGAAGCAGGTCTCGGACGTTCATCACTTCGGTGAAACCCACGAGCACGGGTATGGTGCTGACAAACCTAGAAACATAATCGGGGCGAATTATGAACTAGAAGAAGCCAACGATAACTTTATTGTCCATGGTGCCGTTGTACGAAACAGGCTTACCGCTACGCCTGTCGTTATTCCATATTAAGGTATAGGAGTTAAGATCACCTTAGCGCAAAGGTCGTTTTGTACAACGTTACCCTGACCAATAGCGAAATTTAAAGGAAATAACGATCTTCAGAAGGCAATGCTACATGGTCTAGTGTACATGTTCTGTCTACTACCGGTCTAAACTGCAGGCCAAAAGAAAGTATACACCCATGTTTGATGGTGGCTAAAAATGAAACAAACTAGAAATGGTTACTCGATTGGGATGTATTTGATACCTGTATCATAGTTGTGGTTTGGAATTAATGTTTGCAGTGTTTCGGCGACTGTTTTCAGACTAGTAACGTTTAATCCAAAAGCCAGACCAGATATTGGTACCACCTGGGGTGGCAAAATCTCAGTATGATTTTTTGAAAGTCATGTATCCATAGATGAAAAAAACTTTGAAAGCAGTCCAGGGCGCACAGCTTAGTGGTAGTAATCACCACATAAATGGGGACCCCAGAGTCGAATCCACGGGACTAGATTTCAGGGTAGGGGAAACCAGAAAGTGGAATAACTTTACAAGCAATAGTCATATGGTGAAGTATGACCACTCAAAATGTTGGTAACCTGATGCTCTACATGTTGGTATGTAATATAGGACTAAAACAGTAAAAAAAGTAGGTCACCAGAGTTTTGATAACGTTTATAATTTTTTTGGTCAAATCCAATTTTCAAGTTTATATATTCTTTTGCCCGGCAGTTTTTGTTTGTAAGTGATACGTTATCACTACCGACACATCACATCGTTTAAACATAGGCACCGGACTTAAATAATTTTCCTTTGCCCAGCAATGTTTGTGTGTAAGTGAGACGTTATCACTACAGAAACATCACATCGTTTAAACATAGGCACCGGACTTGAATCATAGTCGATTGTACGATTACGGCTATATCATGAGCATGTGTTTATGAAACCCTATCAAATAGTAATGATACCGACCCCAGAAGATCCGGGGTGGAATAGTTCTTCAGCAACCCACGCTTGCTGTAAAAAAACGACTCTGCTTGTCGGAAGAGGCGACTAAAGGGATCGGGTGGTCTGGCTCGCTGACTTGGTAGATGCACGTCATTGATCCCAATTGCGTGAATCGATGCTCACGATGTCAATCTCTGGATTGTATGGTCCAGACTCGATTATTTACAGACAACCGTCATATAGCTGGAATATTGCTGAGTGCGGCGTAAAACAACGAAGAAAGAAAGAAAGAAAGAAAGTGATGATACCAGGTGTTCGCCCCACCGTAGGAACCCATCACAAACACATGTAAAGGCAAAACAAGTTTGAGAAATACAATAACGAGAAACATAATTTTTGTTTGGCAGTTTCTGTAAGAAGTTTGTAAAGCTGTTTATTACAAAGAAGACACAATCTATGTATAACAACTTTTGTAATTACTGTAAATGCGACGTTTCGGTACATATCCTCACACAGTTGTCAAGCAAGGCAAACGACGGTATAAGGATCTATACCGAAACGTCGCTTTACAGTAATTAAAGCAGTTATCCATAAACTGTGTCTACTTTGTCACCCGTCAACTTCTATGTAATGCCTATCAAACAATTCAAGCTGTTTATTATTAAAAGCCGTAAGGGATATGTTTGTTAGGTCTTAAACATTGACATATTTGTTTTCCGTACAACATGGAATACAAGAAGAGACATTGTTGCGTTGTCGCATTGTCGCCCTTTAAAAAAAAAAGCTACAATTGTCAAAATTAACCAAAGCGCGACAATACGACAACGCCACATTTTGGCCATCAGTCGCATTGTCGTTGTCGCGCTTTGGTAAAATAAAAAAGATTATTCAAAGCGCGACAATGTCCCTTCTAGTATTCCACAGTACAACATGATAATAGGAAAACGACAAACGGAAAACTGTGAACAAATCTATTTGATCAACCACATGATTTCCTGAACTGAATTTCTTAATTACAGGTGTATCTTGTATTTTCAGCCTTTGTTATATTTGTTTGTTTTCTTTTTGCTTCGTCAAGTTCAAGTAATTATATACAATATATGCTTCTACACACGGTCAAGCTGAAGTAATAGATTCAAGTTGCACAACACAATTTATCTTGATCCATATCGGCGAGACTCCCCGTGACTGGTGCATGCTGGGTAAATAGGGGGTTTATTCCTGGTTCACTTATCATTAACCCATCTCGAGGCGCACGGATTAAGAAAGGGTTTACACTTGTATTGAATCAAATAATGGCATAAAATTGACACTTTTCATCGTCCATGCTCTGGGTCGTTGATAGAGACAATTTCTCTTAAATCATTTACTGACCCTTTGGGTTGGGTCCCTTGACCCTCCTAATTCTGACCAGCCGTTCATTTCTTTTGTTGTTGTTGAATAATTATAAATTTAAAGAGAGTAGCCTCGAATGTCCTGTATCGCGGATCGCACAGTAGCCGTGCTCTTAAAGTTTAACGGGAATCGGTTTGTGCTTTAAAAGACGGACACTGCCGGTGAGTCTTCACACTCGGATCTCATCTTCAGACAGAAACACTTGTGGGAGTCAAGATGAAGGTAAGATGCAGTTGAACTGTCTTGCTTCTTATTTCAGTATTTCGTTTTGTGTCACAATGTTTAGGGTATCAGGACTCAATTGTAACCATTTCTAAATATCACAGGAAACTGCTCTAATATATCTTGAGTTCGCTTCTCCTGTGAAATATTGCAGATTCCTTTTATCAAAAGATTCTTATTCAATACATACTAGCTTATAACATCTGACCACAATCGGTTTTTAAAAACCCAGAAGTAACACATTTTTTCCATAAACCAATCTTGTCTCTATGAAGTTCGCTTCTGCTGTTTAATGTCGCAGATTCATTGTATCAAGGTTTTCCTATTCTTAACATAGAGCCGTTACGCTAAATACGTGTAAAAAGGCTAAATTAACTCGTTCGTTCATATGTTGTCTTTTATGTAGAACATTCAACTACCTTCGTTTTTCTGTAAACAAAAACTTCAACCCCTTTTCCACAAACCCATCTTGTGAGTTGACAAGTGTGTTTGTTTAAACAATGTACTCACTCTTAACCACTGTTTGTGTCATCCAGTCATTCGTAAATAATAAACCCTCTCTAAACCGGCTTCTCTGAAAGAAATAAACCCTTTCTACACAGGATTAACCCGTCACTCTGTACAACGACCTCTCTGTAATCCGTTACTGTCTATAATACGCCCCTCTTTACACCGGTCTGTGACCCCCTGTGACCCCCACTGTGCAACCCGTTACTCTCTCTTCGACAACCCCTGTGTTAAACAACACGCTCTCTACAACCGCTTCGGTGTAACCACACTCTCTTTCTACAACGACCTCTCTGTAACCCAACATACTCTCCCACCTCCGTGTTAGAAGCCTATCCCCTCAATAACTGCATCTTTGTAAACAGAAATCTATTGCAAGTCTTGAGATACACATAGATCTACAACGCACCACTTATCTCAAAATAACGAGTTTGTATGAATGTGATATACAGTTTAAGCCAACTTCAGTATTGAAAATCACCGTAAAATGTAATATTTTATAAAACAAAATAATTGGAATTTTAAAACGTGTATTTCAATATCGGACGCAGTTTCCATATGTTCTAGTTTTGTCAACATTGATTACGTCAGGATGACGAAATAAGCAATGGCACGTTTCGTAAACATGTTAGCTGAATATCGATATGGTAGTTTAATGCGATGTAGGTGAAGCAGGTGTGTGTATCCTCATTTTTTACTGTTTTCAGTGTCTCTCTCTTGCCGTCATCGCCATCTGTGTGGCTGCTGCCGCATGCGACTTCTTCGACAACAATGGTGCCGCCGCCAACAACGGCCACCTGTCAGCCGGCGTTGACAACTACGGGAAGGGACAGTACGCCAACCAGAACACTGACCAAAAATACAACAGATACGACAACGCCGCCAACACATACAACAAAGCCGCCAACAACTACGCCAACCACGGCAACCACTACTACAAAGCAGCTGATCAGGCCGGCGTCCAGGGAGACGCTGCCTCCAACTACTACGGCAACAAGGCCGCCGCCCACGCCAATAACGCTTACGGCGATGCCGCCCACGACAACAAAGCCAACTACCACGACGCCGCCGCCAAACACTACGCCAGGAAAGACAACGCCGCCAGAGCTGGCTCTAACAACAACCACGCCAATAACAACTACTACAACAAGGGTGACGTCTTCAACACCGGCGTCAACTACGGCTTTGACAAGAAATACAACAAGAACTCAAACGAGGATGGCGACTATGAAGTCCTTGACACAAGCAGCGCTCACAATCTCGCCGACTACCGTGATCACAGCGGAGCCGCCAACTACGCCAACCGCGACCACGCCAACAGGAAATACGCCGCCGATGCCGCACACGCTCTGAAGGACAGTAAGTACGGACATGGCGCTGCCGCAAATCAATACGGAAACGGTAAATATGGCGCTGCCACCAGTCACGCTGCCAACAACGGTGCTGCCAACCACGCCACAGCTGCCAAATTAAACGAAGCAGCTGGAAGCAACAAGTACTACGACAACGCTCATGACGCTTCTAAAGATCAGTACGACAACTTCGCTAACAAGAATGCCTTCTACGACAGAAAAAACGCTGCTAACGCCGCCGCACAGGCCGCTCACAACCTCGCCGGCCACGGCACCCACGGCGTCTACGGAACTCGCGGATTCTCAGGCGTCGGAGGCGTTGGAGGCGTTGGAGGCGTCGGTAAAGGAAACGGCTACGGTAACGGCTACGGTCATGGTAACGGCTACGGTCAGCAATACGGTCAGCAATACGGTCAGCATGGTCAACAATACGGTCAGCAGGGACATGGTCTGTACGATAACGCCGCTCAAGGTCAGCACTCCAACCATTATGATTCAGCCGCCAATGCTGCCAATGTTAGAAATGGTAAATACGGATCTCACCTGAATGACTACCAGAGAAACAATGCCGGCGCTGCCTACCACAAGAACGGCTACAACAACGCTCAAGGCAATGACTACTACAAATCCGGTGCTGCTGCTGACAAGAACAACGCCTACAGGTCCAACACCGACGCTGCAGCTTCCGACAGACACGGGTACGACCACGCCGGTGCCGATGCTGCCAGCCTTTATAATGCCAAAGCTGCTGCCGCCGACAGTGTCAACTCTGCCAACGCCAAGGACAACTTCAGACGTAATTACAACGATGCTGCCAAGAAACACCATCTGGTCAAGAAGTTCCACCACCACAACAACGCCGGCGGCAACAACTACGAACGCCTCAACTACAACAGGAAGGACTACAAGGATAACTTCGCCAAGAACGCCAACGCTGCACACTCTAATGCCAACAAGTACTCTCAGAACTATTACAACGATGCTGCCAACGCAGCAGCCCACAACAACGACAAATATGCCGCCAACAACGCTGACAACGCCTACAAATACAATGACGCCGCTCAGGCCGCCAACGGCAATGCTGCTAAGAAATCTAACTACTACAAACAGAATGCTGCCAATGCTGCCGGAGCTAACAATAATGCCGCTGCTTCTAAATACAACGACTACAACAATGCTGCTGCTGCCCGCGCCAACGTCCTGAACAACTATGCCCACAACAAGTATGGATCCAATGCCCGTGCCTACAGTAACTCTCACGGCGCTGCCTCCAACCACGCCGCCGCCGCTCAACACGGTACCCCCTATAGCAACGGCTACGGTGTCGGACATGGAGTTGGTGTCGGTCACGGAGTTGGTGTCGGAAACGGTATTGGTGTCGGACATGGAGTTGGTGTCGGACATGGAGTTGGTGTCGGAAACGGTGTCGGAGGGTTCGGAGTTGGAAATGGCGTCGTGGGCGTTGGATTCGGCCGTGGGCTTGCTGGTGGTTTCGGAGGCGCCAAGGGTGGCTACCAGTACTATTAGACACTATCATAAGCCACAGGTTTATGGGATTCGTTGGGTTTATAGATGTTTTTTACCATTTTATACTGTTTGACACCGAAACTTGCAAATCCAGAAAATTGTGTGTTGTCTATCAATTTCTTTTGTAAATATACTTTCCAAGAAACTTTCACAAAAATTCGATTTATGATTCAAGAATTAGAAATTCGAGCTGAGCAAATCCATTAATATTGTTTCATCACCGTATCTCCTGCAGATTGCCAATCAGATGTTTCGACCCTTTAGACAAAGCGACTGCCACGTTGCATCTTTCGTGTATTTGTTGAGATTGGCTTATTTCAAGGAGTGCTGCTGATCACTCTGTCAGGTGTCGCCTTGTTTGTCCGAATAAATGATTCTTGAATATGCTCATATTTTTCTGTTTTATGTCACTTTATTTACAAGACCATTGATTTTTGTTGGTGTCTAATCTATAATAAGTAATTTGGGCGGCCATCTTGGATTTTCGTCACCACCAGGGGGAGCCGCATAATGGATTTGAATCATATACAGCACTGTTGCAATTAACCCTGAACTGATTACTGAATTTGACCAGATATTTATCATTTACTGAGCAAAGATTGACACCAGTAGAGACTTCAGCCAAATTGGCGGCCATCTTGGATTTTCTGCCACCAGGGGCCTTTAGTGAGCTTGATCCATATTCAGAAATGTTCCGAATGGATAAGTTTGGTGCTTTCTCAATATTCTCATAGTTTTCTGTTTTATGTCACTTTGCTTACAAGCCAATTGCTTTTTGTTGATTGATCTTCAATAACAACGATCTATTAATCCATACGTGCGAAATAATTAGCCGAGATTCTACAGTTGATTCAGCGAACATGCTGATCACCCGATCTTCTTTCGCCCTGTACAAGGATGAATGTTCGATACTATTTTACTTGATTATATGCAAAAATAACTGTCTTTATATGAATCCTATAAATAAATTGATAATTGGATATTGATAATAAAACTATTTTAGGGGTAGGATAAACACGGTATCCGTTGGGGTTGGAATGTGATGAATATTCAAATTAAAAAGGTCAGGTAGGTACTACTTTCATTGTTTACAAACAAACCTGGCGTTGCCCTAGTATTCCGGCGACTGAGTTAGAATAGATTCGGAAATAGTAAACAAATTACGGGAATAACAGATCACATTTCAATTAAGAAATAATTTGTGTAAAACAAGTTTCAACTGGAACTGTATTGAGTGAGTGAGTATGGTTTTACGCCGCTTGTTGCAATATTCCAGCAATATCACTGCGGGGGACACCAGAAATGGGCTTCACACATTGTATTCATGTCGGGTATCGAACGACCGAACGCTTTAACCACTAGGCCACTAGGCTACCCGACCGCCCCTGGAACTGTATTGAAGTTAAATATTTATGCGCACATTCCAGGTGAATGTACCGTTTGTGTACCGTTTATGTTCCATATTTGTACCGTTTTGTGCCGTTTTTTCGTCGATAGACTTTAAGAATGACATTATATAATAAAGAGGTTATCATGCATGTAAATTTCAAAATATCTTTTATTGGGTGAGGTGAGGTGAATTGGGGTTTCAAGATTATTGCACTTGTATAGCGACGTGCATGTACCGAGCGCCAGACAGGGTAACAACAAGAACCATCTTTTAACGTCTTTTGGTATGACGCGGCCGGGGATCGAACCCCGGACCTTCCGCTCTCCGGGCAGACGCTCTACCACTAGACCACGTAGGCGGTCCTTTTATTAGGAATAAACACCATGCATTTAGCTAATGGAGACTCGATAAATACACCATATATCCTGAATACAGGCTATGTTCCATCCCCTTGTAAGTTTTACCGTCATTATTATTAATGCTTTTAATGAGATTTTGATCACACTCATTCTCATATAACGGCCTTGTGACAATAGCCTTGCAATATTACGTGCATGTAAATTTCAAGGGTGAAAGGTCTGGTGTTTGAGTGGTTGCTGGAGACGCCATGATCATGACCTGTAGAACCGGCACACATAATGTCTACACGTGTGTCTCCGCAAACGACATACTAGTATTAGTATTTCAAAATCGTAACTACGTGAAAAATATTAATGTGATTTGGTGAGTGAGTAAGTTTGGGTTTAACGCCGCCTTGAACATTATACCAGCTTGTGGGAGGAATGCGTGAATTGATACATATCTGTGGTGAACCCCAAGAGCTCGGAAACGGTGCTGACAAAGAATTGTCATCATGGCGTATCTGGGATTCGAACCTTCGATCTGTTGATAAATACAAAGTGACTACAGCGCAAACATCTTTCACTTTATTTCGCAAAATAATACTGTGGAGCCTGCGCAGAAACTCCGCGGACATTTTTTTTAAATTCTGCGTATCTATGCGGTGACTACGCACACATTTTTGGAAATGTTCTGCGTATCTATGCGGTGACTACGCACACATTTTTGGAAATGTTATGCGTATCTATGCGGTGACTACGCACACATTTTTGGAAATGGTCCGCGTATCTATGCGGTGACTACGCACACATTTTTGTAAATGGTCCGCGTATCTATGCGGTGACTACGTACACATTTTTGTAAATGGTCTGCGTATCCATGCGGTGACTACGCACACATTTTTGTAAATGGTCTGCGTATCTATGCGGTGACTACGCACACATTTTTGTAAATGGTCTGCGTATCTATGCGGTGACTACGCACACATTTTTGCATGTGGTCTGCGTATCTATTCGGTGACTACGCACACATTTTTGTAAATGGTCTGCGTATCTATGCGGTGACTACGCACACATTTTTGCATGTGGTCTGCGTATCTATGCAAGGACTACACGGAACTACTACGGATTATCCGTGGATATTTGCGCAACAAATAGTCCCTTTCGTTGGGCTAATTAGTTTCCCGGTCCTTGGACGTCAGTAAAAACTTGTGAAGGATGACAAATTAAATCCCTTAACGTTCGATCATGATATATGATTAAGTATTGAATGTGTTTCGCTATTCATAAAATGTATTTTGACTCTATTATTAATGCCACAACGTTCCTGTTTGCATTTCATAACTAGGTCTTTAAAAGTTATTTTAATTATGGGTATAGCAGATTGAACGAGAACGAATGATGATTATAGAAACACATAAAGAATGTTTGTCAGTTTTATCAGCCACAATGTCTTATTTTTGTTTGTTTGTATTTGTTGTTTATCTCCGCACTCAGCAATATTCCGGCTATATGGCGGCGGTATGTAATTAATCGAGTCTGGACAAGACAATCCAGTGATTGATATCATGAGCATCGCTCTACATAACATGCATCAACCAAGTCATCGTGCCCGATATTAATAGAGTGAGGTTCATATGAAGGACATATGAAGCATACATGAACGTTATGTGTTTTTTATAGTAATGTGAGTAAGTGAGTATGTTTTTACGCCGCATTTAGTAATATTCCAGCAATATCACGGCGGGGAACACCAGAAATGGGCTTCACACATTGTACCCATCTTGTTTTGTACTTCGGTAATATTAAACATTTCTTCTTTCAATTTACACTGAGGGGCAGAGTTGCGTCCCTTGGGCACGCAAGAAACCTAAGATTGTGGGTTGGAATCCCGGTTCGCCCCGATTATGTTTCTAGGTTTGTCAGCATCATAAACCGTGTTCGTGGGTTTCAACAAAGTGATATACGTCTGAGACATGCATAAGCCGGGCTTTCCTCCCACATTAAGCTAACACGCCGTGATATAACTGGAATAGTTCTAAATTCGGTTAGACTCAACTCACTATTTATACTGCCCACCGCATCCTACAAATTATACATTAGGGGGAATAAGTGGCGAAATCACTGGACCAGAAGTAAGTGTGTACTAAACGGGTAGGCAGTATGAACATATAGACAGATATAGTTTATTATATATACTATTGGAGGCTAACAACATACACTGCAACTCGCCTGAGAGGTAACCTCTCATCGGTTAGACACCCGTAATAGTTAGACAGCTTAAACAACTCAATTTATGGTTGAGTGAACAGCAACTCAACATACTGTTACCTCAAGATGATTATGGGATATTCAAGTTGATGATAAACAAAGACAGGGTTGAATATTAACGTTATGTATTTTAATGCTATGCAACTTTTCTGTGAAGGATTTTATTTGGATTTTACAACGTTGCACGATTTATAAACATGGATGCAAACATTCTACATGTGAGTCTAGTAACAAGGCGAAGTAGGTGGCCAACAGCATCCATGTACTCGAGTGGTTTCTTCTATGCTTGTTGAAGTTGCTTCTTTAGTCGAGCAAGGCGGTTTTCAATTTCTCGGGACATTACTTTGCGGTTTGGTGGTGCAGCTCCAAAGTTCAGCTGCACAAAGTTGGCACTTTCACGGAATCAGTTTTTTTATCACTTGAATTAGAGTGAGTGAGTGAGTTGGGTTTAACTCCGCTTTTAACAGTATTCCAGTTATATCGCGACGTGTCAGCTTAATGTGGGAGGAAAGCCCGAAGTGATGCAGGTCTTAGACGTTACCACTTCGGTGAAACCCACGAGCACGGGTATAGTGCTGACAAACCTAGAAACATAATTGTGGCGAACCGGGATTCGAACACACAATCATAGGTTTCTTGCGTGCCCAAGGGACGCAACTCTGCACAGCGAATCGCGGCGCCTTAGACGACTGGGCCACCCGTGCCCCCGACTTGAGTTTGATAGATAGGTCGATGGCGGAAAGGCAAGGAACGGTTCAAACATTTTTTCCAAACCCAAAGTTCGAAAATGAGATTCGATATGAAGAATGCGCTAAACGAGTCTCTCAAAACGCTATTTTCCCCTATCGGCTACATAATCACAGTCACTAGGTTTTGTCTACATATGCGGTAATCAGAACAGCTAGCGTAGTACATAAACACCCCCAGTTTTGTAGCACTCCAGTTGTGCTTGAAACCGTAATGTGATTGGATATCTGCACATAAACCTTAATCACAGTACATCCCTCTGAGTAGTCAGCTCTCATTAGGACTGTCCCATTACAGCTGTGGTTATTATCCTAATTAAACCCCAAACTCACTGTCTGATAACTGACGGTCTCACTAATGTCTGTCTCACTAATGGAATATTACACCTGTGGAATCTCGGCTAATTATTGCGTTAGTATGTATTGATAGTAGGGCGGTTAAGGCTGGAATTTGTCAAAATTGTGCACTTTGGGTTAAAAGAACCAAACTTGGCACGCTTATACAATGAACCATTCCAGACATTTCTAGATATGGATCTAGCTCACCAGAGCCCCCTGGTGGCAGAGAATCCAAGATGGCCGTCACTTTGCCTGAAGTCTCAACATATGTCAACCTGTGCTCAGTATGTGATAAATATCTGGTCAAATTCAGTAATCTATTCAGGGTTAATTGCAACAATGCTGTATATGTTTCAAGTTCATTATGCGGCGCCCCCTGGTGGTGACGAAAATCCAAGATGGCCGCCAAAATTACTTATTTTAGATAACCGGTGTTGAGCTGAGTTTAACCAACAAAAATCAATGGGCTTGTAAGTAAAGTGAAATAAAATAGAAAAATATGAGCATATTCAAGAATCATTTATTCGGACAAGCAGGACAACACCTGACAGAGTGATCTGAACCACTCCTTGAAATAAGCCAATCTCAACAAATACACGAAAGATGCAACGTGGCAGTCGCTTTGTATAAAGCGTCGAAATATCTGATTGGCAAACTCGTCTCCAGCAACCACTCAAACAACAGACCTTTCACCCTTGAAATTTACATGCACGTAATATTGCATACCGTTGTCACTTATATGAGAATTCCACCTTTGAACGTTGACCGATGGCTAATGAAATCTACATTCGTCCAGTTCTAATGTCAGTTGTAGTGACCGGTGATCTTTGAGAGTGTGATCAAAATCTCATTAAAAGCATAAATAATAATGACGATAAAACAAGGGGATGGAACACAGCCTGTATTCAGGATATACGTTGTATTTATCGACGACGAGTCTCCATTAGCTAAATGCATGGTGATTATTCCTAATAAAAGATATTTTGAAATTTACATGCATGATAACCTCTTTGTTATATAATGTCATTCTTAAAGTCTATCGACGAAACAACGGTACAGAAATGATACAAAAATGGTACATAAACGGTACACAAACGGTACATTCACCTGGAGTGTGCGCATAAATATATCACTTCAATACAGTTCTAGGGGCGGTCGGGTAGCCTAGTGGCCTAGTGGTTAAAGCGTTCGCTCGTCACGCGTACACGGGTACAATGTGTGAAGCCCATTCCTGGTGTCCCCCGCAGTGATATTGCTGGAATATAGCAACAAGCGGCGTAAAACCATACTCACTCATTCACTCAATACAGTTCCAACTGAAACTTGTTTTACACAAATTATTTCTTAATTGAAATGTGATCTGTTATTCCCGTAATTTGTTCAATATTTCCGAATCAATTCTAACTCAGTCGCCGGAATACTAGGGCAACGCCATGTTTGTTAGTAAACAATGAAAGTATTACCTACCTGACCTTTCTAATTTGAATATTCATCACATTCCAAAACGGATACCGTTTTCATCCTTTGGCTTTATCCTGCCGAGAAACCCATCCCTAAAATATTTTTTATGATCAATATCCAATTATCAATTTATTTATAGGATTCATATACTGACAATTATTTTTGCCTTTGAGTTTTTGATCCAGTAAAATAGTATCGAAAATACATCCTGGTTCAGGGCGAAATAAGATCGTATGATCAGCATTTCTTAACTCGCTGAATCAACTGTAGAATCTCGGCTAATTATTTCGCACGTATGGATAAATAAATCGTTGTTATTGAAGATCAATCAACAAAAAGCAATTGGCTTGTAAGTAAAGTGACATAAAACAGAAAACTATGAGAATATTGAGAAAGCACCAAACATCGGAACATTTCTGGATATGGATCTAGCGCACCAGCCGCCCCCCGGTGGCAGAAAATCCAAGATGGCCGTCAATTTGGCTGAAGTCTCAACTGGTGTCAATCTTTGCTCAGTAAATGATAAATATTTGGTCAAATTCAGTAATCAATTCAGGGTTAATTGCAACAGTGATGGATATGATTCAAATCCATTATGCGGCGCCCCCTGGTGGTGACGAAAATCCAAGAAATTACTTATAGATAAGCCGGTTTTGATCGAAGTTCCACCAACAAAAATCAATGGTCTTGTAAATAAAGTGACATAAAACACAAAAAAATATGAGAATATTCAAGAATTATTTATTCGGACAAACAAGACGACACCTGATAGAGTGATCAGCAGCACTCCTTGAAATAAGCCAATCTCAACAAATACACGAAAGATGCAACGTGGCAGTCGCTTTGTCTATAGGGTCGAAATATCTGATTGGCAATCTGCAGGAGATACGGTGATGAAACAATATTAATGGATTTGCTCTGCTCGAATTTCTAATTCTTGAAACATAAATCATATCTTTGTGAAAGTTTCTTGGAAAGTAAATTGATAGACAACACACAGTTTTCTGGATATGCAAGTTTCGGTGTCAAACAGTATAAAATGGTAAAAAACATCTATAAACCCATAAACCATCGAATCCCATAAACCTGTGGCTTATGATAGTGTCTAATAGTACTGGTAGCCGCCCTTGGCGCCTCCGAAACCACCAGCAAGGCCACGGCCGAATCCAACGCCCGAGACGCCATTTCCAACTCCGAACCCTCCGACACCGTTTCCGAGACCAACTCCATGTCCGACACCAACTCCGCGACCGACGCCAACTCCATGACCGACACCAACTCCATGTCCGACACCAACTCCATGACCGACACCAACTCCATGTCCGACACCGTAGCCATTGCTATAGGGGGTACCGTGTTGAGCGGCGGCGGCGTGGTTGGTAGCAGCTCCGTGAGAGTTACTGTGGGCACGGGCATTGGATCCGTAATTGTTGTGGGCATAGTCGTTCAGGACGTTGGCGCGGGCAGCAGCAGCATTGTTGTAGTCGTTGTATTTAGAAGCAGCGGCATTATGGTTAGACCCGGCAGCGTCAGCAGCATTCTGGTTGTAGTAGTTCGATTTCTTAGCAGCGTTGCCGTTGGCGGCCTGAGCGGCATCATTGTATTTGTAGGCGTTGTCAGCGTTGTTGGCGGCATATTTGTCGTTGTTGTGGGCTGCTGCGTTGGCAGCATCGTTGTAATAGTTCTGAGAGTACCTGTTGGCATTAGAGTGTGCAGCGTTGGCGTCCTGGGCGAAGTTATCCTTGTAGTCCTTCCTGTTGTAGTTGAGGCGTTCGTAGTTGTTGCCACCGGCGTTGTTGTGGTGGTGGAACTTTTTGACCAGATGGTGTTTCTTGGCAGCATCGTTGTAATTACGTCTGAAGTTGTCCTTGGCGTAGGCAGAGTTGACACTGTCGGCGGCAGCAGCTTTGGCATTATAAAGGCTGGCAGCATCGGCACCGGCGTGGTTGTACCCGTGTCTATCGGAAGCTGCAGCGTCGGTGTTGGACCTGTAGGCGTTGTTCTTGTCAGCAGCAGCACCGGATTTGTAGTAGTCGTTGGCCTGGGCGTTGTTGTAGCCGTTCTTGTGGTAGGCAGCTCCGGCATTCTTTCTCTGGTAGTCATTCAGGTGAGATCCATATTTACCATTCCTAACATTGGCAGCATTGGCGGCTGAATCATAATGGTTGGAGTGCTGACCATGGGCGGCGTTATCGTACAGACCATGTCCCTGCTGACCGTATTGTTGACCATGCTGACCATATTGCTGACCGTATTGCTGACCGTAGCCGTTACCATGACCGTAGCCGTTACCGTATCCATTTCCTTTACCGACGCCTCCAACGCCTCCGACGCCTCCGACGCCTGAGAATCCGTGAGTTCCGTAGACGCCGTGGGTGCCGTGGCCGGCGAGGTTGTGAGCGGCCTGTGCGGCGGCGTTAGCAGCGTTTTTTCTGTCGTAGAAGGCATTCTTGTTAGCGAAGTTGTCGTACTGATCTTTAGAAGCGTCATGAGCGTTGTCATAGTATTTGTTGCTTCCAGCAGCTTCGTTTAATTTGGCAGCGGTGGCGTGGTTGGCAGCACCGTTGTTGGCAGCGTGGCTGGTGGCGGCGCCATATTTACCGTTTCCGTATTGATTTGCGGCAGCGCCATGTCCGTACTTACTGTCCTTCAGAGCGTGTGCGGCATCGGCGGCGTATTTCTTGTTGGCGTGCTCGCGGTTGGCGTAGTTGGCGGCTCCACTGTGATCACGGTAGTCGGCGAGGTTGTGAGCGCTGCTTGTGTCAAGGACTTCGTAGTCGCCATCATCGTTTGAGTTCTTGTTGTATTTCTTGTCGAAGCCGTAGTTGACGTCGGTGTTGAAGACATCACCCTTGTTGTAGTAGTTGTTATTGGCGTGGTTGTTGTTAGCAGCAGCTCTGGCGGCGTTGTCTTTCCTGGCGTAGTGTTTGGCGGCGGCGTCGTGGTAGTTGGCTTTGTTGTCGTGGGCGGCGTCGCCGTAAGCGTTATTGGCGTGGGCGGCGGCCTTGTTGCCATAGTAGTTGGAGGCAGCGTCTCCCTTGATGCCGGCCTGATCAGCTGCTTTGTAGTAGTGGGTGCCGTGGTTGGCGTAGTTGTTGGCGGCTTTGTTGTATGTGTTGGCGGCGTTGTCGTATCTGTTGTATTTGTGGTCAGTGTTCTGGTTAGCGTACTGTCCCTTCCCGTAGTTGTTCACGCCGGCTGACAGGTGGCCGTTTGTGGCGGCGGCGCCATAGTTGTCGAAGTAGTCGCATGTGGCAGCAGCCACACAGATGGCGATGACGGCAAGAGAGAGACACTGAAAACAGTAAATAATGAGGATACACACACTACAACTCTGGATATCTGTTAAGCGGCTTCTCAAAGGTTCAAAACGTTAAACTACAATTTTGACATTCAGGTATAACGTTCACAAAACATGCCTATGCCTATTTCGTCATCACTTACTACAAGCGAATGTTGACAAGGCTAGAACATATGGGAACAGCGTCCGACATTGAAATAAACGTTTTAAAAATTCGAAAGTTTTGGTGAAATAAAATGAGGATATTTCAGCGAGTTAAAATATCCCCTTTTCCCCCGTCACGAGATGAGAGAAAACATGATAGTTCACGAGACACATGGAATATCCTAATTTTTATATACTTTTTTTTGTAGTTGTCTACCGGAAAATTATTTTTTTTCATGACAAATGTAAAACCATGAAACGTAAATTCTCCTTTACCTTACACACAGGGACGGTTCACCGCCGTAACGATAAAGGGAGATAATTTGAGGGGAGGTAACTCTTGTATGACAATGGTTTCGTCAAAGTGCTTTGTTAACAGCAGTGAAATATCAAGTATAATGTTCATTAAAATGACAATATCACTTTTTTCAACTTCGGAAAACTCAGTATTTCACTCTGAAGTATATAATAAAATACGATATTATATAATGATTATCAGGATTGAAGTTGGTTTAATCCGAGGTAGTGAAGGTGTATGCTTACAAAGGGGCCGTGGAAGAAAGGTTTTAGAATTAACAAATCATCGGATGACACAAATACTGGTTAAGGGAATGTACATTGTTTAAACAAACACACTTGTCAACTCACAAGATGGGTTTGTGCAAAAGGGTTTGTAGTTTAGTTTACAGAAAAACGAAGGTAGTTGAATGTTTTTACATAAAAGACAACATATGAACGGACGAGTTAATTTAGCCTTTTTACATGTATGTAGCGTAACGGGTCTAGGTTAAGAAAAGGAAAACCTTGATACAATGAATCTGCAACATTAAACAGCAGAAGCGAACTTTATACTGAGGCAGTTTCCTAAAGTATGTGGACCGCCTCCGTGGTCTTGTGGTAGAGCGTCCGCCCGGAGAGCGGAAGGTCCAGGGTTCGATCCCGGGCCGCGTCATACAAAAAGACGTTAAAAGATTGTACTTGTTGTTACCCTGTCTGGCGCTCGGCATTAAGGGGCTAAAACAAGGACTGGTCGGCTCGGAGTCAGTATACTGTGTCTGAGTGGGGTATTCATGTTAAACTGCGGCATGGTATCTCAGTGAGCTAGCACTATAAATCGGCATCAGTCCGGACTAGTACAAGCAGCCACACACACACATACACGTACATGCACGTCGCTATATAAGTGCAATAATCTTGGACGCGACGTTAAACCCAATTTCACCTCACCTCACCTAAAGTATGTATTGGAAATTGTTACAATTGAGTCCTGATACCCTATACACTATACGAACAACTGAAATAAGAAGCAAGACAGTTCAACTGCATCTTACCTTCATCTTGACTCCCACAGGTGTTTCTGTCTGGAGATGAGATCCGAGTGTGAAGACTCACCGGCAGTGTCCGTCTTTTAAAGCACAAACCGATCCCCGTTAAACTTCACGAGCCGCTGATTACACGGTTACTGAGCGATCCGCTACACTGGACATTCATGGCTAGTCTCTTTAAACTATTAATTATTCATCAACAGCATACACCTGCCTCCGAATGTGGTCTTGGTCACAAATATTAAATTAATATTAACTCGCTTTTGTCAGCATTTAATGTATGCATGGATAGAACCAGACTTTAAAACGAAAAACACTCAGATTGACAGTTGATGTGTGCCCACGAGAAAACAAGAAGAAAAGCCGATACTTCTAGTATCACGACTTCCATTATTGCTACTGCTGCTAACGCTAAGGTATCTTCCCAAAACGTAGACCTGCCAAAACGCAGACCCGTTAAAACAACACTCGTTATGGCTGGTTGCATCAGTAATAAGTACCCTGTACCCTTGATTAAGTAAAATGGTATCACCCATGTAACAAGAAAGAAAGCTCGGTAGATTTCACAATTTTTCTGGGACAAGACATACTCAACTTTTGTAAGTCCGGCCACAGCTTAATTTGACGAGGTTGAAGCTCAACGCTGATGCTACTGCTGCTCATGTCAATGCCAATGCCACCATTTTCATGCTGCTTCTCTATACGTTCCAATTTTTAGTGATTTATTTACGGATTTCTTCAAACATTTGGTCTGTGATCGAAATAAAACTATAAATTACTGGTTTTGAAAGTACTGATGCAAAACATCCCGGAACCAGTTGACAACCGCCAACAGACGTTTTCTATATTAATTATCCAGTTATGTCCATTTTTCGGAAAGAGGCCTGTGCAGGCGACACTATTTTGTATTTAAGCGAAATGTATTTACAGACTCGGAGAGGATTAATATATATATACATGGACACTTTCGTCCACGTTACATTAATTACCTATATAATTTTTATATATATATTTTTAAGGTGGAAACCCGATTCTTTACATGGACACTTTCGTCCCTTTTACATTAATTACTTATACATACATACATATACATATATATATACACACACACACACACATATATATATATATATATATATATATATATATATATATATATATATATATATAAGTGTGTATATATACATATATATGTCATGTATATATATACATGTATATATATATCAATATATATCAATATATATATATATATATATATATATATATATATATATATATATATATATATATATATATATATATATATATATGTAAAAGTAATTAATGTAAAGTGGACGAAAGTGTCCATGTGAAGAATCAGGTTTCCACTTTAAAATATCAAATAAGTACGAGTCGTAATTCGGAAAATACATAGTTGTGATTTATAGCAGATTGATTTATTAACCAAACGGACCAAATTTATTTGCAAGCTAGTTTTATGCAAACCGGTTACAGATTGCAAATATTACATGTAAGCACGCAAATGACCAAACTGTGCGAGTGAGTGAGTGAGTGAGTTAGTGAGTTGGAGTTTGGACAGCTTTGAACTTTATTCCAGCCGTATCACTACATACCAGCTTTTGGTAGGAAAGTCCAAATTGATGATGACTTTAGCCACTTTTGTGAAAACCAAGAGCTCGGGTATGGTCTTGCCAAACAAAGAATCCATATCAGGGCATATTTGGGATTCGAACCAACTAACAGGTGACCAGTAGAGGTAGTATTGGGAGCAGGCCTTATGGCGTTTGTGTTCTATTTTAGCCTACATTTATCAAATATGAAATATAAATGAACTATTTATTTATTATATTCTCTCCGAGTCTGTAAACATATTTTGCTTAGATAATTTGTAGTATCGGGTGCATGGGTCCATTTTCGAGGCATGGGCGGAACTGGTACAAAACAGAGTACAAAACAGTCTGTTATTATTACTGCCTTTGCCTACAGGTTCCTGAAAGTCTTAGTGGTTGAAAAACTGGTCATTTTCACTTTTATTTCGATCAACCATCCTGTTTTCTGAGAAATCCGTAACTAAATCACTGAAAAATGAAAGGTCTAGAGTAACAACATGAGAAGATCCGGGATATAAGAGGTCTTCAGCAACCCATGCTTGCGGTAAAAGGTCGCAAGAGGCGACTTACAGGATCGGGTGGTCAGGCTCGCTGACTTGGTTGATGCATGTCATCGTATCCCAATTGCGTGGATCGATGTCAATCACTCGATTGTGTGGTCCAGACGCGATTATTTACAGACCGCCGTCATATAGCTGGCATTTTGCTGAGTGCGGCGTTAAACAAACAAACAAACAAACAAACAAACAAACAAAGCAACATGAACAATAGTAGCAGTGGCATAGCCGTATCAGTAACAGTAACAGAAGAATAATTGATGTAACGATAAAGTAGTATGGTAGTAGTATCAACGTTTCATATTTGTTTTGTCGCTGTTTTCTTGTGGATATACATCGATTTTGCAAGCTGAATGCTTTTCGTTTTTAAGTCAAGTCAGACACATTCATACATGTAACGCTGATTAAACTGAAGTAATATTTATTTCATATGTGTGATCAGGTTCATATTCAAAGTCATGTGTTTGCGTAACAATTTCAGTACATATAAAAGAAGGATATGTTGCATACTGTATGAACGAATAATGTTTTCGAGTAGTACCTCTTTAATGCTACATTGCGTTCTCAAACAGACCTTACGGTAGGGGACGTTTTCAGACTAACGGGGTCCACATTAACGAGGTGTCACTAAAATTAAACTACGTTTATAACGATCTGACGGTTATAACGAACTGACGGTAATAACGAACTGTTTTTATTTGGTCCCGGCAATTGCTGTATATATGCGGTATGCATGCTTATAACGAACTAAAATAAAACTATGTTTATAACGATGTGACGGTTATAACGAAGGGACGGTTATAACGAACTGTTTTTATTTGGTCCCGGCAATTTGCTGTATATATGCGGTATGCATGCTTATAACGAACTAGAATTAGTACTCCCTTTGATTTCGTTATAACCGTAGTTTTCTGTATATATTTAATATGTCACTATTTCCTTTGTGACAGAGTTCGCGTAACAGTCGACGTTGAGCTTATGAAAACACGTACCTCTCTATTAAACTATAGCTCCCTAATGCTCTGACACTGACGTTTATGGGTTAACTGCAATAAACAAACCTGCTTGGTATGCCTGACCGTTTATACGATCATGAAAACTCCACACGCTATCTATTACAGTGTTTTTAAAGATCTCTCATATCTTCTTAAGATTAAAAATCGTAAATCGAAAAATACAAGCGGCTATTTCTACGCCGGATTATTAGGATTGCATTAAGTTTTCACACATACGGGAATTTCCAAAGTCGTGAAGTTTTCCGTTGAGAAAAAGTGAATTTTCAATATATATTTGCCTTGTTGTGTGTTTCATATAGGTCACAGTGACATTAACTACGTATTTTGATTTACCTTTTTTTAATCATTTGATAGCAGATGTTTATTTGTCGTAGATCAAATATATAAATTACCAGTGATAAGAGCAAAACAAATTCGAACGAATAAACAATTGGAATAGGCTCGATTGTGTCGTGAGTGATTCAAGTCGGAACAACCATTGTAGGTCAAACACGAAACAACTGCCATTGAATGTTTCTTTTTTTCATAACGAGTGAGAGAGTTAAAATTTAACGTCGCGTCGGCAGCCATATAGCGACGAGACCAAGTTAATATATTCACAATTGTCTTTCATAACGAAGACTCAGTTTGACGAAATACCTATAGCCCAGCAAAGCATGTTGTGTCTTAAATACACAGTTATGGCATCTATACATCTTTTTTAACTTTTCGCCCCTACTTGATAAATATTGGATTGCTCTGTTTTGAGATTGTTAATCTCCAGGTACTGATACTTCGAATGTGCCTGAATATTCAGTGCTGATCGGTCAACCATTATTTTCTTATTCTTAACTATATATTCGACCGATCGGGATGACACTGCTGTTTCTTATCAATCTTTGTGTGTTGCGTGGTGAGATATGTTAAGCATATCTTAGGTTTATTGTTTAATTTACAAGGTTTAAAGGCCCCCAGCTGACTGAACTGTTCAGCCATGATACGGCCAAGCCCCTCAGGGCAGGGAAGCATGCCCTTGGTCGCCTCCGTGGTGTAGTGTATAGACCGTCCGCCCGGAGAGCAAAGGGTCGGTGCTCGTTTTGTGAATAAGTACTGCAACTTCAACTCAATTCATTAATGTTTCGAAAATACACTCACAGTGGCATATGGGACACAATAATATAAAATTTTCAGTATGTACAAAATGGCAGCATTTACAGGAATAACGCAAATAGAATAAGTAGATACTAATTAATTTGACTAATTGTATTACATGTATACACATGGGTAAGGCATTTACAGGTAGAGACGGTTTACATCTCTATATCCGAAGGAGCATTTCGATGGGAATGGTGCCGCCCGGATTAACGAGGTTTCACTGTACACAATAAAACAAATATGTCACTAGCTGGATATATTTCCCATAGATATATTTTGTGTTGGGTTGTAAGTAAACCCAGATGCGCATTTCTTTCGCTACCTCTACTAGCTGACACATCCGTTTGATGTAATTGATTAAGAAGGGCATCAATAACGAAGTTGTCGTTATTCGCTATGCAGAGTCGCGCTTATCGTGTGTTCGAATCCCTGATTATGTTCTTGGTTTCATCGTCATGCCCCTGCTTGTGGATTCACAAAAGGTCTACGACTTGAATCACTTTGGGATTTCATTCCCTATCAAACACACCTGAGATACCAATCAAAACGCTAAGCTTAAACTACTTACCAATACATTTGCATAAATGAAACATTTATGGGTACAATACAATACAATACAATACAATACAATACAATACAATACAATACAATACTTCACAGAAAGTATTTGAGAGAAGTGGAATTAAAACAATGGGGTTTCTCAAAAACTCAAACGATTTGATTGAATTACTACATTGTACCAATACCAGTATGTCAAAATATTTGGTTTTCACCTTTGTACACCACTGTTCCTAACAAAACACTTGAGAAAAAAAGCATCATTCCTTGATTCCTAGGGCATTTGTCTCTAAACGTGGTGACCACATATAATATACAGTTACATCTCTATCGTTTAAGATTCTGTACAATTTGTCAATAATGAACGCAACTGTCATCTGAAGTTTACTGAGCGAACACTATTTCAAAAGCTGGATTTTCTCAATGATGACATCAATGTAACATTTAGGGTAAGACAGAAAGATGTAGGTATCCCCATGCGAACCAGTTGTGCTCCCCTTCTTGCTAATTTGTTTCTTTAAGCATTTACATAGGAGTTTCTGCGCGCATTGGAAAAATCAAAACTCGGGAATTTGCAATTGGCCAAAAAGTTTAACTTATTCATCTTCAGGTATAGCGATGATCTGATATCGCTTTATGAAGAAACATATTCCGGCGTATCCAGCCTTTGATGTCTACATTTCACAACTGTTGGGGTACAATCTTTCTCCGAAGATCTCAAAGAGCGTAATTTGACTTTCTCTAAAGTTGTTTGATCAGGGTTACAGTGACAGAGTGAGTTTAGTTTTACACCACAAGGCCTCCAAAAGCTTCCAAAAGGTTTTATAGAAGATATGTGGAGGACATTTCCAAATTTGATGCTTCATTGATAAAGATATGTCCGATGCAATTTCTTTTGACTGGAACCATGAAAATTTGACTTGCCTTTGCATGTGTTTGTGTGGGTACCAGGATATGCTCACCTTTTCGCGAACACCTGGCATCATTACTATTTGATAGTGCTTCATTAAAACATGCTGATATTGTCGGAATTGTACAGTGGACTCTGCTTATAGTATATATGTGTTTTATGTATATGTGTGTTTTTTATGTAAATATATTTCTCCTTGTTACTTTTCATATATATTACATTTCAAAGTAACAAGGAGAAATATATTTATATGAAAAACATAAACATGTTTTTTTAATATACGCACATACACACACACACACACACACACACACACACACACACACACACACACACACACACACACACACACACACACACACACACACACACACACACACACACACACACACACACACACACAAAGAGAGAATGATATATGCGTGGGTACATATATGTGTATTAGTGAGGCTTTGTGTCTATCTACCCTCGTACTGGTATTTATAATGGGCATGTGTTGGTACTAGTGCCAATATTTAGTATCAGTATTCAATATGTGTGTACTTGAATACAAGTCAGTATGACTCTATGTTTTTCACATTTATTTCTAATTATGTAAAACGTTTCAAACTGTAAAAATAAGCAGAAGAAATCATAATTTATATATATTTACATATATAAGTCTTTTATATAATTCTATATTATTTACGTGAATGATGTAAGTAGGAAGAGCGTCTCTTCGGCTAATATCACCCTGATTAGTAATTTATACTATTTTATATACTCACCGACAAATACCATTTGACGAATACCATACATGTTGGTTAACATATGAAGAATTACTCATTTTCAAGAGATGTTAGATTGGTTCGATGCACAAACGAACATACTGGTACGTTGTGTGAACCGACGCTCATGAACGCATCACATGTGACGTCATAGATCTATGACTCGAGATGCACCATTTGTCTCATGCATGATTAGCATGTAAACTTTGGAAATCACGTGCAGCATATCGTGATAAGAATAAAGACACTGTGGTTACACTGTAATAGTTGTTTGTTTTGTCATTAATTGGTACGCATTGGAAACATCTCTTCTCAACGTACATACTTATATGTATACACATTATATTATATGTTTTTTGTAATTCGCGTTTCTTTTGTCGGTGAGTAATGGTTAGTTGGTTGGTTTGTTGTTTAACGCCGCACTCAGCAATATTCCAGCTATATGACGGCGGTCTGTAAATAATCGAGTCTGGACAAGACAATCCAGTGATTGACATCATGAGCATCGATCCACGCAATTGGGATCGATGACCTGCATCAACCAAGTCAGCGAGCCTGACCACCCGATCCCGTTAATCGCCTTTTACGACAACCATAGTCACCTTTTACGGCAAGCATGGGTTGCCGAAGACCTATTCTACCCCGGAATCTTCACGGGTCCGGTGAGTAATGAGTATATAAGCCTGACTAAGTGTGACATACCAGTGTTACATTGGGTAAATGTCGTGTGCCGATGCTTCCCAACGTGTTCGTCAATATCGGTGTAAAACCAACTCCTGTTATAACCTAGACTTCCACACTCCGCGGTACGCACATTCCACAAGGCACATATTCATTTCAGACAAAATGTCATTTCAACATGTAAAGTTCTACTGATAGTTATTGATAACCCACATCCATTTGAACCAACTGTTTGACAGGAAATATGCCGATACTACACAATCGATATATGCACGCATATAAATCGATTGTTACCGAAATTCCTTAAACTGATATAATACATTGATATTGGTGGGTTTCAGTTATTAAAAAAATGTCATAATTGTGGAATAACTTTCATATCGACATAGTGCTTGCTCATAGCATGGTCGGAATCGTACAATGCAATCTGCATTTAGCAGATGTTTTTTAATAAGAAAAGAGTATTGTCGTATTTATTCACTCTCTATTTTGAAGAAAAAATACCAATTAAAAGAAAGCAAACCTAACGTGCAATAAAAATTGAACATGTTATATAGTTTCTTAATGTTACAGTGCATATTTCACCGAATACCTATCAAAAAAAGAAAGTGATTTCACACAAGAATCAAAATAATGTTATAACGTAATTTGTAACATGAACCGCAACAATTTGTACCTGTGTGATACGAGGTATGGATAACGCCATCCACTCTACCTTATAGACTCTAATGATATACGGAGATATACTGAAACAGTTAATGGTTATTACTAATCTGTCATTAAAAGCCAATGTGTATGAATATGTATACCCTGTCCCTCTAAGTGTCCCCTACCCCCGGGGAGGGTGAGGTAACGCGTCTGTCTACCCCCACCGTCTCTAGACGGTGTTGGTTTAACGACGGAGCCGCCACTGTTTGATTAAAGAAGCTGGTCGCGGTGTGATCCCTCGTTATGACCCAGTTAAATTTTATGGCGATGAAGACGATGGTTTATAAGCAGGGTTGATACAGCGAGACAGCAGAACAGTCGGCTCTTCATCAGACACGGACACAGACAGGCAACAGTCAGTATGCAGGTAAGACACTTTTACATCTGTCTTGAAGTAAGAAGCGAAATAGGATTTTGGCATTTGCTTTGTATGTTTAAGTTAGAAACGGAAAATAATTGAACATGAATGGGCTTGCTTGATATATTGAAGTAATTCTGACAAATTTGACAAAAAATGCGTTTGATGAACATGAAAAACAGTTAATGAAATATTTAACAACAATGCAATTCTTTATACAAAAGATAAATAAAACCCGTATCAAGTTACATGTAATAAGTAAAGGAAAATATGTTGGAATAAACCAATAATTATGTACATGTATACTTGTACTTATAGGGGTTTTGTAATAGAATTAAAATAGTTCGTTTATGTCATCAGCTGTGCAATGTCCGTGGCGACTGAAGCGAAACTTTGTGTATGTATATATATAGCTTTAAGGTGTTAACGATAACAATATTTAAGTGAATTAAGGGACATTTATGAAAGAGGAAGTTGACGAAATTAATGTTGTGAAACAAAAGCAAGCATCAGACACTCAACAGACAAGAGTTTGAGATCACCGAGTATATGTTTACAGTAATTTTGAGGTGGGGTCGAGTAAAATATTAATTAAAAAATATTACCACTAATACTACTATATGAACAATCTGGGTTTTTTTCAGTGTCTCCCCGTCGCCGTCGTCGCTTTGTGCGTCGTTGTCGTCTCCAGCATGTCCTACAACAACAACTTTGGCTCTGTCGGACAGGTCGGCCACGTTGCCTCGGGTCTCAACGACTACGGCAAAGGACAATATGAAGGCGCAGAGGGTCTTCGTCGTTACGGAAGCAAAAACAGCGCTGCCAATGCCTACAACAAAGCCGCCAACAACTACGCCGCCCACGGTAACAACTACCACAAGGCTGCTGATGAGGCCAGCGCTAAGGGGGACACCGCCTTCAACTACTACGGCCACAAGAACGCTGCTCACGCTGACAAAGCTTCCGGTGCTGCCGCTCAGGCCAACAAAGCCAACTACCACGATGCTGCCGCCAAAAACTACGCCAGGAAGGACGCCGCCTCCAAAGCTGCTGCCAACAACGACTACGCCAACAACAACTACTACCGAAAGGGGAACGTATTCAACACCGGAGTCCACTACGGCTTCGACAAGAAGTATAACAAGAACGCCGATGAGGACGGGGACTACGAAATTCTTGATGACAGCAGTGCCCACAACCTCGACGAATATGAAGATAAGAACAAGGCTTACAGCACCGCCAACAGTGACCACGCCGCCAACAAGTATGCTGCTGATCGCTCCCACGCTCTGAAAGACAGCAAGTACGGTAAAGGCGCCTACAAGGCCCAATACGGTAACGGTAAATACGGCTCTGCTGCTAGTCACGCTGCCAAAAACGGTGCTGCCAACCACGGCTACGACAGTAAACTGAACGAAGCAGCCGGAAGCAACAAATACTCCGCCAACGCTCACGATGCTGCCATCAACAAACATGACGACTTCACCGGCAGGAACGCCTACTACGACAGAAGGAACGCTGCTAATGCCGCTGCACAGGCTGCCCACAACGTTGCCGGATATGGAGGTCTCGCTCATGGTGGCCACGGTGTCGGTGGTGTCGCTGGTTCTCTGGGTGTATCTGGAGTAGGATACGGCAAGGGCTACGGTAAGCAGTACGGTCAGGGATACAACAATGGCTACCTCGGACATGACGCACACAACAACAAATACTACGATGCTGGCGCCCAAGGTCAACACGCAAACTACTATGACGGTGCATCCAATGCCGCTCTCGCCAAAGCCGGAGGATACGGATCCAAACTGGGTGAATCCAGCCGAAACAAGGCCGACGCCACCTATAAGAGAAACGGCTACAACAACGCTCAAGCCAACGACTACTACAAGTCTGGAGCTGCTGCTGCCAACAACAACGCCTACAGATACAACAAGGATGGTGCCGCTGCCAACAACCACGGCTTCAGTCACGCCGGTGCCGACGCTGCCAGTCTCTATGACAACAAAGCCGCTGCTCACGACAATGCCAACTCTGCTTACGCCAAGGACAACTTCAGACGTAAGTACAACGATGCTGCCAAGAAACACCATCTGGTCAAGAAGTTCCACCATCATTCCAACGCCGGCGGCAACAACTACGAGCGTCTCAACTACGACAAGAAGGACTACAAGGACAACTTCGGCCAGAACACCAATGCCGCTCATGCCAACGCCAAGAAATCAACCCAGAACCTCTACCAGAACGCCGCCAATGCTGCCGCCCATGACAACGACAAATATGCTGCCAACCACGCCAACAAAGCCTCCAACTACTACGATGCTGCTAATGCTGCCAACGGTAACGGTGCTAAGAAATCCAACTACTACAACAAAAACGCCGCTGCCTCTGCTGGTGCTGCCAACGCTGCTGCCAAGTCTTATTATGACAACCACAACAACGCTGCTGCTACTAATGCCAAGAGTCTCAACGACTACTCACACAACCAGTACGGTAACAACGGCCACGCCTACAACGCCGCTCATGGTGGTGCTGCTCACCATGCCGGTGCCGCCCACCACGACGCTCCTAGCTACGGTTACGGCGTCGGACACGGAATCGGAGGAGCTGGACGTGGAGTTGTCGGCCTTGGTCACGGTGTTGGTGGTTTCGGTAACGGCAATGGCGTCGGCGTCGGCGTCGGTAGAGGAGTTGTCGGCCTTGGAAACGGTGTTGGTGGATACGGTAATGGAGTCGGACACGGAATTGGAGGAGCTGGACATGGAGTTGTCGGTCTTGGTCACGGTGTTGGTGGTTTCGGTAACGGCAATGGCGTCGGCGTCGGTAACGGAGTTGTCGGCCTTGGCAGAGGCTTTGGAGGTTATAACCAGTACTCTTACTACGGGTAAACGGTTATAAATGGGTTACTGTGTGAGAGAGACTTTGATATTGAAAGTGTAAATGATCAGCGTTGTGTGTCATGATATGTGTTTGAACCTGAGGATGTCATGAAGTAAAAATAACTGAAATATGAGCTCTTTGGGCATTTGTTTAAACACTTTTTATCTTTTATAGTCGATAAGCAGATTTAATTTCACAAAAATGTTTTTGTAGCGATTGCATATTGGTCCAACAAAGTAAATAGTTATTTTCTTGTAATGATGGAAATTATTTCTTTAAAAAAATATTTTATGGCATGTAAAAGTGATGGTTTCCAGCTGGCATTTGACCATAGAAACGTCATGATGAATAATGTCTTAAAGACAATATGAGAAGAGTCTTGAGTTGCTGATTTTTGTCCTGAAACATTTTTCTTTGTCAATCTGTTTACTAGAGCGACATTTATGTGTATTGATAATCTACTAGATCGCATGATCTTAACCAACATAACCAACTGTGTTTACTTCATGACAACTTCTGGTCATTGTGCATTTCTTTGTGTAAAGGTGTCCTTTTTTACTATCTCCAATAAATACTTTCTTAACAGAAAGATGAACGTATTGTTATATTTTCAAAGAAACCAAGTTAATATATATAATTTAATCGTTTTGTGTACAGCAGTTTGGTTGAATTTTGGAACCCAATACATCTATAATTACAAATTGTGACAAGACTCAAATGCGTGTCAAAATGTTCAACCGAATGTGTAAAAGCGTTTTTTGCACTAAATTGATTCAAGGATCCGCCTACCCTAAGTTAAATTTTGAGAACATTTTTTCTTCCCGGCTACTTCAAAGTCCGTTGGAATAGAGCACAAATAATCAACTAACTTTTCATATAACAACCGTCTTTCATAATGCTTCACCCGCCCGTAAATCTGTCAAAGAATCGTTTTTGTTTTGAGCATAAAACAACAAAGGGACTGCAGATGGCCAATTGAAAGATGATTCTTGAGCTATTTGCGAGTCTTTGTAACGGAAAGGGAACAGAACCTTATTGAGTTATAGAGGTAGTACTTTCCAAGACATTGGACGGTGGGGTAGCCTAGTGGCTAAAGCGTTCACACATCACGCCTAAGGCCCAGGTTCGATTCCCCACATGGATACAATGTGTGAAGCCCATTTCTGGTGTCCCCCAGAACACTGGAATATTGCTAAAAACGGTGTAAAACGGTACTCACCCACTCACACACTCATATTGATAACGATTATAAAAGATATAATTAAGTATCACCAAGCAGCTTTTGTATTTAAATTCACGAAATTATTTGACGTCGATAGTGTCCTATTGTTGGAATATTGCTAAAAACGTCGTATATACCATACTCACGCACTCACTTCCTTAGACAATGAAGGGTTAAGTGATTGTACGAATCACATCAGAACATGAAGAATACATTCCTCGAAATGTACTGATGTACTGATTCAAATAGGAAACATTGACAGTGTCAATCCCAGTACGTTTAAGAGATGTATTGTCTTGAAGCTCACTATAAAGTGTGGTTTAGCATCGTTACCAACTTAATGAATAAGTGAATCATATTGAAACTACGGTGGCCCATAAGGGACATGGAGTCTGCTTTTCAATATTTTGATGTTAACTTACTTTTATCTTAACCTTTTGCAAATTAACACAATCTGCCATACAAATATGTGATAAATCATGTATAAACACATCCGAAAACATAGAAAATGTACTTTTAAGTAGCTTTTGAGCCGCTGAAATGTGAAGTGAAAATGTCAAAAACTAAAATGGAAATGTCAAAAACCAAAACGAAAAGGTCAAAAACTAAAATGAAAATGTCAAAAACACAAAACGAAAATGTCAAAAACTAAAATGAATACACAGAAAACTATTTCCACCGCGGTGTAAATAGTATCACCTCGGTGTAAATATTATCACCGCGGTGGAAATAGTTTTCACAGCGGTGTAAATATTATCACCGCGGTAGGAATATTATCACCGCGGTGGAAATAGTTTTCACATCGGTGTAAATATTATCACCTCGGTGTAAATATTATCACCGCGGTGTAAATATTATCACCGCGGGGGAAATAGTTTTCACCTCGGTGTAAATATTATCACCGCGGTAGGAATATTATTACCGCGGTGGAAATAGTTTTCACCTCGGTGTAAATATTATCACCGCGGTATAAATATTATCACCGCGGTGGAAATAGTTTTCTGTATTTTCATCTTAGTTTTTGACATTTTCGTTTTGTGTTTTTGACATTTTCATTTTAGTTTTTGACATTTTCGTTTCGTTTTTCAGCGATTCAATATCTTCTTTACACATGATTTATCACATATTTGTAAGACAAATCGTGTTAATTTGCAAAAGGTTACGATAAATGTAAGTGAAATATCAAAATATGGAAAAACAGACTCTATGTCCCTTATGGGCCACCGTATGAAACCTTTAATTTAAACAGCATACTAAACATATACATTACACACATCATACATTGCTTGCTTTTACACACCTGAATGTAAACGTTTGTACGTGCTGCTTCATAATCATTTTCGTTTCTTCTCAGATGTATGCATGTGTATACGTGCGTGCGTACAAGTGTGTGCGTGTTTTGGTTTGTTTTAAACGTATTATATTGACGTAAATGGTCAACGGGGTTGTCCCTCTTTGGTGGCCCTTACCCTTTTGTATGTACAGTAAACTACGGTTATAACGAACTCAAAGGGACTACTAATTTTAGTTCGTTGTAACCGTAGTTCGTTATAAGCATATATACAGCATAACTAAAGCAAATAGTCGGGACCCAAAAAATAAGTTCGTTATATCCGTCAGTTCGTTATAAGCGTGTTCGTTATAACCGTAGTTTACTGTATGTTTATACATTGATTTTATATATATATGTGTGTATATTACATATATTTTATTTATATGTATGTATAGGGGCCACTAAGTTTAGTTTGTTATAACCGCAGTACGTTATAAGCATAAGTACAGCATAGATACAGCAGTGTCCGGGACAAAAAAAGTTCGTCATATCCGTCAGTTCGTTACAAGCGTGTTCGTTATAAACGTGGTTAACTGTATATTACATTTCAAAGTAACAAGGAGAAATGTATAAACATGAAATACATAAACGTGTTTTTTTAATATACACACATACATACCCACATATATTCCCACAAACATATAACTAACAAGATAGAGAGAGAGAGAGACATATCTGCATGGGTATATATGTGTTTGTGTGGCTTTATATCTGTCTACCCTCGTACTAGTATTTGTAATGGGCATGTGTTGGTACTAGTACTAATATTAAGTGTCTGTATTTAATATGTGTGTATTTGAATACAAGTCAGTATGACGCTATGTTTTTTCTCATTTGTTTCGAATGATGAATGAATGAATGAATTTCTTTATTTCCTCCAGAGTTGAATCCGAAAATTTTCATGGGCAAATACATCAATACATCAATACATCAATGAAATTACTTGACTATATACATTGAAATCATGTTATACACTGCTATGAATAAATAATTTACAATGTACATTTTGAGAGCAGTAAGGTATCTAGTAGATATACATATTAAGGTGTTTCATTAAATTCCATATGAAGTGGCAGAAAGGCATTATGATGCTTTGCCAAGTATCGTAATCAAGTTCGTTAATCAAGTCATGGACATCTGCACCGAGAAAGAATGAAAGCATAATTATCATCATCGTCAAGCATATCTATTTTCACGTATACATCTACATCAAGGTAATCAATCAGGCATGAGAAGAAATTATTTCTCTCAGGCATAAACATTTCACAGTGCAAAATAATAATACAATCATAGTCATAGCAATGTCTATTACAATGGTTACATTGAGTCTTTCTTTCGACACTCTTGCTCTTGATCTGATTTTAATACAAAGTTGCAGGGGTTGTCTTAAATGTGGATAGAGATACATTACAGTATAAAAAAACATGCATTTGTAACCGTTTATGAATTTTATGGTATCGTGAAAGATCTGGTCTCTGTGCTGGTCTCTCTCTCCAGATGTACTGTTCATTCTCTGATAGACGTCTGATTACAAGAGCTCGCCAAACCGATTTAGTTGGGAATGAACCGCTATCAGTATATTCCTTTATATAGTTATCTAAATGGTATTTTTAGCAGTATATAGAAGGATGTTGCATATGCTTACTGGGCGGCTAATATTGACAATAGCGTTGGTAGCAATGTGAGCACAAAATAGGTCTTTTGTTATTGAGTTACAATCGTTATTGCAGAGCCTTCCTAATAATTGTAGTCTACATTTATCAATGTAGCCATTCATTGTCCACATTCCCAAGTTAGAAATAGACGAATCGGTTAGATGTCTTTTACCAAATCCTTGTATATGACGAGCAAAGTAACGTTGTGTACATTCAATCATTTCAAGTTCTTTATCGTATAAGGCTGGTAACAATTCACATCCATAACAGCTTGTAGATAAAATCATTCTTTTCCATATATTGACACATGCAACTGGGTGGAGGTCGGAATCGTTGAGGCCGAGTGATCGTAGTGAATTAACACATTTTCTTGCTTTTGAGAAACATGTCATGATTCTTTCTTTACAGGATAAATTACTGTTTATGATTATTCCGCCATATTTGACGGAGTCGGAGGTGTCAATTATTGCATCGCCAAACGTGTAGGTTACTTTATTATGACGCTGACGTGTTTTGCAGAATATAAGTGATTTACTCTTGGAGGCATTATAGGTGAGTCCCCATTTGTTGGCATATAAACGAACTGAATCAAGGGAAGACTGTAAGCCCCGTGGGGTTGTAGACAAGAGCGTTGTGTCATCGGCCAATAACACACAGGGTATATAGATGCTATAAACATGGAGGCCATCGTTTGCTTTCCTTAGTTCACATATAAGGTCATTCATGAAAACGAGAAAGAACCATGCTGACATAACCCGACCTTGCCCAACACCTTGTTTAATGGGAAACTCATCAGATCTTTCTCCGTTGTAGGATATAAAAGCACAACTGTCTGTATAGCTCTGGAAAAGTAAGTTCCATAATTTACCCTTCACACCAAGGTCATGTAATTTAACAAATAGACCGTCGTGCCAAATACGATCGAAAGCTTTTTCATGATCTAAAAATGCAGCAAACACTTGTGATTCTCTTTCTAGGTAAAAATTAACACATTCTAAAACGGCGAATACAGACATGATTGCTCCATGTTCCTTTCTGAAACCAAATTGTAAAGCATCGGGGCATGATTGGAGGTTACTGGGTGTATATTTTTCTATTCTACTTATAATGATTTTCTCCAGGAGTTTAGATAGACACGATATAAGAGTTATGCCCCTGTAGTTACATGGATCATGTTTGTCGTTTTTGTCTTTATAAATAGGTATTATCATACCTGTTCTGAAGGCACATGGATAATACTGGGATGCAAGTATTTGATTGAATAGGTGTTTGAGGGTTACTACAAGCATCTCTCCTCCAAATATCAGGTGTTCATTTGTGATACCATCAGGTCCTGGAGATTTGTTTCTTTTAAGGTTGTGTATATGTGATCTGATTTCTGGGACTTGGATTTCAGTATACAGGATATCATCTAGTGGATCATGATTATGACGATTTTGTTCCATGATATTATTAAGTTTTGATACAATGGTGAGTTTAAAGTTTTCGTCAAAATCATCAGACTGGTGAAGTTTTGCCAAATCTGAATAATAGTCACCCCACAGTTTACATATATCAGCTGAAGAAACAGCACTACGTCCATTGTAAACTAATTTATCAATAACCGGTCTCAACTTACGAACATGTTTATAGAATGTATTTATATCGGTTTCACATGTCTTTTCTACTTCTGTACTTATTTCTTTGCGCTGTTTACGTTTTGATTTTTGGTGTAAACGTCTTAATCCCCTTTTTGCAGTTTTATAGGATTTGTAAAATCTAGAGTTTCCTCCCCGTGGTCTATTATCCCCTATCCATTCTCGTCTGGCCACCCTCATTTCATAGTGGGACTGATTTAACCCATCATTTTTCCTTTAATTCTTTAATAAATTCTTTATTATTTACACGGATGATTTAAACTTCGGCTAATATCACCCTGATTAGTAATATATAGTATTTTATATAAGCCTGACCAAGTGTAATATACCAGTGTTACATTGGGTACATGGGCACAAGGTGTCCGGTTATACCGCTAACCAGGTCCTGTTATAACTTAGACTTCCCCACTCCGTGCTACAGACATTCCACAAGGCACATATTCATTTTCGTACAGACAAAATGTCATTTCAACATGTAATCTTCCACTGAAAGTTATTGAGAACCCCGACCCGTGAAGATTCCGGGGTAGAATAGGTCTTCAGCAACCCTTACTTACCGTAAAAGACGACTATGCTTGTCGAAAAAGGTTACCAACGGGATCGGGTGGTCAGACTTGCTGACTTGATTGATGCATGTCATCGTATCCCAATTGCGTGGATCATGATGTCAGTCACTGGATTGTCTGGTGCAGATTCGATTTTTTTACAGACCGCCTTCATATAGCTGCAATATTGCTAAATGCGGCGTTAAACAACAAACAATCAAATTACTGATAACCCACATCTACTTGAACAGTCTACTTGTCAGGAAACATACATACACACACACACACACACACACACACACACACACACACACACACACACACACACACACACACACACACATATATATATATATATATATATATATACAAATAAATAGTTACTGCAATACCATAACTGATGGAGTACGTGGATATTGGTTGATTAAAAAAAGGCTATAATTGTGGAATAAACTTTTATAGTAGGAATCGTAAATCGAATCTGATATACGGATATATATTGAAACAGTTAATGGTTATTACTAATCTGTCATTAAAAGCCAATGTGTATGAATATGTATGTCCTGTCCCTCTAAGTGTCCCCTACCCCCGGGGTGGGTGAGGTAACGCGACTATCTCCCCCCACCGTCCCCACACGGTCTTGGTTTAACGACGGAGCGGCCACTGATTGATTAAAGGAGCTGGTCGCTGTGTGATCCCTTGTTATGACCCAGTTAAATTTTATGGCGATGAAGACGATGGTTTATAAGCAGGGTTGATACAGCGAGACAGCAGAACAGTCGGCTCTTCATCAGACACGGACACAGACAGGCAACAGTCAGTATGCAGGTAAGACACTTTTACATCTGTCTTGAAGTAAGAAGCGAAATAGGATTTTGCGTGATTGTATGATTTGTGGTTTTAAGTACGAAACGAAAGAGTTTTTGCATTTGCTTTGTATGTTTAAGTTAGAAACGGAAAATAATTTGACACGAATGAGCTTGTTTTAAGTTGATATATTGAAGTAATTCTGACAAATTTGACAAAAATGCGTTTGATGAACATGAAAAACAGTTAACGAAATGTTGAACAATTTAGCAATGCAATTCTTCATGCAAAAGATAAATATAACCCGTATCAAGTTACATGTAATAAGTAAAGGAAAATATGTTGGAATAATGTTATAGAATTAAAATAGTTCGTTTATGTCATCAGTGCAATGTCCGTGACGACTGAAGCGTAACTTTGTGTATGTATATATATATAGCTTTAAGGTGTTAAGGATAACAATATGTAAGTGAATTAAGGGACATTTATGAAATAAAAAGTTGACGAAATTAATGTTGTGAAATAAAAGCAAGCATTAGACAGTCAATAGACATATGTTTACAGTTATTTTGAGGTTGGGTCGAGTAAAATATCAATTAAAAAATTAAACTACTACTACTACTACTACTACTACTACTACTACTACTACTACTACATAAACAATCTGTGTTTTTTCAGTGTCTCCCCGTCGCCGTCGTCGCTTTGTGCGTCGTTGTCGTCTCCAGCATGTCCTACAACAACAACTTTGGCTCTGTCGGACAGGTCGGCCACGTTGCCTCGGGTCTCAACGACTACGGCAAAGGGCAATATGAAGGCGCAGAGGGTCTTCGTCGTTACGGAAGCAAAAACAGCGCCGCCAATGCCAACAACAAAGCCGCCAACAACTACGCCGCCCACGGTAACAACTACCACAAGGCTGCTGATCAGGCCAGCGCAAAGGGGGACACCGCCTCCAACTACTACGGCCACAAGAACGCTGCTCACGCTGACAAAGCTTCCGGTGCTGCCGCTCAGGCCAACAAAGCCAACTACCACGATGCTGCCGCCGCAAACTACGCAAGAAAGGACGCCGCCTCCAAAGCTGCTGCCAACAACGACTACGCCAACAACAACTACTACCGAAAGGGGAACGTCTTCAACACCGGAGTCCACTACGGCTTCGACAAGAAGTACAATAAGAATGCCGATGAGGACGGTGACTACGAAATCCTTGATGACAGCAGTGCCCACAACCTCGACGAATATGAAGATAAGAACAAGGCTTACAGCACCGCCAACAGTGATCACGCCACCAAAAAATATGCTGCTGATCGATCCCATGCTCTGAAAGACAGCAAGTACGGTAACGACGCCTACAAGGCCCAATACGGTAACGGTAAATACGGCTCTGCTGCTAGTCACGCTGCCAAGAACGGTGCTGCCAACCACGGCTACGACAGTAAACTGAACGAAGCAGCCGGAAGCAACAAATACTCCGCCAACGCTCACGATGCTGCCATCAACAAACATGATGAGTTCGCCGGCAGGAACGCTTACTACGACAGAAGGAACGCTGCTAATGCCGCTGCACAGGCTGCCCACAACGTTGCCGGATATGGAGGTCTCGCTCATGGTGGCCACGGTGTCGGTGGTGTCGCTGGTTCTCTGGGTGTATCTGGAGTAGGATACGGCAAGGGCTACGGTAAGCAGTATGGCCAGGGATACAACAATGGCTACCTCGGACATGACGCACACAACAACAAATACCACGATGCCGGCGCCCAAGGTCAACACGCAAACCACTATGACGGTGCTGCCAATGCCGCTCTCGCCAAAACCGGAGGATACGGATCCAAACTGGGTGAGTCTAGCAGAAACAAGGCCGACGCTGCCTATAAGAGAAACGGCTACAACAACGCTCATGCCAACGACTACTACAAGTCTGGAGCTGCTGCTGCCAACACCAACGCCTACAGAGTCAACAAGGACGGTGCCGCTGCCAACAACCACGGCTTCAGTCACGCCGGTGCCGACGCTGCCAGTCTCTATGACAACAAAGCCGCTGCTCACGACAATGCCAACTCTGCTTACGCCAAGGACAACTTCAGACGTAAGTACAACGATGCTGCCAAGAAACACCATCTGGTCAAGAAGTTCCACCATCATTCCAACGCCGGCGGCAACAACTACGAGCGTCTCAACTACGACAAGAAGGACTACAAGGACAACTTCGGACAGAACACCAATGCCGCTCATGCCAACGCCAAGAAATCAACCCAGAACCTCTACCAGAACGCCGCCAATGCTGCCGCCCATGACAACGACAAATATGCTGCCAACCACGCCAACAAAGGCTCCAACTACTACGATGCTGCTAATGCTGCCAACGGCAACGCCGCTAAGAAATCCAACTACTACAACAAAAACGCCGCTGCCTCTGCTGGTGCTGCCAACGCTGCTGCCAAGTCTTATTATGACAACCATAACAACGCTGCTGCTACTAATGCCAAGAGTCTCAACGACTACTCACACAACCAGTACGGTAACAACGGCCACGCCTACAACGTCGCTCATGGTGGTGCTGCTCACCATGCCGGTGCCGCCCACCACGACGCTCCTAGCTACGGTTACGGCGTCGGACACGGAATTGGAGGAGTTGGACATGGAGTTGTCGGTCTTGGTCACGGTGTTGGTGGATACGGTAATGGCGTCGGCGTCGGTAAAGGAGTTGTTGGTCTTGGTCACGGTGTTGGCGGCTTCGGCAACGGTAACGGCGTCGGCGTCGGCGTCGGCGTCGGCGTCGGTAGAGGAGTTGTCGGCCTTGGTAGAGGCTTTGGTGTTGGTCAAGGCTTTGGAGGTTATAACCAGTACTCCTACTACGGGTAAACGGTTATAAATGGGTTACTGTGTGAGAGAGACTTTGATATTGAAAGTGTAAATGATCAACGTTGTGTGTCAAGATATGTGTTTGAACCTGAGGATGTCATGAGGTAAAAATAACTTAAATATGTGCTCTTTTTATCTTTTATAGTCGATAAGCAGATTTAATTTCTCAAAAATGTATTTGTAGCGATTGCATACTGATCCAACAAAGTAAATTGCTGTTTTCTTGTAATGATGAAAATTATTTCTTTTGAAAATTGTTTTTAGGGCATGTAAAATTGATGGTCTCCCAGCTGGTATTTGACCATAGAAACGTCATGATGAATAATGTCTTAACGATAGCATGAAAAGAGTCTTGATTTTTTATCAATCCGTTTACTAGATGTCCATTTATATGTATTGATAATCGACTAAATCGCATGACGTTAACAAACAAAACCAACTCTGCTTACTTCATGACAACTCCAGATCCTTGTGCATTTCTTTGTGTAGAAGTGTCCTTTTTTACTATTTCCAATAAATACTTTCTTAACAGAAGGATGAATGTATTGTTCTATTTTCAAAGAAACCAAGTTAATATATAAATTTAATTTTTTTGTGAACAGTTGTTTGGATGAATACTGGAAACCAATACATCCATAATTACCAATTGTAACAATCTGTTGAAGATTCAAATACGTCCGTAGCTGATTGTATGATCGTGTCAACATGTTCAACCGAATGTGGAAAAGCGTTTTTGTGCTTAATTGATTCACGGATCCGCCTGCCCAAAGTTAGATTTTGAAAACAGATTTTCTTCCCGGGTACTTCAAAGTCCATTGGAATAGAGAAGAAGTAACCTACTTACTTTTCATATAACAACCGTCTTTCATTGTGGTTTCACCCGTCCGTAAATTTGTCAAAGAATCATTTATATTTTGAGCATACAACAAAGGGACTAGAGATGGCCAATTGAAGGATGATGCACGAACTATTTGCAATTCATTGTAACGGATAGGGAACCGAACCTTAGGGGGCGGTGGGGTAGCCTAGTGGTTAAAGCATTCACTCATCACGCCTAAGGTCCAGGTTCGATTCCCCACATGGGTACAATATCTGAAGCCCATTTCTTGTGTCCTAAAGTTGGATTATTGATAAAAAAGGCGTATAGACCATACTCACACACTCATTTCCTCAGACTAAGAGGAGTTAACGGATAGCTAAGAATCGCATTTTCACGAAAAGAACACATTCCTCGAAATATAAATGCACTTCACGTTCTCAGATTGCGAAGTGTCATTGAGACATGGTACCAATCGTTGTATGCCTGTTTACCTTGCACAATGCTGGAGTACACAGTTACGATTCATACATGGACATATATTAAAACGACAAAACCACTATATCTCTTGAGCATGTTTTTATTAATTATTATCAAATAGTGACGATGCCAAGCCTTTCGCGTAAAAATCAGCGTATCCTGCCCCACCGCCGGCACCTGTCACAAACATCATGCACTGGCCTCGAAATGTTCGTATAAAGTTTCATTAATGTTACTAAAATCAACATTTCCATAAGCATACAAAATCTCCACTGAAAGTAGAGTTCATTGTACAATTCCGACTATGTCATGAGCACGTGTTTTATGAAACATTATCAAATAGTGTCACCAGTTACAAACACATGCAAGGGCAAGTTAAGAGTGTGCCTTTAAAAAACATTGGAATATATGGAACAAGACAAATAGGGAATACTATCGCACATCAATTTGGTCACAAATTTGGAAATGTCGCCCACATGTCTGTACCATCCCACATTTTGAAAGCTGTTTGCATCAGATTGCTATATCTACTCTTTTCTTGGTTCCACACATCTGAGTCCCAACCCTTACGTGAAGTGGTATACAATTGCAGCAAGATATGTGAACTTTACTGGATACGCTGTTGTCATATGTGGTGGCACGCGGTCCTGTGCACAGCGCACAGGTCACAAAATCAGGTGAAGTTAAACAACAGCGGTCCAGTCCTTGGATGGGTGACCGCGTTTCGGCAGCTTGGCGCCTGAAAGTTTCTAGGGCTTCGGTCCTGCCCAACACTGAAGCAGGTGTAACACATTTGGCGTCTCCTTGGGGAAGCGTCTGTGTTCGAAATGTGCCTCTGTTCACCTAACAGGATGAGATTGCAATGTGGTTGTTAACTTTCTATCCTCTATTTTCCCAGGGAGCTGAGAATGATTCTTGAGTGCACGCTGATCAAGTGACCGGGGTAATGATAGCGCTTTGAGCATGCCCCTGTGTTGAAATGTGCACAATATAAATGGCCTATTATAATAATATATTTTAATAATAATAATAATAGTAATAATAATAATGATGATGATGATGATGATGATAATAATAATAATAATGGTTCACTGTTTTTATTGCGAATCCACTTGTCCTAAATACACCTGCACACAAAAACGCATTAATAACCAAAACAGTAAACAATACGTTGAAAAAAATTCGAGTCATTTAGTGAAAAAAATAAATGATATTGTGCGGAAATTTACAAAATATGAAAGACAACATGAACGACTTTGAGCTTAATATGTCCTGCAACCTAAGACCGGAAACATAGCGGTGGGGTGGTCTTGTGGTTAACGCCGTTAACTGACACCTAGGACCAAAGTAGATTCCCACATTTGGTACAGTATACGATGTCCACTGATCGCTTCCAGGGTATTGGATAGAGCGTCTGACTGAAGAGAGTAAGGTACTTGGTTCGGTCCCCGGTCGCCTCATACCAAATACGCGAAAATATGGCACTTGCTGTTACCCTGCCTAACGTTCGCCATTAAGGTGAGAAAACAAGGTAGAGCCTGGTCGGAAACCGCATAATGTGTGTGTGTGAATGGGGTATCCATGTTAAACTGCGGCATGGTATCTCGGGGGTTAGCACTATAAAACTATTCTGGACTAGTCAAATAGCGATACTGGAAAGATGTAGAAGTGAAGTAACATTGATTTGACGTTAAATCCCATTTCACGTATTTTGACGTTAAATCCCAATTCACGTTTCCCCACCTCTTTTGCCCTCGCCGCCATATTGCTGGAATATTGCTAAGAGCGGAGTAAAACATACTCACTCACTCACTCACTTGCCAGCGGAAACAAGTTTGGTTCTTGATATATCATCATTTTGTGATGTTTTATCTTTAAAAAATTACAGCGTGGTGATGTCATTATATGCAGGATCCTGAAGAGTGCACATTTGTTTAATGTTTAAAGAATGAAACTGATACATTGTTAAATTCACATTCTACCTGTGTGGATAATGGCTATTGTCTTTCAGAAAGTAAACACTTGAAATGGATGGATGAATGGATTTTCCCAAAACATTTCAAACGTTAACAAAACGTATCAAATATATTATTAATGTATCATCGAATTTCTTGTTTGTTTCATTTTTACATTTTAAGCCACCATCAAACATGGTTGTAAACTTTCTTTTGCCCGGTAGTTTACTTTTATACGTTAAATGCCCCTTTTTAGGACTGATTATCCAGATTATTCGTTTCAATCCGGACCTTATCTCGTGACGTATAATTGCAGCTCTTATCGAAACGTTATCAATTTGTCAACTTGTTAAACTACCTGCAATATGACTATGTAAAACATAAATATTGCACGCCGGCCATTAAAAAATACATGTGATAAGACTCAGTACGGTTCAACACCTACGGCCACAATAAATAAATGATTAGATTTTCACCCATTTACAGTACAGAAGTACGTGAGTGAGTTGGGTTTAAAGCCGCTTGAGCGGTATTCCAGTAATCTCACGGCGTGTCAGCTTAATGTGGGAGGAAAGCTTGAAGTGATGCAGGTCTCAGACGTTTACCTTTTCGGTGAAACCCTAGGGCACGGGTATGGTTCTGGCAAACCTAGAAACATGATCGGGGCGAACCGGGATTCGAACCCACAATTATCGGTTCCTGGCATGCTCAAGGGACGTAATGATTCTAGAAGAAAACATTTGTGGACATGATGTGAGCGGTGTCTTCGGTTGAGAGCCGGTGAGGATGCAAGATTAATCTTATTAAATAATTTATCGTGGCCTAAACATATTTCCAATAAGTGAATCGACAAAAGATTTTGTCTTTTTTCCGCATATGGCATCTACCTAAGTAGGGCAGTATCGACTTATATTGGATCCATCTTCTACTTTCGCCCGGATTATTAGAAAAATGACGTCTACCAATGTTTTAAAAATCTCGAATGTCGACGTTAATTACTTCTTGTTACCATAAGATGAGCTTGACATCTTTCCCGTAGTCAATGTCCCAACGATCATGACGTACTCAATGGTAACCTTGTATCTGTTTGTGCCATTAGACAACACACATATCATTGTATGCTGACTGCTTACATGGAGACTAACATATACATGTAATCTATGATATTAATATTTTTTTCTTATTTATATAAAATAATTCTCATGCTTATTTCATACATGTATATGGCATTCAGCTTGGTATACTCTTGCATATTCATCTCATCTATACTGGATTTGACTTATTTATATCGAGATATTCCGCAGTCATATTGAAGGACTAGCACACAGAAACTGATTAAAGTGAGTGAGTAAGTTTGGTTTTACGCCGCTAGCAATATTCCAGCAATATCACGGCGGGGGACACCAGAAATGGACTTCACACATTGTACCCATGTCGGGAATCGAACCCGTGTCGTCGGCGTGACGAGCGAACGCTTTAAGCACTCGGCTACCGAACCGCCCCTGATTAAAGTTTGATAGCCATGATTTATTGATGTATCAGACTAAGCTCCGCCCATTCACTGACTGTAAAACTTGGCACCTGGGTCACGTTCCATAAAGCGCTATGGTATTCCTAACTCCAATACTTCAGGCTTACGATCGTCGTAGCGGAAATATCGCCTTGTGGAACGGGTGCCAGCGATACTTTACGGCAGACTCAACACGACACCGATCCCTTCAACTTCACTAAATAAAGTGACAGTCTATGTAAGGGATTATCTTTCTTTTTTATTGTGGCAGTGTAGTTAGTGAGTGAGTGAGTGAGTTGGGTTTTACGCCGCTTTTAACATTATTCCAGTTATATCACGGCGTGTCAGCTTAATGTAGGAGGAAAGACGGAAGTGATGCAGGTCTTTGACGTTTACCACTTCGGTGAAACCCTAGGGCACGGGTATGGTGCTGACAAACCTTGAAACATATTTGGGGCGAACCGGGATTGGAACCCACAATCATAGGTTCCTGGCATGCCCAAAGGACGCAACTCTGCACAGCGAATCGCGGCGCCTTAGACGTATGGGCCCCTCGTGCACACCCCCCGCCTCTGTGGCAGTGTAAATCCGTGAAATTGAATAATACACAAGAAAATGTTTTCCAAACAATATTTATTCTTACGATTGGAAAAGGGTGAGACCTGAATCACAATGCAACAAACAAGACAACACTGTATTCTAGTAGAAAGGAAATGTACACATGGGAATGTAGACATCATATTATTTCGTGAATTTAAATACAAAAGCAGCTTAGTGACTCTTAATTATATCTTTTTTAATCGTTATTAATATGAGTGAGTATGCGTTTTCCAGCAATATCACGGCTTGGGACAACAGAAATGGGCTTCACATATTGTACCCATGTGGGGAATCGAACCTGGGTCTTCGGCGTGACTAGCGAATGCTTTAACCACTAGGCTACCCAACCACCCCGTTATCAATTATGCATTTTGTTATACTCAAATTACGCCTTTTATTTCATGAAGTAGATAGAGGGCGTGTAACCGTACTTTGACGTACATTACAAATACCCACTTGACAAGGTTTCAATTGTGCTCGTAAAACACATTATACGTATAAGACACGGAACACACAACACATAATAAATCAGGTAAAAATCATTCAAACTTCAACCATTCACACTGGCTATATGCCTCTAGTAGTAGGGATAGTGTCCCATACCGGTGTTAACTCCGAACCCTCCCACAACACCAAATCCATTTCCTAGGTTAGAAACTCCCTTTATAACGCCAGCAGTATTACCGAAGCTACCAACGCCTTTTCCAAGGCCGACAACTCCTTTACCGACGCCGATCCCATTACCGTATCCACCAACACCGTGACCAAGGCCGACAACTCCATGTCCAGCTCCTCCAATTCCGTGTCCGACTCCATTACCGTATCCACCAACACCGTTTCCAAGACCAACAACTCCTTTACCGACGCCGATCCCATTTCCGTATCCACCAACACCGTGACCAAGGCCGACAACTCCTTGTCCGGCTCCTCCAATTCCGTGTCCGACGCCGTAACCATGGCTGGGAGCGTCGTGGTGGGCGGCACCGGCATGGTGAGCAGCACCACCGTGGGCGGCGTTGTAGGCGTGGCCGTTGTTACCGTACTGGTTGTGGGCGTAGTTGTTGAGACTCTTGGAGTTGGCAGCAGCAGCGTTGTTGTAGTTACCATAATTCGATTTGGCAGCAGCGTTGGCAGCACCAGTAGAAGCAGCGGCGTTTTTGTTGTAGTAGTTGGATTTCTTAGCAGCGTTGCCGTTGGCGGCATTGGCAGCATCGTAGTAGTTGGAGGCTTTGTCAGCGTGGTCGGCAGCATACTTATCATTGTTAGAGGCGGCAGCATTGGCGGCGTTCTTGTACAGATTTTGAGTGTATTTCTTGGCGTTGGCATGAGCGGCATTGGCGTTCTGTCCGAAGTTGTCCTGGTAGTCCTTCTTGTCGTAGTTGAGACGCTCGTAGTTGTTGCCACCGGCGTTAGAATGGTGGTGGAACTTCTTGACCAGATGGTGTTTCTTGGCAGCATCGTTGTACTTACGTCTGAAGTTGTCCTTGGCGTAAGCAGAGTTGGCATTGTCGTGAGCAGCGGCTTTGTTGTCATAGAGACTGGCAGCGTCGGCACCGGCGTGACTGAAGCCGTGGTTGTTGGCAGCGGCACCGTCCTTGTTGACTCTGTAGGCGTTGTTGTTGGCAGCAGCAGCTCCAGACTTGTAGTAGTCGTTGGCTTGAGCGTTGTTGTAGCCGTTTCTCTTATAGGCGGCACCGGCCTTGCTTTTGCCAGAGTCAGCCAGTTTGGATCCGTATCCTCCGGTTTTGGCGAGAGCGGCATTGGATGCACCATCATAGTGGTTTGCGTGTTGACCCTTGGCGCCGGCATCGTAGTATTTGTTGTTTTGTGCGTCATGTCCGAGGTAACCATTGTTGTATCCCTGACCGTACTGCTTACCGTAGCCCTTGCCGTATCCTATTCCCTTGCCAAGAAGACCTTGAGAGCCAGCGACACCGTGGCCACCATGAGCGAGACCTCCATATCCGGCAACGTTGTGGGCAGCCTGTGCAGCGGCATTAGCAGCGTTCCTTCTGTCGTAGTAGGCGTTCTTGCCGGTGAAATCGTCATATTTGTTGATGGCGGCATTGTGAGCGTTGTCGTCGTATTTGTTACTTCCAGCAGCTTCATTCAGTTTACTGGCATAGCCGTGGTTGGCAGCACCGTTTTTGGCAGCGTGACTAGCAGCAGAGCCGTATTTACCGTTACCGTATTGTGACTTGTTAGCGTCTTTACCGTACTTGCTGTCTTTCAGAGCATGGGATCGATCAGCAGCATACTTGTTGGTGGCGTGGTCACGGTTGGCGGTGCTGTAAGCCTTGTTCTTATCACGGTATTCGTCGAGGTTGTGGGCACTGCTGTCATCAAGAATTTCGTAGTCCCCGCCCTCATCGGCGTTCTTGTTGTACTTCTTGTCGAAGCCGTAGTGGACTCCGGTGTTGTAGACGTTCCCCTTTCGGTAGTAGTTGTTGTTGGCGTAGTCGTTGTTGGCAGCAGCTTTGGAGGCGTCGTCCTTCCTGGCGTACTTTGTGGCGGCAGCATCGTGGTAGTTGGCTTTGTTGGCCTGAGCGGCAGCACCGGAAGCTTTGTCGGCGTGAGCAGCGTTCTTGTGGCCGTAGTAGTTGGAGGCGGTGTCTCCCTTGGCGCTGGCCTGATCAGCAGCCTTGTGGTAGTTGTTACCGTGAGCGGCGTAGTTGTTGGCGGCCTTGTTGTAGCCATTGGCAGCGCTGTTGTGGCTGCCGTAACGACGAAGACCCTCTGCGCCTCCATATTGTCCTTTGCCGTAGTCGTTGAGACCCGAGGCAACGTGGCCGACCTGTCCGACAGATCCAAAATTGTTGTTGTAGGACATGCTGGAGACGACAACGACGCACAAAGCGACGACGGCGACGGGGAGACACTGAAAAACACACACTATTTTAGTAATTGCCGAACTGGCGATGTTAACGTTGAAGCACAGTCAACGTTTGAAATGTTCATAAGCACCAATACAAAATCATCATTTCAATTGTGAAGGGTGGTGGGGTAGAGGAGGTATTGTCATGAAAAGATGAATTCAAGTCCCCTTATTGGCTTCCCCGGCCTAAATAAGCCTTGAATCCCCGACCTAAACAAGCCTTGAATAATGGTAAAATTGATAAAAACCCGTGAGATCTATAGAGAAGTTGAACAAAATCGTTCTGACATTCAAGATGAACAGAGTCGAGTCATTAAAAATAAAAGCCGATACACGATAGTGTGTTAGAGTTACCCGCCCTTGTCGTGCACTGAAATCAGGTAAAACTGTGAAACGAGAAAGTAATTCAAGGTGAATGATTCTTAACAAAAGAGAGATGATAGAACAACTCCTTACGTTATACTACTACTACTACTACTGCTACTACTACTACTACTACTACTACTACTACTAATTTGTTTTGTTTGTTTTTTTAACGAGTCTGGCTCAGACAATCCAGTGATTGACATCATGAGCATCGATCTACGAAATTGGGATACGATGACATGCATTAACCAAGTCAGCGAGCCTGACCACCCGATCGCGTTAGTAACCTTTTACGACAGCACAGTCGCCTTTTACGGCAAGCGTGGGTTGCTGAAGACGAATTCTAATACGGATCAGACAGCTGAAATGAAGCTGAAGCTGAAATGAAGAGAGGAAATAGAGACAAGTGATGGAAGTCGGTTCACTCTTACCTTCATGTTGACGGAGATGGTGTTGTGCCTTGGCTCTGTGTCGCCAGGCTTATATCCCTCCGTAGTCAACGTCGTAAAGTTTAACTGTAGCTTAACGAGGGGTCACGCCATCACCGTGTCTTTAAAGAGACAATGGCTGCCCCGTCATGAAATCAGCTTCCATGAAAGGGGTTGAGTCAGATAATAGCATTACCTCACACCCAGCAGGGGAGGGAGTTAGCGGGGACAGAACTTAACACAACTTTAGTTCTGTCAGGTCGAGAACGTCGGCATGTGATTGTGAAGCACAAAAGAAGTGAATATATTATAGGATGTCTGGATTCAAGTTGAAAATGTCTGTATTAAGAGTTTCCTATGAAAGATGCTACTCTTATTAAAACAAAACTTTTAAAACGTTCTAAAATTATAGAAATGTTGTGATATGAACATTTTTCTGTCAGTAGTAAAATATTGGACAAAAGGATATATGATTTTAATAGTCCATCTTCAATCATTATTACAGCATTGTGTACATAATCTTTATTCTGTTCACATTTCCGTATCTTAATCAGTAAACGATGACGAACAAACGAAAATATTTCATTAATTTTCCAGTATATATGTATCAGTTTTGCTTTATGTTAGTGAGATTTTAATTCCAGTGATTTAAATGAAATGTGAAGACATGTATGATTTAATTACAAACAATGGTATTCCAGTGCCAGAAAGTTGAAAACTGTCAAGCGTTATCTATACACTATGCTAGTTCCACTGAGAATACCATTTCCATATGGAAACAATAAAACTTATTCAGGACGAAGATATATAACAGAAAACAAATGGTTCAATTATTTTTCAACGATTAAATTGGACAATAATAATTATACGATTTGTGGGTGACACCATGACGTATCTGATCTTATAACAGAAAAGTGGAAGTACATGATGTATAGACACTGTCTCAGGAATTATATATGGATTTGTTTAATTTCTCCTTACCATTTTTCGAAACCTTATGCCTCATTCAGGTATATCACATATATCAGTATATTGGTAAGACGGGTGGCCCTATCGTCTAAAGCGCCATAATTAGATGTTCACAGTTGCGTCCTTAGGTGTACAAGAATCCAATGATCGTCAGTTCGAATCCCGGCTCGCCCTGATTATGTTCTAGGTGCGTCACCACCATACCAGTGCTCGTGGATTTTATCAGGGTGGTGACGTTTTATTAAAAGCGACAAAACCATTTTCATAATCATAAGAAATCTCTGCTAAAAGCAGAGCTCATTGCAGAATTCCGACTATATCATGAGCATGTGTTAATGATTCTCAAATAAAGATTATACCGGGTCTTCGCGAAGAGGTGAGCGTATCCTGCCCCACCGGTGGCACCCGTCACAAACACATGCTAAGGCAAGTCAACTGTTCATCTATAAAAAAGGGAGCATATGAAAAAATAGAAATTAATATATTCAGGGTGTTCGCGCATGAAGCTGATAAACAGTAATATAAATGAAATACTAAAAGTATGTAAAGCAGCGTTAAACCAAACTCACTCACTCACTCGGGATAGGTTTAACCATCGGATGAACAAGAGCCTTTATTTATTGATGTTATGACTCTTAAATCTATTTCATCATCTGCATGCTCCTTAATCCTAACTTCAGATCTGATCAAATGTTTTAGCAAAATATCAAATTATATAAACTTATATTATTAACTGACGAGCAAAATAAAGTATACACTTCAAAGTTGTATTTGACCCAAAAATTACAAACGCAATGAAAATGTTACTAGGCTGAAAAAATCGCCGAAACACTGCAAACTTAAGGTCCATAACACGTATCAAATACAGTAAACTACGGTTATAACGAACACGCTTATAAGGAACTGACTGATATAACGAACTTACTTTTTAGTCCCAGCCATTTGTTGTATATATGCTTATAACGAACTACGGTTATAACGGACTAAAATAAGTGTTCCCTTTGAGTTCGTTATAACCGTAGTTTACTGTACATCACCACCGAAAATGGGTGTATGCTTTCTTTTATCCAGCAGCTTACTGGCACATCTTAATCACAGAAAAGGCACTATTTTCTGTAACTTTATTTGTTTAAAATCATGTAATAAACTACACACATGTAAACTGTATGTACCGTTATTTGTATTTTTTTTTTCAAGAGTGTATGTGACTGGTTCTATTTCATCACAAAAAACAACAATGAATAATACATTTACTGGTTTCTAAAGGTGAAACGTAAGAGACGATGTTTTCAGATTATTTAGCGTTTTGAAATAATTCAACGTTCTAAAAGGACTTAATGTATGTTAATGGTGACAACATACTCTGTAATTAGAATGTGAGAATGCTAATGCATTTTCTTAGTCTTTGTTTAATGTGTCTATCAATCTCAGTTTCAGTGATGTTTTGTTTGATGAATAAAGATTTTAGCCTGAGGCCTCTTTCCTCTGATGTTACAATCTCGCCTATACCATGGTTCGGTGAACGGCCTTTCACATCAGGCCGGTCAGTAGTATTGTAGATTCCATCACACTGACTTTTAAAGAGGAGATTTTCAGTTAGAATTTCTAACAATCTGAAATTTAATACCCTCTATATATGCAGCGAATTAGACGTTTGTCAAACGAACCATGCAGGTTGTGTGTCTTTTGTTGAAGAGATCTCGCATATAAAACCTTTAATATATGCAAATTTATATATCAACTGAGCTTTAGATAATACGGCATTGTGATATTTATAGAAAGATAAATACACTTCCCGTTTCATATAGAATTAGTGTCACGAGTGCATCCATCTAAATAACGTTTATTTAGTTAAACGTATTGAATGACTCAATGAAAAGTTGAGCCATTAAGGTCAGATCACGCACATCAGCCAGCCGGTGCAAATATTGTGACGCGTATTTCTGAACAGTTTGATATTATACCAAGCGTATGATGTAAGTGATGACGGTTTTCTTACTGTCAGACAGATATAACGATAATTCTTTGTATGGAGGGTGTGAAGTAAGTCGGGAATGTGCATCTACATATGTACGAAAAGATGCATCTGTAAGAAGAGATCTATCAGAGATGTCACTGTATAGTGCAAAATTTGTAAGTTTGTTTGTTTGTTTATTTGTCGTTTAACGCCACACTCAGCAATATTCCAGCTATATGACGGCGGTTTGTAAATAATCGAGTCTGGACCAGACATTCCAATGATTGACATCATGAGCATTGATCCGCGCAATTGGGATCGATGACATGCTTCAACCAGGTTAGCGAGCTTGACCACCCGATCCCTTAGTTTCCTCTTACCACAAGCATAGTCGCCTTTTACGGCAAGCATGGGTTGCTGAAGACCTATTCTACCCCGGATCTTCACGTGCCACGAAGACGTTAAGTAGGGGGTCGCGCTTGGTACAATTTGTGAAGCCCATTTCTGGTGTCCTCCGCGGTGATATTGCTGGAATGTTGCTAAAAGCGGCGTAAAACAATACCCACTCATTCTGTCCTTTAAGGATAGAGGCAACATGTCGCTGACCTCTTTTTCGAATATCCCAATTATTTTCTCTCTTTTTTTCATTTATAGATATGTTTTAGGTTTGAAAAGTATAATTTCATACCCCGGACTGGATTTCAAAGCTAAAATGTGAGATTGGTCTGGTTTGCTCGGCATGGACAGCACGTATCTTGTCGTCATTTGTTCCGCGAAGCACTTTGCGTTTGAGCAACTTGTTCATGTTAAAGAACATGTCTTCAAACCACCATGTACTAGTATATGACACTCGTTGTTGTAATGCAACGTTGTCATGACGTTACTGAAAGTTATGACACAACGTAACATCCCCACAACTTATCCACAACGCTGTGCTGGCCGGGTACTGATATATATGGCGCTATATTGCAGTGTATGTATTTGTTAAACAATGATTGTAACAGTTACTGTGTATGTATTTGTTAAACAATGATTGTAACAGTTACTGTGTTTCTGATGAGATTCAGTAGAAATTCATTTGATTTTATATGGACAATGACTAGTTGTCAGGAATGTAGTACAACTTAATGTAAGTAATGGTAAGTTAGTTATATTTTAATGCTGGAAATATCTGTAAACTTCAGGAATAGCATGGGGGGGTTGTTAAGCATTTTAGAAACATGTGGAGTATTCTGTGATGTTGAGGTGACACTGAAACAAGTGCTGAAAGCTGGTAAAACTGTATAAGTGGAGTGGGCGCATCCCTGTCTTACCTCACATTTCATCTCACATATTACATCAAGATCAGCTTTTGTGTGAAGATCACATTTCACCCTGGATTCCTAGACTTGGCCTATCTGGGAAGCTTGACCACTGTTGCGTCGAGGTGATTATTATTCTTGCCATTGTAATTTCCACTGCTCTCACAGTATTATTTATTTGTAAACCTAATTACATTTGAAATACAATTGTATGTACCAATGTATACATAGCGTATGTTTCTTGTCTGTTGGTTTTACACTAAATTCACATATTTCTGGGTTAACATATTGCTTCAATTTTGGGGGGGATACGGGAGGCCCAGTCGTCTAAGGCGCCGCGATTCGCTATGCAGAGTTGCGTCCCTTTGGCACGCCAGAAACCTATGATTCTGGGTTCGAATCCCGGTCCGCCCCGATTATGTTTCTAGGTTTGTCAGCACCATACCCGTGCTCGTGGGTTTCACCGAAGTGGTAAACGCTTTCCTCCCACATTAAGCTGACACGCCGTAATGTGACTGGAATACTGTTAAAAGCGGCGTTAAACCAAAACTCACTCACTCACTCACTCACTTCAATTTTGGAATCGACACGTAACAATGGCCATCTGTTTCTTAGTTCTCATTAAAAAATTATGTATTACGTTAACATAAACATCGTTAAAGCTCACATTGGATCATATGAAATGATACCTCTCAGTTGATTATATTGTATGTTTGATTTTCATTTGAAAATATCTTAAATATCCAAATATTGAATCGTACTGTCGCTTAGCCAGCACTCAGAGAACACCCACACTGGAGTACTCACATTTACGTGAAATATCTGAAAAACCGGGTATCATCACTATGTGACACATGCTCATGATATTGTCATACATGGTTTCAGAGATTTCTTATGAATATGGAACTGGTTTTGTAGCTTATATTTATTGAATAAACAACGCGGGAATTGGCGTCTGCGATGTTGTTTTGGAATACCTAGCAGCCCTAATCTAAGTTAGGATGCGACCGTTGCAGATACCACACATCAAAAAGAAAGCCACGTCGAAGGCTTGCGATGCATCGTAAGTGCTTTATGCAACGGCCCCCTGACCATTTGTGTATAGATGTTTCTCATAGTCTTCATCTGGAAGGATGTGTTTCCCGGCATTCGTTATTTCGTCTAGTATTACCTTGTAGTTATTTTTGCTTCTGAGTAACTTTAAGCCTTTACCATGTTTACAGATATGAAAATATTGATGATAGTTATGATAGGATTACTGCAGGTATAATTATTTTCTTCGGTGCTTCATGTATGCCATATACTTATGTATTAGTATCTGTTTTTGCCCTTGTGTTCAGTAATATTATGCTGACTATGTATGTTATACATCATCGGAGGCACGGGTGGCTCATTTGTCTAAGTCGCCGCATTTCTCTGTGCAGAGTTTCGTCCCTAGGTTAGGCTGGAATCCTATGATTGTGGGTTCGAATCCCGGTTCGCCCCGAATGTTTCTAGGTGAGTGAGCACCATGAGTTTCACCAAAGTAGTAAACATCTGAGACATGCATCACTTCGGACTTTTTTCCCATATTAAGCAGAGTTGCGTCCCTTGGATAGGCTGGAACCCTATGATTGTGGGTTCGAATCCCGGTTCGTCCCGACTGTTTACTTTTTCTCAGCACCGTGAGTTTCACTAAAGTGGTAAACGTCTGAGACCTGCATCACTTCAGGCTTTCTTCCCATATTAAGCAGAGTTGCGTCCCTTGGATAGGCTGGAACCCTATGATTGTGGGTTCGAATCCCGGTTCGTCCCGGCTGTTTCTTTTTAAACAGCACCGTGGGTTTCACTAAAGTGGTAAACGTTTGAGACCCGCATCACTTCGGGCCTTCTTCCCATATTAAGCTGATATGCCGTGATATAACTGGAATACTGTTCAAACCAGCGTTAAACCCAACTCACACGCTCACTGTACATCAACTGCTTCTACTTAAATGGTTCTATTAAATCTTAAATGTTTCTATTTTTAACAAGATGGTATAATCTTTTTGTAAACTATGATATCATGGTTACCATTCTTGTATAAATGATTTTAATAATAAGGCATCTTTACTATTTATCCCAAAACTAAATCCCTTGAGGACAATGCCTACACTGAAGACAATAGTATAACCTATATGACATACATGTATCTATACTCATTGAAAATGAATAACTACATATAGACTGACTCAAAGATCAGATTAATTTATTGGTATATTGAAATATTACTATCGCCCGCCGGCCTGAATGTATGTTTATTATAAGCTTTTATGAAATATTGTATCAAACATGAACAGACTGAGCAGGTACTGAACAGGACGATGCAGAATAAACTTTTGATCGCTTGATATAGTGTAACCATAACGCAATATATTTACACAAAAATAGTCAGTGGGCATAAGATATTTTCATCATGGGTCAATTTGCAAAGACAGGTTACTAGTCTCATTTTCCCTCATTATATCCCAGTAGGCAGAAAACTAATTAAGACTCGTAAAAACACAATGGCGGAATTGTATATGAAAGGAAAGATAACTCTGACCACAAACGTTAAAATCCGGACAATATTTTCATTTCTAGAAGTATGATTCTCACCGCGGAAAAATCCACAAGTAACTGATCGCGCTGAAATATTTGTATGCTATCTATGATGCTGAGAAACATTTTTTGTACATTTACCATGGACTTATAATCAGTACAATAAGAAGCATGTCCACCCCTTCAATCATACCGGATTGTTTAATAGGCCTCGTATCTTGAATAATGTGGATAAGAAAAAGAGTCATTTTTGATCTAACACATGCTGCATCGCTCTGTCGATTTAAAAAAGAAATGTAATTAAAAGAAAGTTGGCAGGCGTTGCTACCTCTCATACCCTGGATCTTTTTATTTACTTCACTAAATGTACACTTGGCAATGTTGTTTCAACTTTTTTTCTGTCTTCATTTCTATTTTTTCTAAACCATTCTGTAAAAACAAAACCTGAACAAACTTTTTTAGGTCCAAACATTTTCAAGGATATGAACATGTTTAGGGTCTAAAAGTGGGAAATACCTCTGTCCCCGTCTTGAAATTCATAGTTGGAAAAGACTTGCTTTCTGTATGTGTTTTAGCGTTTTATGGAGATATATGTATGGGGTAACTGAAAACAAGTTATGGGTCTGTCATATATATTACTCAGATATACTTTCATTGTCAGCTTCCGTTTCTTGTGAGACAGAAATACGTTTAGTCATACAGCAAAAACATATTTATAAATACAACAATTTTAAAAACTCGGCATAATAACCTTCAACCTCTTGATTTGTAGTTCGTCACCCTACCACCTCTGCTACAAATGTCAATTTTCCTAGAGACCATTAAGTTAGCTCAGTGTATATGTACATATTTATGTTAATGTTGTACCAATTTCCTGTGCTGGTGGTACATGCGTTATACAAGTGCCTGTGAATCTGATTTGCACATCTAATTTCAATAAAGTACGGTTATAAAGAACACAAAGGGACCTCTAAATTTAGTTCGTTATAACCGTAGTTCGTTATATGCATATATTCAGCAAATGGACGAGACCCCAAAAAGGTTCGTTATGTCCGATGTTTTAAGCATGTTCGTTATAAACGCAGTTTACTGTATGGCATACTTCTTATCAATATTTGACTTAATGTCCACTCATATGCACTTTATTAAAACGTGTTTAAATTCTAAACACGTTTAGATTATTAGAATAATACAAAATGATAAGCATTTTTTTGTCAACATGTAAATTCTGAACGTGTTTAAACTCTTAGCATGTTTAATTTCTAAAGATTTTAGTAATTAAACGTATAAAATCTAAACATTTAGATCACGAAGATGTTGTGTTTCGGTGGTGTTAAGGCTGTGATCTTCTGCCTCTAACAACTGCAACTAACATCTGTATACACATGTATTTTGTTAAGTGTGCTAGTGTGCACATTTACGTGACCTGTTAGCGTTTTGAATAATTTGGCAAAAAGTGAATGAAAGGAACAGGTATTATTCCTAGACTAGGACCATGTTAGCTCACAATAGGTCTGATGACCTAGTGGGCCCGGAGCCTTGCGGTTAAAGCGTTCGGTCGTCACGCCAAAGACCCGGGTTCGATTACCGACATGGGTACAATGTGTGAAGCCCATTTCTGCTGTTCCCCGCCGTGATATTGCTTGAATATTGATAAAAGGGCGTCAAACCATACTCACTCACCCACTCTGATGACTAGTGATATTTCGATGATTGACAAACATACCAGAATTGGTCCAAGGAATAAAGTGTATGCACGACTGGCTCAGGGAACACGTGTCACGTGCGATTGATGGCATAGGATCCTTGCACCTAGTCGATTAGACACCGGGTGTTCAAATCAAAGTGAATAATTGTCACATATTAATTGTCTTTAGCAGAGTGAGTGAGTGTGAGTTGGGCTTAACGCCGCTTTTAACAGTATTCCAGTTATATCACGGCGTGTCAGCTTAATGTGGGAGGAAAGCCCGAAGTGATGCAGGTCTGAGACATTTACCACTTCGGTGAAACCCATGAGCTGACACCAGTATGGTGCTGACAAACCTAGAAACATAATCGGGGCGAACCGGGATTCGAACCAACAATCATAGGTTTACGGCGTGCCCAAGGGACGCAACTCTGCACAGCGAATCGCGGCGCCTTAGACGACTGGGCCACCCGTGTCCCCCTTTAGCAGAGTTGATCCTAGGGATACATATGTATTTGGCAGACTTATAATTGCAATGAAGTAGTCTGTTCCTGATCAGAAACGACAATAAGGAGAATCCGAAATAATAATTTTGCTCTGATCTAACAGATGAGCAGTAACATGTAGTCCCTTGTCTTTGTGACAAACACTAGTTTCTGATCCCGTGATAAATGGAGAGACAGAGCGAGTTCCTAATACCCCGTTAGGCGCAAAAGACGATCTCAAAGGGAACCAGGTGGCCAAAATGGCCCGGACAGGATGTTCGAATTCACTTAAGAACATGCTGAGGTATATCCTGGCTTACACAATGTGTCGCACGCAAACTTCTTAACGGATGTCTGTTCAGGGACTGATTGAGGTGAGGTGCGGTGAAATGGGGTTTAACATCGCATCCAAGATTGTTGTACTTATATTGCGACGTGCATGCATGTGTGTGTGTCGGCTTGTACTATCCGGACTTGTACCGATTTTTAGTGCCAGCCTACTGAGATGACATGCCGCAGTTTAACTTGAATACCCCACTCAGACACAGTATACTGACTCCGAGCCGACCAGTCCATGTTTTAGCCCCATAATGCTGAGCGCCAGACAGGGTAACAACAAGTACCATCTTTTAACGACTTTTGGAATGACGAGGCCGGGTATCGAACCCCGGACTTTCCGCTCTCCGGGCGGACGCTCTACCACTAGACCACGAAGGTGGTCAGGAACTGATTGAGAGCACCCTGACATGTGCTGACAGCGGTGTAAGACTCCATTCAGTCACGGCATTGTATCTCCGTTTCTCATGATTTGTATATAATACACGAAGAGCATATTTATCAGACAACATTTATTCTTACGATTGGGTAAAAGTAAGACATAAATCACAATACAACAGAAAAACGAGGTACAAAGTACAAAGTAACAAAACAACCTATTCGAAAGGCATCGTACATGTATATATGGAAATGGCTTACGTCTTCTGAAATGTGTTTGAAATACCGCCTTGTTTGAACAATTATTTCGCTATAGACATTTCGGCAATTAGTATAGAAAAAAACTTAACAGGTTCCGAATGACCCTTATTCATATCAATATAATGTAAATTTTTTTTGAAAATCTAATGGGTTGTTTTTTTCTGATCAGATCTGGTGGTAGTACCTTGCTGGTTACAAAAAACAATTAAACACACGGTACACACACATAAAACGTGAGGTAAAAAAGCATTCAAACTTCTTCATTCATATCAAGCACACTGGCCACATGATTTGTGAGGTGAGGATGGTGTTCAATAAAGTCAACCACATGTGACCGTTTACCCGTAGTATGGGTACTTGTTGTAACCTCCGTAACCTTGACCAACACCAAAGCCTCTCCCAAGGCCGACACCTCCGTTACCGAATCCACCAACGCCATGTCCAAGGCCGGCAACTCCATGTCCAGCTCCTCCAATTCCGTGTCCAACCCCATTGCCGTATCCACCAACACTGTTTCCAAGGCCGACAACTCCACTACCGACGCCGACGCCATTACCGTATCCACCAACACCGTGACCAAGACCGACAACTCCATGTCCAGCTCCTCCTATTCCGTGTCCGACTCCATTACCGTATCCACCAACACCGTGACCAAAGCCGACAACTCCTCTACCGACGCCGATCCCATTACCGTATCCACCAACACCGTGACCAAGGCCGACAACTCCTCTACCGACGCCGACGCCATTACCGTTACCGAAGCTTCCAACACCGTGACCAAGGCCGACAACTCCATGTCCAGCTCCTCCAATTCCGTGTCCGACGCCGTAACCGTAGCTGGGAGCGTCGTGGTGGGCGGCACCGGCATGGTGAGCAGCACCACCGTGGGCGGCGTTGAAGGCGTGGCCGTTGTTACCGTACTGGTTGTGTGAGTAGTCGTTGAGACTCTTGGCATTAGTAGCAGCAGCGTTGTTGTGGTTGCCATAATAAGACTTGGCAGCAGCGTTGGCAGCACCAGCAGAGGCAGCGGCGTTTTTGTTGTAGTAGTTGGATTTCTTAGCGGCGTTGCCGTTGGCAGCATTAGCAGCATCGTAGTAGTTGGAGGCTTTGTTGGCGTGGTTGGCAGCATACTTATCATTGTTAGAGGCGGCAGCATTGGCGGCGTTCTTGTACAGTTTTTGAGTGTATTTCTTTGCGTTGGCATGAGCAGCATTGGCGTTCTGGCCGAAGTTGTCCTTGTAGTCCTTCTTGTCGTAGTTGAGACGCTCGTAGTTATTGCCGTCGGCTTTAGAATGGTGGTGGAACTTCTTGACCAGATGGTGTTTCTTGGCACCCTCGTTGTACTTACGTCTGAAGTTGTCCTTGGCGTAAGCAGAGTTGGCATTGTCGTGAGCAGCGGCTTTGTTGTCATAGAGACTGGCAGCGTCGGCACCGGCGTGACTGAAGCCGTGGTTGTTGGCAGCAGCACCGTCCTTGTTGACTCTGTAGGCGTTGTTGTTGTTGGCAGCAGCTCCAGACTTGTAGTAGTCGTTGGCTTGGGCGTTGTTGTAGCCGTTTCTCTTATAGGCGGCGTCGGCCTTGTTTCGGCTGGATTCACCCAGTTTGGATCCGTATCCTCCGGTTTTGGCGAGAGCGGCATTGGATGCACCGTCATAGTGGTCAGCGTGTTTACCGTGGGCGCCAGCATCGTAGTATTTGTTGTTGTGTGCGTCATGTCCGAGATAGCCATTGCTGTATCCCTGACCGTACTGCTTACCGTAGCCCTTTCCGTATCCTACTCCAGATACACCCAGAGAACCAGCGACACCACCGACACCGTAGCCACCATGAGCGAGTCCTCCATATCCGGCAACGTTGTGGGCAGCCTTTGCAGCGGCATTAGCGGCGTTCTTTCTATCGTAGTAGGCGTTCTTGCCGGTGAACTCATCATGTTTGTTGATGGCAGCATCGTGGGCGTCGGTGTAGTACTTGTTGCTTCCGGCTGCCTCGTTCAGTTTACCGTCATAACCGTGGTTGGCAGCACCGTTCTTGGCTGCTTGACTAGCAGCAGAGCCGTATTTGCCGTTACCGTATTGTGCCTTGTAAGCGTCTTTACCGTACTTGCTGTCTTTCAGAGCACGGGAGCGATCAGCAGCATATTTGTTGGCGGCGTGGTCACTGTTGGCGGTGCTGTAAGCCTTGTTCTTATCACGGTATTCGTCGAGGTTGTGGGCACTGCTGTCATCAAGAATTTCGTAGTCACCGTCCTCATCGGCGTTCTTGTTGTACTTCTTGTCGAAGCCGTAGTGGACTCCGGTGTTGAATACGTTCCCCTTTCGGTAGTAGTTTTTGTTGGCGTAGTCGTTGTTGGCAGCAGCTTTGGAGGCGTCGTCCTTCCTGGCGTAGTTTGCGGCGGCAGCATCGTGGTAGTTGGCTTTGTTGGCCTGAGCGGCAGCACCGGAGGCTTTGTCAGCGTGAGCAGCGTTCTTGTGGCCGTAGTAGTTGGAGGCGGTGTCCCCCTTTGCTCTAGCCTGATCAGCAGCCTTGTGGTAGTTGTTACCGTGGGCGGCGTAGTTGTTGGCGGCTTTGTTGTAGGCATTGGCAGCGCTGTTTTTGCTTCCGTAACGACGAAGACCCTCTGCGCCTCCATATTGCCCCTTGCCGTAGTCGTTGAGACCCGAGGCAACGTGGCCGACCTGTCCGACAGAGCCAAAGTTGTTGTTGTAGGACATGCTGGAGACAGTAACGACGCACAGAGCGACGACGGCGACGGGGAGACACTGAAAAATACAAAAAGGATAATGAAGCTGACGTCGTTTAAAGCATGTTGTTAAGAATTTACACATACACGGAGATTTGGAAAACTGTTTGGAAATCATCAGTGCAGCCTATCACGGTTCATATACTTATAGCTCCATTGTTTTACGTGTTACTTAAACGCTCAGTGTTAAATGCTAAAAAGTGTTTTTTCCATAGCATGAGCTTACATGTTTAATATTTGTCTCTGATGTGGAGACTTTATGCGATATAACTAATTCGAGGTTGTTTTATTATTATTAAACATATTTTATTGTCCAAAAAGACAAAGGGATTGGGCACAAGTGCAGCACTTATTATCACCTTCTCCCTATATACAGTTATACATAATATTGCATAATGAAAATGAAAAATTTACAGTTGAAGCTTCACATTGTGGAAACATAGTGTGCAATATAATATACAGTGCTCATATGAAGGATATGTACAATGTGCTGGAAAGTGATGACAGTGTGTATCTCATACATATGCTAATATTATACATGTACATGTTAGTGTTGTATATAGATTTAACAATATTAATGATTAATAATTTGGAAACAATAATATGCTAGTTACTGAATCTGTTAGTCGTTTCTATAAATTTGTGTACAGACATGAATATTTTTGTATTCAGGAAAACATCTAAGTTTGGATCACCAAAAGGAATACTATGTAGAGTTTTTTGTCCTCAAAGATTAACGATAGCTGTCAGTAATGTCTCCCTAAGATCACCATATAAGGTACATTCGAAGAAGAAAAGGAATGAATTTTCACAAGGAGCTCCGCATTTACAGGAAATAGTATCAGATCAATTAACACGAAACAGGTCGGAATTTAGTGTGCTACAATTGTGTCTCAATCTAGTGTGCAATATGTTTGTAGATCTCTTACCGAGGTTGTTTAGATAGAGAGTTGTGAGATCATTCTCTTTAAGCGTGATTTAATGAAAGTTTCTCTGAGAAATAGCATATACAATATACACCTAAAAATCACCAGCCCTTCTCTATGATCATAAATTCCGACACTGCCATTTATCACTGGGAATATCTAAATGTCTCACAAGATAAATGTCTCATATCACTTATACTGAAACATTAGCGCAAGAAGACAAATATGCCGCCAGTTTCACAAGTGCAATTTCTCTAGTTCAGTCAAATGATGCAAAGCGACATAAGGAGCAAATAAAATGGTTGTTAAACATCTATTGTTACGGAACACTAACAAAACATGTCATAAGATAATTATGTAAACATAAACATGTATGTCGTCAGTTTTATATTGAAATATGTAGTTAGTGGTGCTTATTTTCCAGGTGTATCTATTCTACTTCAAAGAAGAGACTGTTATAGAACACACGATTCGTTCATATTGCTATAGTTAATCTGTCATGCCATGCATATGAAAGAATCGGGTCTTCTTTAACTTCTTTGAGTAGTGTATGTAAACATCTTCCAATGTAACAATCGGGTAAATTGGTTGGTAATTAGGTTAAACATTTATACTGGATTCATACTTTTGCATTTAAATTTTTCAAGACATATAATTATGCAAATAGATATGAATAGTGCCGCTTATATATAGTTATGGTTACATATAATCATAGTTTATGTTGTCACAATACCACAAGAACGTTAAAAGTGAGAATTATTTATTTCAAATTTTGTTTTATTGTAGGATTCAGATTGTGTATGTTTGAATCGCATGTTAAATGTCTCGGCATCATTCGAGTGCAAAATTCTATTCAAAAGCTTGAAAATAATGAAACATAGTGTATTGATCCATAAAAAAGGCAAATTCCGCGATTATTCTGCAATTCTGCGGTAAGCTACATTTTCTGAACATCTTTCAGCGATCGCGGAATTGCAGAATTTGTCCGGGACTGATGACAGTTATTTATCGGATCGTGACTATTCATTATATGACAAATTAAAGAACAATGCATAATGATTTATAGTTTCATCAATCATGATGGCCATCAGTAGTAGTCTCTCTAGAGTTATCCACCCTTGGGTATAAAAACCTGGAAATGAGGCATACGCGGATGGAACCAGAATAATTTGTTTTCCTTTCTCAACATTGGCGAAACAATATGGAAAGTGAGAACATACTGAAACTGTATATTACTAAAAACAAGAGTATAAAACTACATTCTTCTGACAAATACTCGTGAATCACCAATGTATATCACCAGAATCACCTGAGTATAAACTAAGCAAAGAGAGGATATCGATACAAGTGGTTTAGGCATGTTTCTCTTACCTTCATGTTGTCTGAGATGATGTGTCTGGTCTCTGTGATGCCAGGCTTATATACCCGGCCAGTTAATGTCGTAAAGTTTAACTGTAGCTTAACGAGGGGCCATGCCATCACCGGTGTCGTTAAAGAGACAATGGCTGCCCCGTCATGAAATCAGCTTCCATGAAAGTGGTTGAGTCTGATAATAGTGTTACCTCACACCCAGCAGGGGAGGGTCGTTAGCAGGGGGAGGTCTGTATATTTCTTTATACTGAGTTTTAAGGAGTAAATATTTAATTACGATTAAAGGAACAACGCCTTACTGAAGAACGTGGCATTGAAACCACTCAATCAAAACCAACATACCTGCAATGACACTCTTAATAAACGTTGAACGTTTTTTTTACATATTTATTTCGTGTACTTGTTCATAGCAGTATTAGAAACATAATATGTATATGCCGTAAAATAACAAACATTGCTTTGAAAGTTTTCATATGCATAATTATTTTTTTATATATGATTCGTATATTTCGTACATTTTGTCGTAAATTTCGTCACATTTGTAAGGCTTTTTTCGAAGTAGACATCCGTCGTTGATAAATGTTATACTTATATTATATGTAAGAAGTTAATTTAAGAAAATATCGGCCAAAAAGGAGCTTTCGTGTGATATGTATGAAGCCTATGTGTCACAATATCAAAGACAGTTATATTTTAAAATATGACCGATATTGAAATCCAAGATGGCCGCCACAAACGTTCTTGGAAACTGGCAACATCATTTTTTTTATAATGTATTTTGATGAAAGTTGTTTTCCTCTCTGACTATGACGCATCATGGTGTATCGGTTCTTACTAATCTAACCAGCAAATGTAATAACTATTCGGCCTATGCATCGTGATGGCGCGGTGGAACTGTGTTTGTATACAAAACTAGTTTTATTTTTCCCTGACCAGATGGTATAAGCTATAACTATTTCGTGACTTAGAGTCACTACAACAACAAATAATTGTTCTTCTAGTTGCCTCTTTATAATTTGAAGTATTTCTATTCTTGTTGATGATGACATGGTACACGATGTTATGTAAAGCAAAACAACCATCCCTTTACAACAAAATAAATGTTGTCTCCAGAATAATTAATTGTTTGTTTGTTTTCAACATATTTTATTGAAATATATGGTCAACGGGATTGGGCAAAAGTTATCCAACTTACATGTGGGCGGCCCTTTCCCTAATGCATATGTACAGACATTGATGATATACAAGTAAAATGTGTTCATATGTTCATATGTTCGTTAATGTTCTCCTTACGAACATTATGTTAAAAAAACATGTTTATGTTACTTCAGGTGAATATATATCTCTTTGTAACTTTGTAATATATTATTATAAATTATTATTATATTACAAAGTTACAAAGAGAAATATATTCACCTGAAAAACATAAACATGTTTTTTTAACATAATGTTTGCAACAAGAACATTCACGAACATATGAACACATTTTACTTGTATATACACATAAATACAAAAATACATAAGCACAAATACACATGCAAGCCTACATATATAATTACAGATACATACACATATACATCTAAAAACATGCACACATACAGCTGTACACACAGTACATACCTACACATATACATACATGTACACACATACATATGTATCCATATATATATATATATATATATATATATATATATATAAACACACACACATATACACAAGCACATGCACATACATACACCCACATATTCACACATACATATAACACATAAATAAACTTACACACATACACTAACATACAGACATATACATACCCATATGCATTATGCTTACAGAGGCCGACATACCCCTGTATTCATATATTTGCATGCAGTTTATACACTAATGTCGTAATTAATAATAAGTGGTCGCAAAGCGATATTCTATATAAATGAAAACGATTAACTCGAATCTATTAGTCGACAGTATTTACATTGTATTTTGGAACGTTGTTGAAAATGAGATTATTGTGACCTTCCGCTAGAGATACATCACCGTAGAAAAAGATTTTGTATTGTACATGTAGTTCCAGCTGTTATAATGTTAGCCAACATGATATTTCTGGGAATAGTGTAACTGGGACATTCAAGAAAGAAGTGTATGTTGTTTTCACATGGTTTTCCACAAGAGCCGGACAAATTATCAGATAAATTTACTATGTAGAGATCTGCGTTTAGGGAACAGCAAGAGTGTCTTGGACGTGTATGTAAACTGTTAGCTCTTCGGTTGTCGGTTGAGAAGTATGGTGGAGCTGCAATAGTTGTTTTAATCATCTGTTTAAAATTTGACAATGATGTTGCACTTCTGTATTCAGGGGGGGTAATTCATTCCATAGTTAGATTGAAGAAGGTGTTAAATGATTGCTAGTATGTAGCTGTTCGTGCATGCGGCTTATTCATATATTGTTCTTATTTCGTAACTCATATCTACTTATAGTTAATACTTTGGGTGGTAACGTGTCATATAAATACGATGGACATAAATTAATATTAATAATACTGTAATGAAGAGGCTTGGCGATATAAGACATAAATATGCATGTGTTGGCAATGCATTGTTACATAAAGACTGTGATGAAGCAATCAATCGCCCATTGCTGAAGATGAAGACAAAAAAAGTCTTTTTCAATTTGTTTATGTTGTTGTTGTTATGGCCTAGTATGCATCTATGTTCATACGATTATGCTCACAAAATAGTGCAACAACAAGAAACATTATGAACAGAGGTAGACAAGGATGCTACATGTTGAATGTTACCTCATGACTGACTATGAAAACATAAACCTCTTTAATCCGAACTGTACAGAATATGACACTTGAATTCCATGTTACAGTTTTGTGAATGTAGGTATTACAGAAGGTTGAAGATCTACTGTATACATAAAGCTGCTTTATATTATTTGGACTTGGGATACTACGTCACCCGTAAATGTCTTGATGGCGCATTTGAAATTAACAATTTATGATTAATGTCAATGTTTCGTTTTGATAGACATGATGAAAAGAACAAACCTCTTTCTGAAAATATACGTCCATCGAGGTATTTTTTGTTTTATAGAAGCTGCGTACTTTCAGACACATAAATATTACTGTAGCTCCTCGCCACTCTTCATTTGGTTAAAATCACACGAACTCCCAAACAAATCGCCAGTCTCTTTTGTCTCATTAACCATACATGACATATTAACCGAATATAATAAGATCATGTGTCGGATGTAAAAATGAGAACTTTGAAGAATGTCGTCCATATAATGTTAATAATATGCACTCCGTTAATTCGGACTGTTCCGATTCGAGCTAAGCAAACCAGAATAACGAACCATGGGAACACGGTAATGTCCCGTTAATTATAATACAAAGTCTCCGGACCAATGGTGTTCGTTTCGCTGTGTTTGATTTTTTTCGTTATTTAGTTTTTGGTTGCATATAATGTAATACATCATTTGGATAAAAACATACACGCACACTCTAGCTTACTACCAGTCACTTTTATCTCATTCAAACTGTTCGTGAGTGCGCTACGACAACTATGTTCTTTCTATATACTGCATATATGTTTTTTTTTACTGAACATAATTTTTTATTACTCATTGCAACCATGGGATATTACCTCTTCAAGTCCTTTATTAAGAATACATGAGTGAAAGATGTGTAATAATTTCCTAGTTATTGTTGCAAATGTAAACGACCTATTGCAGTTTACTGTGTGTACTTTATACGTGTGCCCGACAGGTGCCCGGGGCACTAATGAAACCGTTAGACCCTCCTTACCCTAGGGAGAAGAAAGCCGGTTTCTCTACACATGTCGTGGTTCATTTGCGTCAAGTTATTACTACGGTTATTAAGTGGTTCAAATTTCGAATTCACCCCCTTGATTAGCATGTGGCTTGAAGCTTCATCCCCCATTAACAGAGGGTTATAAAGTTTCCAACTTTATTGACCTTTTGTGGTCAATTTTCACAGCAGCGTATATCTTAATGAATCTTGTCTGTTGTGTGGCATGAGACATTTGAGATTCAGAATTCGAATGTCAAAGCGTCTGATAGAAAAAAATAAAAAACAATTTGTTTGCGTTTTCCCCGTAAAAATATTCTTTTGTAAAATATGGAGAAATTGGTTAAATTATAGTTAATGTTTTGTGTTATTTATTTCAGAGAGAGGTCAAGCGGATTGACTTGTATCCATGGCCAGGGCATGAAGAGTACGTAGATTTATGCAATTTCGGTTGTTAAACGGTTCTAATATATTGTAGTTCGGGTTCAGTTTGTTGTTTTACGCTGCACTCAGCAATATTCCAGTACAGGACGGGGGTATGTCACCTCATGTCAGGGTTTACAATCGCTGGTAATCCCTAGTAGAAATAGTTTCTGCTATACATATTGCTCGACATGAGGGAAATTTACGATTACAAAATCGAAATGATCCCTTTTGTCGTGCTGCTTGGTGCAGAGGCTGAGATTTTTTGGCTGCTGAATGTATATGGTAATATACTGACAAGACTCTGATCATGAATACTGTTTATCACAAACTGTTGTTTCTCCATATAAACTTATAGATGATATCTATTGTGGACCGACCATTAAATATTTTACTGGGACCTGAGATTTTGGCCTTTTCGTTCCCTGCTTGAAACGTATGCAAATTAGTTAACTGTTTTTTACAACTCTTTTTTAAGACATCCAGCATGTCCAATTAATTTTTTTTTACAACCTATTATTCCCAAGTTTTCTGGGTTATCTCTTTCTGAGTTGTCTTTTTAGAAAGAAACCCACGTTCCCCGAGAATATTAAACATTCGGTCCCTCTTTAGTAGAATGATTGATCGAATTAAGAAGACGAATGTTCATGATAAACATTTCTATGCTTTGGATTGAGAGGGCTGAGGTTTAAAAGTATACAGTTTACGATAGTTGTGTAGTGGTATGGGATGTTTCAGTATAGTGTTTCGGATAATGATTTCCTGGAACAGAGTTTAAAAGTATACAGTTTAGGATAGGTGTGTAGTGGTATGGGATGTTTCAGTATAGTGTTTCGGATAATGATTTCCTGGAACAGAGTTTAACAGTATACAGTTTAGGATAGTTGTGTAGTGGTATGGGATGTTCAGATAATGATTGACGGGAAAAGAGTTTAAAAGTATACAGTTTAGGATAGTTGTGTAGTGGTATGGGATGTTTCAGTATAGTGTTTCGGATAATGATTTCCTGGAACAGAGTTTAACAGCATACAGTTTAGGATAGTTGTGTAGTGGTATGGGATGTTTCAGATAATGATTTCCTGGAACAGAGTTTAAAAGTATACAGTTTAGGATAGTTGTGTAGTGGTATGGGATGTTTCAGTATAGTGTTTCGGATAATGATTTCCTGGAACAGAGTTTAACAGCATAGAGTTAAGGATAGTTGTGTAGTGGTATGGGATGTTTCAGATAATGATTTCCTGGAACAGAGTTTAAAAGTATACAGTTTAGGATAGTTGTGTAGTGGTATGGGATGTTTCAGTATAGTGTTTCGGATAATGATTTCCTGGAACAGAGTTTAACAGTATACAGTTTAGGATAGTAGTGTAGTGGTATGGGGTGTTTCAGATAATGATTTCCATGAACAGAGTTTAACAGCATACAGTTTAGGATAGTTGTGTAGTGGTATGGGATGTTTCAGATAATGATTTCCTGGAACAGAGTTTAAAAGTATACAGTTTAGGATAGTTGTGTAGTGGTATGGGATGTTTCAGTATAGTGTTTCGGATAATGATTTCCTGGAACAGACTTTAAAAGTATACAGTTTCGGATAGTTTCGTAGTGGTATGGGGTGTTTCAGTATAGTGTTTCGGATAATAATTGACTAGAATACAGTTTAACAGTATACAGTTTAGGATAGTAGTGTAGTTGTATGGGATGTTTCAGATAATGATTGACTAGTACACAGTTTAAAAGTATACAGTTTAGGATAGTATTGTAGTGGTATGGGATGTTTCAGTATAGTGTTTGGGATAATGATTGACTAGTACACAGTTTAACAGTATACAGTTTAGGATAGTAGTGTAGTGGTATGGGATGTTTCAGTATAGTGTTTCGGATAATGATTGACTGGCACAGAGTTTAACAGTTTATAGTTTAGGATAGTATTTTAGTGACATGGAAATTAACAGTATATGGTTTTGAATGTATAGATGACTTAACAGTATGTTAGATATCGTATTTATTTCAACGAGTGTATTGCAAAAGCTCAAATATGTTCCAGCGAGTTTTAAGATGCATACTTATTTTGTCTATACCTCTCAGGAGTTTATTATCCGCCTGACAGCAGAGTAAACGTTGTGTACAGATGCAATAACCAGCTGATGATTTAAGATAGTGTGCACGTGATGTTATTATGCGATGTAAAATACAGCTGTGTGTTTATTAAACAGTGATATCTCCAACGCAATAAATTAGTTTAGTGACATGCGATTAAACAGTTTAATGTTTAGAATAGAAATAAGAGACGTAGGGGTTTAACAGTTTTCATTTTAGAATAGTAGTTTAGTGACATGAGATTTTACATTGTATAATGATAGGGTGACATGGCGTTTACTATAGTATACAATGTATAATGATAGTGTGACATGGCGTTTACTATAGTATACAGTGTATAATGATAGGGTGACATGGCATTTACTATAGTATACAGTGTATAATGATAGTGTGACATGGCGTTTACTATAGTATACAATGTATAATGATAGGGTGACATGGCGTTTACTATAGTATACAGTGTATAATGATAGGGTGACATGGCGTTTACCATAGTATACAGTGTATAATGATAGGGTGACATGGCGTTTACTATAATATACAGTGTATAAAGATAAGATAAATTATTTCCCCTTGTTATCCCTTTGTACATTGAAAGTTATCTGGGTCCTTGAGTTGCAACTTAAATCCATGTGAAGTAGTCGTGGTTGAAAGCATATTTAGATTTATAGTTCACAATAACTTAATTTCAGGGAGAAGCAGGACGAAATCTCAAAAGGTAGGTCACTCCTTCTACCATAAGCTATAACCCAGGAAGATTAGAGATTCTCCCTGGTTATATGTCAAGGTTTGTCAGCTACAACAATAAGTTCTTTATTATTCTGACTGTGGCAAAGGATCGTTAAACATCCTGCGAATTCGTCATGGACATGGGCTTTGTGAATTTAATATTTTTCATAGATAATTCACCCAATGCATTCAAATAGAATATAAGTGTAGATAATAAGCGTATTGGTGGAACTTGTAGAGCACGGGCCCATTGTACAAATTTTACGGTTTGTCATAAGATATGGGTATATATCCTTTTTAACAGAGCCTGTTATAATAATTTGCTACACCCAGCAGCTTTTTGTATATAAAATAGATATAGGGATATATATAGTTTGTATATTTCCTAGGAATATACATTTTATTAATTCACAATAATTGTTACATATACATGTATGTGCATAAAGTGAAATTTATCTCCAACACTCTCCCGTGTACAAATGGTACATGTGTCTTAAACAGCAGTTCTTATTTAATATGGATGTGGATATTTATGTGTTAAATGTTGAAACTGCGCTACGACAACACTGACAACGAATAACATATAAAAAGAAACTTGCCCATTTCATTGACACAGACATTACTTATAATATATATAATATTTTGTCGCTGACGTAATCTTTATAGCACAAAAAGCGTACGCTGTTCTTTTCACTTCCTTTTCACTTTGTCTTACTGAGAGAATCTCCGCTACAGGTAATCGTCTATAACGAACCTTGGATTTGAACGTATGAGTCCCATTGTTCTGTTCGAAGTACAAAGTATTGATGAAAGTCAAGCCCTCATTGTGTATACTTGATGTTGCGCGTTTTTAAGATGAACTTCTCCTGATACGGCTGAGGCGACTGTTACCCACCGCGAAGATTGGCGAGGACGTTCTATTCAAGAGCCAGGATGATGGATGGTACTATTCAGGTACATTAAAATCACAAGTCTTTCAGCAGGTAGCGCAGGTACGTTTTCATGCTATCATCTGACAGTCGGTAGCAGGTACGTTAACATTTTACCATCTCACAGCAGGTATCGCAGGTACGTTAACATGTTTATCATCTTATAGAGGTCGCACAGGTACGTTAACTGTTTACCATCTTACAGCAGGTATCGTAGTTAAGTCAAGATTTTACAATATTACACAAAGTAGCACAGGTAGGTCAACATTTTGTCACTTTACAGCAGGTAGCACAGGTAGGTTAACATTTTGTCATCTTACCGCAGATTACACGGGTGCGTTAATATTTTGCCATCTTACATCAGGTAGCGCAGGTACGTGAACACATTACGACCGTACCGCAGGTAGAGCAGATACCTTAACATATTACCACCTCACAGCAAGTAGCGCCCAACCCATCTCCCTAACGTGGGGATCCTGGGATAGAATAGGTCCCCAGCATTCAATGGTGGACGTGAAAGGCGATTAAATGTATCGGACGTTGCTCATGATATCAATCACTGGTTTGTCTAGCCTTGGCTCGATTATTTACAGGCCGCCGTCACGAAGCTTTCAAGAATATTGCTGAGTGCTGCTTCAAGCAAGAAACAAACAAACAAGTATTTGCGAATACATCAGTACAATGTTACAGCAACTACAAGGGAACAAGATAGATTTGTCTCACCCAGACGGATGTGCAGAAATATGTCTATATGTGTTTTATTTAATGGGCACAAATCTGTCTGGGTACGTTTGCACGCTATCAACCACGTCATCGAGTCTTACCAGTAATCCCCATGGAAGAACTACTTTGATAAATAACTACTTGATCATGCACGATGTTTAGCTGGTGTACAATGAAACGGAAGACATGTATATATAAAACGACCAGGTATATATCATGTACACCCTCCCTCTTCCACCTGCCCCTTTTCCACATGTAACTTTTACCTATATACTAGGCAAAGTGTCCTTGGACTGCGGTGACTTCAGCTACATCATCACCGACTGTAACGGCTTCCAGGAGAAGGTCTGGCGGGAGAACATAATCTGTGAATCAGACCGGCACGTTGATGCAATCAAGAAGCGCAGTAAGGTGAGCATGTATTGTCTTTCCCCCAATAACGCGACCTTGACCAAATGCGATGTCCATATGGCCAAGGTACATGGATTAAACGTCTCGCGTGTGATAGTCGTAACATCTTATTGTCTTTTGCTGATGTTGTACGAAGATCACTCCGTGGCTTGTCCAGGTATTAATGTTGTCGTAAGAAAGACCCTGTTGTGTACTTCTGAGCACTAACTTTGTCCTAAGAAAGACCTCGTTGTGTACTTTTGAGCACTAATGCTGTCCTAAGAAAGACTTCGTTGTGTACTTCTGAGCACTAATGTTGTTCTAAGAAAGACCTCGTTGTGTACTTCCGAGCTCTAATGTTGTGCTAAGAGACACCCTCGTTGTGTACTTCTTAGCACTACTGCTGTCCTAAGAAAGACCCCGTTGTGTACTTCTGAGCACTAACTTTGTCCTAAGAAAGTCCTCGTTGTGTACTTCTGAGCACTAATGTTGTTCTAAGAAAGACCTCGTTGTGTACTTCTGAGCACTAATGTATTGAGACCACTTTCTCCATGCAGGTGCAAATGTATTAAGACCACTTTCTCCGTGCAGGTACAGATGTATTAGGAGCACTTTCTCCGTGCAGGTGCTAATGTATTAAGACCAATTTCTCCGTGCAGGTGGACATGTTTTACGACCGCTTTCTCCGTTCCGGTGCTTATGTATTCAGATCACTTTCTCCGTGCAGGTGCTGGTGATGCACCCGATGTACCCCAACAGCTACTGTCCTGCCACGGTGTTGGAGATCCGTGACAAGACATGGAGCGTGCGCCTGCCCGACATGACCAAGCCTGTGAGGGTGTCCCAGGAACAAGATTACATCGCTTGTTTAGCTTTGAAAAAGGGTGTCTATGACGAGAAAGTACTCAATACTTTAGCGAAGAAATGGGAACAAATGGACGTCTTGGCTAAACACAAGAACGGAGAATATCACATAGGTAATACGGTTAGTTCGTGTAAATGGACATGTGTAGGTATCCTTTTTTTCAATTCTTTCATATGAAATTTTCTAAATATCTATATATTTTTTAAAAAGCGTTTCGATGTATTAATATATTCTCTGATAAGAGAGAGAATACATGGATGTTAACTTCTTTATTACGAGGAACACAACGTTTCAGAGTACATTTATATGTTTATTCCTTCATCAGATGAATGAACAAACACATCGAAAGTGGTTCGTTTAATCGTTTGGGTATTTTGCTACACTGTACGTAGGTTTGCATTTGTACGTACCAGAGTAATTAAAAATGAACATATTGTTTTCTGTTTCAACAAAATCAGTAAATGCACTGTCGAGTAACAAGATTATCAGATCAAGTTTGTCTCGGTTGTTAACAGGCTGCGATCCGTTAAGATCCGGTGTAGAATAGGTCTTCAGCAACCCATGCTTGACGTAAAATACGGTTTATATCTCTACGCTTATTGTGACAAAGGCAATATGTTTCATTTAAAAAGTGATGACGCAATTTTCTATCAGTATAAGATGTGTAAGATTAAACTGACTTTAAAAGTACTAAAAGATAGTATTTCATGATGCCTTGTATGCATTTAGTTTATGAGTTTATGACCCGTCGTATCGAAGGAGTACATTATTTTTATCCAAATTGAGTGAGTGGCGGATGCTGCCCTTAGGGCAGGGACCGCCTCCGTGGTCTAGTGGTAGAGCCTCCGCCCGGAGAGCGGAAGGTCCTGGGTTCGATCCCCGGCCGCGTCATACCAAAAGACGTTAAAAGATGGTCCTTGTTGTTACCCTGTTTGGCGCTCAGCATTTAGGGTTTAAACAAGGACTGGTTAGCTCGGAGTCAGTGTACTGTGTCTGAGTGGGGTATTCATGTTAAACTGCGGCATGGTACCTCAGTGAGCTAGCACTATAAATCGGCATCAGTCCGGACAAGTACAAGTAGACACACACACACGTCGCTGTATAAGTGCAATGGACGCAACGTTAAAACCAATTTCACCTCACCTTAGAGCAGGACATGGTTACCCGTTTCGCGAACAACTGGTGTAAATCAATGATTTTCAGTGACCCATTTATATCATTCCCACTATGTTGCCGTTTACAATGACAAGACTGATCATCTTGTTAATCTATGTTGTCCATATCATCAGAAACTTAAAACTTTTAAATTTAAAAATATATTTGATACATTTTTTTTACACCTAACGCTTTGAATGTATGATATCATTCATGTTCAATTTATCATATATATCTTAAATCATCATGAGACATCACACATGATCATGCCCCCCCCCCACAGAGAGAGACACCACCCTACTCCAAGCAACCACACACAATTAAACAATTGCTAACATTTCTTTTCACTCAGGCACAGTAAAAGAGTTGGTTAGTGGGAGTTTAACCAAATACGTCATCACCTGGCTCAACAATACAGAAAGCGTGGTCGACGCGATCCACATGTTCGGAGGCCTGACACCATTTCGGAGACTAAGGGTCAACGACCACGTCCTGGCACCGGTGGCGATTATCGGGCAAGCAAACCCCCTGTGTTACCTGCCTGGTGTGGTGGTGGAGAAACGCAACGAAGTAACTGCTGTCATCAAGATGATCCACGCACAGAGGTAAGCACTGGGGTGCGGATTCTTTTGTTTTACGCCACAGTGAACGATATCCCATCTTGTAGGCTAGGAATGTAGGTTAGGCTACCCGACCGCCCATTAATATTGTTCGAGTCCGGGATAAACTAACAAACGGTTTAACTTATGAGCAACTTCACACGAAGTCAGTGTCTACTGACACGCAATCAACCAAGCCACCGAGTCTGACCACGCGATCAAGTTCACACGACTGATCAATAGCATGCGATGCTATCCAATACTGTTACCTATACATGACGTTTCACACATCACTTGCACTAACTTTTTAATAAATATTGTATGAGTGGATGATACTATCTTTAGAGCAGGACATTTTCGCAAATACCTGGTTCACTGATTTTCAATGTCCCATTTCACATAATTTCGTTCACTAAAATTTTTGCCTCATGGAATCCGATAATCGAGACTGATCATTCTGTGTCGTTGAAGTGTGGATTGTGTACAAGCAATAGAATTCTGGAGATTTATTCTACCCCGTATCACCACAGTGTATTTAGCAAAACCGATGAATAGTTTTACGTTTATACCTCCGTGGACGTAAAAAAACATATTGAAGTCATTTTTTAAATAAGTAAGTCAACAATAAGAACTTCACAAATTGCTTATTTAATCTTTAACACACTAAAGGCTGGGGGACAACTCAACAGAACCAGTAACATCGTTCATCACAATAATACCACACAAGCCCCGCCTATTTTATAATCAGCGAATCAGGAAACAATATCCTTTAGTGGGCGTGGCCTATATGTTCGGTTTATGTAAATATGCATGCAAAAACAATTGCTCTGCTCAACAAATACCACGGAATCACTTGAAATTTGTTATTTAAAAACAACAACAATTGTTTGTCTCCTCCATTCGGGGAAAGAATTTGTGTGTTTGGAGACAAAGAAATATCTAACAAATATTCCCGCCCAATAATATTCAGCGTTGACTGCATACTGCAAAAATTTAGATTTATAAGTGAGAATGACATGCAGTATATGGGAGGTAACTCGCGGTGGTTTAATTTGGGTATATCGTTTTTAATTAATTTATGTAGCTATGAATCAGAATTATGTGATGGTTTCATTCCGATTTTGGCAGCACGTTGGTCTCGGTGGTCTCTTTTGATATGAGGAAAAAACCCACGCTGACGTAGGTTCTTACCACTGGCATCTAAAGAATATAACTGTGAACAGTGTCCCCTTTTAGATCACAGACAGTGCTATGGAGACATGTCATAATAACATTTTCTTGGAAAGTCAGTCAATCGGATGAAGGGAACCATAAGTAGGTTTCTGGTATGGTAGCAGTGGCAGAATAAGACGTGGATGGTGTTAGCATATCCCCCCGTCATATGCGTTTATTTAACCTTCATTACAAATCTTTGAAAGGCATTTAGAAGTGATTCACATAAGGAAGAGAATATATGGATGTCAACAATATTATGAGGGACACAACGTTTCGGAATATATGAAGGAGTAAGCATATACTCCGAAACATTTTGTTCCACATAATAAAGAAGTTTACATCTATATTCTCTTCCTTGTGTCATTACAAATGTCAGATTAATGTAACATTATTTTTTCCACTGGTCGCCTACTGTACATAGCTCTACATTTGTTCTGTAACTTTGAATTGCTGTCATTGTTCCCCAGGCTCGATGATCTCACAACCATCAATGAGAAGGAATGTTTCTTCATCAACCCTCTCTACTACGCCACAGCAGTCTCTGAATACCTCAACAACCACGCGAGATCTTGATTCGAATATTACCAGCACACTGGATGTGACATTTTTATATACATACGTCGTCAACAGCATGTCGACTACGTGGGCATTGTTAAGACCCTTTTACACAGGGCTGCGACCTTTGTGCCACCTTTGAGCGATCAAAAACTGGCCAGGCCACTCAAAATCATTGTTTCTATGCAACTGCTCCCGCCATGATGTCTTGTGTCTATTGAGTCTTGAGGCTTTCTTGACTCTGCAACCACAATGAAACACTGCAGGTACAACAAGCCCTCTATTTATAGGCAGGCTGAGGAGGCACTACAGGTAGGTCAAAGGAGGCAGGAAAGAGGCAGAAGCATAGCCATGGTGCCTCAAGGGTTGCCGTGGTCACCGAATGGAGGCACGGCGGTCTCCATAGTCATCGTTTAATGCACGCTATTGGTCGCCCAAAGAAGGCACACGGGAGGCAGAAGCATCGCCCAAATTGATGGGAAAATTTGCAACAGAACGCATCTATTACCTGGCGACCATTGGGCGACCACTGTGCCTTCATCCTGCAACAACGGCAATGCTTGAGAGCCCCTTCTGCCTTCTTTGAGCCACCTCCTCGGCGACCTTTGAGCGGCTGTTTTGAACATGTTCAAAAGTTCACGGCGACCATGGCGTCAATGGCAATATCTGAACCTCCTGAGTACCACCTTGGAACGACCTAGGCAATCATTCTGCCTCCTTTGAGCCTCCAACGACGACCTGGCAAATTTTATGGTCGCACACGGGATGCACAAAGGTCGTCATCCTGTGTAAAGGCCCCATTAGTGGTTGTCTTACTCGTTGTCATTGTTTTCTACTGTATTCACAGATACCTCCACAGTGAAAATCAGCCGAACTCGTTGTCAAGTATAAATAAAGAACTCTTATCCAAACCTTCTTAAATTGGCCTTTTGTCTGGTTGTTTAGAGGCAGACTGCTGCTGTGCTATGCCAGACAAAAGCAAACTCTTTTTTACACTATTTGTGTGAGTGGCGGTATTCCTCTGGTAGGACGAAACACTGTCTTACGTTTAATTTGAGCTTCACGAACAGGTATGTCTCACCAATAGCACTATCCGTTATATGATCAGTCTCCATTTCATTGTTATTCAATCACAAAATAATGTAACCTCTTTAATCCGAACAGTTACACCCTGGCCGTGTAGATTGTTGTTCATGCTATCAACCACAGGGGTGCCTACCTCAGACTGGTTTATAGACAGCCGTACTACTGGTTTAGCTGGAATATTGCTGGCTACGGCATTAATAATATTCAATCACACAATAAAATATTTCAGGAAAGAGCGTATATTGTCAAAGGATAGACACTTTCGCAGTAATTCTATATGTGTTCGCGAAAAGGGGAAGCACGTCCTGCCCTATCGGTAGCACCCGCCAATCACACCAGTTGCATAGAAAGTAAATGTTTGTTTTTTAATGCCTGACGCTGTTTTGCTGTTCAATTTACCAAGTACTGTGCAGTAATAGGACATGCAAGATTCCGTGGAACGGCAATCACGATAAGACTATTTATCATATAATTGGTTATGCATTCCCTAGTGTTCACGTATCGATCCTGTTGCACACACATTGACTCACATTAAGCACAAGGGGTCATGCTGAGTTACAAGTGCATGTGTACACACACTTGAGAGAGGGCTAGATATCATTTGAATCGTCCGATTGCACAACTGGTGACGAGTCACATAGCTTATATGTTTTGTTTCACTGATTACCGTAATGTCTATTGTCAATGTCCAGTTTGAACCTATTTTTCAATACAAAAAGCCCATTCCCCTCTGCAAAGCTAGAAAGAAAGAGGATGAGAAACGGCGGAAACTTCTTACAAATGTTGGCGGAATGTGGACCGGGAGATCCGAATTGTTTCTCCCCTACTCCAACGTCCATGACGCCCGTCTCATTCCGCCTCCACCTCGTAAAAATGCACGAGGTAGGCAAAGCACACTGCATTCACCGCGTCAGCAAACACGGAGGTCACACGGACCAGGCTCATCGCCTTCACTGCGTCAGCAAACACGGAGGTCACACGGACCAGGCTCATAGCCTTCACTGCGTCAGCAAACACGGAGGTCAAACGGACCAGGAACATCGCCTTCACTGCGTCAGCAAACACGGAGGTCACACGGACCAGGCTCATAGCCTTCACTGCGTCAGTAAACACGGAGGTCAAACGGATCAGGAACATCGCCTTCACTGCGTCAGCAAACACGGAGGTCACACGGACCAGGAACATCGCCTTCACTGCGTCAGCAAACACGGAGGTCACACGGACCAGGAACATCGCCTTCACTGCGTCAGCAAACACGGAGGTCACACGGACCAGGAACATCGCCTTCACTGCGTCAGCAAACACGGAGGTCACACGGACCAGGAACATAGCCTTCACTGCGTCAGCAAACACGGAGGTCACACGGACCAGGCTCATCGCCTTCACTGCGTCAGCAAACACGGAGGTCAAACGGACCAGGCACATCGTCTTCACCGCGTCAGCAAACACGGAGGTCACACGGACCAGGAACATCGCCTTCACTGCGTCAGCAAACGCGGAGGTCACACGGACCAGGCTCATCGCCTTCACTGCGTCAGCAAACACGGAGGTCACGGGACCAGGAACATCGCCTTCACTGCGTCAGCAAACACGGAGGTCACACTGACCAGGCTCATCGCCTTCACTGCGTCAGCAAACACGGAGGTCACACGGACCAGGCACATAGCCTTCACTGCGTCAGCAAACACGGAGGTCACACGGACCAGGCTCATAGCCTTCACCGCGTCAGCAAACACGGAGGTCACACGGACCAGGAACATAGCCTCCACTGCGTCAGCAAACACGGAGGTCACACGGACCAGGCACATAGCCTTCACTGCGTCAGCAAACACGGAGGTCACACGGACCAGGCTCATAGCCTTCACCGCGTCAGCAAACACGGAGGTCACACGGACCAGGAACATAGCCTCCACTGCGTCAGCAAACACGGAGGTCACACGGACCAGGCACATCGCCTTCACCGTGTCAGCAAACACGGAGGTCACACGGACCAGGGTCCATTTTGCACCTTGCCGAACTTCGCTGATATTATGGAGTTATATTTTGGCTGGACTCACGAGTCCATAGTCCAATCAAAATAGTGCAATGAAATCGAAATCCGGTTCGTAATTTCGGTCGATTGCAGGATTTGCAAAGCATGTGCACCGCCAACTCGTTGTCAACAGATATTTTCCTAATGTTTTCATGTTTTTAATCAATGTGCTCACGTGATTTGCTGCACTTTGCGATGTAAGACCCGTTTAACCACATATAGATCTTGATTATCAATCAGATCGACTTGACTATTTTGTTTGAAGCAAATGCAAGTGATACGAGAGGTGGAATCTGATTGGTCCATAGTAGAGGCATAGAAGGGACATAACTCGTAATAACCACTGGTGGCGCTACGATCGACCCCAGGAATTCCAGCCTAGTTCGGCAAGGGTGCAAACTGGACTTTTAAAGTCAGTTAACTCCCATGCCTCGGGAAGATGGCGTTTAGGTTGCCGTGAAAGGCGACTAACGGAATACCTGGAATATGCTAAGTGCGGCGTTAAACAACAAACAAGCAAACAAACTTGCGTTTAGGCGTGTGTTTTGAATTTTGCACTTTTGTTTTAATGTGTCATTGTTCATTTTGTTAGTCTCATAAAAACATTCAATCAAGATATAGGCATAAACAACATGTTTTTCAACCGTTAATTACTTTGTCACGATAATAAGAGAGGTTGAGGCTTGTTGGCACACCCAACTACCCTGGCTAACCCTTCGATAAAGACGCTGCGTATATATTGTTATATATTTGTCCATGATAGCATTTTCTAAAATGCGTGGTATATGATTGGAATGTTTCTATGGAAACAAAACATGAACGCCAATTCACTGAAACATGCCGAAGCTTATTTCAAGTAACAAATTCACAGAACAGTATTAAGGTTAAAACATAGTGATTATGAGTGAGCTTTTCGTGTCATTCCAGCCGTGTCAAATCATTTTTTATTTTAATTGTTGTTCAACACTCAGCACTATTCCAGGTGTATGACGGCGGTCTGTCAGTGATCGAGTCTGGACCAGACAATCCTCTGAATGACATCATGAGCATTGATCTGCGCAATTTGGATACGATGACATGCGTCAACAAAGTGAGCGTTAGTCGCCACTGTTGACTAGCATAGTCGCCTCTTACAGCAAACATGGGTTGCTGAAGACCTATTCTACCCCGGATCTTCACGGGTAGCAAATGCAAAGTGACTGTGGTAAATTTTTAAAGTACGTTCTCACTACCCCAATGTATTTCTCTGAATTCCGTACCTATTCCGTACCTACAACAGTTGAAAGACAAAAACATGGTGCTGATCCATGTAAGTTGAATTCATTAAAAAAATCAGTAGTTCTTAAAGATTGTGTTTGTTTTGTGGACTAGTTTCAGTTTCATGACATACTTATAAAATAATAACCGTCCATTCTCATGAGACACTAGACCCGTGAAGATCCGGGGTAGAATTGGTCTTCGGCAACCCATGCTTGCCGTCAAAGGCGACTATGCTTGTCATAAGAGGCGACTAACGGGATCGGTGGTCAGACTCGCTGATTTGGTTGATGCATGTCATCGATCCCAATTGCGTGGATCGATGTTCATGATATCAATCACTAGACTGTCTGGTCCAGACTCGATTATTTACAGACCGCCGTCATATAGCTGAAATATTGCTGAGTACGGCGTTAAACAAAAGACCAACCAACCAAATCAGGAGACATTAACGTTAGTCCTGACAGTATTACGGCATCAGATGTGACTTCCTCGTATATTTGTAAAAGTGCTATAAAATCTTGTTTACATGTCTGGTGCCCAGGATTCTATCATATTGTGACATTTTCATATCTCTATTTTCATTCCCGTTGACACATCAGTTCCACAACAAAATAAACCAATTGTGAGTATATACGTATTAGGAGACCTCGTGATTGTTGTATATCCTTCGACTAGTGCCACTCTATTTTTGATTAGACATTGTCATTGGCGCCGATATACTTAAGGTATCACCTCAAGAGTTACAGATTCATAATGAGGTGTTAATTCATTGTCGTTATTCCTGCATAGAGCATATACAACCATGGAGAGACGTTTCTTTTCTGACTTCAAAGGTTATTCAAAGTAACTTCACTTTTCTGTTTCTTCTTTATACTTGCTAACATCTTATTTGTCCCGATTCTACTTGTCAATCTTGTCATGATTTCTTTTCATTCTGGGGGGCACGGGTGGCCAAGTCGTCTAAGGCTCCGCGATTCGCTATGAAACCAGAAACCTATGATTGTGGGTTCGAGTCCCGGTTCGCCCCGATTATGTTTCTAGGTTTGTCAGCACCATACCCGTGCTCGTGGGTTTCACCGAAGTGGTAAACGTCTGAGACATGCATGACTTCGGGCTTTCCTCCCACATTAAGCTGACACGTCGTGATATATCTGGAATAATGTTAAAAGCGGCGTTAAACCCAACTCACTCAGTCACTCTTTTCATTCTGTCTGAAATCGTCGAAACCCTCGTGGAAAACAGCCGTGGTCCGACAAAACGAAAACAAGGGTGAGTGAGTTACATGTATATAGAGGGCCAGTGTAAAACCTTCAGGCTCTTCTGCACCGTGGCTGAAGCTTTGCGCTACCACCGGTGGGGCAGGTACGCTCACCGTTGGAAAGGGCTTTTGTCGCGACTATTACTAACAAACGCTAAATCAATATTTTCCAGTGTACTTATCATCAAATCATCCATCCATCCATTCATCCTCCCAGACAGTCTGACTGGCTCATCATGACAACAAATTTAGAATTTGCATACATTGTAAATCACCAGGCTGTTTTGGATCGTGGCTGAAGCTTTGTTACAAGACCCGTGAAGATCCGGGGTAGAATAGTTTTGTTTGTTGTTGTTTAACGCCGCACTCAACTATATGACGCCGGTCTGTAATTAATCAAGTATGGACTAGACAATCCAGTGATTGACACAATGAGCATCGATCCACGCAATTGGGATGCGATGACATTCATCAACCACGTCAGCGAGCCTGACCATCCGATCCCGTTAGTCGCCTCTTACGACAAGCATAGTCGCCTTTTACAGCAAGCATGGGTTGCTGAAGACCTATTCTACCCCGGATCTCCACGGGTCTTTAAAGTAAAAGGAATATACATTGGCATTTCTAGACGTTTAGGTGATTTCTTAAATTATGTAGATCACAAGTGCTAGAAGGGCCCTTTTCATCCCTTGTTCTTTATTAATTTGAGATCTTTATGTTTTAATTTATTAGCCATAGATTTGTGTGGGTTGGTCGTTTTATGACGAACAAATATATACAATTCTTTTTACATTTTTTCTAATCTTTTTCTGTCTTCTTTTCAATATTCTCTAAATCGCCGAAACGCCTATTGAAACCAGAATTGGCCAAGCAAAAGCATTTTGAGCCTCCGTGTGATTTTAAACGCTACTTTAAAACGGTAAATTTTACAGGTACCTGACACACAAAATCCAAAATTAAAATAATTCTGAGATTGACTGCGCAGGTAAAACATTAATGCACTATTGTTTAACAGATACACTTGCCTATGCTATACTACGAACACTACTGCCTACATTGAATGAAGGAGGGCAGGTGCTCTTCATGTCCCCGGCTGCTGGCTGGTACTATCATGATACATATAAGTTAACATCTAATGGGAATAAAGCGACAAAACCCTTTCCATATCCAACAGAAATCTCTGCATAAAGCAGAGACGATTGTACGATTCCGACTATGTCATGGGCATGTGTTTATGAACCACCATCAATTAGTAATGATACCACGTGTTCGCGAAAAGGTTAGCGTATCCTGCCCCACTGTGGTACCCGTTACAAACGCATGCAATGGCAGGTCAATTGTTCACCTACAAAAACACCATAACATATGTTACAAGTCAAAACAGGGAATTGAATAGGGCATAATATTTATCACTGATGCGTCAAATTTGGAAATGTCCTCCACATGTCTACAATAAAACCTTTTGAAAGCTTTACTAATGTTGTAACCTTGATGAAACAACTTCTGAGCAAGAGTCGTATGACGCTCGTATGAAACAAAGGTCGTTGGTCATAGCATTCACTCCTGTATTTGAGACATTGTGCTACATTCAAAGAACTGGTGTCCGAGCACGCCGTGAAGGTCGCAGTTCACTAGAATCAAAGTAGAAGTACGTAAATAGAGAATACTACACCCATTCTCGTTAGATACCATTTTTACGAAACGAGTGGACTTTCTATGGTATCTGACCGATCGAAAGCGATACCATAGAAAGTCGACTCGTGTCCATTTTACCAACATTACATTTAAGAAAATCAACTTGCGTTAAATATATTTGAATATTAGTAAAGTACATGTACTTGATGAAAACACATGTACACCTTACTTACTCAACTTGTGTTATTTTAAGATCCCAACATGCAAATGTTGAAACTTGAACTCGTATCTTAAATAATACTGATCTATGGACAAAAACGTGTCCTTGTCATACCTTGTCCTTTGTAAAACCACTTGTAAAGTACACAAACGAGTTGTCAAATTTCATAACATTAGATGCATAAATGGGGTTTCAAAAATTGTACATTTGCGATCGTGATGGATCAAACCCGGGCCATCGGCGTGACGAGCGAATTCAATGTTTTATTTTAAACACCACATCTACCCCACCCACACCCCACCCACACCCTATCCCCGCGTGAAAATCCGGATTTGAATTGGTCTTCAGCAACCCATGTTTGTCGTAAGAAGCGACTAACGGGATCGGTGAAACTCGCCGGCTTGGTTGATACATGTCGTCGAACCCCAATTGCGATCGTTGCTCATGCTGTCAATCCCTGGATTGTCTGGCCCAGACTCGACGTTTTTAGACCGCCGTCATATAGCTGGAATACTGCTGAGTGCGGCGTTAATCAACAAACAGAAAGCCAACCTGGGGTATAATTGTTGTGTTGAATAGTGTCAGTGAATGATGCATTTTTTCTTGTGATTGCGTTTAACTCTACAGGTGTCAGCAGAGCACCCTGATTATCCCCAAAATTACGCTCCCGGGAAAGTGATGTCTGTAGCGGATGCCAGGATGTCGGTGAAGATGTATGATGTGACGGAAACTTTTGTTAGCGCAGCCTACATTGCTCTGGCTCCAGCTAAACACATCAAGGCAATAGCGGAACAGTGGGTTGATCAGACAGTTGTAACAAGAAATAGAGTCGGGGAATACCATCTAGGTAGGTGGAACAGGATCGCGGGGGTGAATAAGTAATGCCCAGAGTGGATTAGAAATAGGTCTCAGTTGGCCGAGAGGCATTCTTCTGGAAAGTCGACCAATGTCAGCATGACTCATGTTCACTCATCAGAGAGAGAAACGCCAAGCTTTGCGGGTGGAATTTAACGTTGACATATACGTCTGCCAATGCCGTCCCGGACGTGTACAATGGGGGGAGAGTCCCTGTACTCTTACACCAGTTGCCTGTTGCAACCGGTACCTTATTTGGGTGGCAGTTTGCAACCGATTTCTTGAGACCATCATTTTGACTAATCTGTCCAGAGCGGCGTCGATCATCGACGTTAGGTGTTTGTAGGTATCGGGCCCAGAATCTCTTGATGCCAGATTGAGAAACATGCAGCGTTTGGGCGACAATACTCTGACGTGTGTCCACTTGCAACATGCCAATGGCACGTAAGCGTTCAACACATTGCAAACGTCGCATGATCAATGCTGTTGCTTCCTTTATCATTAAACGTGTTTAATAAAGTGTCTTTTGGCGTTTGGATCCAAGAAAACAATATGCGTCTGCTCACAACCGAGTCTGAGTGATAATGGTAAATATGGTATACCACCCTTGCATGTGCTGTCCGAGGTCACGTGCTTCATGAGTGTCACACTGTTGTGTTTGGAAACTTGATTTCTTCAGAAATGTTCTTGCCACATAAATCACTTACTTTCAATGCCAGACATTCGTGTATATTCCATTAGCTTCACCTCAATACAAAATATCCCCTACTTTGTTTGCACAATATAGTTAGAATGGTGGTGGGTGTGATGTTAACAGAAACAAACACAGAAAATAATGTGTTCTTGAACATCGCACCATCAATAACCCAGCCATATAGCGACAAAAGCAAGAGTAAAATAGTTTCCCAAATATATGTATTCCGTGACATTTGGAAAACTATTTTATATTTTATAACTATATATAAAGTTCACCAGATATCATAATCAGAGTATATAAATTCAATAGCATTCTTACTATACAAGTATTGACTATAACTAAAAAATATAAAATTGTTTGTTTGTTTGTTGTTTAACGCTGCACTCAGGAATATTCCAGCTATATGACGGGTCTGGGCCAGACAATCCAGTGACTGATATCATGTTAATCGATCCACGCAATTGAGATACAATGATATGCATCAACCAAGTCAGCGAGCCTGACCACCCGATCCCGCATATTCGCCTTTTACGGCAAGCATGGGTTGCTGAAAAATAAAAACAAAGCTAGACCATCGAACTGGTAATCATTGGGACTAACAGTAGTAAGTATTTTAAGCAATATTTCAGCAATATCACGGCGGGGGACACCAGGAATGGGCTTCACACACTGTACTCTTATGGGGAATCGAACCCGGGTCTTCGGTGTGACGAGCGAACGCTTAAACCACTAGGCTACCCCACCGCCTCACACGTTTCTGGTAATATTCTAATATGCTTAAATGTTTCCCAGAGTGGACTTCCAGCAGAATGTGTGTCCCTATCCTACTGATGGTCACTAAAAGTGTATTTATGCAGATTATAATATGGTGATCATATAATGGAACGTATTACTGAGGTCGAGAGGCGATACGTGCACATGTGAAACGGACCGTCTCCGTGGTCTAGTGGCAGAGCGTCCGCCCGGAGAGCGGAAGGTTCGTGGTTCGATCCCCGGCCGCGTAATAACAAAAGCCGTCAAAAGTTGGTACTTGTTGTTTCCCTGTCTGGCGCTCTGCATTAATGGGCTTAAACAAGGACTGGTCTGCTCGGAGTCAGTATACTGTGTCTCAGTGGAGTATTCATGTTAAACTACGGCATGGTATCTCAGTGGGCTAGCACTATAAATCGGCATCAGTTCGGACGAGTACAAGCAGCCACACACAGACACACACGTGCATGCACATCGCTATATGAGTGCAATAATCTTGAACGCGACGTTAAACACCATTTAACCTCTCTCACCTCACACACGAGAAACACTTGTTCACCTCACTCATGTGAAACACTCGTTGCAGCTCGGGCTGTTGGCATTGTCGCCACTCCACATTATTACAAAGTCACCTGGGAACAGTCCGCCAGCAGTAAGAACGACACTGCACAGGTGGAGGTTGAAGTCGTGTATCTGAGTAAACAAGCAACGGTATGAGGATCTATTCCAAAACGTCGCCTTTACAGTAAAGAAAGAAGTTGTTATCCATAAATTGCGTCTACTTTGTAATAATACATGTCTCTGCTAAATAATTTGTGTCTGCATTACTAACTGCTTGTTTATACAAAATGAGTATGAATATGTCATGATGATATTGCTTTCTATATATGTTTTTACTTATGTATTCTTCAATGAATTACATATTCCAATATAAATGACATATTCATATATCATAACTAAAAGTCAGCCATCGTGCAATATCCAAAGGATGGAAAATACATTACGTCACAATATTACTGCCGGAATGTGCAGGACAACAGAATTATAACGACCGTTTAGATGTATGTGTGAATAACTCCGTGCATCAAACGAAGTGCTCAGAGTAAGCCTCGTTTTGGGAAGGAGCAATCGATGACAACCTTTAAATCACAACATGACTTGGTCAATGTTTTATGTCATATGAAATGTCACTAACGATCGATAGTGTCACCGAGACATTTACGATTATCAAGTTTGACGAATAGAGCATAACCACATCATTATACTGCCCTGTTAGTCGGACGGCAAGTTGACCCCCTTTTCTATTATTTGGACATGTATCTTTGTATTGATAGGTATTTTTTCACGTTTTCAAATTACTTTGCAAACCTGATATCTGGTATGTACTTACAGCTTTACCTCTTAGGGGACCATTATACTCCAACACTGTTAGCAATGCAATCACACTACCAGACATTATATTGGACGCAAATATTACCCCTTTAACATCATCCTTTTCATGTGTTGAAATGGCTGTTATCGACTTCTTTCAGTGAACATTAGAATTAACATCAGATCCGCGCAGCTTGAATGTACATATTTGTAATGGTGACAGGCAACTAGGAAAGTATTAATTTTGCAATATTTGACCAATATCCTCCGCACACGACGCTCTGCAGACTGTCAGGATGAAGGTGGAGCCGGTAGACACTCTGCAGGATGGTATGACATTGCGAGAAGAAGTCTTTTCTCAGTGGCAGGAGTTATGGCGGGACTTTCTGCGGGATACAAGCCTCCAAGGCTGTAAATATATCCCTTGTCACAAACGCCATGTCATTGTGAGGTGAGGTACTTTATTCTTAACCGGTGTTACTGACATACGTGTCCACAAGGTAATAACGATATATATATATATATATATATATATATATATATATATATATATATATATATATATATATATATATATATATACTCTTAAAAAAGGAAACGCCAAGGTAGATTTTTAGTAAATTTAGTGTACCTAATAAAGTCTATATATTTAATATCATATTTGTATCTATGATGTTAAATTAAATATTTCGACTATATTAGGTACAATCCATTTTCAAAATCTACCTGTGCGTTTCTCTTTTTGAAAAGTGTATTTCAGGTTCTTATAACCTAGAACCTACACCAACTAATATGAATTTTAAACAGTTTGAAATGCAGATACAGCCTATTGTGTATGGAGTAAAAATATGGGACTTTGAACTTATAATAATAAATACATTTATGGACATGTAACACATTTGTAAATGTTGGATTACCAATACCAAATTATTGTATTTCGTACAGTGAACGTGGGAGATATCCCCTCTTATAAGCTATCAGAAACGTATCTCGCAAATATCAGAAGAAAATGGCGAGGGGTGATAGCGGTAAATTATCAATCAATCTTTATTCAAGTACTTAAGAGGCCTTAGTACATGTGACAGAGATGTTGCTAACAAATTTGACACTTATTTACAGATTTGGTTCTATATAACAATGCGTGAAATATGTACATGGCTAAGTTTTGCATTATCAATTTATCTAGACTGTTTAACAATTGTCGGAATTTCACAATATTTGGATCGTTAAAGTAGTATACAGGAACATATTTTTTCTCACAGTGGAGTACAATGGACATACAAGTAAAAAGTGATATTCATCCTCTACATCTTGCCTATTACACATTTTACATAATCGTTCTGACCTTGGAGTTTTCGTGTATCTCCCACTCTCGATGCATAATTCATTGGATGAACATCGAAATCTTGCCAATGAATTGCGGTATTTCTTTATATTTACATAAAAGAGATACTGTTCAGTGTATATATGACTGTTCAGCATTCTATAAAATAAACATTTATTCGATGATGTCAACGAAAATGACCACGATTTCAGATAATTATCTTTTAACCTCTGTAGAAAAGAATTGGTAAATATACTTTCAGATTGTACAAATTGATCATACCAAACATTTCCAAAACCACTATTGAACAAGCGTATAGTTGACAAAGTCATCTATATCCCCCGCCCATTTTAACACGTTATGCTCCCAAACCAGGTAACTGACCCAACATTTCTCTTAGCCCATGTCAAAATAGCTGCAATGGAAATTCTAAAATAAACATTTCTAAAACTTCTTAATATCAAATGGCAATAGTTCAGTATGCGCTTTATATATAGACATGCAATGTTTGGCAAGGAAATATTTAACAGTTTATTTGTTATACTACTTAAGTAAACCAATCCTATATTTAAACTTAAATCCAACTTGTTGTCATGGAAACATAAACAATAAAAATTTCTAAAAGTGCTATATATCAAAAGGCACCAGTTTAGTATGTGCCTGGTAGACATGCACAGTTTTGTAAGAAAGTATTTAACGGTTTTTGAGTTACACTCTGGAAACGAACACTACCCCTGTAGAACCTAAATCGTCAGACTTGTTGCAATGGAAACGTAAAAAATAAAAATTAATAACATTCCTCAATTGCAAAAGGCACCTGTTCAGTGTGTGTCTGGTAAACATGCAAAGTTATGTAAGAAATTATTTAACGGTTTTTGAGTTACGCTCCGGAAACGAACAGCACCCTTATAGAACCTAAGTCCAACTTGTTGCCATGGAAACGTAAACAATAAAAAATTATAAAATTCCTAAATAGCAAAAGGCACCAGATTTCGGGACGCACACACGAACACACGCACACACGAACACACGCACACACGCACACACACACACACACACACGCACGCACACACACACACACACACACACACACACACACACACACACACACACACACACACACACACACACACACACACACACACGATAATCAAAAGATAGGTCCATAGTCTCATCTCCCAGTTCAGTGTGTGTCTGGTAAACATGCAAAGTTATGTAAGAAATTATTTAACGGTTTTTGAGTTACGCTCCGGAAACGAACAGCACCCTTATAGAACCTAAGTCCAACTTGTTGCCATGGAAACGTAAAAAATAAAAATTTATAAAATTCCTAAATAGCAAAAAGGCACCAGATTTCGGGACGCACACACGCACACACGAACACACGCACGCACGCACACACACACACACACACACACACACACACACACACACACACACACACACACACACACACACACACACACACAGACAGACAGACACACAGACACAGACACAGACACACACACACACACACACACACACACACACACACAATATTTAACGGTTTCTGAGTTATGCTCCGGAAACAATTTCGGGACGCACTCACACGCACGCACGCACGCACGTACGCACGCACGTACGCACGCACGCACACACACACGCACGCACGCCAACTTCGTTGGGGCGGGGGATAATAAGTTACCCAGTTAGTCTTTCCATTCGTATCGTATAACACCATCATTTTATAACATTTCTTAGGGTATCTCGATGAATTCATTTTAAGGAGTTTCAGCCAGTACTTTCAGCGTTGAATATATGAATAGAGGAAATCTACCACATTCTCCATAAACCATTGCGCTAGATGTGTTGGGTTTTACACCGAGAAATCGTTTACATGCATATAAGTGGACCTTATGGATATCATTAAAAAATTTTAATACCCATATTTCGGCACCTTAAAGTAAGATTGGGTTAATTTTAACATCAAAGATCTCAAAGAATGACTTGTAACTTATATCACCACGGATATGTATATTCTTTATTATACCAAATTAACCATTTTGGCCTGAACTGATGCTTCGCTAACATGAATAGGCTAATTTTTGGACAATTTTTATGGATTTCCGATACCAATTCATTTATGAAAAATGAAAATGAAAATGAAAACGGACTTATTGTACATCCTTGGCGGACGCCAAATTTGCATTCAAACATATTCATATATACTACACAATAACTTTAACATTTTGGAACTGAGTGCACGTGCAGTAAAAAATCTCCATAGTTTACACCTGTGTATAGAATCAAATGCTTTGGAGAAGTCAACAAATAATCCATAAAACCTCCCCCTTTTTTGTTGATATAGCGCTGTATCAGGGATTGCAATATAAAGACATTATGAGCGGTTGCATATCCTTCCCTGATTCCAGCCTGCGATTCCGAAATTTTGTCCATTGTATTGGCCCAACATACAAGTCTCTTGTTAATAATAAAAGTAAAAATTTTACTGAAGATACACAAGAGAGTTATCCCTCTGTAGTTGTTGAAACACCTGCTTTATGAAGCGGAATTAAAATACCAATAGACCATGTTTCCGGGAAGTATCCCTCTTCAAACATCACATTAAATAACAATTCTAGGTATGGGACAAGTAGATCAGCAGTTCGCATTTTGTGGTCCTAGTGTAGCATCTTCATGATAAGAGGTCGAGGTTTAATTAGGGTTCTTCGTCGAAATATGATGTGCACGTTCTACATCTTTGAGTGGGGGACATTTCTTCTCTACCTCTCTGGCACTATTCAGTACTTCCAGTACTTTCTCCTTACACGCCATATGTGATTCATGTTGTGATTCAGGGACTCCTTATAATATTATATTATTTCTCCTCTTTCTGCGTTCTTTGTTTTCTATCTTGGATTCTAAATCATAAAAATAACTTTCCACCAGCTCGCTTTTCTCAAATAGTGAATCTACATCTAACCTGAGTATGTCATGCTGTTCTTTAGTTGAACTGACATCTGACTTCAAATCACATATATCTCTTTTCATGAATCTAATCTCATCCTTAATTGAACTCATATCTTTAGATAACCTGTCCTCTGATTCCTTGATTTGATTAATTATAGCGTTCTTGAGGCCGCCTAGTTAACTACCAGAGGGTTCAGGGTACTGGTTTAGTTCAATGTCACCGGATCTGTGTAACAACGTGGGTACAAGCGGGTGAATCCGAGTCATGATTGGAGTGTCCTGTTTTCGACATGTAAACATTGTTTCTCGTCGATAATATAAGTCATAGATCTCACCTGAAGGAAACTGTGGAAAGGTGGCGGAATTAATGATGGACGCAGATCTTGGATCCTGTTGCTGTATTTGATCCTGTAATGACCACAAACAGAAGCACAGAACTGCACAGAAGTAGCCCTTATCCTGTCGCCATACACGGCGTCCACTCACTCGTGGGGCTGTGGGGTTGAATCTTGTCTATTTGTCTCACGCCTCGGGGATGCACAAAACACCCTATTCTCGCCCTCCAAACTTCGGTTGATACCCACATCTGACCTTTCTTGCACCTCGAGTTGCTTCAGTATGTCAAATTGTTGTTATTTATTGACTTATTTTGTCAGAGTTGATGTGTGAACACCTCTACTGAACAAGGGAGCTAACTTAATTCGATACCGGTAAATAGAAATTATCAATGCAAGAGAATAACCAGCCTTGGTTTTCTGCCGAAACTGATTCCAATTATTTTAAAGGACAAATAGCTGTAGAAATAATATGAATGGACCACTAAAAAGCAGTTAGGACACCAGGTGTTTGCGAAAAGGATAAGCAGCCACCATTCGTACAATATGCACAGATGTAAGTTAGTATTTATTGTCTGACGCAGCACCGCAGTTCTCCTGTCATGCGACGTCAGCCTGTAAACAAACCAGACAATCAAGTGATCAATGAACCAGAAAATCCAGTCACACGAAAGTAACACAAAGCAAGAGCTGAACATGCTTTCCCTTTTTGTTACCACCCGACCATCACTGATTTCCAGTGATCCATTCATATTATTTACTCCACGGTTTTGCCTGTACTTGTAATACCGGTGACAATGTGCACACGGCGAACGTTGCCACTGACGAATCTGTATAATGAAGAAATAGATATGCAGAATGCTATATTATACACACAAGTGATATCCTATGGTAAAATGATGTATGAAAATATATAGTACAACAGCCATTCATATCAGACATACAACACTCATTCACCTGCACCTATCAAGATACATCAAACACTCATATCAAACATACAGACATACATTTACTTTCCATTACTGTACAGAGGGGTTTAACATATAATACTTAGTTTTTATATATTTAGGTTTTCAGTTTAATACTATCTTATACAGATAATAATGACTCACTGAACTGTAAGTTCATCAAGAACTATAAATATATACAAGATACATTATGTTGCTAATAAATCAAATCAAGAATGTATTCCACAATATATCTTATTTATAATCATAAAATACATAATCAACTAACCTTAAGTATGAATAAATATCTTCACATCCAAATCCTTACATGATGAGAAACTAATACGGCAATAAAACTATCCGAGTATCAATCTCATTTAAATCAGATCTTAGTTTTCGCTACTGCTAAACATCTGAGGACATCCCATTACGGGCCATGTCAGAACGACCTTTCGCGAATTTTGACTGACCAATGAAATGACTGACAAGAAATCGACTTTGGCAAATCAGAAGGCAGCTTTCTCGAGCTTTATGACACTAGTTTCAAACTGGCGACTATGCTTCGAAACATATTTTGACGTATTCTCGATTTAAAAAAATAAAACTGATAAGAACATTCTGGAATGGCTTATAGATGGCCTAGATTGAATGGATATAATCATAAAATCTGTAACAGTCGTTCGGAATAACCCGTGTTAAATATATAGTGGTTGCATGATTAGAAAACACATTCCGACGGTCACTTTCATGATCTGGTGGCCGACGCTCTGATTGGTTCGATGAAAGGTCATTCTGACATGCCCCATAATGGGATGTCCTCAGATCTTTGTTTAGCAATAGTGAGAACTAAGATATGATTTTCATGAGATTGATCCGAGTATAAGATCTGTCTTTAGTAGCACAGCTGATGGGGATTCTGGACCACTACCACTAAGACCATGCCCGAACCCTATCAATGCTTCTATGGGGGTCTTTTTTATGCGAATTATGCGATGCGATCCAATGATCGTCATATATCAAGATGCATATCGAGGAAAACATTTATTCTTAATCTCCAACCAGTTCTTTGGTTTTGGTACGGAATGCTTGCTGCGCTTGTTGCCTCCCCTGTTCTACAAACTTTTTTTTCTTCTTCACTAATGCCACTGGTATTACGAGAATTGGATCGAATCTCCTGCTTCACTGCATTGTATTTGGTGAGTTCTGACAAAACTAAACGAAACTCCTTCTCAGCTATCTTGCAATCAGCTAGTGCTGTTGAGATATGATCCTCAATGCTATTTAACTTTGCTTCAGCAAACACACGAATACTATCATGTTTATATTAAATGCTTTCTTTTGCAACTTATGATATATTATGGTAACAGACCTGAATAAGCGAGGCAAATTCATAACCGGTATGCAGGAAGTTTATCTTTTTTTTTTATGGTGTGCTTCGCCATCGCTTGATCACTAGTGATAAACGCGGCACGATGTGGAATGTCAATCTGAATGTGCCCACTAGATCATTGAAGGGTATTTTAATGTTGTTCGAGGACCCTTCTAAGCCATTTTCAAGAGATACCAAGGCATTCTATAACCCTAAGATTAAGCCCAGCAGTTAACACGGTTGCAATAGTGGGCGGGGAATAGAGAATGCCAGTGAGGGTGTTACAATACAGATAATGAAGAAGATAAGGGCTGGTAAATTAAACTTACTTTTGTATGTGGTCATGGATGCACCACTATATATCAAAAATTGAAGATTCGTGCAAGCGATCTATTAATAATCTTTCACCTAGATAACTGCACTGCACTGCACTGCACTGCACTATAATCTGCGGGCAAATGGGCTGTTTGTAAAACAGCTTTTATTCTAGATATTTCGCACAAACTATTATTCTGTGCCCAACTATAAACTTAAACATACCCATCAAGAGATTCGGTAATGGAGGATCCCGAAGTGCACAAAATTGATCCGGGTGATCGTTTAAAAGACTGTTGACAAGTACGTCATGAAAAATACAAAGAAGAACCAACCCTTTAATAATAGACAACTGCAGTGGGAGTAAAGAACTTACCAAAAAGAAAGCTATACTTTCATATCTATCTGTCTCCGGACGACATACGTAGTATAGTGTTTGAGTACTTACTCAAAAATACAACTCTGTCCTGAAAGTACTCAGAGAGCAGAGACCATGGATTGCACTATTTCATTGCAAGGGCATATACTCATTTGAGAAAAGTCTACGCGAAAATGATGTTATTTCTACCAAGCTTGAGCGAGTTTGAAAACTGTTAGCGGAAACGAAGCATTCTAATATAAACTCGTATAAAATATGACCTACCAGCTGCTTATTCAATTGCTCAGCAAATTTTAGCAACTGCTTAGCAAACTTTAGCAGCTGCTTAGCAAATTTTAGCAACTGCTTAGCAAAAAAACAAAAATATGGTTAAATGAACACTAGTGAGTTTTAACATAGATTCTGAATGTTCTTAGCACCATTTACTGCCGCTATAATAACAGCTAAGTATTGTCAATTTCAACACAAGTGTCCACCTAATAATTATGGAAGCGGAAATACAACAAATGAATGAGGAAACACCACAAGTGAATGAGGAAATGCCACAAGTTGTGAGCGTGACTAAGAACCCACCAAAAGTAGCAACAGAAAAGGGGGGGCTTTAGCAAGAAAGGCAAAACAACTACACAATTCATACACTGAACACAGTACACCAGCTGGACGGATTAAAACTCACGCTCCCTATGCACTAATGGCGAAGAGAACACACCACCAGTTCACATATTGGACACCATTCAATTAGAGTTAAACCATCATGTTATGTTATAAAACATGACTACTCCAATTACAGATGGTAAACCGTTGGTAAATGCAGTGTATCATTCAGCAGTTATTAGTGGCTCAGCTATAGGCTATGCTCGTATAGGTAAAATGATTACTAAAGCACCACCACCCAAGCTAGATTTTAATGGTTATGATATTGGTATGATGATCCTAGAAGTAGGCCTAGCTATAGCTTCTAAAGATATGATAATCAAACATGTTTTTGAATTTGAATACTGTAAAACAGGAAATTAATGCGAGCAGAATATTAATGCGAAAAATGCCAGTGACGGAAGGTCGTATTAATTTTATGCGCATTAATTTTGTACCATCAAAATAAGGAAACAATCAACAAACGAAATGAATCACTTCAGTATTATTTACTGGTATTACATCAAAAACAATGATATCAGATCATTACAAGTTGATAGCAGCCACTGACAACAATCAGTCACAAAGGTAATAGATAAATAAATTACTAGACAAAATAACAAAGTCACCTACACAAAGTGAAATTGAGTAGTGGTCAGTTCACATCCTGTCAAGCAGCCCAGATTGGCGCCAGCCACGAATTATCCCATCAGTGTCCTGTACAAGCTTGTCAAGAGCAGACACAAACCAACACGCATGAATGGATTTCATGACACTAATCCGCAGGTAAACAGGATTTATTTACGTAGGTTACATTAATTAAAATGACACAGAACAGAAATCCAGCGCATAAATTTTTAGGAAAGGGTATGGGCACTCGCATTTTTAAAATGCACATTTATGTCTAAAATCAAGAGCTTGCATTACTTTCATGTCGCATTAAATTCCTGTTTTACAGTATGTTGTACTTAAGTGAGTCGTCCAGCATTTAAAAATGTTGGTTTAAATTTAGTCACTGAATTCAATGATATAAAACAGAACTTGAATGCTATTCCTCATTTTTCTACACGTATGATTGAAGTCTTGTTTGGAGATGCACCAGAAGATGCCTTCGAGATATTACCAGGTCTAACAATTAAATGGCTCAAGAAACATGAGAGTCAACGTTGCAGTATTGGGAGTATCACCCGTTGCAGCCCTTGAGGGGGTCCAAGTTAATAAAAGTGAAAGCATTTCTCTAACTAAGATATTTATGCCAGATAATATACATTTAATGAGGTTGATGTATACACTCAAAACATTTAAGCAAGATCATTTATAGACTATTATATGATATAGTAATATACATTACACGTTTATATCCGGTGCTCGATGAAGCATCTGAAAACATGGATACTGTGAATGGATATCTGTTACATCAATAAGGTGACATAAAACATCGAATAGAGAAGGAGAGGGAGTTGAGACTTGGATTGTATAAAAAGTATGGCAGAGCTGTGAATGCTCCCGACGGAGTTGACACTGTGCTAGTAACAGCTGGCATGGGACTCGGTGTAACCGGTGTTGGTTTATTATCAATTATAATGGCCGCGCCTATAGTACTTGGTATGCAAGTAGCAGCCGGAGTCTCAGGACTGGCAGGAATAAAATTTATTTCTCGTAAGTCGCAAAAGAAAGCATTAAAACATGATAATATTCGAATACTCACCGAAGCAAAGTTGAATATCATTGATGATCATATTTCAACAGCACTGGCTGATTGTAAGATATCCGAGGATGAGTTTCGTTTAGTGTTGGCAGAACTTACCAAATACAACGTAAAGAAGCATGATATTCCATCCAATTCTCGTAAGAACAGTGCTATTAGCGAAGACGAGAAAAAAGTTCATAAAACGGGCTAGGGGAGACAACAATCGTGTCAATTATTGTGTGACAAAACCAAAGAACTGGTTGGAGATTAAAATAGATTGTTTCCTGTTGTTGGATCACATTTAAACAAATACTTACGTAAGTCTATAATAATGTCAAAAAAACCATTTATGCTCTGGGACAAAATTATAAAATGGCGAGAATTACCACAGGGTATACATTATATCAGTGATGTCAAACCAACCAAATACGGTCATCAATAATTGTTTCTTTCAAATTTCGAAAAAGAGTATATAGTCTGGTCTCCGAGTAAAATGAATGAAGAATTTAGTAAAAATATTGATATCACTTTGTTCAAAATAATGGTATGCGTATGAGTAAAAATAATAGAGAATATTTTCATTACAATTTAGTTTAGTCTCATAACGATCATTGAATCACATCATCAATTTTGCATAATAGTAGCAGTATAGGTATATAAATCTGGCTCCAGTGGTAGTGGTACAGAACCATCATAACCTATAAAAAAAATTATATCATAGAATCATTGATAGGTTCGACAATGGCTCCAAGTGGTGGTGAGCTAGAACCCTTTTCATTACAATTTAACTTAGTCTCATGACAATCGTTTGTGTGCATCATCATTTTTGCATAAAAAATTCCCTCTGTAGTAGCAGTATAGGTATATAAATCTGGCTCCAGTGGAAGTGAGACAGAACCATCATTACCTATACTGCTTTATAATGTAAATATCGTAATAAACTAATTAGTTAAAATGGCAACAAGGTCATATAACCTTACTACCAACGAATACATCTAAACTTAAAGTTATTTACATATGTATAAATACTTCGGTCTGTACCCATGGTACACGGGCCAGGGTGAATCCATGTTTCAACACCTGTCAAAAACCCTCTTCGTTAGGCTACATCAGTTGATATTTGATAGTGCGGTTTGGTTCAGGAACGATTTAAGAATTATGCTGCATCTAGTCAAGTGGAGAGCCAAGGTATATCCATCACCAACATTTCGCCGCCAACTGCATACCATAGGTTGACACATTTTCCACTTGCAGGGTAATTATGTCGGCAGATATTACTGACACTGGAAGAACAAACCTGGTGTAAGTGCAAGGCAACTTAACGAATACCAAATCATGTTAACTTCTTGACAATTAATGACAATGCTAGACTGAACGCAGAATCTGAAAAAGCAGCATTTGTACGAAACAACAATGTTCTAGTCCACCGGTGACCGTCAATGGAGAATTGGAACCGAATCAAACATATATGTGGCGAATTTGTTTGCTGCATACGAGAGCTTGCACATACACTTTTAGGTTGAGTGGACTAACATCCCATGAGTAGGAGTACATGTACTTGATGCTAATGGTGGATGACTAACACTTTACCATGTAATCTACTACTATTAGACATGTATCCACTCCAGGTTATGCAATTCGTAATTTGAAAAATGTATATTACTGTTACAGAATACTATGGCTTCTGTTGGTGCTGACAATGATAGGGTTGTTACTGGTAACTTTGGCGAATCTATACTGCAAGTATTACAGCTACAACTTTACCACAACGATTACAAGAGAGCGCAGACAACTGCTCAGACTTCCTGACATCACTATATGCAACAAGAATAGATTTGATATATCCAAAAGGAACCTTACTTCCGCTGAACTGAAATATGTTCTTAGTGAAGGTTCCATGGATTTTATGTTTGAGTCTGTTGACTGGAACGGAGAGGATGGGAGAGAACTAGAGCAGGTGGACTATACGAAATTCTGGGGGGATGCTTCGTACGATGCCAAGGACATGTTCAAGTTGATATATCTCAATTCGTTTTACAAGTCATCGTCCATGAGCGACAGCAAGAGATGGAACAGACTTTGCTTTACCTTCAGCGCTGTTGCCCATGAAGTTGAGATGGAAGTGGACGACAGTTTAAAGATAATCATCAATATCATGCAACGGACTTACGTTAATGGGTTCATATATGAGGCAGGGGTAGAGGTAAGTGGCATGTCGTTCATGAACATTGTTTGGACTCGGAATTACTACAAGTACATGTACACATACATTCAATAAAACAGCTTAAAAATATGCCCAAAAGTTTTTAAATTTGAAAGAGATGTTAATAGTGTTACAAGTCGGAGACCACTTGTTTAAAGATGAATAATTATCAACATGCTGAGGCGTCCATATTGCAAATTGGGAATATATACTCATTAAGCCTCATTTCGTTATCAAGCAGTATTCTTTTTAGATCACGATTAATAGTCGAGTATGACCACCCAATCCTCATCAGTCAGAACTTGAGGGGAAATTGGATCAGCGTTGTGTTCCTGATTATTTCGGTATAGTGTGACGCCCATGTGTGTTTGTGGCTGCTTGTTATTGTATGGACGGTTTTTGGTGTCAATCTACTGAGATTCATGTATGATCACGCAGTTTAACATGGTTACCACTCTTACACACATTACACTGATTCCAAGCCAGCCAGTCCTTGTTTTATCCTGTTATTGCCGAGCACCAGGCAGGGAATCTAGAAGTACGATGTCTTAATGGGGCGATCATTTGATTTTCGGGGGAGGGGGAGATTATTGAAGATAAATTAGATATGCCTGGCATTTTCTTGCAGATGGTATGTATTAAAGTGTTATTTATTTACAACTGCTAAGACTGTTAAACGTTCGCTTCCTTGTTGCTGTACCCTTTCCTAGAAAAGACCAAATGAGTAAACCCCCACAGCAAATCGGTCCCTGAGGCAGTCTCGTAGCCTCTAATAGCAAGTTATACTGGCGTTCACATTTCCCTTAGATCTATCAGCGACGTGGAGACGGTGACCTGCTGTATCTGAAACAGCTCATCCCCTCAAGCTGCACAACAAGCTGCCAAGGCTTGGAAAGGTAACAACACAGCACAGCACGGGAGGCAACAGTGTACCGACTATACTTATATCTTGCTTGGCATAGAACATGGCACTAAAGGTTGCTTGCAATGCTGGGAGGGATTGGACAGCTACTTCCCGCCACAAGCTGGAACGCACCCAGCCAGTAAGGTGCTGTACTGCCACAGTCGGCCTACTCTACTGGGTTGCGTGAGGTTTAGGGTTTGGACCAGCCCAAAAAGTGGGTTGTAAACCGTACAAGACAACAAAGAAAGAAAGACACTCAAGATGGCAGTTCTTGGGTTGGGCTCAAAGGATGATAAAGTCTGGCGGGGATGGAACAGTGAGATTTCTCACCCTGTCTCCTCACATTGCATGAGGCGGTCAACCTCATGAACATGTACGCTCCTACTCACACAGGCGGTGACGTACGAGGGGATAGCAAGTGTATGAGCAAGAACAATTGCTTCTGCTTCCTCAAAAAAGCTTAAATAAATAAAACCCACCTCAGGAACGTTTTCACAACATGCTGATATTCTTTGGTCTGCTGTGGATTGGACTCCGGCCAAAAAGTGAGTGAGTGAGTTGGGTTTAACGCTGCATTTAACAGTATTCAAGTTATATCACGGCGTGTCAGCTTAATGTGGGAGGAAAGCCAGAAGTGATGCAGGTCTCACACGTTTACCACTTCGGTGAAACCCACGAGCACGGGTATGGTGCTGACAAACCTAGAAACATATTTGGGGCGAACCGGGATTTGAACCCACAATCATAGGTTTCTGGCGTGCCCAAGGGATGCAACTCTGCCCAGCGAATCGTGGCGCCTTAGACGACTGGGCCACCAGTGCCCCTCCTGCCAAAGAGGATGTTCACGCTAAACTGAGGGAAAGACTGTAGAAACTTTCTGTGAATCCCAAATCAGCGTCAGGCCAGAGTAACGATCCACGATCGACTTGATCTGCTCAATCCCACACATGCAGAAGGAAAAGTGCAGAGAGTAGAAGAAGCCACTCTACATCGAATTGACATGGACATTGAAAGGTGCGAGGAAGTGAGAGATCTGCAGAGGACCCAGGACAGACAATACCAATTGCAGAAGAAAAATGGACTAGTGGAACAGGCAGAGTTCATCTCCAGCAGACTGGATCAACAAGTGCAGCAGCCACTTCTACATTTACAGCCATTCCTGAGTATGCCTGTACAACCACAACAGGTGATGTTTTGCATGTGTCAGCTGAGACCTGACCATCATGTACAGATGACAACATTAAGAAAACAGTGCTGATCTGAAACCCAAATCCACCTCCACTAATCCCCCCCCACCCCTCCCACCCCCACCCCCCAATCCCGCCACACACACACACACACACACACACACACACACACACACACAAACACCTGTACTTATGCCCAATTAACAATGCTAGCCCACTGCGCCAGGCAGGGTAACAACAAGTACTACCTTTTTTCTTTGTAAGACGCGGCCAGGGATCAAACCGCAGACCTCTTTGGGCGGACGCTCTACCACTAGACCACATAAGCATTTAGATATCCATGGGGTTAAGAATAAATCCTTATTCATTCATTTCATCAAATATATATATTTGAGGACAGAATTCATAACATTTCATATCCTTAGTGACTATCAAATCATTTATGATTTCTCTGAACACTTCTTGTGATCAACACATCATAGACACAATAACTATGGGCATCATTCTTGCAATCATTATCCGTCATGTTAACTATTCTCAGCCGCATTGTAATTATGGATATGAATGTACTCAAGGCAAACAGAAACCACAGATGGATGTGGGTAAATAGACAGACTATATTAATGTCTCATTGTGATGTTGTCTGTCAGGTGTACATCCACGAAGCGGAGGAAACGAGCTACAGTCAACCTTCTTCCGTTGCTGTACCAGTCGGGTTGTCGACAAAGCTAAAGGTGAACAGGAAAGAGGTAAATTTGACGTAAGAACGCATGCAAAATAGCGCCATGACACTGTACCTCACCCTAATAAGTGGCCAATGGTCTAAATCGCTGAAGCCTGTTGTTGTCTGCATTGCTACTCAAATAAATTCTGAATAAATAATGTGTAATAGTAAACAAGTAACTAACCACAATGTTTCTTATTCTGCAAGAATGAATATACTATTGTAGAGCATTGTTGCTATGCACAATATATTGACTTAACACAAAGTTACAAGGTTTTTTTTTCCCCAATTGATACACAATAGACATAGTAAATGATTTGAACAAAATTAAGTAATCTTATGGAGAACCATACATGCTGAATTTTAGCTTCCTCTGTCAATTACAGAGATGCTTACAGAGACGAAAAAAACAACCTCTAGTTTGAGATTATGTATGAGCATTACAGTACATTTTGAACTGACATGGCTGAACAGCGACCATAAATAACATTCTTTGCCAAAATAACTGTCATGGCGCGGCCACAGTGTAAATCGCATTGAAACCTATTGAACCAATTCAGTGTCAGCATTGGTTGGAATAAACACGTGAAGATTCTGCTCAAATCGTTCAATGGTTTCAGAGAAGATGATGTTTAGAGTGGAAGTATGTGTTTGGTCCCAGTACCAACTTCACATATACCAATTCCATGACCTTTTGAAACTGGTTGAGTAATGGCCAAAAGTTTCAGCTTTCAATATGGTCGAAGTGCAAGGTTCAAATCATCACCAAAGTTTAACATATCGCTGAATACAGCAGACACATGCTAAGCCTTACTTCTTACTACACATGGCGGCTATATTTCAATTCGAATTCGAATTCATTGGTGGGAAGACAATTTCATTGCCCCAGTGGTTTCTGAGAAGACATTTACGACGGACGACGGACAAACAACCCACGACATTTGACGTTTAAATATTGCAGATTTTCATAAGTATTTCATATTTACATGTATTGAAATTTATATAAAGTATGTTCTGAAAAATATGCTCATGACTTTCAATTAAAATTTGATCCTTGATTAAAACAAGCTAGTATGCCTAGGTAAGCTGTACTTTGAAGATCATGTATTTCTTGTATTTAGATGCTGTATCTCCCGGCCCCCTATAATTCCCGCGGGACGGATTGTGTGGACACAAAAGCCTCGGACTTTGTTAACTCCCTTGAGTGGTTCAATCACTACAGCTTTGACGCGTGCCTTGAGGAGTGTCAAATAAAGGCTGCCACGGCTGCCTGTAACTGCACGGCTGGAATGGAACCTCATCATGGTAAATACTCATGAGGCTCACTTCAATTCCAGGGGTAATTTTTCCAAAATATCTCGTTACTGCAAAGACGTAAGTACGATAACATATTACTGTGAAAATAGAAATAGTGATCACAATTCTGAACCGAATTAACACTTATCTTTCAACACCATCAAAACTTTATGACACATAATGGTCCCTTTATATATGGTCATAAAAATGTCTTTCCCAAAAGGACAGTCCAGTTTACAATTGCTACTTTACCATAAAAATTCATAAAAGCGACAAAAACATTTCCAAGTGATTATGTCATTAGCGTGTGTTTATGAACCACTATCAAATAGTGATGATACCTCGTGTTCGCAAAAATGTGAACGTATCTTGTCCCACACTTGAGCTGATGGAATATATATTGGTCAACATAAAGGCAAAGTTGACTACTTGAAAGTTGAAAACATGCCTCTTGTCTTCTTTTCAGATTTATGTCACTCTTGAATGTGTTATGCATATGTCTAAATATGAAACATATGTGGTTTCAGTGGTCGCTTTAATTTTACCCCAGTTCGGTAAAATGTAGATGGGAATGGGGAATATCAGATCATCGATATACCTGAAGCTTAAGTTAAACGTCTTGGTCAAATATCTATATTGTCAATCAGAGTAGAAATTCGGACTCGTATAATTCATGAAAAACTGATGATTTATATTATTCGTTACAACATTGTTTCAGTTTTGTCACGTCATGTCAGCTTAAGAGGTACGATCGAAATGATGTAGGTAGTAGATGTATGTCACTTTGGTGAAACCAAACCAGCTCGAGTACGGTTCTGACAAACATTACAACACGATCAGTGCCATTCTGAGACTCGAACACAATCATAACAGAGTGATACGCCTGTATATAAAGGGATCGAAATGTGTCGAATTGTAATGAGTGAATGGTTTAGGATTAACGCCGCTTTGAACGTAAGTTGGATCACGTTAATGACAACTACAATAGCAACTGTTGATAATGATATAGAACGAGGAAGATACCTACAGAAAAAAGTTGAACTTTATCTCTCTTTTCAGTCCAGGTCAATCAACGCCGTTGCTCCATAAAGGAAGTGCATGTTTGTTACAGACCAGCTTATAGTAAGAACATTGGTTTGTTATTTTTACCATAATACTTTAGTTCTTGGACTATTAACATATATAATGTTACTGACCCTACGTGATCTAGCCTTTTCTGCTGTCATTTTACCTTACATGAAACCTAGTAAGGGACTGACCATTTGATACACACGTCTTCGCGCCGTGGGTATTCTGCAAAACAGGAATGGCGCAAAAAGAAGTTGCCAGCCATTTGAATCTTCATCTCTTTAATTTGGAGACGTTATCTACAGCAGGGCAACACTCATGACTTGCCAGGGGCCGGTCGTCCATGTGGGACGTCACGCCAACAAGACAAGCATATTCGGTTGGTGTATCTACCCTATCGATACCAAATTGCCACATTAACAAATCGAACTATTCCCAAGTTGAGATAAATTAGAGGCAAAGACATATGCATCCGGTTGAGGGAGCCCAATAAGCGGCCTTAACGTCCAGCAATACGCCCAATCTCGTTCGAGATCATGTTCTACCCTTTGTGTAAATGCAGGGACGTAACGTCACGTTGCAGCAGGATAATGCCCACTATTAAGTTGTACGTGTTGTAACACAGTTTGAAGCAGCACAACATTGGTGCACTGCAATGGCCAACTGGTTCTTCAGGCCTGTCCTCAATAGAACATGCTTGATGAGTTAAAGAGACGCCTACGATAGGACCAGAACCAGCCGGTGACGCTAGCACAGTTTTGACAATTCTAAGTTGACATTTGGAACAACATCCTGCGGGGTGTCAGCAATCATCTAGTGTCCTTAATGCGCCGCCTCTGCTTCGCCTGTAGCAACGCAAATGGTGATCACATCCTATTTTGACATTGTTCATTGATCAGGCAAATGACCAAATATTATGTTGTTCATATGTTAATATAAAGTAGTTATTTTTCGTTTTTTAAAAATGTTATAACAGTTTGGGATGTTCAAATATATAAAAATACAAACATAAATAAAACTTTATAACAGAATCCATTCTTTCATCTTGCAATTTATTGTTATATACCAAAGTGAACCGAAATATGTTCATGATGTTGTTTTATAACGTAGTGCAAAACAGAAGTAGAAATGAACAAATATTACACTATTAAACAATTGTTAAGTTTACTATCTACGATACCAATACGAATATTCGAAAACATGCTGTTAATTTATATATCTGTTGTTTCATGACTAGAGCGAGAATCAAAGAAAGCCAAGAAGGGAAAGAGTTGCTCATGCCTGCAGGAATGTGAACAAACGTCATATGACATACACGTCTCATCCATGCCAACCCCCTCGAACCTCACAATCCTGCTTCCTGAGATGGCTTTTGCTCAATCAGTTGACAGTCTGAAGTGAGTATGGACACAAGCATCATTTCAGCATTATAATAGAGTCCTACACAGTATTTAAATTGAAGTTTCAGAGATATAGGGACCGATCATTTGACATTTTGCAGGTGGATGGAAAAGGACATAATTTGTACCACGTTATACCCCATATACATAAATTGGTCTCCTGACCTGTTGGATGTCCTGAAATATGTGTTGTGAAACATAAGTTTGAATAAAACCTGTTTTAAGCAGTCTCTGTCTTACACATATGTCAAGACCCCAAATCCTTGAATATTTAAATTGAAGGGTACCTTACCATTTGTTGAACCAAAGCTATGCTGATGGTGCTGAAGGACAAGAAGTCGATAATGTTGAACCTGTGAAAAGGGGGTCCTGGCAGTGAAGACTGATTACATATATATTCTTTCATCCTTATACTTGTCATGCATCTGACTGTGCCCCCTTCATGTCTCTTATTTTCTGCAATGTTTCACTTTCTTGTAAGTTCATTGTATACGCAGGCGGTTATCTTTTTGTTGACATTATGTCTTTTCATTTTACAGAAACGATCACCTAGTCCTGGAGATCAGCTTTGCCAGCATGATTGTGGACAGGACGGAACACATACCAACAATGAGCTTTACTGATATCTTTGGTTTGTACCATTATCTGTATATGTGTAGTAATATCCATTCATGCGAAGACATAAGGCTAAACATTATGATGAAATATGCATATTCCTTCACGTATACACTTAGGGGTCATGTGTAGATGCAGATTCCGTCGTTTGTCGGCAATATATCTGTGGTCAGAGGTTTTCCCCAGTGTGGAAAACATCTAAATTTTGAAATATTGTTCCATCCCACGGTCACATTGATATTTTCCTGAAGCTGAAGTCTTAAGCTGAAGTGTAAATTCCAAACTATTAAACACATTATAACTGAAAAATATAGACCTAACCTATTCCGTCGCTCTTTCCTCGATACTCCCCTGCTGGTTCCTAAAAAGAACAGGTCCCCAGTTGGCTAAAGTGATCGTAAGAGGACACCTAATTGATCACGTACGGTGATGTGATTGACTTGCGCATCATCGTATTCCGACGGCATGTGTCGTTGCTCATAAAATAAATAACGGGTCGACGGGTCCAAGCCCGATTATTTACAGAAAAAAATATAGAAAGAAAAAGGTTAATTAATCATACATTTTCATTATATTTCTGGACATCATGTGAACTAAACTGTTTATATAGATAATGATCCCTTGAACTTTTTAAATTATTTGTAATCCCAATATTTAATACCTGATAGCAGAATAAATTTGATTATTGTTCATTTGGGATTTTATTCATTGCATCACTTGTCTCCTTGCAGCTAGAGTTGGAGGGGAGATGGGGCTGTTCCTTGGAGCCGGAATTCTCAGCTTTGTCGAACTAATGGAGCTGGTGACTGTATGTGTGCATGCAGGCTTAACGTCGCTCTGGGCAAGACGTAAGCCTCGGACCTAGGAAGTAATAGGTTCTCCACCAAACCCACATATTTCGTAGAGTTGATATTTCCTTTCGTGAAGCTGTTTACGGCACTGCACCAGGTACAAAAATAATCATTTATCAGTCAGATACAGGGCATATCCAAATCGGGTATTTCAGGTTCACAATGGCGTAAGGATATGTTGGTTTATGTAATAAGCAATATTCAAGTTAAATCACTGAGGCATGTGAACAATCAAGTTTAGGCCAGGTAATCCAGTGGACAACACGAGGAACGATCTACGCCTTTGGGTGTGTTGCTACCTAATCAACTAGGTCCCACATTTCACCAACCTGACCATCATCTTCGTCAGCTCTGACGGCAAGCTGGGACTGCTTGGGACCAATTCTGAATTGTGTATACAGTAAACTACGTTTATGACGAACACGCTCATAACGAACTGACCGATATATCGAACTTATTTCTTAGTTCCAGACATTTGTTGTATATAAGTTGTATGTATGCTTATGTCGAACTACGGTTATAACGAACTTAAAATTAGCGGTCCCTTTGAGTTCGTTATAGCCGTAGTTTACTGTGTATGTTTTATAAAATGTGATACCTTAACAGGGGGAAGCTTCCCTTTCACCATCATCAACATTGTTCGGTGCTCGGGCTGTTGTGAAATTGTCCCCTGTAGAAAAACAGTGAGTGAGTATAATTTTACGCAGCTTTTAGCAATATTCCAGCAATATCACGGCGGGTTTCCCCAGAAATGGGCTTCACACATTGCACCCAATTGGAAAGTCGAACCTGGACCTTCGGTGTGACGAGGGAACGCTTTAACCACTAGGCTATCCCACCACCCGGAATAAGCGCAGTATACAACAAAAGTAGTTAGAAATAAGACGTTCAATTAACATTCTGGTACCAAGTTGTTTGCGTTTGATGTGTCATACCTACGTGCAATTCTATCTGTCAATAACTTCAAACCTTTGTTTAATCCTACAAATTATATTTTTGACATTATAGTTCAAATTAGTCGGTTTCACTGTGCAGAATATTGTATGTCTGTATAATGGATGTGATGTAAAGCGATGTTCAATATTTATAAATTATGTGTATTCCATATTGAATCTGTCCTTTACCTTACATTGTGTGTGTCGTTATATCTATGTACATGTTGCAATGAGTGAATTAATTGGGTTCAACGCTGCTTTCAACAGTGTTCGAGTCATCTCACGGCGTGTCAGCTTGATGTGGGAGGAAAACCAGAAATAATGTAGGTCTTAGATGTTTACCACTTTTGTGAAACCCACGAGTATGGTGGCCAACTGTTACTCGAACCCACGATCATAGGTTTCTGGTGTTTCCAATGGACGAAACTCTGTACAGCGAATTGCGGCGCCTCAGATGACTGGGCGACCCGTGCCCCCTGTACATGTCGTAATATATATCTGTGATTAAATACTGACATCATGTTCACTAGTTTCATCATAGTAATTACCCAATTGGTATGCCTCCAATGAAATACCATTAGTTATAGAGGCCAAAGTTTCAACTAAATGTACCTTTGCCTAGCAACTCTACAAACATTCACCTATCTATTAGACAACTTCATACACACTCAGTCAAGTTCAGCGAAAAATACATTTAAAATAGAAGATGATGATAGAGAAATCTCATGACATAAACCATATAATGAGTGATGGAACAAAGCAAACAAAAGGACGTTTTCCAATATGTTTGACTTGTCTGACTATTACACAGAGTGCAAACACATGGTCACGCACTGTTTTAAATGCAATCGTTAAGTACCGGGCTATCCATTATGGCCCTGGCATTGTTAATGACTGAACAATCATGATACTGGAAGTCTGCATTACTTCATCAAACAACAGCATTCATTATCACATGTTAAACTCTCGGGTGTATTGAACACTTCAGTTGTAATTATCATGTCAGCCTATTCTGGGTCCAAACAGCAAGCAATAATTGAAACCTCCACAAGCGGCGTTTTGTAGACTGGCAGGATGAAGGTGGAGCCGGTAGTCACTCTTAAGGATGGTATGACATTGCGAGAAGAAATCCTGTCTCAGTGGCGGGATTTATGGCGTGACTTCTTGCGAGATACCAGTCTCCATGGCTGTAAGAATATTCCTTGTCAAAAGCGTCATAAAATAGTCAGGTAAGGCGAGCCACTTCTTGGTTTAGTATTTATTGTTCAAAACTAATACATCCATTTTCAACTCATCTGAAAGTCAAGAGAGCTTATGTGATGGCTTCTTGTCCGTTCGGTCAACGTCATCTGTGAACTTCTCAAATACCACTGGACAAATGACGCTGAAGAAGTCCGGCACTGCAGCAATATTGAATGAAATATTGAATGGCTATTACTCAGCTAGTAGTGAGGCTCAAAACCTGTATTTTTATGTTTTGTTGACAATACTTGAAATTTAACCCTTTATTTATAACTTATGCACTTTGACCTTGTTCTTAATTCTCTGAGAGCGTACTTCAGGTCTGTGAAGGTCATCTCCTAAGAAACCACCGGATCAGTAAAGTTGAAAATTCACCTGCTTGTTCCGACCAATGATTACGCCTAAATTTGTTCAGTAGGTTCGAATACGATTTCCAATATTGCCGCTACGGCAGACTAATTGAAAACCTAATGCATCGTCACTGAACGTCCATCTTTTTAAAAATGTGCAGTTCGTTGCGGTTTGGTGTATAATTAATAGCAGCGATGAAGATACATATGCTCACCTTTTCGCAAACACCTACATGTAGTTATCTTCACTTTTTGATAATGATTCATAAACACATGCTCATGATTTGGTCGGACTCGTACAATTAAGTAGCAGATATCTATTATGAAATTTTGGGGGAAAGATTTGTCACTTATATTTACAAGGGGGAAGGGGTAATGTGGTCCCGTACTCGAAGGTGCTGAAACCAGTTGTGCAAAGATGCGTCCTTTAGTCATGCCGGAAACTTATAAACGCCGGTTCGAATCCAGTTCGCCCTAATTATGTTTCGAGGTTTAACAGCACCATACCCGTGACAGTTTACGACCTGCATCACTTCTGGCACACACGCACACACGCACACACGCACACACACAACAAGAAACAACCACACACTAAATGAATAATTACACTGACAAATAAACTTAATAAATATATTCACAATTCATTAGGTTTTATCTCAGATACGAGTGTTGGTGAAACAGTTCTGAGCCTATCAAACAAAATCAACAACTGTGAAGTGTTTTCTGTTTTATTTTTCAACATAATCTCCCTGTTTTTCAATTCACTATCATATCGATAGTGAAGCTTTTCAATTCCAGTCAGTTAGAAGTTTCCTGAAGCCACACTTAAAAAAAAATTCCCGGCAGCTTTGAGGTCATCGTTGTCGTCATACCGCTTTCCACGAAGGTGTTTTTTCAGTTGAGGAAAAAGTGGAAATCACTTTGTGCCAGGTCTAGCTTGCGAGGAGCGTGAGGAAGCTCTTTGAATCCACACTGTCGAACAACAGCCTTTCCAAGTCAAGAAGTGTGAGAAGAGGCATTGTCATGAAGTAGTAGAACTCCAGAGACAGAACTCCTCGCCGCTTTTCTTTGATAAAATCTCTCAAGCTATGAATCAAATCGGCATAGTAGGCTCCGATAATTGTCTTTTAACTTTCTAAGTAATTAACAAGGATCACACCCTTTGCGTCCCAGAATTCAGTGGCTATTCTTTCATCACTGATCATGAAGACTTGAACTTCTTTGTTGTCGAAGAAGTGAAATGGTGCCATTGAATTGATTAACAGTTTATCAAACAGGTAGCCCCATGTATCATCACTGTTACAAATATCTTTTTTGAATTTGATGATAGCTGTAAATTGTCTCTGGTAATGTCAGCCACATATGGCGGAAGTTGTCCCGTAAACTACCATTCATACCTTTCTTTGCACCACTGTATCGTTGTGTGGTACATCATAACGAAATCTGTACATTTATGCGACAATTAACTGGTCCAACTGACAAAAGCTACACACACAGACACTCTCAGCTCAACCCTACTAAGAGGTAATCTCTCCCTATGCCGTTAGACAAAACTAACTGCCCCACTACGTCACACGATTACATCACAATCTGTACACACAATGTACATACGCAACATAGAATGTAACTAATGCAAAGATACCTGAAAACCTCGAGCGTCAAAAGAAACCGGAATTGATATTGTGTGGAATACAAAGGGAGATAACTTCGTAATGACATAATATATAGGACACAAGACCACATGGTCAGAATATAACTCTACAAATGTAATGACAAGGCAGACTCTTAACAAACTTGTGGACTCCGATGGTCCGATTGAATGCCGCGAAAGGTGAAATTATTGACATTGTGTTTGCAATTGTCTTCTTTCATACATAGCAGTTGGAACTATATATTCTGTTGTTAGTATCTGACTGACTTAGTCATTCCAGGAAAACTTGCAATGTTTAGCAACTGGTTAAGACAATAAAATTTAAGAATAAAATTTATATGATAAAGAGGCTAGATCCTGCTAGGCATAAACACGCTGTATATATTTAGCTCACCAAGGCTCCTTTATTACGATGTTTGTTCATAATACATGATACTTTCCATTCGGAAAAAAAACAACACTGTACCTCTATACATTATGGGTAATATGGTAATCCAGCCGGCAAAACCCTTGAGCAGTTGCTACAACTGTTCCACTCCAATCCCAAAGTGAGATCGCTCCAAATCCTGTTGGAACGCGTGTCCGAAACAAAACAGTAAACCAATTCATATTCCTGTTTCAGAGCAGCATGGACTGTGTTGCTTTTGACAATGACGGGAATGTGTCTGAAAACGTTGGCTGATCTTTACAGTACGTACTACAGCTACAACTTTATCACTAAGATTACAAGAGAGCGCAAACAGCAGATCAGGTTTCCTGCAATTACTATATGCAACCCGAACAGGTTTGACATAAGCCAACAGAACCTTACTGACACAGAGCTGAAGTACCTTCGCTGCAGTGGAGACCTACGTGACTTTTTTCAGTCTGTTGACTGGGAAGGGGAGGAAGGGAGAGAACTAGAGAAGATAGATAATGTAAAATTTTGGGAAGGTGGAGCATACAAAGAAGAAGAAATGTTCAAGTACATTTTTTTCAAAAACATCAATGTCCCCCCAGAAGACCTGAAATACAACCAAAACCAAGATCAACGCTGCTTCACCTTCAGCGCTAACGCCGATAAAGATACGTTAGAATCTGAAGATACACAATTGAATGTCGTTGTTAACGTCATGCAAGAAACCTATCTAGAGGGAACAGTATACGAGGCGGGGGTTAAGGTAATAATAATAAAAGCACAAAAAAGTGTGGAGAGTTTCCAAGGCAAATGACAATATATTATAGCTGTACATAATATAATACGTATAGTGTAGTATAACAATCTCTAACATTTCCCCGACCATCATTTAAGGATTATTCCATATATCCTAACATTAGACAATTTACCTTTCTGAATGTGACAAAATGTATCAGATGGTGAGACTGGGTGACTTAGTTGATAGCGTCTCCACGTACCTAGACGTCGTGGATCGTTGCTCATGATACAAATCACTGGTTTGACTGGTCCAGACTCGATTATTTACAGGTCATATCACTGTCATATTGCTGAGTGTTGCGTAAATCAATTAACCAAACAAAATTCTAACTCAACACAGAATCTTTCTAGACGGCTATGTTGTTAATATACGAAGCTATGGAAGCATATAGGAATAAAATACATAGTGGAAGCACCGACTCATTAACTTGGAATCCTTTGCCACATGTTATCTCCGTTTTGTTAAATCAGGTATATATTGATGAACCAGATACAGCTCCGAGCTACAGTGATGATGCAATGACGGGTGTATCAGTCGGGACGACGACACGCATAAAGCTGACCAAGAAGGAGGTACGTTTGTGTCAAGAACAAAATATATACCGAAAGGATTTGATCAATCAGTTACGTTTTATTAATGTATATTTTTCATAGTTCCAATACAAGGATAAAGCAAATGCAAAAAAGGTTGAAGTAATAAGTATATTACACTTTTTGATGAAGACCTTTGGCTCCCGGAATCCCTGAACCAAACTTTGAACCTGAAGACAAAGTCACCGATATGCCCTGCAATGTTAAGTGTTAATACTTGTTGTGAATAAATATACGAAACTTGGTGCCATGGACAATCGAAAAAAGTTCTTTTAAAAAATTCCAAACTATCAGAAGGCACCAGTTCATCACTCGACCTACAGTCTGTTTGACTCCAAATGAGAACGATGAATTGCAAAATAACTCGAAATCCAGAAGTGTATGAAACATCAATACGATACTTGACCATGAATACCCTGTACCCAAGAAAATCTGAATTTTGTTTATTTTAAGACCCATGACGGATGAAGTTCTTTAAGAAACTATCATGTAATTTTGTGTAGAAAAGTGTACATGACACGTAGGGAGACAAACCGTGGAAGGAACAGCGCAAGCACGGTCTGCACGTGCTACACAGTGACCTGTTCATTCAACGACAAGATGCGCTACTCAGCATATGTTAAACAGTTGATGTTGAATGTGTATGATTTCTTTAGAGGTGAAGCAGAAAGAGCAAATCCTTTTTATGCAATTAATACATTCTTGAAACGAGCTTCAAAAGCTCTTGGTATGTCCCCTCAGAAACTTAAAAATGTTGTTAGTCGACGAGATACAAATAGTCAGGGCAAGGAGGTAGGGAACATGTCAAAACCACGCAAGGTTGATAAATTAGACAGTTTTCAGAGGGATCAAGTCAGACGTGCGATTGTTAAACTGCACTCAGAAAATAAGTACCTGTCCCTAAGAATTTTGAAGAAACACCTTGAAACTGACCATGATTTACGTGTTACAAAGTACAAACTATGGCAGATGTTGCATACATTTGGTTACAAATACAAAAGATAACTGGAGAAAATAGGGCTGTGTTGTGTGAACGGTCTGACATTGTTTGTCTCCGAAATCATTATCTCCGTACCATCAAGCAGAAACGTGAAGAAGGATATGAGCCCGTCTTCTTAGATGAGACATGGGTAAATGCGTCACACACAGCCAGCAGTCAGTGGGTGCCCAGTGGTGACTGTAAGGAGTCTGGTAGAAAGTTACCAATTGGAAAGGGTGAAAGACTCATAGTTCTCCATGCTGGTTCTGCTAGTCGGGGTTTTCTCCCAGACTGTGACCTCGTCTTTAGAGCCAAGGCCAAAGACAACAGGGACTACCACACAGAAATGAACGACAATGTATTTCTGGAGTGGGTGAAAGATAAATTTGTCCCTGCTTTGCCTACCAAGTCTCTCATTGTCATGGACAATGCACCGTATCATAGTGTGCAGGATCCAGAAAAGCAAGACTCCAACCTCTAATAACCGTAAAGGGGACATTGTTACTTGGCTGCAACGGAGGAGCATTACCTTTCCTTCTCGAGCGACGAAACCACAGCTCTATGAAATCATCAAAACTATGAAACCTGACCCCGTGTATAAAGTTGACAGTTACATCAAGGGTCAGGGTCACGCTGTCTTACGACTGCCACCTTATCACTGCGACCTGAATCCAATCGAGTTAGTATGGGGCATCGTCAAGGGTGACGTTGGATTGAACGGTGTTCAAGATCTGCGCCGCAAACGATATCTTCCACATACTCAGATACATGAGCTGGATCCTGAGGTATATATATATATATATATCGTCGGTTTTTGAACAAACACGATATAACAGCAAACACTGTTAATTTCTTCACCACATTATATTCTCAATAATCCATCGTTATAAAGCATTCAATGACGGGCATTTGGTGAAAATTCCCAACAAGTGTATTGAGCTGAAAAATCTTGGAAACCAACACGAGACAATCGAACCTAAGATTATGTTTCTGGTACGCCTCAGCGACACAACTCAAGCGACTTGAGGCGCTTTAGACGAATGGGCCACATGTGCCGCAGACAAACAACACGTCAAACATTGTCAGTTACGCTTATCCATCAATTGACATTTTGTGGGAGAATACCCGATAACACTGCTATATGCCCATAGATGAAGTACCTCCCGGCCCCCTATAATTCCCGTGGAACGGATTGTTTGGACACTAAAGCCTCGGACTTTGTCAACTCTCTTGATTGGTTCAAGCTTTATAGCTTTGATGGGTGTCTTCATGAGTGCTCCAATAAGGCTGCCATGAATGCCTGTAACTGCACAGCTGGATGGGAACCTCAACAAGGTATTCGTTCTTTTCTCTTTTAACAGCAATGAACACGTTACTTCCAGCGATACCAAATACACTTTTTTTGTATTTTGGAATGCCCCTCTTGTATCATATGATACAAACAACATAGTTTCTGTTCATTTGGGCATCTTTTAAATTGCTTGATTGTTTCATGGGAATCTCTTCAAGCTATTAATGCACATTTGTTGTTCTGTTTTTAACAATGACAATTGACCTATAACATCATAAAATACAGATTCCACAGTCTCTTTCATTTTCCGATATTTTTTAAACTGTGGCCTTTGAACACATTTGAATTACTGAATTTCGGCTAATTCATAGTAGTAGAAGTGTTTACTGACTGACATATTTTCCAGCGAGGGTCAGTCTGCGGCACTGCTCTGTGAAGGAGTTGCAGACATGTTACCGTCCCAAAAGCAGTAAGATCATTTCCATTGCACTGACATTACTTAAGAATTGACCTTAACTTCGTTTGTGTTCATTGGAGTATGAACATTCATAGAGTGAGGCAAAACTGTATGAACGGGGGAGAATTAATATATCACCTGATTTTACCTCGAAGTTTGTAAGGATGAGAATTTATGGATGTCAACTTCTTTATAATGAGGAACACAACGCTGTATCGTGGAATGAATTAGTGCTTCTAATAGAGCGATGAAATGATCATATATATGCTCACTCTGTAGTACAGTGACATCTTTTGTAGTTTGCTTACAACTAATTAAAATAATATGATCTTCTTCGATGGGAATGGTCTATTCAAAATTACCTCAGTAATTCAGCCACAATCACAATGACAGTACGTCGTTACACATTGACATCATGTATAAGACATCAAAATGGCAGACACGTTAACTGTTATGGGAGATATTTCCTAAGTTTTTAATGAACCTGTGGCAGTTACAAGTAATAGCTATCATTGATCAGTAGGCCGATCATTGAAAGGTGATTATAAAAATGTGTCAAATTGATACTAAGGTAAATTCCTAAATCGCTGTCAAAGTTAGCCTCGACACTAGTCGAGGGGATACTACGATGGTGTGTGCATTTCTTCGTTTTGTTCAGTGAGATGGGTCGTAGCCAGGATATTCGTGAACGATCACGCAGTCAAACTCTCCGACATTGCTATACATAAAACGCCGATCGCAAGTTCGAATTATAAGTGCAGAAACAACTGTTTTGTATCTATTTGTGTTTTGGATCCAAGGGGTTTCTCAGTGAATGTGGAAGTAGTCCATCAGTGTTAATGTCATTTCCAGAAATTCAATAAAGTCTCATGAAAAACGTTTGAAAGTCGAACTATGTCGTCCATACGCTTATGAACGTCAGATTCGCGGTCACGTGTCCTGCCTATCGTCCAATGGAAAAGTCGTATATCGTCTAAACTTCACATTAAAAAATTAAGTTCCTTTGTATTGTTTGACAGGCATTACTTAGAAGTTGACGGATGACAATGCAAGCTTGCTTGACAACGGTATAAGGATCTATACAGAAACGTCATTCTTACTGTATTATAAGAGTTGTTATCCATAAATTGTGTCTACTTTGTATTGTGTTGAAATGCTCATGGCACAGGTACATTGTATATTTTTTTGTTTCTTAATTAAAGCCACAAAATCCTTTTCATAATCATAAAAGATCTCTGCTTGTACAACTCTGACCATATCATAAACTTGTGTCCATGAATCACTGTAACATAGTGGTGATACAAGGTGTTCGCAAATTGGTAAAGAAATCCTGAATTACCAGTGGCACTGATGACAATGCAAGCTTGCTTGACAACGGTATAAAGATCTATACAGAAACGTCATCTTTACTGTATAATAGAAGTTGTTATCCATAAATTGTGTCTACTTTGTATTGTGTTGAAATGCTCATGGCACAGGTACATCCTGAATTACTGGTGGAACCGACACAAACAGATGCAAAGGCTCCTACTTTCAACAAAAACATTCTGAAACTTACTCTTAAAACGTTTTTGGGTACAAAAAGGTGTTGGTACAGGAAAGTGTCCTTGTAAATAGTGCAATCTGTTTTTGTATGTAGATTCCAGTATGCTAAAATGAAGGCTGGCTGATGAATGGAAACAGAACATGAACTGGCGACCACGTGCCAAGAGCAAGCTTGCCTGTGTCATGATCTGCCCGTGTCTAATGTGTAACACGTGGTGACCACTGAAGTCAATGTAAGCTTACATAATGAAGGTTAGATATAGCTTACTTGGACAACATTACTAAAGACCATATTTTTTTTGCTCCTTCTCTATGTTAAGATCAAGTACAATCGGAAGCCAGAAGCGGGAAGAGTTGCTTATGCCGGTACCCATGTGAGGAGACATCGTATGATATACAAGTGTCATCCATGACAATGCCGCAAAACGCCACATCCATCGCTTCTTTTATGGACTCTACAACTGATATGTTAAGGTTAGAACGGATCTGGAGCTAATTGATATTCCTTTGAACGTACTTATCACGATGTACATACATAATTGATAGCACAGAAAATTAGCATAAAAACGTTTTATAATAATAATAATAATAATAATACCACTCGAAACCGTCAATTTGTAATTTTGAGACTGTCCAACACATTGTTAGTTGATGCCCAGCTTTGGCATAAACACGATATCATAAGCGACATGGTGGAGTGGCTCGATCATTTTATTACTGTCGTCGCCATGCTTGTGATTTTCACACAGAGGTCCATCCATGGTACGACCCGGAATATGAAGGGGGCATCATGGAAAATGATGAATACAAAATTCTTTGGAATAGACCCGTTTACAGCCTCAGACGTACCCAGACTAACAAACCTGATCTTGTCCTTTTTGATAAATCCAATGAAATAATTTATATCATTGAATTTTCCGTCCCTTTTGACATTAATGTGATTGACAAGATTCAGGAAAAACATGGCAAATATGCGGACCTCGCTTTCGAAATGTCACGCTTGCATCCCAAATACAGAGTTGTCCGACTCCCCATTGTTCCCTGTGTCTTAAGTTTGGTACCTCCCAATCTGTAGACTGACACTGGGAGAGCACCCGGGTTTGATACCAGGAATACAGCCCTTTTGACAATCTGGGTAATGCAGAAGGCTGCAGTGTTGGGGAGTCATCACATTCTCCGAAATGTTCTGGGTGGGTTTGACTATGGAAGAAGGGAGAAGTCCCATTCGCCGTCTGGGCTGCGTGAAAAGGGGGCAAGGGCCCTGAGCTGATGATGAGCCAAACAAGCCTGACTTTGCCAGGATCACCCAAACCCTCTTTGCTGCATTTAAAAAAATTTTAATCTGTACATAATAATAATAATTATATAAAGCGACAAAGCCCTTTCCATATCCAATAGAAATATCTGCATAAAGCAGAGTCGGTTGTACAATTCCGACTATATCATGAGAATTAGTTTATGAATCACCATCAAATAGTAATGATACCAGGCGTTCGCGAAAAGGTTAGCGTATCCTGCACCACTGATGGCACCGTCACAAACACATGCAAATGCAAGTCAATTGTTCGCCTGAAAAAACATGAGAACATGTAGTACAAGACAAAATAGGGAATAACACTGTTTAGCTCATTGTAACCCTGTGAGAGGTATTACTTTCATGTGAGACCTCAGAGGTTTTACATTTAAACTGTAAGACCTAGGTTTGACATTTTTACATTGAAGTTTTATCAACTGGCCTTTTGAAATGACCCTCGGAATTTTCCCTCGCTCGCGGTTTAACATTTTCAAACAAAATCTCGGAGTCTTGTTTTATCATTAGCTTCAACAATTCCGACTGCATTCATTGAAACAGAACATAACTCGACTGTATAGGTTTTCACAGTACATTCAAAATTTGAGTAGGTATTATGGAACGATTCCTTACTTATGTTCGATTTTTTATCCTCCAGACATAATTACCTGATTCTACAGATCAAAGTAGCCAGCATGGTAGTTGAAAGGACAGAGCACACGCCAGAATTGGAGCCGAATGATATATTTGGTCTGTATCAAACTTTCTTTATGTTGCTTATTTCAATACATCACACTGGGATGGGGTGGCCAAGATCGCTGAGGTGCCACAATTCGCTGTGTAGAAACGGCGTTCCCCAGCTATGAGTATAGCATAGGAGTTAGAATCATGCTCTTTACCTACCAAAACTAATTACTTTCATCTTTGCTCTGACATCACACTAACATGCTGTATAATAACTGTTCAAAACGGCGTAAACGCCAACTCATTCACTGACTCAGTATATGTTAGAAAAAGCTATTCAAGCATGGATATCTCCTAGCATTAACCAAAATATTGTATGATCATGTATGACAAGGGACCATAGATACTTCCAAGAAATTATGTTAGAAAAGAAACTGGTCTCATGTTTTCCAAAATACAAGAATACTTCACTGGACATACTGACATAATGTGTTGTGGGCAATTGCATTTACTTTCTCTTCCTTTCAGGGAAGAAAATTGAATGTCTTGAAGCACTGTCATAATAAATATTCTGTCTGTGACAAAAAGTCGAAATGTATACCTTCACATGCTTGAAACAATTCTCTCTCTTATTCGAGGATAAGTATATTGTATATAAGTCGTATATCCTTGAGAAATGGAATGTGATTGAAACACTGTAGGCATAATAAACTTAGTTAACTTAGAAATATATAATCACTACCAAAGTTCCCATTATAGGTGGTAGTTCTATATGTGAAAGTTGAGGGTGAAAATTGAAGACAATGCAGCAATTAAAAGACACTAAGCATACTCAATACGCACACTTTATGTCAACCTGACTTAATATTGTATACCTTTGCAGCCAGTATTGGTGGCCAGATTGGACTGTTTCTTGGGGCCAGTATCCTCACCATCACAGAACTGCTGGAACTGTTGACAACATGTGTGCTTGCAAGCCTGAAGTCGCTGTGGGCCAGACATAAACTTCAGGCTTGAGGAATACAATGAACCTCGGTAATCAAAATACTTCTTCCATCGAATTTTGATAATCCTATTCCAAATAATGTATTAATGAAATGTTCTCAACTGTAATTGTTTCATACGTGTTCTCCAATCCCTCATTTGACAATCGTAAAACATTCCAAGGACTCTGTAGATCATGACATTTCCATTTCGGACCGTCTCCGTGGACTAATGGTAGAGCGTCCGCCCGGACAGCGGAAGGTCCGGGGTTGAATCCCCAGCCGCGTCATACCAAAGACATTAAAAGATGGTCCTTGTTGTTACCCTGTCTGGCGCTCAGCATTAAGGGGCTAAAACAAGGACTGGTCGGCTCGGAGTCAGTATACTGTGTCTCAGAGGGGTATTCATGTTAAACTGCGGCATAGTATCTCAGTGTGCTAGCACTATAAATCGGCATCAGTCTGGACTAGTACAAGCAGCCACACACACATATACATGTGCATGCACGTCGCTATATAAGTGCAATAAACTTGCGCGACGTTAAACCCCATTTCACCTCACCTCACCTCACCTCCATTTCCTTTAAAATGATTGACAGTTATGAGTGTTATAAGCAGTGATACAATATATTGTGCTGCTTGTCTTTGTTCCAGATTGCTCACGTATCGAGAAAGCTGACGTTTGTTCTCGGTAATTCTAAAGTCAACTGAATAGTGGATGAAAAGTGGTTATAACCCTGGTTCCATTGAATAAATATACCATTCTTAAAAAAGCGACAAGGCATTGTTTTGTGGTTACTGTGTCTTCAATAAGTACAATAAATATGGACTATATGGTATAAGAGACACACAAGGGTGGTAAAATATATTTCAAACTGCTGTACATATCTTATGCATCAGTGACCAAACTAATGTCCCTTTGGGCTTTTAGAATAAATAACCACTCGTGTTCTTATTGTATCTAACACACGTTCTTCAAGTGCAAACTCTGAACCACACCATGGTGATATTAGTACGCATGTTAGTTGAAATGCCAATCCGTAACAACGAATTAAAGTCTGTTAACAAACACACTTAATAACACTGGCTTCCTGCTTGGAGTGGAAGATTCCCGATCGGGGGTTGCATACTATGACATCCGCGCCTACCTATAAAAGCTTACTGCTAAAGATACTCTGGGAGTCACTCCCAAAATGAAGATCGGCCTGTCCTATTGTCGGTCCCCGACGCTTGATAAAAGGCTTGATTTGATGTCAAGCTGCTGAAGCTGGTGACACACCAGGTGGCTTCAGCTGATATCTGTGAAACCTATTAAGTTTGATGATATTGTATACCTGTTAGATTTGATACCCTCTGTGATCAGGGCAGTCGTATTTTAGTACTGACTATTTTACTATCAGCGTTTGTAACTTCTGCCCATTCACCTGTTAGATCGTTCACCCCAGTGTCTGCATAATTAAAATATCAGTGCCTCAGCCTGGTTTATTGCCCGGTGTTATTAAATCCTTAAACTTCAATCTTTGTCAATTCGCCTTAATGTTATCGGTCTATATCTACATGTGGGTACATTGGGATGCCAGGAAGGATAGGTATCATGATACAGTTTAACACACAGTATCCAAGTATGATATCAGCTGGTTATACATATCTGACCTGGTTCATTGTGATATAGCTGGAATAATGCGGATATTTAATAGTGAGGAGTTATTTGTCCCATAACATCTATTCCAGTGACCTGACAAATCTGATATCTTTCTCTTAAAAGAATGCTGTAAAAGTAGTTCCGACAAAATGTGTTTTTTCTCTCGAGTTGATTTTGATTTCATATTTTTCCGATCAGTACATTTTATCATATAATGGGTAGGTTTCTTGGCAGGATAAAGCCAACGGGTAAAAACGATATCCGTTTGGGTCATATGCGGATAGAGATGAAAATATCAAAGGTCAAGTAGGATCTACATGTACTTTCACTATTTATAAACAAACATGGCGTCGTCCTCGTCATTCGGCGATCGAGTCAGAATTAACCACCGGGAATCTGGATAAACTACAGGGATAATTGCTATCATTATCAAAAGAACAATCTAAAAATTTGAAAATCATTGTCTAACTGTGACGTAGCTAATGCATTTTATAACTTTTAGCAACTCTGCGGCTTGAAACCTTCTCCACAAATTAAAATAGTTGGATTTGGCCGAAATATGTTTGAATTGTTACCTTGTTTCGTTTTGTCGCTGTGTGTACATCTGACTACACTTCTTAACGTTATGACAGGACATACCGACTGTCAACAACGTCTGAACGTGGCCGTGACGTCTCATAGACTAGGGTTAGAGTAGCTTTCCTTTGACAAAGGGCAGTTACTCTAGCGGACAGACCGATGGATTGCCGCGAAAGGCAATTAAAAACAATTGTTGTTTTGCGTATATGTTGCTTCGCCAATGTATAAGAAACAGATTTCAGTTTGAACTATATTGCCTACTGTCACTGTCCGACTGACACATCACTTACCCTGTGACATAATAAATATTAATGCGCGCATTTCAGGAAAATATGCAATGTTTCGGTAATGTTTGTGAGAGAGGGAAAGCGATTTTGAAGCACAGAAATAAAGAATGACATCATATGATAAAGGTGTTATCACGCTTGTGTGTTTGGGGATGGTTTATATCATGTATTAGGAGTGAGCACTATGTATTTAGCTCGCCAAGGCCAAGTTGTAATAAAACCCCTACTCAAACGGATATTCTGAGGGTGTTTAGTGTCACTGGAAGAGAATGGAGAGAGTGAATGTGTCAAAATGGCATGACTAAGTGATTTGAAATATCGGTATAAATAATGGTTGAACCAAAGTTTTATTGTGAGCATATTCTAAACATTCCAAACACGGTCATCAGACATATTTCCTGATTAATGTTGTCAACGAAAAGCCTTAAACACATCACTAATATGAAATGAGAAAATACGATTTATTTAAATTTTCAACAATATATGTCAAAGAGTTGAACGAATGAGTGTACCCTGCTCATATGATACAAACACTACGATCCTGCAACCTGAAACACATACATCACAGAATGATCACTCCCAACGGCAGCTTTCGCGCCACTGATGCGCCAATTAGGAAATGTCAACCGTAAAACGTTTTGAAAGCTTTACTGAGACAAGTGAAACAACCAACTCTATTTAATCTCCATCTATGCATATTGATACAGGAAACTATCCACAAGACTATATAACAATAGGAATGACTTCAACTTTCCAGTAGTCAACTTTCTCGTTTAGGTCGAGCAATATTCCAGCAGCCACAACCTTTGGTGTCTGCATTTCACAACTTCCAATGTACAATTAATCATGTTCTTTCTATGAGAAATATCAAAGAGCATCTTACTACACTTGCTCAAAAGTTGTTTCATCAGGGTTACAACATTTAAGACCGAAGTAAAGCTTTCAATTCAATGGCTTCTTCCAGTGAATCTGATGCATATTCACTGTTAGAATAATGTGTTAACATACAAAATTTATCAATCGTAATAACAATACACACATTCTTTGAAGTCTTTGCTGACATGACATACAATACTCGCATTAAAATAAACCAGCTACCATTTTAGTTTCAATGTATACATTAAAGCATTATTCCATTAGCTTTAAATTTTAAGGAATGTTGAATGAGGTGCTGTGTTTGTTCGCCTGAAATAGAAGACAAGTGTCATGACGAAGATCTCAGAGTGCTGTGGCTTGTGGCTGTTTCGGATTGTCGAGTTCATAGCCTGATGGGATTATGATCTTCGTGACCACGGCCATGTTGCTGTTGTTGTTCTTTGCCTTTCTGAAACTGATATTTTCATATAATATCAGTGGTACATGAGTACAAAGGGAATATTACGGTAAACACAAACGGATATAATTGTTTGGAATATGACGGTCAATAAAGTGATGATTAGACCTATACAATTGTATCACTAATTCGGTGTATCGTCAAGGTCAATATCACATACACATATAAAACATGTAAATTTGCTTTTGGACTCAATTGTGAGTAACATTTGATGACAGTGAATGATACCGAAATAAGGTATCAAACACAAAATTTTGCCTAACAATGGTACAATATAAGAGCTGTAATTACAACACACGAGCAGCACCCTCACCTGACACAGGTCCTGATGTACATGCTCATCGTCTCAATCGCCTCGAGGTTCTGATGGATGTCAAAGTACAGCTCCTCTATCGGCTTCTCTACCCTGAACAAATACGATTTATTTATATTTTCAACAATATATAGTTGAACGAATGATTGTATCCTGCTCATATGATACAAACACTACGATCCTGCAACCTGACACACATATATCACAGAATGATCACTTCCAACTGCAGCAATTGTTGTCTAGGTAACGTTTCCTAGAAAGACAAAGTCTGTTATGTTTAAAAAAGAAAAAAATTCCACGTAATAGTGATGGTAACAGATGTTCACAAAACACTGAGCGCATCATGCCCCACCGGTGGCACCCGTCACAAACATATGCAAAGGCAAGTCAAGTGTTCAACTGAAGGAACAATCGGTGGTACGTGAGTACAAAGAGAATATTACTGTAAACACAAACGGATATAATTGTTTGGAATATGACCTTCAATAAAGTGATGACCTATACAATTGTATCAGTAATTCAGTGTATCGTCAAGGTCAGTATGACAGACACATATAAAACATGCAAATTTGCTTTTGGAATCAATTGTGAGTAACATTTGATGACAGTGAATGATACCGAAATAAGGTATGTCATGTTGTCATGCGTAGATGCAGATTCCGTCGTTTGTAGGCAATATATCTGTGGTTAGACGTTTTACCCAGTGTGGAAAACATCTAAATTTTGAACTATTGTTCCATCCCACGGTCACATTGATATTTTCCTGAAGCTGAAGTCTTAAGGTGAAGTGTAAATTCGAAAACCTAACCTATTTCGTCGCTATTTTTTCGATACTCCCCAGCTGGTTCCTAAATAGAACAGGTCCCCGGTTGTGTCGTTGCTCATAAAATAAATCACTAGTCTACTGGTCCAGACCCGATTATTTACAGAAAAAAATATAGAAAGAAAAAGGTTAATTAATCATACACTTTCTTTATATTTCTGGACATCATGTGAACTAAACCGTTTATATAGATAATGATCCCTTGAACTTTTAAATTATTTGCAATCCCAATATTTAATACCTGATAGTAGAATATATTTAATTATTGTTCATTTGGGATTTTATTCATTGCACCATTTGTCTCCTTGCAGCCGGAGTTTGAGGGGAGATTGGGCTGTTCCTTGGGGTCAGAATTCACACTATTGTCGAACTAATGGAGCTGGTGACTGCATGTGTGCATGCAGGCTTCGCGTCGCCTTTGGGCAAGACGTAAACCTCGGACCTAGGAAGTAATAGGTTCTCCACCAAACCCACATATTTCGTAGAGTTGATATTTCCTTTCATGAAGACGTTTACGGCACTGCACCAGGTACAATAATAATCATTTATCAGTCAGATTCAGGGGCATATCCAAATCGGGTATTTCAGCTTCACAATGGCGTGAGGATATGTTGGTTTACGTAATCAGCAATATTCAAGTTAAATCACTGAGGCATGTGAACAATCAAGTTTAGGCCAGGTAATCCAGTGGACAACAGAAAGAGCGATTCACGCCGTCGGGTATGTTGCTACCTAATCAAGTAGGTCCCACATTTCACCAACTTGACCATCATCTTCGTCAGCTCTGACGGCAAGCTGGGACTGCTTGGGACCAATTCTGAATTGTGTATACAGTAAACTACATTTATAACGAACACGCTCATAACGAAGTGATCGATATATCGAACTTATGTCTTAGTTCCGGCCATTTGTTGTTTATATGTTGCATGTATGCTTATGTCGAAGAACGGTTATTACGAACTAAAATTAGCGGTCCCTTTGCACCATTCGTTATAACCGTAGTTTTCTGTGTATGTTTTATAAAATGTGATACCTTAACAGGGGGAAGCTTCCCTTTCACCATCATCAACATTATTCGGTGCTCGGGCTATTGTGAATGTGTCCCCTGTAGAAAAAAGTGAGTGAGGAAAATTTTACGCCGCTTTTAGTAATATTCCAGCAATATCACGGCGGGTTTCCCCAGAAATGGACTTCACACATTGCACCCAATTGGAAAATCGAACCCGGACCTTCGGTGTGATGAAGGAACGCTTTAACCATTTTTAACCTTTAATTCCCACCGCCCGGAATAAGCGCAGTATACAACAAAGGGAGTTAGGAACAAGACGTTCAATTAAAATTCTGGTACCAAGTTGTTTGCGGTTGATTTGTCATACCATTCTATCTGTTAAGATTCTGGAGTCGAGCCATTTTCGTTACTTTGATGACCTTCGTTACGTTCCATGTACGGCGTTGTGTGTTATCATTTGTTGTTAACAATAACTTCAATCCTTTGTTTAATCCTACAAATTATACATTTGACATTATAGTTTCAATTTGTAGGTTTCACTGGGCAGAATATTGTATGTCTGTATAATGGATGTGATGTAAAGGGATGTTCAATATATATAAATTATGTGTATTTCATATTGAATCTGTCCTTTACATTACATTGGGTGTGTCGTTATATCTATGTACATGTTGCAATGAGTGAATTAATTGGGTTTAACGTTTTCTAATGTGTTTGACTAGACTGACTATTACACAGAGTGCAAACACATGGTCACACACTGTTTTAAATGCAATCATTAAGTACCAGGCTATTCATTATAGCCCTGGCATTGTTAACGACTGAACAATCATGATACTGAAAGTCTGCATTACTTCATCAAACAGCATTCATTATAACATGTTAAACTCTCGGGTGTATTGAACACTTCAGTTGAAATTATCATGTCAGCCTATTCTGGGACCAAACAGCAGGCAATGATTGTATCTTCCACAAGCGGCGTTTTGTAGACTGGCAGGATGAAGGTGGAGCCGGTAGTCACTCTGAAGGATGGTATGACATTGCGAGAAGAAATCCTGTCTCAGTGGCGGGATATATGGCGGGACTTCCTGCGAGATACCAGTCACCATGGCTGTAAGAATATTCCTTGTCAAAAGCGTCATAAAATAGTCAGGTAAGGCGAGCCACTTTTGTGTTTGGTATTCATTGCTCCAAACACATACCGGTACATTCATTTTAACTCATGTGAAAGCCAAGTCAGCTTATGTGATGACTACTTGTCCGGTAGGTCAACGTCATCTTGGAACATCTCAAATACCACTGGACAAATGACGCTGAATTAGTCCGGCACTGCAGCAATATTGAATGAAATATTGAATGGCTATTACTCAGCTAGTAGTGAGGCTCAAAACCTGTATTTTTTGTTGACAATACCCATTTGTATACGATACGAAATGTACCCATTTATTTGACTTATGCACTTTGACCATGTTGTTAATTCTCTGAGAGCGTACTTCAACATTGTGAAGGTCATCTCCTAAGAAACATTAAAGTTGAAAATTCACGTGCTTGTTCCCACCAATGATTACGCCTACATTTGTTCAGTAGGTTCGAATACGATTTCCAATACGGCCGCTACAGCAGACTAATTGAAAACCTAATGTATCGTCACACACACTGAACGTCCATCTTTTTAAAAATGTACAGTTCGTTGTGGTTTGGTGTGTAATTAGTAGTAGTGATCAACATACAATGTACATAGTAGTTGGTACTATGTTGTCTGTTGTCACTATCCGACTGACTTAGTCCTTCCAGGAAAACTTGCAATGTAATGTTTAGCAACTGTTTTCGACAATGAAATTTAAGAATAACATTATATGATAAAGAGGGTAGATCCTGTATTAGGCATAAACACACTGTATATATTTAGCTCACCAAGGCTCGTTTATTACGATGTTTTTTCATAATACATGATACCTTTCATTCGGAAAAACCACTGTACCTCTTTACATCATGGGTAATGTGTTAACCCAGCTGGCAAAACCCTTGAGCAGTTGCTTCAACTGTTCCACTCTAATCCCAAAGTGGGGACAATGTGTACATGATAGCGGGGATAGGATTTCAATACCCTTTGGTCGATGGATGAGGATCGATAACGCTCCATATATTGTTGATACACGTGTCCGAAACAAAACAGTAAACCAATTCATATCCCTGTTTCAGAGTAGCATATGTCGCTTTTGACATTATGTTTGTAATTGTCTTCTTTCATACACAGTGGTTGGAACTATATTGTCTGTTGTTAGTATCCGACTGACTTAGTCCTTCCAGGAAAACTTGCAATGTTTAGCAACTGGTTTGACAATGAAATTTAAGAATAACATTATATGATAAAGGATCGATAACGCTCCATATCTTGTTGATACACGTACCCGAAACAAAACAGTAAACCGATTCATATTCCTGTTTCAGAGTAGCATGGACTGTGTTGCTTTTGACAATGACGGGAATGTGTCTGAAAACGTTGGCTGATCTTTACAGTACGTACTACAGCTACAACTTTATCACAACTTTATCACTAAGCGCAAGCTGATCAGGTTTCCTGCAATCACTATATGCAACCTGAACAGGTTTGACATTAGCCAACAGAACCTTACTGATACAGAGCTGAAGTACCTTCGTCGCAATGTGGACCTAAATAACTTTGCTCAGTCTATTGACTGGGAAGGGGAGGAAGGGAGAAAACAAGAGAAGATAGATAATGTCAAATTTTGGGAAGGTGGAGCATACAAAGAAGAAGAAATGTTCAAGTTCATATTTTTCAAAAACATCAACGTCCCCCCAGAAGACCTGAAATACAACCAAAAACAAGATCAACGCTGCTACACTTTCAGCGCTTAAGCCGACAGAGATACTTTAGCGTCTGAAGATACACAATTGAATGTCGTTGTTAACATCATGCAAGAAACCTATCTAGAGGGAACAGTATACGAGGCGGGGGTAAAGGTAAATATAAAAAAAGCACAAAAAAGTGTGAAGAGGTTCCAAAGCAAATGACAATATATGATAGCTGTACATAATATAATACGTATAGTGTAGTATAACAATCTCTGACATATCCGCGACCAGCATTTAAGCATTACTCCATATATCCTAACATCAGATAATTTTACCTTTCTTAATGTGATCAGACTGGGTGACTTAGTTGATAGCGTCTCAACGTACATGTACCTAGACGTCGTGGATCGTTGCTCATGATACAAATCACTGGTTTGACTGGTCCAGACTCGATTATTTACAGGTCATATAACTGTCATATTGCTGAGTGCTGCGTTAAACATCTAATCAAACAAAACTTTAATTCAGAATCTTTCTAGACGGCTATTTTGTTAAAATACGAAGCTATGGAAGCATATAGGAATAAAATACATAGTGGGTTTTCAAGGAAGCACCGACTCATTGGAATCCTTTGCCACATGTAATCTTCGTTTTGTTGAATCAGGTATATATTGATGAACCAGATACAGCTCCGAGCTACAGTGATGATGCAATGACGGGTGTATCAGTCGGGACGACGACACGCATAAAGCTGACCAAGAAGGAGGTACGTTTGTGTCAAGAACAAAATATATACCGAAAGCATTTGATCATTCAGTTACGTTTTGTGAATGTATATTTTTATAGTTCCAATGCAAGAATAAAGCAAATGCAAAAAAGTGTTGAAGTAATAAGTATATTTCACTTTGATGAAGACCTTTGGCTCTAGTGAGTCGAATCCCTGAACCAAACGTTTAGCAAGAAGACAAAGTCACTGATATCCCCCACAATATTAAATGTAAATACTTGTTGTGAATAAATATATGAAACTTGTTCCCAGACGATTCGACCTTAACTCACACTACCAATCGCTGGTTTGCCTGGTAGACGTTTTTACAGGCCGCTGTCGTATCACTGTAGAATTGCTTAATGTGACTTAAATCATTATACAAACAAACGAAAACATTCAAGAGGAATACTGTACGATGTTTACCCCCGCAGTCAGCAATGTGAGAGCTATCTATGCACGGTCTGTGAACAACAGACCCTGGCATTCACCAGGCAAACGGCTGATTAAAAACACTAGAAACGATTCACGTCACGGAGGTTCAGTGGATTGTGTAAGGTCCATAGAGCTAGAAATAAACACATTTCTAGACCCCTTTGGATTGTGCTGATTCCATATACTCAGATACATGTGCTGGATCCTGAGGTATATATGGTCGGCTTTTGAACAAACACGATATAACAACAAAAACTGTTAATTTGTTCACCACATTTTATTCTCAATAATCCATTGTTATAAAGCATTCAATGACGGGCATTTGGTGAAAATACCCAACAAGTGTATTGCGCTGAAAAATTTTGGAAACCAAGACGAGATATTCGAACCTAAGATTATGTTTCTGGTACGCCTCAGCGACACAACTCAAGCGACTTGAGGCGCTTTAGACGGATGTGCCACATGTGCCGCAGACAAACAACACGTCAAACAATAACAGTTACGCTTATCCATTAATTGACATTTTGTATGTGATGCCAACGTGGGAGAATACCCGATAACACTGCTATATGCCCATAGATGAAGTACCTTCCGACCCCCTATAATTCCCGTGGAACGGATTGTCTGGACACTAAAGCCTCGGACTTTGTCAACTCCCTTGATTGGTTCAAGCACTACAGCTTTGATGGGTGTCTTCATGAGTGCTCCAATAAGGCTGCCATGAATGCCTGTAACTGCACAGCTGGATGGGAACCTCAACTAGGTTTTTGTTCTTTTCTCTTTTAACAGCAATGAACATGTTACATCCAGCGATACCAAATACACCTTTTCTATATTTTGGAATGCCCCTCTTGTATCATATGATATAAACAACACAGTTTCTGTTCATTGGGGCATTTTTTTTAATTGCTTGATTGTTTGATGGGAATCTCTTCAAGCTATCAATGTACATTTGTTGTTCTGTTTTTTAACAATGGCAACAGACTTATATCATCATGAAATACAGATACCACAGTCTCTGTCATTTTCAGATGCTTTTCAAACTGTGGCATTTGAACACATTTGAATTACTATATTTCGGCTTATTCATAGTAGTAGAAATGTTTACTGACTGATATATTTTCCAGCGAGGGTCAGTCTGCGGCACTGCTCTGTGAAGGAGTTGCAGACATGTTACCGTCCCAAAAGCAGTAAGATCATTTCCATTGTACTGACATTACTTAAGAATTGACCTTAACTTCGTTTGTGTTCATTGGAATATGAACATTCATAGAGTGAGGGCCAAACTGTATGAACGGAGGATAATTTTTATATCACCTGATTTTACCTCGAAGTTTGTAAGGAAGAGAATTTATGGATGTCAACTTCTTTATAATGAGGAACACAACGCTGTATCGTGGAATGAAGTAGTGCTTCTAATAGAGCGGTGAAATGATCATATATATGCTCACTCTGTAGTACAGTGACATCTTTTGTAGTTTGCTTACAACTAATTAAAATAATGTGATCTTCTTCGATGGGAATGGTCTATTCAAAATTACCTCAGTAACTCAGCCACAATCACAATGACAGTACGTCGTAACACATTGACATCATGTATAAGACATAAAAATGGCAGACACGTTAACTGTTATGGGAGATATTTTTAATGAAACTGTGGCAGTTACAAGTATTACCTATCATTGATCAATAGGCCGATCATTGAAAGGTGATTATAAAAATGTGTCAAATGGATACCAAGGTAAATTCATAAATTGCCGTCAAAGTTAGTCTGGACACTAGTCGAGTGGATACTATGGTGCTGTGTGTATTTTTTCGTTTTGTTCAGTAGGATTGGTCGTAGCCAGTGCAGAAACAACTGTTTTGTTTGTATTTGGGCTTTGGAATTCCAAGGGGTTTCTCAGTGAATGTGGAAGTAGTCCATCAGTGTTTACGTCATTTCCAGAAATTCAATAAAGTCTCGTGAAAAACGTTTGAACGTCAAACTATGTCGTCCATACGCTTATGAACGTCAGCTTCGCGGTCATGTGACCTGCCTATCGTCCAATGGAAAAGTCGTATATCGTCTAAACTTCACATTAAAAAATTAAGTTCCTTTGTATTGTTTGACAGGCATTACTTAGAAGTTGACGGAAGACAATACAAGCTTGCTTGACAACGGTATAAGGATCTATACAGAAACGTCATCTTTACAGTATTATAGAAGTTGTTATCCATAAATTGTGTCTACTTTGTATTGTGTTGAAATGCTCATGGCACAGGTACATTGTATTTTTTTTAGTTTCTTAATGAAAGCCACAAAATACTATCCATAATCATAAAAAGTCTCTGCTTGTACGATGTGTATCACGTGATGACCAATGAAGTCAATGTAAACTTACATATTGAAGGTAAGATATAGCTTACTTGGACCACATTACCAAAGACCATATTTTTTTTGCTCCTTTAGTTCTCTATGTTTAGATCAAGTACAATCGGAAGCCAGAAGAGGAAAGAGTTGTTTATGCCAGTACCCATGTGAGGAGACATCGTATGATATACAAGCGTCATCCATGACAATGCCGCAAAACGCCACATCCGTCGCTTCTTATGTGGATTCCACAACTGATATGTTAAGGTTAGAACGGATCTGGAGCTATTTGATATTCCTTTGAGAGTACTTATCACGATGCACATACATAACTCACTCGAAACCGTCAATGTGTGATTTTGCATCAAAATGTAAATATGAAATTTAGATTATGTCATGTCAGTCTGTCCAACACATTGTTAGTTGATGCCCAGCTTTGGCATAAACACGATATCATAAGAGACATGGTGGAGTGGCTCGACCATTTTATTACTGTCGTCGCCATGCTTGTGTTTTGACACAGAGGTCCATCCATGGTACGACCCGGAATATGAAGGGGGCGTCATGGAAAATGATGAATACAAAATTCTTTGGAATAGGCCCGTTTTCAGACTCAGACCAACAAACCCAATCTTGTCCTTTTTGATAAATCCAATGAAATAATTTATATCATTGAATTTTCCGTCCCTTTTGACATTAATGTGATTGCCAAGATTCAGGAAAAACATGGCAAATATGCAGACTTCGCTTTCGAAATGTCACGCTTGCATCCCAAATACCGAGTTGTCCGACTCCCCATTGTTCTCGGTGCCTTAAGTTTGGTACCTCCCAATCTGTAGACTGGCATTGGGAGAGTACCCGGGTTTGCTACCAGGAATACAGCCCTTTTGACAATCTGGGTAATGCAGAAGGCTGCAGTGTTGGGGAGTCATCACATTCTCTGAAAAGTTCTTGGTGGGTTTGACAAGGCAGCGCTTCCTTCGGAGAAGTCCCATTCGCTGTCTGGGCTGCGTGTAGAGGGGACAAGGGCCCTAAGCTGATGATGAGCCAAACAAGCCTGACTTTGCCAGGATCACCTAAACCCTCTTTGCTCTATTGTTTTACTTCTTATCTGTACATAATAATAATAATAATAATTATATAAAGCGACAAAGCCCTTTCCATATCCAATCGAAATATCTGCATAAAGCAGAGTCGGTTGTACAATTCCGACTAAATCATGAGAATTAGTTTATGAATCACCATCAAATTATTATGATACTAGGCGTTCGCGAATAGGTTAGCGTATCGTGCCCCACTGGTGGCACATCACAAACACATGCAAATGCAAGTCAATTGTTCACCTGAAAAAAACATGAGAACAAGTACAAATAGGGAAAAACTCTTTTTATCGCATTGTAACCCTGTGAAGGGTAGTACTTTCATGTGAGACCTTCTCAGAGGTTTTACATTTAAACTGTAAGACCTAGGTTTGACATTTTTACATTGAAGTTTTATCAACTGGCCTTTTGAAATAACCCTCGGAGTTTTCCCTCGCTCGCGGTTTTACATTTTCAAATAAAATCTCGGCGTCTTGTTTTATCATTAGCTTCAACAATTCCGACTACATTCATTGAAACAAAACATAACTCGACTGTATAGGTTTTCACAGTACATTCAAAATGTGAGCAGGTATTATGGAACGATTCTTCACTTATGATCGATTTTTTTATCCTCCAGACATAATTACCTGGTTCTACAGATCAAAGTAGCCAGCATGGTAGTTGAAAGGACAGAGCACACGTCAGAATTGGAGCTGAATGATATATTTGGTCTGTATCAAATTTTCGTTATGTTTCTTATTTCAATACATCACATGGGGAGAAGGTGGCCAAGATCGCTGAGGTGCTGCAATTCGCTGTGTAGAAACGGCGTTCCCTAGAGTATAGCATAGAGTTAGAATCATGCTCTTTACTTTTACCAAACTAATTACTTTCATCTTTGCTCTGACATCACACTAACATGCTGTATAATAACTGTTCAAAACGGCGTAAACGCCAACTCATTCACTGACTCAGTATATGTTAGAATAAGCTATTCAAGCATGGATATCTCCCAGCATTAACCAAAATATTGTATGATCATGTATGACAAGAGACCATAGATACTTCCATGAAATTATGTTAGAAAAGAAACTGGTCTCATGTTTTCCAAAATACAAGAATAGTTCACTGGACATACTGACAAAATGTGTTGTGGGCAATTGCATTTACTTTCTCTTCCTTTCAGTAAAGAACATTGTATGTCTTGAAGCACTGTCATAATAAATATTCTGTCTGTGACAAAAGGTCGAAATGTATACCTTCACATGCTTGAAACAGTTCTCTCTCTAATTTGAGGATAAAGATATTGTATATAAGTCGTATATCCTTGAGAAATGGAATGTGATTGATACACTGTAGGCATAATAAACTTAGTTGACTAAGACAGATTTATAATCCCTACCAAAGTTCCCATTATAGGTGGTAGTTCTATATGTAAAAGTTGAGGGTGAAAATTAAAGACAATGCAGCAATTAAAAGACACTAAGCATACTCAATACGCACACTTTGTGTCAACCTGACTTAATATTGTATACCTTTGCAGCCAGTATTGGTGGCCAGATTGGACTGTTTCTTGGGGCCAGTATCCTCACCATCACAGAACTGCTGGAACTGTTGATAACATGTGTGCTTGCAAGCCTGAAGTCGCTTTGGGCCAGACATAAACTTCAGGCTTGAGGAATACAATGAACCTCGGTAATCAAAATACTTCTTCCACCGAATTTTGATAATCCTATTCCAAATAATGTATTAATGAAATGTTCTCAACTGTAATTGTTTCATACGTGTTCTCCACTCCCTCATTTGACAATCGTAAATCATTCCAGGGACATGTCAAGCTCTAGATCATGACATTTCCATTTCCTTCAAAATGATTGACAGTTATGAGTGTTATAAGCAGTGGTACACTTTTTTTGCTGCTTGTCTTTGTTCCAGATTGCTCACGTATCGAGAAAGCTGACGTTTGTTCTCGGAAATTCTAAAGTCAACTGAATAGTGGATGAAAAGTGGTTATAAACCTGGTTCCATTGAATAAATATGCCATTCTTAAAAAAGCGACAAGGCATTGTTTTGTGGTTACTGTGTCTTCAATAAGTACAATAAATATGGACTATATGGTATAAGAGACACACAAGGGTGGTAAAATATGTTTCAAACTGCTGTACATATCTTATGCATCAGTGACCAAACTAACGTCCTGTTGGGCTCTCAGAATAAATAACCACTCGTGTTCTTATTGTATCTAACATACGGTCTTCAAGTGCAAACTCTGAACCACACCATGATGATATTAGTACGCATGTTAGTTGAAATGCAAATCCGTAACAACGGATTAAAGTCTGTTAACAAACACACTTAATAGCATTGGCTTCCTGCTTGGGGTGGAAGATTCCCGATCGGGGGTTGCATACTTTGACATCCGTTCCTACCTATGAAAGCTTACTGCTAAAGATACTCTGGGAGTCACTCCCAAGTTGAAGATCGGCTTGTCCTATTGTCGGTCCCCGACGCTTGATAAAAGGCTTGAGTTGATGTCAAGCTGCTGAAGCTGGTGACACGCCTATTCACCTGCTAGATCGTTCACCAAGCATAATTAAAATATCAGTGCTTCAGCCTGATTTATTGCCCGGTGTTATTAAATCCTTAAACTTCAATCTTTGTCAATTCGCCTTAATGTAATCGGTCTATATTTACATGTTGGTACATTGGGATGCCAGGAAGGATAGGTATCATGATACAGTTTAACACACAGTATCCAAGTATGATATCAGCTGGTTATACATGTGTGACCTGGTTCATTGTGACATAGCTGGAATAATGCGGATATTTAATAGTGAGGAGGTATATGTCCCATAACATCTGTTCCAGTGACCTGACAAATCTGATATCTTTCCCTGAAAGAATACAGTCAAAGTGGTTCCAAAAAAAGTGGGTTTTTTCTCTCGAGTTGATTTTGATTTCATATTTTTCCAAATAATACATTTTATCATATAATGGGTAGGTTTCTCGGCAGGATAAAGCCAACGGGTAAAAACGAAATCCGTTGGGGTCATCTGCGGATAGAGATGCAAATATCAAAGGTCAAGTAAGGACTACTTTCATTGTTTATTAACAAACATGGCGTCGCCCTCGTCATTCGGCGATCAAGTCAGAATTAACCATCGGGAATATGGATAAACTACAGGGATAATTGCTATCATTAACAAAAGAACAGTCTAATATACGGAAAATCATTGTCTAACTGTGACGTAGCTAATGCATTTTATTAGTTTGGGCAACTTTGGAGATATATATTTGAAACAATTTTGCGAGGGCACGAGGCCTAGCCAAGCGGTATCAGTAGCCATATCTGTGCTTGTAGACCTCTGCGGCTTGAAACCTTCTCCACAAATTAAAATAAATGGATTTAACCGAAATATGTTTGAATTGTTACCTTGTTACCTTTACATCTGACTACACTTCTTAACGTTATGACAGGACAGACCGACTGTCAACAACGTCTGACCGTGGCCGTGACGTCTCATAGACTAGGGTTAGAGTAGCTTCCCTTTGACAAAGGGCAGTTACTCTAGTGGACAGACCGATGGATTGCCGCGAAAGGCAATTAAAAACAATTGTTGTTTTGAGTATATGTTGCAAAACTCGGCAAGGCTCGCTTAATACCATGTTTATTCCTGATGGAGGATATTTACCATCCCCAAACACACTCGCTTGATAACCTCTATATATATGATGACGTCCTAAGAAAGAGATCAGTCAGAGGGATAAGACACATTACACGTTTTGTGCTGTCAACAGTTGTTTAATGTATTGTTTGAAACAGTTCCATGATAGTTCACCTTATCAGTTGTAATAAAAACCCTACTCAAACTGTTGATGCAAGAAGCAAAAACTAACACTCGCATCAACAGGATTTATTCCTGACGTTTAAGGTTTTACAGTTATAGTTAGAGCCATGGCTTTAGGAATAATTGGTGACAGTTGATGACAAGTTGGTGACGAGTTGAAGCGTCGACAAGTTGATGAGGTTCAGAAAACTACAATAAACAATAGCTTTCTGTAAATTCAGAAACATTTACCAATTTTACCAGTATTTAACACATTCGAAATTACATCCAAATGAAGCAATAAATACATTGAAATGATGCAAAATTACCAAGCGCACATTTGCAAATATAATGTAGTTGTGTGAAATATCTAAACAATTTTGTAAAGTTAATATTTTGGCATATATACAATTTCAGGATTGTAATAATTTTAACTTGATTTCATGTCATTTCACTCACAGTTCATACTTTGAAACATTAGTAAATCTTGCATCTACACAAACTGATATTCTGAGGGTGTTTAGTGTCTCTAGAAGAGAATGGAGAGAGTGAATGTGTCAAAATGGCATGACTAAGTGATTTGAAATATAGGTATAAATAATGGTTGAACCAAAGTTTTATTGTGAGCATATTCTAAACATTCCAAACACGGTCATCGGACATATTTCTTGATTAATGTTGTCAACGAAAAGCCTTAAACACATCACTAATATGAAATGAGAAAATACGATTTATTTATATTTTCAACAATATATGTCAAAGAGTTGAACGAATGATTGTATCCTGCTCATATGATACAAACACTACCATCCTACAACCTGAAACACATACATCACAGAATGATCACTTCCAACTGCAGCTTTCGCGCCACTGATGCGTCAATTTGGAAATGTCAACCGTAAAACGTTTTGAAAGCTTTACGGAGACAATTGAAACGACCACCTCTATTTAATCTCCATCTATGCATATTGATACAGGAAACTATCCACAAGACTATATAACAATAGGAATGACTTCAACTTTCCAGTCGTCAACTTTCTCGTTTAGGTCGAGCAATATTCCAGCAGCCACAACCTTTGGTGTCTGCATTTCACAACTTCCGATGTACAATTAATCATGTTCTTTCTACGAAGATATCAAAGAGCATCTTACTACACTTGCTCAAAAGTTGTTTCATCAGGGTTACAGCATTTAAGACCGAAGTAAAGTTTTCAATTCAATTGCTTCTTCCAGTGAATCTGATGCATATTCACTGGTATCCAGTTGTTAGAATAATGTGTTAACATACAAAATTTATCAATCGTAATTACAATGCATACATTCTTTGAAGTCTTTGCTGACATGGCATACAATACTCGCATTGAAAATTAACCAGCTACCAATTTAGTTTCAGTGTATACCTTAAAGCATTATTCCATTAGCTTTAAATTTTAAGGAATGTTGTATATATGCCCGAATTATGTCGAGGTGCTGTGTTTGTTCGCCTGAAATAGAAGACAAGTGTCATGACGAAGATCTCAGAGTGCTGTGGTTTGTGGCTGTTTCGGATTGTCCAGTTCATAGCTTGATGGGATTATGATCTTCTTGACCACGGCCATGTTGCTGTTGTTGTTCTTTGCCTTTCTGAAACTGATATTTTCATATAATATCAGTGGTACATGAGTACAAAGGGAATATTACGGTATACACAAACGGATATAATTGTTTGGAATATGACGGTCAATAAAGTGATGATAAGACCTATACAATTGTATCACTAATTCGGTGTATCGTCAAGGTCAGTATGACATACACATATAAAGCATGCAAGTTTGCTTTTGGTATCAATTGTGAGTAACATTTGATGACAGTGAATGATACCGAAATAAGGTATCAAACACAAACTTTTGCCTAACGATGGTTCAATATAAGAGCTGTAATAACAACTCCATCCAACGCATACACGAGCACCACCCTCACCTGACACAGGTCCTGATGTACATGCTCATCGTCTCAATCGCCTCGAGGTTCTGATGGATGTCAAAGTACAGTTCCTCTACCGGCTTCTTAACCCTGAAAAAATACGATTTATTTATATTATATCCGTCGAAACTGTTTCGATTGCGTGTAAAACGCAAATACCGGTGACAATTATATCAATGAATCACTGAAAATCAGCGATGACACCGGGTGTTCGCGAAAAGGGTAAGCATATCTGTATTTATTTTGTGTGTGTGTGGGTGTGGTGGTGAGGTGGGGGTGGGGGTGGGGGGTTGTTTGAAGTATTGTTCCATCCCACGGTCACATTGATATTTTCTGAAGCTGAAGTCGTAAGCTGAAGTGTAAATTCCAAACTATTAAACACATTACAACTGAAAAATATGGACCTAACCTATTTCGTCGCTCTTTCCTCGATACTCCCCTGCTGGTTCCTTAATAGAACAGGTCCCCGGTAGGCTAAAGTGATCGTAAGAGGACACCTGATGGATCACGTACGGTGATGTGATTGACTTGCGCATCATCGTATTCCGACGGCGAGTGTCGTTGCTCATAAAAAAACACTGGTCTACTGGTCCAGACCCGATTATTTACAGAAAAAAATATAGAAAGAAAAAGGTTAATTAATCATACACTTTCATTATATTTCTGGACATCATTTGAACTAAACCGTTTATATAGATAATGATCCCTTGAACTTTTAAATTATTTGCAATCCCAATATTTAATACCTGAAAGTAGAATATATTTGATTATTGTTCATTTGGGATTTTATTCATTGCAACATTTGTCTCCTTGCAGCCGGAGTTGGAGGGGAGATGGGGCTGTTCCTTGGGGCCGGAATTCACACCATTGTCGAACTGATGGAGCTGGTGACTGCTTGTGTGCAAGCAGGCTTCGCGTCGCTCTGGGCAAGACGTAAACCTCGGACCTAGGAAGTAATAGGTTCTCCACCAAACCCACATATTTCGTAGAGTTGGTATTTCCTTTCGTGAAGCACCAGGTACAATAATAATCATTTATCAGTCAGATTCAGGGGCATATCCAAAGCGGGTATTTCAGCTTCAAAATGGCGGGTTTCCCCAGAAATGGACTTCACACATTGCACCCAATCGGTGTGACGAGGGAACGCTTTAACCACCTTTAACCTTTAATTCCCATCGCCCGGAATAAGCGCAGTATACAACAAAGGGAGTTAGGAATAAAACGTTCAATTAACATTCTGGTACCAAGTTGTTTGCGGTTGATGTGTCATACCATTCTATCTGTTAAGATTCTGGAGTCGAGGCATTTTTCGTTACTTTGATGATCTTCGTTACGTTCGATGTACGGCGTTGTGTGTTATCATTTGTTGTTAACAATAACTTCAATCCTTTGTTTAATCCTACAAATTATATATTTGACATTATAGTTTCAATTAGTAGGTTTCACTGGGCAGAATATTGTATGTCTGTATAATGAATGTGATGTAAAGTGATGTTCAATATATATAAATTATGTGTGTTTCATATTGAATCTGTCCTTTACCTTACATTGTGTGTGTCGTTATATCTATGTACATGTTGCAGTGAGTGAATTAATTGGGTTTAACGCCGCTTTTAACAGTGTTCCAGTCATCTCACGGCGTGTCAGCTTGATGTGGGAGGGAAACCAGAAATAATGTAGGTCTTAGATGTTTACCACTTTTGTGAAACCCACGAGAATGGTGGCCAACTAGTACTGTTACTCGAACCCACGGTAGGTTTCGAAACCTACGTACAGCGAATTGCGGCGCCTCAGACGACTGGGCGACCCGTGCCCCCTGTACATGTCGTAATATATATCTGTCATTGAATACTGACATCATGTTCACTAGTTTCATCATAGTAATTACCCAATTGGTATGCCTCAAATGAAATACCATTAGTTATAGAGGCCAAAGTTTCAACTAAATGTACCTTTGCCTAGCAACTCTACAAACATTCACCTATCTATTAGACAACTTCATACACACTCAGTTAAGTTCAGCGAAAAATACATTTAAAATAGATGATGATGATAGAGAAATCACATGACATAAACCATATAATGAGTGATGGAACAAAGCAAATATGTTTGACTTGTCTGACTGATTACACAGAGAGCAAACACATGGTCACGCACTGTTTTAAATGCAATCGTTAAGTACCAGGCTATCCATTATGGCCCTGGCATTGTTAATGACTGAACAATCATGATACTGGAAGTCTGCATTACTTCATCAAACAACAGCATTCATTATCACATATTAAACTCTCGGGTGTATTGAACACTTCAGTTGTTATTATCATGTCAGCCTATTCTGGGTCCAAACAGCAAGCAATGATTGAATCCTCCACAAGCGGCGTTTTGTAGACTGGCAGGATGAAGGTGGAGCCGGTAGTCACTCTAAAGGATGGTATAACATTGCGAGAAGAAATCCTGTCTCAGTGGCGGGATTTATGGCGTGACTTCCTGCGAGATACCAGTCTCCATGGCTGTAAGAATATTCCTTGTCAAAAGCGTCATAAAATAGTCAGGTAAGGCGAGCCACTCCTTGGTTTGGTATTAATTGTTCAAAACTAATACATCCATTCTCAAATACCACTGGACAAATGACGCTGAAGTAGTCCGGCACTGCAGCAATATTGAATGAAATATTGAATGGCTGTTACTCAGCTAGTAGTGAGGCTCAAAACCTGTATTTTTATGTTTTGTTGACAATACTTAAAATTTAACCTTTTATTTAACTTATGCACTTTGACCATGTTCTTAATTCTCTGAGAGCGTACTTCAGGTCTGTGAAGGTCATCTCCTAAGAAACCACAGGATCAGTAAATTTTAAAATTCACGTGCTTGTTCCGACCAATGATTACGCCTAAATTTGTTCAGTAGGTTCGAATACGATTTCCAATATGGCCGCTACGGCAGACTAATTGAAAACCTGATGCATCGTCACTGAACGTCCATCTTTTTAAAAATGTGCAGTTCGTTGCGCTTTGGTGTGTAATTAGTAGTAGCGATCAAGATACATATGCTCACCTTTTCGCAAACACCTAGTTATCATCACTATTTGATAATGATTGATAAACACATGCTCACGATATGGTCGGACTCGTACAATTAACTAGAAGATATCTATTATGAAATTTTGGGGGATTTGTCACTTATATTTACAAGGGGGAAGGGGTGATGTGGATGTGGTTAGAAGGTGCTAAAATCAGTTGTGCAAAGATGCGTCCTTTAGTCATGCCGGAAACTTAAAAACGCCAGTTCGAATCCAGTTCGCCCTTATTATGTTTCGAGGTTTAACAGCATCATACCCGTGACAGTTTACGACCTGCATCACTTCTGCCCCCCCCCCCCCCCCCCCTTCCCTCTGTCCCTCCACTGAGTATGTCCTAACGAGTATTTTAAAGTCAAAATAATGTTAAACACACATCCCGTTCTTCACTCTAATAACGCAAAGAAGCTAATCCATGAATTAGGGATGTAAATGCACGCACGCACGCACGCACGCACGCACGCACGCACGCACGCACACACACACAAAAAAAAATTCCCGGCAGCTTTGAGGTCATCGTTGTCGTCATACCGCTTTCCACGAAGGTGTTTTTTCAGTTGAGGAAAAAGTGGAAATCACTTTGTGCCAGGTCTAGCTGGTGAGGAGCGTGAGGACGCTCTTTGAATCCACACTGTCGAACAACAGCCTTTCCAAGTCAAGAAGTGTGAGAAGAGGCATTGTCATGAAGTAGTAGAACTCCAGAGACAGAAATCCTCGCCGCTTTTCTCTCAAGCTATGAATCAAATCGGCATATTAGGCTCCGATAATTGTCTTTTAACTTTCTAAGTAATTAACAAGGATCACAACCTTTGTGTCCCAGAATACAGTGGCTATTCTTTCATCACTGATCATGAAGACTTGAACTTCTTTGTTGTCAGAGAAGTGGAATGGTGCCATTCAATTGATTAACGGTTTATCAAATAGGTAGCCCCATGTTTCATCACTATTACAAATATCTTTTTTGAATTTGATGATAGCTGTAAATTGTCTCTGGTAATGTCAGCCACACGATGGCGGAAAGTGTACGGTAAACTACCATTCATACCTTGCTTTGCACCACTGTATCGTTGTGTGGTACATCATAACGAAATCTGTACATTTATGCGACAATTAACTGGTCCAACTGACAAATGCTACACACACAGACACTCTCAGCTCAACCCTACTAAGAGGTCATCTCTCCCTACGCCAGCCGTTACACAAAACTAACTGCCCCACTGCGTCAATCGATTGCATCACAATCTGTACATACAATGTACATACGCAACATAGAATGTAACTATTGCAAAGATACCTGAAAACCTCGAGCGTCAAAAGAAACCGGAATTAATATTGGTGTGGAATACAAAGGGAGATAACTTCGTAATGACATAATATATAGGACACAAGAACATATGGTCAGAATATAACTCTACAAATGTAATGACAAGGCAGACTCTAAACAAACTTGCGGACTCCGATGGTCCGATTGAATGCTGCGAAAGGTGAAATTATTGACATTGTGTTTGCAATTGTCTTCTTTCATAATAGCAGTTGGAACTATATATTTTGTTGTTAGTATCTGACTGACTTAGTCATTCCAGGAAAACTTGCAATGTTTAGCAACTGGTTAAGACAATAAAATTTAAGAATAAAATTTATATGATAAAGAGGCTAGATCCTGCTGGGCATAAACACGCTGTATATATTTAGCTCACCAAGGCTCCTTTATTACGATGTTTGTTCATTAAACATGATACTTTCCATACGGAAAAAAACCCTATGTACCTCTATACATCATGGGTACTGTGGTAATCCAGCCGGCAAAACCCTTGAGCAGTTGCTTCAACTGTTCCACTCTAATCCCAAAGTGAGATCGCTCCAAATCTTTTTGGAACGCGTGTCCGAAACAAAACAGTAAACCAATTCATATTCCTGTTTCAGAGTAGCATGGACTGTGTTGCTTTTGACAATGACGGGAATATGTCTGAAAACGTTGGCTGATCTTTACAGTACGTACTACAGCTACAACTTTATCACTAAGATTACAAGAGAGCGCAAAGAACAGATCAGGTTTCCTGCAATCACCATATGCAACCTGAACAGGTTTGACATAAGCCAACAGAACCTTACTGACACAGAGCTGAAGTACCTTCGCCGAAGTGGGGACCTACATTTCTTATCTCAGTCTATTGACTGGAAAGGGGAGGAAGGGAGAGAACTAGAGAAGATAGATAATGTCAAATTTTGGGAAGGTGGAGCATACAAAGAAGAAGCAATGTTCAAGTACATTTTTTTAAAAAGCATCAACGTCCCCCCAGAAGCCCTGAAATACAACCAAAAACAAGATCAACGCTGCTTCACCTTCAGCGCTAACGCCGATGAAGATACTTCAGAGTCTGAAGATGCACAATTGAATGTCGTTGTTAACATCATGCAAGAAACCTATCTAGAGGGAACAGTGTACGAGGCGGGTGTAAAGGTAAATATAATAAAAGCACAAAAAAGTGTCGAGAGGTTCCAAGGAAAATGACAATATATTATAGCTGTACATAATATAATACGTATAGTGTAGTATAACAATCTCTGACATTTCCCCGAGCAGCATTTAAGGATTACTCAATATATCCTAGCATCAGACAATTTACCTTTCTGAATGTGACAAAATGGATCAGATGGTGAGACTGGGTGTCTTAGTTGATAGCAACTCCACGTACCTAGACGTCGTGGATCGTTGCTCATAATACAAATCACTGGTTTGACTGGTCCAGACTCGATCATCTACAGGTCACATAACTGTCATATTACTGTGCTGCTTAAAACAATTAACCAAACAAAATTCTAACTCAACACAGAATCTTTTTAGACGGCTATTTCGTTTAAATACGAAGCTATGGAAGCATATAGGAATAAAATACATAGTGGGTATTCAAGGAAGCACCGACTCATTAACTTGGAATCCTTTGCCACATGTAATCTCCGTTTTGTTAAATCAGGTATATATTGATGAACCAGATACAGCTCCGAGCTACAGTGATGATGCAATGACGGGTGTACAAGTCGGGACGACGACACGCATAAAGCTGACCAAGAAGGAGGTACGTTTGTGTCAAGAACAAAATATATACCGAAAGGATTTGATCAATCAGTTACGTTTTATTAATGTGTATTTTTATAGTTCCAATGCAAGAATAAAGCAAATGCAAAAAAAGGTTGAAGTAATAAGTATATTTCACTTTTTGATGAAGACCTTTGGCTCCAGTGAGTGACCTTTGGCTCCAGGAATCCCTGAACCAAACTTTTAACAAGAAGACAAAGTCACCGATGTCCCGTTAAGTGTTAATACTTGCTGTGAATAAATATATGAAACTTTGTGCCATGGACAATCGAAAAATGTTCTTTTAAAAAATTCCAAACTATCAGAAGGCACCAGTTCACCACTCGACCTACCTGTGATTAAATATTGAACGGTATTCAAGATCTGCCTCGCAAACGACTTCTTGCACGGGCGCACGGACGCACAGTCTGACGGTGTCCATTTTTATACTCTTCGTAAAACGGGTTGTTGGGTTAAAATGGTCAACTTACATTTGTATATCCAAACAACAAATAGTAGCGCCCTGGGGATTCCCAGTTCGAACTGGTTCAAAGCAACAGATGGTTTTCCACCAAATTGATAGGTGGTCAGGTTCGGTGACTTGATGGATGGCGTATCAACGTTCCCAGACGCATCGACCTTTGCTCATACTACCAATGGCTGATTTGTCTGGTCGACGTTTTTACAGGCCGCTGTCGTATCACTGTAAAATTGCTTAATGTGACTTCAATCAACATGCAAACAAACGAAAACAATCAAGAGGAATACTGGACGATGTTTATCCCCGCAGTCAGCAATGTAAGAGGTATCTATGCACGGTCTGTGAACAACAGACCCTGGCATTCACCAGGCAACCGGCTGATTAAAACCTCTAGAAACGAGCCACGTCACGGAGGTTGAGTGGATTGTGTAAGGTCCATAGAGCTAGACATAAACACATTTCTTGACCCCTTTGTATGGTGCTGATTCCATATACTCAGATATATGTGCTGGATCCTAAAGTATATATGGTCGGCTTTTGAACAAACACGATATAACAACAAAAACTGTTAATTTGTTCACCACATTATATTCTCAATACTCCATTGTTATAAAAGCATTCAATGACGGGCATTTGGTGAAAATACCCAACAAGTGTATTGCGCTGAAAAATCTTGGAAACCAAGACGAGATATTCGAACCTAAGATTATGTTTCTGGTACGCCTCAGCGACACAACTCAAGCGACTTGAGGCGCTTTAGACGGATGGGCCACATTTGCCGCAGACAAACAACACGTCAAACATTAACAGTTACGCTTATCCATTAATTGACATTTTGTATGTGATGCCAACGTGGGAAAATACCCGATAACACTGCTGTATGCCCATAGATGAAGTACCTTCCAACCCCCTATAATTCCCGTGGAACGGATTGTCTGGACACTAAAGCCTCGGACTTTGTCAACTCCCTTGATTGGTTCAAGCACTACAGCTTTGATGGGTGTCTTCATAAGTGCTCCAATAAGGCTGCCATGAATGCCTGTAACTGCACAGCTGGATGGGAACCTCAACTAGGTTTTTGTTCTTTTCTCTTTTAACAGCAATGAACATGTTACATCCAGCGATACCAAATACACCTTTTCTATATTTTGGAATGCCCCTCTTGTATCATATGATATAAACAACACAGTTTCTGTTCATTGGGGCATTTTTTTTAATTGCTTGATTGTTTGATGGGAATCTCTTCAAGCTTTCAATGTACATTTGTTGTTCTGTTTTTGACAATAGCAATAGATTTATAACATCATACAATACAGATTCCACAGTCTCTGTCATTTTCAGATATTTTTGAAACTGTGGCATTTAAACACATTTGAATTGCTAAATTTCGGCTTATTCATAGTAGTAGAAGTTTTTACTGACTGATATATTTTCCAGCGAGGGTCAGTCTGCGGCACTGCTCTGTGAAGGAGTTGCAGACATGTTACCGTCCCAAAAGCAGTAAGATCATTTCCATTGTACTGACATTCCTTAAGAATTGACCTTAACTTCGTTTGTGTTCATTGGAGTATGAACATTCATAGAGTGAGGGCAAAACTGTATGAACGGAGGATAATTTTTATATCACCTGTTTTTACCTCAAAGTTTGTAAGGAAGAGAATTTATGGATGTCAACTTCTTTCTTATGAGGAACACAAAGCTGTATCGCGGAATGAAGAAGTTCTTCTAAAAGAGCGGTGAAATGATCGTATGTATACTCACTCTGTAGTACAGTGACATCTTTTGTAGCTTGTTTACAACTAATTAAAATAATATGATCTTCTTCGATGGGAATGGACTATTCAAAATTACCTCAGTAACTCAGCCACAATCACAATGACAGTACGTCGTTACACATTGACATCATGTATAAGACATCAAAATGGCAGACACGTTAACCGTTATGGGAGATATTTTTTGATGAACCTGTGGCAGTTACAAGTATTACCTATCATTGATCAATAGGCCGATCATTGAAAGGTGATTATAAAAATGTGTCAAATGTTAGTCTGGACACTAGTCGAGTGGATACTATGGTGCTGTGTGTATTTTTTCGTTTTGTTCAGTAGGATGGGTCGTAGCCAGTGCAGAAACAACTGTTTTGTATGTATTTGGGCTGTGGAATTCCAAGGGGTTTCCCAGGAAATGTGGAAGTAGTCCATCAGTGTTTACGTCATTTCCAGAAATTCAATAAAGTCTCGTGAAAAACGTTTGAACGTCAAACTATGTCGTCCATACGCTTATGAACGTCAGCTTCGTGGTCATGTGACCTGCCTATCGTCCAATGGAAAAGTCGTATATCATCTAAACTTCACATTAAAAAATTAAGTTCCTTTGTATTGTTTGACAGGCATTACTTAGAAGTTGACGGAAGACAATGCAAGCTTGCTTGACAACGGTATAAGGATCTATACAGAAACGTCATCTTGACAGTATTATAGAAGTTGTTATCCATAAATTGTGTCTACTTTGTATTGTGTTGAAATGCTCATGGCACAGGTACATTGTATTTTTTTTTTTCTTAATGAAAGCCACAAAATACTATCCATAATCATAAAAAGTCTCTGCTTGTACGATGTGTATCACGTGATGACCAATGAAGTCAATGTAAACTTACATAATGAAGGTAAGATATAGCTTACTTGGACCACATTACCAAAGACCATATGTTTTTTGCTCCTAAAGTTCTCTATGTTTAGATCAAGTACAATCGGAAGCCAGAAGCGGGAAGAGTTGTTTATGCCAGTACCAATGTGAGGAGACATCGTATGATATACAAGTGTCATCCATGACAATGCCGCAAAACGCCACATCCGTCGCTTCTTATGTGGATTCCACAACTGATATGTTAAGGTTAGAACGGATCTGGAGCTATTTGATATTCCTTTGAGAGTACTTATCACGATGCACATACATAATTCACTCGAAACCGTCAATGTGTGATTTTGCATCAAAATGTAAATATGAAATGTAGATTATGTCATGTCAGTCGATGCCCAGCTTTGGCATGAACACGATATCATAAGCGACATGGTGGAGTGGCTCGATCATTTTATTACTGTCGTCGCCATGCTTGTGGTTTTGACACAGAGGTCCATCCATGGTACGACCCGGAATTTTTAAGGGTGCATCATGGAAAATGATGAATTCAAAATTCTTTGGAATAGGCCCGTTTACAGCCTCAGAACAACAAACCCAATCTTGTCCTTTTTGATAAATCCAATGAAATAATTTATGTCATTGAATTTTCTCTCCCTTTTGACATTAATGTGATTGACAAGATTCAGGAAAAACATGGCAAATATGCAGACATCGCTTTCGAAATGTCACGCTTGCATCCCAAGTACCGAGTTGTCCGACTCCCCATTGTTCTCGGTGCCTTAAGTTCGGTACCTCCCAATCTGTAGACTGGCATTGGGAGAGTACCCGGGTTTGCTACTAGGAATACAGCCCTTTTGACAATCTGGGTAATGCAGAAGGCTGCAGTGTTGGGGAGTCATCACATTCTCTGAAAAGTTCTTGGTGGGTTTGACAAGGCAGCGCTTCCTTCGGAGAAGTCCCATTCGCTGTCTGGGCTGCGTGTAGAGGGGACAAGGGCCCTAAGCTGATGATGAGCCAAACAAGCCTGACTTTGCCAGGATCACCCAAACCCTCTTTGCTGCATTTTTTAAATTTTTAATCTGTAATCCAATAGAAATATCTGCATAAAGCAGAGTCGGTTGTACAATTCCGACTATATCATGAGCATTAGTTTATGAATCACCATCAAATAGTAATGATACCAGGCGGTCGCGAATAGGTTAGCGTATCCTGCCCGACTGGTGGCACATCACAAACACATGCAAATGCAAGTCAATTGTTCACCTGAAAAAACATGAGAACATGTGGTACAAGTCAAAATAGGGGAAAACTCTTTTTATCTCATTGTAACCCTGTGAGGGGTAGTCCTTTTATGTGAGACCTTCTCAGAGGTTTTACATTTAAGCTGTAAGACCTAGGTTTGACATTTTTACATTGAAGTTTTATCAACTGGCCTTTTGAAATGACCCTCGGAATTTTCCCTCGCTCGCGGTTTTACATTTTCAAATAAAATCTTGGCGTCTTGTTTTATCATTAGCTTCAACAATTCCGACTGCATTCATTGAAACAAAACATAACTCGACTGTATAGGTTTTCACAGTACATTCAAAATGTGAGCAGGTATTATGGAACGATTCTTCACTTGTGATCGATTTTTTTTATCCTCCAGACATAATTACCTGGTTCTAGAGATCAAAGTAGCCAGCATGGTAGTTGAAAGGACAGAGCACACGCCAGAATTGGAGCTGAATGATATATTTGGTCTGTATCAAATTTTCGTTATGTTTCTTATTTCAATAGATCACATGGGGAAAAGGTGGCCAAGATCGCTGAGGTGCTGCAATTCGCTGTGTAGAAACGGCGTTCCCTAGCTATGAGTATAGCATAGAGTTAGAATCATGCTCTTTACTTTTACCAAACTAATTACTTTCATCTTTGCTCTGACATCACGCTAACATGCTGTATACTAACTGTTCAAAACGGCGTAAACGCCAACTCATTCACTGACTCATTATATGTTAGAAAAAGCTATTCAAACATGGATATCTCCTAGCATTAACCAAAATATTGCATGATCATGTATGACAAGAGACCATAGATACTTCCAAGAAATTATGTTAGAAAAGAAACTGGTCTCATGTTTTCCAAAATACAAGAATAGTTCACTGGACATACTGACCAAATGTGTTGCGGGCAATTGCATTCACTTTCTCTTCCTTTCAGTTAAGAACATTGTATGTCTTGAAGCACTGTCATAATAAATATTCTGTCTGTGACAAAAAGTCGAAATGTATACCTTCACATGCTTGAAACAATTCTCTCTCTAATTTGAGGATAAAGATATTGTATATAAGTCGTATATCCTTGAGAAATGGAATGTGATTGATACACTGTAGGCATAATAAACTTAGTTGACTAAGACAGATTTATAATCACTACCAAAGTTCCCATTATAGGTGGTAGTTCTATATGTAAAAGTTGAGGGTGAAAATTGAAGACAATGCAGCAATTAAAAGACACTAAGCATACTCAATACGCACACTTTATGTCAACCTGACTTAATATTGTATACCTTTGCAGCCAGTATTGGTGGCCAGATTGGACTGTTTCTTGGGGCCAGTATCCTCACCATCACAGAACTGCTGGAACTGTTGATAACATGTGTGCTTGCAAGCCTGAAGTCGCTGTGGGCCAGACATAAACTTCAGGGTTGAGGAATACAATGAACCTCGGTAATCAAAATACTTCTTCCACCGAATTTTGATAATCCTATTCCAAATAATGTAAGTCAACCAATAAAGTCAACTGAATAGTGGATGAAAAGTGGTTATAAACCTGGTTCCATTGAATAAATATGCCATTCTTAAAAAAAGCGACAAGGCATTGTTTTGTGGTTACTGTGTCTTCAATAAGTACAATAAATATGGACTATATGGTATAAGAGACACACAAGGGTGGTAAAATATGTTTCAAACTGCTGTACATATCTTATGCATCAGTTACCAAACTAATGTCCCTTTGGGCTTTCAGAATAAACAACCACTCGTGTTCTTATTGTATCTAACATACGTTCTTCAAGTGCAAACTCTGAACCACACCATGATGATATTAGTACGCATGTTAGTGGACATGCCAATCCGTAACAACGGATTAAAGTCTGTTAACAAACACACTTAATAGCATTGACTTCCTGCTTTGGGTGGAAGATTCCCGATCGGAGGTTGCATACTATGACATCCGCACCTACCTATAAAAGCTTACTGCTAAAGATACTCTGGGAATCACTCCCAAGATGAAGATCGGCCTGTCCTATTGTCGGTCCCCGACGCTTGATAAAAGGCTTGAGTTGATGTCAAGCTGCTGAAGTTGGTGACACACCAGGTGGCTTCAGTTGATGTCTGTGAAACCTATTAAGTTTGATGATATTGTATACCTGTTGGATTTAATACCCTCTGTGATCAGGGCAGTCGTATTTTAGTACTGACGAGCTTACTATCAGCGTTTGTAACTTCTGCCTATTCACCTGTTAGATCGTTCACCAAGTGTCTGCATAATTTAAATATCAGTGCTTCAGCCTGGTTTATTGCCTGGTGTTATTAAATCCTTAAACTTCAATCTTTGTCAATTCGCCTTAATGTTATCGGTCTATATCTACATGTGGGTACATTGGGATGCCAGGAAGGATAGGTGTCATGCTACAGTTTAACACACAGTATCCAAGTATGATACCAGCTGGTTATACATGTGTGACCTGGTTCATTGTGACATAGCTGGAAAAATGCGGATATTAAACAGTGAGGAGGTATTTGTCCCATTACATCTATTCCAGTGACCTGACAAATCTGATATCTTTCTCTTAAGAGAATACTGTCAAAGTAGTTCCGACAAAATGTGTTTTTTCTCTCAAGTTGATTTTGATTTCATATTTTTCCGAGTAATACATTATATATGATGACGTCGTAAGAAAGAGATCAGTCAGAGGGATAAGACACATACATGTGTTTTGCTGTCAGCAATTGTTCAATGTATTGTTTGAAACAGATCCATGATAGTTCACCATATCAGTTGTAATAAAACCCCTACTCAAACGGATATTCTGAGGGTGTTTAGTGTCTCTGGAAGAGAATGGAGAGAGTGAATGTGTCAAAATGGCATGTCTTAGTGATTTGAAATATCGGTATAAATAATGGTTGAACCAAAGTTTTATTGTGATCATATTCTAAACATTCCAAACACTGTCATATTTCTTGATTAATGTTGTCAGCGAAAAGCCTTAAACACATCACTAATATGAAATGAGAAAATACGATTTATTTATATTTTCAACAATATATGTCAAAGAGTTGAACGAATGATTGTATCCTGCTCATATGATACAGACACTACCATCCTGCAACCTGAAACACATACATCAAAGAATGATCACTTCCAACTGCAGCAATTTCTTTCTCTTGGTAACATGTTCAAGAAAGACAAAGTGTTTTATTTTTTTACAGAATCAAATTTCCAGGTAATAGTGATGATAACAGATGTTCACAAGACACTGAGCGCATCCTACCCCACCGTTGGCACCTGTTACAAACATATGCAAAGGCAAGTCAAGTGTTCACCCGAAGAAACACGGGTACATTTCGTACAAGTCAAAGTAGGGAATCGCATCAGACAGCTTTCGCGCCACTGATGCGTCAATTTGGAAATGTCAACCGTAAAACGTTTTGAAAGCTCTACTGAGACAAGTGAAACAACCACCTCTATTTAATCTCAATCTATGCATATAGATACAGGAAACTATCCACAAGACTATATAACAATAGAAATGACTTCAACTTTCCAGTCGTCAACTTTCTCGTTTAGGTCGAGCAATATTCCAGCAGCCACAACCTTTGTTGTCTGCATTTCACAACTTCCTATTTACAATTAATCATGTACTTTCTCTGAAGATATCAAAAAGCATCTTACTACACTTGCTCAAAAGTCGTTTCATCAGGGTTACAACATTTAAGACCGAAGTAAAGTTTTCAATTCAATTGCTCCTTCCAATGAATCTGATGCATATTCACTGGTACCCAGTTGTTAGAATAATGTGTTAACATACAAAATTTATCAATCGTAATTACAATGCATACATTCTTTGAGGTCTTTGCTGACATAGCATTACATATTCGCATTGATAATAAACCAGCTACGATTTTAGTTTCAATGTACACCTTAAAGCATTATTCCATTAGCTTTAAATTTTAAGGAATGTTGTATATATGCCCGAATTATGTCGAGTTGCTGTGTTTGTTCACCTGAAATAGAAGACAAGTGTCATGACGATGAGTGCTGTGGTTTGTAGCTGTTTCGGATTGTCCAGTTCATAGCCTGATGGGATTATGATCTTCTTGACCACGGCCATGTTGCTGTTGTTGTTCTTTGCCTTGTTGAAACTGATATTTTTATATAATATCGGTGGTACATGAGTACAAAGGGAATATTACGGTAAACACAAACGGATATAATTGTTTGGAATATGACCTTCAATAAAGTGATGATTAGACCTATACAATTGTATCACTAATTCAGTGTATCGTCAAGGTCAGTATGACAGACACATATAAAACATGCAAATTTGCTTTTGGAATCAATTGTGAATAACATTTGATGACAGTGATTTATACCGAAATAAGGTATCAAACAAAATTTTGCCTAACAATGGTTCAATATAAGAGCTGTAATTACAACTCCATCCCACGCACACACGAGCAGCACCCTCACCTGACACAGGTCCTAATGTACATGCTCATCGTCTCAATCGCCTCGAGGTTCTGATGGATGTCAAAGTACAGCTCCTCTATCGGCTTCTCTACCCTGAAGAACGAAGCAATCTGTGTCCAGTCTACGCATCCACCACGCCACCGTAACAGCGGCATGTCTAAATATGTATAAAACGTTAACGACAGAGAATAACAAATCTCGATTATCCGCCGAAACTGTTTCGATTGCGTGTAAAATGCAAATAGCGGTGACAATTATATCAATGAATCACTGAAAATCAGCGATGACACCGGGTGTTTGCGAAAAGGGTAAGCATAACTGTATTTAATTTGTGTGTGTGTGTGTGTGGTGGTGGGGTGGGGGTGGGGGGTTGTCATGCGAAGATGCAGATTCCGTCGTTTTTCGGCAATACATCTGTGGTCAGAGGTTTTCCCCAGTGTGGAAAACATCTAAATTTTGAAATATTGTTCCATCCCACGGTCACGTTGATATTTTCCTTAAGCTGAAGTCGTAAGCTGAAGTGTAAATTCCAAACTATTTAACACATTACAACTGAAAAATATGGACCTAACCTATTTCGTCGCTCTTTCCTCGATACTCCCCTGCTGGTTCCTAAATAGAACACGTCCCCGGTTGGCTAAAGTGATCGTAAGAGGTCACCTAATGGATCACGTACGGTGATGTGATTGACTTGCGCATCATCGTATTCCGACCCGATTATTTACAGAAATAAATATAGAAAGAAAAAGGTTAATTAATCATACACTTTCTTTATATTTCTGGACATCATGTGAACTAAACTGTTTATATAGATAATGATCCCTTGAACTTTTAAATTATTTGCAATCCCAATATTTAATACCTGAAAGTAGAATATATTTGATTATTGTTCATTTGGGATTTTATTCACTGCGCCATTTGTCTCCTTGCAGCCAGAGTTGGAGGGGAGATGGGGCTGTTCCTTGGGGCCGAAATTCTCACCCTTGTCGAACTAATGGAGCTGGTGACTGCATGTGTGCATGCAGGCTTCGCGTCGCTCTGGGCAAGACGTAAACCTCGGACCTAGGAAGTAATAGGTTCTCCACCAAACCCACATATTTTGTAGAGTTGATATTTCCTTTCGTGAAGCTGTTTACGGTACTGCATCAGGTACAATAATAATCATTTATCAGTCAGATACAGGGCATATCCAAAGCGGGTATTTCAGCTTTACAATGGCGTGAGGATATGCTTGTTTATCAGGATAAAGCCAACGGATAAAAACGATATCCGTTGGGGTCACATGCGGATAGAGATGCAAATATCAAAGGTCAAGTTGGGACTACTTTCAGTGTTTATAAACAAACATGGCGTCGCACTTGTCATTCAGGGATCGAGTCAGAATTAACCTCCGGGAATCTGGATAAATTACAGGGATAATTGCTACAATTATCAAAAGAACAGTCTAATATACTGAAAATCAGTGTCTAACTGCGACGTAGCTAAGGCATTTTATAGGTTTGGGCAACTTTAGAGATATAAATTTCGAAACAATTTTGCGAGGGCACTAGGCCTAGCCATGCGGGATCTGTGCTTGTAGACCTCTGTGGTTTGAACCTTTTCCATAAATTAAAATAGTTGGATGCTACACGATGTAGCCGAAATAAGTTTGAATTGTTACCTTGTTTCGTTTTGTCGCTGTGTGTACATCTGACTGCACTACTTACGTTATGACAGGACAGACCAACTTTCAACAACGTCTGAATGTGGCCGTGACGTCTCATAGACTAGGGTTGGAGTAGCTTCCCAGTTACTCCAACGGACAGACCGATGGATTGCCGCGAAAGACAATTGAAAACAATTGCTTCGCTACTGTATAAGAAACAGATTTCAGTTGGAACTATATTGGCTACTGTCACTGTCCGACTGACACATCACTTACCCTGTGACGTAATAAATATTAATGCGCGCATTCCAGGAAAACTCGCAATGTTTCGGTAATGTATGTGAGAGAGGGGAAGCGAATTTCAAGCACAGAATTATGGAATGACATCATATGATAAAGAGGTTATCACGCTTGTGTGTTTGGGGATGGTAAATATCCTGTATTAGGAATAAACACTATGTATTTAGCTCGCCAAGGCTCGCTAAATACAATGTTTATTCCTAATGCAGGATATTTACCATCCCCAAACACACTCGCGTCATAACCTCTATTTGCGTAATTAGCAATATTCAAGTTAAATCACTGAGGCATGTGAACAATCAAGTTTAGGCCAGGTAATACAGTGGACAACACGAGGAACGATCTACGCCTTCGGGTCTGTTGCTACCTAATCAAGTAGGTCCCACATTTCACCAACTTGACCATCATCTTCGTCAGCTCTGACGGCAAGCTGGGACTGCTTGGGACCAATTCTGAATTGCGTTTACAGTAAACTACGTTTATAACGAACACGCTCATAACGAACTGACCGATATATCGAACTAATTTCTTAGTTCCGGACATTTGTTGTATATATGTTGTATGTATGCATATGTTGAACAACGGTTATTACGAACTAAAATTAGCGGTCCCTTTGAGTTCGTTATAACCGTAGTTTACTGTGTATGTTTTATAAAATGTGATACCTTAATAGGGGGAAGCTTCCCTTTCACAATCATCAACATTGTTCTGTGCTCGGGCTGTTGTGAATGTGTCCCCTGTAGAAAAACAGTGAGTGAGTATAATTTTACGCCGCTTTTAGCAATATTCCAGCAATATCACGGCGGGTTTACCCAGAAATGGGCTTCACGCATTGCACCCAATTGGAAAATCGAACCCGGACCTTCGGTGTGACGAGGGAACGCTTTAACCACTAGGCTATCCCACCGCCCGGAATAAGCGCAGTATACAACAAAGGTAGTTAGGAATAAGACGTACCATTCTGGTACCAAGTTGCTTGCGTTTGATGTGTCATACCTACGTGTAATTCTATCTGTTAAGATTCTGGAGTCAATAACTTCAAACCTTTGTTTAATCCTACAAATTATATTTTTGACATTATAGTTCAAATTAGTCGGTTTCACTGGGCAGAATATTGTATGTCTGTATAATGGATGTGATGTAAAGCGATGTTCAATACATATAAATTATGTGTATTTCATATTGAATCTGTCCTTTACCTTACATTGTGTGTGTCGTTATAACTATGTACATGTTGCAATGAGTGAATTAATTGGGTTTAACGCCGCTTTCAACAGTGTTCCAGTCATCTCACGGCGTGTCAGCTTGATGTGGGAGGATGTTTACCACTTTTGTGAAACCCACGAGTATGGTGGGCAACTGTTACTCGAACCCATGAGCATAGGTTTCTGGTGTTTCCAATGGACAATACTCTGTACAGCGAATTGCGGCGCCTCAGACGACTGGGCGACCCGTGCCCCCTGTACATGTCGTAATATATATCTGTCATTGAATACTGACATCATGTTCACTAGTTTCACCTTAATAATTACCCAATTTGTATGCCTCAAATGAAATACCATTAGTTAAAGAGGCCAAAGTTTCAACTCAATGTACCTTTGCCTAGCAACTCTACAAACATTCACCTATCTATTAGACAACTTCATACACATTCAGTCAAGTTCAGCGAAAAATACATTTAAAATAGAAGATGATGATAGAGAAATCACATGACATAAACCATATAATGAGTGATGGAACAAAGCAAACAAAAGGACGTTTTCCAATATGTTTGACATGTCTGACTATTACACAGAGAGCAAACACATGGTCACGCACTGTTTTAAATGCAATCGTTAAGTACCAGGCTATCCATTATGGCCCTGGCATTGTTAATGACTGAACAATCATGATACTGGAAGTCTGCATTACTTCATCAAACAACAGCATTCATTATCACATGTTAAACTCTCGGGTGTATTGAACACTTCAGTTGTAATTATCATGTCAGCCTATTCTGGGTCCAAACAGCAAGCACTAATTGAAACCTCCACAAGCGGCGTTTTGTAGACTGGCAGGATGAAGGTGGAGCCGGTAGTCACTCTAAAGGATGGTATGACATTGCGAGAAGAAATCCTGTCTCAGTGGCGGGATTTATGGCGTGACTTCCTGCGAGATACCAGTCTCCATGGCTGTAAGAATATTCCTTGTCAAAAGCGTCCTAAAATAGTCAGGTAAGGCGAGCCACTTTTTGGTTTGGTATTAATTGTTCAAATCTAATACATCCATTTTCAACTCATCTGAAAGTCAAGTGAGCTTATGAGATGGCTTCATGTCCGTTCGGTCAACGTCATCTTGGAACTTCTCAAATACCACTGGACAAATGACGCTGAAGTAGTCCGGCACTGCAGCAATATTGAATGAAATATTGAATGGCTATTACTCAGCTAGTAGTGTGGCTCAAAACCTGTATTTTTATGTTTTGTTGACGATACTTGAAATTTAACCCTTTATATATAACTTATGCACTTTGACCATGTTCTAAATTCTCTGAGAGCGTACTTCAGGTCTGTGAAGGTCATCTCCTAAGAAACCACAGGATCAGTAAAGTTGAAAATTCACCTGCTTGTTCCCACCAATGATTACGCCTACATTTGTCCAGTAGGTTCGAATACGATTTCCAATATGGCCGCTACGGCAGACTAATTGAAAACCTGATGCATCGTCACTGAACGTCCATCTTTTTAAAAATGTACAGTTCGTTGCAGTTTGGTGTGTAATTAGTAGTAGCGATCAACATACATATGCTCACCTTTTCGCAAACACCTAGTTATCATCACTATTTGATAATGATTGATAAACACATGCTCATGATATGGTCGAAGTCGTACAATTAACTAGCAGATATCTATTATGAAATTTTGGGGGAAAAATTTGTCACTTATATTTACAAGGGGGAAGGGGTGATGTGGTCCCGTACTCGAAGGTGCTAAAATCAGTTGTGCAAAGATGCGTCCTTTAGTCATGCCGGAAACGTATAAACGCCGGTTCAAATCCAGTTCGCCCTAATTATGTTTCGAGGTTTAACAGCACCATACCCGTGACAGTTTACGACCTGCATCACTTCTGGCTCAGTCAGTCAGTTAGAAGTTTCCTTAAGCCACACTAAAAACAAATTCACGGCAGCTTTGAGGTCATCGTTGTCGTCATACCGCTTTCCACGAAGGTGTTTTTTCAGTTGAGAAAAAGTGGAAATCACTTTGTGCCAGGTCTAGCGTGTGAGGAGCGTGAGAAAGCTCTTTGAATCCACACTGTCGAACAACAGCCTTTACAAGTCAAGAAGTGTGAGAAGAGGCATTGTCATGAAGTAGTAGAACTCCAGAGACAGAAATCCTCTCCGCTTTTCTTTGAGAGAATCTCTCAAGCGATGAATCAAATCGGCATAGTAGGCTCCGATAATTGTCTTTTAACTTTCTAAGTAATTAACAAGGATCATAACCTTTGCGTTCCAGAATACAGTGGCTATTCTTTTATCACTGATCATGAAGACTTGAACTTCTTTGTTGTCAGAGAAGTGGAATGGTGCCATTCAATTGATTAACGGTTTATCAAATAGGTAGACCCATGTTTCATCACTGTTACAAATATCTTTTTTGAATTTGATGATAGCTGTAAATTGTCTCTGGTAATGTCAGCCACACGATGGCGGAAGGTGTCCGGTAAACTACCATTCATACCTTTCTTTGCACCACTGTATCGTTGTGTGGTACATCATAACGAAATCTGTACATTTATGCGACAATTAACTGGTCCAACTGACAAATGCTACACACCCAGACACTCTCAGCTCAACCCTACTAAGAGGTCATCTCTCCCTATGCCAGCCGTAACACAAAACTAACTGCCCCACTAGTCACACGATTACATCACAATCTGTACATACAATGTACATACACAACAAAGAATGTAACTATTGCAAAGATTCCTGCAAACCTCGAGCGTCAAACGAAACAGGAATTGATACTGTTTGGAATACAAAGGGAGATAACTTCGTAATGACATAATATATAGGACACAAGAACATATGGTCAGAATATAACTCTACAAATTAAATGACAAGGCAGACTCTAAACAAATGTGCGGACTCCGATGGTCCGATTGATTGCCGCGAAAGGTGATATCATCGACATTATGTTTGGAATTGTCTTCTTTCATACATAGTAGTTGGAACTATATTGTCTGTTGTTACTATCCGACTGACTAAGTCCTTCCAGGAAAACTTGCAATGTTTAGCAACTGGTTAAGACAATGAAATTTAAGAATAACATTATATCATAAAGAGGCTAGATCCTGCTGGGCATAAACACGTTGTGTATATTTAGCTCACCAAGGCTCGTTTATTATGTTTGTTCATAATACATGATACTTTCCATTCGGAAAAACAACAACACCGTACCTCTATACATCATGGGTAATGTGGTAACCCAGCCGGCAAAACCCTTGAGCGGTTGCTTCAATGGCCCACTCTAGATCTAATCCCAAAGTGGGGACAATGTGCACATGATGGCGGGGATTGGATTTCAATACCTATTGGTCGATGGATGAGGATCCATAACGATCCAAATCTTGTTGGAACACGTGTCCGAAACAAAACAGTAAACCAATTCATATTCCTGTTTCAGAGTAGCATGGACTGTGTTGCTTTTGACAATGACGGGAATATGTCTGAAAACGTTGGCTGATCTTTACAGTAGGTACTACAGCTACAACTTTATCACTGAGATTACAAGAGAGCGCAAACAACAGATCAGGTTTCCTGCAATCACTATGTGCAACCTGAACAGGTTTGACATAAGCCAACAGAACCTTACTGACACAGAGCTGAAGTACCTTCGCCTGAAAGGGGACCTACGTAATTTGTTTCAGTCTATTGACTGGGAAGGGGAGGAAGGGAGAGAACTAGAGAAGATAGATAATGTCAAATTTTGGGAAGGTGGAGCATACAAAGAGGAAGAAATGTTCAAGTACGTATCTTTCAAAAACATCAACGTCCCCCCAGAAGACCTGAAATACAACCAAAAACAAGATCAACGCTGCTTCACCTTCAGCGCTAACGCCGACAGAGATACTTTAGAGTCTGAAGATACACAATTGAATGTCGTTGTTAACATCATGCAAGAAACCTATCTAGAGGGAACAGTATACGAGGCGGGGGTAAAGGTAAATATAATAAAAGCACAAAAAAGTGTCGAGAGGTTCCAAGGCAAATGACAATATATGATAGCTGTACATAATATAATACGTATAGTGTAGTATAACAATCTCTTATATTTCCCCGACCAGCATTTAAGCATTACTCCATATATCCTAACACCAGACAATTTTACCTTTCTGAATGTGACAAAATGGATAAGATGGTGAGACTTGGTTACTTAGTTGATAGCAACTCCACGTACCTAGACGTCGTGGATCGTTGCTCATAATACAAATCACTGGTTTGACTGGTCCAGACTCGATCATTTTCAGGTCATATAACTGTCATATTGCTGAGTGCTGTGTTAAACAACTAACCAAACAAAATTCTAACTCAGCACAGAATCTTTCTAGACGGCTATGTTGTTAAAATAAGAAGCTATGGAAGCATATAGGAATAAAATACATAGTGGGTTTTCAAGGAAGCACCGACTCATTAACTTGGAATCCTTTGCCACATGTAATCTCCGTTTTGTTGAATCAGGTATATATTGATGAACCAGATACAGCTCCGAGCTACAGTGATGATGCAATGACGGGTGTATCAGTCGGGACGACGACACGCATAAAGCTGACCAAGAAGGAGGTACGTTTGTCAAGAACAAAATATATACCGAAAGGATTTGATAATTCAGTTACGTTTTGTCAATGTATATTTTTATAGTTCCAATACAAGGATAAAGCAAATGCAAAAAGTGTTGAAGTAATAAGTATATTTCACTTTTTGATGAAGACCTTTGGCTCCAGTGAGTGACCTTTGGCTCCAGGAATCCCTGAACCAAACTTTTAACAAGAAGACAAAGTCACCGATATGTCCCGCAATGTTAAGTGTTAATACTTGTTGTGAATAAATATATGAAACTTGGTGCCATGGACAAATGAAAATGTTCTTTTCAAAAATTCCAAACTATCAGAAGGCACCAGTTCACCACTCGACCTACCTGTGATTAAATATTGAACGGTATTCAAGATCTGCTCCGGAAACGACTTCTTGCACGGGCGCACGGACGCACAGTCTGACGGTGTCCATTTTTATACTCCTCGTAAAACGGGTTCTTGGGTTAAAATGGTCAACTTACATTTGTATATCCAAACAACAAATAGTAGCGCCCTGGGGATTCCCAGTTCGAACTGGTTCAAAGCAACAGATGGTTTTCAACCAAATGGATAGATGGTCAGGTTCGGTGACTTGGTTGATGGCGTATCAACGTTCCCAGACGGATCGACCTTTGCTCATACTACCAATCGCTGGTTTGTCTGGTCGACGTTTTTACAGGCCGCTGTCGTATCACTGTAAAATTGCTTAGTGTGACTTCAATCAACATACAAACGAAAGAAAACAATCAAGAGGAATACTGGACAATGTTTATCCCCGCAGTCAGCAATGCGAGAGCTATCTATGCACGGTCTGTGAACAACAGACTCTGGGATTCACCAGGCAAACGTCTGATTAAAAACACTAGAAACAATCCACGTCACGGAGGTTGAGTGGATTGTGCAAGGTCCATAGAGCTAGAAATAAACACATTTCTAGACCCCTTTGTATGGTGCTGATTCCATATACTCAGATACATGTGCTGGATCCTGAGGTATATATATATATATGGTCGGCTTTTGAACAAACACGATATAACAACAAACACTGTACTTTTAATTTTACCACCACATTATATTCTCAATAATCCATCGTTATAAAGCATTCAATGACGGGCATTTGGTGAAAATACCCAACAAGTGTATTGAACTGAAAAATCTTGGAAACCAAGACGAGACAATCGAACCTACGATTATGTTTCTGGTACGACTTGAGGCGCTTTAGACGGATGGGCCACATGTGCCGCAGACAAACAACACGTCCAACATTGTCAGTTACGCTTATCCATCAATTGACATTTTGTATGTGATGCCAAATGCAAAGTGGGAGAATACCCGATAACACTGCTATATGCCCATAGATGAAGTACCTTCCAACCCCCTATAATTCCCGTGGAACGGATTGTCTGGACACTAAAGCCTCGGACTTTGTCAACTCCCTTGATTGGTTCAAGCACTACAGCTTTGATGGGTGTCTTCATGAGTGCTCCAATAAGGCTGCCATGAATGCCTGTAACTGCACAGCTGGATGGGAACCTCAACTAGGTTTTTGTTCTTTTCTCTTTTAACAGCAATGAACATGTTACATCCAGCGATACCAAATACACCTTTTCTATATTTTGGAATGCCCCTCTTGTATCATATGATATAAACAACACAGTTTCTGTTCATTGGGGCATTTTTTTTAATTGCTTGATTGTTTGATGGGAATCTCTTCAAGCTATCAATGTACATTTGTTGTTCTGTTTTTAACAATGGCAACAGACTTATAACATCATACAATACAGATTCCACAGTCTCTGTCATTTTCAGATATTTTTGAAACTGTTGCATTTGAACACATTTGAATGACTGAATTTCGGCTTATTCATAGTAGTAGAAGTTTTTACTGACTGATATATTTTCCAGCGAGGGTCAGTCTGCGGCACTGCTCTGTGAAGGAGTTGCAGACATGTTACCGTCCCAAAAGCAGTAAGATCATTTCCATTGCACTGACATTACTTAAGAATTGACCTTAACTTCGTTTGTGTTCATTGGAGTATGAACATTCATAGAGTGAGGCAAAACTGTATGAACGGAGGAGAATTAATATATCACCTGTATTTACCTCGACGTTTGTAAGGAAGAGAATTTATGGATGTCAACTTCTTTATAATGAGGAACACAAAGCTGTATCGCGGAATGAAGTACGTAGTTCTTCTAAAAGAGCGGTGAAATGATCATATATATATGCTCACTCTGTAGTACAGTGACACCATTGTAGTTTGTTTACAACTAATTAAAATAATATGATCTTCTTCGATGGGAATGGTCTATTCAAAACTACCTCAGTAACTCAGCCACAATCACAATGACATTACGTCGTTACACATTGACATCATGTATAAGACATCAAAATGGAAGACACGTTAACTGTTATGGGAGATATTTCCGAAGTTTTTAATGAACCTGTGGCAGTTACAAGTATTAACTGTCATTGATCAATAGGCCGATCATTGAAAGGTGATTATAAAAATGTGTCAAATGGATACTAAGGTAAATCGCGAGTTCGGATTATAAGTGCAGAAACAACTGTTTTTTGTGTATTTGTGCTTTGGATCCAAGGGGTTTCTCAGAGAATGTGGAAGTAGTCCATCAGTGTTTGTGTCATTTCCAGAAATTCAATAAAGTCTCATGAAAAACGTATGAACATCACTATGTCCTCCATACGCTTATGAACGTCAGCTTCGCGGTCATGTGACCTGCCTATCGTCCAATGGAAAAATCGTATATCGTCTAAACTTCACATTAAAAAATTAAGTTCCTTTGTATTTTTGACAGGCATTACTTAGAAGTTGACGGATGACAATGCAAGCTTGCTTGACAACGGTATAAGGATCTATACAGAAACGTCATCTTTACAGTATTATAGAAGTTGTTATCCATAAATTGTGTCTACTTTGTATTGTGTTGAAATGTTCATGGCACAGGTACATCCTGAAAAACCGGTGGCACCGACACAAACAGATGCATAGGCTGCTCCTTTTAACAAAAACATTCTGAAACTTACTCTTAAAACGTTTTGGGGTACGAAAAGGTGTTGGTACAGCAAAGTGTCCTTGTAATTAGTGCAGTTTGTATGTAGATTCCAGTATGCTAAAATGAAGGCTAGCTGCTGAATGTAAATAGAATATGAACTGGCGACCACGTGCCAAGAGCAAGCTTGCCTGTGTCATGATCTGCCCTTGTCTAATGTGTAACACGTGGTGACCACTAAAGTCAATGTAAACTTACATAATGAAGGTAAGATATAGCTTACTTGGACCATATAACTAAAGACCATATTTTTTTGCTCCTGCAAAGTTCTCTATGTTTAGATCAAGTACAATCGGAAGCCAGAAGCGGGAAGAGTTGTTTATGCCAGTACCCATGTGAGGAGACATCGTATGATATACAAGTGTCATCCATGACAATGCCGCAAAACGCCACAACCATCGCTTCTTATGTGGATTCTACAACTGATATGTTAAGGTTAGAACGGATCTGGAGCTATTTGATATTTCTTTGAAAGTATTTATCACGATGCACATACATAATTCATAGTACAGAAAATAAGCATAGAAACGTTTTATGATAATAATAATAATAACAATAACAATAACAATAACAATAATTATAATAATACCACTCGAAACCGTCAATGTGTGATTTTGCATCAAAATGTAAATATGAAAAGTAGATTATGTAATGAATCTAATGAGACTGTCCAACACATTGTTAGTGGATGCCCAGCTTTGGCATAAACGCGATATCATAAGCGACATTGTGGAGTGGCTCGATCATTTTATTACTGTCGTCGCCATGCTTGTGGTTTTGACACAGAGGTCCATCCATGGTACGACCCGGAATATGAAGGGGGCATCATGGAAAATGATGAATACAAAATTCTTTGGAATAGGCCCGTTTACAGCCTCAGACGTATCCAGGCTAACAAACCTGATCTTGTCCTTTTTGATAAATCCAATGAATAATTTATATCATTGAATTTTCCGTCCCTTTTGACATTAATGTGATTGACAAGATTCGGGAAAAACATGGCAAATATGCGGACCTCGCTTTCGAAATGTCACGCTTGCATCCCAAGTACCGAGTCGTCCGACTCCCCATTGTTCTCGGTGCCTTAAGTTTGGTACCTCCCAATCTGTAGACTGACATTGGGAGAGCACCCGGGTTTGCTATCAGGAATACAGCCCTTTTGACAATCTTGGTAATGCAGAAGGCTGCAGTGTTGGGGAGTCATCACATTCTCATAAATGTTCTGGGTGGGTTTGACTATGGAAGAAGGGAGAAGTCCCATTCGCTGTCTGAGCTGCGTGAAGAGGGGGCAAGGGCCCTGAGCTGATGATGAGCCAAACAAGCCTGACTTTGCCAGGATCACCCAAACCCCCTTTGCTGCATTGTTTTAATTCTTATCTGTACATAATAATAATAATTATATAAAGCGACAAAGCCCTTTCCATATCCAATAGAAATATCTGCATAAAGCAGAGTCGGTTGTACAATTCCGACTATATCATGAGAATTAGTTTATGAATCACCATCAAATAGTTATGATACCAGGCGTTCGCGAATAGGTTAGCGTATCCTGCCCCACTGGTGGCACATCACAAACACATGCAAGTCAATTGTTCACCTGAAAAAACATGAGAACATGTAGTACAAGTCAAAATAGGGAATAACTCTTTTTATCTCATTGTAACCCTGTGAGAGGTAGTACTTTCATGTGAGACCTTCTCAGAGGTTTTACATTTAAACTGTAAGACCTAGGTTTTACATTTTTACATTGAAGTTTTATCAACTGGCCTTTTGAAATTTCCCTCGCTCGCGGTTTTACATTTTCAAACAAAAGTCTTGTTTTATCATTAGCTTCAACAATTACGACTGCATTCATTGAAACAGAACATAACTCGACTGAAACAGAACATAACTCGACTGTATAGGTTTGCACAGTACATTCAACATTTGAGCAGGTATTATTGAACAATTCTTTACTTATGTTCGATTGTTTTATCCTCCAGACATAATTACCTGATTCTACAGATCAAAGTAGCCAGCATGGTAGTTGAAAGGACAGAGCACACGCCAGAATTGGAGCTGAATGATATATTTGGTCTGTATAAAACTTTCGTTATGTTGCTTATTTCAATACATCACATGGGAAAGGGTGGCCATGATCGCTGAGGTGCCACAATTCGCTGTGTAGAAACGGCGTGCCCTAGCTATGAGTATAGCATAGGAGTTAGAATCATGCTCTTTACTTACCAAAACTAATTACTTTCATCTTTCCTCTGACATCACACTAACATGCTGTATAATAACTGTTCAAAACGGCGTAAACGCCAACTCATTCACTGACTCAGTATATGTTAGAAAAAGCTATTCAAGCATGGATATCTCCTAGCATTAACCAAAATATTGTATGATCATGTATGACAAGAGACCATAGATACTTCCATGAAATTATGTCAGAAAAGAAACTGGTCTCATGTTTTTCCAAAATACAAGAATAGTTCACTGGACATACTGCCAAAATGTGTTGTGGGCAATTGCATTTACTTTCTCTTCCTTTCGGAGAAGAAACTTAACTGTCTTGAAGCACTGTCATAATAAATATTCTGTCTGTGACAAAAGTCTAAATGTATACCTTCACATGCTTGAAACAATTCTCTCTCTAGTTTGAGGAAAAAGATATGGTATATAAGTCGTATATCCTTTAGAAATGGAATGTGATTGATACACTGTAGGCATAATAAACTTAGTTAACTTTATAATATTTATAATCACTACCAAAGTTCTCATTATAGGTGGTAGTTCTATATGTGAAAGTTGAGGGTGAACATTTATGATAATGCAGCAATTAAAAGACACTAAGCATACTCAAAACGCACACTTTATGTCAACCTGGCTTAATATTGTATACCTTTGCAGCCAGTATTGGTGGTCAGATTGGACTGTTTCTTGGGGCCAGTATCCTCACCATCACAGAACTGCTGGAACTGTTGATAACATGTGTGCTTGCAAGCCTGAAGTCGCTGTGGGCCAGACATAAACTTCAGGGTTGAGGAATACAATGAACCTCGGTAATCAACATACTTCTTCCACCGAATTTTGATAATCCTATTCCAAATAATGTATTAATGAAATGTTCTCAACTGTAATTGTTTCATACGTGTTCTCCACTCCCTCATTTGACAATCGTGAAACATTCCAGGGACATATCACTCTCTAGATTTCCATTTCCTTCAAAATGATTGACAGTTATGAGTGTTATAAGCAGTGATACAATATATTTTGCTGCTTGTCTTTGTTCCAGATTGCTCACGTATCGAGAAAGCTGACGTTTGTTCTCGGAAATTCTGTAGTCAACTGAATAGTGGATGAAAAGTGGTTATAACCCTGGTTCCATTGAATAAATATGCCATTCTTAAAAAGCGACAAGGCATTTTTTGTGGTTACTGTGTCTTCAATAAGTACAATAAATATGGACTATAAGGTATAAGAGACACACAAGGGTGGTAAAATATATTTCAAACTGCTGTACATATCTTATGCATCAGTTACCAAACTAATGTCCCGTTGGGCTTTCAGAATAAATAACCACTCGTGTTCTTATTGTATCTAACATACGTTCTTCAAGTGCAAACTCTGAACCACACCATGATGATAGTAGTACGCATGTTAGTGGACATGCCAATCCGTAACAACGGATTAAAGTCTGTTAACAAACACACTTAATAGCATTGACTTCCTGCTTGGGGTGGAAGATTCCCGATCGAAGATTGCATACTATGACATCCGCACCTACCTATAAAAGCTTACTGCTAAAGATACTCTGGGAGTCACTCCCAAGATGAAGATTGGCCTGTCCTATTGTCGGTCCCCGACGCTTGATAAAAGGCTTGAGTTGATGTCAAGCTGCTGAAGCTGGTGACACACCAGGTGGCTTCAGCTGATGTCTGTGAAACCTATTTAGTTTGATGATATTGTATACCTGTTGGATTTAATACCCTCTGTGATCAGGGCAGTCGTATTTTAGTACTGACTAGCTTACTATCAGCGTTTGTAACTTCTGCCCATTCACCTGTTAGATCGTTCACCAAGTGTCTGCATAATTTAAATATCAGTGCTTCAGCCTGGTTTATTGCCTGGTGTTATTAAATCCTTAAACTTCAATCTTTGTAAATTCGCCTTAATGTTATCGGTCTATATCTACATGTGGGTACATTGGGATGCCAGGAAGGATAGGTGTCATGCTACAGTTTAACACACAGTATCCAAATATGATACCAGCTGGTTATACATGTGTGACCTGGTTCATTGTGACATAGCTGGAAAAATGCGGATATTAAACAGTGAGGAGGTATTTGTCCCATTACATCTATTCCAGTGACCTGACAAATCTGATATCTTTCTCTTAAAAGAATACTGTCAAAGTAGTTCCGACAAAATGTGTTTTTTCTCTCGAGTTGATTTTGATTTCATATTTTTCCGAGTAATACATTTTATCATATAATGGGTAGGTTTCTCGGTAGAATAAAGCCAACGGGTAAAAACGATATCCGTATGGGTCATATGCGGATAGAGATGTAAATATCAAAGATCAAGTAGGGACTACTTTCACTGTTTATAAACAAACATGGCGTCGCCATCGTCATTCGCCGATCGAGTCAGAATTAACCATCGGGGATATGGATAAACTACAGTGAAAATTGTTATCATTATCAAAAGAACAGTCTTATATACTCAAAATCAGTGTCTGATGTAGCTAAGGCATTTTATAAGTTTTGGCAACTTTGGAGATATACATTTCGAAACAATTTTGCGAGGGCACGAGGCCTAGCCAAGCGGGATCAGTAACCATATCTGTAGCCATATCTTGTAGACCTCTGCGGCTTGAAACCCTCTCCACAAATAAATGGATTTGGCCGAAATATGTTTGAATTGTTACCTTGTTTCGTTTTGTCGCTGTGAGTACATCTGACTTCACTTCTTAACGTTATGACAGGACAGACCGACTGTCAACACCGTTTGACCGTGGCCGTGACGTCTCAAAGACTAGGGTAAGAGTAGTTTCCATTTGACAAAGGGCAGTTACTCTGGTGGACAGACAGATGGATTGCCGCGAAAGGGAATTAAAAACAATTGTTGTTTTCGTATATGTTGCAAAACTCGCCTAGGCTCGCTAAAATACAATGTTTATTCCTAATGCACGATATTTACCATCCCCAAACACACTCGCGTGATAACCTCTCTATATATGATGACGTCGTAAGAAAGAGATCAGTCAGAGGGGTAAGACACATTACATGTTTTTTGTTGTCAACAATCGCTTAACAAGTTGATGAGGTTCAGAAAACTACAATAAACAATAGCTTTCTGTAAATTCAGAAACATTTACCAAATTTCCTAGTATTTAAAACATTCGAATTACATCCAAATGAAGCAATAAATACATTGAAATTATGCAAAATTACCAAGCACACATTTGCAAATATAATGTAACAGTTGTGTGAAATATCTAAACAATTTTGTAAAGTAAATATTTTGGCATATATACAATTTCAGGGTGTTCAGAAATAAACATAAAAGCTAACAATGAAAGGGAAGGATACTCACATGTGTCTTTACATAGTTCAAATGCTTAGTTCAGAGTGCTGTGGTTTGTGGCTGTTTCGGATTGTCTAGTTCATAGCCTGATGGGATTATGATCTTCTTGACCACGGCCATGTTGCTGTTGTTGTTCTTTGCCTTTCTGAAACTGATATTTTCATAAAATATCGGTGGTACATGAGTACAAAGGGAATATTACGGTATACACAAACGGATATAATTGTTTGGAATATGACCTTCAATAAAGTGATGATTAGACCTATACAATTGTAGCACTAATTCAGTGTATCGTCAAGGTCAGTATGACAGACACATATAAAACATGCAAGTTTGCTTTTTGAATCATTTGTGAGTAACATTTGATGACAGTGAATGATGCCGAAATAAGGTATCAAACACAACATTTTGCCTAACAATTGTTCAATTTTAGAGCTGTAATAACAACTCCATCCCACGCACAACCGAGCAGCATCCTCACCTGACACAGGTCCTGGTGTACATGCTCATCGTCTCAGTCGCCTCGAGGTTCTGATGGATGTCAAAGTACAGCTCCGGCTACCGGGTTCTCAACCCTGAAGAACGATGCAATCTGTGCCCAGTCTACACATCCACCACTCCAACTTGTTTGCTATAACAGCTGCAAGTCTAAATACATGTATGTTAAAACGTTAACAACAGAGAATAACAAATCGATTATAGATTATATATATACAATTATATCAATGAATCACTGAAAATCAGCGATGACACCGGGTGTTCGCGAAAAGGGGAAGCATAACTGTATTTAAATTTGTGTGTGTGTGTGTGTGTGTGTGTGTGTGTGTGTGTGTGTGTGTGTGTGTGTGTGTGTGTGTGTGTGTGTGTTTGTGTGTGTGTGTGTGTGTGTGTGTGTGTGTGTGTTCATATAATTATAGTGTAAATGTGCCAAAAGTTTTCATCGGTGATGTCGAGCTCACAATGCACAATAAGTTGAATCAATTGTAATTATATGCTAGGTCCTTTATTTCGTATGACGAGTCTGGCGTCGTATTAGTGCGCATCCTCTTTGTCCTTAATTCCATGTCAGGATTAACACCCAGCGATATGGTCATGTGTAAGTATATACATGTGCCAGTTACGCGGAACGTAGCACACAAAAGAAATATGAAATACATTTTTATTTATTTAATGTGTGCGTGTGTTGTTGTTGGTGGTGGTGGGGAGGGGAGGTTTTGGGGGTCATGCGTAGATGCAGATTCCGTCGTTTGTCGGCAATATATCTGTGGTCAGAGGTTTTCCATCCCACGGTCACCTTGATATTTTCCTGAAGCTGAAGTCTTACGCTGAAGTGTAAATTCCAAACTGTTAAACACATTATAACTGAAAAATATGGATCTAACCTTTTTCGTCGCTCTTTCCACGATACTCCCCTGCTGGTTCCTAAATAGAACAGGTCCCCGGTTGGCCATAGTGATCGTAAGAGGCGACCTAGTGGATCACGTACGGTGATGTGATTGACTTGCGTATCATCGTATTCCGACGGCGTGTGTCGTTGCTCATAAACAAATCACTGGTGTATCTGGTCCAGACCCGATTATTAACTGAAAAAAATATATAAAGAAAAAGTTAATTAATCATTCATTTTCTTTATATTTCTAGACATCATGTGAACTTATCCCTTGAACTTTTAAATTATTTTCGATCCCAATATTTGATACCTGATAGTAGAATGTATTTGATTATTGTTCATTTGGGATTTTATTCATTGCACCATTTGTTTCCCTGCAGCCAGAGTTGGATGGGAGATAGGGCTGTTCCTTTGGGCCGGAATTCTCACCCTTGTCGAACAAATGGAGCTAGTGACTGCATGTGTGCAAGCAGGTTCACGTCGCTCTGGGCAAGACGTTGACCTCGGATCTAGGAAGTAATAGGTTCTCCACCAAACCCACATATTTCGTAGAGTTGATATTTGCTTTTGTGAAGCTGTTTACGGCACTGCACCAGGTACAATGATAATCATTTATCAGTCAGATACAGGGCCTATCCAAAGCGGGTATTTCAGCTTCACAATGGTGTGAGGATATGTTGGTTAACGTAATTAGCGTAAATAGCAAATCACTGAGGCTTGAAACAATCAAGTTTAGGCCAGGTAATCCAGTGGACAACACGAGGAAGGATTCACGCCGTCAGGACCAAATCAAGTAGGTCCCACATTTCACCAACCTGACCATCATCTTCGTCAGCTCTGACGGCAAGCTGCGACTGCTTGTGACCAATTCTGAATTGCGTTTACAGTAAACTACGTTTATAACGAACACGCCCATAACGAATTGAACGATATATCGAACTTATTTCCGGACATTTGTTGTATATATGTTGTATGTATGCTTATGTCGAACTACGGCTATTACGAACTAAAATTAGAGGTCCCTTTGAGTTATAACCGTAGTTGACTGTGTATGTTTTATAAAATGTGATACCTTAACAGGGGGAAGCTTCACTTTCAACATTATCAACATTGTTCGGTGCACAGGCTATTTTGAATGTGTCCTCTGAAGAAAAACAGTGAGTGAGTAAAATTTTACGCCGCTTTTAGCAATATTCCAGCATTATCACGGCGGGGGACACCAGAAATGGGCTTCACGCATTGCACCCAATTGGAAAATCGAACCCGGACCTTCGGTGTGACGAGGGAACGCTTTAACCACAAGTCTATCCCACCGCCCGGAATAAGCGCAGTATACAACAAAGGTAGTAAGGAATACATTGTGTGTGTGTCGTTATATCTATGTACATGTTGCAATGAGTGAATTAATTGAGGTTGACGCCACTTTCAACAGTGTTCCAGTCATCTCACGGCGTATCTATATTTTTGACATTATAGTTCAAATTAGTCGGTGTCACTGGGCAGAATGTTGTATGTCTGTATAATGGATGTGATGTAAAGCGATGTTCAATATATATAAATTATGTGTATTTCATATTGAATCTGTCCTTTACCTTACATTGTGTGTGTCGTTATATCTATGTACATGTTGCAATGAGTGAATTAATTGGGTTAACGCCACTTTCAACAGTGTTCCAGTCATCTCAAGGCGTGTCAGCTTGATGTGGGAGGAAAACCAGAAATAGTGTAGGTCTTAGATGTTTACCACTTTTGTGAAACCCACGAGTATGGTGGGCAACTGTTACTCGAACCTACGATCATAGGTTCCTGGTGTGTCTAATGGACGAAACTCTGTACAGCGAATTTCGGTGCCTCAGACGACTGGGCGGCCCGTGCCCCCTGTACATGTCGTAATATATATCTGTGATTGAATACTGACATCATGTTCACTAGTTTCATCATACACAAGAAAAAATACCCATATATACAAAATATACAATTTTGTATATTTGGTATTTCCAAAACTATACAATTTTTTATATAAAGATAGATTTTACCACTGCTTCATTGAATTTTTTGAACACGTAAGAGGTTTTCTTGAAATTAATGTTACCGAACAGTATTTTTGCACGTCACAATAACACGTTAATACTATTTTATTATGGCAACTATATTTGGAGTGTTATGAAATAATTTTTATTTCTTGATGTTGACAGCATTTTACATAAGAAATAGAACATTTGTGCAGATTTTAGTAACAGATAATGTAAATAATACCGCTGTCTTAATTAGATTGCGGTTTGGAAAAGCACTGTTTGTTTAACGAAAGGCTGCTGCTGTTTTAATTAGGTCGGAGTTAGAAAAGCACTGTTTGTTTAACGAAAGGCTGCCGCTGTATAAACTTAATTGGGATTAGAAAAGCACTGTTTGTATGGGGAAAGGCTGCCGCTGTCTTAACTAGGTCGGGGTTAGAAAAGCACTGTTTGTATGGGGAAAGGCTGCCGCTGTCTTAACTAAATCGGGGTTAGAAAAAACACTGTTTGTATAGCGAATGACAGACGCTGTCTTAAATAAATCGGGGTTAGAAAAGCACTGGTTGTATAACGAGAGGCTGTCGCTGTCTAAACTAGAATAACCACTAAACGGAATAGCAAGAGAGTAGCTTTTTAGCGATTGTCACGATCATTGCAAAATAATAGATAAAAAATCCATGAATTTAAAATTGTACAAGGAAACATATATAGAAAACACATCGTTGGAATAAATTCCTATTATATTACGTTCACGACATTAGTTCTGGAGTTTTCAAAGTAAAATTTAATATATATGTTTCTGTGATTTCATGTAATGGTGATTCTAAATATGAAATATTGGTTGATATTGTCTGTCAAACAGTTGAACACACCGTCCATTGTGATACTTCTACTTAAGGATGTTTGTTTAGTCAATTGGCATGCGTTCATTGTAAACAAGGATCATTAGTGTGAAAGGATTACTAAGTTTGTCATCCAGTATAATGCACTTCCACGATTAGCGTAATTAGAACAGAGTTTGTAATTAGGTACATCCGGACTCCAGTTAATCAAGGCAGCTACATCAGTTGAGAGTGTGAGCAACTGGAGAAGAGGCGAGCAACTCAATGTGATTAATGAATTAGGGGAATTTTAATAAATAAACGAAGGCCTGTCGCAGAAATGCATTCGAACATTGAACACGCACAATCGCAGATTTCTATGGTACATTTGAGGGTGAACGTGAACGAAGCCGTGCAGGATGCCTAACAGCGATTTGTCTTCAGAACACACAGTGAGCTCAGGTGAGTTTATTAATGATGATATTTTTATTCATTCATAGAGAGGGCGATCATGAGCGCTGACACTATATGTGTTCGCAATAGAACATTTGGAAGACTAGCCACATATTGATTCAATATATGACTACATCAAATCCAGTAATGGTTTAATGCAACAGGTTTAAAGCATTCAAAATTGTGCATTATTATAAAATACAATGTGTGTCGCTTCGTTTCCCATGTAAAATACATTAATTATTTGTTTTAAATATAATTTAATATTACTATGAGTTTTACATTATAACTAAAATTATGGCGTCTTGCATGTCGAGCCAACAAACTATTGTACATATTATTCACATTGGAATTTCTGTTTACTGTGTTTGCGGTGGGGTCCAGACAATTCCCCAAAGGGACTATTCCAAATACTACTTCGTAAAATATTAATGCTGATTTGGAGAAAATTACCAAATGGATGAAAGTAAGTAAAATTGAATTTAGAGAAAACAGAAACTTTCTATTTCACGTTAAATTAAAGTCTTACCAAGTGCAAAACCTAATCTTAAAATGAAAGGAATTAATATTTATGACTTTGGGAATAATATTTCAGTCAGATTCTGAAAATTGACGAGTTAAAAAGGAAATCCCTATGATTAATTGCCTTAGAAGTCTTAGATACCTTTCTGGTGTCCACCGCCGTAAACCATACTCACTCACTCAGTTAAATAACTCCTTTCACATAAATCGTTAGAAGTTATGAACAAGCATATAATGCCCATATTTGGGATAATTGTACCAAGAACAAGAATTAATCCTAGAATGTTTCCACTAAGATTCATTCCGGTCGCTGAAATATTGCCGATGAGACGTTAAATTTTAACTCACTCACTCAATACGGACTACACGGACTATTTGTGGGGCGCAATAAGGGGTACAGGCCACGAGAAAATATATAGAGAAACTAACACAGCCATTACACCTTTTTACAAAATGGAAAACATCTTTGCTGTTAGTAATTACATTTATAGAAATCAAACCAATACACAGGCTATATGTTGTAGAACAGAATGCTTTGCCAAGTTATTCCTACCTGATAACATTAATAATTTGAATAGTCATCTGATATAGAGGATTATTAAACTTGGACAGTGTGACTTATATACAGTTAAGCCATGATACCAGATTTTGTCACATAATCCTTTATCGCCTCGGACTCGGTTGTAGTGATTTAAACTTCCATCGGCTTAAAAGACAATATATTAAGAAACGATTCGCCTTTCTATTCTAAAGGCTAAGTGAGTTTATATTCAGTGGTTTATGGGAAACAATTTGTCAATTTAGCTATTTTGAAATCGGTCCATGTACATCCTACGTTCGGGTGAATTTGCACTAATGTTATAACTTAAGAATTAATTCATATTTTAAGACACGTATTAAGTATTAAACAGTTAAATAGCTTTTCTTAGTAACACCTTTCCATCAACCGCACCAAACTATTGACCAATCGTTTTTCATGTATTCTACGTCAAATAAGATCAGAACACGTGTATAATTACAACATCCCCAGGATACCAATAACAACGAAATGTACAAATTAACAAACATGACCAACATTATTATTTCATGATAATGTAGGTGTCATGCATGTAATTATAGCTATATAAACATATGTTTAATTATTCAGTTTGTGTGAAGTCGGTCATAAATACAAGAAACAGTTGATTCTGAAATTCTTTAATCATGTACTTTTAAGTATATTTTCCCAATGTAATGTTATCCCCAAAAGGGCAATTATATTCATGTTAAATTTTTCAGTCAATTTTTTAATACGAATTACGTAACATTTATGCTACTTTGATTTTATAAGACCAATGTTGTTGTTACAGATTCAGGGACCGACTAGGTTCATTACTTGTCATAAAAGTGCCGGGACATAATGTGGTGGCAATACATTCTCTAATTAACACCTGTCACAAAGGGACGGGCCATTTGGGTTTGTCCTCAGGGAATGTGTTATGCAATTTGTGTATTCACGAAATAAGTCGGGTGATTAAGGATTGATGCATTTGTACTTCATATAAATAAATGATTTACATTATTTTCTTAATCGTGTGCGAAATACGCATAATGTCGGAAAGCGCAAGTTAAATCCCCAAATACTGACTTCGTTCCTAAATAAATCACAACCCTCACTTATAATTGTATATAATACATCAAGCTGTAATACTGACACGTTGCTTAAGGGTTATCGGAATAAATTTGAATTTGATTTTCACATATTCTCCTCCATTGCTCATGAGCATATACATGGATATACATACATATGCATTATAAATTTGAAATGCAATTGTAAATAAAGTTGTTGTTTTTCTTCAGAAGAGTCGTAACCGAGTCCTCGGGATACGCCATCGCAACCTTCCCGTCCAGAAGAAACAGAGGTACGAGGACGCATTAAAGATAGCTCAGTTGATGCCCTCCGAGGAAAGTAACTATGACGAAGACGGCATAAAGATTTTTTACAGTACGACCAAAGAACTGCGAGTCGACGGAACTGCAGATGGCGAAGAGGCTCGCAGATGAGACATACATTAAGAAGCTGGACAGTACAGCAGCTTTCCCTAAGGCAAGACGTGTCCGTTGACCACCATCCAAAAACCCATTCCCTGACATGAAGAAGGATATGTCATGGGTCAATACCGAGTATGGAATCCCGTGGTGCGGTGCGGTGCGGTGCGGTGCGGTGCGGTGCGGTGCGGTGCGGTGCGGTGCTGTGCGGTGCGGTGTGGTGTGGTGTGGTGTGTGTAACGTAATATATGTGGGTGGGTTAGTGACTGAATTTGCGGATGTGTGTGTTCGTTGTACTTCTAGGGGGGGGGGGGGGGGGGGGGGGGGGGTGATGCGTATTTCGTCTCAAAAGCCAAAATGGTTGGTTGTTTAAATAGTGACACTTTAATAAACTATTCTTCTTCTTCTTCTTTTTGTTCATTGTCAAGATGCTGTGTATTACTTCCCAGACTGATGACATGTGTTATCATTTTTTATCTTCAAATATCACGATGTGCCCACTGATACCGTCATTATGTTGATTGCCTGATTGTTTAGAACTATCAGTCGCGATATGTTATATGATTGCTTTGTATAACATCGGCATGCTGTTCACTTTCATTGGGACTGGATGCTTTGCACAATAGCGATAGTATCTCACTGTTAATTATTTTTTTATCATTTGCATTTACATAAGTAAAGAACATATCAATTTAATCTAAATACGTCAATGTGTCAATTTCTTGTTCTAAAAAGTACAGGTATAAGTATTCATATTCGACTTCTTATCATTTGTATTTGTAAGAATGTTTTTAAATTTTCTTTCGCCTGTTGTACATTACATTTATGGTCGTAGTTTGTTGACTTTGCTAACAATATTAGACTGAGCCCCAAGAACTGTTTTGAACATTTGATTACATTTTAAGCAATTTTGTGCCGTCTGGGCAATATTCATACCAACAAATGTAACAGTGGCAAAAGTAAAAAAAACAAAGATGGCGGATGTAAAATTTCGGAGTTAAATCAGTACTTTTAAAAAATCGGGAATAGTTTCTGCGCACCCGGCCACCTGGGTTCAAGCCACTAATGCCTAAGTCCACTTTTGCCTACAAATAAAAAAAACAGTGTGGAATAAATCCTACACAATGAAAACAACATACCCATGCTAGGAATGAACTCTTTGAAATTTCTTTGAAATCATCAAATATCTGCTGGTGTATATACTATAAGAACTAATGCAATGATGCAGAAATGATGCACTGATAGTAGGTGTCGCTGAAAATCACTGGTGCGTGAGACTTTGTCTATGGTAGGCCGTAGGCATTAGTGGATGAAGGCATTAGTGGACGAGGACGCCACCTGGGAGCAATACTGCCACAAACGTTCAATGTCCCTTTCCCCATGTTGAAGCATATTGAGAAAAGCATACCTTTGTACTTATTACCTTTTGTAAAACATAAAACATTAATACAACATATATCCCCGTGTTATGGGTTTTCGGACGCTGAATAAACATTCATAGTCTTTTCACATGAACAACTGTAAAACATCTCATTCACTTATAAAAGACAACTTTATCATAAAAAAGTCATTATTGGATTATTAACAATTTCTGTGGGACGCCTCCCCACCCCCACTCCCACCCCCTCCCGTTATATTGCAAGTATTCAGGATAGAAAACGTATGATGTCCGGAAATGATCCCATGATTGTGTGATGAATAATAATAAAGGCATGTTTGATGCTGAAAACTCGAAAACAGGACAATCCGCAACGGTTGTCCGGCAACACGATATTTTCGGAGTATTTTTAAAAAAATATCTTTCATTATATTTTGAAGAGGATTTTTCCAAGGACTGCCGTTTTTAAAAAAACGCGATTTTCCGCGTTCCGCCTAGATTTGACATTATAACAATGTTTTCCCTACAATTAAACCGACACCTCAGAACAAACCAAATTCAACACTTTAAATTAATAATAAAATAGTTTTCATCCTCTGTGCAATCCACACTGTTGGCTAATCTGCCATGTGCACGAGAGCATGTTACAAATCACATCGCGGCCTCCCCGTACAAACGAATCCAAGCTCAGCACAAATTGATTTCAACACTTTCAAAACAGAAGTCACCGCCAATGCAATCACCCCCGACAGCTTATCCTCTCTGTGCATTTGACCATAAAGTCTACTCACATACCAAGCACCGCGCCAGGAAAAGTACCAGACGCCTCAATCGCTTACCCGTCAATATCATTGCAAGGAGAGTATGTACTCCCGCTAACAGTGTGGAGTACTAAGTAAACATTCCAGTAATGTTACACGCCACTATATCAGTTTTTTTGTAACTTGCTGATACTATTTTGCACATACAAAACAATTATCCTCCTTTACAAACATATACAAAGAAACACAGTGCTCAACTTTAAACACTTCAATTTGCATATATATATAATAATTATACACAAATACATAACAATTATCTCCCTTTACCAATGTATACAAAGAAAACAAATTTTGATATACCATATATACAAATTTGTATATTTTTGTATATGTCGTATATACAAACTTGTATATTTTTGTATATATCATCATTCCAATCTTGTATATCCTTTGGAAATATCATCTTTCCAAAGGATATACAAGCTTGTATATGTGGATTTTTTTTGCAGTGATAGTAATTACCCAATTTATATGTCTTACAATGAAATACCATTTGTTATAGAGGCCTAAGTTTAAACTAAATGTACCTTTGCCTAGCAACTTACAAACATTCACCTATCTATTAGACAACTTCATACACACTCCGTCAAGTTAAATACATGTACATTTAAAATAGATGATGATAATAGAGAAATCACATCAACCACATAATGAGTGGTGGAACAAAGCAAACAAAAGTACGTGTAGGTGTTTGCTTTTCGTTTTCTAATTTGTTTCACTTGTCTGACTATTACACAGAGAGCAAACACATGGTCGTGCGCTGTTTTAAATGCAATCATTAAGTACCAGGCTATCCATTATAGCCCTGGCATTGTTAATGACTGAACAATCATGATACTGGAAGTCTGCATTACTTCATCAAACAACAGCATTCATTATCACATGTTAAACTCTCGGATTTATTGAACACTTCAGTTGTAATTATCATGTCAGCCTATTCTGGGTCCAAACAGCAAGCAATGATTGAAACCTCCACAAGCGGCGTTTTGTAGCCTGGCAGGATGAAGGTGGAGCCGGTAGTCACTCTGAAGGATGGTATGACATTGCGAGAAGAAATCCTGTCTCAGTGGCGGGATAATTGGCGGGACTTCCTGCGAGACACCAGTCTCCATGGCTGTAAGAATATTCCTTGTCAAAAGCGTCATAAAATAGTCAGGTAAGGCGAGCCACTTTTGGGTTTAGTATTAATTGCTCCAAACACATACATTCATTTTAACTCATCTGAAAGTCAAGTCAGCTTATGTGATGACTACTTGTCCGGTAGGTCAGCGTCATCTTGGAACATCTCAAATACCACTGGACAAATGACGCTGAATTAGTCCGGCACTGCAGCAATATTGAATGAAATATTGAATGGCTATTACTCAGCTAGTTGTGAGGCTCAAAACCTGTATTTTTTGTTGACAATACTTGAAATGTACCCATTTATTTGACTTATGCACTTTGACCATGTTCTAAATTCTCTGAGAGCGTACTTCAGGTCTGTGAAGGTCATCTCCTAAGAAACCACAGGATCAGTAAAGTTGAAAATTCACGTGCTTGTTCCCACCAATGATTGCGCCTACATTTGTTCAGTAGGTTCGAATACGATTTCCAATATGGCCGCTACGACATACTAAATGAAAACCAAATGTATCGTCACTGAACGTCTATCTTTTTAAAAATGTACAGTTATTTGTGGTTTGGTGTGTAATTAGTAGTAGCGATCAACATACAATGTACATAGTAGTTGGAACTATATTGTCTGTTGTCACTATCCGACTGACTTAGTCCTTCCAGGAAAACTTGCAATGATATGTTTAGCAACTGTTTTTGACAATGAAATTTAAGAATAACATTATATGATAAAGAGGGTAGATAGTGATGATAACCGACGTTCAGAAAACACTGAGCGCATCCTGCCCTACCGGTGGCACCCGTCACAAACATATGCAAAGGCAAGTCAAGTGTTCACCCGAAGGAACTCTCGGTGGTACATGAGTACAAAGAGAATATTACGGTATACACAAACGGATATAATTGTTTGGAATATGACCTTCAATAAAGTGAGCACATTCTAGCCCTGTACACATTCCAGTATCATAGAAACCAGCAATCAGTAAATCTTCCAAAATCAGAGTCGATGAGAAAACATAGCATATTTTATGTAAGGAGGGTTAAAGTCAGATATGCAGTGGCAAACATTGTTCTACCTGTTAACAGTCATGCGCGGATGTGCACTTAATATAAGTATAGATTTATTTTAATTGTTGCTCATATTTGTATATATTATGTATCTGCTATTAGCCTCATAAGTATCAGGCCACTTTTGAAGCACCAGTGATCTCAATGGCTTGAAACAAGAATGGGTGTTTTGCTTTGTTTTGTGACATAGAATCTGATATAGATGCCCCTTGCATCATTAGCATGAACATCAAGGGCATTCTTGGGGTTGATGTCAAATTTTCACAACTGACATCTATTTTATGTATTTGATGGGGTGTGAATTGATTACAGTGGCAAATGCGGCATCAGAAGCCACAGTTATATTCTGGAAATTGAATTAAATGAATTCAATTTTGTATTTAATACTTCAGCTCTCATCAGATGTAGCTGAAATAATGCCCTCAATGAATTCATTCTTCCATCACAAATCCTTGTGTATTTGAGTGGAAACGAAACTAGCGTTCGGATTCCTCATAAATATGAGCCATTTCATGACAGACATGCTTTTGAAAACGGTTTTCCGCTCTGTATATGTCTTCAGTTTTGCTTCATATTGGTGATATGGTGAGTGGCTGAATCTCTACCAGAACTATCATCTGACAATGGACCCGAATTGATTAGCTGGCTTTTCATGTTCATAAAGATACATCAAAGAATTATTTATGCATGTGCATGTCTGATGGTAGTAGTAAGAGATATACAAATAGAATCGTACTCTATGTAGAAGTCATTTTTAAAAAGTCCTTGAAATGTTTTAGCATATTGAGGGCATATATTTTAAGCATGTTTTCTATGATCTTGTTAATGTTAATACATTAATGTGTAAGTTTCATGACAATGATGAAGCGAGCCAAACGAATGGATGACAGATAAATTTACCAAATTATTCAAATGGGAACACGTCACCACGTATGTTAATCCTTTCTGAATGTTGTAGGTGAAAGGGGCTTCCTTAATAGTTACTCTAACCCACATGAATCGGGAACCATCACTGTCCCAGGTGGTTATATCCCATTAGTTAGACGTCCCATTAGTTAGACGTCCCAATTGTTAGACATTTGTAATAAGGCAAAGAGGGAATATACCTACAGGTGTAATGGATCAGTCCTAATTAGATTAAAGTACTGAGTAGGGATAGGGGACTCACAGTTTAGGGAGTATATATGTTATAATTTCGTTTAATTAACCTAAATTACCTTACTCTCAGCACAGGTTCAATAGGCATGAGATTAACTATGTAAACTATGGAGTAGCTTAATTGTCTTACTGTATGATCAGTTGAAGGAGTTGAGTTTAGATTATCTACTTATCCAACAAATAAAAATGATCTTGGGGTACGTATCATTATCAGTATCGATATGGCTGGTTTAAGGAAAGTAGAGTACATCACCTCTCGGCGTGGAAGTGAGCAGTTGATATTAGATGGACATGTTTACAACAGAAACCGCGAGAGGCAAACCTGCACACATTGGAGATGTGTCGTCAAGACGTGCAATGGGAAATGTATGACTGTCGGTGACTTTCTTTGCAATCAGTCGGAACATAACCATCCGCCTGAAGATGAAACCAGAGTGAACTTTGTCAGCGATCTTTGTAGAGGAGCGCGAGAAGAAACCACACAGATGCAGGCATTGTACGAGGAGCAAGATACTCAAGTAGATGAAGCCAACATGCCAGCGATGCCGTCATTTCAGAGCGTGAAAAGTGCACTTTACAGGTAAATATCATCCCGTATTTTTGACTTGGTTAGAATTTACTTTTTTTTTAGGTCCCACATAACTTGTTTTGCTCTTAAACATTTCAAGTTAATGAAATCGTTATCAATATATCATGTAACATATGTGTAACAGTTCCTTTGCTCTTGTTCAGGCGTTACATTCCAGCGTTACCCAGGTCGCGGTCAGCAGTAGACATTGAAGACAAAGGGTCAGAGACAACAGATGGACGTCCCTTTCTACTGTTCAGCGACAGCGACGATGACAAGATCCTGGCTTTCTCCACTGCAGAACAGATACAAGCCCTCCAGGAAGCTCACACCCTTTACATGGATGGTACCTTCACAGCATGTCCAGGTTTATGGGATCAAGTATACATCATTCATGCCAGAGTTGGCCCCAACACCTTCCCTCTAGTGTTCGCCCTTTTGCCAGATCGCCAAGCAACAACCCATGGCCGGCTTTTTCGACAACTGAAGACAGAAGTTCAAGAGCGACTCAACAGACCTCTGTCACCTAGCACACTTGCTCCGTCTGGGATAAATAAACTGTAAAAGTTATTAAATGTAAAGTGTACATTACCAAAAACTGGCACAAAGTGTTGTTACAAACTGTACAAAATTTATCAAATGTAAAGTGTCATTAAATGTTAAGTATAATATTAAAGTATCTATTTAAAGCTGCTTTGCTTTGTTTGTCAGATCTTATCTGGACTATTCCATTTTAAAGTCTGAGGTAACAAGCATAAGGATTAGTGTGCATTCAACCGTTTAAAGTGTTGTTATAAGCTGTCTAACTATTGGGACGTCTAACTAATGGGAGGACACCTCCCAGGTAGCTAACGTCACACCCCCATTTCTCATTCAAAGCAATTCATTAAGCGTATGGACAGGTGGGTCTCTTTGTCGAACTCGACGACCTCAAATGGGACAGGATGGGACAGAATCAAATCTTGAGATTGATCCAAAAAATGAGGAGGCGTCTTGAAGCAGTTGTTCGGGTTCAGGGAGGTTATACAAGATACTGAAGTAAAGTCAATGTTTGGACTTGCAGGACATTGTTCTTCAATTCCGTGAACCAGAAGTGTGCATGGTACTGACAGTCTGTGCAACAAAAGTGACATTCGTAATTTTTTGGATGAAATTAGTTCATTTTCAAAATCTGTAACATCTCCAAAAAAACACCACTTTATTTTATAGTAATGTTCATCCTCAACCCTTTCTTTTCACTAAATAATTTATTTGGTATGGAACTCTTTTACAGATTTCATGCAATAGTTCATTAAAGTTGCTCAGTCTGAGAATATACGGGTGTTGCTTAACTTATTTCCATGTATATGTATAACCTCATTGGTGTTTGTGGGTTCAGATAAAATGTGATACTAATCCTTATTTCCTATACGTTCTATCGATCCTCATTGTGCATCGCATGTGCCGTTTTATCTATACTACTCAAAAGAAGTCAAGGAACATATGCTTACAGTTAATCTGCAATGACATGCATGATTGATTATAGTTATATGAAAAAGATCGTGTGTTCCTTAACTTTTTTTAGAAGTATATGTATATGGTACGACATATATACTAAGTATCATGATGCAGTTACATTACATTTCTTGGTTCAGCCTACAATACAGTGTGCGATATCTGTACATATCTATTTCAACATACTTAAATGCACGGGTCTGTAGCATATGAAATACCGTTGATAATTGAGGCCTAATTTGCAACAACACGCACTATTACCTGACAACTGTACAAACATTTATCTATTGCGCAACTTTAATGCACACTCAGACAAGTTCCGATCAAATTTAGTGTAAAATGTCTGATGATAATTGTAAAATCACATGAAATAAAACATTTCTGAGAGATGGAACGAAATCAACAAAGTTACGTGTAAGCGTTTACACTAATCTGTTTGACAAGATTGCATATCACACAGAGAGCAAACTAATGGTTACAAACTGTTTTAAATGCAATTGTTAAGTACCAGGCTATCCATTATAGCCCTGGCATTGTTAACGACTGAACAATCATGATACTGAAAGTCTGCATTACTTCCGCAAACAACAGCATCCATTATCACATGTTAAACTGTCGGGGTGTATTGAACACTTCAGTTCTGGGACCAGACAGCAAGCCATGATTATATCTTCCACAAGCGGAGCTCTGTAGTCTGGCAGGATGAAGGTGGAGCCGGTAGTCACTCTGAAGGATGGTATGACATTGCGAGAAGAAATCCTGTCTCAGTGGAAGGATTTATGGAGGGACTTCCTGCGAGATACCAGTCTCCATGGCTGTAAGAAGCGTCATAAAGTAATAAGGTGAGACGAGTCATTTTGGGGTTTGGTGTTAATTGTTCAAAACACATACATACATTTTAGCTCATCTGAAAGTCAAGTGGGCATATGTCATGGCCTACTTGTTGGTTACGTCGGCGTGAAGAACCACTGGACAAATGAAGCTGAATTAGTACAGCAGCCATATTAAAACTATTTACGGCTATTACTCAAATAGTAGTGAGGCTCGAATCCAGTACTTTTTAGTTTAACTTAAAATTTTAGTTTATATTGGACTTTTGCACTTTGGCCATGTTCTTAATTCTTTGAAAGCCTAGTTCCCTCCAATGATAAACCTACATTTGTTCAGTAGGTTCGAATACGATTTCCAGTATGGCCGCTACGACAGACTAATTGGAAAATTGGTTGGGAGGGGATGGGGTGTTTCAGTATTGGAAAGTGCCAGAATTCGCTGTGTAGAGTAGCATCCTTTAGGCATGCCAGAAACTTCTGAACACCAGTTCTAATCCAGTTCACCCTGATTATGTTTGTCAGCACCATATTCATGTACGTGAACATGGGTAAAAGTTTACAACCTGCATACTTAAAACAGTGTTTGAAATTGCCTACAAATGGGATTGAGGAAAGTGTGACGTGGTAGCAATCATGAGCATGATGTGACATATTATTCTTAAGGCTCATGATAGGATCCCAGCCTGCAGCATGCAAATTGTCCTAAATGGGAGCACTACGGTGTCCCATTAGGCTTTGTCCAAAGGTATCAATAGTGCTCTGCGTGGACATATATGTGTAGCCCAAACGGGATGGATTGTGTCTTTGAAGGTGTTTATGTGTTTTGTTCCTGCATTCATACGATATGTAACCCTTTTGTGACACCACTACGTCATACATTCACAAGTATATACTATTTTAGGTATATATTATTCTATGTTTCATGAAAATACGAAATTAAGAATTAGGATTGAACCAATCCTATACTTACTGCACGGGTCACTTTTCAAATTAAATATAATGTGTAACTCTTTTTCGAGAAATCATTATGATTCAAACATGACAATACTGAGTTATAGTTTGTGTTGTCTTATCAAAAAAAATATACCTAAGTTTTTTGCACAGTAACAAAACGAATACCCTTCACCGTATTTTAAACAAAATGAGAAGATTTATTGTGAATTTATCAATGTATACTCTTAAAAAAATAGGGGATATTGAAATATAAATATTTATACTAAGAATTAGATAAGTGTTGACGAAAAACATCCTATGCAAGAACGTTTATGTCTGTAAAATTTAACACCAAAGCACATCTTGTAGTTTGCACCTGCCGCACGCTAATGTCACACGCGTGCGTTAGGTGTCATTCCTGATTTTGATATTTCTGTGGATCTTATTGATTCTGCTTATCATACAATTGCGAAATTCCATTGTTGTGATTTGTGTACGAACTATTCTGCAACGCCCGTCTCCCGGCCCTTGGCATGTTGGAAACTGACAGAAGTCAGCGTGCAGTGGCAAATACGTTCAATGTTTCACAGTTTGCTAATTACACCACAGGAACCAACGAACCCAAAATGGGTTTAGGGTGCCCGTTCAGGTTACCAACAAGAGTACAGGATCAATCGATACGAAACCAGACACTATGAAAACAGCGAATCAAATTGTTGCAAACTTTTCATCACGAGTCAAGGGTCAGACGATTAGAAATCGTCCACATGCAGTGTATCTCCACGCTAGACAGCCACGTGTTGAGCCGCCCCTTACAAATCGTCCTACAGACGTCAAAGGTATACACAACGTAGAAACTGCGCACGTGTCATATTTTCAGATGAGCCACGATTCACTTTGTGCTACAATGATAGACATTGTTGTGTCTGGCGACATCGAAATGTCAACCTGAGGCCTCAGGGCAGATCTGGCTGTGGATCGGTTATGGTGTGTGCTGAAATCACTGTGATTGAGCGAACCCCACTCCATATTGAGGCTAGGAATGAGTCAAGAGCTTTCCCCCATAGAACATGTCTTGGGTATGTGATAGGGAGAAGTTTGCATCAACGCCATAGGCCGTCAACCACGTTGGTTGAACTTGGCCATTCGCTGCAAGAGGAAAGGTGCAGACTCCCTCAAGTCGCCGTGGCGGTATTACACACCACTGATCCAATAACGTCAACTTTGAAAATTCCCATCTTACCCTTATCGTCCTTCAAGATCTCCTGTCATACTTAACTACCGGTTGTAATGTGTTCCTAATACGTTCACGATTATCATGCAATAACTAGAAACTAATATATCTTCCAATTTTGGACATTTTAAGTTATTATCTACTTATTTAAAGAGTATTTATTGGTCAAAATATTGTTACAAACACAGTACGTGTTCACTCTAATAACACAAACATCCAATCCATGAAATAAAGGATAAAGTGCAGTGCCCTATATTGTCGCGAGGAAGCGATCCTGATTTGATTACTTACGTAATCATGTTGATGTAATGTTTCCATGTGGGTCATGATTCAGTATGGCAGGTATAAGGCAGTCCATCCACAGAAAGCTGGAGACAATGTGTAGATGGTGGTGTATCTCTACTCCAGCAATGCTACATAAATAGGGTTTGTGGCTCTCAATATAGTCAATATGTTACAACGCACACACACGCACGCACACACGCACACACGCACACACACACACACACACACACTCACACTCACACACACACACACACACACAAAACAACACAAAAACACTAAATAAATAAATAAATAAATAAATAAATAGGTAATTAAAAAAATATACTCAACAAATATACATACGATACTGTAGCTTTTATCTCAGCCAATTGTCATCATTGTCAACAAAAGATAGTCAAATATACCGAAAGTCAGGGCCTTACTGAGGCGTTTTACATGTGTACAGACAAAATGGAACTATAAACTGCGTTTACCTTAGGTCTGTGTATCAGTTCCCATACCTTTTCTTGTAGATCTCTGTGACTTGGGGTCTCTTCTCGAATGTAATGCAGTTTTCGTGATTTAGTGGGCAACTGAAAAAGTTAGAAACCGTCACTGAAAGAGAAGTTTGTGCACATCCCGTTCCAAGACGAGTCCAATGTGGCCGGAGGTGTCCATTCATACCTTGCTTTGTATCACTGTGTCGGTATGTGGGGCATCTGACTATATATTGTAACCAAATAACAATGTTATGACCAGGTAAACTTGATGCCTCATTCACTGGGTTCCGGCGGTTAGATACAGGGACGAGTCACCACTTCTAGGCCTCAGAGACTGGAGTAGCTTCCCTTTGATAAAGGGCATTTACTCCTGTGTGTGGTCTGATTGATTTTCGGGAAAGGGGACATCATTGACAATATGCCCCACTCACTTGTTTCCCGCGCAAGCCCGGTTGGACATCGTGACGAGTGACTGCTGGAACAAGCTTAGATGGTTCAAAGACTGGACCAGCTTCCCTTCGATAAAGGGAAATAACTCCAGCCGATGGGCACATTGATTGCCGCTAAAGGTTATATCATTGACATTATGTGTTGGCAAATGTCTTTTCAAACATGGTAGTTGGAACAACATTGTCTGTGGTCACTGTCAGACTGACTTAGCACTGACCTTTTGACGCAATATGATAAGTGCAAAAACCAGGAATGTTTGCAATGTTTAGAAACAGTTTGTGAATTTAAAAATAACATTATATGATGAAGAAGTTTAATCCTGTATTAGCACACAAGACTCGCTTATAATTTTTTAAATTCATAATACATGATATTTTCCATCCGAAAAAACACACCCGCATGACAACTTTAGACATCTCATGAGTAATATTTGATGGACCCATGTGGAACCCAGTTAGCAAAACCCTTGACCAGTTGCTTCACCTGGCCAACTTTAAACCATGCTTGGCGGGGATAGGATTTTAATACCTTTTTGTTCATGTATGAGGATCGATAACGCTCCAGATCTTGTTGGAACACGTGTCCGAAACAAAACAGTAAACCAATTCATATTCCTGTTTCAGAGTAGCATGGACTGTGTTGCTTTTGACAAAGACGGGAATATGTCTGAAAACGTTGGCTGATCTTTACAGTAGGTACTACAGCTACAACTTCATCACTAAGATTACAAGAGAGCGCAAACAACAGATCAGGTTTCCTGCAATCACGTTTTGCAATCCGAACACGTTTGACATAAGCCAACAAAACCTTACTAAGACAGAGCTGAACTATCTTCGCAGTAAAGGCCCTCTGGCACACATGTCACCGGCTAATGACTGGTACGGGGAGGAAGGAAGAGAGCTAGATAAAGTGGATTATGTCAAATTTTGGGAAGATGGAGCATACAATGAGGAAAATATGTTCGAGTTCATATATTTCAAACACGACCGTGTCCTCCCGGAAAGGCTGAAATACAACCTAAAACAAGATCAACGTTGCTTCACCTTCAACGCTAACGCTGATATAGATACAGAGTCCGGACAAGCAGGATTGTTTATAACTCTTAACATCATGCAAGAGACCTATCTTGAGGGAGTAGTATACGAGGCGGGGACAAATGTAAATCTGACAGACACAGAAAAGTTTCAAAAGGTTCAAAAGCAAACAACATTCTACTATAGCTGCTCATAATGTAGTATTACAATATCTGACATTCCCTCTGACCAGGGGGCACGGGTTGCCCAGTCGCCCCGATTCGCTGTGCAGGGGTTGCGTCCCTTGGGCACGCCAGGAACCTATGATTGTATGTTCGAATCCCGGTTCACCCCGATTATGTTTATAGGTTTGTCAGCACCATACCCGTGCTCGTGGGTTTCACCGAAGTGGTAAACGTCTGAGACCTGAATCACTTCGGGCTTTCCTCCCACAATAAGCTGACATGCCGTGATATAACTGGAATACTGTTAAAAGCGACGTGAAACCAACTCACCCACTCACTCCCTCTGACCAGCACTCAGCAATTACTTCTTAACATAAGATAATTTTATCTTTCGAACCTTGACTAAATGGATCAGATGGTCAGACTGGGTGACTTGGTTGATAGCGTCTCAAAGTACCTCGACCGTGTGGAGTGTTGGCCATGGGACCAATTACTGGATTGTCTGGTCCAGACTCCATTTTTTACAGACCGCCGTCATATAGCTGACATATTCCTGCGTTTACAACCAACACACAATTAAATAACTGAGCACATAATCGTTCTAGACGTCAATTTTTAGCATCGTGCCATTCGAATCTAGGGCTAAAAACGAAGCTAAAGGTAAATATAATAGCACAAAAGATGTCAAGAGGTTCCAAGCAAACGACAATATATCATGGCTGTTCATAATCTAATACAAAAGTTGTTTAAAATATTCAAGAATGCACAGACTCATAAACTTGGAATCCTTTGCCACGTTGTAATCTCCGTTTTGTTGAATCAGGTATATATCGATGAACCAGATACATCTCCGAGCTACAGTAATCATGCAATGACTGGTGTATCAGTCGGGACGTCGACACGCATACAGCTGACAAAGAAGGAGGTACGTTTGTGTCAAGAACAATATATATATATATATATATGATTGAATTTGATCAGTCATCCAAATAGTAAACAGTTCCATTATGTAAGTGTACAATTATATTCTTCCAACGCATGGATAGAGCAGTGATGCAAACAGTAGATTGGAAATAATTGATGTTACCTTTTGAAAATGACGTTTGGCTCCAGTGGGTCGAATCACAAAAATCAAAAGCTAAAAAGGGTCCCCTTACATTTGTGCCACAACAATCAGCATTCCCAGATCGAGTGTGCTAAGCAGACTTGATTTAACATCGAAATTCCACATACTCAGGTGCTTCTGCTTGGTCCTAAGTCAATGTATATGGTCGGCGTATGAACGTACACGATATAACAACAACGAAGTTAAGTTGTTCGTTACATCATATTCTAACAATCCATCAACATGAAGCAAACAATGACGAGAAGTCAATGGACCATGAGCACGGGTATGGAGTTATAAAATAGAACTAAACAACGGAGCTCAAACACCTGGAAGCACAATCAAGGCGAACCAGGATTCGAACCTACAATTATATGCTTCTGGCATGCCTAGATGACACAACTCTGCACCGAGAATTACGGAGCCTTCGATGACTGGGCCATCCATCCCTCATTAAAACATTACATGTCAAGCATTGTCTGTTAAGGTTTACCATCAAATGACAAGTTGTGTGTGATAACAGACACTAAAGCCTCGGACTTTGTCAACTCCCTTGATTGGTTCAAGCACTACAGCTTTGACGGGGGTCCTCACGAGTGCTCCAATAAGGATGCCATGAATGCCTGTAACTGTACCGCTGGGTGGGAAACTCAACAAGGTATTTGTCGTTTTCTCTTTTTACAGCAAGAATACTTTACATCCAACGACACCAAGAACGCATTTTCATGTTGAGGTTGGTCTCAAACTGTTTGATTGGAACCCCAACAATGTATTTGTATTTCTTTCTCATTTTCTAACAATGGCAATATACCCATGATATCATATGTACAAACAACACAGTTTCTTTTATTGCTGGATGGGAATCAAGTCAAGTTTCTTGCTTTCTTTTCCGGTTTTAGGAATAACAATAGACACATTACATCATGCTATGCAGATAACACAGTCACTGTCATTTTCAGATATTTCTGAAAGTCTGGCATTTAAACACATCTGACTAACTGAAATCCAGCTTGTCCTAGTAGTAGAAGTCTTTGTGATATTTTGACTGGTGATATATTTTCCAGCCACCGTCAGTCTGCGGCACTGCTCTGTGAAAGAACTTGAAACATGTTACAGACCCAAAATCCGTAAGATCATTTCCATTGCAATGTGGCTTTGTACTGTGTTGAAATGTTCCTGGCATAAGTACATTGTATTTTGTTGTTGATTCTAAATGAAAGCCACAAAATCATTTCCACAATCTTGAGAAACCTCTGCTTATACGATTCTGACTACATCATAAGCTCGTGTCTATGAATCACTGACAGTGGGTGAGTGAGTTGGGTTTAACGCCGCTTTTAACAGTATTCCACTTATATCGCGGCGTGTCAGCTTAATGTTGGAGGAAACCCTGAAGTGATGCAGGTCTCAGACGTTTACCACTTCGGCGAAACCCACGAACACAAACCTGGAAACATAATCGGGGCGAACCGGGATTCGAACCGCTGTAAGACAGTGATTATACAAGGTGTTTGGAAAAGGTAAGTACATACTGAACTACCGGTAACACCCATCACAAACACATACAAAGGCTGCTGGTTTCAACCACAAAATTCGGAATTTTGAAATCAGGAGGTTCTTACTCTTTAACCAAAAACGAGGTGTGTGTGTATGTGGAGGGGTGGCGGAGAGAAAAGAATAATTGTAAACTGTGTAAGATTTTAGTAAATAGATCGCAATATGATTGCAAGTAGAACTTACATAATGAAGGTGAGATACAACTTACTAAGACCATATACTTGAGACCATATGTATTTGCTCATGCAAAGTTCTCTATGTTTAGATCAAGCACAGTCGGAAGCCAGAAGCGGGAAGAGTTGTTCATGCCGGTACCCATGCGATGAGACATCGTATGATATACAAGTGTCATCCATGGTATTGCCGCGAAACACCACATCCATCGCTTCTTTTATGCATTCTACCCGTGATATGATAAGGTGAGAACGGATCGGCAGCTGTTTTGTATTTTAAATAGATCCTTTTACGGTGTCAAGCAAGACTGAATGAGGACTTACTTACTTACTTTGGAGATTTAACGTGCGCTTTCCGACTGATGCGTATTTCGCACACGGGCCCGGCCAGGCCATTTAATGAGTTTCCGAAAGGGGCGAAAGTGGTCTGTGCAACCCAAGAGGGGGGTTTAGGGGTTGCTTATATAGAATTTTGGAATTTTGAGATTTGGAATAGATGCCGATGGGGTTGGGGAGGAGAACTAAGGGAGCTGGGTATGGTGGATGTTTGTTTGTTTATGGGATTTTGATTTGGTAGGTTATTGTGTTTTTAGATGCGTTTTATTAGTTCCGTTTTGATTAAGAATACGCCTAAGGCCTTGAAGTTTTCTAGTTTATTTTGTGGGTTTAGTATTGCTTCTAGAGTGAGAGCCTTGTTAAGATTGAGGGTGGTTTGTAATGCGGTTCGATGTGTTAGGTAGTGTGTGCAGTGGATGAGTGCGTGTTCTGGGGTTTCTGGTTGTTTGCAGTGTGGGCAGTTACCTGCAGTGTGTTTTTTTATTTTTTTAGGTGGTTATTTAGGTTGGTGTGTCCTGTTTGGAGTTGAGTGATTACTCTGTCGATTTTTTTGGATGGGTGGAGAATTTTGGTTTGGTTAGTGGTTTGCTGAGCACTTTTTTGATTTGGCTATTTGAGTATAGGTATAGGTTGAGATATAGGTTATGCCATTTTTGTGATTTTTGGTTTGTTTACACTTTTAATTTCTGATTTTGAGATGGATAAGTTTAAGCTTATTTCTGGGATTTTGAGGGATAGTTTAGCTGCTTTATCGGCGTTTTCATTACCGTATATTCCTACGTGGGCGGGTATCCACAAGAAGGTTATTTGTTTGCCTGCCTTAGTTAGGTCGTTGGAGCTTTTAAGTATTTGATTTATTAATTTAGGTCGGTTTTTGGTATTTTTGTTTTGGAGGGCTTGCAGTCCACTTAGGGAGTCGGTAAGTATTAGGATTTTTGTGTGTTTTTTGGATTCTTGATTATGGAGGGCTGAGGCCATGCCCATTAGTTCTGCCGTGAATATTGATTGGTTGTTTGGGAGTCGGAAGGATTGTGTGGTTTTAGTTGGTTGTGTGGTATGGACTCCGAAACCTGTGTGTTTGGAGGTCGGATCTGAGGATCCGTCCGTGTAAATGTGACACCAATTTGGCCAATTTTCGTGTATGTATGCTAGTGTGGTAGTTTTAGCTATGTTTGGGTCGGTTTGTTTATTTATTTGGCTAGCTAGTGTTGTGTCTATTTTGGGTATTTTAAGTTTAGGGGTGAAGATATTTGATTGTTTGCAGTTTTGTTTAAGATTTTTAATTTGGTGTTCATTTAGGTAGTTTGTTATTCTTTGGGATATTGGGGTAAGTAAGGGATGTTTACGAGCTAGAGCTTGGTTTTTGGGGCTGATGTTTTGGTTTATTAAGTTTTGGATGAGAGGGTTTGATTGGGACGCGGCCCAGAAATTTAAGCTTAGCTGTTCCCTGCGTAGACTTAGTGGCATTTCTCCTGTTAAGGCCTGAAGTGAGGTGTAGGAGGTACCATGTTGGGTGCGTGTAATTAGTTTGAGAGCCTGATATTGTATTGAGTCAAGTTTTTTAGATAGAGAGTTGTTTAGGGTGTTGTATATGGCGCAGCCGTAGTCTAGTTTTGATCTAATTAGTGATATGTAGAGAGAGAGGAGGGTATCTTTGGATGCTCCCCAGTTAGAGCCAGTTAGGCATCTTAGGGTGTTTAGGTCTTTACTGCATTTAGTTGTTAGGTTTTGGATGTGAGCATCCCAGGTGAGATGTTCATCGAAAATAAGTCCTAAGAATTTGGTTTGTTTTTGAAATTTGATTGTTTGATTGTTTAGCTGGAGGATTGGGGAGGCGGGTTTCATGTTTTTATGTTTGAATACTATTCCTGTTGTTTTTTTCTGAGTTAAGGAGGAAACATGGTACAGAATATATATAGTAGGTTGAGGATTAACAGTAACAACAATTGCATACATGAGTGGGATAACATGAGTAGGTAATGACAACAGAAGGAAAATACTGTCACAAAATGATGGACAGAGAACACATCATCCGATAGGTCGAAGCCAATAAGACATGAAGCCAATTAAACAGGATAAGTTTTGCATAGGTGTAGGGATTATTGCTTAATGAGTTCATAGTAGGTGGATGGGATTATATAGCCTTGATCTCTATTGATTGGTGGCTTGTGTCGGCGAATGTGGACTGCTTCTGTTAGTTTTTTTAGTGAAGTCATTGAGGTTGTTGGAGAGGATTTCTACTTTGTCATCCGTCAACTTCTAAGTAATGCCTATCAAACAATCATATTATACTATGCACAAAAGTAGGGGATATTGTTTTATTTGAAACTACAGAAAAATACACCATTGTCTGGCAGTGAAAGTAAGTGATTTACTTAAGCGATACCAGATACTTGAGTCAGTTTCACTTTGCTCGCAATAAATACAGAGAACTTTGTCGCAAGAAATGTGAATATTGCCATTAGTCTTTAGCCATAAATCTACTCAATACAGTTAACGAGGGAAATTCAAAACAATATGTGTCTGGTGTAAAATCCTTACTAGGCAAGTCTTATTCCCTAGCTTCGTGTATAAGCAGTTCTCGGTGGATTGACTATTTTATAAATATTTTGAATATTTAGGATACTATACAAGATGATGACTTTGTCTCCTTTACTCGACATTACCTTTCCAAAGATATCCCTGTTCATATTGATGATGACACTAATAATACTCTAAATAGAGAGATATCAAGAGAAGGAATACTTAAAGCACTGTCTTATTTAAAGTGTGGTAAAGCCGCTTGGCCAGATGGAATTCCTCCTGAAATGTAGAAACATGGAGGTGATGTGTTACTACCATACTTAGGTGTTCTTTTTAATAGGATTTTTGAATCTGGTGATTTCCCACTGCATTGGCCTAAAAGTATAATTTTCTCACTTCATAAGAAAGGCAATACAAATGATGTGAATAACTACATACAGAGGAATTTCTTAATGAACATTTGCGGTAAAATATTCACGGTGTGTTTTAAATAAAAACTTTAGATTTGTGTAACAAAAACCCTGTGTGTCAAGCTGGATTTCGTACTGGCTACTCTACAACTGATATTATTTTTACACTACAATCACTAATTCAGAATTATTTATCCAAATCCAGGGGTAGATTTTATTGTTTATTCGTAGACTTTCACAAAGCTTTTGATTCTATCAATAGATATCTTTTATGGTATATGCGTTTGCTCAACAAGATATTAAAGGCAAAATGCTGAATATAATTCGTGATATGTATTCTGAGACAACAGCAGCTGTTAAAACATCAAATGTTAGCATTTCCGAACATTTTGATTGTTTAAGCGGTATTCGTCAAGGTTATGTTCTAAGTCCACTTCTATTAAGTATGTTTATAAACCAACTTGAAGATGAATTACAGCAGCATGACGGGAGAGGTATTTTTGTTGTTGCAGTTTTCTTAGATTTGCTTTTATTACTATATGCAGCTGATTTGTGTCTGATTTCTGACAGTATTATTGATTTGCAAAAGAAAATACATATATTATGGAAATTGTGTTCAAAGAGGGGCTTGAAAACTGAAATCCTCGTGTTCCGCAACGATGGTATAGTTAAGAATACTGAAAAATGGATGTACAATGATAATGCACTGAAAACGTCAACCTACTATAAGTTACCTCGGTATCATATTTTCAAACAGACTGTCATGGTCAAAATCAGTACAAACACTTATTAATAAAGCAAGTAAAGCAGATGCATTAAATATTGGTGCAAACTCTTATGTATGCCGGATACTAAGATTGGACGAGCAAGGCAGAATTACATGGGCCTAAAATGTTAAGAAATTACTTTATTCATATGGTTTAAATTATGTATGGAATAATGAGAGTGTCGGCAATATTGATTTAATTCTTTTAGGATTTCGACAATGAGCATTCAAATTTAGATTTTTATTCCACTATAAAGTCAACTTTCACAATTGAACCATATTTGCTTCATATAAACCAAAGAGACCAAAGGAGATTGTTAACATTATTAAGAATTGGACAATAACACATAATGAAAAATATAGGTAGACGGGTGGGTGTACCTAGAATCCTTTAGATTCTGTCCTTTTCGTGAAAATATTATAGAAGATGAGTTATATTTTTGTTAGTACATGTATGCCCAACTTATGATATTTTAAGACACACATATTTTCCCAACAATAACTTAAAAATAAGTACTCCCTCAGAACTTTACTGCAAACTTCTAACATTGAAACCTTGTTATTATGTGCTAAATACATTAAAGATGCCCTATCCTTGCCTTCTTCATTATTTTAATTCTAATTTACACTTTTATTGCACTCTGTACCTCTTGATATTGTACCACCACTTTGTATATAATACATGTTTCAATATTGTACTTGGGCCTGTGGCCTTTATACTGACCTAAACGTCTATGATTTACTATATGTCAAACACAACATTGTGACTGTCATGAAGCACGTGACCTCGGGCAGCACGTGCAAGGGGTGGTATGCAAGATTTACCATAGACTTAGCAAAGTCATTGTGACCTTATTCTTCCAACAGCAAAACATCCATGTCATGCCATGGCCAGTACTCTATCCTGTCCTTTCTCCCATTGAACACGTCTAGGACGTCATTGGCAGACGTGTAATTCAACGTCAAAATCCACCCACCACTCTCCATGAACTCGGTGTTGCTGTCATTGGTCGACTATCAGAAGCGTGTCCCGAAGATGCATGTGTTGCCACCCGATATTAGTGATGTTTGCTAGCAATGCAAATTTTGAATTCGACCCCCGACCTCTTGAACAACCAAGTGCGCCGGTATCTCATCGCACCGACCATTAGAACCCATTAGATCTGATCACCTACTCCCAAGCAAATATGATCATATGATTTCCATTTTCCAATACCATGTAGATCACAAGATATGTCTTAATACTTACCAGTATCCCCTACGTTTTTGGCATAGCTTTTCACATTTTATTCAAAACGTTAGCAGGTACTGTGAAACAATTCTTTATTTATGTTCGATTTCTATCTTCCAGACACAATTACCTGAGTCTACAGATCGAATTAGCCAGCATGGTAGTTGACAGGACTGAGCACAAGCCAGAATTGGAGCTGAATGGTGTATTTGGTCTGTATCAAACTATATTTAATTTGGGAAAGGTTGGCCACGTTGGATAAAGCACCGCAACACGCTGTGTAGAAACTATGTCCCATACCCATGAATGTATTACATAAAAATGATCATGGGTTTGAATCCATGACCCGACCCTTTTATGATCCTTGGTTTGTTACAACCAAAACAATGCTCTACTTTTACCGAAGTGATCACTTTCAACTTTGCTCTGACATCATACTGACATGCTGTATATAACGGTTGTTCAAAACGGCGTAAATATTGTCTGTCACAATAAACCCAAGCGTGCACATCTACGTGCCTGACATAATTCTCTCTTAAGTAATTCAAGGATGAAGATATGTTCAAAGTCGTATATCCTTGATATTTCTCCACATAAAATACATACTCAATACGCATACTTATGTCAATCTGACTTGATATTGTGTACCCGTTCAGCCAGTGTTGGTGGACAGATGGGGCTGTTTCTTGGGGCCAGTATCCTCACCATCATAGAACTGCTGGAACTGTTGTCTGCATGTGTGCTTGCCAGTCTGACGTCGCTGTGGGCCAGACGTAACAACTTTAGAGTTGAGGAACGAAACAGACCCTGGTAACCCAGATAGATATTCTTCCACTGAAGTTTGATTATCATATACAAACAATGTATTAATGATAAGTTTCAAACTGTAAGCCATATGTTTTCTGTAGGTCCCAATTTGACGTAGTAAATATAAATTGTCAACGCAAGAGAATAACCAGCCCAGATAAAACATTTCAGTGACATATCCATCCAACAGGGTAACACTCTTGATCAGGACATTTCTGTTTCCTTCAAAATGTTTGTACTGATTGCTTCAGAGCAGAGGCCAATTGTTTATTTGCTGTTTTCATTTGTTCCAGAGTGCCCACGTTTCGAGAAAGCTGAACTTTGCTCCCGGGACTTCTGCAATCGACTGCATAGTGGATGAAAAGTTTTAATATCCCTCGTTTCGTGGAATATAATACCATTCTTTAAATAGAGATGTGGCGTTGATGTGTATGTATTTCTCTTCAGAATATATGGGCTACATGTGTATGGTATTGCTGGTTGTTAAATCGTGTACCTGTGTACACGACAAGCCAGAAACACGTGGTGTGAGGGCCAACAACATTCATTTCCCTGATGTGGTGATCCTCTGTAAGGATGAATATGTAATAAATAGAAGCAAGTCATGGGGTTTTCTTGGTCAAGTGTGTGTCGTTTTTTAAAATCATTCAGTTAACTAAGTGAAGTTCGAAAATCGCCATGCCTAGATTCAATAATAATGCGAAAAAAAAATGGCAGGAGCTGACTTGAGTGAGTGAATATGGTTTTACGCCGCTTTTAGCAATATTCCAGCAATATCACGGCGGGGGACACCAGAAATGGGCTTCACACATTGTACCCATGTCGGGAATCGAACCCGGGTCTTCAGCGTGACGAGCGAACGCTTGAACCACTAGGCTACCCGACCGCCCAGCTGACTTGAAGTTGGTGAATGACAAAAATCAGTGCCAAGACATTTCAACTTTGCGCAGAGCACAATTTCCCGATTTTTGGACTCACAAAACACAAACGAACTGACGTGGCCGTCAAGGTCGCCATATCTCAAAATAATTGATTTGTTGGATGAGCTAGACAGACGTATTCTTTCACGTCAACCAGGGCTACAGAATCTGCATCAATTACGCCAAGCTCTTCAGGATGAATGTGCAGCCATTCCATAATGTCATAAGCAGGTATCTTGGTTCCACGGGCATGATGCGTCGTGCAGTCATTCAGGCCAGTGGTAAACACACACGGTACTAGGCTTTACGACTACAGTGAGATTGTGACCGGCATTTGCATTTTCTTTTTCCGTATCACGTTTAAAGCAGTGTATAAGACCTCTTGAATGAACCTCTTGAAAACCACATGAGCAAAAGCTTTTCCACACCAACAATAAATCTCTACCAAAAGCAGAGTCGACTGTACGCTGCCAACTATATTATGAACAAGTCTTTATGAATCACTATAAAATAGTGATGATACCAGGCGTTCTCGAAAACGTGAACGTATCCCGCCGCGACAATGGCACAAACACACGAGGAGAGCACGCTCCCACCCACACACGCGTGCACACTCAAATGGGAAATATTTATATTTTGTCAAATAACGGTTTTTATTAATAAGTAGATATTTTCACGATCTTTCTCTTGAAACAACAGTGTAACCAATAGATAAGCAGAAAGATAAGAGGCATTTGAATATTTATTTGTTGTCAACAATTGCTTTGTTTGAAAGAATTGTTTCACCGTCGGTGTTTCCAGATGTTGTGACGTTGTTTAGTGTGACTGGAAGACAATGGAGATAATTTTGCAACATTGAGACGATATTGTATAAGTGACTTAAAATATCGACATGAATGACAAATCATTATGATGACAATTGATCAAGGATTGATGGTTTATTGTGAACATAGTAACATATGGTTTCAGAATAGGGTTATTGAACTTGTTACTTGATTTATTTTGTTATCTAGAAACGCGTATAAACAGGGCTTTTAGAAACATATGTGTTCACTTATATTTCTATTTTCAAAAATAAATTTAAAAAAAACCGATTAAATTTATCCTGGCCATATAACCAAATCATTAACAGCTACAAACTATACTACATAACTCTACTACCTGTGTGCAGCATTTGGCGCAAATGTCACAAACAGTTGCGTCATGCAGGGTCTTGGAGCGGTAGAACGCAACACCCTGGTGTGCTAGAAGACAGAAACGCCAGTCACAGAATCACCACTTTCAATACTTTTGGTTTTCAAGAAAGACAAATCGTCTTATGACTTCATACATCATTACTACATTCCTATTTCCTGGTATCATTACTAATAAGATGTTTAGGATTTTATTTGGCAGAAATATGTTTAACTTACTTGGCTCGTAGTAGTCAAAGGCATGGATAGGGGACGCCTGTATCTTAGCAACCGGGCCATTCCTTCTTCCAGTGAATCTGATGCATGTTTCACTGGCATCCATCTTTCAAAATATAACATAATTCTTTTGAATGTATATTCATCGGTAGTACTCCATGTCCGCCCAGAGACATACATGAATGCCTATTCATACTAGTGATATATGTTGTGATTTTACAATTATATATGGTAATTTTAAAACATATATTATTTTCAATCTTTGATGACATGGTAACAATATTATCATGAATACAATTTTAGTTTCAATGTATGGTGTTTGCGTAAAGCATGTCTCTCTCTGGTTGAATTGCCAATTTAATGCCGTATAACATCTGAAGCTTGTGTGAGTGCATGACACCTACCACAGTCCACATGTCCACATAATGGCGAGGTGCTTTGGTTGCTCACCTGGTTGAAATAGAAGACAAGAGTTTTGCCCAGCAGTTCGGATCTCTGTAGTTTGCGGCTGATATAGATTGACTCCATATCCGGTTCAAAGCCTGATGGGATTGTGATCTCGACCACAGCCATGTTACTGGTTCTCTCCTTGCTGTAGCTGTTGGATATTATGGAAGAGTATATTAATGGACGTCACACATATAATACGTCGGAGTTCAACCTAGTAAATCAATATGTATATGATAATCAGGATTTATAAGACATAAGCGACAAAACCTTTGATATGGCCAGGTAATCAATAATAACATTTGACGTGAGAGAATAGAGAAGAGTTTTGTTTACCATTTCTGTTTCTGACAACTAGCCAATACATTGACAGCAACAGACTCCCCCAACCCTAGTCATAGGACAACCTACAGGCACAAGTACTCTTACCTGACACAGGTCCTGAGTGTGTACATGTTCAGTGTCTCGATCTCGATGTCCTGACTGATATCAAAGTACTGCTCCTCTACTGGTTTCTCAACGTTGAAGAACGAAGCAATCTGTGTGACAAACAGCTTCACAGTTCTACACATTGTCATAACAAGTGCACTGTAGTTAAAACAGCTGCAATACATCATGCCAAATCAGCACAACATATTTGTTCTCAAGTATGATGGCTTGAGTCTAAGTCAATGGGAAGAGTTACTGTGCCTCATATAAAGTGGTGTAAATATTATAGCTTTGAAAATAGTACCGTTAACAATGAAGAGTTGTGTTCTCCAATGAGATGTGATGCCATCCCATACCATTACACTGATTATTACGTTGATTTCAGCAAGCCGTGGCATTGCGAATTTACGGTTAAACTGAACTTTTTTTCTGAGCACCTTAACAATCAGTATCTACTGTAAACATTCAAAACCTACGTTGCACTATAAAATTTCATAATAAATATATATTTATTGAACTTTATATGAAGCGAAAATTACTTTTTCCCGTTAATGTATATAACAGATTTAATGTAAGAAAAGTTACTGTGCAGCTGCAAGCATTGTTATATTGGTTTACAGTGTTGTTACTGTACCCACTAGGACTAACCTCAAGGTATCCGACTCCATGGCCTTGGGCTTTCACGTTGAAGGTACCGGTGAACTCATTGGCCTGAAATAAATGTTTAGTACCCTGTGAACAAATTTACTTTATCTCAAAGAGATTGTGTGACCTACCAATGTTACCAAAAATGTTTACAATATATTGCAAGGTATTGATGGTATACTACTGAAAGAACTTACATCAGTAGCTTGGAGGTCAAGGGCGTTCTTGGCATTGATGTCAAAATGTTTGCTGAATTTTCCAGAACTGATGTCGGCGCTGATTTTGAAGGAATCCGAGTTGATGACGGTGGCAAACGCAGACAGAGAGTCGAGAGCAACAACAGTATCCTTAGAAATGAGAAATAAGAAATCCGAGCTAGTCAATCTCATCTTGTGTTCATATCAGATGCTCAATATAACATCAATTTTTATCATGTTCCGCTATTCAGTTTTATCTAATCATATATACCTGAGTGGATACGAAGCCACCATTGGGATTCCTGGTGGAAATGAGCCATTTCATGATAGACAGGCCTTTGACAAAGTCTTTCCGGAGCGCATATGTCTTCAGAGCGTAGCCTGTAGTCTCAATGTCGATGGCGTCAGCATATTGGTGAAATGGCCTCCAGTAGCTGGAGGGAGTGTGACTGTATCTTTCCCAGAACATCATGTCATCTGGCAATGGACCCGAATTGATTGTGAGCACACTTTTTATCATTATAGCATACGACAATGGATTGTATTTTCAGTCATTTATGGTTTCACACTTAAGAAACAGAAACAGGGTTTTTTTGTGAAGCAAAACAATATATATATATATATATATTATTCCTTTTGTATTGTTATACATAGATATGTAAGGAGTTCTGGTTGTTTAAAAACAATATTTACATACATTATATGATCATGTTACTTCTGTTCCCAAATACCTTTTGTTTTAGAAACATGTTCAAGTTTCTTGAAAGCATCTTCAGCAAAGATGCTGCCTGCTTTGGTTAGGGCGTGGGTAGCGATTGCAACAGTGTAGGCATCATCGAATCTCATAATGTTGAACTCAAGGAAGGCACTGGCGCGGAGCAAAGAGTCGTTCAGGTTGTAAGCGTTCACCTGTATGCAAAACGTATTATACAACAACAAAAAAGTGATCATCTTTGCAATGTATGATTATCCCCGTATGCTTTAATTACGTGTAGGCCAAGTCTGCAAGAAGATTGAATTTGACCACATATTTTCGTCTATGAAAGCAGCCTGTGACCATTGAGATGGAAGTATGATTACACTTACCCCTTCCAGCCCTCGGACTTCAAGCAGAGCATCCAGAACAAATGCTGTCAGAGCATATCCATGTCCAGATCCTCCCTTGAAAACACAACGGAACAGGAACATGATAAGCATCAGCTTTCATTCATCTTAAATAAAAATATACCACTTGCACGAATAGTATCTTTAAAGTACAACATAATTAGGTACCTGTATGCTGGAGCTGTGCACATAACCATTCTCACTGAAGTCCCCATTGGTGTTTTGCTTGCTTATCAGCCATGTGGCAGCACGGGCAATGATTCGGTTATCGATGTAGATGTACTGACGAGCCTGGATGAACGTTTTCACGACAAATGCTGTCAGCCTGAAATGAATAATGAACGGAAATAACCATTATATGTACCCTATCCTCACTCACACATCCTCCCATGTGAATTATCCTAAAATAACAATGATGAAGCGAGACACACTCGTGAACTAATCAAAGTGTGTGTTGATCCCAAAAGTGGAAGTTTGTACTTGCCAGGTGCTCCCGTAGGAGTCGCTGTTCCCCCAGATGGAGTAGGAGCCGTCACTGTGTTGATAGCTTAACTCACGCTGGAACCCTGAGCAAGTTAAATTGTAGTGAATAGACACCGATGATTCAAGCTGTCAAAATAGGTCACCCCCTACTTACACATTATATAGAACTTATAAATATTTCAGGATTTATTTCCTATATGAATGGAATGATGTAACTGAATAACATTGATATGTAATACTTCATGCTTCAAATATACTAGTATGTTACCGACAAAAATAATGGAACTGAGGAAATGATGATAGTGAAATGTGAAAGTGAAATGACGATAAATGTCAGTAACATAAAACATTCGGGCGTGTTGATCAATATCTGATGTGTCCACCGTGTTATGCGAAACGTGGACGACAACTTGATGGCATACTGTTGAGTAACTTGCTTATAGTTGCCCTGGGTATTTCTTGCCATTCTGCCTGAAGAGCTGAATAGCACCCAAAACAGTGGAACTTCCACAGAGGCTCTATTTGGGACATGTCAGGGGACTTAGCAGGGTAGGCCAAGGTCCGTATGCCTTGTCATCGGAGATAATCGGTGGTCTGGTATTGGCATCTTGCAGTTAAAACTTTTTGTCAACAATTCTAGCAAATCGAACAACGAGAGGACGCAAACTTTCGTCAACATATCGCTGGCCAGTCAAATGTCCATTCACTAAAACCAAATGATTTCGCCTGTCCTGTGTTGATACGGCCTCACACCATGAAACTAATGCCACCACACCGATCATGGTCAAGGATTGTTGCTCGTCGCTACGTCGCCAACAACGTTTTCTGCCATCTCTGAATTGGAGTCAAAAGCTTGATTCGTCAGTAAACATGGCCTATTGCCTGACTAGCCCCAATCTTTCCGGCCTGTTAGAGTCACACTCTTCATAGGACGTCTTGCATTCAGAGGGGCTGCATATAGCCGGTTTTAAACGGTATATGTTGAAATTCGCCTCCCTGTTATTGTACGGAATTCTCTGTTGATAACAGGAGCAGATTTGAATCTATAGCTTAGTGCAATTTATCTGTCGTATCCACAATTCGACATTTTGTCCTTTCATTGAGATACTGTCCCGGAAACATTTTAAGCATGTGCTTAGCTCACTTTGCATAAGTGATTGTGAGTTCCACTATAGGCGCACGCACTTTGACGTCTGTGGTCACCAGCATCACGTGCTGTTCATGCATCATGTGCAATTTCATTGTGATTAGATGTTGCTTTCAGATGTGACACCATTGTAATGTAAATGTACACCTCAACGACTGCTTAATTCAAATAATTACTTCCCTTATTATTGTCGGTAGTATGATTATCTTCAGGTAACTATCTGAACGTAAACCGTTTCATAACAGAATGATGTTTAACGTTTTGAGCACCGAATTAAACAAATTGAAAATATTATCGTGATTTACCTTCCTCCATGAATGGAATAACTTTCTGTTCAATTTTCCCGTCAAATTTCTTAGCACTGACAAGGTAGTTTGAGATGTAGACATCTGGGGCAAGGCCCATCATGTTCTGTTCTCCACAGCCAGTGGGCATCTTCAGAAGACTGTCCAGGCCGTCGAGACTGGGGCTCACCACGTCCCCTGTAACATACGGTATTCTGGATGTTGGTCTTTAGGAGAACATATCTACAAACTATCTACAAAATAAAGTTCATAAAGTTATCCTGTTGTGATATTTTAAATCAGGACAATTAGAAGCGATAAGTAGCTGAATTTGATAACTTGTTTCACTTATGATAAACGGACATTTAAATTTCCATAATATCAATGTCACAAGGTATGTATGTGATCCTGGCTCTTCTGACCAAGTGATTGGTAATGGGCTGAGTTCAAGAATGCTATCGGGAAATGTGTGAATCGCAGTCCCCGCCTCAGACGCTGAATTAATTCCATACATATGTGCATGATACCAATACCAAATGGACACTAATATTATGGCCTGGGCATAACACGTTAAAGACATGCCCTCATCTAGCTCCCTTAAGATATAAGTACGATTTATTGTGTATATTTTAAAGATAAATAGAGTGCAGATCGTTGTATTTTGTATTTGTACTCACTAATTCCTCTCGGAACTCTTATTAGGTGTAGATGATTGTTTTTGTAGTTTGTTTGTTTGTTGTTTAAGGCCGCACTCAGCTATATTCCAACTATGTGACGGCGGTCTGTAAATAATCGAGTATGGACTAGACAATCCCATGATTGACATCATGAGCCTCAATGCACGCAATTGGGATACGATTACATGATTCAACCAAGTCAGCGAGCATGGCCACCCGATCCCGTTGGCGCCTCCTACGACAAGCATAGTCGCCTTTCACGGTAAGCATGTGTTGCTGAAGACCTATTCTACACCGGATCTTCACAGAAAGATTGTTTTTGTTAACTATGATCGGTATTGTGACCGGATTAAAAAAAATGAAATGAGATCAAATGTGTCTCTCCACGATGGGTGGTTTACGGAATCAAAATTTGATTAACTGCCTCTTCAACAAACGGATGACAATGCATTTTATGATGTTTGCAACGAACAATATTTATTCACAAAATCGTAATTTTCTCCAAGAAAAAATATCTACTTACCAAAAGCCCTGACCCTGGCTTTCTGTGAGTCTTTAACAATGTAGTTTGGCAGAGGGATGGATAAAGTTTTGTTGTAGGTGTTTCCAGACAGAAGATCAATGGTGACGGGGAAGTTAGTCTCCTTTCTGATACCCTCGGGCTAAAACAGGCAAAAATGAAATGGCATTGCGGGCGCTTTACTAATTGCAGTCGACCCATGACGATCCGGGATAGACGTAACATTTATCACTTAGGTGAAACCAACGACAACGGTGCCGACAAACAGAAACGAACGTGGTTTATTGAGAGAACGAGGAATGAAGAAAGGCGTCTGGGTGGGGATGGAGGAGACATATGGGAGAAAGCAACCAATCCATATTGCCCTTACTTACCTCAACTTTGATTTGTCTCTGTACTGCATCGGCTGCTGCAGTTGATCGGGCAGATACTTGAATGTCAAGTCGTCCCAGGGTGGTTGGGACAATGGGAAAGTCTACTGTCACCGATACACCAGAAGCCACCTGGAGAAATTCTCTGATACTATAACAACGCCAGGAAGAAAGCCATTATAATTCATAATTAGGATAAGTATTAAGCGATTCCGTCAAACTTGCATTTAATATGTGAATATTGTATGAAAATTTCAAACGTAATATATAATTATTGTTTGTTCATACTCACTCGAACTGTCTTAACTTGATCTGCAGAGAAAGCCTTGAGACTAGCACTTGTGGAGTCAAAGTGGATGTTGTCATAGTCATTGGATTTCTTCATTGTCACCATCACCTGATAGCAGTTATTGATATTGTATAATTGTTAAACATAGTCATAACATCTCTCGCTATGTTTCAACTGGTCAATATCATTCATTAATTGGGGATAGTTCACCATAGATTAATGCCATAAGTGTGTAAAGTTTGAAGGATACAGAACACGAAATAAAAGCGATACAACCCTTTCCATATTCATAAGAAATCTCGATTGTACGATTCGGGCTATACCGATTCCAAACGCACATACATACACTGTTGAAGTTATTTGTTTACTATTCTACAGATCTGTCGCTCACATCGAGATCGGTCTGCAGATAGTTGAAGACGCTGGCCTGAACCACAACTTGCTCACCGCGGATGACAGACATTGGGACATCAACACTCACAAAAAATGGACGGAAAACCTTCATCTGAAATGAAATGAGTTAACTGAACAGCATACTTCAGTTTGAAATAATACATATGTAAAGAAAGTCCACTGGTGTATTCTTTGCTTGAATGGTAATACATGGCTAACGCAGGTTCAGGAAACTGATATTTTACAGTTGGTACGAATAATGAAAGTTGACATTACCTACCTTCGATGATGATGCTGTAACTCCTAAACCGGACACAGGATTAACTGCGAATGCTGTTGCCAACCATGACGTTATAGTGTCAGGAACAGTTGCAGATATGGTTGCAATGCCATTCGAACTGAAAATGGTATTGTGGTGTCAAAAGGAATAGGCAATGAGTTGTGAATGCCAAGAGCTAATATGCAGCATTTGAACAGGTGAATGAAACCACAACACTGTTGCTTACTAGATTCATTCAGAGTGATGAATTCCTACCTACATGTTTTCAGTGAGATTGACATTAGCCAGAACCTTACAATCGTTGGCTCAAGTTCAGTTTCACCCTAATTATTAGTATTTGATTGTCATCATCACACCCATATTTGTGGTTATTCAAAGTGATAAACCCAGCTCACTGTTGCACTCACTCAAACACAAGGGAACCATTACAGTAAAATAATAGTATGACAGTGTTCACGTGTTTGAACGAATATTTGAACTATTTCTCACCCAATAGTAGTGTTTGTCCAGAGCCATGTCTCTGGGAAGAATTTCCTCACTCGCTCTACCTGCTTTAAGGGCTGACCTGTTGGTGTTGGATAATTTGATAGTCCTTGGGGGGGTGAAGCTGTTGGATAACCAGTGTAGCCACCAAACGGTAAAGCTGTTGGGCCAGGGTAAGGTGTTGCTCCTGGATAAGGAGTGTAGGCTATTGGCCAAGCTGTTGGGCCAAGATAAGATGTTGCTGCTGCGTAAGTGTACGTGGGGGCTGTCGGTCCAAGAGAGGGCGGATACGTGAGACCTAGTAATCAAGAGCATTATTTTAATAAAACGATGTTATATGCTGTATGTATTTGCCATGCTATGTGTGATTTACCTGTTACCCATGAACACATGCATAGGATTGGAAGTCTTTTAAGTATTCATTTAAGGTATACACTATTATCAAGTGTCATCCTGAATTAGTTCCAAGTACAACAAAGTAAATTCATACATGATGTCTGTAAAATAAATGACCTATGATGCATACCTGCTATATGGCCATAAGCAATTCCGCCAGGATTTTTTGGAACATTTGCATCAGTGAAGATATAAACACTGACATCCTGGAATTCAGAAATAAAGAATATAAAGGTCAACACAATAAAGCTTAATTGATTTAACTTGCAAATCAGTATAGTGTTATTTCTCTTTTTCTGCCTTTTCATTAGTGACTGTTTAAAGAACAACTGAGGTTGTCTGTTGTTTGTCCAGAATTTTCTAGAAAAAATATTTTAATAAACCACCCCACTCCCTTCATACACCCCATACACATACCCTCATACACAACCACCACCAACACATAAACACCCCCCCACCCCACCCAACCACCCCCCTCCGCACACGCACCGACGCACCCCACCCCGCCACACACATACACCAGATAATCAAAAGATAGGTCCATAGTCTTATCTCCCTGGGGATCCTACCTTGAAGACCTGACTGGCGTCTGTCTCTCCCGCATAAGTATTGGTCGTGCCACGGTTGTCATAGTATTTTAACTCAGTCTCCACCTAAATCCAAAGTTTCATCTTGTAAGATCCTAGTGTTTATCAGCAACATATATCATGGGAAAAATAAATGACAACATAATTCATTTTATCCTTGAAGATGTTGGAAGTTATTGATTAGCAACAAAACCAACTGGAACAAACCATATCACTTGTGATGTCATTTCCACTGGCCAGGAGGGTCACTGATTGGTCAACAACGAGTAAACTGACCAATGACTGTGGATCAGCTGAGACTTTGACATCAACAGTCTCATGGGGCTGCGATTCGTTCCTGCTAAAGCCGAATGTCACCTTAAAATAAATAATTCCATGTTTTGTGTTGATAAATTAAATATTGTTTTGTACTTTAAACCGACACAAGCATGTGATTATGAATAACTATCAAAACAGTGATGATTTCAGATGTTTGCGAAAAGGTTTGCATCGTGCCTCACCGGTTGCTGTCATCACAAACACAGACAAAGGCAAGTCAACTGTTCGCCTGAAATTGCGGGAGTATATGGTACAAGTCAAACTAGGTATCTGCATTGGACATGTTGTGTCAAATTTGATATTGTCCCCCACGTGTTTACCATTCATTTTACTTTGGCCTTGGATATTGTAACGCTCAACAAATAGACAGACAAAGGTAGTGACAGAACAAAATTTGACGTTCATACGTTTTTCAGACCGTGTTCTTGAAATGACGTAAACACTGACGGACTACTTCCACATTCCCGGGGAAACCCCTGGGAAATCCCTAGCAGGAATAGATATATAAGCATTCTTTCTATTCATTTAAGACCCTTTAATCTTGAACTCAGCGTTTTAGTATACATTGAGAAACGCGAGAGAGTTTGACTGTATAATCGTTCACGAATAGCCCTCGCTACCACCCATCCCAGTGAACAAAACGGAGAAATACACATCCAAGCTATCGTAGTATCGACTCGATCCGTGTCTAGGCTGACAGTGACAGTCAACAGCAATCTATGAACTTACCTTCGTGTCTATTTAACACACCTTTCAGACAGACAGAAGTTTATTCAATATTTTAGGCCATATGACCTATAGTACAGTAGTGTTGTTGTTTTTGTATCAACATTGTACAGTCACGTGTAGGTAATAATAAGTTTACATAAAATATTAACGTCTAATTTCAAAAATCTTCAGGAATATTGACAGAGATGATATTGTATTTGCATTGCAGGAGTTCAACAAATTTCTCATCAGTTGTTCATCTTTGTACATAGTTGAAATCATAGGGAGGTATCTATTTCTAAGAAACTGATAATATTTACAAATGAGAAGTACATGAAACTCATCCTCAACATAGCCTTCATTACAATAACGGCATAAACTACTTTCTTTATCTTGTACATTTTTCTTTCTGAGATTGTTAACATTAAAAGTATGTAATGTTATACGTAATTTACACAAAGATCTTCTCAAAGTTCTATCCTGAAGTACAGATACATATTTTTCAGGAACAAGTACAGATTTTATTTTCGTATAATGGCATAAAAACCTTGAGGATGATATTTGACAGTGCCAATCTTGTGAAAATATATCAACTAATCTTTCCTTAAGCATGAAGATAAATAGTTTATAATTGCCAACATCTTGAGATATCCATGCAAGAGAAAAACCAGAATACAAAGAATATTTCTGATATCAGACACCCATAAACAATATTTACCCTTTTTATCCAAGGCTTTTAACATAGTATAACAATGAAGAGGAAATCTATTTGAATTCATACGAAGTAGCTTTATCCAATATTTAACTGCCCGTAGATGGGATGAAACAAAAAGACTGGTACGACCAGTTTCTCCTAGAATGGCTTTGTTAGAGGCATATTTACCGACACCTAAAAAACGTTTAAAGTACATGACATGAATTTTTTCTATGGAATCATTATAATGACATCCCCATATTTCTGAACCATACAGCAGAATTGGTGCTATTTTTCTGTCTAAAATGTCCGAAACAACGCGGAAAGATATAAATTTGTTTTCTTTAAAAACTCTATAGACAGGAATTAAGGCTTTAGATGCTTGCAGAGCCAACTGCTTACAAGCTGTTGACCATGCTAATCGAGAAGATACAGTCAACCCTAAATATTTATAATATGAAACAATATTGACTGTCTTATTATAATGCGTCCATTTTTCAAATTCAGTTAGAATACCACCTTTTCCTGAAAACAATAACATTTGTCTTTTTCAAATTTACTTCAAGGCCCCATTTCTCACAAAATAGCTGGAGATCATTTAACTGTTTTCATCAGCAAATAGTAACAGCATTATATCAATTATATCTTGTGACACAAAAACTCCGTAATCACATTCATGATACATTTCAGTTACAAGTTCATTTATGAAAAATATAAATATGTGTACTCAGCCCTGTCTTACACCAGCTGAAGTTCTGAAACATTCAGTGATTCCTTTATCTGTCTTGAAACATGCCTTAACTGATGAGTACATGCTCTGTAGAACGTTTGACAATTTGCCTGTTAATCCTTTAGTAATTAATAAAAACATCATTTTCTTTCTATCCACATAGTCAAAAGCCTTTTTTAAATCGATAAAGGCACAATAAAAACGGCCCTTGGGTTTAATAAGATATTTTGTACACAAAGATTGAAGAATAAATATATTGTCTGATGGAGAATAGTTGGGTCTAAATCCAGCTTGGGATTCTGATAACAGGTCATTCACATCTAACCATGTTCTAATACGTTTTTCAATTACAACAGAAAACAATTTGCCAGTCACATTTAAGAAAGAAATACCTCGGTAGTTGCCTGGATCAGATATGTTTCCAGATTTATGTAGAGAAATAATCATTCCTTTATTCCAGGAATCTGGAAAAACACAAGTATCTAGAATTTTATTAAAAAGCTGCCTAAGATACGGGTTTATGAAATTTGTTATACTTTTCATATATTCAGGGGGTATACCATCCTCACCGGCTGCTTTACCCACTTTTAACTTATTTAAAGCTTGTTTAATTTCATTTTCAGTAATTTCACCTGATAAGAGCTGGTCAGTAAAAGGCATATAATTACAATGTTGACATGAATGGGAATCTAAAAAAGCCTGAACTGATTTATCAAATTCATTTACATCTCCATTAAAATCTGGATTTAATAAATTTTTAAAATATCTTAACCAAGTGTCAGGGGTTATATCACCTTGTCGTGCGTTACTTCTCAAATAGTGCTTTTAATCGAAAGTCTGATTCCCATAGCATGCTTAGTTTTTGGGTGCCATTGTACCCATCTTACAAACTAAGTTCACCATGTTTTTTAGCCTGCTTAAACCATTACCTAACATTATTTCTTGGTGTGCTCGTAAAAATTTACTGCGGTCACCCCGAAATCCAAAATGGCGTCCAAGATGGCCGCCCAAGTGGGAACATTTCTCAATGCACTCATTACTCTGTCAAAACAATAACAAGTCAGCTTTTTCAAAATCAGAAATGCATTTATAGGTGCACATATACATTTTTAATGCAAAATAATTTAGAATTCTGCAAAAATAGTACTTTTATAAAGTTAAATAATGAATTTTGTAGAAAAAAATGCAACATATTTACATATCTGAGATTAGACTCAAACTCAAAGGAAAATTGTTTTTAAATCAAAGTATTCCAGAACTCTTTACAATCACTCATATTTGCAGCCTCGGTTAATTTTTTACTCATATGTATTTTATACTCATTTTGTTTAGTTTTACACTTTTTTCTGAATTCAGTTTTTGCACATAAATAGTCTTTTAAGTTTGAGTCACTCTTGAATGATCTGAAACGATTTAGTAGCATGTATTTCTTAGATTTAAGTTGACAGCACTCTGCATCAAACCATAACGGTTGCTCTTCAGAGGTTTTATTTCTAGATCATCTACAGACTGCCCCCGCCTTTTCCCCACAGTAGATCAGTATATCAGCTAATTTCATAACTGCAGCATTTTTGTCAGTTTTCAAAACAGAAATATAATCGTAAAACATTCGACTACTTTCTCTGCTAAAAACATATTCTTGATATGCTGGTATTCTGTCTATAGGAAGCCTATATTTAGGAACAGGAGTGAGGGTAATACCAACAGTGTTTTCTGTAGCTCGCTTACTCTGTAACTCTGACGTGAAGACATGTTCAATACTACATAGAACCGGCAAGTGGTCAGACTCGGTTCTGTTAAGAACCACCAAATCAATAACCCTAGAGAAAACCTCAGATGATACAATAAAGTAGTCAACAGTACTACACCCAGTATGGGAAACAAAAGTAAAATCTCCATTTCTATCAGATGTAGATTTTCCATTTACAATATGGATACCTAATATTTTACATAGGTCTAGCAATGATCTACCAAAATTAGTGATTTGTGTATCACATGACGCACGGGGTAAAGAGAAATTATCAGATTTATAGTCTTTATTAATGGGTAAATAGTCAGTCTCATCATTCATGATAAAATCCTCTTCACTTCCTGTTCTAGCATTGAAATCAACACATAAGATGAATGTACTCCCCTCCCCATAGTCATGGATTATTTGACAGACCTTTCATTACCTTTCAATGGTCCGCCAACTGATCAATAATGACTAAAACATGTCACCGCCACAGGTCCATTTACAACTTCCGAAATCTCTCCCGTCACGTTCATCGTGTCGGCCATTTTGAAGTCTTGTACTTGATGTAAATGTCTTACGACGCGCTGTCATTGTGACTGTCTTACTAGGGTAGTTCTTAACCGACCTTTCTCATTTAATGGTGATATTATTTGAAGACATGTGTTGTGTGAGATGTTGAGCAAGTTCTGCATACATACGCTTATGTCACCTCTCTCTTTGAGGAACTAGTACTAGTTTATTCCGCGATACTGTTGGCTGTTGTATGGCTGTACGTGTATACATGAAGTCACACGTACACACGTATAATTGTGTATAGATCTAGGCCTGCATCCCTGAGGTAAGAAATTGTGATAAAACAATATAAGAATTGACTTTCAAGCTCCGACGTTCATACCGTTTGGCCCTAACTCTATGAAGGTTCATACTCTAATGAACTCACACAAAGTGAAAGTCAATCCTTAATAAATGTGTGGTTATCCAATTGCATATATTTATTGACCGATTTGGGGGGCGTATGAATAATATTTCCGATCGGTGTACGGTTAAAGTAGCAATACCTTGTTGGTGAAGAGTCCCTGCACATCGAAATTTGTACTGTCTGCAATGACCTCACCATCATCAAGAATGTAGTAGACAAGAACGCGAGCATGAGGCGCCATCTTGGGTGTGACAGGTAGAGTGAAGTTGAAGCTCTTCTCCATACCACCATCTAGATACCCGGCAGTAACAAAGGATCCACGGGAGATAACCTTCATGAGAAGTTGGGCACAAGTACGTGAATGTGTACACTATCACACCAATCTCACCCTCCACAACATGACTTAATTCATGTAGAACATTATCCAAAAAGTATCTTGGTTTGGGTTAACATTTCTTGAGATATGATGTATGTATATGTATATGTATGATGTAAATAACAAATAATTGTGTTGTATTCAAGTGTCTTATTGGATACGTAAATGTAAGTAAAAGACATTAAAAAAAATGTATTTACAAGCAAAGATGATAGATGATTATACTTCATGATATAATGTGAAATGACCGGGTTCGAATCTCTGCATTGGTACCTTTCAAGAAACCTTTTTGCTTCATATGGCTTCAAATGACATTAATCCCTTTTATTGTATAATTATATTTGACTTTAAAGTTTAAGATCTATTTACCTCGTACCAGACTGTATCGAGCGGTTGTGTGGACTTGATGAGGATGTTGGCATTTTCTCCAGACTGAAGGCAAAGAAAATCACAGTCATTCTTGACTTTACAATTTGATGAATGGCCATTATTGTTATCGTTATTTACTGATCATTTTTGAAGTTTCTTTTACCAACTAACAGTTTTTAAGTAAAATATTATAACAAAACAGCTTTATTTAACCGTGAGTTTTGTGTTGTGGAGGTAGAGCTGTAGGAAGGAATCAGAGGGGGAGTAGGCTTTCTTTATTGTCCATGACGTTGATGTCTCCTCATAAAAAGCCTGTGGATGAACAGGAAAGAGACGATTGACCAACAATTACTGGAATGCATTTCATGGGGTACTACTTATTTCAATAAAAAAAGGAAAGAACCCAGTTTAATCTGCCAAACTTTGATTCCGACGTATTCTTATTTCTCTCAATACCGGACCGAATTCAGAACCCCTTATTTATCGCATAAAGTCAAATCTGTCCAATCCGAACTTCTTTCACTCCGGATTTAGGACGGATACTGTGGGACAAAGGACTAATCTATTATGTAATTGACAAATCCAACTCACATCGTTTATGCTGTTCTCATCAATACGGTGCCGTATGTGAGTTAGTGTTGCAAAAGTAGTATAACAATATTTGGAACCTTTAAATCTTCGCTGGTTGACCTGAATGTGCCTTATTTGGCATTTCCGTCTATTGACTTTGTAAAAGTAAGATCACATATAAATAAAAACCCACAAAACCATTTCCGTAGCCACAAGAAAATATACAATTATGTACCACTTATTGTACATTGGATGCTTCTTTCATCAGAAATGTCTTATGGTTATATAATGAGTCTTGCTGCTTTCATTTATTAATATGTGAATATTCTAAAAAGTTAACACTGTTGACCAAATTTCCAGAAACAAACCGTATCACAATCCGTTGAGTATATGTTACTTTTACTTTAATGATAATGTCAATAGACGTCTCAGAACAAAAATATATCTGCAAGTTTCATGATAAAATATTTCAAACAATAATATTAATACCAGCGCAATAGTTGAACCCAACCATTTGACCATCCTGAATTTCTCTAACATAAATGAAAATGGCAAAATAGAGAAAAAACATTATCCAATGCCTGTATAATAAATCAGTTTATTTATTTATTTTCCGAAACGGTAGAATCTGTAGTCAAAGTAAGAATACAATACCAGTTCATAAACATTTTAAAGGGATATCAAAAATGAATATAAAGAAGAAATAAGACAAAAAGACTGTTTTGCATAATTTCGTCCTGCGGATTCATAATGCAAGTAATAAAAAATATGTTTGAAGATTTAAAGGTATGGTTTTCACCTCTTAACTGGAAAACCCCCACATATGCCACTTGTCAAAGTATGCATTGAAGTCAAATGATTTGAACAGACTGACCAACGTTTATATCCTTAGCAATCTTGCATAATATACTTGATGATATCAAATGAACTAAACTCGTGCTTGATTGATAGCACGTGTACAAAAGCAATTACTGTATTATTCTGTGACTTTTAATGAAATTGAAAGAAAGATCAATATACGAATTCGAGTTTCGGAACCACTACAAATAATGTACAATATTATGTATTGTGTCCTTCACCGTTATCGTCACCGACACAGCATCCTCTGGAATTGTAAGTGTGACGTCCACAAGACCATCTGCTGGAACTGGAAATGTCTGTTCATCAAGACCATAAGTCCCCTGGAAGTTGGAGTCGCAACTGTGGTAGCGGCTCTGGTTCGGGACTTTAACACGGTAGGTTACACACGGGAAGATGGTCACATTCTTCCGTGGGGTTGGGAGTGGCAGATCGTTTTGTAGGGAGACTTTCACCTGAAAGTAACCAGTCCTCTAACCAATTATATAAATTAAATGAAGAGTGTCAATTTCTGTCCTTTACACCAGACATAAAAAAATCTGTATTTCAGATTTCCTGACTGAAACAGGTTACAAGTTTCATTTGAGGTTATGCAAAGGCGAATTTGGCTAAGACGTTTAACTTAAGCTTCAGGTATACTGATGAACTGATATAGCTCAATAATGGTCGAATAGCAAATCCCCTTCCTCAGATTTATCCACCTGAACATGAAATAAGAGACTAGTGAAACCACCTATTCGTTTCTTATTTAGATCTATTCACATAGATTTCCAAAGGTCAACTTTCCCAACTTTCAACCGATGTCCCAGCGTCTCTAGCCTAGCCTTTGGTATCTACGTTTCAAAACTCTTGAAGTACAAACGAACATTATCTTTCTTCAAAGATTGCAAAGAGCGTCATCAGACCTTGCTCAAAAGTTATTTGTTCAGGGTTACAACATTTAAGGCCTCAGTGAAGCTTCAAAAGTTTCATGGCACAATTTTGACTTGCACAATCGACTTGACTTTGCATGTGTTTGTGACGAGTGTCACCAGTGGGACAGGATGCGCGAATTATTTCGCGAAAACCTGGCATCATCACCATTTAAGAGTGATTAAAAACCTCATGCTTAACGCATAGTCGTAATCGTGCAATGGGTTCTGCTTTTAAGTAGCGATTTGTTATGTTTATGGAAATGTTTTCGTCGCTTTTTATTATAACATGTGATTTGTGTAAGGCAAAGCAATACTCTCAGGTTATACTTTGAGATGTTAGACAGGAGGTGTTTCCTGAAGAATTGACGTGTCCTTACCGTGCCAGTGTATTCGAGACCAGGCTTAAAGTTGTGATCACTGTAGTCCAGGTAGGTTAGCTTCACCGCGTTGGTATAGAAGGTCACAGTCGAGGAACCACTTAGTTTCTTGCTGGTCAACGTCTCTGTGACAGTGGCCTGTATCTCCAGTGTCTGACCATTGAGGTAAGAGTTGAGGTGCTCAACTTCCACCATTGGGATCGTGAACTTACTTTCTCCGTCAATCTGGGTAAATAATCACACACCAACAATAACTGAATATGGCTTTGTATATTTATTGACGAAAGTATGTCACAGACAGAACGTTTGTACCAGACGATGTAGTTTTTTAAAATATTTTTACAAACAAGATGCATTCTTCCTTAAACTGTGGGTTCCATATTCTAAATTAAGTGTAAAGATATTATAATTTCTTTGTCTTCAGTAATGCCTTTGACAAAGCCGTCTACCTTTCAAAACATTTGAATGCAAATGATTTTTTTTACTTAAGAGAAATCAATTGTATTTGTTGGGAAAAGACCGGCATCAATCTACATACTGGGAAAGTCATGATGATCTTCGGTTGCTCAGAGGCACAGGATCCAGAATAACCTCCGGCCATCTTAGCGTGAATTTCGGCGACGCCTGACACTCCCTCGCCGAAGGTATACCTGCAGGAAGCAAAATAAAAGACATGCATGTTCTAAGGTTGATAAATCATTTGATTTTGTCATTTTCAGCTTATTAAAAATGTGGTAGCAGTTAAGCATGTATTTGTTTGTATTTGTGACACCGGTGGGGCAGGATACGTTCACCTTTTCGCGAACACCTGGTGTCATCACTATTTAGTAGTGATTCATATACATATGCTTATGGTGTAATCGGAATCGTACCATGGACTCTGCTTTTAGTACATTTTTTTTATGATGATGGAAATGTTTTGTGTTGCTTTCATTTTGAAAGAATTTTTTTTTATAAATTCACATACTTTGCAGAAACTTTGCCCTTAATGTCTCGATCTGTTACCAGAGCAAAACTTGGAACATCCACTGTTACCTCAAAGCGTGGAAGGACTAGTGAAGAAACAATGTAATGTTAATATGATTCATCTGTGAACAAAACGATTAAACCTTTCTATCTTACTATATATATATAACGATGTTGATGGGAACCATTACTTGCACTGAAACATCTGTTCCAACCCGTCTAATTACCCAACTTTTAAGATACAAAACAAAAGTACTTCACTTTTACAATGTATGTTAGGTTTTAATCCAAAGTATACTCACAATAGTTGGATACCTGGAATTTCTTTTCTTCCATTTGGCTCTGTTAGGGTGAGATTCGTTTAACAGTAAGTTTTCACGTTTTTATGGGCAGGCATAACATTGGACTAGGTGATAAGGCGATATCATAAAACGTCACTGCCTTAGATACATAGATTACATTTATGAATGCAGTATCAACATAATATTGATTACATTTGCTAGATGGATATGCATATCAGAGACAATTTATGTTTTCGTAAGTTTTAGTACATATTAACACAAGTATATAATAAGTTTCCACTCAGCATAGTCACAAATGACATATGACATGCATACAAGTATTTTCCAGAAGAACATGTTAAACGCAACTAACATATCACGACACAGCAACAATTGCACGAAACTACGTGTGTATAGAGGTTATCACGCGAGTGTGTTTGGGGATGGTAAATTTCCTGCATTAGGAATAAACATTGTATTTAGCGAGCCTTGGCGAGCTAAATACATAGTGTTTATTCCTAATACAGGATATTTACCATCCCCAAACACATAAGCGTGATAACCTCTTTATCATATAATGTCATTCTTTAATTCTGTACTTCAAAATCGCTTTCCCTCTCTCACAAACATTACCGAAACATTGCGAGTTTTCCTGGAATGCGCGCATTAATATTTATTACGTCAGAGGGTGAGTGATGTGTCATTCAGACAGTGACAGTAGCCAATATAGTTCCAACTGAAATCTATTTCTTATACAGTGGCGAAGCAACATAAACGCAAAACAACAATTGTTTTTAATTGCCTTTCCATCGGTCTTTCCGCTAGAGTAACTGCCCTTTGTCAAAGGGAAGCTACTCTAACCCTAGTCTATGAGACGTCACGGCCACGGTCAGACGTTGTTGACAGTCGGTCTGTCCTGTCATAACGTTAAGAATTGTAGTCAGATGTACACACAGCGACAAAACGAAACAAGGCAACAATTCAAATATATTTCGGCTAAATCCAACTATTTTAATTTGTGGAGAAGGTTTCAAGCCGCAGAGGTCTACAAGCACAGATATGGCTACTGATCCCGCTTGGCTAGGCCTCGTGCCCTCGCAAAATTGTTTCGAAATTTATATATCTCCAAAGTTGCCAAAACTTATAAAATGCCTTATCTACGTCACAGTTAGACACTGATTTTCAGTATATTAGACTGTTCTTTTGATAATGATAGCAATTATCCCTGTAGTTTATCCAGATTACAGATGGTTAATTCTGACTCGATCGCCGAATGACGAGGGCGACGCCATGTTTGTTTATGTAAACAGTGAAAGTAGTCCCTACTTGACCTTTGATATTTGCATCTCTATCCGCATATGACCCCAACGGATATCGTTTTTATCCGTTGGCTTTATCCTGCCGAGAAACCTACCCATTATATGATAAACATATTTATCAGATGTTATATATATCAAATATCTGCCGAAACAAATTTTCTAAACATGAAGAACATTTAAGCTTCTTGCTATGATTACGTTGGGTACTGTAACCCTGATCTTCCAATCTCCGAGGATGGGCATGACACTGAGTTTAAAGGACATAGTGATAACGCCAGTAGGATCCGTGACATTCGTTTTCAGCATCAGTTTGTTGTTGACGGGATCCTGCAGGGATAGCATGTATACGTGTTATCATGTCATAAATATTATTACAGTATTCTTGTACTCAAGTATATTTCCATATTATTGGAGTTTGGAATTAGAATTCAAGAAATTAGTAACACCACCAAAGTACAGATGCTAATCAGCATATGAACAATGAGAAAAACCAATTAAAATCATATTGTACTGTTGTTTACTGTTAATCTTTGGGTACAAAATTCTCTATAAGAAAACTATCAAAGCCAACAGTCAACCACATTAATATGCAATGTAATAAATTGCGTGCTGTCCTAACGGTTATGTGCAAGTGACATGACAACGGGCCATTGCAAAATCAACTATTTTTTATAACATGTACTTCGTATATGATTTCCTACTTTCGTTTCCATACCTTCCAGGCATGTAAATTGGTTTGTTTGGTGTGTAACGCCGCACTCAGCTATATTTCAGCAATATGACGGACGTCTGTAAATACTCGAATCTGGATCAGACCATCCGATCCCGTTGGCCGCCTCTTATGACAAGCTTTGGGTGCTGTTGATCAATTCTAACTCGCACCTTTAAGGTGTGTGTGTGTGTGTGTGTGTGTGTGTGTGTGTGTGTGTGTGTGTGTGTGTGTGTGTGTGTGTGTGTGTGTGTGTGTGTGTGTGTGTGTGTGTGTGTGAATTGGGACATTTTATTGAGAAGAGGTTGATATGTATGTGACATAACATAATATGCCCAAACTCTAAATTTGAATAAAAACAATAGCTGAATTAATACATGATTTATGATCAGTAAAATTATGTGGCTTATAAGTCACGCCCCAGAAAGAAACACTGTCCTCACCTGGACCTTTTGCAAGGGAAATGCACGCACACGCGTGCACTCTTAGATCATTATTATCAAAAGATGGTTAATACACATGAAAATCTACGACTGTACGATGGGGCAGGATGAACACTCACAAATATCTCGATTGTCATATTTCCAGTATAGGTGAGAAGGTCAGGGTACACAGCAAATGTACGGAAGTTGACTGCAAAATAGAAATGGATAGGCTTAAAGTGCAAGTCTCATGGGTAGGTACAACGTTGCAGAATTAGACAGATCGTAATATCGTCAATCAAACATATCTTTTTCAAATCATCAAAAGCGGCACGAAATATTCACTTAAGTCTAGCTCTCAAATAATCAAAGACGAAAAACGAAAATGCAGCGGACGCGGAGACTATGTAATATAGGCTTCCTATATGGATACTGATGGAGATGTTCTCCACGAGTGCATGCTTGATTGCACAACAAGCTCGCCCTCTGTTTGCGGTAACAGTCAGCACAGCAACTTTACATATTCACGTGTTTAATGCGCTGATCAATTTCAACGATCAGACCGGCGCCCAGTCTGCCTGCTTCCATATCGGATTTATGAATCGCATTGCGGGGCTTTTTCAGACTGCACATCTGTTTAATTACATATGTCAACTTGTGCCTTATTGGTAACGACATTGACTGCCTTATTAGTAACAACATTGACTGCCTTATTGGTAAAAACATTGCCTCAGTTGTCTTCTCATGGGATTAATCCCCGACAGGGGATAGGGTTGAGGGCAGCAGGTCGTTTATGGGACCCAAGCCGGATAATAGTCATAAAAAGATATTTACAAACATTAATTGTTCTTTTAATTACTTACAATATCATGATCAAAGGTCGTTTCACACACTGAAACATGTGTGCAATTATATTTTTTTGTAGGAATAACTCAACCATGGCATCAAACAGTCCTAATTTTTATACTATCAATATATATGTTTAAGCATTGAGCATAAAGATTACTCCTCAGCACACACTGGCTTGATAAACGAACAGCTTTTGCTGTGACCACAAGGTTAAAACAGGCAGATATAGTGTAACCTACTTACCCATAGATCCAGGTTTGTAAATGGCCTTGTCTGTCTGGATGAAGGTTGACAGGTACTTGCCGTAGTACTGCAGGTTGTACATGTTGCTGTGTTCCTCTCCAGAGCTCGTCTCTACCTGGACCTTTAGGATGTAGTTGGCATACTTCAGATCCTGGGGAATCTGTGGTAAAATGCATCAAGTTAGTGTTGAATCTATAGAATGTATAATTATATGTTCTTGGGTTGTGAACTATTACGATACTACAGTGTACTTGATAGAATTTTGTTCTGAACAACAAGGAGATGCCGTAAATGCCATTGGCACACTGAAGATACACATACAGGCAACATCTCTACAAATACCAACAAGAGTAGATGTTCAATATAAGTTGCTTGTGTCACGGATGAAACTTCCAAAGAAAATATCTTTTGAGAAAACTGTGAAAAGGTTATTTGTTTAGAAAGTCGCCACGACCATGAAAATTCCAAGGGTTTAGTATGTGATAAAGACGTCATGTTTGTCACAGACCCGTCAAAATACAGTTTTGCGTTTCTACCAGCTACGGTTTGGACCGTTCTATTCAGTTCTGTCTTATCAAGCATGATGGTTGTTCATGTATATGAAGAAGTTGCTCTATAATAACCCTCTAAAACCTTAATAATTATAAACGAACAATCATACAACAAGTACTGATACCAACGGTATATTGTCAACAGTAATGGGAAAATTGGTATTTTAAAATTGTCAAAACATGTGTCATAAGTCTTTGTAGGGGTAAAACAAGACAGTTATATTATGTTCTTCTCGGAGGACGTTATTGATATGTATGCCTCTATAATAACTAATGCCACCAAGAGTAATCATTCGTTGTGTAACATCAGCTTTCACTTTACCCCTTTGAGTTACTTTTTTAAAAGCTATAAACTGTCCTCTGTTTCATTACAGTAACCTGCGAACCGTGACAAGTTCCTACCATATACCATCATGTTTCCTAGAAAACGAGAGGTTGTATTAATCACGTGACGGGTCAAAACAGATTAAGTGAAGAGTCAATATTCAAGATGAGTGTCAGTCAGCCATGTGATTTGGGGGTATATGTTGAAATGTATTGTTTCGTTACGTGGCACGGATTAACCAATTTAATTATAAAATTCTTAACATAAGTAAAACATAGGATATATACCTGATGAGAGAAAGTGAGAAATATAAAACATACATGTTGTTCTTTGTAACAAATGTATTGGGCTTAATCTTTAGAGATTTCACACAGGGCAAAGTTACTTCCTAATTTTATTTGGGAATCTTTATCGTAAAAAGAAATTAAAAAATGACCAAACTCAGTGTGAATTTAATAAGTATTGTTTACATTCAGTGATTGAGAGCTGCAATCATGCTATTACATAACCATAAGAATTCAGTCCAGTGTACGATTCCCACTACATCATAAGCATGTGTTTATGAATCACCATCAATAGTAATGACACCAAATGTTCGGCCAAAGTGAGTGCATCCTGCCCCATCGATAGCACCCGTCGCAAAAGACAAGTCAAATACTTGAAAACGGTAATGTTAGTCACTGATTCGTCAAATTTGGAAATATGTCTACCATAAAAAAATAATATAATAAGCTTAAGGCCTTGCATGTTGTAAATCTGTCAGTGATCCAACATCTTTTGTAGCAAGACTCGTATGGCGCTCTTTGAAAAACGTTTGCTCGATTGTACCTCGAACATGCATGTAGATGAAATGGAGTAGTTGGGATATTGCTCTACATAAAGGGAAAGTTGAAGTCATTATCTTGTGATACAGTCTGGTTGAAATTTGGTTTTTTCAATTCTGAATCTGTATGCATCAATCTAAATATGAAACAGACCGGACGGTTTCACTGGTCTCTTTTATTTAAGAAAAAGGTGGTAAATCAGTGGAAGGGGGTAGGTTACTTGTATTTGATCCTTATTAAACGATATCAGCTCATCGATATACCGGAAGCCTAAAATAAACTTCTTGGACAATTTCGCTTGTTTTTACTTTGCCAACCCCAGCAAAACTTTCTGATCATATGCAGAAAGAAACATATAAGCAGGAAGGAGAGCACAATTGGTATCCATGGGGATGCCTACTTCTTATTTGGAAGTCAAGCATTTCACATATTGTTTTCCCAGTAAACCATGGATGATATTTTTTTTTACGATAGAGATGTAACTATATCTATTATCACCACGTTCAGTTACTAATGTGCCATGGCTCAGGGAAATAAGCTTTTTCTTTTTTGTCGTGTGGAAGAGCGGTATACGAATTTGAAAAATCAAATGTTTTGACATAATTGAACTTAGTATTTTTCTGGGGTTGCTTAAAATCAAGTAAATCCTTTGAGATTCATATTACAATAAAAGAATTACCTCTAGCCGTTTCCTAATATGTTAAAAAAAACTTTGGACAAATATGTTCCAACTACAAGTGGTTTCATACAAGTGTATTTTTTCCACTATTTCAATGTGAACGTATAGTCTATCTTGATATTTGATGCAGTGAAGACGTTGTCGTCCATACACACTCGTATAGGTCATTGTCTATTACATTTATGTAACTTACCTTGACTTTCACGATACCTGCGGCACCTGAAAATGTGACAAAGTAAAAGTAAATACTTAATTACAGTGACCACAGACTCAATTCAATTCTGTTTTAACATACACTGATATAGATGTGATATAGATCTCAAATAACTTTTATAACTGCATAACCATAGGGCATATCAGCGAGAAAATACCTCATACTAGTTCCTGTAAACACTTTGGGACTGATAAGCTATAGTTTTGAAGAATTTGTATAATGTATAACCCTTTTATTCTAATAGCATATGTGCCATCTCTTTTAACCTGTCAATGTAATTTTGTGACGAGAACTTGCTTCAGACCATTTTACATGCAATTAAAGCTATACATTAATTTGTGTGAGGTGCTTCTGTTCTCCATTAGACTCGAGAACACACCACCTCTGCTTGGAAATTATCCCACTTTTTGATATACACTTTGCATAGCTAAATGTTACGAAGAAGAATCAATGTTATCAAAATGTTGAGAAAATCAAAATCTACTTTCCATAAAGATATGACAGATAACATATTGCATGATTTATAATGATAACGTTAGATTTCATTTGGGTGAAATGTTTTGTTTCATTAGAAATGTTTTGTATGATTAGTGTAATACTTCATAAGTATGTATAAAAGTTCAACATTATTCTGACTCATTATGTGGCCTACCTCCGAGAATTGTGTTTGTGCTGTTGGCATGGTCGACGTAGATACGTTCATAGTGCTCGTAGGGGTAATTGTTCCACTCCTTTGCCTGTATACGTGCTGTCACAGTCAGGTCCTGACTGGCGTTTAGGGAGTTAACCCCCAGACGCAGGGTTGTAGAGGGGCTGATGGTCTTAGGGGCAAGGATAAGAAAGGTGCTGCAAGATGCATAAAAGAAAATGAAACATAACATTAACGATGACATTATGTTACAGTGTTATTTAGTTTAATACGAATGCATGTGAGTTGTTTGTTTGATTAGATCACACCAAGCAAAATCAGTGGCTGATATTACGAACATCGATGTATGGCTTCAGTCAGCCAGATCGCATTGATTGCGACTCACATACAACAGCCCAGATGTTTATCGATCACTATCGCAAAAACAGAGCAACATTATCAGCCACAAATGTTTCACTTTTGTGAAGTATTTTCTTCATTTACTTGAAACATACTTACTTCACAGATTGATTATGTCCTGTTTACATTTGCTCTTATTAGAATAAATAATACTGTGTGCATAGTGCGTTGATCAAAACTATATAACGTAGCTCTATCATGTGTACTGTTTATTGATTGTTTTGATTCTACATTTTCTCTAGGATTAAGGGAGAAATGAAAAAATTGTCTATAGGTATATGTTTTTATGGATTTTTTAGGATACTTTATATGAAAACTTTTGTAACATCATTTCAAAGTTTGTTATATTTCCATTTTGGATATAATCAATGTGTTCCACTTTTGTTAATAAGACATCAAACATAAACATGGAGTGTAAAGTAAAAAAACAACATAAAAACATAACAAAATGTTTATACATTTCTTAGAGAACACTGTTCTCTTAGAAACTTCAGAGTTCAAATATTGTTACAAATGCAGGTGAAAGGTTAACAAAAGGTGTATCTTGTAAGGACATATAACGGCAGGAAGGTATGTAATGATTTCTGACAATGAAGAAACGTCTTCCATTCATATATTGAACTCGTGATAAATTAATGGGAGGGTTCTTCCTGCTACAACGTCACTGTCTTACATCTTATGATTCTTGGTAGCTTTCTTGCCACGTCAAGAAATAAGTCTGCGATTACACTGACACGAATTAGGAAATAAATCTGAATTGAGTTATTATGAAAGAACCTACTTTTTAGCATTAGCAATGCTGATTGATATGAGAGGAAGTAGCTTCCACATGTCGGAGTTCCACGCACTGACCGGTTCTCTGTAACATGTATAGAAAATCCACCGTAACGTGTCATGACTCACTGTATGATACAAATTTAAGTTTAACTAAACAAATGAGAACGGGGTTGTTTGGGTTTTAGGAGTGAACCCAGACCCCATGACATACATGTAATGTAAGGTGAGATAAAACATTATGTACAAAATGAAAACTTTTATCAAAGCGAAATATGATATTTTCTAAATAGTGTAATATAATCACAACCAAGTTTAAATACATACATATCGTCAACAAAAATCCTATGTTTGCAGAGGCAACTATATGAAATGGTCTTTATGCTAGCACGTATATTCAACTTGTACCAATGTGCCAACAATACCAAGTTGTTGAAGGACTTGGTCCTATTTCTCTACTTGTCCATGCTGTTATCTGCTTACCTGCTGTTATCGTGTCTTGTGCAGCTGGCTTGGCTCTATGCCTGGAACTGGCGTCAAGTATTGGTGCTTGGCTTATAAAGAACATCTCCTATCTAATCAGTCCGCACCCAGTACTCCACTGCCTACGATTGCAGGCGGACACTCTCACGCAAAAGGGGAACACACACCATGCTCGCCCACATACAATTAATTGTGGCACTGATAATCAGGATCATACCAACCACCTGTTTGTGGAATATTCTGTTTTTAATCGCAGAGAGACAATGGAGTGTGTGGTGAATAACCATGTGTGTTCTGTTGAATATTCGCGTCACAAAGATGGGACTATATTCGTTACCGACTGGACAATATCCCTGGTAGATATTTTGTGTTAGAGGAATTGCTCATTTAAAAAACAAGGGATACAGATTAAACATATTTGACTATTAAAAGTGCATTGTTATTCGGTAAGCCAAGATCCCCTGCCTAAAGGGAAAATATGATTCAACTGCAAGTCTACAGTCCTATGTTGTCATTTTTAACAACTAGGTAAATGTCACAATATGAATCTATATCAGCTTCTTCTTAGTCTACACGATAATTATCTGTCTGTCCCAGGTGAAGAGATAGGAATCAAACACACAAATGTTCATACCTTGGGAGCATATATGTACACTAAACTGTAAAAATGTATAGATTTGTATCTTCTGCATTCTGATTTATTTCAATAAGGCATTTGAGAAACACGAAAAATACGAAATCTCCATGTTTCAGGGGAAATCTATGAGATGTTCTCAATATAACAATGAGGATTACACTTATAAATATAGATATGCTCTCACAGTAGTTTCGCCAAAAACCAGGACCAGTTCAAGTTATTCAGAACACTACAGGCAAACTTCATACACTAAAGCCGGACACTCAAACACGTCACACAGGTAATGAAGCAAATCCATCAATTATTGACTTCTGGTCACTGCATGTGGAAGTCAATAAAATACAAGCGACAAAACCATTTCCATAACAATAAGAGAAATCTGCTGAAAGGAAAGTCCGTTGTACGATTCCGATTATATCATAAATTTCACAACTTCTGAAGATTCCATGTGTCTAGGAAAATGCAAGCATACCATGCCCCAACTGGAAGCATTTTTTATTGGTAAACCACAACTCATATTCAACCTTAAGCCCCTCCCATGTAAAGGAGATAATTTCATCAAATCACATCAACTATGTGGAATGACCTTTGAAATGGAAACATCGTCCGATAATGCACTTCCGTTTTGGACAAGTACAGTACGTGGATCCAGCTTACGTATTCAAAACGCCATATGCACTTTTGGTATGATGACATCCTTTGGGACTGAACACGCCTTCGCCAGTACATAATAGCATGCCTCTTTTTATCATCCGATCTGAAGATGTACATTCTCTATTTACCTTGACCTTAAATACATGTCTCGTTAATTCACTTCCAAGGGAAACCACGTTTATTCGGAAAGCCATGAGCAAATATTCTTTACCATAGCACGAACATAGGCCAGCCATGGTCACAAGAAAAGCCAAAGCGTGTTCTATCTCCTTCAGGACTCTAGCAACATTTGCTGGTGCGGAGGTCTTAAACACTGAGAGCCCACAGAATCGACAAGAGAGTATTGTTCTTTTACCCGTGTGAACTAAGAGTCTTTGTGCATGCATCGGAGCAAATGTACCCGTTGCACGGCCATTTTTGAATGTATCATTGTGTCATTTGATAAGCTATAGCTATCAGTAAGTGGAATATGGTTTGAGGTTTGAGGTTTACACTACTACCTAGACGTTTCTTCTTTGTAGTCGTATTGGCAACGCATGTGCAGCCCGCCCGCCCGCCCGCCCGCCGTGACATGTACGCATATCGGAGGGAACAAACTTTTGAAAACAGGTGAAACTGTTTTCAGCTGATATAGATATAGGTGTTAGTGGCAAGGAGTGTAATTGATATTTCGCGTATATTTACTGATGCCTCCGTTTTAGATGTGCGATTGCAAAAAGCATGCATGATATTTTTATCATCATATTGTCCTAAATTTAAGTAAATATCAGTCCAAATATGTTTTATTGAGATATTGTTGAGAGAACCATTGCTCCTTGAAATAATATTGTCATTGAAAAGTTGATATGATTTGCTTTTTATAAGCGGGTGTCGGACAACATGCATTTACAGGACTGATATGGTTGGCGCTCCTGTAAGTAGGCTTTGTTTTATAAGTTCTTTATTAACGGTGGCTTTGCGTGTCTGCGAAGATCAAAAGGCCGACTCAAGTATGTTGGACTGGCGATTCGTTTAACTGACTGATTGCTACTGACTAATTGTGGAGCAACCTTTGTCAAACAGACAAGGTGAAGCATGGATAATACTACTGATGGCATTTTCACCCGATATCGGTATTGGCGATGTAATTTAGGAAATTTGATTAAGAAAATTCAAAGATACTATATCTCGATTTTATCAACAAGAGATTCTTGTTCGACATTGTACCTGTACTGTCAACAGTTTGTACGATTTGCTTGTTTTTCCGAAATTGTACCAAGTATAATTATTTCTATAGATTTGAATTCTAAGATCGTTTTTCAAACAGATTGCAATTCAATCATCAAAAGATATGTTAAAGTGTAATATGCATGTAGTTTGTGTCAAAACAAACCACAAAAGATGTGATATAAGACCGATACTTCATAAATGTTGTGTGTGGTATTCTGTGACAGTATTTTCTGCTGCAATTGCAAGAACAAATCGACTACTACATATGACCTTAAAACTGTGCCTTGATTTATCAGACCTCTCTTAATGATGACATAAACAAATTTAGAGTCATACCGTTGATATCAACAATAGTTGGAAATGAGTGATTGACTGAGTGAGGTTAAACGCCGCTTTTAGCAATATTTCAGCAATATCACAGCGGGTTCCCCAGGAAATGGGCTTAACACATTGCACTTATGTGGGGACTCGAACCCGGGTCTTTGGTATGACAAACGAACGCGTTAACCACAAGGCTACCCCACCGACCCAGTTGTAAAAATAGTTCGAAGTGTCTGGTGCAAACAGGTGTTCAATCGATAGTAGGTTTTGTTGAAATTACGTCCGATATAGATAGTTTACACCAATAAAATGCTGTGTAATACTGAAAACAGAAATAAGACATCTTTCGCTTTATCTAGTACTTTTTAGTTTGGAAACGTTCACTTGATGCAGAAACACACGTTTGCATTTTATTATTTTAACCAAGTCAGCGAGTCTGACCTCTGGATCCGGTCAGTCGCCCCAAGCTTGAGCTGCTGAAGACCAATTCTACCCGGATCTTCACAGGTCAAGGTCATAAAATAATTACTAGTAGTGCTGATTGACATTACCGTTACAGGACAACCTTATATGGTAAACAACTCATCTGAATGGTATATGAGTTGGGCTTATAGTACAGGGAAAATTATACTTGCTTGTTTGTTAACTTTGAGTGAGTGAGTGAGTGAGTATGGTTTTACGTCGCTTTTAGCAATATGCCAGCAATATCACGGCGGGGGACACTAGAAATGTCGGGAATCGAACCCGGGTCTTCGGCGTGACGAGCTAACGCTCTACAAAAGGTGCTTGAAAAATCATAAATAAAATTACAGAGAATTCTCTTAATGTGTGTGTACAAAATGTACCTATGTATAAAACATAGGATGTATAAAGGAGTATTCATATTTATGGTGGGATTATATGGGTTGGGGGATGTTTCTTTAACGAATCCTGCACGCGTATTTTTTCACACAGATAACAGAGATGATAACTATGTGATGTACTTTCCATCTTCCTGTTTCTATAGGAAGATAATGATTACAACACCGAATTAAATCTAAATAAAGTATGCATGTCATTCAGAGATATACTATAAAGATATTGTGCTAAATTACCTTTTAATACGTTATATTGTCACACAATGAAAACGTGTAATCAACCTTAACTCTAAATGAATGACAATGAAACGATTTTAGCAGGAAGGAATTACTCGCATGACAAAAGCTGATGGCTGTGTGACAAAATGAGTACACATGAGATAACAGTTACAGTCGCAAGATGAGATATTAGAGTACCACCCAAGGACTAAGAGGTCAGAAGCTGATGTAGCCCATCATTTCTACGAAGTGTAAATGGTGAGGCACCGGGTCACAAAGACGGGCTGTGTGGGCAGCTGGATTGTTCCTCTATTCCTCCCACAAGACTAAGGTCAAGGACGGAACGTCATTGGGTGATGGTTGACGTCAGCGCATACCACGTCCGAGGTCATCCCACATGTGATCTCTATCTCAATCATATCAGGAGAATTTCGGGCCATTCCGTTAACAAAGAATCAAGGATCCAGAAAAGCTGGTCTTATTACTGAAGACAATTCTTCGAAATAATAGGATTTTACTGCAGCCATACTGATGTTACCGCGTACTGATGTTAAAGCGACCATCGAGGTGTTGACGGCGAATGGAGAGGTTGGAGCGTTGTTCCGGTATACTATCTAGGAGATCCCATCTACAAATATACTGTGCACCAACTTTACCTTTTTAAAGACTAGTCAAGTCTGAAAATGTGGGATCGTGAGGATCGCAACGCTGACATATATGTTTCAATAATGAGATAGTTGATGTCATTTCTTTCTTTTCCCTCAAATTTTCATATCATGTGGCATAATGTCAGTGATGTCATTGATTACAAACCTCGAAGGATTTTGATCTTTTCTGTGTGAAAAGGTGGCATTGAAATAGTTAGTTGGACCTCCGAAATATTCACGTTCACAAAAGATTGACAGACATCACTTCAATGACTCAAATTTTAAGCCAACATATTTATTTTATGTTTAGCTTTACTCTGCACTTGTACACAATGGACGTAATTCATTTTTGGTTTCCTGACAAAGACGGGAAGTGCGCTATTGTGGGTCCATCACTTGGTTGTCTGGTTTGTCTTGTTTGTCTGGCTTCAGCAAACACCTACTTTTTATGCAAAGTGTGAGAGCAGCGGTTACTAAATGATGGGACAGGACATGTGTACCCTTTTTGCGAACATCATCACCTGGTATTATTACTTCTAATTTTTATAGTTCCATTCATGTAATTTTCAACGGTATTTTTCCTTTAGCACCTTATGGAATCTATTTCGGGAGATAAACGAGACTTGTTATTGGCTGGCATTGGCGTTTTTACTTGATTTCGTTTCATTTTTACGAGTTCTGATATGTAATCATCCAAATCTTAAAGGTTTTAGGAAAGTTGGTTTTGCTCATCTGATGGGGCTTCTTGGCTACGTTTATCGTTCGTTTTATAGCAAAGAAAGACGATACGACTTAGTGAGAATATTGTGTCACATGCCCAGTAGCTCGGTCTGTATTATCTATGTGAGTGTGGTATGTATACAATTAGTGTACACTAGAATGCAAGGCTACAGTGATATAAACAAATGAATCATCTTTTCACCTTGCTATGTCCATTATTTCACCTGTCAGTGCTAATTACTCCCAGCCTCCCGTTTGCCCAGTGTCTATAACCTATTACTACTATATGTTACTTAGTACTGGTTTCCATACTATCAGCGGTAATTACTGTAAAGTGTTGGCTTCCATTATCCATTGCTAATCACCTATTTGCGCCAATCATCTGTTGGCTTCCCTTGTTAGTTTCTATCCTTTTTTATTTTCCACCTTTTGTTATCTTATTGATGCTGTTGTCCTGACCTGTTCATATATATGCTCTCTGCCTCAAAGCATTCACAAACAAACACCACACCCATAACCGACAGCTGTGTCTGGGGCCCCTACCGAGAAACCGCACCCACCTCACACACACACGCAGCCACTCAACCAGCCACGAACCCTCCCACATCTCACATAGCCAAAACATCAACCCCCGCTTCAAAACAAACCTCAAAATGACCACCACAACACGACCCTCATCCAAGCACCCTACAGCCCATATGGCAACAACACTCTCCCACAAGCAAGCACAACAACAAAACACAAACACTAAGAAATCATCAGCTACACCCATCCCGTAAACACCTTCACAATCCTCCACATCACATGCCTCCCCCATGGAAACTCAATCAGCTAAACCTAATCTAACCGATGACGAAGATTTCTCCACTACTGAGGAAACAATAGACACTACTCCAACTAAAACAAACCAAACTCCCCAACCAGCCAACACCCAAAACCTTAATAACCTCACCTTACTCCTAGCATACATGCATAGTCAAACCTCACCAAAAGCTAGCATGAAATCCTTCCACAAAGTAGCTTTCAATCTAAAATTAACCAATCTTCCCTTCTTCCTCTTTAACCTCCATCTAAAAGAACTCACCGAATAAAATAAAAACTAAATCACCAATCACCAATCACCCGAACCCAATAATGGAAGGACTAAATATTTTTCAGTGGAACGCCAACGGACTCACCTCCCACGGCCATGAACTTAAAACTAAATTTAAACTAAATAAAGGCCCTCACATTGCTTGTATACAGGAAACCAAATTCTCAAAAAAAATCCAAATTCACACTACCTAACTACAACTCAGTTAGAACTGACAGAGCTAAACCGAAAACAAGAAGAGCCGCAGGAAGACTAATCATATTTATCAGGGAAGATATAAATTACGAAGAAATAAAAATAGACACGCTAAACCTAGAAGCCAACGGCATTAAAATCACATTAAATAACCGAAACATAAACATCATAAATATTTACCACTGGGCGGAACAAAAAGTCCAACCTGAGGATCTAAACAAACTACTCCAAATAAGCGATAAATCTACTATATTCCTAGGAGACTTTAACGCTCACCATCCTACATGGAGCATAGATGATAAAATAGATAATCATGGCAAATTAATCTCCGAATGGATAGAAACAAACGACCTAGTACTCCTTAATAGCAACCAACCCACGAGGTACGATAAGATAAACCAAAAAATTTCGGCTATCGACCTAACCATATGCACCGCAGATCTAGCCCAAAGTACTCAATGGGAAGTGCACGACGTCCCGCTAGGTAGTGACCACTTCCCCATAAACATAACCATAGGAAATACAAACGTACCAATCCAAACAGAAAACCAAGAACCAAAATTCCATTACAATAAAGCTAACTGGGACCGATTCCAAGATATCTGCAACGAAGCTAACTTAAACGAAATAGAAAATAATGATCCAGAAACCTATTGTAAAAACCTAACAGACTATATAATAAACGCAGCCAAAACCTCCATCCCCTTCAAAACATCTAAGACAGGCAAACCGACGGTACCATGGTGGAATGAGGAAATAGAACAGACTAGACGAAAACGTAAATCAGCCTTCAATAAAGCAAAACGCGACTACAAATATTTAAACATAGCCCACGAACTAAACCACCAGGTTCAAAAACTAGTCCAAATAGCCAAAAGTAGAGACTGGAAACAATTCTGCGAAGGTATAAATAACCGTACAGATGCCAGAATGGTCTGGCGCAAAATCCACGCCATCAGAGGCTTAAAACGACATAAAAAAACCTAACATTGACAACTCAACCAACCCCGCCCAAAAAGCAAATAATCTCGCCAACCACTTTTCGGCCGTTAGCAGTAACACCAACTTCAGTCAAAAATTCCAAGATAAATTTAAAACAGAAAACAAACCCACAAAAGAACCAAACAATAACAATCTAGAAATAAATCAACCCTACACAATGGAGGAGCTCCTCTACGCAATCCAAAACAGGAAAAAGGGCACAGCCCCTGGATTAGACCTAACTTCTTACCAAATAATTAAAACATTCCCCCTAAAACTACTCCAGGCACTACTCAAACTATACAATCTCATCTACCTAAACGGACAGGTTCCTACTCCCTGGAAACAGGCCCTAGTCATACCAATCCCTAAACCTAATAAACCAGCTAATCAAGCTAACTCATATAGACCAATATCCCTAACTTCAAACTTATGTTAAGTAATGGAATCAATGGCTAAAAATAGATTACAACATTACTTAACCCAAAATAACATCATAAACCCAGATCAAAGCGGTTTCACTCCTGGCCGCTCAACCCTAGATAACCTCGCCCGACTAGAACAAGATATTAAGACAGGACAACTAAATAAACAATATACCACAGGCATCTTCTTAGACTTCTCTAAAGCTTTCGACATGGTACATGTATGGCACGACGGGCTAATACAAAAACTTCAAAAAATAGGACTCAAAGGTCAGATAATAAACTACATCCAGGACTTCCTAAACAATCGTAAAATAACCGTGGGTATAGACCAAACTCTATCGGACCAATGTCCCCTAGAAAATGGCACTCCACAGGGCAGTATCCTCAGCCCCACCCTCTTCAATATAATGATAAACGATCTATTCGAGGGCCTATCCCCTAAAGTAAACACATCAAAATTCGCGGATGATGGAGCCATCTGGATCCGCACTTAAAGCATGAAAATGGTCCAAAATTTACTCCAAAAATCTCTGAATAAAATACAACAATGGGCTGACAAATGGGGCTTCTCCCTTAATCAGAAAAAACAACAGGAATAGTATTCAAACATAAAAACATGAAACCCGCCTCCCCAATCCTCCAGCTAAACAATCAAACAATCAAATTTCAAAAACAAACCAAATTCTTAGGACTTATTTTCGATGAACATCTCAACTGGGATGCTCACATCCAAAACCTAACAACTAAATGCAGTAAAGACCTAAACACCCTAAGATGCCTAACTGGCTCTAACTGGGGAGCATCCAAAGATACCCTCCTCTCTCTCTACATATCACTAATTAGATCAAAACTAGACTACGGCTGCGCCATATACAACACCCTAAACAACTCTCTATCTAAAAAACTTGACTCAATACAATACCAGGCTCTCAAACTAATTACACGCACCCAACATGGCACCTCCTACACCTCACTTCAGGCCTTAACAGGAGAAATGCCACTAAGTCTACGCAGGGAACAGCTAAGCTTAAATTTCTGGGCCGCGTCCCAATCAAACCCTCTCATCCAAAACTTAATAAACCAAAACATCAGCCCCAAAAACCAAGCTCTAGCTCGTAAACACCCCTTACTTACCCCAATATCCCAAAGAATAACAAACTACCTAAATGAACACCAAATTAAAAATCCTAAACAAAACTGCAAACAATCAAATATCTTCACCCCTAAACTCAAAATACCCAAAATAGACACAACACTAGCTAGCCAAATAAATAAACAAACCCACCCAAACATAGCTAAAACTACCACACTAGCATACATACACGAAAATTGGCCAAATTGGTGTCACATTTACACGGACGGATCCTCAGATCCGACCTCCAAACACACAGGTTTCGGAGTCCATACCACACAACCAACTAAAACCACACAATCCTTCCGAATCCCAAACAACCAATCAATATTCACCGCAGAACATGGGCATGGCCTCAGCCCACCATAATCAAGAATCCAAAAACCACAAAAAAAATCCTAATACTTACCGACTCCCTAAGTGGACTGCAAGCCCTCCAAAACAAAAATACCAAAAACCGCCCTAAATTAATATATCAAATACTTAAAAGCTCAAACGACCTAACTAAGGCAGGCAAACAAATAACCTTCTTGTGGATATCCGCCCACGTAGGAATATACGGTAATGAAAACGCCGATAAAGCAGCTAAACTATCCCTCAAAATCCCAGAAATAAGCTTAAACTTACCCATTTCAAAATCAGAAATTAAAAGTGTAAACAAGCAAAAAATCACAAAAATGGCATAACCTATATCTAAACTCAAATAGCCAAATCAAAAAAGAGCTCAGCAAACCACTAACCAAACCAAAAATTCTCCGCCCATCCAAATAAATCGACAGAGTAATCACTAAACTCCAAACAGGACACACCAACCTAAATAACCACCTAAAAAAAATTTAAAAACACACTACAGGTAACTGCCCACACTGCAAACAACTAGAAACCCCAGAACACGCACTCATCCACTGCACACACTACCTAACACATTGAACCGCATTACAAACCACCCTCAATCTAAACAAGGCTCTCACTCTAGAAGCAATACTAAACCCACAAAATAAACTAGAAAACTTCAAGGCCTTAGGCGTATTCTTAATCAAAACGGAACTAATAAAACGCTTCTAAAAACACAATAACCTACCAAATCAAAAGCACATAAACAAACAAACATCCACCATACCCAGCTCCCTTAGTTCTCCTCCCCAACCCCATCGGCATCTATTCCAAATCTCAAAATTCCCAAATTCTATATAAGCAACCCCTAAAGCCCCCTCTTGGGTTGCACACACCACTTTCGCCCCTTTCGGAAACACATTAAATGGCCTGGCCGGCCCCGTGTGCGAAATACGCATCAGTCGGAAAGCGCACGTTAAATCTCCAAAGTAAGTAAGTAAGTAAGAAAGGCATTCAGTCACCTGATGAAGGAGTAAGCATATACTCCGATACTTTGTGTTCCTCATAATAAAGAAGTTGATATCCATATATTCTCTTCCTTATGTGTATCACTTCTAAATGCCTTTTAAAGACCCAAATGAAACATGGTCTCCCATTAGGCGCTGCTTCTTACTGACAAGCACATTGTTTATGGGCCACCGTTGTTGCATTTCAGTATTGTCTGGATCTGAGGATCATGGGTTTGAATTCTTCATTGTGAAACAACGGTCAAATGGACAAGAAACGCTCGCTTATAGATTGAAAGTTTATTTGAATGCTTCTTGCAATTTGCGAAAAACTGCTGAATGAGATTGTAAATACACAGTGATCTTACAATATGTCAGTTAATATTAATATTATTTCTAAACATATCTGAAATGCAAAGTGGATATGGATGATTGACCACAAACCAAAGAAATATGTTTTGTTTGATTTGGAATAAATAATCAAATTAAACCATCTACTAACATTGCTGTTAAAAATATCTGTTAAATATTTTTTTAATAATATATTACAACTTTAAATGTCGAGGAGTAAAACGTGTTATTTCATCCCTGGCATATGACATATGGCTACAAGGTTCATACCTTTTATACCTTCTGGCAGCATTTGGCACAAATGCCACACATAGCTGCATCATGTTGGTAGAACGCCACTGCCTTGTGTGCTGAAGGAGAGAGTATCACCATCGTCATTATCAGAGACTTTAAAAATATCTTTTAATTATCATTCCATCAACCATTGGAATCGAAATTTCTTTTTAAGAGAAGGATGTTTGACATGCTAGTTGTCAAATACGGGGATGGGAGATGCAACCTTACCATTCCCTTTGCCGGTGAATGTGATGCATGAATTCGCTGCTTTCAAGCTGTCAAAATATCCCATAATTCTTGAAATACTACAATTCCTTTAAACACAAGTATGACCGTGGTCTAGTGGTTGAGCGTCTGCCCGGAGAGCGGAAGGTCCGGGGTTCCCCGGCCGCGTCATACCAAAATACCTTAAAAGATGGTACTTGTTGTTACCCTGTCTGGCGCTGTGTCTGAGTGCGGTATTCATGATAAACTGCAGCATGGTATCTCAGTGGGCTAGTACTATAAAATTAGCATCAGTCCGGAGTAGTACAAGCACACACACACACGTACGTGCACGTCGCTATATAAGTGCAATAATCTTGGACGCGTCGTTAAACCCCATTTCACCTCAACTCACCTACCAGGTTCTAGAAAACGATCGACTGTAGGAATCCTTTATTGTATGTTAAAAAAAGATAACACAAAATCTTCTTGATGGAAGAATGTTAGTCGTGAAATTTCGATGTGCAACACACTGGGGAATATCAGTAATACATTGTAAACGAAAAATTAATAATAGCATACCATATCTCAGCAGGTCTGACGTGGATGTATATGGTCTGCAGGTCATTATATTTAGTAAGTGTGAATGAGTATGTTTAGGCCGCTGTTAGCAATATTCCAGCAATATCACGACAGAGCACACTAGAAATGGGCTCAATACATTGTACCCGTGAGGGGAATCGAACCCGTGCCTTTGGCGTGAGGAGCGAACCATTTACATAGAAGACTACCCCACCGCCCCGACATTATATATAACTACTAAGTGAGTGAGTGAGTGAGTATGGTTTTACGCTGCTTTGAGCAATATTCCAGCAATATAAAACAACGGAACAAAGATAAAGTTGATCTGTTTATTTTATGACGGTGCAATGGTAGATCTAGTAGTATTTCTTTTATAAGATCGGTGCGCAGTTTTCCACAGCGGCAGCAAAATTAAGACACGAAAACATTATATTATTTCACGTCGGAATGGAAATAGAAATATTAAAATACCGCCAGCCTCACAGACTTCGAAACGATGTTCAAATAAATATTTGTTCACATTAATTCTGTCATGTGCGAGAAAATGGATTTCAACATTATTTTCTTCAAGCTTATTCAGGTCGCTGGCTGCACAGACCATCCTCTCTTGTAAACTACTTCAACATGAACACATGATTTGTCTCGAAGCTCAAAGCAACAATGTTTCTCTCAGATACATTTTTTTCTCCATCCATGACGAGCATCTGTCATAATGTGCCTCAACAATCTTCCTGGTCAGTTGAATTGAACAATGTAATACACACGGTCTCATTCACGGCGTCATCACAAGATTCCTTCCAAATACCCACCACGTGATCAGGGTTACGACCTTGGGATGAATTAATAAATTAATTTGCACTTTTAGGAAAGATTTTTTTTCGTGAATAGTTATTATTAAAAAATATCCTGTACATGGTACTTTTGGATTGCACTGCGGATGTCTTTTATTACTTTCTAAAACTTTTTGTTTTCCCCTTTCTGACCACGCGATCTCCTAGCAACCACGCCCCATGAGCGCATCGAGTTGCTGCTTACAACTGTCAAGAACTTTACAATTTCGCTTGTCTTCAATATGAGCAAAAAAATATTTTCATGTAAATCCTAAATTGACGAAGAGTTGTTCGCGATAATCAAGGAGCCTTTGGTCATTTCGATTATGACATTGGTGACTTTATTGTGGAGAAATGGCGCCTCTCTTCCCGCCCTTGCAAGTGCAACTGAAACTTTGACAAATTCAGTGCCGATTCTTGGGAGTAGTGAATCAGTGTCACAGCGAGATTTGATTGTGGAACCAGATGAAGCCGAATATGTATGTTCACACTTCTTTTTTCAACATGCGTGACACGACACAGGCAATCGCAGTTAGGGAATGGCGCGGCCACCATGTTGCAGAAATTCGTCGATTCGAACACATTGCTTCTGGGCACTGAGCTAAATAAACGAAGTGTTTGGAGAGATCGCAGATACTTAGACTTGAAGAAACGGATATTAAACGTTGCAGCAGATGAAGGATTGGTGTGGACAAAACGGGAAAGGGGTCCTAGATTGTATTTTAAAACTTGTGAACAAAGTGTATCCAAATACCCCGAACAAAAAATAGGCTACATGGGACAAGTGTGGATCTAATGATCAAGTTCAATTTTATGTATGAAAATTCTGTGAAGGAAAAGGAAATTCATAATTAAAGTTGTCTTGGAATATGTGTATTGGAGTTTTCGTTTATCGTAAGTACAATGTTATCTGGATACGCCTTATGTAGGTCAAAACATCAAGTATATTTCGTTACTTATTTACCAGTTGCTTATGTGCATTGTTATGTTGATACACGTGACATATTCATCTATTGTAGTCAAGCTGAGAAATATTGGCGCCACTTCTGGCGCTTCAAATTAGGCCTCTTCCTAAAGACGAGTTGAATAATCTGTGTCATAATTTAAGTTTTATAAATATAATCTGATTATTGTGTGGCACAGATCTAACTGTTGAATGCAAATGACCAAAACTAAACAAATATCTGTAATTTTCGGATTGAACTGAAAGAATCGTGTCGTCAATTTCGTATGTAAGTATCGTTACTGTTACATTAACCGAAACCGATGTTCTACTGCTGTTCTGCCGTAAAAATATACAACACAATGCACTTTGACCACAAATACATTGAATGTGTCACATGAACACATGACCATGTGCTTTGCTATTTATAGCACAACCGTAAATAAGTTCCGCCCACTGTGATTGATGCAGACGCCAAACACGATCGATTCGATTTTTTATGATAAAACTACAGAAAATTTATTGACTTATATCTAGATATGGAGCCATTTGTTGTATCCATGGTTTGTCATTCAAGTTGATACGAAGTTTGACGGTCAATGGTGATCTTATTCCCGTATGGTTTTCAAAAAGCTTCTCCCGACACTCGGTAGTGTTTACATTGTCAGTCATTGTTCGAAACTGAAACACCGCCACCTTGCGGGCTATTTATGGTCAGGGTGGGGCTTGAAACACATAGTCTTCGTGTCTTAAGAAAATCAACATTTTGTCAGGTGGGGAGTAATGTTGAAGTGCCGGAATCTTAAAACTTTGTACATGGCCTTGTTTGTCTGGATGAATGTTGACAGGTACTTGCTGTAGTACTGCAGGTTGTACATGTTGGTGTGTTCCTCTCCAGAGCTCGTCTCTACCTGGAACTTTAGGATGTTCTTGTCTGACTTCAGGTCCATGGGGATCTGTGGGATACAGAAATGTCACGGGTGCATGACGACCCTTGTGCTTGATTGAAGAATATTGTGTATAAATCTGTGTGTTTCATGATAGCCGCGTGAACTGTAGTATATTTGTGATGTTTTCCCGATCTTGTGGGGCATATGTAGATTATATGCAGTGAGTGTATTATTGCGAATTTGGAAAACATTTATTGTCAAGTGTCACAAGAAGGTTGCTTTTGAATAAATTTTTTTCCGAATTTTGTTTTGTTTTTAAAGGTGTTAAAATAAGTCTGTTGGTCTGTTTCCTATGCATATGAATAGGAATTGCCGCTCTAATTGGCTAAATCAAAACACGGGAATTTGGTCCGTTTAACTTTAGATTCTGGTATATCGATGATCTGATATCATTCAATAACTATCAAATTCTCTTCCAATGATTTACCCAACTGAATCAGAAATAATGGGCCCCAGTGAAACAGCCTTATCTCTTTCATGTTAAGATGTATGCATACAAATCTTGAGTTACAAAACTCTATCTACAAGACTGTATTACAAGAGGGATGACTTCAACTTTCCATTAGCCAACTTCTCTTTATGTTGAGCAATATTCCAGCAGCTCCGGCCTTTGCTGTCTGCTATTTCACATTTCTTGAGTTACACTTTCAAAGATTTCAAAGAGCAAAATTTCCATTAAGACAATGCACATGGAACATTATCACCTTGATTTACCGCCAATTCCATCTCCTCAAGTTATATTATGTAGACGATAAGAATTATTACATTTCAATCAATCAATTCAATGTGTTGTACATTCCGACTTGGTGTGTCATACATCTCAAAATATAATTTCAAAGACAATCTCCGTTCTTAACAGTGTAGCGCTCGAAACTAAATCCTTGTACAAAATTGGTCTCTGTCACTATTGTGTTAAAACCACTTTTTGTAGTAAAACAAAAAAGTCCCACCACACGCATGTATACCTAAAATTATAACGTCAGTTCAGGTTAATATTTTCTGTCAGCTACTTTAATGCCATATTGCCCGTGGCCTACCTCAACTAATGATATGCGAAGTGTTGGCATGATCGACGTTGATAGTGGTAGTAGGGGAGTTGCTCAACTCGTATGCCTGAACACGTGCTGTTACAGCCAGGTCCTGACTGGCGTTCAGGGAGTTGACCCCCAGACACAGGGTTGTAGAGGTGTTGATAGTCTTAAGGGTAACGATCAGAAAGTTGCTGCAAAAGCAGTTGCTTACAAAATAACGAATGAAGCATTAATTTATTTATTCTTTACCCTTCACTTTTACAGTTCAGATTTAGTAGGACGTATTTAAATGAATATTATGTTGAGCGGAGGCTCATAGATTCAGTAATATTAACGTAGCCCTGCAATAACGCTTTTGAATCAATGAATAATTGGATGAAATACTTTCGGCGTTACATAAGAAAGATTCAACTTTTTAGTGTGTATCATGTATACAGTGCTTTAGGTCTAGTATATGCATTTCATTATTGGTTTTCAAATGATAAACATCGAGCATTTGGCTCCCTGATACTGGTAGTCATAATTGTTAGAATTGAAAGAATCGTAGATATTATGCTGCTATCCTAAAACTTAAATATGGTCCTTTTTCTTTTTCCGAAATAAATTGTGTTTTAAAGAATCCTGCTATCAGTACTTACATTTTAACGCTGATTCACATAAGCAGCAGTAGTTTCCAGATGGTTGAGTTCCAGGTAGTAGACACTTCTTTTGAACACATTGCGACCATTGTTTACCACTGATTGATACATAGCATTATGTTCATGTAAACAAGTCAAAACCAAACGATAGATTTCATATTAGAAAATAAGTACAATTATTACATACATTAGTTTAGGGGTTAGATGTTAACAGAGAACGCAGAATGGACACTGACCACATATATGTGCCCTAAGCCACATATTACCATCGCGAAATTTTACGTGTAGAATGAGTTTAGGGCTTGTGATAATGAGCTATACAATCGGTTCAGTTGCTCAGTTAAATGCTTTGTGTGAGTGTGTGTGTGTGTGTGGGGGGGGGGGGGGGGGGGGGATTTGGGGTTGTCGATATGATTCGAGTATATACATTGGACTCCATGTTGAACCATACAAACATACAATATTAGCCAAAAAAATGTGTACCTAGATGTTGAAGGACTTGGTCCGGTTTTTTTCTTCTTGACCCTTCCGTTATCTGCTTCGTTGTTGTCATGTCTTATGCAGTCGGCTTGGCGCTGTGCCTGGATCATGCGTCCAGTATTGGCGCTTGGCTTATACATACCACATCCTATCTTATCTGTCCGCCCTCAGTACTACACAGCCTACGATTACAGGCGGACACTCTCAGGTTTTAAGAAGAAGTACACAATGCCATACACTAAAGGTGATATTGATAACCTGTGGAGCATTCTTGTTTGTGGAGCATTCTTTTTTTTATAACACAAGTAATGTCTATAAGGAACTGTTATTGTATAATCATGTACGCAAAAGTCGGATCATGTGAATCGAAAGTCGGTCTACATTTTATCAAAATGTTACAGAACAAGTGTTTTGATATGTTAGTTACCCTGGTGTTTTGTATTCGCAGGCCTCAGTACATACAAAATATTCTATGGCAGGAGCCTTGTATCTGCTTTACCAGATTGCAGTCGTGACATTGAACATACGTTATTTGTAACTGTCTATGTACCAATGCTGTTTGACTTGTGTAAAGGTAAACTGGTCAATTTGAATACACATTCACGTCGATCAGTATTCCGTGATAACTATAAATATTATTAGATATAGTATTTCCTGATATACCAGTACCGATGACATATCAGCTAAGAATGTTGAGCGTTGAGGACTTTAATTGGATAGATATTAATCACTTATTGATTCAGAAAACGTGATATCCTCATTGTTTAGTGACTGAATATTGTACACCCTTTCAGGGGAGGAAAGACATGAATTATGTCAGGGGCCATTACAGGTGTGTATGCGTGCGTGCATGTCAACAATTATCATCAAGTAATTCTTCTTGTCCCTCACTCTTGTGGATTGTCCATTGTCACTCTGAAGCTTTATGTAGTTGTGTTGCGTAATTCAAGGAATTGTCCAATCCGCGGATTAATAAAGGCAATCGACCATTCTCGGGAACCGCGACCCTGTTGGCGTAATCAGCGAATAGTGCACGCTTCATTTCGAAATCCCATAGAACGAACTGATGTAAACCTACGGTGGTAGTATAGACGATGGGGGTTCTAGATCACCCCGACTTCTTTGATGAACGGTGTTATTGGGTCGTGCATTCGACATCGCATTATGAGCCTCGCAGGCATGAAGAAGACATTTGCACTTCTTCAATAGATTCTCAAATTTTATTTTATCTTCTACAGCGGGGCTATTATGAAACAAAAGTGAACTACTCAAGTAAATCCCTGTCGAAACACATGAGCTTTGATTGCACACTTAAAGGGATAACGGAGATTAGTTAATTGCCCAAAACCAGGGAATGAGAAACGCTCATTGCGAAATGATGGAACTTTGTCGACCATCCTTCGGGACTACTCAAAACTTTCGATTTCCTCTGCATATGCACAAAGAAACAGAACAGGTAAACAGGGTTGGACAATTTATGCCCCTGTGCGATGCTTACTTCTTGCCTAAATGTCCAATCCCCAAATTTCACAATGAGGTTATCTATGAGAAAGTCAAGCAAAATGTTGATGGTACTGATGCTTGGTTTTGCCAGCTTTCAGTTGTCTATATGTGGCATTATTTGTTGTCACTTATACCGTGTACTTTAATCAAACAATCAATGTAGTGATGCTTACATATAATGGTAATAATATTTAAAGCATTGTCAGTTGGAACTGCTTCAAACTGTTTATGTTTACGTATTCCAATTCTGGTTCCTCTGTTTCAGTTTTTTGTATTATACCAACTTCACACACTGTCTTAACAAATTCCGAACGACAATCGACAGGTTCATCTTCTCTTTTTTCGTACATTTTGGGCATGTTTTGACAGCATCCATAATTATTTAAAAGTTGTGATCCCAATTGGTAACAAGCTGTTCACAGTATTTTGTGCCAGATTTGAAAAAAGGTTGTTATTGCCAACAATAGAGGAGTCACCTGTGATTATATGATCAACAGGTTGGCAGCGGTACGGTGAGTCTTGGCAGAAACTACTGCCACTCTGCTACATACTCTGGATGTACACCAGGCCTGCCTTTTAAAGTCTGTGCTTGCCTTAAAAAGGGGTGAATGAAATGTACGGATCACAGCACTGACATATATTTTTCAATAATGACAAAAATCTCCTGTCTCTCACGTATCATATCAGATGAAAGAAAAGAAAACACCTTGCAACAATGCCATTTTGTGGCAGGCAATTTCGGTTTTTGTCAAGAGTGTGAAGTATAATTATTTGTTTCAAGAATTTTCGAGGACAATTTACTATATATTCAATGTTGTTCTATGCGATTGAGTGTAACAGTGAGTGGTGGGTGCAAGCAGGATATGCTTGACCTTTTTTCAAACACAGGTGTCATCACTGACTTTCAGTGATTTATTCATAATTGCCCCACACGTGCAATGGAATCTGATTATTCTCTGACGTGGACATTTATATCTCAATATGAGTTTGTCACTGCTATGAGAAGCTTTCAGTTCTTTAAACAAATCTTACATGATCTCAGATACAGCTTCACAGTCTGGTTCTTCAGAACAGATTCATAAGTTATCTCAATATTTACACATATTTCATTGCCCACCGGTGACACAAGATGCGCCTCAGTCTTGTCAGGATCTCAGGATCATGTTAGTCGTTACACACCACTCAGATGGATAAGAAATAATTGATAATTGTTTGACAGTTTATTCGATTGTTTTTGGTGAACAACTGCACAGTGTTTTGCTTATAAATAAGGTTAGTCTTTCAAGGCTTTCGTGGCTTGTCAGTCAAGATGATGTGATGAGGCTTAGTGTGACTGAAAAAATATAGAAAGAATTGTTATTGTTGTTATTTATCCTACAATTATTCTAAACATATCTAAAGTGGACATAGCACATTAACCACAGTTGAAAGCAATACTTGATATTTGATTTGGAAAAATTATCATCCAAAAATATGTTAGAAATATCTGTGTTATTTATTTATTATATTACAACTTTGAAACTCAAGGAATAAAACGTGTTATTTCCTGCCTGCCATATGATATACTACCAGCTACATACCTGTACTACCTTCTGACAGCAGTTGGCGCAAATGTCACAAACAGTTGCATCATGCAGGGTCTTCGGTTGGTAGAACGCCACTGCCTGGTGTGCTAGAGGAGAGAGTACCACCACCATCATTATCATCAGTCATCATATCAGTGGAAATATTTTAATCCAAGTAGTAATTTTTGGACGTTTGACAAAATCGCAAAGACGGTGATAAGCAACATTCATTCAATTAATCGTTCCATCAACGATTAGAATCAAAAGTATATTAGGCAGAACTATGATTTACATACTTGGCTCATAGTAGTCAAATACATGGATGGGAGACGCCTGCAGCTTAGCAACCTGACCATTCCTTCTGCCGGTGAATCTGACGCATGTTTCGCCGCTGTCAAGCTGTCAAATATCACAAAATTCTTGAACTAGCGTAATTCCTTAAAACACAAATATCACTTATCATGAATTTTAATACATTGTTTTATTCGATTCTTTCAAACAGTCGACTGAAGGAATCCTATAATAAGGTATGTAAAAACGTTAACACAAAATCTGAATCAACTTGAAGGTTGAATGTTAGTCGTGAAACTTGGACGTGCAACACATTGTTTAACATCAGCAATACATTGTACATGTAAAGTTAATAATAAATCTTATCTCAGCAAGCCTAAAATATGTGGCACCTACCATAGCACATATTATAACACAGTAGTTTAGATGTAATGGTTACTCACGTGGCTGAAGTAGAATACAAAGTTCTTGCCCAGCAATTCAGATCGTTGTAGGTTGCGGATTTCATTCAGTGACTCCATGTCCGGTTCAAAGCCTGATGGGATTGTGATTTCTACAACGGCCATGTTGTTAGTTCTTGCTTTGCTGTAACTGTTGAATACATAAGAATATGATATGACAGTGTCGAATAAATATAGTTAGATTACTTTGTGTTTCACTGTAAAATCCTTGCGATTCGTCTCACGAATAGAACGATATGAATCCAACGATACATATTATGTTTGGAACAGTAAATAGTAGATAACCTATCAGAAGAAGATGGTCCCTTGGGAAATCAATCAGCAAAACGTGACAGGAAGGGAACATTTGCGACAATCCTGCTGCGGTATGACAGCGAGGTGCCAACACAAAACTGAACAAAATAACTTTTTTAGGAATCAACCAGTTTGCTAAACTAGCATTTGCCAAACCAGTATAGACCGAGCCACCGTCTGAAATAAACCTGAAGGTAATTCCTGACACAGGTCCTGAGTGTGTACATGTTCAGTGTCTCGATCTCGATGTCCTGACTGATATAAAAGTACTGCTCTTCTACAGGCTTCTCTACGTTGAAGAAAGTTGCAATCTGTGAAAGAAACCAGAAAAATTCCTCTCACAATATTAGACATGTTTATACTCACTGGTTATAACTTTATTTAATGAGTTATGCGAAGTATGTCTAAATACAGAAACTTATCATTAGTTAAGAAAACTAATGACTTTATGATAACAACTTCTGGTTTATTGCATTAGCGATGTTCCGATAAAGATTCTTACACTGTTCTCAATCAGGAATGAGTACAACAAGTTAAAAAAGTCCGAATACTCCCAACCCAACATCAGGAAACGACAAAGAAAACTCTCAGAAGCTATGGAAATCCGCCGTCACAAACCTTTGATAAACAGAGATCAAGGGTATTACATCCTTTGAAGATCTGATCAATCAAAAGACTCATCCAGTCAAGCTTGTAACACCTTAACATCTTAATCCGTAATCCATTCTGTAATCTGGCTTCATTCAACTGTGTGCTATTTGTTATCAGTCACCTGTTGTTGTTGTTGTTGTTGTTGTTGTTGTTAATAGGTTGCTTTGCACAACTTATCATGCATATGTTTCTCTCATCACTTGCTTGTACTCATTCTAGTTTTGGAACAGTGTAAAAGTCGACATCAAAACGTCGTTAATGCAATAAACCATGAGTTGTTATTCATAAACTATATATATTTATCCATTCCTTTAAAAAAGAATTTGCTAAAAAATTTCATTAATACACCCATTCCACTAAGTGGCGCTCTGTGGCGCTCTTACAAATTGCCATAGAGCGCCATTTAGAGGGCTAAGATCTCCAAAAGCGTTAATGGATCGCTATCTGATCTCTAACTGATCTCCATGATCGTCAAAGTAGCCACCTGTCGACTTCCCTGCACAAAGATCCGTGGCGCTCTGTCCAGAATGCTGTTATCGCCACTTGATCGCCGAGATGGCCATCGGAGAGCTACTTGATCGCCAAGGTCGTAATCAGGGCCCTACTTGATCGACATGGTCTTAATCAGAGCGCTATTGTATCACCTTAGAGCGCCGACGATCGCCACGAAAGACAAGACCTACCCCTCTGCTAACAAGCGTATAACTGATGGGCGCCTCAACTTACTTACTTACTTTGGAGATTTAACGTGCGCTTTCCGACTGATGTGTATTTCGCACACGGGCCCGGCCAGGCCATTTAATGTGTTTCCGAAAGGGGCGAAAGTGGTCTGTGCAACCCAAGAGGGGGGGTTTGGGGGTTGCTTATATAGAATTTGGGAATTTTGAGATTTGGAATAGATGCCGATGGGATTGGGGAGGAGAACTAAGGGAGCTGGGTATGGTGGATGTTTGTTTGTTTATGTGCTTTTGATTTGGTAGGTTATTGTGTTTTTAGAAGCGTTTTATTAGTTCCGTTTTGATTAAGAATACGCCTAAGGCCTTGAAGTTTTCTAGTTTATTTTGTGGGTTTAGTATTGCTTCTAGAGTGAGAGCCTTGTTTAGATTGAGGATGGTTTGTAATGCGGTTCGATGTGTTAGGTAGTGTGTGCAGTGGATGAGTGCGTGTTCTGGGGTTTCTAGTTGTTTGCAGTTTGGGCAGTTACCTGTAGTGTGTTTTTAATTTTTTTTTAGGTGGTTATTTAGGTTGGTGTGTCCTGTTTGGAGTTTAGTGATTACTCTGTCGATTTTTTTGGATGGATGGAGAATTTTTGGTTTGGTTAGTGGTTTGCTGAGCACTTTTTTGATTTGGTTATTTGAGTTTAGATATACGTTATGCCATTTTTTGCTTGCCTCAGAAGGCTACGAGTTTTTATAGGATCGGACTCAAACTTCGGCTATCGGGTCGCAATGGGATCCCATAGAGTGCTAATTGAGTGCTAATGGATCTCATTCGGTCGCCTAGATCATACTCGGATCGGAGTAGAGGGCATTAGATGCACAGTACGTGTTCACTCTAATAACACAAACATCCAATCCATGAAATAAAGGATAAAGTGCAGTGCCCTATATTGTCGCGAGGAAGCGATCCTGATTTGATTACTTACGTAATCATGTTGATGTAATGTTTCCATGTGGGTCATGATTCAGTATGGAAGGTATAAGGCAGTCCAACCACAGAAAGCTGGAGACAATGTGTAGATGGTGGTGTATCTCTACTCCAGCAATGCTACATAAATAGGGTTTGTGGCTCACAATATAGTCAATATGTTACAACGCACACACACGCACGCACACACACAAGAACACTAAATAAATAAATAAATAAATAAATAAGTAATTAAAAAAATATACTCAACAAATATACATACGATACTGTAGCTTTTATCTCAGCCAATTGTCATCATTGTCAACAAAAGATAGTCAAAGATACCGAAAGTCAGGGCCTTACTGAGGCGTTTTGCATGTGTACAGACAAAATGGAACTATAAACTGCGTTTACATTAGGACTGTGTATCAGTTCCCATACCTTTTCTTGTAGATCTCTGTGACTTGGGGTCTCTTCTCGAATGTAATGCAGTTTTCGTGATTTAGTGGGCGACTGAAAAAGTTAGAAACCGTCACTGAAAGAGAAGTTTGTGCACATCCCGTTCCAAGTCGAGTCCAATGTGGTCGGAGGTGTCCATTCATACCTTGCTTTGTATCACTGTGTCGGTATGTGGGGCATCTGACTATATATTGTAACCAAATAACAATGTTATGACCAGGTAAATTTGATGCCTCATTCACTGGGTTCTGGCGGTTAGATACAGGGACGAGTCACCACTTATATGCCTCAGAGACTGGAGTAGCTTCCCTTTGATAAAGGGCATTTACTCCTGTGTGTGGTCTGATTGATTGTCGCGAAAGGGGATATCACTGGCAATATGCCCCACTCACTGGTTTCCCGCGCTAGCCCGGTTGGACATCGTGACGTGTGACTGCTGGAACAAGCTTAGATGGGCACATTGATTGCCGCTAAAGGTTATATCATTGACATTATGTGTTGGCAATTGTCTTTTCAAACATGGTAGTTGGAACTACATTGTCTGTTGTCACTGTCAGACTGACTTAGCACTGACCTTTTGACGCAATATGATAAGCGCAAAATCCAGGAATGTTTGCAATGTTTAGAAACCCGTTTGTGAATTTAATAATAACATTATATGATGAAGAAGTTATATCCTGTATTAGGACACAAGACTCGCTTATAATTTTTTTAATTCATAATACATGATATTTTCCATCCGAAAAACACACCCGCATGACAACTTTAGACATCTCATGAGTAATATTTGATGGACCCATGTGGAACCCAGTTAGCAAAACCCTTGACCAGTTGCTTCACCTGGCCCACTTTAAACCATGCTTTGCGGGGATAGGATTTTAATACCTTTTTGTTCATGTATGAGGATCGATAACGCTCCAGATCTTGTTGGAACACGTGTCCGAAACAAAACAGTAAACCAATTCATATTCCTGTTTCAGAGTAGCATGGACTGTGTTGCTTTTCACAATGACGGGAATATGTCTGAAAACTTTGGCTGGTCTTTACAGTAGGTACTACAGCTACAACTTCATCACTAAGATTACAAGAGAGCGCAAACAACAGATCAGGTTTCCTGCAATCACGTTTTGCAAACCGAACACGTTTGACATAAGCCAACAAAACCTTACTGAGACAGAGCTGAACTATCTTCGCAGTAAAGGCCCTCTGGCACACATGTCACCTGATATTGACTGGTACGGGGAGGAAGGAAGAGAGCTAGATAAAGTGGATTATGTCAAACTTTGGGAAGATGGAGCATACAATGAGGAAAATATGTTCGAGTTCATATATTTCAAACACGACCGTGTCCTCCCGGAAAGGCTGAAATACAACCAAAAACAAGATCAACGTCGTTCACCTTCAACGCTAACGCTGATATAGATACAGAGTCCGGACATTCAGTATTGTTTATAACTTTTAACATCATGCAAGAGACCTATCTTGAGGGAGTAGTATACGAGGCGGGGACAAATGTAAATCTGACAGACACAGAAAAGTTTCAAAAGGTTCAAAAGCAAACAACATTCTACTATAGCTGCTCATAATGTAGTATTACAATACCTGACATTCCCTCTGACCAGGGGGCACCGGTTGCCCAGTCGCCGCGATTCGCTGTGCAAAGTTGCGTCCCTTGGGCACGCCAGGAACCTATGATTGTATGTTCGAATCCCGGTTCACCCCGATTATGTTTATAGGTTTGTCAGCACCATACCCGTGCTCGTTGGTTTCACCGAAGTGGTAAACGTCTGAGACCTGCATCACTTCGGGCTTTCCTCCCACAATAAGCTGACATGCCGTGATATCACTGCAATACTGTTAAAAGCGGCGTGACACCAACTCGTCCACTCACTCCCTCTGACCAGCACTCAGCAATTACTTCTTAACATAAGACAATTTTATCTTTCGAACCTTGACTAAATGGATCAGATGGTCAGACTGGGTGACTTGGTTGATAGCGTCTCAAAGTACCTCGACCGTGTGGAGTGTTGGCCATGGGACCAATTACTGTATTGTCTGGTCCAGACTCCATTTTTTACAGACCGCCGTCATATAGCTGACATATTCCTGCGTTAACAACCAACACACAATTAAATAACTCAGCACATAATCGTTCTAGACGTCAATATTGAGCATCGTGCCATTCGAATCTAGGGCTAAAAACGAAGCTAAAGGTAAATATAATAGCACAAAAGATGTGAAGAGGTTCCAAGCAAACGACAATATGTCATGGCTGTTCATAATCTAATACAAAAGTTGTTTAAAATATTCAAGAATGCACTGACTCATAAACTTGGAATCCTTTGCCACATGTAATCTCCGCTTGTTGAATCAGGTATATATCGATGAACCAGATACATCTCCGAGCTACAGTAATCATGCAATGACTGGTGTATCAGTCGGGACGTCGACACGCATACAGCTGACAAAGAAGGAGGTACGTTTGTGTCAAGAACAATATATATATATGATTGAATTTGATCAGTCATCCAAATAGTAAACAGTTCCATTATGTAAGTGTACAATTATATTCTTCCAACGCAAGGATAGAGCAGTGATGCAAACACTAGTTTGGAAATAATTGATGTTACCTTTTGAAAATGACGTTTGGCTCCAGTGGGTCGAATCACAAAAATAAAATCAAAAGCTAAAAAGGGTCCCCTTACATTTATGCCACAACAATCAGCATTCTCGATCGAGTGGTTCTAAGCAGACTTGATTTAACATCGAAATTCCACATACTCAGGTGCTTCTGCTTGGTCCTAAGTCAATATATATGGTCGGCGTATGAACGTACACGATATAACAACAACGAAGTTAAGTTGTTCGTTACATCATATTCTAACAATCCATCAACATGAAGCAAACAATGACGAGAAGTCAATGGACCATGAGCACGGGTATGGAGTTATAAAATAGAACTAAACAACGGAGCTAAAACATCTGGAAGCACAATCAAGGCGAACCAGGATTCGAACCTACAATTATATGTTTCTGGCATGCCTAGATGACACAACTCTGCACCGAGAATTACGGAGCTTTCGATGACTGGGCCATCCATCGATCATTAAAACATTACATGTCAAGCATTGTCTGTTAAGGTTTACCATCAAATGACAAATTGTTTGTGATAACAGTGTTTGAGAATTCCGGGTAGCACTGCTATATGCCCATAGATGAAGTACCTTCCGACCCCCTATAATTCCCGCAGAACGGATTGTCTGGACACTAAAGCCTCGGACTTTGTCAACTCCCTTAATTGGTTCAAGCACTACAGCTTTGACGGGTGTCTTCATGAGTGCTCCAATAAGGCTGCCATTAAAGCCTGTAACTGTACCGCTGGGTGGGACCCTCAACAAGGTATTTGTCGTTTTCTCTTTTTACAGCAAGAATACTTTACATCCAACGACACCAATAACGCATTTTCATGTTGAGGTTGGTCTCAAACTGTTTGATTGGAACCTCAACAATGTATTGTATTTCTTTCTCAGTTTCTAACAATGGCAATATACCCATGATATCACATGTACAAACAACACAGTTTCTTTTATTGCTGGATGGGAATCAAGTTATTGATGTACTTGTTTCTTGCTTTCTTTTCTGGTTTTAAGAATAACAATAGACACATTACATCATGCTATACAGATAACACAGTCACTGTCATTTTCAGATATTTCTGAAAGTCTGGCATTTAAACACATCTGACTAACTGAAATCCAGCTTGTCCTAGTAGTAGAAGTCTTTGTGATTTTTTGACTGGTGATATATTTTCCAGCCACCGTCAGTCTGCGGCACTGCTCTGTGAAAGAACTTGAAACATGTTACAGACCCAAAATCCGTAAGATCATTTCCATTGCAATGTGGCTTTGTACTGTGTTGAAATGTTCCTGGCATACGTACATTGTATTTTGTTGTTGATTCTAAATGAAAGCCACAAAATCATTTCCACAATCTTGAGAAACCTCTGCTTATACGATTCTGACTACATCATAAGCTCGTGTCTATGAATCACTGACAGTGGGTGAGTGTGTTGGGTTTTAACGCCGCTTTTAACAGTATTCCAGTTATATCGCGGCGTGTCAGCTTAATGTTGGAGGAAACCCTGAAGTGATGCAGGTCTCAGACGTTTACCACTTCGGCGAAACCCACGAACACAAACCTGGAAACATAATCGGGGCGAACCGGGATTCGAACCCCTGTAAGACAGTGATTATACAAGGTGTTTGGAAAAGGTAAGTACATACTGAACTCCCGATAACACCCATCACAAACACATACAAAGGCTGCTGGTTTCAACCACAGAATTTCGGAACTTTGAAATCAGGAGGTTCTTACTCTTAAACCAAAAACGAGGTGTATGTGTGTATGTGGAGGGGTGGGGAGAGAAAAGAATAATTGTAAACTGCGTAAGATTTTAGTAAATAGATGGCAATATGATTGCAAGTAGAACTTACATAATTGAGGTGAGATACAACTTACTAAGACCATATACTTGAGACCATATGTATTTGCTCATGCAAAGTTCTCTATGTTTAGATCAAGCACAGTCGGAAGCCAGAAGCGGGAAGAGTTGTTCATGCCGGTACCCATGCGATGAGACATCGTATGATATACAAGGGTCATCCATGGTATTGCCGCGAAACACCACATCCATCGCTTCTCTTATGCATTCTACCCGTGATATGATAAGGTGAGAACGGATCGGCAGCTGTTTTGTATTTTTAATAGATCCTTTTACGGTGTCAAGCAAGACTGAATGAGAACTTACTTACTTACTTTGGAGATTTAACGTGCGCTTTCCGACTGATGCGTATTTCGCACACGGGCCCGGCCAGGCCATATAATGTGTTTCCGAAAGGGGCGAAAGGGGTCTGTGCAACCCAAGAGGGGGGGTTTAGGGGTTGCTTATATAGAATTTGGGAATTTTGAGATTTGGAATAGATGCCGATGGGGTTGGGGAGGAGAACTTAGGGAGCTGGGTATGGTGGATGTTTGTTTGTTTATGTGCTTTTGATTTGGTAGGTTATTGTGTTTTTAGATGCGTTTTATTAGTTCCGTTTTGATTAAGAATACGCCTAAGGCCTTGAAGTTTTCTAGTTTGTTTTGTGGGTTTAGTATTGCTTCTAGAGTGAGAGCCTTGTTTAGATAGAGGGTGGTTTGTAATGCGGTTCGATGTGTTAGGTAGTGTGTGGAACATGAATGAATGAGGAACATGGTACAGAATATATATAGTAGGTTGAGGATTAACAGAAACAACAATTGCATACATGAGTGGGATAACATGAGTAGGTAATGACAACAGAAGGAAATACTGTCACAACATGATGGAAAGAGAACACATCATCCGATAGGTGGAAGCCAATGAGACATGAAGCCAATTAAACAGGATAAGTTTTGCATAGGTGTAGGGATTATTGCTTAATGAGTTCAAAGTAGGTGGATGGGATTATATAGCCTTGATCTCTGTTGATTGATGGCTTGTGGCGGCGAATCTGGACTGCTTCTGTTAGTTTTTTTAGTGAAGTCATGGACGTTGTTGGAGAGGATTTCTACTTTGTCATCCGTCAACTTCTAAGTAATGCCTATCAAACAATCCTTTTATACTATGCACAAAAGTAGGGGATATTGTTTTATTTGAAACTACAGAAAAATACACCAGTGATTTACTTAAGCGATACCAGATACTTGAGTCAGTTTCACTTTGCTCGCAATAAATACAGAGAACTTTGTCGCAAGAAATGTGAATATTGCCATTAGTCTTTAGCTATAAATCTACTCAATACAGTTAACGAGGGAAATTCAAAACAATATGTGTCTGGTGTAAAATCCTTACTAGGCAAGTCTTATTCCCTAGCTTCGTGTATAAGCAGTTCTCGGTGGATTGACTATTTTATAAATATTTTGTATATTTAGGATACTATACTAGATGATGACTTTGTCTCCTTTACTCGACATTACCTTTCCAAAGATATCCCTGTTCATATTGATGATGACAATAATAATACTCTAAATAGAGAGATATCAAGAGAAGGAATACTTAAAGCACTGTCTTATTTAAAGTGTGGTATTCCTCCTGGGCCAGATGGAATTCCTCCTGAAATGTAGAAACATGGAGGTGATGTGTTACTACCATACTAAGGTGTTCTTTTTAATAGGATTTTTGAATCTGGTGATTTCCCACTGCATTGGCCTTACAGTATAATTTTCTCACTTCATAAGAAAGGCAATACAAATGATGTGAATAACTACATACAGAGGAATTTCTTAATGAACATTTGTGGTAAAATATTCACGGTGTGTTTTAAATAACAGACTTAAAACTTTAGATTTGTGTAACAAAAACCCTGAGTGTCAAGCTGGATTTCGTACTGGCTACTGAAATATTTATCCAAATCCAGGGGTAGATTTTATTATTTATTCGTAGACTTTCACAAAGCTTTTGATTCTATCAATAGACATCTTTTATGGTATATGCGTTTGCTCAACAAGATATTAAAGGCAAAATGCTGAATATAATTCGTGATATGTATTCTGAGACAACAGCAGCTGTTAAAACATCAAATGTTAGCATTTCCGAATATTTTGATTGTTTAAGCGGTATTCGTCAAGGTTATGTTCTAAGTCCACTTCTATTTAGTATGTTTATAAACCAACTTGAAGATGAATTACAGCAGCATGGCGGGAGAGGTATTTTTGTTGGTGCAGTTTTTTTAGATTTGCTTTTATTACTATATGCAGCTGATTTGTGTCTGTTTTCTGACAGTATTATTGATTTGCAAAAGAAAATACATATATTGTGGAAATTCTGTTCAAAGAGGGGCTTGAAAACTGAAATCCTCGTGTTCCGCAACGATGGTATAGTTAAGAATACCAAAAAATGGATGTACAATGATAATGCACTGAAAACCTCAACCTACTATAAGTTGGAATAATGAGAGTGTCGGCAATATTGATTTCTTTCTTTTAGAATTTCGACAATGAGCATTCAAATTTAGATTTTTATTCCACTATAAAGTCAACTTTCACAATTGAACCATATTTGCTTCATATAAACCAAAGAGACCAAAGGAGATTGTTAACATTATTAAGAATTGGACAATTACACATAATGAAAAATATAGGTAAACGGGTGGGTGTACCTAGAATCCTTAGATTCTGTCCTTTTCGTAAAAATATTATAGAAGGTGAGTTATATTTTTGTTAGTACATGTATGCCCACCTTATGATATTTTAAGATACACATATTTTCCCAACAATAACTTAAAAATAAGTACTCCCTCAGAACTTTACTGCAAACTTCTAACATTGAAACCTTGTTATTATGTGCTAAATACATTAAAGATGCCCTATCCTTGCCTTCTTCATTATTTTAATTCTAATTTACACTTTTATTGCATACTGTACCTCTTGATATTGTACCACCACTTGGTATATAATACATGTTTCAATATTGTACTTGGGCCTGTGGCCTTTATACTGACCTAAACGTCTATTATTTACTATATGTCAAGAACATTTCCTATGGAAATGAAGCTCCCAAACACAACATTGTGATTGTCATGAAGCACGTGACCTCGGACAGCACGTGCAAGGGGTGGTATGCCAGGTTTACCATAGACTTAGCAAAGTCATTGTGACCTTATTCTTCCAACAGCAAATCATCCATGTTATGCCATGGCCAGTACTCCTTTCTCCCATTGAACACGTCTGGGACGTCATTGGCAGACGTGTAATTCAACGTCAAAATCCACCCGTCACTCTCCATGAACTCGGTGTTGTGCTGTCATTGGTCGACTATCAGAAGCATGTCCCGAAGGTGCATGTGTTGCCACCCGATATTAGTGATGTTTGCTAGCAAATGCAAATTTTGAATTCGACCCCCGACTTCCTGAACAACCAAGTGCGCCGGTATCTCATCGCACCGACCATAAGAACCCATTAGATCTGATCACCTACTCCCAAGCAAATATGATCATATGATTTCCATTTTCCAATACCATGTAGTTGACAGGACTGAGCACAAGCCAGAATTGGAGCGGAATGGTGTATTTGGTCTGTATCAAACTATATCTATGTGGCTCATTTCAATCCATTAATTTGGGAAAGGTTGGCCGCGTTGGCTAAAGAACCGCAACACGCTGTGTAGACACTATGTCCCATACCCATGAATGTATTACATAAATATTATCATGGGTTTGAATCCATGACCCGACCCGTTTACGATCCTTGGTTTGTTACAACCCAAACAATGCTCTACTTTTACCGAAGTGATCACTTTCAACTTTGCTCTGACATCATACTGACATGCTGTATATAACGGTTGTTCAAAACGGCGTAAATATTGAATATTCCGTCTGTCACAATAAACCCAAGCGTGCACATCTACGTGCCTGACATAATTCTCTCTTAAGTAATTTAAGGATGAAGATATGTTCAAAGTCGTTAATCCTTGAAAAATGGAAATGTAATTGACACGCTGTAGGCATCATGAACGTAATTAACTGGAAATATTTATAATTAATACCAATGTAGGTGGTAGTTCAATATGAGAAAGAAATTCTCGGTAAAAATTGAGGGCGAAATTTCTCCACATAAAAGACATACTCACTACGCATACTTATGTCAACCTGTCTTGATATTGTGTACCCGTTCAGCCAGTGTTGGTGGACAGATGGGGCTGTTTCTTGGGGCCAGTATCCTCACCATCATAGAACTGCTGGAACTGTTGTCTGCATGTGTGCTTGCCAGTCTGACGTCGCTGTGGGCCAGACGTAACAACTTTAGAGTTGAGGAACAAAACAGACCCTGGTAACCCAGATAGATCTTCTTCCACTGAAGTTTGATTATCATATACAAACAATGTATTAATGATAAGTTTCAAACTGTAAGTCATATGTTTTCTGTTTGTCCCAATTTGACGTAGTAAATATAAATTGTCAACGCAAGAGAATAACCAGCCCAGATAAAACATTTCAGTGACATATCCATCCAACAGCGTAACACTCTTGATCAGGACATTTCTGTTTCCTTCATAATGTTTGTATTGATTGCTTCAGAGCAGAGGCCAATTGTTTATTTGCTGTTTTCATTTGTTCCAGAGTGCCCACGTTTCGAGAAAGCTGAACTTTGCTCCCGGGACTTCTGCAATCGACTGCATAGTGGATGAAAAGTTTTAATATCCCTCGTTTCATGGAATATAATACCATTCTTAAAATAGAGAGATGTGGCATTGATGTGTATGTATTTCTCTTCAGAATATATGGGCTACATGTATATGGTATTGCTGGTTGATATATCGTGTACCTGTGTACACGACAAGCCAGAAACACGTGGTGTGAGGGCCAACAACATTCATTTCCCTGATGGGGTAAATAGAAGCAAGTCATGGGGTTTTCTTGGTCAAGTGTGTGTCGTTTTTTAAAATCATTCAGTTAACTAAGTGAAGTTCGAAAATCGTCATGCCTAGATTCAATAATAATGCGAAAAATAATGGCAGTAGCTGACTTGAGTGAGTGAATATGGTTTTACGCCGCTTTTAGCAATATTCCAGCAATATAACGGCGGGTGACACCAGAAATGGGCTTCACACATTGTACCCATGTCGGGAATCGAACCAGGGTCTTCATCGTGACGAGCGAACGCTTTAACCACTAGGCTACCAGACCGCCAAGCTGACTTGAAGTTGGTGAATGACAAAAATCAGTGCCAAGACATTTCAACTTTGCGCACAGCACAATTTCCCGATTTTTGGACTCACAAACACAAACGAACTGACGTGGCCGTCAAGGTCGCCATATCTCAAAATAATTGATTTGTGGGATGAGCTAGACAGACGTATTCTTTCACGTCAACCAGGGCTACAGAATCTGCATCAATTAAGCCAAGCTCTTCAGGGTGAATGTGCAGCCATTCCATAATGTCATAAGCAGGTATCTTGGTTCCACGGGCATGATGCGTCGTGCAGTCATTCAGGCCAGTGGTGAACACACACGGTACTAGGCTTTACGACTACAGTGAGATTGTGACCGGCATTTGCATTTTCTTTTCCCGTATCACGTTTAAAGCAGTGTATAAGACCTCTTGAATGAACCTCTTGAAAACAACATGAGCAAAAGCTTTTCCACACCAACAATAAATCTCTACCAAGAGCAGAGTCGATTGTACGTTGCCAACTATATGATGAATAAGTCTTTATGAATCACCATAAAATAGTGATGATACCAGGCGTTCTCGAAAACGTGAACGTATCCCGCCGCACCAATGGCACAAACACACGAGGAGAGCACACTCACACCCACGCACGCGTGCACACTCAAATGGGAAATATTTATATGTTGTCAAATAACGTTTTTATTAATAAGTAGATATTTTCACGATCTTTCTCTTGAAACAACAGTGTAACCAATAGATAAGCAGAAAGATAAGAGGCATTTGAATATTTATTTGTTGTCAACAATTGCGTTGTTTGAAAGAATTGTTTCACCGTCGGTGTTTCCAGATGTTGTGACGTTGTTTAGTGTGACTGGAAGACAATGGAGATAATTTTGCAACATTGAGACGATATTGTATAAGTGACTTAAAATATCGACATGAATGACAGATCATTATGATGACAATTGATCAAGGACTGATGGTTTATTGTGAACATAGTAACATATGGTTTCAGAATAGGGTCATTGGACTTGTTACTTGAATTATTTTGTTATCTAGAAACGCGTATAAACGGGGCTTTTAGAAACATATGTGTTCACTTATATTTCTATTTTCAAAAATAAATTTAAAAAAAACGATTAATTTTATCCTGGCCATATAACCAAATTATTAACAGCTACAAACTATACTACATAACTCTACTACCTGTGTGCAGCATTTGGCGCAAATGTCACAAACAGTTGCGTCATGCAGGGTCTTGGAGCGGTAGAACGCAACACCCTGGTGTGCTAGAAGACAGAAACGCCAGTCACAGAATCATCACTTTCAATACTTTTGGTTTTCAAGAAAGACAAACCGTCTTATGACTTCATACATCATTACTACATTCCTATTTCCTGGTATCATTACTAATAAGATGTTTAGGATTTTATTTGGCAGAAATATGTTTAACTTACTTGGCTCGTAGTAGTCAAAGGCATGGATAGGGGACGCCTGTATCTTAGCAACCGGGCCATTCCTTCTTCCAGTGAATCTGATGCATGTTTCACTGGCATCCATCTTTCAAAATATAACATAATTCTTTTGAATGTATATTCATCGGTAGTACTTCATGTCTGCCCAGAGACATACATGAATGCCTATTCATACTAGTGATATATGTTGTGATTCTACAATTATATATGGTAATTATAAAACATATATCATTTTCAATCTGTGATGACATGGTAACAATATTAACATGAATACAATTTTAGTTTCAAAGTATGGTGTTTGCGTAAAGCATGTCTCTCTCTGGTTGAATTGCCAATTTAATGCCATAAAACTTCTAAAGCTTGTGTGAGTGCATGACACCTACCACAGTTCACATGTCTACATAATGGCGAGTTGCTTTGGTTGCTCACCTGGTTGAAATAGAAGACAAGAGTCTTCCCCAGCAGTTCGGATCTCTGTAGTTTGCGGCTGATATAGATTGACTCCATATCCGGTTCAAAGCCTGATGGGATTGTGATCTCGACCACAGCCATGTTACTGGTTCTCTCCTTGCTGTAGCTGTTGGATATTATGGAAGAGTATATTAATGGACGTCACACACATAATACTTCGGAGTAAAACCTAGTAAATCAATATGTATATGATAATCAGGATTTATAAGACATAAGTGAAAAAACCTTTGATATGGCCAGGTAATCAATAATAACATTTGACGTGAGAGAATAGAGAAGAGTTTTGTTTACCATTTCTGTTTCTGACAACTAGCCAATATATTGACAACAACAGACTCCCCCAACCGTAGTCATAGGACAACCTACAGGCACAAGTACTCTTACCTGACACAGGTCCTGAGTGTGTACATGTTCAGTGTCTCGATCTCGATGTCCTGACTGATATCAAAGTACTGCTCCTCTACTGGTTTCTCAACGTTGAAGAACGAAGCAATCTGTGTGACAAACAGCTTCACAGTTCTACACATTGTCATAACAAGTGCACTGTAGTTAAAACAGCTGCAATACAGCATGCCAAATCAGCACGACATATTTGTTCTCAAGTATGATGGCTTGAGTCTAAGTCAATGGGTAGAGTTACTGTGTCTCATATAAAGTGGTGCAAACATTGTAGCTTTGAAAATAATACCATTAACAATGAAGAGTTGTCATGTGTTCTCTAATGAGATGTGATGCCTTCCCATACCATTACACTGATTATTACGTTGATTTCAGCAAGCCGTGGCATTGCGAATTTACGGTTAAACTGAACTGCTTTCTGAGCACCTTAACAATCAGTATCTACTGTACACATTCAAAACCTACGTTGCACTATATAATTTCATAATAAATATATATTTATTGAACTTTATATGAAGCGAAAATTACTTTTCCCCGTTAATGTATATAAGAGATTTAATGTAAGAAAAGTTACTGTGCAGCTGCAAGCGTTGTTATATTGGTTTACAGTGTTGTTACTGTACCCACTAGGACTAACCTCAAGGTATCCGACTCCATGGCCTTGGGCTTTCACGTTGAAGGTACCGGTGAACTCATTGGCCTGAAATAAAAGTTTAGTACCCTGTGAACAAATTTACTTTATCTCAGAGATTGTGTGACCTACCAATGTTACCAAATATGGTTACAATATATTGCAAGGTATTGATGGTATACTACTGAAAGAACTTACATCAGTAGCTTGGAGGTCAAGGGCGTTCTTGGCATTGATGTCAAAATGTTTGCTGAATTTTCCAGAACTGATGTCGGCGCTGATTTTGAAGGAATCCGAGTTGATGACGGTGGCAAACGCAGACAGAGCGTCGAGAGCAACAACAGTATCCTGAGAAATGAGAAATAAGAAATCCGAGCTAGTCAATCTCATCTTGTGTTCATATCAGATGCTCAATATAACATCATTTTTATCATGTTCCGCTCTTCAATTTTATCTAATCATATATACCTGAGTAGATACGAAGCCACCATTGGGATTCCTGGTGGAAATGAGCCATTTCATGATAGACAGGCCTTTGACAAAGTCCTTCCGGAGCGCATATGTCTTCAGAGCGTAGCCTGTAGTCTCAATGTCGATGGCGTCAGCATATTGGTGATATGGCCTCCAGTAGCTGGAGCGAGTGTGGCTGTATCTTTCCCAGAACATCATGTCATCTGGCAATGGACCCGAATTGATTGTGAGCACACTTTTTATCATTATAGCATACAGCAATGGATTGTATATTCTAGTCAATTATGGTTTCTCACTTAACAAACAGAAACAGTTTTTTTGTGAAGCAAGACATTATATGAGCATGTTACTCCTGTTCCCAAATACCTTTTGTTTTAGAAACATGTTCAAGTTTCTTGAAGGCATCTTCAGCAAAGATGCTGCCTGCTTTGGTTAGGGCGTGGGTAGCGATTGCAACAGTGTAGGCATCATCAAACCTCATAATGTTGAACTCAAGGAAGGCACTGGCGCGGATCAAAGAGTCGTTCAGGTTGTAAGCATTCACCTGTATGCAAAATGTTTTATGCAAAAATAAAAGCGATCATCTTCGCAATGTATGATTATCTCCGTATGCTTTAATTACGTGTAGGCCAAGTCTGCAAGAAGATTGAATTTGACCACATATTTTCGACTATGAAAGCAGCCTGTGACCATTGAGATGGAAGTATGATTACACTTACCCCTTCCAGCCCTCGGACTTCAAGCAGAGCATCCAGAACAAATGCTGTCAGAGCGTATCCATGTCCAGATCCTCCCTTGAAAACACAACGGAACAGGAACATGATAAGCATCAGCTTTCATTCATCTTAAATAAAAATATACCACTTGCACGAATAGTATCTTTAAAGTACAACATAATTAGGTACCTGTATGCTGGAGCTGTGCACATAACCATTCTCACTGAAGTCCCCATTCGTGTTTTGTTTGCTTATCAGCCATGTGGCAGCACGGGCAATGATTCGGTTATCGATGTAGATGTACTGACGAGCCTGGATGAACGTTTTCACGACAAATGCTGTCAGCCTGAAATGAATAATGAACGGAAATAACCATTATATGTACCCTATCATCACTCACACATCCTCCCATGTGAATTATTCTAAAATAACAATGATGAAGCGAGACACACTCGTGAACTAATCAAAGTGTGTGTTGATCCCAAAAGTGGAAGTTTGTACTTGCCAGGTGCTCCCGTAGGAGTCGCTGTTCCCCCAGATGGAGTAGGAGCCGTCACTGTGTTGATAGCTTAACTCACGCTGGAACCCTGAGCAAGTTAATTTGATAATGAATAGACACCGATGATTCAAGCTGTCAAAATAGGTCACCCCCTACTTACACGTGCACATTATATAGAACTTATAAATATTTCAGGATGTATTTCCTATATGAATGGAATGATGTAACTGAATAACATTGATATGTAATACTTCATGCTTCAAATATACTAGTATGTTACCGACAAAAATAATGGAACTGAGGAAATGATGATAGTGAAATGTGAAAGTGAAATGACGATAAATGTCAGTAACATAAAACATTCGGGCGTGTTGATCAATATCTGATGTGTCCACCGTGTTATGCGAAACGTGGACGACAACTTGATGGCATACTGTTGATTAACTTGCTTATATTTTCCCTCGGTATTTCTCGCCATTGTGCCTGAAGAGCTACCCTAAACAGTGAAACTTCAACAGATGCTCTATTTGGGACATGTCAGGGGACTTAGCAGGGTAGTCCAAGGTCCGTATGCCTTGTCATCGGAGATAATCGGTGGTCTGGTATTGGTATCTTGCAGTTAAAACTTTTTGTCGACAGTTCTAGCAAATGGAACAAGGACGCAAACTTTCGTCAACAAGGACGCAAACTTTCGTCAACATATCGCTGGCCAGTCAAATGTCCATTCACAAAAACCAAATGAATTCGCTTGTCCTGTGTTGATACGGCCCCACACCATGAAACTACTGCCACCACACCGATCATGGTCAAGGATTGTTGCTCGTCGCTACGTCGCCAGCAACGTTTTCTGCCTTCTCTAAATCGGAGTGAAAAGCTTGATTCGTCAGTAAACATGGCCTATTGCCTGGCTGGCCCCAATCTTTGCGGCCTGTTAGAGTCACACTCTTCATAGGACGCCTTGCATTCAGAGGGGCTGCATATAGCCGGTTTTAAACGGTACATGTTGAAATTCGCCTCCCTGTTATTGTACGGAATTCTCTGTTGATAACAGGAGCAGATTTGATTCTATAGCTTACTGCAATTTATCTATCGTATTCACAATTCGACATTTTGTCCTTTCATTGAGATACTGTCCCGGGAACATTTTAAGCATGTGCTGAGCTCACTTTGCATTAGTGCTTGTGAGTTCCCCTATAGGCGCACGCACTTTGGCGTCTGTGTGCCCCAGCATCACGTGCTGTTCATGCATCATGTGAAATTTCATTGTGATTAGATGTTGCTTTCAGATGTAACACCATTGTATTGTAAATGTACACCTCAACGACTGCTTAATTTAAATAATTACTTCCCTTATTATTGTCGGTAGTTTGATTATCTTCAGGTAACAATCTGAACGTAAACCGTTTCATAACAGAATGATGTTTAACGTTTTGAGCGCCGAATTAAACAAATTGAAAATATTATCGTGATTTACCTTCCTCCATGAATGGAATAACTTTCTGTTCAATTTTCCCGTCAAATTTCTTAGCACTGACAAGGTAGTTTGAGATGTAGACATCTGGGGCAAGGCCCATCATGTTCTGTTCTCCACAGCCAGTGGGCATCTTCAGAAGACTGTCCAGGCCGTCGAGACTGGGGCTCACCACGTCCCCTGTAACATACGGTATTCTGGATGTTGGTCTTTAGGAGAACATATCTACAAAACATCTACAAAAGAAAGTTCATAAAGTTATCCTGTTGTGATATTTTAAATCAGGACAATTAGAAGCGATAAGTAGCTGAATTTGATAACTTGTTTCAATTATGATAAACGGACATTTAAATTTCCATAATATCAATGTCACAAGGTATGTATGTGATCCTGGCTCTTCTGACCAAGTGATTGGTAATGGGCTGAGTTCAAGAATGCTATCGGGAAAAGTGTCAATCGCGGTCCCCGCCTCAGACGCTTAATTAACTCCATACATTTGTGCATGATACCAATACCAAATTGACACTGACATTATGGCCTGGGCAAAACACGTTAAAGACATGCCTCATCTAGCTTCCATTAAGAATAAGTACGATTTATTGTGTATATTTTAAAGATAAATAGAGTGCAGATCGTTGTATTTTGTATTTGTACTCACTAATTCCTCTCGGAACACTTATTAGGTGTAGATGATTGTTTTTGTAGTTTGTTTGTTTGTTGTTTATAGCCGCACTCAGCTATATTCCAACTATGTGACGGCGGTCTTTAAATAATCGAGTATGGACTAGACAATCCCATGATTGACATCATGAGCCTCAATGCACGCAATTGGGATACGATTACATGTATCAACCAAGTCAGCGAGCATGACCACCCGATCCCGTTAGTCGCCTTCTACGACAAGCATAGTCGCCTTTCACGGTAAGCATGGGTTGCTGAAGACCTATTCTACACCGGATCTTCACGGAAAGATTGTTTCTGTAAACTATGATCGGTATTGTGACCGGATTAAAAAAAATGAAATGGGATCAAATGTGTCTCTCCACGATGTCTGGTTTACGGAATCAATATTTGATTAACTGCCTCTTCAACAAACGGATGACAATGCATTTTATGATGTTTGCAACGAACAATATTTATTCACAAAATCGTGATTTTCTCCAAGAAAAAATATCTACTTACCAAAAGCCCTGACCCTGGCTTTCTGTGAGTTTTTAACAATGTAGTTTGGCAGAGGGATGGATAAAGTTTTGTTGTAGGTGTTTCCAGACAGAAGATCAATGGTGACGGGGAAGTTAGTCTCCTTTCTGATACCCTCGGGCTAAAACAGGCAAATATGAAATGGCATTGCGGGCGCTTTACAAATTGCAGTCGACCCATGACGAACCGGAGTAGACGTAACATTTATCACTTAGGTGAAACCAACGACAACGGTGCCGACAAACAGAAACGAACGTGGTTTAATGAGAGAACGAGGAATGAAGAAAGGCGTCTGGGTGGGGATGGAGGAGACATGGGAGAAAGCAACCAATCCATATTGCCCTTACTTACCTCAACTTTGATTTGTCTCTGTACTGCATCGGCTGCTGCAGTTGATCGGGCAGATACTTGAATGTCAAGTTGTCCCAGGGTGGTTGGGACAATGGGAAAGTCTACTGTCACCGATACACCAGAAGCCACCTGGAGAAATTCTCTGATACAATAACAACGCCAGGAAGAAAGCCATTACAATTCATAATCAGGATAAGTATTAAGCGATTCCGTCAAACTTGCATTTAATATGTGAATATTGTATGAAAATTGCAAACGTAATATATAATTATTTTTTGTTCATACTCACTCGAACTGTCTTAACTTGATCTGCAGAGAAAGCCTTGAGACTAGCACTTGTGGAATCAAAGAGAATGTTGTCATAGTCATTGGATTTCTTCATTGTCACCATCACCTGATAACAGTTTTTGATATTGTATAATTGTTAAACATAGTCATAACATCTCTCGCTATGTTTCAACTGGTCAATATCATTCATTAATTGGGGATAGTTCACCATAGATTAATGCCATAAGTGTGTAAAGTTTGAAGGATACAGAACACGAAATAAAAGCGATACAACCCTTTCCATATTTCCATCTCGATTGTACGATTCGGGCTATACCGATTCCAAACGCACATACATACACTGTTGAAGTTATTTGTTTACTATTCTAAAGATCTGTCGCTCACATCGAGATCGGTCTGCAGATAGTTGAAGACGCTGGCCTGAACCACAACTTGCTCACCGCGGATGACAGACATTGGGACATCAACACTCACAAAAAATGGACGGAAAACCTTCATCTGAAATGAAATGAGTTAACTGAACAGCATACTTCAGTTTGAAATAATACATTTGTTAAGAAAGTCCACTGGTGTATTCTTTGCTTGAATGGTAATACATGGCTAACGCAGGTTCAGGAAACTGATATTTATACAGTTGGTACATGTACGAATAATGAAAGTCAGCTGACTACCTTCGATGATGATGCTGTAACTCCTAAACCGGACACAGGATTAACTGCGAATGCTGTTGCCAACCATGACGTTATAGTGTCAGGAACAGTTGCAGATATGGTTGCAATGCCATTCGAACTGAAAATGGTGTCAAAAGGAATAGGCGAGAGTTGTGAATGCCAAGAGCTAATATGCAGCATTTGAACAGGTGAATGAAACCACAACACTGTTGCTTACTAGATTCATTCAGAGTGATGAATTCCTACCTACATGCTTTCAGTGAGATTGACATTAGCCAGAACCTTACAATCGTTGGATCAAGTTCAGTTTCACCCTAATTATTAGTATTTGATTGTCATCATCACACCCATATTTGTGGTTATTCAAAGTGATAAACCCAGCTCACTCTTGCACTCACTCAAACACAAGGGAACCATTACAGTCAAATAATAGTATGACAGTGTTCACGTGTTTGAACGAATATTTGAACTATTTCTCACCCAATAGTAGTGTTTGTCCAGAGCCACGTCTCTGGGAAGAATTTCCTCACTCGCTCTACCTGCTTTAAGGGCTGACCTGTTCCAGTGTAAGGTGTTGCTCCAGGGGAAGCTGTGTAACCTATAGGATACCTCGATGGTCCTGGGTAAGGTGTAGCTCCTGGATAAGGAGTGTAGCCAATCGGGTAAGGTGTTGGGCCAAAGTAAGGTGTTGCTCCTGGATAAGGAGTGTAGGCTATTGGCCAAGCTGTTGGGCCAAGATAAGATGTTGCTGCTGCGTAAGTGTACGTGGGGGATGTCGGTCCAAGAGAGGGCGGATACGTGAGACCTAGTAAACAAGAGCATTATTTTCATAAAACGATGTTATATACTGTATGTATTTGCCATGCTATGTGTGATTTACCGGTTACCCATGAACACATGCATAGGATTGGAAGTCTTTTAAGTATTCATTTAAGGTATACACTATTATCAAGTGTCATCCTGAATTAGTTCCAAGTACAACAAAGTAAATTCATACATGATGTCTGTAAAATAAATGACCTATGATGCATACCTGCTATATGGCCATAAGCAATTCCGCCAGGATTTTTGGGCACATTTGCATCAGTGAAGATATAAACACTGACATCCTGGAATTCAGAAATAAAGAATATAAAGGTCAACACAATAAAGTGTTATTGATTTAACTTGCAAATCAGTATAGTGTTATTTCTCTTTTTCTGCCTTTTCATTAGTGAGTGTTTAAAGAACAACTGAGGTTGTCTGGTGTTTGTCCAGAATTTTCTAGAAAAATTATTTTTAATAAACCACCCCACCCCCTTCATACACCCCATACACATACCCTCATACACAACCACCACCAACACATAAACACCCACCCCACCCTCCCCATCCGCACACGCACCGACGCACCGACGCACGCACGCACCCCCCCCACACACACCAGATGATCAAAAGATAGGTTCATAGTCTCCCTGGGGATCCTACCTTGAAGACCTGACTGGCGTCTGTCTCTCCTGCATAAGTATTGGTCGTGCCACGGTTGTCATAGTATTTTAACTCAGTCTCCACCTAAATCCAAAGTTTCATCTTGTAAGATCCTAGTGTTTATCAGCAACATATAGCATGGGAAAAATAAATGACAACATAATTCATTTTATCCTTGAAGATGTTGGAAGTTATTGATTAGCAACAAAACCAACTGGAACAAACCATATCACTTGTGATGTCATTTCCACTGGCCAGGAGGGTCACTGATTGGTCAACAACGAGTAAACTGACCAATGACTGTGGATCAGCTGAGACTTTGACATCAACAGTCTCATGGGGCTGCGATTCGTTCCTGCTAAAGCCGAGTGTCACCTTAAAATAAATAATTCCATGTTTTGTGTTGATCAATTAAATATTGTTTTGTACTTTAAACCGACACAAGCATGTGATTATGAATAACTATCAAAACAGTGATGATTTCAGATGTTTGCGAAAAGGTTTGCATCGTGCCTCACCGGTTGCTGTCATCACAAACACAGACAAAGGCAAGTCAACTTTTCGCCTGAAATTGCGGGAGTATATGGTACAAGTCAAACTAGGTATCTGCATTGGACATGGTGTGTCAAATTTGATATTGTCCCCCACGTGTTTACCATTCACTTTACTTTGGCCTTGGATATTGTAACGCTCAACAAATAGACAGACAAAGGTAGTGACAGAACACAATTTGACGTTCATACGTTTTTCAGACAGTGTTCTTGAAATGACGTAAACACTGACGGACTACTTCCACATTCCCGGGGAAACCCCTGGGAATTCCCTAGCACGAATAGATATATAAGCATTCTTTCTATTCATTTAAGACCCTTTAATCTTGAACTCAGCGTTTTAGTATACATTGAGAAACGCGAGAGAGTTTGACTGCATAATCGTTCACGAATATTCTCGCTACCACCCATCCCAGTGAACAAAACGAAGAAATACACATCCAAGCTATCGTAGTATCGACTCGATCCGTGTCTAGGCTGACAGTGACAGTCAACAGCAATCTATGAATTTTCCTTCGTGTCTATTTTACACACCTTTCATTACCTTTCAATGGTCCGCCAACTGATCAGTAATGATCGCTGTCATTGTGACTGACTTACTAGGGTAGTTCTTAACCGACCTTTCTCATTTAATGGTGATATTATTTGAAGACATGTGTTGTGTGAGATGTTGAGCAAGTTCTGCATACATATGCTTTTGTCACCTCTCTCTTTGAGGAACTAGAACTAGTTTATTCCGCGATACAGTTGGCTGTTGTATGGCTGCAAGTGTACACATGAAGTCACACGTACACACGTATAATTGTGTATAGATCTAGGCCTGCATCCCTGAGGTAAGAAATTGTGATAAAACAATATAAGAATTGACTTTCAAGCTCCGACGTTCATACCGTTTGGCCCACACTCTATGAAGGTTCATACTCTAATGAACTCACACAAAGTGAAAGTCAATCCTTAATAAATGTGTGGTTATCCAATTGCATATATTTATTGACCGATTATGGGGGCGTATGAATAATATTTCCGATCGGTGTACGGTTAAAGTAGCAATACCTTGTTGGTGAAGAGTCCCTGCACATCGAAATTTGTACTGTCTGCAATGACCTCACCATCATCAAGAATGGAGTAGACAAGAACGCGAGCATGAGGCGCCATCTTGGGTGTGACAGGTAGAGTGAAGTTGAAGCTCTTCTCCATACCACCATCCAGATACCCGGCAGTAACAAAGGATCCGCGGGAGATAACCTTCATGAGAAGTTGGGCATAAGTACGTGAATGTGTACACTATCACCACCAATCTCACCCTCCCCAACATGACTAAATTCATGTAGAACATTATCCAAAAAGTATCTTGGTTTGGGTTAACATTTCTTGAGATATGATGTATGTATATGTATATGTATGATGTAAATAACAAATAATTGTGTTGTATTCAAGTGTCTTATTGGATACGTAAATGTAAGTAAAAGACAAAACAAAATTCAAATGTATTTTAGAAAAAAAGCAGAAGTTTACAAGCAAAGATGATAGGTGATTATACTTCATGATATAATTTGGAATGACCGGGTTCGAATCTCTGCATTGGTACCTTTCAAGAAACCGTTTTGCTACATATGGCTTCAAATGACATTGATCCCTTTTATGTATCATTATATTTGACTTTAAAGTTTAAGATCTATTTACCTCGTACCAGACTGTATCGAGCGGTTGTGTGGACTTGATGAGGATGTTGGCATTTTCTCCGGACTGAAGGCGAAGAAAATCACAGTCATACTTGACTTCACAATTTGATGAATGGCCATTATTGTTATCGTGTTTACTGATCATTTTTTAAGTTTCTTTTACCAACTAACAGTTTTTAAGTAAAATATTTTAACAAAACAGCTTTATTTTACCGTGAGTTTTGTGTTGTGGAGGTAGAGCTGTAGGAAGGAATCAGAGGGGGAGTAGGCTTTCTTTATTGTCCATGACGTTGATGTCTCCTCATAAAAAGCCTGTGGATGAACAGGGAAGAGACGATTGACCAACAATTACTGGAATGCATTTCATGGGGTACTACTTATTTCCATAAAAAATATAATCTGCCAAACTTTGATTCCGACGTATTCTTATTTCTCTAATTACAGGACCGAATTCAGAACCCCTTATTTATCGCATAAAGTAAAATCTGTCTAATCCGAACTTCTTTTACTCCGGATTTAGGACGGATACTGTGGGACAAAGGACTAATAAATTTTGTAATTGACAAATCCAACATCGTTTATGCTGTTCTCATCAATACGGTGCCGTATGTAAGTTAGTGTTGCAAAAATAGTGTAACAATATTTGGAATCTTTAAATCTTCGCTGGTTGACCTGAATGTGCCTTATTTGGCATTTCCTGCTATTGACTTTGTAAAAGTAAGATCACATATAAATAAAAACCCACAAAACCATTTCCGTAGCCACAAGAAAATATACAACTTATGTACCACTTATTGTACATTGGATGCTTCTTTCGTCAGAAACGTCTTATGGTTATGGAAAGAGTCTTGCTGCTTTCATTTATTAATAAGTGAATTTTCTAAAAAGTGTTGACACTGTTGACTAAAATTCCAGAAACAAACCGTATCACAATCCGTTGAGTATGTGTTACTTTTACTTTTATGATAATGTCAAAAGACGTCTCAGAAACAAAGCTATATCTGCAAGTTTCATGATAAAATATTTCAAACAAGAATATTAATACCAGCGCAATAGTTGAACCCAACCATTTGACCATCCTGAATTTCTCTAACGTAAAAGAAAATGGCTCAATAGAGAAAAAAACATTATCCAATGCCTGTACAATAAATCAGTTTATTTATATCTTTTCCAAAACGGTAGAATCTGTAGTCAAAGTAAGAATACAATACCAGTTCATAAACATTTTAAAGGGATATCAAAAATGAATATAAAGAAGAAATAAGACAAAAAGACTGTTTTGCATAATTTCGTTCTTCGGATTCATAATCAAAGTAAGAAAAAATATGTTCGAAGATTTAAAGGTATGGTTTTCACCTCTTAACTGGAAATAAAACACATATGCCACTTGTCAAAGTATGCATTGAAGTCAAATGATTTGAACAGACTGACCAAAGGTTATATCCTTAGCAATCTTGCATAATATGCTTGACGATATCAAATGAACCAAACTCTTGCTTGATTGATAGCACGTGTACAAAAGCAATTACTGTATTATTCTGTGACTTTTAATGAAATTGAAAGAAAGATCAATATACGAATTCGAGTTTCGGAACCACTACAAATAATGTACAGTATTATGCATTGTTTCCTTCACCGTTATCGTCACCGAGACAGCATCCTCTGGAATTGTAAGTGTGACGTCCACAAGACCATCTGATGGAACTGGAAATGTCTGTTCATCAAGACCATAAGTCCCCTGGAAGTTGGAGTCGCAACTGTGGTAGCGGCTCTGGTTCGGGACTTTAACACGGTAGGTTACACACGGGAAGATGGTCACATTCTTCCGTGGGGTTGGGAGTGGCAGATCGTTTTGTAGGGAGACTTTCACCTGAAAGTAACCAGTCCTCTACCAATTATAAAAATTAAATGAAGAGTGTCAATTTCTGTCCTTTACACCAGACATAAAAAATCTGTATTTCAGATTTCCTGACTGAAACAGGTTACAAGGTTCATTTGAGGTTATGCAAAGGCGAATTTGGCTAAGAAGTTTAACTTAAGCTTCAGGTAAACTGATGAACTGATATAGCTCAATAATGGTCGAATAGCAAATCCCCTTCCTCAGATTTATCCACCTGAACATGAAATAAGAGACTAGTGAAACCACCTATTCGTTTCTTATTTAGATCTATTCACATAGATTTCAAAAGGTCAACTTTCCCTAAATATCAACCGATGTCCCAGCATCTCTGGTCTAGCCTTTGGTGTCTACGTTTCAAAACTTTTGAAGTACAAACGAACATGATCTTTCTTCAAAGATTGCAAAGAGCGTCATCAGACCTTGCTCAAAAGTTATTTGTTCAGGGTTACAACATTTAGGCCTAAGTGAAGCTTCAAAAGTTTCATGGCACAATTTTGATTTGCACAATTGACTTGACTGTGCATGTGTTTGTGACGAGTGCCATCAGTGGGACGGGATGCGCGAACTTTTTCGCGAAAACCTGGCATCATCATTATTTGAGAGTGATTAAAAACCTCATGCTTAACGCATAGTCGTAATCGTGCAATGAACTCTGCTTTTAAGTAGCGATTTGTTATGATCATGGAAATGTTTTCGTCGCTTTTTATTATGACATGTGATTTGTGTAAGGCAAAGCAATACTCCCAGGTTATACTTTGAGATGTTAGACAGGAGGTGTTTCCTGGATAATTGACGTGTCCTTACCGTGCCAGTGTATTCGAGACCAGGCTTAAAGTTGTGATCACTGTAGTCCAGGTAGGTTAGCTTCACCGCGTTGGTATAGAAGGTCACAGTCGAGGAACCACTTAGTTTTTTGCTGGTCAGCGTCTCTGTGACAGTGACCTGTATCTCCAGTGTCTGACCATTGAGGTAAGAGTTGAGGTGCTCAACTTCCACCATTGGGATCGTGAACTTACTTTCTCCGTCAAGCTGGGTAAATAATCACACACCAACAATAACTGAATATGGCTTTGTATGTATTGACGAAAGTATGTCACAGACAGAACGTTTGTACTAGATGATGTAGGTTTTTTTTCATATTTTTACAAACAAGATGCATTCTTCCTTAAACTGTGGGTTCGATATTCTAAATAAAGTGTAAAGATATTATAATTTCTTTGTCTTCAGTAATGCCTTTGACAAAGCCGTCTACCTTTCAAAACATTTTTTTTACTTAAGAGAAATCAATTGTATTTGTTGGGAAAAGACCGGCATCAATCTACATACTGGGAAAGTCATGAGGATCTTCGGTTGCTCAGAGGCACAGGATCCAGAATAACCTCCGGCCATCTTAGCGTGAATTTCGGCGACGCCTGACACTCCCTCGCCGAAGGTATACCTGCAGGAAGCAAAATAAAAGATATGCATGTTCTAAGGTTGATAAATCATTTGATTTTGTCATTTTCAGCTTATTAAAAATGTGGTAGCAGTTAAGTATGTATTTGTTTGTATTTGTGACACCGGTGGGGCAGGTTTCGTTCACCTTTTCGCGAACACCTGGTGTCATCACTATTTAGTAGTGATTCATATACACATGTTTATGGTGTAATCGGAATCATACCATGGACTCTGCTTTTAGTACATATCTTTTTATGATTATGGAAATGTTTTGTGTCGCTTTCATTTTGAAGAAAATATTTATAAATTCACATACTTTGCAGAAACTTTGCCCTTAATGTCTCGATCTGTTACCAGAGCAAAACTTGGAACATCCACTGTCACCTCAAAGCGTGGAAGGTCTAGTAAAGAAACAATGTAATGTTAATATAATTCATATGTGAACAAAACGATTAAACCTTACTATCTTACTATATATATAAAACGATGTTGATGGGAACTTGACTATTGCTTGCACTAAAACATCTGTTCCAACCCGTCTAATTACCAAACTTTTAAGATACAAAACAAATAATTTAAATTCTTTCACTTTTACAATGTATGTTAGGTTTTAATCCAAAGTATACTCACAATAGTTGGATACCTCGAATTTCTTTTCTTCCACTGGGCTCTGTAAGGGTGAGATTCGTTTAACAGTGAGTTTTCACGTTTTGGGGGGCAGGCAAAACATTGCACAAGGTGACAAGGCGATATCATAAACCGTCACTGCCTTAGATACATAGATTACATTCACGAATGCAATATCAACATAATATTGATTACATTTGCTAGTTGGATATGCATATCAGAGACAATTTAAGTTTTCGTAAGTTTTAGTACATATTCACACAAGTTTCCACTCAGCATAATCACAAATGACATATGACATGCATACAAATATTTTCCAGAAGTACATGTGAAACGCCACTAACTTGACGACACTTGACGTGTGTACTTATTTATCTGCCGAAACAATTTTCTAAACATGAAGAACATTTAAGTTTCTTGCTATGATTACGTTGGGTACTGTAACCCTGATCTTCCAATCTCCGAGGATGGGCATGGCACTGAGTTTAAAGGACATAGTGATAACGCCAGTTGGATCCGTGACATTCGTTTTCAGCATCAGTTTGTTGTTGACGGGATCCTGCAGGGATAGCATGTATACGTGTTATCATGTCATAAACATTATTACAGTATTCTTGCGATCAAGTATATTTCCATATTATTGGAGTTTGAAATTAGAATTCAAGAAATTACTAACACCACCAAAGTACAGATGCTTATCAGCATATGAACAATGAGAAAAACCAATTAAAATCATATTGTACTGTTGTTTACTGTTAATCTTTGGGTACAAAATTCTCTATAAGAAAACTATCAAAGCCAACAGTCAACCACATAAATATGCAATTTAATAAATTGCGTGTTGTGCACTCTTAGATCACTATTATCAAAAGATGGTTAATACAAAAGAAAATCTACGACTGTACGATGGGGCAGGGTGAACACTCACAAATATCTCGATTGTCATATTTCCAGTATAGGTGAGAAGGTCAGGGTACACAGCAAATGTACGGAAGTTGACTGCAAAATAGAAATGGATAGGCTTTAAGTGCAAGTCTCATGGGTAGGTACAACGTTGCAGAATTAGATAGATCGTAATATCGTCAATGAAACATATCTTATTCAAAACATCAAAAGCGGCACGAAAATAAAGTTAATATTCACTGAAGTCTAGCTCTCAAATAATCAAAGACGAAAAACGAAAATGCAACGGACGCGGAGACTATGTAATATAGGCTTCCTATATGGATACTGTTGGAGATGTTCTCCACAATTGCATGCTTGATTGCACAACAAGCTCGCCCTCTGTTTGCGGTAACAGTCAGCACAGCAACTTTACATATTCACGTGTTTGATGCGCTGATCAATTTCAACGATCAGACCGGCGCCCACTCTGCCTGCTTCCATATCGGATTTATGAATCGCATTGCGGGGCTTTTTCAGACTGCACATCTGTTTGATTACTTATGTCAACTTGTGCCTTATTGGTAACAACATTGACTGCCTTATTAGTAACAACATTGACTGCCTTATTGGTAACAACATTGACTGCCTTATTGGTACAACATTGACTGCCTTATTGGTAACAACATTGCCTCAGTTGTCTTCTCATGGGATTAATCCCTGACAGGCATTCCTTGTGGGGATAGGGTTGAGGGCAGCAGGTCGTTTATGGGACCCAAGCCGGATAATAGTCATAAAAAGATATTTACAAACATTAGTTGTTCTTTTAATTACTTACAATATCATGATCAAAGGTCGTTTCACACACTGCAAAATGTGTGCAATTATATTGTTTGTAGGAATAACTCAATCATAGCATCAAACAGTCCTAATTTTTATACTATCAATATATATGTTTAAGCATTGAGCATAAAGATTACTCCTCAGCACACACTGGTTTTGATAAACGAACAGCTTTTGCTGTGACCACAAGGTTAAAACAGGCAGATATAGTGTAACCTACTTACCCATAGATCCAGGTTTGTAAATGGCCTTGTCTGTCTGGATGAAGGTTGACAGGTACTTGCTGTAGTACTGCAGGTTGTACATGTTAGTGTGTTCCTCTCCAGAGCTCGTCTCTACCTCGACCTTTAGGATGTAGTTGGCATACTTCAGATCCTGGGGAATCTGTGGTAAAATGCATCAAGTTAGTGTCAGCGGAGGCTGGTGTTGAATCTGTAGAATGTATAATTATATGTTCTTGGGTTGTGAACTATTACGATACTACAGTGTACTTGATTGAATTTTGTTCTGAACAACAAGGAGATGCCGTAAATGCAATTGGCACACTGAAGATACACATACAGGCAACATCTCTACAAATACCAACAAGAGTAGATGTTCAATCTAAGTTCCTTGTGTCACGAATGAAACTTCCAAAAATATATCTTTTGAGAAAACTGTGAAAAGGTTATTTGTTTAGAAAGTCGCCACGACCATGAAAATTCCAAGGGTTTAGTATGTGATAAAGACGTCATGTTTGTCACAGACCCGTCAAAATACAGTTTTGCGTTTCCACCAGCTACGGTTTGGACCGTTTTATTCAGTTCTGTCTCATCAAGCGTGATGGTTGTTCATGCATATATGTATATGAAGAAGTTGCTCTATAATAACCCTCTAATACCCTAATAATTATAAACGAACTATCATACAACAAGTACTGATACAAACGGTATATTGTCGACAGTAATGGGAAAATTGGTATTTTAAAATTGTCAAAACATGTGTCATAAGTCTTTGTGGGGGTCAAACTAGACAGTTATATTATGTTCTTCTCGGAGGACGTTATAGATATGTATGCCTCTATAATAACAAATGCCACCAAGAGCAACCGTTCGTTGTGTAACATCAGCATTCACTTTACCCCTTTGAGTTACTTTTTTTAAACCTATGAACTGTCCTGTTTCATTACAGTAACCTGCGAATCGTGACAAGTTACTACCATATACCATCATGTTTCCTAGCAAACGAGAGGTTGTATTCATCACTTGACGGGTCATAACTGATCACGTGAAGAGTCAATATTCAAGATGAGTGTCAGCCATGTGATTTGGGGGTATATATTGAAATGTATTGTTTCGTTACGTGGCACGGATTAACCAATTTAAATATCAAATTCTTAACATAGGTATAACATAGGATATATACCTGATGAGAGAAAGTGAGAAATATAAAACATACATGTTGTTCTTTGTAACAAATGTATTGGGCTTAATCTTTAGAGATTTCACACAGGGCAAAGTTACTTCCTAATTCCATTTGGGAATCTTTATCGTAAATAGAAATTAAAAAATGACCAAACTCAGTGTGAATTTAATAAGTATTGTTTACATTCAGTGAATGAGAGCTGCAATCATGCTATTACATAACCATAAGAATTCAGTCCAGTGTACGATTCCCACTACATCATAAGCATGTGTTTATGAATCACCATCAATAGTGATGACACCAAATGTTCCGGCAAAGTGAGTGCATCCTGCCCCATCGATAGCACCCGTCGCAAAAGACAAGTCAAATACTTGAAAACGGTAATGTTTGTCATTGATTCGTCAAATTTGGAAATATGTCTACCATAAAAAAATAATATAATAAGCCCTTGCATGTTGTAACTCTGTCAGTGATCAAACATCTTTTGTAGCAAGACTCGTATGGCGCTCTTTGAAAAAGGTTTGCTCAATTGTACCTCGAACAAGTATGTAGATTAAATGGAGTAGTTGGGATATTGCTCTACATAAAGGGAAAGTTGAAGTCATTATCTTGTGATACAGTCTGGTTGAAATTTGGTTTTCAATTCTGAATCTGTATGCATCAATCTAAATATGAAACAGACCGGACGGTTTCACTGGTCTCTTTTATTTAAGAAAAGGTTGGTAAATCAGTTGAAGGGGGTAGGTTACTAGTATTTGATCCTTATTAAACGATATCTGCTCATCGATATACCGGAAGCCTAAAATAAACTTCTTGGACAAATTCGCTTGTTTTTACTTTGCCACCCCAGCAAAACTTTCTGATCATATGCAGAAAGAAACATATAAGCAGGAAGGAGAGCACAATTAGTGGTAATCTATGGGGATGCCTACTTCTTATTTGGAAGTCAAGCATTTCACATATTGTTTTCCCAGTAAACCATGGGTGATATTTTTTTATACGATAGAGATGTAACTATATCTATTATCACCACGTTCAGTTACTAATGTGCCATGGCTCAGGGAAATAAGGTTTTTCTTTTTTGTCGTGTGGAAGAGCGGTATACGAATTTGAAAAATCAAATGTTTTGACATAATTGAACTTAGTATTTTTCTGAGGTTGCTTAAAATCAAGTAAATCCTTTGAGATTCATATTACAATAAAAGAATTACCTCTAGCATTTCCCTAATATGTTAAAAAAAACTTTGGACAAATCTGTTCCAACTACTGGTTTCATACAAGTGTATTGTTTCCACTATTTCAATGTGAACGTATAGTCTATCTTGATATTTGATGCAGTGAAGACGTTGTCGTCCATACACACTCGTATAGGTCATTGTCTATTACATTTATGTAACTTACCTTGACTTTCACGATACCTGCGTCACCTGAAAATGTGACAAAGTAAAAGTAAATGCTTAATTACAGTGACCACAGACTCAATTCTGTTTTAACATACACTGCTATAGATCTGATATAGATCTCAAATAACTTTTTATAACTGCATAACCATAGGGCATATCAGCCAGAAAATACCTCATACTATTACCTGTAAACACTTTGGGACTGATAAGCTATAGTTTTGAAGAATTTGTCTAATGTATCACCCTTTTATTCTAATATCATATGTGCCATCTCTTTTAACCTGTCAATGTAATTTTGTGACGAGAACTTGCTTCAGACCATTTTACATGCAATTAAAGCTATACATTAATTTGTGTGAGGTGCTTCTGTTCTCCATTAGACTCGAGAACACACCACCTCTGCTTGGAAATTATCCCACCGATTGATATACACCTTGCATAGCTAAATGTTACGAAGAAGAATCAATGTTATCAAAATGTTGAGAAAATCAAAATCTACTTTCCATAAAGATATGACAGATAACATATTGCATGATTTATAGTGATAACGTTAGATTTCATTTTGGGTGAAATGTTTTGTTTCATTAGAAATGTTTTGTATGATTAGTGTAATACTTCATAAGTTATCATGTATAATAGTTCAACATTATTCTGACTCATTATGTGGCCTACCTCCGACAATTGTGTTTGTGTTGTTGGCGTGGTCGACGTAGATACGTTCATAGTGCTCGTAGGGGTAATTGTTCCACTCCTTTGTCTGTATACGTGCTGTCACAGTCAGGTCCTGACTGGCGTTCAGGGAGTTGACCCCCAGACGCAGGGTTGTAGAGGGGCTGATGGTCTTAGGGGCAAGGATAAGAAAGGTGCTGCAAAATGCATAAAAGAAAATGAAACAACACATTAACGATGACATTATGTTACAGTGTTATTTAGTTTGATACGAATGCATGTTAGATCACACCAATCATGTTTGATTAGATCACACCAAGCCAAATCAGTGGCTGATATTACGAACATCGATGTATGGCTTCAGTCAGCCAGATCGCATTGATTGCGACCCACATACAACAGACCAGATGTTTATAAATCACTATCGCAAAAACAGAGCAATATTACAAGCCACAAATTTTTCCCTTTTGTGAAGTATTTTCTTCAATTACTTGAAACATATTTACTTCAAAGATTGATTATGTCCTGTTTACATTTGCTCTTGTTAGAATAAATAATACTGTGTGCATCGTGCGTTGATCAAAACTATAACGTAGCTCTATCATATGTACTGTTTATTGATGGTTTTGATTCTACATTTTCTCTAGGATAAAGGGAGAAATGAAAAAAGTTATTGTCGGGAAATAGGGTCTATAGGTATATGTTTTTATGGCTGTTTTAGGATACTTTATATGAAAACTTTTGTAACATCATTTCAGAGAATGTTATATTTCCATTTTGGATATAATCAATGTGTTTCACTTTTGTTAATAAGACATCAAACATAAACATGGAGTGTAAAGTATTAAAAAAACCATAAAAACATAAAAAAGTGTTTTTACATTTCTCAGAGGACACTGTTCTATTAGAAACTTCAGAGTTCAAATATTGTTACAGATGCAGGTGAAAGCTCGGTTAACAAAAGGTGTATCTTGCAAGGACATTTAACGGCAGGAAGGTATGTAATGATTTCTGACAATGAAGAAACGTCTTCCATTCATATATTAAACTCGTGATAAATTAATGGGAGGGTTCTTCCTTCTAGAACGTCACTGTCTTACATCTTATGATTCTTGGTAGTTTTCTTGCCACGTCAACAAATAAGTCCGAGATTACACATACACGAATTAGGACATAAATGTGAATCGAGTCATTATGAAAGAACCTACTTTTTAGCATTAACAATGCTGATTGATATGAGAAGAAGTAGCTTCCACATGTCGGAGTTCCACACGCAAACCGGTTCTCTGTAACATGTATAGAAAATCCACTGCGACGTGTCATGTTTCACTGTATGATACAAGTTTAAGTTTAACTAAACAAATGAGAACGGGGTTGTTTGGGTTTCAGGAGTAATCCCAGTCCCCATGACATACATGTAATGTAAGGTGAGATAAAACATTATGTACAAAATGAAACCTTTTTTTAAAGCAAATTATGATATTTTCTAAATAGTGTAATATAATCACAACCAAGTTTAAATATATACATATCGTCAACAAAAATCCTATGTTTGCAGAGGCAACTATATGAAATGGTCTTTATGCTAGCATGTATATTCAACTTGTGCCACTGTGCCAACAATACCTAGTTGTTGAATGACTTGGTCCTATTTCTCTACTTGTCCCTGCTGTTATCGGCTTACCTGCTGTTATCGTGTCTTGTGCAGCTGGCTTGGCTCTATGCCTGGAACTGGCGTCAAGTATTGGTGCTTGGCTTATAAAGAACACCTCCTATCTTATCAGTCCGCACCCAGTACTCCACTGCCTACGATTCCAGGCGGACACTCTCACGCCGAAGTTGTTTTTTTAAAAAGGCAAATACACGCCATGCTCGCCCACATACAACTTATGTGGCACTGATAATCAGGATCATACCAGCCACCTGTTTGTGGAATATTGTGTTTTTGTATTGCAGAGAGACAATGGAGTGTGTGGTGAATAACCATGTGTGTTCTGTGGAATATTTGCGTCACAAAGATGGAACTATATTCATTACTGACTGGACAATATCCCTGGTGGATAAACTGTGTGAGAGGTATTGTCATTTAACAAATAAGGGACACAGATTAAACATATTTGACTATCAAATGTGCATTGTTATTCAGTAAGCCAAGATCCCTTGCCTAAAGGGAAAATATGGTTCAGTTGCAAGTCAAAATATGAATCTATATCAGCTTCTTCTTAATCTACACGATAATTATCTGTCTGTCCCAGGTGAAGGGATAGGAATCAAACACACAAATGTTCATGCATTGGGACCACGCTAAACTGTAAAAATGTATAGATTTGTATCTTCTGTATTAAAAATAAATAATTTGAGACTGATTTATTTCAATAAGGCATTTGAGAAACACGAAAAATACGAAATTTCCATCTATCAGGGGAAATCTATTAAAAAAATCTATAAAGAGGATTACACGTATAAATATAGATATGGATTGCTCTCATAGCAGTTTCGCCAACAACAAGGACCAGTTCAAGTAATTCAGAACACTACAGGCAAACTTCATACACTAAATCCGGGCACTCAAACACGTCACACAGGTAATGAAGCAAATCCATCAATTATTGACTTCTGGTCACTGCATGTCGATGTCAATAAAATACAAGCGACAAAATCACTTCCGTAACAATAAGAGAAATCTGCTGAAAGCAAAGTCCGTTGTACGATTCCGATTATATTGTAAACTTCACAACTAGTGATGATTCCAGGTGTTTGGAAAAATGTAAGCATATCCTGCCCCACTGGGGTCAAAATCATATCGGAAGCATTTTCTATTGGTAAAACACAACTCATATTCAAACGTAAACCCCTCCAATGTGAAGGAGATCATTTCATCAAATCACATCAACTAGATGGAATGGCCCTGGAAATGGAAACATCGTCCGATAATGCACTTCCGTTTTGGACAAGTACAGTACGTGTACCCAGCTAACGTATTCAGAACGCCATATGCACTTCCGGTCTGATGACATCCTTTAGGACTAAACACGCCCTCGCCAGTACATAATAGCATGCCTCTTTTTATCATCCGATCTGAAGATGTACATTCTTTTTTTTTACCTTGACCTTGAATACATGTCTCGTAAATTGACCATTTAAACAAGTTCCACTTCCAAGGGATACCACGTTCATTCGGAAAGACATGATCAAATATTCCTTACCATAGCACGAACATAGGCCAGCCGTGGTCACAAGAAAAGCCAAAGCGTGTTGTATCTCCTTCAGGACTCCAGCAACATTGCTGGTGGGGAGGTCTTAAACACTGAGAGCCCACAGAATCGACAAGAGATTATTATATACTATCAGTATATGGTATATGGTAAGTGGAATATGGTTTGAGATTTACACTACTACCTAGACGTTTCCTCTTCTTAGCCGTTTTGGCAACTCATGTGCAGCCCGTCCGCCCGTCCGCCCGTCCGCCGTGACATGTACGCATATCGGAGGGAACAAACTTTTGAAAACAGGTGAAACTGTGTTCAGCTGATATAGATATAGGTGTTAGTGGCATGGAGTGTAATTGATATTTCGCGTATATTTGCTGATGCCTCCGTTTTTGATGCGCGATTGCAAAAAACATGCATGATATTTTTATGATCATATTGTCCTAAATTTAAGTGAACATCAGTCCAAATATGTTTTATTTAGATATTGTTGAGAGAAACATTGCTCCTTGAAATAATATTGTCATTGAAAAGTTGATATGATTTGCTGTTTATAAGCGGGTGTGGGACAACATGCATTCAAAGGACTAATATTGTTGGCGCTCCTGTAAGTAGGCTTTGTTTTTTAGTTCTCTTTTAACGGTGACTGTGCGTGTCTGCGAAGATCAAAAGGCCGACTCAAGTATGTTGGACAGGCGATTCGTTTAACTGACTGATTGCTACTGACTAATTGTGGTGCAACCTTTGTCGAACAGACAAGGTGAAGCATGGCTGCTACTACCGATAGCATTTTCACCCGATATCGGTATTGGCTAGGTCATTTAGGAAATTTGATTGAGAAATCAAAGAAACCATGTCTCGATTTTATCAACAAGAGATTCTTGTCGACATTGTACTGTACTGTCAACAGTTTGTACGATTTGCTTGTTGTTCTGAAATTGTACAAAGTATAATTATTTCTATAGATTTGAATTGTAAGATCATTTTTGAAACTGTTTGCAATTCAATCATCAAAAGATATGTTGAAGTGTAATAAAGTGTTCTGCTGCAATTGCAAGAACAAATCAACTAGTACATATTACCATTGTCTCCATTGATTTATCAGACCTCTCTTAATGATGACATAAACAAATTTAGAGTTATACTGTTGATATCAACAATAGTTGAAAATGAGTGATTGACTGAGTATGGTTAAACGCCGCTTTTAGCAATATTTCAGCAATATCACGGCGGGTTCCCCAGGAAATGGGCTTAACACATTGCACTTATGTGGGGACTCGAACCCCGGTCTTCGGTATGACAAGCGAACGCGTTAACCACAAGGCTACCCCACCGACCCAGTTGTAAAAATAGTTCGAAGTGTCTGGTGCAAACATGTGTTCAATCGATAGTAGGTTTTGTTCAAATTACGTCCGATATAAATAGTTTACACCAATAAAATGTTGTGTAATACTGACTACAGAAATAAACCATCTTTCACTTTATCTAGTACTATTTAGTTTGGAAACGTTAACTCGGGAATCGAACACGGGTCTTCGGCGTGACGAGCTAACGCTCTACAAAAGGTGCTTGAAAAATCATAAATAAAATTAAAGAGAATTCTCTCAATGTGGAGTAAAGGAGTAATCATATTTATGGCGGGATTAAATGGGTTCGGGGATGTTTCTTTAACTAATCCCGCGTATTTTTTCACACAGATAACAGAGATGATAACTATATGGTGTACTTTACATCTTCCTGTTTCTATAGGAAGATAATGATTACAACACCGAATTAAATCTAAATAAAGTTTGCATGTCTTTTAGAGATATAATATAAAGTTATTGTGCTAAATTACTTTTTAATATGTTATATTGTTACACAATGAAAACGCATAATCAACCTTAACTCTAAATGAATGATAAGGAAACGATTTTAGCAGGAAGGAATTACTCGCATGACAAAAGCTGATGGCTGTGTGACAAAATGAGTACACATGATATGACAGGTACAGTCGGAAGATGAGATATTAGAGTACCACCCAAAGACCAAGAGGTCAGAAGCTGATGTAACCCATCATTTTTACGAAGTGTAAATGGTGAGGCACCGGGTCACAAAGACGGGCTTTGTGGGCAGCTGGATTGTTCCTCTATTCCTCCCACAAGACTAAGGTCAAGCACGGAACGTCATTGGTTGATGGTTGACGTCAGCCCATACCTCGTCCGAGGTCATCCCACATGTGATCTCTATCTCAATCATATCAGGAGAATTTCGGGCCATTCCATTAACAAAGAATCAAGGATCCAGAAAAGCTGGTCTTATTACTGAAGACAATTCTTCGAAATAATAGGATTTTACTTCGGCCATACTGATGTTACCGCGTACTGATGTTAAAGCGACCATCGAGGTGTTGACGGCGAATGGAGAGGTTGGAGCGTTGTTCCGGTATACTATCTAGGAGATCCCATCTACAAATATACTGTGCACCAACTTTACCTTTTTAAAGACTAGTCAAGTCTGAAAATGTGGGATCGTAAGGATCGCAACGCTGACATATATGTTTCAACAATGAGAAAGTTGATGTCTTTTCCCTCACATTTTCATATCATGTGGCATAATGTCAGTGATGTCATTGTTTACAAACCTCGAAGGATTTTGATATTTTCTGTGTGAAAAAGTGGCATTGAAATAGTTAGTTGGACCTCCGAAATATTCACGTTCATCAAAGATTGACAGACATCACCTTAATGACTCAAATTTTAAGCCGACATATTTATTTGATGTTTATCTTTACTCTAAACTTGTACACAATGGACGTAATTCATTTTATTGTTTCCTTACAAAGACGGGAAGTGCGCTATTGTGGGTCCATCACTTGGTTGTCTGGTTTGTCTTGTTTGTCTGGCTTCAGCAAACACCTACTTTTTATGCAAAGTGTGAGAGCAGCGGTTACTAAATGATGGGACAGGACATGTGTACCCTTTTTGCGAACATCATCACCTGGTATTATTACTTCTAATTTTTATAGTTCCATTCATGTAATTATCAACGGTATTTTCCCTTTTGCGCCTTATGGAATCTATTTCGGGAGATAAACGAGACTTGTTATTGGCTGGCATTGGCGTTTTTTTACTTGATTTGGTTTCATTTTTTACGAGTTCTGATATGTAAGCACCCAAATCTTAGGAAAGTTGGTTCTGCTCATCTTTTGGGGCTTCTTGGCTACGTTTATCGTTCGTTTTATCTCAAAGAAAGACGATACGTCTCTATCCAAGACTTAGTGAGAATATTGTGTCACATGCCCAGTAGCTCGGTCTGTATAATCTATGTGAGTGTGGTATGTATACAATTAGTGTACACTAGAATGCAAGGCTACAGTGATACAAACAAATGAAACATCTTTTCACCTTGCTGGCTTCAATTTTGCCTTTGCTATGTCCATTATTTCACCTGTCAGTGCTAATTACTCCCGGCCTCCCGTTTGCCCAGTGCCCATTACCTATTACTTATCTATGATACTAAGTACTGGTTTCCATACTGTCAGCGGTAATTACTGTAAAGTGTTGGCTTCCATTGTCCATTGCTAATCACCTATCGGCGCCAATCATCTGTTGGCTTCCCTTGTTAGTTTCTATCCTTTGCTATTTTCCACCTTTTGTTATCTTATTAATGTTGTTGTCTTTACCTGTACATATATATACTCTCTGCCTCATGGCATTCAGTTATATGATGAATGAGTAAGCATATACTCCGAAACTTTGTGTTCCTCATAATAAAGAAGTTGACATCCATGTATTCTCTTCCTTATGTGTATCACTTCTAAATGCCTTTCAAAGACCCAAATGAAACATGGTCTCCCATTAGGCACTGCTTCATTCTGACAGGCTCTTTGTTAATGGGCCACCGTTGTTGCATTTCAGTATTGTCTGGATCTGAGGATCATGGGTTTGAATTCTTCATTGTGAAACAACGGTCAAATGGACAAGAAACGCTTATAGATTGAAAGTGTATTTGAATGCTTCTTGCAATTGGTGAATAACTGCACAATGAGATTGTAAATACACATAGTGATCTTACAATATTCCAGTTATTACAACTTTTAATGTCAAGGAGTAAAACGTGTTATTTCATCCCTGGCATATGACATATGGCTACCAGGTTCATACCTTTTATACCTTCTGGCAGCATTTGGCACAGATGCCACACACAGTTGCATCATGCAGGGCCTTTGGTTGGTAGAACGCCACTGCCCTGTGTGCTGGAGGAGAGCACTGACATATATTTTTTCAATAATCCCCTGTTTCTCACGTATCATATCAGATGAAAGAAAAGAAAACACCTTGCAACAATGTCATTTTTTGGCAGGCAATTTCGGTTTTGTCAAGAGTGTTTAGTATAAATATTTGTTTCAAGAATTTTCGGGGACAATTTACTATATATTTAATGTTGTTCTATGCGTTTGAGTGTAACAGCGAGTGGTGGGTACAAGCAGTAGAGCAGGATATGCTTGACCTTTTTTCAAACACAGGTGTCATCACTGAAATTCAGTGACACATTCATAATTGCCCCACACGTGCAATGGAATCTGATTATTCTCTGACGTGGACGTTTATAACTCAATATGAGTTTAACCACTGCTATGAGAAGCTTTCAGTTCTTTAAACAAATCTTACAAGATCTCAGATACAGCTTCACAGTCTGGTTCTTCAGAACAGATTCATAAGTTACCTCAATATGTACACACATTTTATTGCCAACCGGTGACATAAGATGTGCCTCAGTCTTGTCCGGATCTTATGTTCGACGTGTTAGTCGTTACACACCACTCAGATGGATAAGAAATAATTGATAATTGTTTGACAGTTTATTCGATTGTTTTTAGTGAACAACTGCACAATGTTTTGCTTAAAGATCAGGGTAGTCTTTCAAGGCTTTCATGGCTTCTCAGTCAAGATGATGTGATGCTGCTTAGTGTGACTGAAAAAATATAGAAAGTATTGTTATTGTTGTTATTTATCCTACAATTATTCTAAACATATCTAAAATGGACATAGCACATTAACCACAGTTGAAAGCAATACTTGATATTTGATTTGGAAAAATTATCAACAAACAATATGTTAGAAATATCTGTGTTATTTATTTATTTATTATATTACAACTTTGAAACTAAAGGAATTAAACGTGTTATTTCCTGCCTGCTATATGGTTTTCTGCCAGCTACATACCTGTACCACCTTCTGACAGCAGTTGGCGCAAATGTCACAAACAGTTGCATCATGCAGGGTCTTCGGTTGGTAGAACGCCACTGCCTGGTGTGCTGGAGGAGAGAGCACCACCACCACCATTATCATCAGTCATCAATATCAGTGGACATATTTTAATCCAAGCAATAATGTTGGGACGTTTGACAAAATCGTTGAGACGGTGATATGAAACATTCATTCAATTAATTGATCCATCAACGAGTAGAATCAAAATTATATTAGGCAGAACTATGATTTACATACTTGGCTCATAGTAGTCAAATACATGGATGGGAGACGCCTGCAGCTTAGCAACCTGACCGTTCCTTCTGCCGGTGAATCTGACGCATGTTTCACTGCTGTCAAGCTGTCAAATATCACATAATTCTTGAACTAGCGTAATTCCTTAAAACACAAATAACACTTATCATGAATTTTAATACATTGTTTTATTCGATTCTTACAAACAATCGACTGAAGGAATCCTATAATAAGGGCTTTAAAAACGTTAACACAAAATCTTAATCAACTTGAAGGTTGAATGTTAGTCGGGAAACCTTGACGTGCAACACCTTATGTAACTTCAGCAATACATTGTACATGTAAAGTTAATAATAAATCTTATCTCAGCAAGTCTAAAATATGTGGCACCTACCATAGTACAGATCATAACACAATAGTTTAGATGTAATGGTTACTCACATGGCTGAAGTAGAATACAAAGTTCTTGCCCAGCAATTCAGATCGCTGTAGGTTGCGGATTTCATTCAGTGACTCCATGTCCGGTTCAAAGCCTGATGGGATTGTAATTTCGACAACGGCCATGTTGTTAGTTCTTGCTTTGCTGTAACTGTTGAATACATAAGAATATGATAGTGTCGAATAAATATAGTTTGGCGATTTGTCTTACGAATAGAACGATATGAATCCAACGATACATATTATGGTTGGAACAGTAAATAGTAAATAACCTATCAGAAGAAGAGGGTCCCTATGGAAATCAATCAGCAAAGCGTGACAGGAAGGGGACATTTGCAACAATCCTGCTGCGGTATGGCAGCGAGGGGCTGACACGAATAAACTTAACAAAATACTTCATTAGGAATCAATCAGTGTGCTATACTAGCATTTGCCAAACCAGTATAGACCGAGCAACCGTCTGAAATAAACTTGAAGGTAATACCTGACACAGGTCCTGAGTGTGTACATGTTCAGTGTCTCGATCTCGATGTCCTGACTGATATCAAAGTACTGCTCTTCTACTGGCTTCTCAACGTTGAAGAACGTTGCAATCTTTGAAATAAACCAGAAATTCCTCTCACAATTTTAGACATGTTTATACTCACTGGTTACAACTTTATTTAATGAGTTATGCGAAGTATGTCTAAATACAGAAACTAATCATTAGTTAAGAAAACTAATGACTTTATGATAACAACTTCTGGTCTATTGCATTAGCGATGTTCCGATAAAGATTCTTATACTGTTCGCAATCAGGAATGAGTACAACAAGGTAACAAAGTCCAAAGCCTCTCAACCCAACATCAGGAAACGACAAAGAAAACTCTCAGAAGCTATGGAAATACGCCATCATCAACATTTGATAAACAGATCAAGGGTATTACATCCCCTCTCCCTATGAAGATCTGATCAATCAAACGATTCATCCAGTCGAGCTTGTAACAACATCTTAACATCTTAATCCTTAATCCATTCTGTTATCTGGCTTCATTCAATTGTGTGCTATTTGTTATCAGTCACCTGTTGTTGTTGTTGTTGCTATTGTTGTTTTTGTTAATAGATTGCTTTGCACAACTTATCATGCATATGTTTCTCTCATCACTTGCTTATACTCATTCTAGTTTGGGAACAGTGTAAAAGTCAACATCAAAACGTCGTTAATGCAATAAACCATGAGTTGTTATTCATAAAGTTATTTATTCATATTTACTCACCAACTTCTAGAATGCCAATCAAACAGTTAGTTAGCAGTTCTTACACCTCAGTATTACAAACGTTCATCTCTACAACACACTTCAATGGCGTAAAACAATATTTCTGAAGAGAACTAACCTCAAGGTAGCCCACTCCATGACCTTGGGCGTTCACGTTGAAAGTACCTGTGAACTCACTGGCCTGAAAAGAAGAAGGAATTCGTGTACAGTCTGAACACATTGACCACATCACATTGAATCGTGAATGACATAACGATGTTACCATGAGTTTTCAGATACAATAAACGACATTATGTTGTTGTCATAAAACTGTGACAACTTACATCAGTAGCTTGAAGATCAAGTGCGTTCTTGGCATTGATGTCAAAATGTTTGCTGAATTTTCCAGAACTGATGTCAGCGCTGATTTTGAAGGAATCTGAGTTGATGACGGAAGCAAATGCAGAAAGGGCGTCGAGAGCAACAACAGTATCCTGAGGATTGGATCAACAAAACATTATTCACTGGTATATAAACAAGCCTAAGGGAAAGTAGAAGTAAATCTAAGTTATCTAATGTTGTGTTCATGTAAGATTTGATACAAATTTATGTTGCCATGTTCTTCTCTTCAATTTTTTTATCGTGTTTGCTTTACCTGAGTGGAAACGAAGCCACCATTGGGATTCCTGGTGGAAATGAGCCATTTCATGATAGACAGGCCTTTGACAAAGTCCTTCCGGAGCGCATATGTCTTCAGTGCGTAGCCTGTAGTCTCAATGTCGATGGCGTCAGCATATTGGTGATATGGCCTCCAGTAGCTGGAGCGAGTGTGGCTGTATCTCTCCCAGAACATCATGTCATCTGGCAATGGACCCGAATTGATTTTCAACATACAAAAATGAATTGTTTATTCTAGTAATTTATGGTTTCACACTTAACAAACAGAGACAGTATTTTGTCAAGGAAGACGATATATATATTATTCATTTTGTATTGTTATACATAGATACATAGGAAGTTCTGGTTGTTTAATAACATTTTTACATACATTAATAATCATGCTACTTCTGTTCCCAAATACCTTTTGTTTTAGAAACATGTTCAAGTTTCTTGAAGGCATCTTCGGCAAAGATGCTACCTGCTTTGGTTAGGGCATGGGTAGCGATTGCAACAGTGTAGGCATCATCAAACCTAATGATGTTGAACTCAAGGAAGGCACTGGCGCGGAGCAAAGTGTCGTTCAGGTTGTAAGCGTTCACCTGCAGAATAATCTACTTATAAAAAAGGAAACTAGGTCATTGTGTTTCTTTAATGTTTTAAAGTGATTAGATAAACACGATCTTAATACACTTGTAAGTTTGTCTCCATATTCTTATATTGCTTGAAGGCCAATACTTCAAACCAGATTATGCGTCACCACAGAGGCAGTACCGACGTTTTGAGCATGAAAATGAAAATCAGGACGGCTACAACTTACCCCTTCCAATCCGCGGACTTCAAGAAGAGCGTCCAGAACAAAAGCTGTCAGGGCGTATCCATGTCCAGATCCTCCCTGGAAGAAGGGAGACGTAAGCATCAGATTAAAACCACATTAATACCTTAAATGTGTTCGTTTACCAGACCAAACTAAACTATTTTCAAATCCGATTGCGTATGAATCCTGATATGTGCCCAAACATGGTCATTGTTAGCATTGCCTTGTATACATAACATGTTCCTGCTATTTTGTGAGCAAACATGACATTAGCAACCATCAACATCTTTTTCTTAGAACAACTTTTACCAAATTCGACAAGACAAAACAAGATGTGATTTTTGTGTTTTTCACTTTTTGAAATATATTTATCCATTCCTTTAAAAAAGAATTTGCTAAAAAGTTTCATTAATATTATACCCCCATTCCACTAAGTTACGCTCTGTGGCGCTCTTACAAATTGCCATAGAGCGCCATATAGAGCGCTAAGAGCTCCAAAAGCGTTAATGGATCGCTATCTGATCTCTAACTGATCTCCATGATCGTCAAAGTAGCCACCTGTCGACTTCCCTGCACAAAGATCCGTGGCGCTCTGTCCAGAATGCCGTTATCGCTACTTGATCGCCGAGATGGCCATCGGAGCGCTACTTGATCGCCAAGGTCGTAATGAGGGCCCTACTTGATCGACAAGGTCGTAATCAGAGCGCTATTGTATCACCTTAGAGCGCCGCCGATCGCCACGAAAGACAAGGACCTACCCCTCTGCTAACAAGCGTATAACTGATGGGAGCCTCAGAAGGCTACGAGTTTTTATTGGATCAGACTCAAACGGAGTAGAGCGCATTAGATCGCAATGATCGACATCGGAGGGCCAAATAGAGGGCCATTGAATCGCATCCTGATCGCTTTGGATCGCAAAAGGATCGCCACATTTTGGGTTGTTTGTTTTTACGATCAAGTGTCTTCAAGTCGCTATCGGATCGCATAGATCGCTATTGGATCGCAACAGGGGCGCTATCTGATCATAATCAGACTGTAAGTGCCCCTAGATAGCAGAAAAATGAGACCTATGGAGCTCCCTTAAAGCGCGTAAGGCGCAGAAGAGCGTCGCCTAGTAGAATGGGGTTATAAGTAAACAAAATACACAAGAATTGTAAAATTCAATCAAACTCAAAATAAAACAATTCCAGATATATCATTTTGCTTCTATTGTTAAATAGAATTCTTGTTGAACAATTCATGTAAAAAATGCAACATCTTGATATGTACTTGTTTGCTTATAATAATTAGGAACACCCTTTTTGTGGGTATAGTGGCAGAGTGGTATATCTCCCTATACACCAGTTTGCCATGATGTAACAGATACCAGACTCCCCAAGTATTGATAGCCATGACCCAGATATACCGCCTTATCAGTGCTACATGCTGCCAAACCATGAAACAAAAGGCTTCAGTTTAATGTAATGTGTATGCAATATTATCAAAAACAGGATGCCTATATTTCATTTGTGGCGACGAGGAACATTTATCAAGCATCGTTATCTCATTCTCACTTAACTTTAATGTGGACAGACTGTTCTACAGAGGAAGCTTGTACCACCCTTTTCCGAAGAAAAGAAAAGTCTTTTGTATCAGAAAATCAGGCACATTTTCACGGAATTTTCTAAAATGTTCAGTTCGACTGATCTGCAATTGTTTTCATTCAAAACCACCTTTTGGAAACAGTGCCACATAATATGTATCGGTGGGGACACTTTCTTTTTCCAACTCTGGATTTTAAACATTAAATCAAATTGGGTGCACCACATCCAAGGTATCTCGACCAACGTGTATCTACTGACAGCAAATGGATATTGCTCAACTGAATAATATGTGTAGCTGATCCATGTTAAGCCATAACTAATATCGAATGCATAGTGAAATTGAAGCATGAGATGTGCTCGCTTACAAAAGTTGGAATCTCGAAAAAAGTCTCGTGACATTTTAATGAATAAACAACAGTTCCAGTAAACCTTTTAAGTTTGACTAGCAAGTTTACGGTTATACCATCAAAACGAATGAACCTTGTACGACACATCTAGTATCGCATTACATGTTTCTTTAATGTGTGGGTAATCACATTTGAAAACGTACCTGGATGCTAGAGCTGTGCACATATCCGTTCTCATAGAAGTCTCCATTGGTGTTTTGCCTTCCCATAAGCCAGTTAGCAGCACGGGCAATGATTCGGTCATCAATGAAGACATACTGACGAGCCTGGACAAATGTTTTCACAACAAATGCTGTCAGCCTGAAAGAAATAAACAAAATGTCAAGTCAACTATTATTTACTATAGATTATGTAACAAATTTGCCCTTTAAGATCAAACGTTACCCTAAATTCTTCAAAACTATACTTGCCAGGTGCTTCCATAGTAGTCGCTGTTCCCCCAGATTGAGAAGGAACCATCACTGTGTTGGTAGCTTAACTCACGCTGGAAACCTGAGGATGACAAATTTAAAAATGAATAGACAATGATGATATTGAGAGGTTATTATTTGGAAGTAGACTTTTATTCATTGAGTTAAGTTACTTTCAAAGAATACTTGTAATTTTGCACAACTATGAAATTACAATTATTAAATGATTTACCTTCCTCCATGAATGGAACGACTTTCTGTTCAATTTTCCCGTCAAATTTCTTAGCACTGGCAAGGTAGTTTGAGATGTAGACATCTGGGGCAAGGCCCATCATGTTCTGTTCTCCACAGCCAGTGGGCATCTTCAGAAGACTGTCCAGGCCGTCGAGACTGGGGCTCACCACGTCCCCTGTAATATAGAGTGGTAATAAAGTAATTAGTATAAAGTAGTGTGATAAATGTTGTTTGTATCACTTGACAGGGATAACGGACAATGCCTCTTGTCTCTCCATGTCTCTCCATTGTTGTTGCAGTTTCGAAGAATAGGAACTTTTCCTTTCCAATGAATAGGGGATAACTATCATTCTCTACCACTTGTCCAATGATTCAAACATTCCAAACAAACACACCTTTAAACTTCACACCATTACATGAATACATTAAGAAAACTATTGGGAACAGGTTTTTAAGAGGAAAACCCATTCTTACTTACCAAAAGCCCTGACTCTTGCTTTCTGTGAGTCTTTTACGATGTAGTTTGGAAGTGGGATGGACACAGTATTGTTGTACGTGTTTCCAGACAGAAGATCGATGGTGACAGGGAAGTTAGTCTCCTTTCTGATACCCTCTGGCTAAAATTGGATTGGAATAAAAGAAATGATGGTGTGGCATTTATGTTTACATTGCCTAATGTTTCCAGTTGATAATTTCAATAAAGAATAGACCCCCGTGAGGACTCCAGAGAAGACTCGAATCCCAGTGTCCCGTCTTGATCGTAAGAGCCGACTGATGAGCTGTGAGGTTGGGTGACTTAATTGGTTGCATGCCACTGCACCACGATGGCGTGGATCGTTGCTTATGATTCCATTCACCACTGCTGAGGCGAGACGAATAACAGACGCAATTATATGACTGACTGGAATAGAGCTGACTGTGGCGTTAAACACACGCGAATAATGATTAGAACAAAATAACATGTAGATATTTAGAGAGTCAGGAAGACTGAGATAAGAACGACGCGAGAGAAGGCGAAAGAGAAGGAGGACGAAACACATCAAGTAATCCCATCTGACATACGACACTCACCTCAACTGTGATCTTTCTCTTTACTGCATCAGCAGCTGCAGTGGAGCGTGCAGACACCTGGATGTCAAGTTGACCCAGGGTGGTCGGGACAATGGGAAAGTCAACGGTCATTGCATCACCAGAGGCGACCTGAAGGATTTCAGGTCTTACTAAGGCAGTAGAAGCATCCGGCAACATTAATTATCCTCAAAAGCAAGGCAAATGTATTAACTAAATCCTATATGATATAACGACCTACACTGTCATTTAAACAGATGATTGTAATAAAATGGAATATGGAAAGGCAGTACGTAAGAGTTTACTTACGCGAACTGTTTTAACTTGGTCTGCTGAGAAGGCCTTGAGACTGGCAGTTGATGGATCATACAGGATGTTGTCGTATTCATTGGACTTCTTCATTGTCACCATCACCTAGCATGGAGAACTCAGGTACAGCGAGTGTTGCAGTTTATTTACACGAAATAGTCACCGGTATTCTCAAAATAGAAAATGATTATAGTGTGTAGTCTAAACGTAAGCTTCAGATATCTCGAAAGACATCTAAAAGCCAATTCCCTTCCACTGATTTACCCACCTGAATAAGAAACAAAAGAGACCAGTGTTTCAGCCTCATCAGTTTCCTATAAATTTGATGCAGAAAGAAGAGTGACAAGCAAGAGATATGACTTTAACTTCCCAACAGTCAACTTTCCTTTTATGTAGAGCAATAATTCCAACAGTTCAAACCTTTGGTGTCCACATTTCACACCTTTTCAGATATACTTTAGAATTATTTTTTTGACAATATGTGTAATATGACTCTTGCTCAAAAGTTTGATCAAGATTACAACATTCAAGGTCTTATCAAAACATCAAAACCGAGTGCGAAATCGGCAACACCGGAAGCGCTCGTTAAATCCCCATCATCATCATCATCATCATCATCATCATCATCATCAAAACCTTCTATGGTAGTCGTAACAGATTTTGTCTTGTAACATTTGTTCCCTTGTTATTTCAGGCGAAAATTGCCTTTGCATGTGTTTGTGATGAGTGCCATCGATGGGGCAGAATACGCTCACCCTTTTGCAAACACCTGGTATCATCATTATATGATAGTGAAATAAAAACAAATGCTTGTGATATAGTCGGACTCGTACAATGCACTTAGCTTTCATCAGAGACTATTTAGGATTATTGAAAGGGTGTTGTAATGATCTTTGTAAAAAAATTGTTATTATTTTCGAAACAGTGGTGACCAAGAATTTACTTTTCTATACATTCCAAATTATAAGACTTACATCGAGATCAGTCTGCAGATAGTTGAAGACGCTGGCCTGAACCACAACTTGTTCACCCCGGATGACAGACATTGGGACATCAACACTCACAAAAAATGGACGGAAAACCTTCATCTGAAATATATGTGAAAATAACTACTACTTCCATTCAAAGATGCTTTAGCTTTTGCTCCCTCCCAGAAAACATTAAATTAGTCCTTATTATCTCTAAATAAACGAAGTAGGACAAATAATGTTAGTGGAACAGGTAATAATTTCTATGTATTTGTGCGAATCTATAAAATCTATGAAATGTATGAATACACAATGTCATTTAGAAAGTGGTCAAATGTAACTAATGTTGTGTTTAGGATAACACTTTCTTAGTAAAATACAGATTCTCGTATTTTTTGGGTTGAGTCCCGTCCGGGATTCGAACACACACTCTTACAGTGAGGCACCTAAAGTCAGCGATCTAACCCGCTCACCCACCAAGGCTTCAACCAAAAAAAATACGAGAATCTGTACTTTACTAAGAAAGTGTTTTCCCAACTATAATATTAGTTACTTTGAAATGTAATTGAAACAAAGGAAGTACAATATGTTAAAATTAGTTCGGAGCTTTTAACTGTTGCTTCATCTACCTTAGAAGCTGATCCTGTAACTCCTAGCCCGGACACTGGGTTAACTGCGAATGCTGTTGCCAACCATGACGTTATGGTGTCAGGAACAGTTGCAGATATGCTTGCAATGCCATTGGAACTGAGGGAAAGATATTGTAATGTCAAGAAGGAAGGAATTCTTGAACTACATTGTTGTGGCATTGGAACTGAAGGCCTGACTTTAAGGATCAACTAACATCAATTCAATGAAGCAGCGGCGATAAAATACAAAGGATTGAAGTGTATACAATGGATTGACAAATGAAATACATTCATATAGTGCCTTCTAATTCATATTTTGTTCTTCACAGACACTTAAAATATTTCCCTCGTTATGGTGTATGTTTTGCGTGTAGCGAAGAATAAGACGTTAATATTTCGAAATTTATCTCACCCAATGGTAGTGTTGGTCCATAACCATGTCTCGGGAAAGAAGCTCCTGACTCGCCCAACCTCCTTCAGTGGCTGAGCGGTAGGGTTTTTATTAGGAAAAGCAACCGCTGGCTGAGCTGTTGGCGCAAAGTGAGCTATGCCGCCAATCGGATAAGGTGTTGGTCCAGCGTAAGGTGTTGCTCCAGGCAAAGGTGTGAAGCCAATAGCATGGTAGCCAGGAGTGGACACTAATCATAGAAAGATTCCACTATGAGAATTGTGGCATTAATGTTATGGACGCATCTGATGGTTTTCACATTGCTGTGTTAGAGGGTGGACACCGGATCTAAAAACATTATATCGCGTACAGTATGTGAACTGTAGATTGATTGTTAGGGGGCAAATCCTTGTTATTGAATGATGATTCATGCTTGTGCACGAAATACAGCTGTACGCAAACGATGCCAAGAGTTTCCTCGATGTGTAGATCATCCCAGAAAGAATAACATCAGCCTCAACTACCAATTTGGTACTTCTATTTCAAGACATTTACTAAGTGTTTTATTGCACATGTAGCATTTACAGCTTCCTGTTACATATTGGAATGTAAATATATTGTAAGTTAATGTAACCGAACTTTTCGTTTTGATATTATCCATACCTGACCCATGGCCATAGTCAATGCCACTAGGATTGTTTGGGACGGTTGCATCAGTGTAGATTTCGACACTGGCATCCTGTAACCATAGTAAATATACAGTGTATATACTCCAACAACTACTTATTGTTACATCTGCAGTTCCAGCAGTTACTGGAACAAATCATTTCTTATAAAACTTATCCTTGTACATAACACATGTTTGATACAGTGAAAATCTACCTTGAACACCTGACTGGCGTCTGTCTCCCCCTCATAGTTGTTGCTTACTCCGCGGTTGTCATAGTACTTCAGTTCAGTCTCCACCTAAACACACACACAATATTATTTTATAAGATCGTTTATAAAATCTTACAATCAATTAAAGAATGAAATGGATACTAAGTTTCCTTAAATGTAACCAAGATATGATGTTATGGTGAAGTTTGGTTTATGACAGTTGTGAAAGTTTCAGTTTTCTTATACAAACCATATCACTTGTGATGTCATTTCCACTGGCCAGGAGAGTCACAGATTGGTCAACAACGAGCAAGCTAACCAATGATTGTGGGTCAGCTGAAACCTTGACATCAATGTTTTCATGGGGCTGAGATTCGTTCTTGCTGAATTCAAGTGCCACCTGGAAATGCAATGAAATCCGTGATATATGCTTCATAACAATATAAATACTATTTCATAAAAGCAGCGAGATATCTATGCTGTTTGCATGATTCAATAACCACTGCTACTATTAGCGAAAATGCAAGATTACGTCTTCGTAATGGTGCATGTTATGTGTGTATTGAACAAGACGTAAACTTAGTTTCATTATTTCTTTCTGAGAATTACAGCTTTGTTCCAATTGTTTTCATTATTCGTGAAGGGGCCTATAGCAACGTAACATTATTTTTACGGATTGTCGCAAATATTTGAAGATAATATTATCTATTGTACATGATGCTAAAAACGATTTCATATGACGTCGTTCCACAATAGAGTAACTGAGCTGATGTTTTCATTCAAGATCAAGAAAGTCGCATCTTTCTACGCCTTCTCACACAACAAAACTCTGGGTAATATAAAGAATACCCTACTATCAGCTCCATATTACGAGTTATCTGTCACTCAAGGCTCGGAACTTGCAGATGTAACTTACTCGGAACAGATAGTCCATACTTCACTGTTGCTCGTAATATTCTTGTATGACTAATGCAATCAGCGTTGAGTTGGTACCATTACCTTGTTGGTAAAAAGACCTTTCACTTCAAAATTTGTGCTGTCTGCAATAACCTCGCCATCATCAAGGATCGAGTAGACAAGAACGCGAGCATGAGGCGCCATCTTGGGTGTGACAGGAAGAGTGAAGTTGAGGCTCCTCTTCATACCACCGTCTAGATGTCCGGCAGCAACAAAGGACCCACGGGAGATAACCTTTACAAAGCAGATTGATACCATTTATAACAAGGGGATGACCTCACTGAATACTAACTGTCAGTCAATCAAAAGAACCCTTTCAAATGTTCTACATTGACAATAGCATAATGCATATCAGAGTTGGTAATTCAATCATTAAGAAAGTAAGACTTGATGTTGATATTACTGACCTCATATCCTAATGTCAATTCATATATCCATCATAGGTGTCAGTCTCGATTACCATATATATAATGGCATATTTTAAAATAATACTAATGAGACTAACATCATAGCCTGGCATCAAATTTGTATTACTCCTCACATACACTATTTGTGAGTCACTTAGGGGATTGGATCTATTTACCTCATACCAGACTGTATCGAGCGGCTGGGTGGAATTGATAAAGATATTGGCATTTTCTCCGGCCTGCAAATACAACAGACATGGGTAAACTCAAATTGGAATTAAAAACAGTATGAATTCTTATTTGATACGATATAATCGACATTAATTAGGTGTTATTATATTTCAAATATACACAGATAATTAAAAATACAGGCAGACACCGTGTGTCGAACTTTGATGTGTCGGACGCACGGTTGTCTCGGAGCAAGATCTTGGTGTCTGCATATTTCTTCTTATTCAGCACTTTAGGTAGTATCAAATCTCGGATAACGCGAAGAAGTACGTAGGTCTTCCAAAGTAAATAATAACGAAATAATTTTATTTACTGTGACATTGGTGTCGTGGAGGTAAAGCTGTAGGAATGAATCTGACGGAGAGTAGGCTTTCTTTATCGTCCATGAAATCGATGTTTCTCCATAGAAGGCCTGCAAAACAAATAATGTTCAATTCTTTATTCATGTACATGTGTAGGCCAGCGGCCCATGGTACAATATTTGGTCCATCATTAACATTTATAGACTTAGTGTTTGGAGTCTAACATTCATAGCATGGTACATAAAAGTTGCAACATTTCTAATAACAGTTTCATTGTTTACCACCATAAGCATATTGAATTTAGCAAGAGTAGGATGTACAAAATACTTCTGTGGTAAATACTGAAGACGAAGTTAATCATAAGCGTTACAAATAAATAAAAAAAATGATAAAACTAATAGAAAAAGTGTTAGCATCAAACCCAAATGCTTATTTTCTTTACATGTAATAATGTGTAACCTGGAATTAATCAGCTCCGTCGTTTAACATTGCATTATATAACGTTTCATATATTTCGGGAATATCCATTGTGATATTAAAGTTAAAATATTTATTCTGTGCCATACACCCAAAGAACGAACGACAACAGATCCTTAATGTTGATATATGATTTGGCCTTTTGCATGAGTGTGTAAGTAACATCGCTAACAGGTAGCTGTACGGGAACGACCATTTGATATTCTCTGGGGCGCCTGAGATTCCATCGAAAAAAATAATTTGTCACAGAAAAAGCTTGAAAGCAATAATTGTACTTCTGACTGTTCAACAAAAAAGAAATTGTCAGCCATAAAATACACATTGTTGCAAACTGCTTTTTGTAAAAAATATCTGGTGTTGCAGATGCAGCTGTGAAGTCTCCATACACAATCCCATCTCTTCTCCCCCTTCCAGAATGGTCGGCCAATGTCACAAACCTCCCTTGCCTGATATTGATTCCCCGCCCTCCCAGGAAATTGTGCTTTTAGGGAGAATGAGTAGTTTGAGTATCACCTCTTTTGTTAAGAACCAAATTGCTTTTCTTTAGAAACGTTATTAATTCTAACATATCACTAGCATCCCTCACCGTGATAGTGACGGAGACAGCATCCTCTGGTATCATAAGTTTGACGTCCACAAGCCCATCGGCTGGAACTGGGAATGTCTGTTCGGTAATACCATAGGTTCCCTGGAAGTTCGAGTCGCAGCTATGATACTTGTCCTGGTTTGGGACTCTGATACGGTACGTTACACATGGGTAGATGGTCACATTCTTCCTGGGTGTAGGCAGTGGCAAATCGTCTTGCAGGGAGATTTTCATCTGAAATTTAAACCAAAGGTTCAGCGGATTATTTTGTGAATGGCATTGCGGTTTTGTTCTTTACGTGAACTTTTTGTTCTTCAATACAACACTAAGAGTATATACCTTAAATACAGTAACTGTCAAATAGAAAATACATATACTTAATTTCGGATGTTATTGGAGGCAGATATTATGAAAATAGACACAATATGTACTGCACTTGTTCAGCACAAAGATGCTTATTCCATGCACAAAAAGTAATGTTTATCCAAGTTCAGCACCAGGCATATACTTTACACCATCTGTTCTTAGTTTCCTGGAGATGTTCATAAACCAACACACAAACTGTTATATATTCGTACAGATTCACACGACGCTCTTACCGTGCCGCTGTAGATGAGGCCAGGCTTGAAATCACGCGCACTGTAGTCAAGGTAGGTCATCTTGATGGCATTGGTGTAGAAGGTGACGATGGATGAACCGTTTAGTTTCTTGCCCGTCAGAGTCTCCGTCACGAAGGCCTGGATCTCCAGCTGCTTACCATTGAGGTAGGAGTTGAGGTGCTGAACCTCCACCATTGGGATCGTGAACTTACTTTCCCCATCAAGCTGTGCGGAATATAAACCCGAGAGATAAATAGGAAGTTCTATTTCGGCTTTTTCCTATAAAATTTTAGATTTTATTATACTTAACGGGTAAGGTAACAGTGAGTTTTTGTAGCTGTATACAATAAATACACTGACACTAAATAAATACACTGTCTCTTGACATGACGATGCTCACAAAAGATAGCGATATTGATGCATGTGAGGGTTATTAGATTAAATTTTAGTTTAGAGTTTAAATCAGCAGGTGTTCTGAAGATTTAAGAAAAGGATAATACATTCAATGAAACTTTATATCTTTCCATAAAAAAAACACTGTATTGTACTTCAGACGATATGTATGTGTCAGAAAAAATATGAAGTTCATACAGGTAATATTAAAGTAGTTGTTGTGTAAGACATGAATGTACATACCGGGAAGGACATGAGGATGGTTGGTTGCTCAGATGAACAAGATCCAGAATAAGATCCAACAATTTTAGCATGAATTTCTGCAACACCTTTCACTCCCTCGCCGAACGTATACCTTGAAAGAACATATGACTATATTCTCTAAAATGGACACAATGTAGTGAATAAAGAATGAGTAAATTATTGATATGACGAATATAGCTTTGCATATCTAAGATAAATTTTAATAAACCATGAATATTTTAGTTTTAATGGAGATGCAAATCTAGATGTGGCATCTGAAGTCAGTTTTATGTCATTTATAAAAAGAAATAAACACTTTACGATTCACTTACTTGGCACTGACTTTGCCCTTGATGTCTCGATCTGTTACCAAGGCAAAACTGGGAACATCGACAGTTACCTCGAATCTTGGCAGTTCTGGTTACGAATAAAAGTGGAGACTATGCACTTCATTCATCACCGATAGAATTTACCACAAATTCATTTCTATAATGTATAATTTTATTAAAAGCAGTTAATGTATTCTCAAAGTACTAAAATATATATATTATTAAACATGTAGATTCAGTATTATCGGGCTTACTTACTGTAGTTTGACACCTCAAACGTTTTTTCTTCTGTTGGTCCCTGTGAAAGTATAGTACGTTTTGAACATTTTCCCATAGTGATATGGTTAGCTATGGTAAAATACAGGAATATTCTCTGGTGTTGACGTATTATATAAAATTAATATGTTCAGGTATTATATCATAGATGTGTTGTCTCAATTAATCCTAATAACAAGAAATAGAATATAATGAGATTTGATCAAGGGATCCATTGACATAAGAGGCAATGGCCATATTTAACTTGAAAAGAGAAATCATATTGTGTGAAAGTTTTTGCATGTTCCTTACATTTGGTATGGTGACCCTGATCTTCCAATGTCCGAGAATGGGCATTGCACTGAGTTTGAAGGACATAGAGATGACACCAGTCGGGTCAATAACATCCTTCTTCAGCATCAGCTTGTTGTTGCTGGGGTCCTGTGGTGAAGTCGTGCACGTGAATGTAATATATGATGTTCTGGTGACCAAGTACATTTCCTCTTTGAACTTCTTTTCATTGATTCAAGAGTATCAGCGATAACCCATTTACATTCCTTTGTCAATCACCCTTGTATCCAAGGTAATACTCTCCATTATAATGATAGAGTTTCAAGAAGACTAATCTGATTCATAGGGCCCTTCTCGGGAGATATAAAAATATGATTACGAAAATATAGACTAAATATCTGTGTCTCTTTGAGGCAGGGTAAAACAAACTTACAAACATCTCGATTGTCATGTTTCCAGTATAGGTAAGAAGGTCAGAGTACACGGCAAATGCACGGAAGTTTACTGCAAGATAGAACAAATAGGTTTAATTTGTTGTATCAATGGTAGTATCTGAAGAGTTCATTTTCTATCTAGTAAAGTGTCTTCAACAATTGTCAATTAATCCTTTAAAAAATTAAACATTTTGAAGGTCAGAAATGAGAACGCACATGGCATATTTCAAACTCACCCAGAGAACCAGGTTTGTATATGGCCTTGTCTGTCTGGATGAATGTTGACAGATATTTGCTGTAGTACTGCAGGTTGTACATGTTGATGTGTTCCTCTCCAGAGCTCGTCTCTACCTGGACCTTTAGGATGTAGTTGTCTGACTTCAGGTCCTGGGGGATCTGTGGGATACATACACGGCATGGATATCAAGTCGAAAATTTGTTAACAATGCATAAAATACAATGGATAGGAAGTGTTGCTGCGTGGACGGTAGTATATTAGAAATGTTTTCCTGAAAGAATGGAAACAGACTTTTTGTGGTGACTTCAGTATTTGAATTTGGAAGAGATTTAGTGTCACGGAATACTAGAGATTTGTTTGTTTTTTATGTATTTCTTTAAAAAAATTGAAGATATTAATCTTGTTTTTCTTTTCAAGGTGTCAGGTTGTGTTCCACTCTGGTAGGATTCAATAATGATCAAATAACCAATTCCTTTCCTCTGATCTACTCACCTGAACTAGAAATAACAGAGATTATGACACCGCCTCATCAGTTTCTTATTTAGAATGATAAACATCTACCCACAAAACTGTATGACAAGCTGTGTAAAACATTCATATAATACTCTACTTATAACACAAGCACGTGTTTATGAATCAAAATAAAAAAGTGATGACACCAGGGTTTCGCTAAAAGGAAAGCGTATCCTGCAGAAACGATGGTACTCGTCACAAACAAATGCAACGGCAAGTAATATCACCTGATAAACACGGGAAAGTATAGAACAAGTTGCATCGGACATCATTTTGGTCATTGGTGCGTCAAATTAGTAAATGTCATCCATACGTCTACCATAAAACTTTTTTGAAAGCTTCACTGAGGCATTGCATGTTCTAACCCTGATGATTCATAAACACATACCTATATTGTCGGAATCATACAATAAACTCTTCTTTTAGGAAATATCTGTTATGCTTATGGAAATTAATTTTCGTTTTTCATTGTACCCGTGATAACAAAACACTATTACAACATACCGTCAATTCCACGACGCCTGCGTCTCCTGAAGAAAAAATTTGCAAGAATTATTACATTTCAATTTATCAACTGAGACCAGGTATGTTACACATGCCAATTAAAGTTTCATAAACAATCGCCTTTCTCCACAGAGCTGCTCCCAAGATCTCAAAACTAAATCCATGTTCTAACCTAATATAGTTCATTTGTGTTAGAACTACTTATAAAATATGCGTTGATGCTATATTGCCCATAGCCTACCTCCAATAACGGTGTCCGAGGTGTTGGCATGGTCGACGTAGATACGTTCATAGTGCTCATAGGGGTAGTTGCTCCACTCCTGTGTCTGTACACGTGCTGTTACAGTCAGGTCCTGACTGGCGTTTAGGGAGTTGACCCCCAGACGCAGGGTTGTAGAGGGGCTGATGGTCTTAGGGGCAAGGATAAGAAAGGTGCTGCAAAAGAGATTGATAACAAATGAAAAACACATTTCAATGGAATGAAGTACCACTTTACATATTCCGTACTCTACATATTACAGCTTAAGTAATATTTTGACGATGTTTTAAAAGAAATAGTCAAGGTGAATCTGGGCTAACAGATTCAGCAATATGAAACTTAACCCCGACAAAAAACGCTGTTGTATATTCTGGTTAAGCAAAGGTTATGAAACACTTTCCATAATGAAATAAATACATCATTTCTACAGTACATGACAGATTTAACAAGATAGTTTATATTGCCTTAGTTCTAGTATTTGCACTTCAAGCTATTATTATTCGTCTCGAGCTGATAAACGTTGAGCATTTGATTACCCGTTTTGTTTGGTATATCATTGTCAGAATTGTCAAAAAAGGATCTTAGATACTAGTATTATATGGTTACCCTAGAAGAATTTCCCCAATTGTGCTGTGCAAAATCTGCTACGAGACAACTCATTGCTATAAAGTAAATTGTACCAAAGAACTTACTTTTTAGCGTTCACAACACTGATTAGTGTGAGTAGCAGTAGTTTCCACATGGTTGAGTTCCAGATAGTGGACCCTTCTCTGTAACAAGTGAAACATTGCGGTCATTGTTTACTGAATGCGACATGGTATAATAGTATAACAGAAACAAGTTAAAACCAAACGATGGATTTCACTAAGAGTAGCTGACCATGGCAATAAACACAATTATTCCACATAAGTTCTAAAAAGTAACGGAGTACGCAAATTGGATATAGTTTACATGTGCTGTGTCCGACTTCACAAACTACAAACTTACATTAACGTGTAAAATGATACAAGGCATTATCCAAGTTGATGTGTCAAAGATTCAGGCACTGTTAGCACGGTGCTGATAGTCTTTGTGTTTCAGCATTTTCCGAGTTCATTGGCTTCATGTTGAACTATGCTAACATACATTCTTAAGACCATATGCATTTCACAACGTGACTCTTTGTCAATAAAATATGCCTCAGTCATTTATAATTAAATGTTCGTTGTGTTCATGGAAATTCCTGCATTCTGATTAGCTGATGGTCACGTGTTATTGCATTCATTTCCCAATGAATGTAAAAAGAATTAAGCCACGCCCACCGCGGTGCACTACTTTTATTACTGCGGAATGTCGGGGAATCCCAATATGTGGAATCCCAATATAAGTCGAGGGAATTCCCTTTCTGCTCACGTGTATCGTCATGCACAGGACATTAAGCGACTTTCATACATATTCATTGTCCAAACTACCCTTTGAAACCGAAGGCCGAGAATGAATGAAACAGCAAACGGGCAGGCTCGCTCGCCTGTTTTTTTCCCGCTCGCTTCGGTTCAACTTTCATGTCTTCGGGTTTCATTTCTAACTAGCATTTCTCCAACTGTGTTTTACCGTTATCAGGGAAGTAATGTTTGAATCACGCAGTAAATGGCCATGTTATTTGAAACAGCCGCCTTCTCTCGGACATATTTCTTCCGGTTCGTTACAGTCTGACGGTTGCAGTTCTTTTCGCCTCTTGCCTTAAATGACAGGTCCAATGAACATTGTTTTAATCCAACTCTCCGTTGATTGGCTACTGACTGTGTAGGCGTGTCAAGTTATGTGCATAATTTAAACGATCACCTGATTCATGTCACGCCACTGTATGTATTCCTACACCTGGAATGTTTATCAATGTCGTCATTTTTGTCTGTTTTGATATATGCAACTGTTTTTGGTAAAACTATTGTAGATAAAACATGTTTTACGTTGTCGAATTTAATTATTAGCATTGACTGTATATTTTTTTCGGTTCATTGAGGTATGAATCGGAAAAACCCATGTGCAAACTTTTGTAAGTATCCGCTACGCGGATTCATACAGTTTGCACATCGGTTTTTCGATTCATACCTCAATGAACCGAAAAAAATACCCAGTCAATCCTTAAACAACATACTTGCTTGTTGAAGGACTTGGCCTGTGTTCCCTGATTGTCTCTGCTGTTATCTGCTTTCTTGTTGTCGCAGCTGGCTTAGCGCTGTGCCTGGAACTGGCGTCCAATATTGGTGCTTGACTTAAATAGAACACCTTCTATCTTATCTGTCCGCCCTCAGTACTACACAGCCTACGATTGCAGGCGGACACTCTCACGCCGAGGCGTTAAGGGGACAGTACTATGACCGCCTACTTATAATGAAACTGTTGGTGATAATCTTGAGTGTATCTACCACATGTTTTCGCAAATATGTCGTTCAATATCCTACGGGGGCGAGGGAAGATGCATGCTGAAGCCTCTGGTTTCTATTTTGAGAAGCTGTTTACCTATGATGTTGTGATAAGGTTCCAGATGAAGCGACCTTATAAACTAGACAGTGGCCACGTAGAACATGTGGACGTGAGTAAATGTGTTCTTTGTCACTGTTCTTCGTACAAAGTTGAGACGTAAGAATAACTGTTTTAGTCAACCTTATGGAAACCTGACAGATTAACTAAAAGCTTGTGTTTCTTTGTCTTATCAGGGACCTACAATTTTGTACTCTTGGGGGTCTTTGAATTCGTTTAAAAAATATTTTGTTCCAGATCAAATTGTGGGGAAAAGAATTTGTGGTTAGATATTTCACACTACAAAATGTTTGCCGGCCATGCTGGGTGTCCATTAATAAAACATGTGATACAGAAAGATATGTGTGGTTTGACCGAAGCGGTGACCCAAGAAATATTGTTTTCTTCTGTGTTCGGATGTTATGTGATATTAGCAACATCTACAGTTGTCTTCTTAGAAAAAGGTAATTTTCTTAAGAAGAATACAGTTGCCCCATGTGTTGTACTTTCGAGTATTTTACTCTTTGAAACAAGAAGGGCGGTACCGGATAATCCAATTAATACTTGGTATGGTTTATTGAGACCATTTGTGCAAACGGATGACATAAAGTCTATGGTGGAGGCGAATTGAGTTCTTGGCTTCTTGTCACATGTATTTGTTTCATGCTACGCCATAAGGGTTACCTTCGTCCTAGATACACGTTAAGAATACGTATACAGAGAGCGAATGTTTAATGTTTAGTATGTGTCAGAAGTAACGGACACTCTTTTCGAGTTTTCATGTATTTGAAGGGATCAAAAATGTGTTAAGGGTTATTGCTGAACTTAGTTGTTTCAGTAAAGTATAAACGTTAATGCCTCTGGGGAAACATACTCAAGAACCTTAACACTCATTGATAATGTACAGATTACCTGACTCTTCCCAACAAGATAATACCTGATTGGTTCATCAGAGAGTATCAAATCACAAAATTGCATGCCTCTGATTTAAGCAGCCTGAAACTGTCCAGATGAAATGACACGATCCTAGATCTGTGTTAAATATGTTTCAAATGGTAGGATAATGAGTGTCATAATATTGTTGTTGAATTATTCTAAACATGTGTACAGGTCATTATGTTGTGGTTCGTATACTGTAGTTTGGATATGGGGGACATCATGAAAGTGTGAAATTTTATTTCAGTTACTTTGAAGTCACGTTTGCTACACTCTAATGGTTAAACGCCTTTTCTGTAAAACATGTTCATGTACTATTTGCCGATTGAGCATCATAACTAAACTATAAACGGTTCACTTCATTCAAAATACAGTGTTCTGTAGTTTATTTATTCAAAAAAATTGTTTATGTATAGTTACAGTAATATGGTTATAATTTATTAAAACATTAGTCGAAAGTGTTTTCGTATCGTATGTATCGCATATTAGCAATAAAATTGTATTACGCGGGCATAGTATGTATATCAAATTGTTTCATTATGAAACGTTCGAAATGGAGTGCTGGGTGACTTCATATGCAAATCTCGATTATCGGATTAGAATTGCTCCGCAGCAACCAGTGCTAATTGTGCGAAGTACCTCAGAGAATCAGGTGGTAAGGTTTTTTGATTTGGCTGATAACGTGTCAACGGTCCACGACGTCAATCGTTGTTCGTGATATCAATCATTGGCATCATTATTTACAGGCCATCATCACATAGCTGGAATATTGCTGAGTGCGGCGTTACACAACTTACAAACATTTGCATATTTATTGGACCGTGATACCAAGATGATCGGATCGGTTTATCGCACCGATTGTGCTTTCCATTAAATGGTCAATGTAAGTATCACCAATTATCTCATTCAAAATATTGCTACGGTTACTTAGGAAGATGTTGCTAACTACTTGGACATGGTAACAACGAAAACAAACATATCATGTGTATCTGACGATTAGACATCGTCTACATGCAGGTCATCTCCATGCTCCACGGTCACGTGTTGTGCCGCCTCTTACAAATCATCATATTGCCAATAGCCAATGGTGTACACAACGTCGAAACTGGAGTAATCGTCGCTTGCCACATGTCATGTTTTCAGATGTCCCAATTCACGTTGCACGTCCTTGCTAGGTCGTGCCTTGCGACGTCAAAATGAACGTCAAGCCAATGTCAACCTGAGACCTCATGACAGATGTGGCGGTGGATCGATTACGGTACCGATGTGGGGGACATCACCATGACTGCGCGAACCCCACACCATATTGTGCAAGGAAGGGTCACTGGACAGTACTATCGGGACAACATGTTGACACCCTCTGCGGGTCGACGTTTTGTCTTTGTGCACACCGTGCCCGAATCGCCAATGTTCTCCACCACCAGCACAACATCCATAGAATGCCATGGCCAGCAATGAGCCCTGACCGTTTCCCCATTGAAAACGTCTGGGACATGATAGTGAGACGCGTGCGTCAACGTCATAGGTCGCCGACTACGTTGGCTGACCTTGGCCAGGCCGTGCAAGAGCAGTGGGACAGACTCCCGCAGTATGCTTCGTCCAGTGAAAAAATGTTTGACAAATTGTGGCGGTATTATATTTCGCAGTATTGATCCAAAATCAAAAACTTTGAAATTTCCCATCTTAGTCCTATAGTCCTTCAAGATCGTTGACGGTCATAAAAGCTACTGTTTTCCTTCATAGCGGATGTAATTTGTTCCCAGTTCCTTCACGATTATCACACAACCATTACTGGGGCTGTCGGGTAGCCTAGTGGTTTAAGCATTCGCTCGTCATGCGGAAGACCTGGGTTCAATTCCTAATGTGGGTACAATGTGTGAAGCCCGTTTTTGGTGTCCCCCGCCGTGATATTGCTGGAATATTGCGAAAAGCGGCGTTAAACCATACTCACTCAGTCACTACAACTATTACTAGAAGCTAATATCTCTTACCATTTTGGAAATTTTAAGCGACTTCCGAGTTTCCCTCAAGAGTATATATAACGTCAACGCTAAGAAAACTCAGTCCCGATTATCTGCCGAAACAGATTCCATTGGGCGAAAAAAGGCAAAATAGCGGTGACAATTATATGAATGGATCACTGAAAACCAGTGATGACACCAGGTATTCGCGAAAAGGGTAAGCATTTCCTCCCCTCCCGCCGCCCCTCTCTTTAAACCAGCCAGCATGTTCTACCGTTTAAAGTTTTTTATATTCTGCTTATAAAACAAATAATACCTATATTTTAAAAATTAGATGATAGCATAATATATTATTTATCCAGTGATTTAAAAAAGTTATTATGATATTAATTTTCCGCGCTCTTTTGAAGTGCTTTTCAAATCACGTCGGACATGTCGCCAAAACGCATCACACAAACTTAACATGCGACTAGTGAATTCAAATTTATGTCGATAGCACATAAACTCGAGGCAGTGGTCGTTCAGACAGCCTCTCCTTGAAAGATTGTCTGTGCCGATATGGCACTTCGCCTGGTTGATATTCATTTCTTCCATCAGGGAAGAAACTTCAACAAAATCAACATTGAAATTGCGATTATGTCCCACATATTTGGCCCGAATAAGAAAACTATGAAATGCCTTGTTTTCAGCATGAGTCTTGACATGCTTCACAAGAGGACCATCTGCCTAATAAATGTGTGCAAAAGTGCACAATACAATTCTATCTTGAAGAGCTTCCACGCTTTCGATTATCAAACCCGAATATGATCAATTTACGTTTGCCTTTTCTTGATTGACTTCGGCAGTGCTTGGGTCAATATTGGGTCAAGATAACTCACGCTGTGTTCTTGATTTTGACACCTGATTCTCGGTCTACCTGTCAGACACGAAGAGATAACAACAAAAAACACCCACTTGATCATACAGTCGCGGTAGACACTTATCTTCTCACACATCTGTGTCAAGAGGCCATTGTAAGCCGTATCTACACTATAGCGATATTCACAGCACACAACCGTTTTAAATACTTCAGACTTGTATTTCCCTACCAGACTAACCACTGCAATGATAACATGCAAAACAGTCACACACTTGACTCATGTTTGATACAACATCTGTCATAAGACTTGTTAATGTTCGGATTTACTCAAGCGATTAGAATCTGATTAAGATTATTTTTTTTATACTGACATTTTTTTTAACTTGGCCAGGGTTTTTAAACTGTTGATACATATATTTGTTGTTACAAACAGTCTATCTTTCTGCTGATTACTTAGCATACGTGAGTACAAATACTAACACATGTGTAACATTCGACACCAACCCGAAATTACATATTTTGACGATCCGGGGTAGAATAGGTCTTCAGCAACCCATGGTAGCCGTAAAAGGCGACTATGCTCGACTAACGGGATCAGGTGGTCAGACTCGCTGACTTGTTTGAGGCATGTCATCGTATCCGTAATTGCGTGGATCGATGCTCATGATGTTAATCACTGGATTGTGTGGTCCAGACTCGATTATTTACAGACCACCGTCATATAGCGGCGTTATACAACACACAAACAAATAAACAAAACATAGGTTTGATTCAGTTTTGGTGAGTTGATTGATATTCCATTGCATACCACTGAAGACAAAAAATACTTTTTTTGTCCGTTGAAACGTTTGTTTATTCGATTAATGACAGTTAACAGAGAGCTCACGAAAATAATTCATTTGAAAAAAAAACCGCAGACAAGTAGACGCTCCTTAATCGTCTGTTTTCTAATTTTGAAATTTTGAATGCTTACTTAATATGTACATCCTAATAATTAAGCCCAATAGATGATACGGGGATCATCCCGTCAGCCTCATGTCTTTCCTTTAATTTTCTTTCATCTGTGATACATGGGATAGTTAGGAAGTCTATCGGGGTTGAGTGATAAGTTCTCAGCCTCACAAGGAACGAAGTGCGTAATAGTTCAATCTTTTATTGTGGACATTGCATGTTGTCATGGAGTTGTATCCACAAAAATGAGTCAAATGAGTCATTATTTCGCAGTGACACGTAAAATAAGCCCGGGTCTTTGGAAAATGGACAAACTTGAGGAACATGCGGTAATAAAGTACTTGAAGAAAAGGCCATCCATTAAAACACTAGGTATGGATGCCCATTTTTGTGTCACTGCAAAGGTGTGGGCAGCAGTTTAAACGTGGAATAGATAGCCTTGAGACGCCCCCCGTCTTGAGACGTGAACACCATCAGAAGTGATCCAGAGAAACCACGATATTTTGATGACCCACCGGCTAATGACTGAGCTTCATATTGCTAGTTCAGTAGGCATTTCTGAGGAAAATACATTCGATTATCACAGAAACCTTGATAATGAGGAAATTATCAGCTCGTTGGGTTCTAAAGCTTCTGCAATCTACAAACGCATCATGCACAACCGCAGGTCCCTGTGTCGTTGTTCACAGTACTACATAGTTCTAGGTCAATTAATAGCACGTGTCAGAGATGCGCTTTCCAACTATAGCGTTACACAAGGCCAGACACACCGTACAGCACTTCTCGCCTTGTACGCTGTTTCTAAAGTAAAATCGCAAATCATGCACACAAGCTTGATATCTCTTGTCTTGGGTCATAATGATATCGACCCCGAAACATGATGCCTCCAAATTCGTTATTGATATTTAATAATATCGACCGAAAGTATTCGGCTCGCCACCATCCGGGCACAAATGACTGACATCACACAAGCATAGAATTGGGGCGTGTCGGAAAGCAGCATTTTACTCGCGATATTAATTGATCTTAAAATATTTAAGCAACGACACAAGGGCCTGTTGGCACAAAATGTCTCGTGATAATAATCTAGCTCTCTTTGAAGCTGAGCCAAGAGATTCTTGCAACTGTTTGTGACCATGGTATAAATGAATGAGTTTATTCAGTAAAGGGGCCAAATGCCCATTATACATGGTACATTGGATTGGTCAGTTCGCCTGTTCAGAGTGCTGACTATTACAGCACCGATTTACAAGCTACGAACAAGTGGTCAACACTCATCGAGGTGCTGAGGAGGATGCACAAAAGGTGACTGAGGCCGATCATAACCTACGAACACCACATGGATCGGGTCCCAACACATGTTACACACACTGGCAACAATCAGTCTCACATTGTTACAATGGCATAGTACTACAAAACTGGCACATCTTTAAGAAGAGCTTCCTTTCCTTGAGAGCGAGAAATATATATCTTGCAAATCTTTTTATAACATAGAGGTTGCAGCTATATAATTGTTTTAGTTTATCAATTGTTGGACTTATGCAATAATATTTAGGAAGTACATGTTCCCTCAAATTCGAGTAGAATGGACACTCGAGACAAAAGTGGAATTCAGTTTCTATATATGGCACAATACAAAAGGGACATTTGTATTTTATAATGCCTACCTGCTCCTACCAATACATTATGATAAGAACAGCTAAACCTAACAAGTGTTGTTTGATGGATGGCGATATCAATACAATTGGTCAGATGTTCATGATTTTAAACTTTCCTTGACAGAGCAAAAATGGTCCGGCTGAGAATAACATTCTAAATTATTATTCCATGTTTGTGGGCAGATATCTTTACATCTTTGCTTAAAAAACAATATAAATGCATTTATATTTCCAAGACCTTGCTGTTACCCTACTTCACCAAAATCATATGTATACAGAAAAGATTTAATAGAAGTAGCCCAACAAGCTTTACCACTTTCTGCCCTTCTATACTGAAAATCATAAGAACCATTCATGATAACATGCAAAACCTAGATTGCTGTTGTATTCACAATACCTCTTGCAATCATGTTAGGGGTGTTTCTATTCAAGCTCAGAAAGGTTTACAGAAACGATCGTGTAGATTTTCAGTAACGGGTGAAGGATGAAATCCCGAAACCTCTGCTTCATAATCTAAAATTGGCAATACTTTTATACCAAACATATGAAAACAGACATTAGCAGGGATTGTTGAGAATTTTTCCAGTGTTGATTGTAGTATTCGAACTACTTTCCATGTCTGTTGTGCCAAAGTCTTTTGAGCAAGATACCAAGAACCAGAGGATGATAACTGCACACCTAGATATTTATAACTAGGGACTATGTCAATTACGGAATCTCCGATACTAAACTTTTCATAATATCTAAGTTTGCCTCCATTCCTGAATGCAATCACTTTACTTTTTTGAAAATTAATAGTCAGTTTCCATTTATCACAATATAAAGAGAGTTTTTGTAGACCATTAGCTGTTACATCTAACAAGCTTATGTCACCACTAAGCGCTAAAATATATAATTCCAATGGACTTAAAGTTACACCATGACCTCCCTCACAATTTAAAACTTCCACAATATCATTGATGTAGCATGAAAACAAAATAGGCGACAGTTGGCATCCCTGTCTTACATCAGAGTAGGGCTCGAAAAACTGTGTATATCCGCCTTCTAGTGAAATACACGACTATATATACTGTGTTTGTTTTAATAAAAAAAAATAATTCTATTTTGATAGTCTGTGACGTGAACAATAAAGCCACGTCATCATTTACTTATACCCCAAGGTCAGACATATTTCACAAAATACATCCCCCACAGTCCGACGAAATAATGAGCTGACGTAATAATCAGCAGTGTTAGGCCACCAGAAAGCAAGTATGTATGTCATTGGAACAAGATCGCTCCCCTCGCAACTATAACCAATATTGGCAAGGTGAAATGGCGTTCAACGTCACGTTCAAGACTATAGCACTTATATAGTGACAAGGATACCACACTTTGACACATTATACTGGCTTCGATCCAACCAGTCCTTGGTTTAACACCTTAATGCTTAACGCCAGGCAGGGTAACAAAAATTACCATCTTCTAGTGTCTTTTGGTATGACGCGGCCAGAGGATCGAACCACCGACCTTCTGCTTTTAGGACTGACGCTCTATCTACGGGGGTGGTTAATATTTGGAAGAATTAATTGGAAATAACAAAGGAATACTCTGGAAATCAATTGAGTGGTTTTCACAAACAAATAATATACCTCCATTGACGTCATCCCTTTGTCATTTGAAGTTTATATATCTTCGAAAAACCTCTACAGGATATTTACCTGTCCGAGAGATATTCTACAGAGAGTCCTACTGACCAAAGCATATTCTACAGAAAATCCCCGAGACCAAGGGATTTTCTACAGAAAGTCTCGGTGGCCAAGGGATATTCTACAGAAAGTCCAAGTGACCAAGGGATATTCTACACAAAGTCTCGGTGACCAAGGGATTTTCTCCAGAAAGTCCGGGTGACCGAGGGATTTTCTACAGAAAGTCTCGGTGGCCAAGGGATATTCTACAGAAAGTCCCAGTGACAAAGGGATTTTCTACACAAAGTCCGGTGACAAAGTCATATTCTACAGAAAATCCCCGAGACCAAGGGATTTTCTACAGAAAATCTCGGTGACCAAGGGATTTTCTACAGAAAGTCTCGGTGACTAAGGGGTTTTCTAAAGAAAGTCCGGTGACCAAGGCATATTCTACAGAAAATCCCCGAGACCATGGAATTTCTACAGAAAGTCTCGGTGACCAAGGGATTTTCTACAGAAAGTCCGGTGACCAAGGCATATTCTACAGAATATCCCCGAGACCAAGGGATTTTATAGAGAAAGTCTCGGTGACCAAGGGATTTTCTACAGAAAGTCCTGGTGACCAAGGGATTTTCTACTGAAAGTCTCGGTGACCAAGGGTTTTTCTACAGAAAGTCCGGTGACCAAGGCATATTCTACAGAAAATCCCCGAGACCAAGGGATTTTATAGAGAAAGTCTCGGTGACCAATGGATTTTCTACAGAAAGTCCTGGTGACCAAGGGATTTTCTACTGAAAGTCTCGGTGACCAAGGGTTTTTCTACAGAAAGTCCGGTGACCAAGGCATATTCTACAGAATATCCCCGAGACCAAGGGATTTTATAGAGAAAGTCTCGGTGACCAAGGGATTTTCTACAGAAAGTCCTGGTGACCAAGGGATTTTCTACTGAAAGTCTCGGTGACTAAGGGTTTTTCTACAGAAAGTCCGGTGACCAAGGCATATTCTACAGAAAATCTCCGAGACCAAGGGATTTTCTACAGAAAGTCTCGGTGGCCAAGGGATATTCTACAGAAAGTTCCAGTGACCAAGGGATTTTCTACAGAAAGTCTCGGTGACCAAGGGATTTTCTACAGAAAGTCCGGTGACCAAGGCATATTCTACAAAAAATCCCCGAGACCAAGGGATTTTCTACAGAAAGTCCCGGTGACCAAGGGATTTCTACAGAAAGTCTCGGTGACCAAGGGATTTTCTACAGAAAATCCCGGTGACCAAGGGATTTTCTACAGAAAATCTCGTTGACCAAGGGATATTCTGCAGAAAGTCGGGTGACAAAGGCATATTCCATTGAAAGTCCCACTGTCGCAGATAACACAATCCAAAGCGCTTATTACAATGCCTACTAAAGGGTATGTGCGGGACAATGTAAAGTCAAACAACGAATAGTACGAATTTTCAAGGCATCGAACCTGTGACCTTCGAATCTGAATCCATGTGAACCTCAAGGTTACAGAGGCGCTGACAATTCACAATGCTTAAATGAGTATCTGTTTCAAGAAGATATATTTTACGTCCGTTTCCTAACATTCATGGAAAGTGTGTTGGAAACATTAAATTGTTGATAAATGTTTCAGATTTTTCTTTCGACTTATATCACAGATAAAACACTGTCCATCGGATTTAGTTAAAAATATTCACTCTCGGGAGTGATGAAAGGGCGTTCAATCGCTTCATGAAGCACGCTATTGTTCCACTATAAGGTGTCCCGATGTCTTGGAATATAGATAAAACACTCTTCCCTGGTCTTGGTTAAGAATGTAGACATATGGGGTCGAGAAAATCTTTCAACCAAGCTCTGGGAACTGAGAGTCGTGTTTTATCCTTCACTTAAGGACCGCCTCTGTGATCTAGTGGTAGAGCGTCCGCCCGGAGAGTCAGTATACTGTGTCTGTTTGGGGGTATTCATGTTACACTGCGGCATGGTATCTAAGTGTGCTAGCACTATAAATCGGCATCAGTCCGGGCTAGTACAAGCAACCACATACACACACGTGCATGCACGTCGATATATAAGTGCAGTAATCTTTCACCTCGGCTCCTTCACTTAAACGTACTTCCTGATCTCAAGGAGCAAACTAAACTCACTCACTCATGTACTTTTCGGATAGTACCATTGCTATCTTAATAACATCACATTTAAACCGTCTGTATAATTACAATTTGTTACTTCATTCTTGATTTCCAACATATTTGATGAAGTTGATTGTATAATCAATCGATATTCGAGCAAACCGAAGATTATTGTGAACAGAGGTGCATAGAACTTATGTAGGGATCGAAAAATCTGAATTTTGAGTGAACATAGCGTTTTTGTAATGCAGAAATTAGATAAACATCGTAGGCTAGTAGGGTATAATACCCGTTTCAACAGCGTTAAGTTTCACTGGGAACACTTACAACAACAACAACAACAACAACAATAAATACAGTCCTTTTTTAAAGCGCCATATTACATTCACAGGTGTATGTTTAATGCGCTACATATTTATTACTCCAGTCTTTGGATCAGTGTGCGCGTAAATTTCATTCTCCCCTGGTGAGTAGGTCCACCATTTGCATTGTCACCTCATACTACCGGGTGCCCATTCACTGCTGGGTGAACTCTGGTATATTTGCAACAAAGTCTCTAGCTCAAGGAGACACCACATATGAGTTGTATTTCAATGTGAGACAGGATCGAAACCCTCGAAACACAGTCCATATGTAAATGTCTATCCTCCACCCCGTGATTGACAAATAAACTCTTCCATGTCCCAAAGATGGCACTACCACTAACGTTTTCTGGAACTAAAAGATCAAGTCAGTCCATTTAACCCGGGGCGGGTTGTCATAGTTCTTATGTTAACGTCTATCCTCCACCCCATGTTTTAGAAGTATACTCTTCCATGCACCAAATATGACACTTCCGGTAACATGTTCTATCACTGAGAAATCAATTCAATCCATTGATCCTGGGGGTGAGTTATTATAGTTGAACATGAACCTCCATCCTCCATCCCATGTATGGATCCATCACATACATGTACCCAATGAATGAATCAATCAATGAATGTTAAACGCACGAGTCACTTGATGATTGATCATATTACTGATTAGATTGATTGGCACCACACAAAAGCTGAACAATACGCTGACGACCAACCCTAAATTTCACAAGGGTCAAGAAAATAATATCCATGACAGACATGATCACGATGACAGCAGACAGTACATAAACACAAGCTTCAGTCGTGCAGCTGACAGCGGCAACATTACCTGCTATCAACGTGATGACAAATACAACGTTGACAACAGCGACCACTAAATATGTTCGAAAGAGTTTTGCACGCATGCGCCGTATGTTCTCTTCACTCTCGCCATTATGGGTCGCATTCAAATGGATGATCTGATTGGCCTGTTGCAGTGATACCTTGAGTATGCTGTACGTTGCTACCAGGAGAACTAGAAGGAACACGCTTGCAAGAACTGGTATCAGATACACATATCCGGGTATCAGCACATGAGAAAAACAGTACGAAATTTCAGTATGCCCAGTGTCCATGGCCATAAACACCACCATAGGGACAGACACCGACAGAACAGGTATGATCCATACAAGCGCAAACGCAAGGCGCCGTCTGAATGAACTGAACCATATATGCACATACATCGGATGAACGATCTCCATATAAACTGCGACAACATAAAAGGAAGTGTTTGTCATTGACAGAAACAGGTAAACCAAGTTGATGTGAATCAGCACCAGGCATGCTTTATAATTCGTATGAATGTGGGACCAGTGCATGTATGCCAAATTGGCAGGGTACAGTCCAAATAACTGGTACAGGGAGACCAGCAAATGACTTCTGAGAGGCAAGCTGACCGCGCTAGGGTCACTTTGACGGAACATCGAACGGATAAGAAGGAAGACCAATGTCACACCAAGAAACCAGGCAGGAATGGTCACTGCTGTAGAGATCCATGCGACAATGGGTAGGCCCTGTAGCTTGGGGCCCATAGATTGAGATGTAAAGTTGTCCATTATGCTGTATTGTTCCTTGAAGCGGTATAATATCCAAGGACAGCCGTCTACTGGTGACCTCCACTTGCAGGGGTTTTACAGCAGCTTATTCAGATTCTACCCAAGAGGGAGACCTGTTTGGTTGTGATTGCATTTGACGTTACTTACTGTACACGTTTCACTGCGCATGTTTGACCTACCTCCTTATGAGTCTCGTATTTGGTCGATGTGATTGTATGGTTATTGATTCCGAATGTAATCGCTTTGGCAAAATCGAAAAAGGATGGTCCCGGTTGTGTAAAACACTCTTAATGGGATATAAAATACGTAAACATCATGTCCATTAGTGCCACATTAACGACATTATTGCCTTTCTTTGTTATGGGTCATTATCTTGTCATATAACATATTTAGCATCACGTTGTTTGAGTATTGTAGTCAATAGAAATCAAGAAGTGATAGCCGTACATCATAGCAGGTACGAGTGCGTTCGACAAAGGTTACATCATGTCCTTATCTGCGTAGAGATAGAGTACCTCACTTCTTGACTAGATTAGATGCACCTCAAGCGCATATCCCCCAATTACCCGACTCCGGGTATCCTAATACGTTTGTATGTGTGCTAGGAAACGTAATGGTGTCAACTGGAGTACACCAAATGTTACGCCCCCTTCCTTCACGCCCAAGGGAATCTGTTTCGGCAGATAACCTAGCTATAGACTGGTTATTCTCTGGCGTTGACGTTTTATATGTCAGGAAACACGCCATTCAATCCCTTGATTGTCTGGTCAGTCGATTGTTTAAAGGCCGCCATCGCAAGGTGGCAGTACTGCTGTGCAGCGTTGCAAAATTTATTTTCTATACAAATTGTTTGAGTGGTAGAGCGAGACATGTTTACCTTCATCACGAACACCCTGTGTAATCAATGAATTTCAATGATCCAATCATATAATTTTCACCTCTATTTTGCCTTTAGTGCCTAATGTAATCTGTTTCGGCGAATAATTGAGACTGATTACTCTCAGCCATTGATGTTTTATATTTCATTGTAGGTGTAAAAATGGAATGGAATGGTTACCCTGATTCAGCTCGTCGAATGCCAAAGGTGCAGGTCGATACTTAATGTGCTTAAAACAATTGTCAAGTACTGTCTCGATTATTTGCTGGCACCACGATACTCTACAGAGAGCGGAGAATGTTGGAATGTTGGAATGCACACTGATAACGGGTAATAATATCTGACGCTTTGAGCATTTATCAAGAACAATCACAGAGTGGGTGGAGATTAGGTGCATAATATAATGATTTGTTAATTGCTATTTTTATATTGCTGACTGGGGATGCAAACTTATTCATGGACGCCTGTCTGACCCGGTCGTTAAACAGCCGCAAACACTGCGGAGTTACGTCAATTACCCGTACAAAAAAAGCTATGAGTGTGGGTTCGAATCCCTGATTTGCCCTGATTATGTTTCTAGGTTTGCCAGCACAGTATCCGTAGTCGTGGGTTTATCCAAAGTGGAAAACGTCCAGACTCGATTATTTACAGACCGCGGTCATATAGCTGGAATACAGCTGAGTTCGATGTGAACCCACAACAAACAGTAATACAACCGAACTGAATTATTCTTCACAGCGACATTAGACCAATTATGAAGTATTCAAACTTGATGAAATATTCATGTTCCACCGACATAGAAAACTTTACGGTAAAGGGTACATTTTCCCTGGACATGTTAGGATGCAATAAAAACAAAATACCATTACTCGTTAAAGAATCTACTACCCATCGTCAAAAACCTTTACAAATTGGCTGGCAGACGCGTAGAGGTACCATGACGTCATGCTTGATGTGACGACACCTGCTTCTCACGTCATAAGTAAGCATGTTACCACACCGACAGACCGATGACGCTGACGCGATATATCTAATTGAAACACATAAAAAATACCTTTGTTATTTGTCAACATGTAACATGTGTTCACAGTAGGGAATGGCAATTCGGGTCGTAAAATCAAATACGCCCTGCTGTTGTCCCATTTAATTGATATTTTCTTCACCTCATCTTCAACTTTGTTCGAGTGTGATGTCTACAGAAAGAGCAATGTATATAATTCATGACAAATAATACAGTCAGTTATACGGCATGTATAAATTACAGTGTATGTGCCCGTTCGAACAGTCTGTGTGTGTTTCATGTACCAACTGAACATTGCGTGGATCTGTCATCTTAACGACCACCACTTACACACTGAACATTTACTAGAACTGTTATCTCAAATACAACCACTTACCAACTGGACATTGTGTGGATTTCCCATCATAACTACCACCAGTAACCTACTGAACACTGCATGGGTCTTCGATCTTAACGACCAGCACTTACACACTGAACATTAACTAGAACTGGTATCTCAAATACCGCCACTTACCTACTGGACATTGCACGGATATCCCATCTTAACTACTACCACCTACACACTGAACATTATCTAGAACTGTTATCTCAAATACCGCCACTTACCTACTGGACTTTGCATGGGTTTCCCATCTTAACTACCACCACTTACACACTGAACATTTACTAGAACTGTTATCTCAAATACAAGTAACACAACTTACCCACTGAACATTGCATGGATCTCATATCTTTACTAGTACCACTTACACACTAAACATAAACTAGAACTGTTATCTCAAATATCAAATACCTACCAACTGAACATTGCATAGATATCAGTGGTCCCTTTGTGTTCGTTATTACCGTAGTTTACTGTACGTTTATAACGAACACGCTTATTACGAGCTGACGGATATAACGAACTGTTTTGGTCCCGCCCATTTGCTGTATATATGTGCTTATAACGAACTGCGATTATAACGAATTTGAGTTCGTTATAACCGTAGTTGATGAATTGTGTATTTATGGCAAGTGATGTTAAATCTGAAGCAAGGGATTTTGAACACAGCAGTTAACCCAATGTGTCATTCCCACACGGATGATGATGCACTGGTGCTGACATTAGATGTTCAGTGGTATTGTCATTCGATGTTCCCTGATGCGGACGCGAGATGTTTACTTATGAATACTCGTGTAAATGGCTTCTAACATGCAATGAGCAGCGAGTGATTTCGAACGACAACACGAGTTTTATGTACAGTTTCACTTTTTCATTGAGGGTGACAAAATGTTACACAGAGGTCACGCAAACGCGTTCGACTGACTCTGAATTTGACAATTGTTAAAATAAGACCATCCATGGTGAATAGGACAAGAAATGCAACGCCAAGTATGTGCATACATGTTACAGACGTACAGTCGACCGTGGATACGGTTGCAGAAAGTACCATCACCACGAATGCACCGTTGATAGCAGCAACTACTGCATACGAACGGGACAACTTGGAACGCATGTCTCGTTGGGTGCCTTGGACATTTCCAATTGCAGCCATGTTCAAAGTCCTGATCTGATTGGCCTGTTTCTTTGACGTTCTCAAAATAAGGCATGACATTGTAATGATGGTAATTAGAAATGAACACACCACAACTGAGTACGCGTACACATACCCGCGTTCCAGCACATGGGTGTAACATACACGGATTAGACTGGACATGTCAGAACCCGAAGCTAAATGTGTGATCAGTGACGTCAAGGTCAGCATGAAAGGCACTGCCCACACCAGAGCAGCAGCTAATCGTCTCCTGATTGGACTGAACAACGTATGCACGTGGAGTGGGCACACGATCTCCACGCAGACAGCAACAACATAGAAACAGTTGCATGAGAGAGATGAGAGGATACCGAATGCATTGACATGGATTATCAGGATGCAATTGTTTCGGACCGTGTACATATCGGGCCAGGATACGAATGTACAACAGGAAGGGTATGTTATTAACAACTGTAACAAGACATTCACCAAATGGCTTCTAAGAGGAAATGTAAGGGCACAACGTTCGTCCTTGGTGAAAGTTGGTCGAATCAGGAGCAAAGTCAAGACCGAACTGACAATCCAGTTGGGTATACCCAAACAAAGGGAGATATATTGCAGTACAGGTGTATCCGGGGGGGAATTGACATTGCGCTTGAGAGTAGTGTTGGACATGTCTATCCTCAAAGGTGTCATTGATTAGGATTTCAGCGTCTTATCTTTGGAGTCTCAAGGGTGCTGCACATACACTATATTGTGCTGAACCGGTGCTGACATGATATGATCACTGATGATGATGCCAAATCTCCACTAAAGCTGGCACTAGATGTTCACTGGTACTGACGTTAGATGTTCCCTGATGCTGATGCCAGATTTTCCCTGGTGAAAATGCTAGATGTTCACTGGTACAGACATTAGATGTTCACTGATGCTGACACTAGATTTCCACTGGTACTGACGTTAGATGTTCACTGGTACTGACGTTAGATGTTTACTGATGCTGACACTAGGTGAACACTGATGCTGACGCTTGATGTTCACTGATTCCGACTTTAGATGTTCACTGGTACTTACGTTAGCTGTTCACTGATGCAAATGCTAAATGCTCACTGATGCAAATGCTAAATGTTCACTGATGCTGAGACCAGATGTTCACTGATGCTGACACTAGATGTTCCCGGATGCTGACGCTAGATGTTCACTGATGCTTACGCTAGATGTTCACTGATGCTGACGCTAGATTTCCACTGGTACTGACGTTAGATGTTCACTGGTACTGACGTTAGATGTTCACTGGTACTGACGTTAGATGTTTACTGATGCTGACACTAGGTGTACACTGGTACTAACGTTAGCTGTTCACAGAGGCAAATGCTAAATGTTCACTGATGCAAATGCTAAATGTTCACTGATGCTGACACCAGATGTTCACTGATGCTGACACTAGATGTTCACTGATGCTGACACTAGATGTTCACTGATGCTGACACTAGATGTTTTCTGATGCTGACACCAGATGTTCACTGATGCTGACACTAAATGTTCACTGATGCTGACACCAGATGTTCACTGGTACTGACACAAGATGTTCACTGATGCTGACACTAGATGTTCACTGATGCTAACGCTAGATGTTCACTGATGCTTGCACCAGATGTTTACTGATGCTGACACTAGATGTTCACTGATGCTGACACTAGATGTTCACTGATGCTGTCACCAAATGTTCACTGATGCTGACACAAGATGTTCACTGATGCTGACACAAGATGTTCACTGATGCTGACACTAGATGTTCACTGATGCTGACACTAGATGTTCACTGATGCTGACACCAGATGTTCACTGGTACTGACACTAGATGTTCACTGATGCTGGCACCAGATGTTCACTGATGCTTGCACCAGATGTTTACTGATGCTGACACCAGATGTTCACTGATGCTGACGTTAGCTGTTCACTGATGCTGACACAAGATGTTCACTGGAACTGACGTCAGCTGTTCACTGATGCAAATGCTAAATGTTCACTGATGCTGACACTAGATGTTCACTGATGCTGACACTAGATGTTCACTGATGCTGACACCAGATGTTCACTGGTACTGACACTAGATGTTCACTGATGCTGGCACCAGATGTTCACTGATGCTTGCACCAGATGTTCACTGATGCTGACACCAGATGTTCACTGATGCTGACACTAGATGTTCACTGATGCTGGCACCAGATGTTTACTGATGCTGACACCAGATGTTCACTGATGCTGACACCAGGTGTTCACTGGTACTGACGTTAGATGTTCCCTGATGCTGATGCCAGATTTTCCCTGGTGAAAACGCTCGATGTTCACTGGTACAGACATTAGATGTTCACTGATGCTGACGCTAGATTTCCACTGGTACTGACGTTAGATGTTCACTGGTACTGACGTTAGATGTTCACTGGTACTGACGTTAGATGTTTACTGATGCTGACACTAGGTGTACACTGGTACTAACGTTAGCTGTTCACAGATGCAAATGCTAAATGTTCACTGATGCAAATGCTAAATGTTCACTGATGCTGACACCAGATGTTCACTGATGCTGACACTAGATGTTCACTGATGCTGACGCTAGATGTTCACTGATGCTTACGCTAAATGTTCACTGATGCTGACACTAGATGTTCACTGATGCTGACACTAGATGTTCACTGATGCTGACACTAGATGTTTACTGATGCTGACACTAGATGTTCACTGATGCTGACACTAGATGTCCACTGATGCTGACGTTAGCTGTTCACTGATGCTGACACAAGATGTTCACTGGAACTGACGTCAGCTGTTCACTGATGCAAATGCTAAATGTTCACTGATGCTAACGCTAGATGTTCACTGATGCTGACACTATATGTTCACTGTTGCTAACGCTAGATGTTCACTGATGCTGACACTAGATGTTCACTGATGCTGGCACTAGATGTTCACTGATGCTGGCACCAGATGTTTACTGATGCTTACGCTAGATGATCACTGATGCTGACACCAAATGTTCACTGATGCTGACACTAGATGTCCAATGGTACTGACGTTAGCTGTTCACTGGTACTGACGTTAGCTGTTCACTGATGCTGACGCTAGATGTTCACTGATGCTGACACTAGATGTTCACTGATGCTGACACTAGATGTTCACTGATGCTGACACTAGATGTTCACTGATGCTAACGCTAGATGTTCACTGATGCTAACGCTAGATGTTCACTGATGCTGACACCAGATGTTCACTGATGCTTACGCTAGATTTTAACTGTAGCTAACGTTATATGTTTACTGATGTTGACACTTTCGGTTGATATTCACTGAAGATAACCACTGGTGCTGACGCTTGATATTCACTGAGGCTGACACGAAGAGATAGGGCTGGTTCTGACAGTAAATTCCCCATGTCTTGATATATATCTACTTGTGCTGACACTGACACAGATAGTTTCGACGAATTACAGAATGACAAATACAACTGGCCTGGCAGATCATGATGACATTCAGTCTCTGTTTAAAAGCAAATCTAGTTACGACTTCACAGCGAGATAAATCTGTGATATGCTGCCTCTAAATTACGACATTATGCTATCACAGGCTGATGTAATTAAGAGAAGTGGTGTGACTTCTTGAGGTCAAACCTCGTAGCTTTACTGCATAAAGTAGAAGCGTGTTTGTCATGCACTCGTGGTTCCCTCGGATCGTGCCGTCCACTACTCTGCCTCTGTCGATGCTGATGGCAATACTAAGCAGAGAGTTCATTAGCTCTCGCACACTTTTTAAAACATTTTTCAGGCAAAGTGGGAAATCACCTGGAACAATATTGTCGCCAACATTAATATTTGGCAGCGACTCGGACCATCAACAAAAAATGAAGAACTGTTAGAAAGGTGTGTTATGTCACGTGACTTTCATTGGCTCGGAAAAAGCGTGCAGCCTGTCTTCTTCGTGGCGGGGTATGAAGTATTTATTCTCCCGCTCAGAAATGTATATCCCTCCTAGGCGCGATACATAGTATTTTATTAAGATCGCATGAACCAATCAGATCTCATCATTCTGATATGGAGGTATGATAAAGTAGTTTATAAAGATGTCCTGAACTAATCAGATCTCATTATTCTGACATAAAGGCATTATAATCATATTAATTCTGCGAACATGAGCCAGTGCCAAACATTCTTACGGGGGGGGGGGGGGGGGGGGGAATAAGTGCCACTACATATTGGCAAGTTCATTAAAGTTACTACTGGTCACACATGATCTTTTTAACAAATTCTCAAACCCAAAACCAAAGAAACGTTTTGTTTTATAGATACAAAATTTCAGAAGAATGTTTGTCCTATGTTTCATCTTTCATACCGTGCTTTTGAATATAAAATTAATAAACATTACTGTTCTCGGGAACAATGTATATGTGACCTTACTCGGGCATTCTTCCCCATCAAGCTGACACGCCGTTGTATAACTGGAATACTGTTGAGAGCGGCGTTTAAACCAACTCACACACTCATCTTTCAATTAATACTATACCGATATTTAGGAATGTAAGCACTTAGATTTATGTTTATTTTTCCTGAATATAACTTCTCCTGATCACATTATGTCAGCAACTTCTTTGGAATCGTCTTGAAACGTGTGATCTTCTTCTTTATCTGATGGTAACATGAATTCAAACTGACACGCCGTTATATAACTGGAATACTGTTGAGAGCGGCGTTAAAACAAACTCACACACTCATCTTTCAATTAATACCATACCGATTTTTAGGAATGTAAGCACTTAGATTTATGTTTATTTTTCCTGAATATAACTTCTCCTGATCACAATATGTCAGCAACTTCTTGGAATCGTCTTGAAACGTGTGATCTTCTACTTTATCTGATGGTTACATGAATTCAAACTGACACGCCGTTATATAACTGGAATACTGTTGAGAGCGGCGTTAAAACAAACTCACACACTCATCTTTCAATTAATACTATACCGATATTTAGGAATGTAAGCACTTAGATTTATGTTTATTTTTCCTGAATATAACTTCTCCTGATCACATTATGTCAGCAACTTCTTGGAATCGTCTTGAAACGTGTGATCTTCTACTTTATCTGATGGTAACATGAATTCAAACTGACACGCCGTTATATAACTGGAATACTGTTGAGAGCGGCGTTAAAACAAACTCACACACTCATCTTTCAAATAATACCATACCGATATTTAGGAATGTAAGCACTTAGATTTATGTTTATTTTTCCTGAATATAACTTCTCCTGATCACAATATGACAGCAACTTCTTGGAATCGTCTTGAAACGTGTGATCTTCTACTTTATCTGATGGTAACATGAATTAAAACTGATCCCTTAAGTAATGCACATATATTTATTATATTGGTATGTTATTGAACATACTTGCGGAATAGCAAAGCATTGAGTGAATGAGTTGAAACGTCGCATCGGACATGGCTCTGTCACATACCGGCGAGAAGAAGGTAACAGTCTCAGCCATACATCAACGATAAATATTTCATCAATCAGTAAAGCATGCTATACCATATATCACCTTAACTCACTGTGTTTGCAGACTCCGTAAGTTATAGCACATGTCTTTCACAGATATCAGCTCACGTGCATGAGTGCGCGAGTCATCTTATGACATATATCATTTGTTTGTGTTGTCTGATGCCAAAATCAGCAATATTCCAGCTATATGACGAATATCTGTAAAAAACTGAATCAGACAATCAGGCAATCCAGTGATTGACATCATGAGCCTCGATCTATACATTTGGGATACGATGACATGCATCAACCAAGTGAGCGAGCCAAACCACCCTATCCCGTCAGTCGCCTCTTACGACAAGCATGGGTTGCTGAAGATCTATGCTAAACCGGATTTTCACGGGGTGGCAGATATCACCTTATGTGTTTGCAAACAATAAAGGTAATGACACATGCCAATCACATATACCGCCCGAGTGCCTCATAACAATCGGAGATATCACGTTCCAATTACTGACTGTGGACTTATATAACCCAATGCGTTTGTGATGGTGTTTAGTCATCTGAGGTGAAGTGAAATGGGGTTTAACGTCGCGTCCAAGATTATTGCACTTATATAGCGACGAACATGCACGTGTGTGTGTGTGTGTGTGTGTGTGTGTGTGTGTGTGTGTGTGTGTGTGTGTGTGTGTGTGTGTGTGTGTGTGTGTGTGTGTGTGTGTGTGTGTGTGTGTGTGTGTGTGTGTGTGTGTGTGTGTGTATGAGTGTGTGTTTGGTGTGTGTGTGTGTGTGTTTGTTACATTTTCATGAGAAATCTCAATAGTATAAGCATGCGTTTGATGCCGATTTATAGGGCCAGCCCACTGAGATACCATACCGCAGTTTTACATGAATACCCCACTCAGACACAGTATACTGACTCCGAGCCACCCAGTCCTTGTTTTAGCCCCTTAATGCCGAGCGCCAGACAGGGTAACAACAAGTACCATTTTGTAACATGTTTTGGTATGACGCGGCCGGGGATCGAACCCTTGACCTTCCGCTCCCCGGGCGGACACTCTACCACTAGACCCCGGAGGCGGCCCTTCAGTCATCTTAGCAAATAGACATTCAAATCAATGACATGCGCTATAACATGACAACAACAACCCTAAATTCTATAAAAATATATGGTTGATATTTACACGAACACAGGCCATTAAGCTACGTCATTATCTTAATCTTATTGTGAGTGACAAAAACTTCGACAGAGTTCACGAAATCGGGACCGGCTGACTCGGAACTTGACAATGGTTAGAATGAGAGCATCCATAACACACAGTACGACGAAAGCCCCGCTATTTCCGTACGCGCATATTTCAGACACGCAGTCCACGGTGGAGATGTTTCCCGTGAGCAACATCACCACAAATATGCCATTGATAACAGCCACTATCAGATATGATCGATACAACTTCGAACGCATGCGCTGTGTGTTCTCTTCGCCACTTCCTGTCACAGTCATATTCAGCGCCATGATCTGATTAGCCTGTTTCTTTGATGTCCTCAGTATCAAACACGACACAGACAGGATGAATATGAGAAATACGCCAACCACAGCTGAATACATGTACAGATAACCCGGCGCCAACACCTGGGTGTAGCAGAAGCTGATTTCATCCCCATCGGATCCTACAATATGAACGACCAAAGACATCAGGTTCAACACTATGGGCACTATCCACACCAGAGCAAGAGCCAGTCGACTCCTGGACGGACTGAACCACGTGTGGACGTGGAGTGGGCGAACGATCTCCACGCAGACTGCAACAACATAGAAACATGTGCTTGAAATAGAAGCAAGAACACCGAATCCGTTGATGTGGATTGCAATCATACAACTGATCCTAACAATGAATATCTGAGGATAGAATACTAGTGCACAATTGGCAGGGTACAGTACGAACAGCTGGAACAACACATTCACCAGATGACTCCTTAGAGGGTATGTTAGAGCACCACTTTCCTCCTTGGTGAAAGTTGGTCGAATCAGAAGTAGAGTCAAGGTCGAACTCACAAGCCAGTAGGGTATACCAAACCCTAAGGCGAGATATGGTAGAACAGGGCTATCAAGTAGGGAACCGGAATGAGAAGAAATGTTCATATTCATTGGAACGAGTGCCGCATCTTTCATAGTTTCAGCTGTATTTTTATAAGAGGCTTAAACACACTCTAACAATAAAATCACCGTCTTTCTTGCAACCATTTGCAGTGCACGACAGTATTCACAGTACCGTTTTCACTGATGCTGACTATTCCTAACACAAGATGCACACTGGCGCTGATTTGTGCCGACACTGAAGGCTCAATCGTGCTTTTGCTGATACTAGATACTCGCTGGTGGTGATGCCAGATGCTTACTGATGATGACACTAGATTATCGCCGATGCTGGTGCTGGTGCTGGTGCTGGTGCTGGTAATGGTGCTGGTGCCAGATGCTTATTGATGACGACACTAGATTCTCGTTGGTGTTGATGTTGAAACACAATGCTCGCTGATGCTGATTTCTGATGACAGTAGATGTTCTGTGGTTCTGGTGCTGGCACTGGATGCTCGCTAGTGCTGATATCTACTGACACCAGACCCTGACTTGTAATAATCTCTCCACGACATGCTGACGTGTGGTAGTTCTAGAAGTCCTTTTTTCAAACACCATGTTCATTGGTGACACTTCATATTCGGTCCTCCTGAATTTGGCTGATACTTGATGCTCATTCGTGGTGACGCTTGACACGAAACGCTTGATGCTGCTGATTTCGGCTGAAGCTAGAAACTGACTGGTTCTGATGTGACATACGTGGTGAAATATGGGCACTAGATATTTCAAACGATGGCAATAGAACTTCTTTTTTCTATCACTAGATGTGGACTGGTTGTATCACGATGGAGATGATCAGCAATTCTGAATCCAAAATTAGATCTCCTCTGATGGCTGTAGAAGATTTCTAATAATAGATGCTGATGGTTTCTATTATAAGAATAAACATAGTCGTTGATGCATAGAACACTCAGTGGCATCAAACGTTTTGATCCGCTCTACCGACGCTGCGATACCGATAACATGCGTTTGCTTTTGATGTTAAAAGGGTATAGGAGCTTTATAAATAAATGATTGTGAATGTGTTATTCTGTTCTATCTTGTCACGGTAGTAGTAGCTCTGATGCATATCGATTGATACGTGTTTGGAGGGGATTTGCGTCATTAGCTATAAATGTATGTTTACACAACAATTATACAAATGGCGTTAGTATCAAGACAACATTACTTGAAGGTTTTATTATCTGAGTTCCCTGACAGTACTCAAACTATTCGGAACTCATTAGTCCAGTACGCCGCCTGTTCAGCTGAGAGCGTGGTGCTTATTCGTGATCAGGTCTTGTTTGCAACCCGAAGCTCATTGATCTTCAAAACAAACATAGGAACTTTACAAATACCACGATTCGGATACACGTGTCTGTGTAACAGATTGTATGTACTGACTATGAACATTCGTAAAACAGTACATATGGAATTAATGTAGTTTATGCGAAAGATATGCTTAAATACCTTAAACGCTGCTCATAAAAAACAAGGTTTTTTAAATATATTAATAGCAACACGCGTAAGTGGAAGGATGTACTGTATGTAAAATGTGAACGGGATTTTTCAACAATATACATTTACAGCTGAAACTTTCTACCCAATCTGGTCACTTTTGGCGACAAGCATAACACCCGTCACAAACACATGCAAAGGCAAGTCAATTGTTCACCTGAAAAAATACACGGGAACATATGGTACAAGTCAAAATAGGGAATTGCATCGACATCATTTTTGTCCAAGGTGAGTCAGATTTGGAAATGTCATCCACATGTCTACCATGAATCATTTTGAAAGCTTTACCGAATGTTGTAATCTTGATCAAACGACTTGTGAACAAGATTCGTATGACGCTCTTTGTAATCTTCTCGATTATGCCTCAAACTTGGTGAAATGTAACACAAAAGGCTGGAGCTGCTTGAATATTGCTCGACATAAAGGGAAAGTTGACTATTGGTAAGTTGAAGGCATCTCTCTTGTCATAAATTCTTGTTGAAAGTGTTTTGTCACTCTGAATCTTTATGCACAGATCTAAGTATGAAACAGATGTTATATAAGTGAGTATTATAGGCAAACGCGGTATGTATATAGTTCCCACACTGATTACTAAACGTAGATCCGATGATAGCATATCCTATGTGTCATCCATAAATCTAATGCTTACATTTTGGAAACTGGGGGCACGGGTGGTCCTGTCGTCTAAGGCGCAGTGATTCGCTGTGCAGAGTTGCGTCCCTTGGGCACGCCCGAAACCTATGATTGTGGGTTCGAATCCCGGTTCGCCCTGATCATGTTTCTAGGTTTGTCAGCACCATACCCGTGCTTGTAGGTTTCGCCGAACTGGTAAACGTTTGAGACCTGCATCACTTCGGGCTTTCCTCCCATATTAAGCTGACACGCCGTGATGTAATTGGAATACTGTTAAAAGCGGTGTTAAACCCAACTCACTCACTAACATCTAATGTTTACATTTTAGAAACTGGCTAGGCGAGGTAATGATCATAACATTATTATCCTTATATATATATATATATATATATATATATATATATATATATATATATATATATATATTTTTAATATAAGATGAATATAACTACTAATTACGCTTAGTACAAGACATATTTTGTAAATATAAGTTCATGAATTTGTCATGTATATCAAAGTACAACGCACATCTAATAACGTGATACAACGTTGCTGTTATAGCGATGTACGCTTATTATAGTGTATTACTTATCTCAGTACACATACAAAACATTATAAGTGTTGTGGGAAGTAGCATATATTGAAGAGGCGTACGTGTCTTACAAAAAGCCACATCGAACCAAGCCATCAGAATGTGATTCGGAGATATTGGCTATTTAAACATTTCAACTTTGATATCTGCATGAAGAAGTTCCAAACGTATGTAATCGCCATGACAACAAACTGATACCCGTGTATTTTTCGTGCATTCTGATCCTAATTATTAATGTCTGGTTCACTCTAGTTCGTGTTACATATTAATGATTTTATGTTTGTGAGATGAGGTGAGGTGAGGTGAAATTGGGTTTAACGTCGCGTCCAAGATTATTGCACTTATATAGTGACGTGCATGCACGTGTGTGTGGCTGCTTGTACTAGTCCGGACTGATGCCTATTTATAGCGCTAGCACACTGAGATACCATGCCGCAGTTTAACATGAATACCCCACTCAGACACAGTATAATAACTCCGAGCCGACCAGTCCTTGTTTTAGCCCTTTAATGCCGAGCGCCAGACAGGGTAACAATTACCATCCTTTAACGTCTTTTGGTATGACGCGGCCGGTGGTTAAACCCCGGACCACGGAGGCGGTCTTATGTTTGTGAGTTACATTGCTACTTGCGCCATACCGAACAATACTGTATGGTGGTTAAGTCTGGCTTCATGGTATCCAAATGTAAACATAAAACGTCAATGCAAGACAATAACCAGTCTTGATAAACCGCCAAAACAGATTCAATTTGGCGTAAAGGCATAATAGATGCGATAATTATATGAATCATTATGATTCCTGAGTATTCCCCTCGCTTTCGACGTGCCCGGATGTTTTGATCATAATCCGAAAGGCTTACCTTACCTTTGAGGCGTCCGACCAGCTGAGGTGAGGTGAGGCGAAATGTGGTTTAACGTCGCGCTCAAGGTTGTTGCACCTCTACAGCGACGCGCATGCACGTCAGTGTGTCTGTGTGTGGCTGTTTGTACTAGTCCGAACGAATGCCAATGTTATAGTGCTAGCCCGCTGAAATACCTTGCCCCAGTTTAACATGAATACCCCACTCAGACACAGAACACTCAAAACTGATCAGTCCTTGTTTTAGCCTCTTAATGTAGGGCGCCAGGCAGGGTATCAACAAGTACCATCTTTTAACGTCTTTTGGATCGAATCCGCGGCCTTCCGCTATCCGTGCGGACGCTCTGCCACTGGAGCACGGAGGCGGTGCTGGCCAGCTCAGGTTATGACAAATGTTATGGACCAAAATGTCAGCATCACTTTAGAAGTGTCCGACCAGATTAGGTTATATAGATTATGTTGATGTCAGAAGGATTCAACTCGCTCTTTATAATAAGTTGTCCGACAAGACTAGACAAGAGTATTATTTCACAAGGGTCTCCGTCGTGTCTGAGGTTGGAAGGTTAAGATGTAAACGGATGATTATTTGACAAAGTGACGGGAACTGTGTGACTACCGTTAATGAGCTTTCAGGTATGAGTGAGTGAGGTAGTTTGGTTTAACGCCGCTTTTAACAATATTCCAGTAATATCGCGGCGTGTCAGCTTAATGTGGGAGGAAAGCCCGAAATGATGAAGGTCTCAGACATTTACCACTTCGGTGAAACCCACGAGCACCGGTATGGTGCTGACAAACCTAGAGACATAATCGGGGCGAACCGAGATTCGAACCCACAATCATAGGTTTCGGGCGTGCCCATGGGACGCAACTCTGCACAGCGCATCGCAGCGCCTTAGACGACTGGGCCACCCGTGCCTCCTTCAGATATGATACTGATCAATAATATAAAATGAACTAATGGCAAATAAACGATATGTGATGTATTAGGAGTGAGTGCTAACCCTCAAATAACACGCTCCAATGAAGGTCACATAGGGTAGATGTATTGTCAAATCATGGTTCATGTACAATTATATGCGTGCGAATGACCTAATCCTTTCTTTGGCCCTGTAGTTGGGTACGAGGCCGACGATGGCGGTATGGTGGACGATGAGGTGAGTGCCACCAAAGGGGTTGTCCAGAAGATTGACGCTGTTCTCATCCCTAGCTCGCTGTCAAGGTCAAGGCTTTGACCGCTGGGGCAACGACAGCAGCATGAGGACATTACCTTGTAATCCCTTGTAATTGTGATTGATTATTTCAAACATCATATATCTCGGAGCATAGTCATTTTTCAAAGCATTCTTTCCAGTTAATAATTGGCATGATAATGCACCATGTACGTATTCTGATCAGAGCGAATGGATGACCATGTGGTCTATGTCACCACAGCTCATTGTGCATACCGTTTGTCGTTCACGGTCCATTGGTCGCACAGGAACATAGGAACGTGTGTGTGTGTGTGTGTGTGTGTGTGTGTGTGTGTGTGTGTGTGTGTGTGTGTGTGTGTGTGTGTGTGTGTGTGTGTGTGTGTGTGTGTGTGTGTGTGTGTGTGTGTGTGCGTGCTCTTGTCCCATTGTCCCGTGTCATGGCACTCAGTCAGAATCATCACGAGAGACAAATCAAAACTAAAAAAACCATTTGATTTATTCTACATATCTGCAACAAAATTTTACTGATTCTAAATTTTGTTTTGCAGCAAATACTCAGCCTGTATATATGTATGTAAATCTTGGCTAGTGGGTGGTAGGGTGGAGCAAAATGTTCCTTGAGAAAATTTGTTGATAAACAACATCGTTTCGAAAATGCGGGGGGTCTGACATGCTCTTATCCCAAACAATAACGTTATTATCTGCTTTGTCGCATCCGGAGGTGTCGGGCGGTCGGGTAGCCTCGTGGTAAAAGCGTTCGCTCGTCACGCCGAAAACCCGGGTTCTATTTCCGACATTGGTACAATGTGTGGAGCCCATTTCTGGTGTCCCCTGCCATGATATTGCTGGAATATTGCTAAAAGCGGCGTAAAACCTCGCTCACTCACTCCAGAGGTGTCTGTCTATGGCGTTGCCGCCTGAAACCTGACAACAGCGTGTGAGCGGATGATTGTTTATATTTCTACCAACACCTTAGGTCTGTTTCAGTTACTAAAGTCGTTGGTAAAGAGTGAGTTGGGTTTTACTTTACATTGAGTTCACTTATATCATGGCGTGATTTGGTTAAGACTTGGGTCATGCCGCAGACTCATGAACACGGACATGGTGCTGACAAACCAAGGTTCATAATCGGGTCGGATCCCATTTTCGCAACCATGACAAGCGGATCTTGAAAAAGTTGAATACAAAACTGAATGTATAGCATACGTCCCTTTTATGGTGTAGAGTAGATGGACAGTATCATCTGCGCCAGGCTGCAGGTTACATGGGCGAACTAGCTGGTTGTGTTTCAACGCACTCCGACAGCGGGGAAAGTTGACACAATTATTTTCTTGATGATTTTCCGCTCTTCGTACATTAACTGCGACGGATATCACCAATAACTTACGTATTCACTCTTTATTTAAGTTTCTGGTGAGTGAGTGAGTGAGTGAGTCTGTTTTTTTCCAGACATATCAAGGTGTGTAACTTTGTGATGTGGGAGGCGATCCTGATGTAAAGAAGGTCTAACACTCTAACCATTTGGTTAAACCACCGAGCACGGATACGGTTCTGACAAAAGTAAAAACATGCTCATGGCGCCCAAGGATTCGAACCCAGGACCATAGGTTTATCGCAAGCCTGAAGGGAGCAACTCAGCACAGCGAATTACGGCGCCTTAGGCTGCAGTTTACAAGGATGCATGGGCACACATGATGTTGCATCAATCTTCAAACGCAATGAAAGATTTAGGTACGTTATCACACAGTCTGTTCATTTCTGTACAAAAAGACGAACGTTATACCACTAAATACTCCTGAATATGTTCGACGTGCACGTATTCTGTCTACAGCGCTTATAATTTTCTGTTGGTAATTGTGGTGCTGGTGAAGCTTAATCCAAAAGAAACAAGAAACGAGGAACTTTTTTAAACGTCGGATATTATAATACACAGAACATGAGGTAGCTACAAAACAGTCTGAAAAATGAACAAAACAGAAATATAAATAAACAAGAAATAGAATGTACACAGGGAGAATGAATTAAAGAAAAGATGACAAGGAAGTGGTCTGTTAGAATGAAAGCATGATGGACATCTTTGGTCATGACATCAAGCATTGTGAATTCAGCCGCTTTGAACATTACTTCATGTGTTTGTGATGGGTGCCACCGGTGGGGCAGGATACACTCACCGTTTCGCGAACACCTAACAATGGACTTTAGTAGAGGTTTCTTATATATATGGGAATTGGTTTTTGGAAATATGTTTTTTGCCGCGCCCATTTTATATCACGGATTTTCAGACCCATTGAAAAAAGCCCGAAGTGATGCAGGCCTAAGACGTTTATTACTTAGGTGAAACACACGAACGCCTATCCAATCCAATGACCATAATCGACTCGTATCAAGCAATTCAAACCCACGATCACAGGATCATGACGTGCCCAAGGGAGGCAACCCTGCACAGCCAAATCGGACGCATTAGATGACTAATGCACCTTCATGAAGGGTGGTGCCAGTAAACATCAGCAGCTTCACTGCATTGAGGGGGATACCTCTACCTCGTGGTGTGAGGGGTTCCGGGCTGTTTCCATTTGATCCACTGTCCCTGTGTCCATTGCACCATACCCCTGTCCGTGGGTTTCATCGAAGTGGTAAACGTCTGAGACCTGCATCACTTCGGGCTTTCCTCCCACATTAAGCTGACACGCCGCCATATAACTGGAATAGTGTTAAAATACCGTTCACTATTATGAAGACGTTAGGCTATTGTTCTTGCAGTTGATTTTTAGGAAGTTAAACTGTCGCAACTATAGGCCATTAAGCAATGCTATAGCGGAATTTTGATTCAACCGTAACATGGTTAAAGCCAGAGAAATCACTTCAATCTGTTTTGATTCCAAGAGTAGGATTTCCCTATTACAAAACATGGATGCAGAAAATTCTTACGAAACCAGTTGTTTGGATGCCGTGTGAAGGGAAGTGGTTTGCTTTTTTATTACCATTCGAAATCCATTGAATCCATGTGTATCAACCATTGCAGTAAGTCAACATTCATCAGATAATCACTAAACTGACCGCGTAAGTCTTTATCTTTATTTAACCGACTATTGTGAGGTCAATAAAAACTAACGTAATGAATTGAGTTGCAAGATAAGAATAAAATGCTGCTATGTCACGTGATCTAATCTGAGTCTGACTATATACGAACATTCTTGTGAAACCAATCCTTCTTCTTGCAAGTTGGCTCCGTGGTGCTGCTAGAGCCAAAATGAATGCTTTGTTAGTTCTTTGCATGCTGGTCGTTGCAACGGCGCAGTCGAGACCATTCAATATCATCGACTTCCTGATCTTGTCAGCCCAGACCACACTTCCAAATCTTATTCAGCAAGCGGGGCTCACTGATACTCTTAAAGGACCTGGTAAGATATAGTAAGGATATCATCTGGGTTTGCAATGCAAACGTCTGTTAGTCTCAGTCCAACATGTAGATATATATATGGTATGGGTGTATTGTGGATACATTCAATGCAGTTTATGAAGATATTTACAAAAAAATACATGGATTATCTTTTCAAAATGAGATTCTTTAAATGACAAAAATGATTGTTTCATTTCAGGCGATGTTGCGCCACGATCAAAGTCCTCTTTGGCATTTTATTCGTGTATACATTTATGATGATATTGATAACCGTATTGATCACATATTTCTTAGCAAAGAAAATAGTCAAGAATTCTTACTAGTGTTTAAAGCGTTCGTCCGTTACTCTTTCAATATGAAGACCATTTTAATAAAATAGCAGGAATGGTTACACCAAGTAGAATAATACTCTCTTACTAGTAATCATCTATGGACCAACGTGCTAACACAATCCTACACAATGGTTGGGTATCTCATATCCCCAGCGAGGTATTGTTACGTAAATTGGATGCAACTGACACGGCAAAACTGACCACCTTTCTCAAATACCACGTGGTCAGTGGTCAATACCGACGAGGTGATCTGTACAATGAGGAGAGTCTTACTTCCCTCCAGCCAAACCAAACGATCAGGGTCAACTACTATAACGATGTAGGGGTAGGTGCACATTTTACATCAAGCAGAACTATATATGTTAGGGACTGACCGTGTAATATTCATATCCCTGTATGTTCATGTGTAAATTCATGTGTATCTTCATGAGTACGTTCATGTCTACATTCATGTGTATGTTCATGTCTACATTCATGTCTACCTTCATGTCAAAATTTATGTCTACATTCATGTCTATATTCATGTGTATCTTCATGTCTACATTCATGTGTATATTCATGTCTACATTCATGTCTACATTCATGTGTATCTTCATGTCTAAATTTATGTCTACATTCATGTCTACATTCATGTCTACATTCATGTCTACATTCATGTCTACATTCATGTCTACATTTATGTCTAAATTCATGTGTCTATTCATGTCTACATTCATGTCTACATTCATGTGTATCTTCATGTCTAAATTTATGTCTACATTCATGTCTACATTCATGTCTACATTCATGTCTACATTCATGTCTACATTCATCTCTACATTCATGTCTACATTTATGTCTAAATTCATGTGTATGTTCATGTCTACATTTATGTCTACATTTATGTCTACATCTATGTCTACATTTATGTGTATGTTCATGAGTACGTTCATGTCTACATTCATGTATATGTTCATGTCTACATTCATGTCTACCTTCATGTGTATCTTCATGTCTAAATTTATGTCTACATTCATGTGTATGTTCATGTCTACATTCATGTGTATCTTCATGTCTACATTCATGTCTAAATTTATTTCTACATTCATGTGTATGTTCATGTCTACATTCATGTGTATCTTCATGTCTACATTCATGTGTATCTTCATGTCTAAATTTATGTCTACATTCATGTGTATCTTCATGTCTTCATTCATGTGTATCTTCATGTCTACATTCATGTGTATGTTCATATCTACATTCATGTCCTCATTCATGTGTATCTTCATGTCTACATTCATGTGTATGTTCATGTCTAAATTTATGTGTATGTTCATTTCTACATTCATGTGTATGTTCATATCTACATTCATGTGTATGTTCATATCTACATTCATGTGTATGTTCATGTCTACATTCATGTGTATCTTCATGTCTACCTTCATGTGTATCTTCATGTCTAAATTTATGTCTACATTCATGTGTATCTTCATGTCTTCATTCATGTGTATCTTCATGTCTACATTCATGTGTATGTTCATGTCTACATTCATGTCCTCATTCATGTGTATCTTCATGTCTACATTCATGTGTATGTTCATGTCTAAATTTATGTGTATGTTCATATCTACATTCATGTGTATGTTCATATCTACATTCATGTGTATGTTCATGTCTTCATTCATGTGTATCTTCATGTCTACATTCATGTGTATCTTCATGTCTACATTCATGTGTATGTTCATATCTACATTCATGTGTATGTTCATGTCTACATTCATGTCCTCATTCATGTGTATCTTCATGTCTAAATTCATGTCTACATTCATGTCTACAGTTATGTCTAAATTCATGTGTATGTTCATGTCTACATTTATGTCTACATTTATGTCTACATCTATGTCTACATTTATGTGTATGTTCATGAGTACGTTCATGTCTACATTCATGTGTATGTTCATGTCTACATTCATGTCTACTTTCATGTGTATCTTCATGTCTAAATTTATGTCTACATTCATGTGTATCTTCATGTCTACATTCATGTGTATCTTCATGTCTACATTCATGTCTACATTCATGTGTATGTTCATATCTACATTCATGTGTATCTTCATGTCTACATTCATGTGTATCTTCATGTCTAAATTTATGTCTTCATTCATGTGTATCTTCATGTCTACATTCATGTCTTCATTCATCTCTACATTCATGTCTACATTTATGTCTACATTTATGTGTATGTTCATATCTACATTCATGTGGCTGTTCATGTCTTCATTTATGTCTACATTTATGTGTATGTTCATATCTACATTCATGTGGCTGTTCATGTCTTCATTTATGTCTACATTCATGTGTATGTTCATGTCTACATTCAATGTCTACATTTATGTCTACATTCATGTGTATGTTCATGTCTACATTCAATGTCTACATTTATGTCTACATTTATGTGTACATTCATGTCTACATTCATGTCTACATTCATGTCTACGTTTATGTGTATGTTCATGTCTTCATTCATGTGTATGTTTATGTCTACATTCATGTCTAGATTTATGTCTACATTCATGTGTATGTTCATGTCTACATCTATGTCTACATTTATGTCTACATTCATGTGTATGTTCATGTCTACATCTATGTCTACATTCATGTGTATGTTCATGTCTACATTCATGTCTACATTTATGTCTACATTCATGTGTATGTTCATGTCTACATTCATGTCTACATTTGTGTCTACATTTATGCCTACATTCATGTCTACATTTGTGTCTACATTTATGTCTACATTCATGTGTTTGTTCATGTCTACATTCATGTCTACATTTATGTCTACATTTATGTGTATGTTCGTGTGAATATGCCTATGTAATTACCTGTGTTACTTCATGAATGTGAATATCCATGCATATGTTCATATGTACATTCATGTGCACATAGATATGTATATTTATGTATATATTCCTATGTGCATTCCTATGTATATTCATGTGTATTCATGTGTATGTTCATGTCTACATTCATGTCTACATTTGTGTCTACATTCATGTCTACATTTATGTGTATGTTCATGTCTACATTCATGTCTTCATTTATGTCTACATTCATGTGTATGTTCATGTCTACATTCATGTCTTCATTTATGTCTACATTCATGTGTATGTTCATGTATACAATCATGTCTAGATTTATGTCTACATTCATGTGTATGTTCATGTCTACATTCATGTGTATGTTTATGCCTACATTCATGTCTAGATTTATGTCTACATTCATGTGTATGTTCATGTCTACATTCATGTCTACATTTGTGTCTACATTTATGTCTACATTCATGTGTATGTTCATGTCTACATTCATGTCTACATTTGTGTCTACATTTATGTCTACATTCATGTCTACATTTGTGTCTACATTTATGTCTACATTTATGTGTATGTTCATGTCTACATTCATGTCTACATTTGTGTCTACATTTATGTCTACATTCATGTGTATGTTCATGTCTACATTCATGTCTAAATTTATGTCTACATTTATGTGTATGTTCGTTTGAATATGCCTATGTAATTACCTGTGTTACTTCATGAATGTGAATATCCATGCATATGTTCATATGTACATTCATGGGCACATAGATATGTATATTTATGTATATATTCCTGTGTGCATTCCTATGTATATTCTTATGTCTCTTTCTGTGTCTATTGAAGCGTAGAAAGAAATGTTATGGTTGCTATAAACATATCATGGCTCTTCACACCGATGACTTTACGCCAACTACAAAATCACTGGCACCTGCCTACCGTTTCCGCGAACACCCGGTGTCATTACTGATTTTCAGTGATCCAGGCATTGAATTTACATTACTATGTTTCCTTTTATGCCGTAAGGATTATGTTTAACCAATATTGGAGAGAAAATTATCTGGGCTGTATATTTTGAATTTATTTGGTTTACATATATCAATGTCCAAAATGAGATACATGTTCGTTGTTCCGACTCCTCTCTAGGCGTTTGCGTCACCATGGCGTTTAATGACGACATCTGTTTCAGGAAATTACCGTGGAGGGTAAGGCCATTATATCATCTGATCACGTGATGAGTAATGGAATTGTTCACTTCATCGGTGGCGTGATGATCCCGCCGGCGGGGACCGTTCTGGACGTCGTCCTAAAGGACGGAAATCTTACCACACTCGCCTCAACTATAAAGAGTGCTATGCTTGAGAACTTCTTTCAAGGTGAAGATCTATTGATCATAATCGACAAAACATTTCTTGTAGAGCACTGCAAAACAATTCTAGGACGTGGTATTTGACGCCGTTTACCAGAATGTCAGTTTTATCGGAGTGTGTTGACTTGTTGTGTTGGGGGGAAAAGCCCAAAGAGGCGGAGGTCGAATTTAAGTATTGAGTGAAGTTTATTTGTGGATGTAGATCAGGTTACAGAAACAACAACGTTCCAATCAATGCACGTCACGTATTTCACTTGAAGTTGGTGTAACCATAAAATATGTTTTCACGAAACTATTTTCAAAAAGGCCAAGATAATTCGGTTTTCGAAACAAACGATACAGTAAAATACCTTTTCACAATTAAGACCATCTGCAAACCCGAAATAGCGAGATTTAACTGTTCCTGCAGTTTACTCTATGGTTATTGGGTATTGCAGATCAAAAGCCCATCACCCTCTTTGCTCCCACTGACGAAGCCTTCAACAAACTCGGAAGTGCAACTGTAAAAGGTCTTATCGCCGACCCTGCACTTTTGAAAAGTTAGTTTCAACTTAAAATTTGAGTGAAAGACATGATAACTGTGGCTAAGTTTGTTGTTTTAAGTAAGGAAATGTCCGACGAAACAAAAGGTTACATATAGTTCATGCACACAATACATGTTCTCAGAGATTTCGTTGTTATAGTTTGAGATTATTGTGTGGCCAGAGGAATAATTTTGCGGCTTAATAAAGAAATATGTCCCTTGTTGCAAGAGCGTTTCAAGAATAGTAAGAAATTACTTATCAACTAAAGAACAAAGCGTTTTGTCTAAAGTATTCGACTAAAGCACTGTAGTCCCTTGTATATGTAAACTCCCATCCAGCAAATACATGGTTTAAACACAAGTACGAACATAATTCATAAACACATGCATATGTAGTCGGAATCGTACAATCGGCACTGCTTTTTGCAGATATTTCGTCTAAATATGGCTTTTATTTAAGAACTATTACACTGTTTTTATTATATAAATACGTAATATAACATTGACACGACTACACAATGTATACGATACATACGTGTATGACACGGTGCTGTTTCCAGGTGTACTTCAGTACCACGTGGTCCCGGGGACAATCTACAGGTTACACAGCGCTTACCTGCACACCTTTGAGGAGGCTGACCGGATTCGGCTACATACAGTCGACTTGGGTAATATAGGGCTACATACTTCACTGATATATATGTTTTACTGTCTGTAATCACCTCCTCACGTCTGAGGTGTCCCACCAAACAGGGCTATATTATTCCTGAATATTTGATTATGGTTTGTAGGGATATCCTTACTCTTGAAGAGTCCGGCCACATAAGGCTACATTGAGACCCGGGTTTATGTTTGCTGCTGTCGGCAGTGATCTCTTCACTTTTGAGGTGTCCGGCTAAACAGGCCTTTATAATGTCTGAGTATTTGTTTATTGTTTGTTGATATCTCCTCACTTTAAGGTGTCCAAACACATATGGTTGTAGGAATTTTGTGAGTGTGTCTGTATGGATTTCTTTACGTTTTAGGTGTCTGACCAGTCATTGCTCTATAGGTTTCAGGGTAAAGAATTGTCATGTTCATAAGTGTTCACTTCACTTTTGACATGCTGACCTGCTTTGATGTTATGAAATCCCGAAATTATGCATGATCCTCACTATTTTGGTGTGTCCAACCCGATTACGATATGAACATATGTTAATGACGGAAACATCCTCCCCCTTTCGCTGTGACCGTCCAGATTAGAAGCATTAGAATTTATTACACGTTTTGGCCATGGTCAGAAAGGCTTACCTCCGAGCAGAGTATGTGACCAGTATTATGTTGAGGTCAGAAGGATTCCCCTCGCTTTTTTGTTTTCGAATTTTTAGACCAGCTACGAGTATTGTGGCATAAGGGTATCTGGCACCTCTGAGGTTGCAAGGATTAGGTGTAAAACTCACAATCATTTGACCAAATGACGACTGTGTGTTTACTTTGGGAAAATTACCTTTCAGGTATAGTACTGAGGTAAAGTATTATCATAAAACAAGAAAAAGATGGACAATACTACGGTGGCCCATGGACAAGGGTGGTAAAGGACATGGAGTGTTCTGGACATGTAAAGAAGTTATTGAATCGCTGAAAAGTGAAACGAAAATGTCAAAAACTAAAATTAAAATGTCAAAATCAAAAACGAAAATGTCAAAAACGAAAATGAAAATGTCAAAAACGAAAATGAAAATACAGAAAACTATTTCCACCGCGGTGATAATAAATTTATTTCCACCTCGGTGAAAACTACTTCCACCGCGGTGATAATATTTACACCGCGGTTGAAATATTATCACCTCGGTGGGAATATTATCACCGCGGTGGAAATAGTTTTCTGTGGTTTCATTTTAGACTCCATGTCCCTTATCGGCCACCGTACTATACGTATTGTATTATAAGTGAGTGGTGTTCCACACGTTCCATTTCAGGTCACATAAGGTAGATGCAATGTCAAATCGTGGTGCATATACAATTAACTGCTTGCGAATGACCTAATCCTTTCTTTGCCCCTGTAGATGGGTTCGAGGCCGACGGTGGCGGTTTGGTGGACCATATGGTGAGTGCCACCAATGGGGTTGTCCAGAAGATTGACGCTGTTCTCATCCCTAGCTCGCTGTCTGACCAGGTCAAGGCTTTGACAGCTGGAGCAACGACAGCAGCTTAAAGACATTGTAATTGAGAGTGATTAAATCCAACATCATATATTTCGGAGCATAGTCCTTTTTCAAAGCAGTCTTGTTTCATTGTCCCATGTCATCAATGGCATTGATTGAGAATGGCCACAAAAGACAATTCAATGGACAAAACAAAAAAGGATAAGAATAAATAATAAAATATGTATATATAAAATTATATTGCTTTTAAATTCGGGCCTGCTCAAATCCTAAACAATAAACCCCATGCACACGGATATGGCAAACCAAGGTTCACAATCGGGTCGAATCAGATGTTCAAACCCATGACAAGCGGATCCTGAAATATAACCATACAAAACGCTTAACAGCGACATTTGCATGATGTGCCAGGTTTTGATGTAAGGGGAAGCCCGATTTGATGCATGTCTTCAACGCTTACCATTTGGTTAAACCAACGAGAACATGTATGGTCCTGGAAAAGTAGAAACATAATCGTGGCGCCTGAGCATTCGAACCCATCAAAGGTGAACGTGGAAACGCCTAAGGAACGCAGCTCTGCACAGTAAATTGCGGCGCTTCAGAATACTGGGCCGACTGGGCGTCTGGTGCAGCAATATATATGCATACGCGATACTGCATTTCTCTGCAAACGCAATGAATCAATAAGGTACGCTGTCACATAGTATGTTCATCACTGTACAAAAAGACGACCGTGACATGAACAGAATACAAAACCCCACTAAGTACTCATCAATATGTTTGATGTGCACGTATCCTGACAACAGCGCTGATAGTTTATGTTCTCATTTCTCATTTGGTAGTTGTGGTGCTGGTGAAGCTTAAGGGCGTATTTACAAGAAACAAGAGACTAGGAACTTAACGTTGGATAATATAGTACAATGCACAATAGCTGTAAAACTATTTTATCGACAAAACAGTTTGAAAAATGTAAAAAAAAACAGAAATAAACACAAGAAGAAGAATGTAGGAATGAAGTAATTAAAGGTGACGAGGAAGAGACCTGAAATGGATAGAAGTGCATATGGTACCGCCCAAGTTCTCGACCAGTCTGCAGAAATCTACATAATTTTCAATCCTATGGAACTCATTGAGCAGGAGGCCTCGTGTTCAAAAGATTGGGCGAATTTGAGCCCAACTTTAATTTCGGGTTTCGGGTGCCGGGTGCCGGGTGCCAGGTGTAGCGGGATTCGCTCACCTTTTCGCGAACACCTGGTATCATCACCTTTTAACAGTTATTCATAAACACATGCTCATTATATAGTCGGAATCGTACAATCGGTTCTGCTTTCGCCATACATTTCTTATGCATGCGGATAGGATTTTGTTGCTTTTGTTTAATACCGGGGGCGGTGGGGTGGTTTAGTGGATGTCCCACATAGGTACAATTTGTAAAACCCATGAAACCATTGATATTGCTAGAATATTGCTAAAAGCGGCTTAAAGACATACCCACTCACTCACTCTGAAATTGTTAGGTTATGTCCCTTTGTTCGAGTGGCAGCTCGTTATATATCTCTGATCATGACACCAGGCTGTGCCCCACGGAGGACGTGCTCTAATCAGGTCACACATGGCAGATGTTATTTGAACTATCCTACCAAGTATTTCTTTCCCCCGAACCATGATAATGGACGGCTGGCTTAAGGTGAGACCTACTTTACGTGTTGATAATTATAAAGAACAGCTACATAAGCAGTCATGAGATAGTGATTAAATATAAATTTATTTACAGGTAGAAAACTTTCTATATATACTGCTCTCTCTCTCTCTCTCTCTCTCTCTCTCTCTCTCTCTCTCTCTCTCTCTCTCTCTCTCTCTCTCTCTCTCTCTCTCATTCATATATATATATTATTGTCTTGTGGGATTGAGACAAGGGTGTATCCTAAGTCCATTTCTGTTTTCCCTATCAATAAGAATTAGCTACAAAAGGGATGTGACAGGGGTGTTCAGTTATTACCAGACTTATTGGAGTTCTTTCTATTACCCTTTGCCGACGATGTGGTTCTAATTATTAGTGTATATGGACTACAAAAGGGGTTTCATGTATTGCACAATTATATCAAGTCCTAGTCATTGTCTGTTAATATGACAAATATTAAATAGGTATTAGCGAGGTTACTTGACTTTTCTTTTCAAATATTATGATAAAGTTGACAGGTTAACTGCAATATCAAAGAATCAGGTGTTCTTTAACTTCTTTTGAATAGTTTTTTTTTTGCAGGTAAACAACCCGACCCCGAAGCACTACACTGTCGTAAAGAGTCTGAAAAAATATTAAAATATTCCATATAATAAAAATTCTACGCAGCTGCTGATACTGCACATCTAATTTATAAGTTTTGAATAGGATAAAACCATTACCCTACTATCTCACACCATACATATGAGTCAGGTAGATGAATAGTGCCGAAATTCTTTCACACAGTAATTTGACTGGAATTCGGAGTAGATAGACAGAAAATATCAATATTATTTATTTAGGTCAGATTATCATAAATGTAAGACGCAGTAGAGTTTTCTATATTTATCATGTACCTTAAACCCATTACGCAATACCACCGTCTATTTCATATGTCAAGGTAGCCCTGAGCATAGAAAATTCTCAATAGACAATCAACAGGCGGGAAGCGGGCTATTCGACCCACATTAGCCACGTACTCGCGACAAATGGAACGCGGGGTAGTGGACTAGTACAAGGGAGGTCACTGGTGTGCGCCTGGGCGCAACACTGTTGACGAAATGGGACCTTGAAACTCCGTGCGCGATTGCATGATGCGAATTCGTTGTTATAAATACGTCTGGTAAACGGCGTGTGTTCAGTTTCGGCTTGAATACTGCGAGATATACATCGTATTTTGTTCACCAACAGTTTTTATCAAGATATAGCTCGTGATGTCTGTTGCCAGTGAGGCACCGCAAGGCCCAGAAGGAAAACCTGCCATTTCGACTGAGGCCACGGAGACGCAGGAGCGAAGAAGGCGTGGATTCTTCTGGTGGGGGCGCCATCACCATAGGAACATGTCTGAAAGTGGGAACACTGCGGGAGACGTCGGTTTGCAGGACGGGGTGCCACAACCAACTGATGACGAGGGTCGACACAGGCATCCTTGGGGTGGCAGGCGTGGTTGTCGGCCCAACATGGAGCAGTACGGCCCGGGGCCCCACGGTCTGGGTCCCTATGGCCCGGGTCCCCACGGCCCGGGTTCCTTTGGCCCGGGGCCTCACGGCCCCGACTTCGTCCCTCCTATGGGAGGTCCGTATTATGGGTGGGGTCACCCCATGTGGAGGCGATGTGGGGGAGTGCTGAAAACAGAAGAGAGGGCACTGTTTAAGGAGTTCGACTTCTGGTGAGTGTGACGGTGACTTGAGCTCCGTTGAATGTTACAGTGACACGATCCACTAAATGTGACAGTGACATGATCCATCGAATGTGAAAGTTCCGTGATCCACCGACTGCGACAGTTGCAAGATCCATCGAATGTGACAGTTCCGTGATCCACCGACTGCGACAGTTGCAAGAACCATCGAATGTGACAGTTCTGTCATACACTGAATATGTGGAAGATCCATGATCCACTGTGTGACAGTTGTTTGATCCACCCAATGTAACACTTGTGTCGTCCTATGAAAGACGCACTTCCATGCAGTGGTATGTGAGCATTTCCAAGGACGTCATGTATAACTGATTTGACTTTACATACTGAGTTCATTACATTCGTTCAATCAACAAAATGTTTGTATTTATGTATTCGCGTTGCATAAGTATATATGTACGCGCGCGCAATAATAACTTCCTCGTCTATTTGTGAAATAATCCGTTTCTGTTCAAGCGAAATTCCCGAGTCATTAAGGCATGGGTGGAAATTTTGTTATGATTTTTAAAGACTTAATACATTGTTTGAAATGCAGAGAACATTGTATATTCATGCATTGTGTCACAGGTGTTACATATATCTGGGTGTTTCGGATACTATTATGTATCATTTTTTGTATATCTAATGATAAATATCTGTTATATGCATAGTTTTTACATGTATGCAGACCTACAAGTGATATACTGATATGTATTTATAGTTTTGTAAATAAAATCCTACGTTTTGTTAATGGTTTTGGTTTTGTTTAATTTACGTAACTTTTTACAACTATTTGTTTATTTCTTGTTAAACACCGAACTCAGCAATATTCCAGTTATTTGACGGCAATCTGTATATAATCGAACATGAACCAGACAATCCAGTGATAGACATCTTGAGCATCGATCTACGCTTTTAGCAATATTCCAGCAACATCACGGCGGGGGACACCAGAAATGGGCTTCACACATTGTACCCATGTCGGGAATCGAACCCGGGTCTTCGGCGTGACGAGCGAACGCTTTAACCACTAGGCTACCCGACCGCCCCTTCTCAGAAACCACTGGACCAATAAAGATGAAACTTCACGTCATTACAGTTCTTGTTCAAGGGGTTCGAATCTGATATTCAATATGGCCGCCGTGGTAGCCATATTGAGAAACCTCTTTATAGACATTACTCGTCATTGCAATGTGTTTCGTTCTGTGCGTAATTTTGAAATTATGACCATATTTGACCATGCTTGTAGATTCTCTCATAATGTATTTTTGCCTCTGTAAACTTCTCCTTTGAAATTGCCAGACTGAGAGGGAGCAGACCTTCGCCATGTATGTCTATTTTCTTATGATAAAATTATACCTTATTCTGTTTAATTTTGGTGTTTAACTTAGTATTTATGCAGAAAATATCCGAATATCGTCGGTGACAGCCACATTGTTCTGTGTCTCTCTTTGGGTTTTTAAACTGGTGAGTATCTATCCAGGTGAGCTACAGTGTCGTGGTGTGTAGAATATGCAAATACCACATAGGCCACAAGGAGAAATACAAATATTGCGCCTTCAACATATGTTTTATGTAGTTTGATGGAGTTTGACATTTTATTTTGTTCCTAAAGTCTAAGGCCCAAAGTTTTTCAAGGTATCTCTCTATGGTTGAACCATATAGCAACGGAAATGCAACTGTTTTACATTTTACATTCTGTTTGTAGGTCACAAAAGTCCCCAGTATCTAATGCTTCCCGAAAGAGCCGACTAAAATGGAGATCGGGTGGTCAGGCCGTGTGACGTGGTTCAAGGCGTGTCGTCATACCCTGGTGACGTGTATCGTGTGTGCTTTTAGTCACTGGTTTCCCCGATTGGTCTGCGTACAGGCCGCCGTCATACAGCTGGAATATTGCTGATTGTGGCGTTGAACACAATTCAGTCACTCATCCATTTTTACTCGCAACGAACTGCCCACTGAAAAATTCAAATTCTGAGTTTTCAATGAACTAACAACAAAAGGACCAGCGGTTATTCGTTAAAATTAAATTAAACTTTATAGATTATTCCCGTAATCATATACCTAATACAATCATTTTTGACATATTTTAACAATAATTCTCCTTATACTTTTTATCAGCAATATTCCAGCTATCTGTAAATAATCGAGTCAGACAATCGACATCACGAGCATCGATCCACGCAGTTGGAATACGATGACATGCATCAACCAAGTCAGCGAGCCTGACCACCAGTTCCTGTTAGTTGCCTCTTACGACAAGCATACTCGCGTTATACGACATGAATGGGTTGCTGAAGACCTATTCTACCCCAGATCTTCACGGATCATCTCCTAATGCAAATTGCCCCTTGGATATACATGAGACCCCATGGCGAGGTCTCAAAGCTAGCTATATTTCCATAGTTTTGCACACGTGTAAACTGATGCATGTGACATGAGTATTGATTTCATTTTATGTGACTCTCCATTTGTATTCTGCAGATAGAAACGATTTGTCAATTCTACCTTGATTTCTGTAATAATGCTGCAACCACATGAATAAAGCTTTTATCAATGATAAACCTAAAGTATACAATCAAACAAGGCAGGGATTCCATACGCCTCTGCTTAAAGTATCGGCAGTATCGGGTGCGTTAACTGAGAAAACATTGTTTGAACTATAAATTGCTTAATGGTGCCTGGTGGTATTTCGAAATGAAGTCAATAGATGAAACCGATGTGGGTCCATACTGGTTTGTAAATGAACAATAGCTCAGCCCTAACTATACATAAGTGGTGGATGTTAGGTGAGAAACGTGAATTGTTTCCATCTCTGCGTACATTAGCGCTCGCCTTCACTGCAAACTATGTCATTTAAACAGTCGCGTATTATACACCAGCAACGCATCCTCTCAATCCAGTATGAAAGGACGACATATCTGTGGACACCCGACGTAGGCGTTGAAAGCGAAGCAGGGGCTTTTCTGGTGAACTTCGAGCAGTAAAGGTGAACAAGATCTTGAAGCCGTTTGTGGGTGTCTCGTAGTTATTGAAGGCGAACAAAAACAACGGTTTAGCCTGGACAAAAGTCATTAAAGTCGGACAAGTACAAGCGTTGAGGATGAAGGGGTCGCCATGAGGTGAACAAAGACCTCCATTGAGGCTGACCCAATAGTGTTATTGTGCGCACCAGTAGCCGTTAAAGGGGCATCCATCGGAGGCAATCCAGTACCTGTTAAAGGTGAACAAAAAGCGAGCGTTTTTGGTGAACCAGTCGTCGTTGAGGGTAAACCAGTGATTGTTTATTGTGAACAAAGAACAAATGTGGATAACCAGTCTCGGTTGAGGGTGAACCAATAAACGTTGAGGGAGAGCCAGTAAACGTTGATTGTGAACCAGTAACTTTGAGGGAGAGCCAATAAACGTTGATTGTGAACCAGTAAACGTTGAGGGAGAGCCAATAAACGTTGATTGTGAACCAGTAAACGTTGAGGGAGAGCCAATAAACGTTGATTGTGAACCATTAAACGTTGAGGAAGAGCCAATAAACGTTGATTGTGAACCAGTAAACGTTGAGGAAGAGCCAATAAACGTTGATTGTGAACCAGTAAACGTTGAGGGAGAGCCAAAAAACGTTGATTGTGAACCAGTAAACGTTGAGGAAGAGCAAATAAACGTTGGGGGAGAGCCAGTAAACGTTAGGGGAGAGCCAGTGGTCGTTAAGAGTGAACACAGAAGAATCGTTGTGGGAGACGTCATTTGGGTGGAACAGGAGCCTAACTACTAGCTGTGGATTGTGAACAAAGGACAATGGTTGAGGATGAACCAGTACCCGTTGAGCGTGAACTCAAGTCGTTGAATGAAGACAAGCAGTTGATGTGACCGAACTGCTAACAGATGAATGTAGACTAGATGCTGATGTGACCGAACTACTAACAGATGAATGTAGACTAGATGTTGATGTGACCGAACTACTAACAGATGACTGTCGACAAGAAGATGGTGGAAACGCCTGGTGTGCAGACCAAGATGGCGCTGTCTCCCGGGGATAAGTCGCCGAGAGCGTGGCGTCAAGTCTGGACTTCGTTTGCTGAAGACACCAGCCTCCACGCCTGCAATTATCTGGCGAAGACGCAGAGGACACGGGCCGAGAGGTAAGGGATTCAACATTTATTGTTTTGAGAGCACTGTGTGGAGTTAATTTCTGGTGCCCACTACACCCTCCCGACCCCAGCGTGATGTGGCTGCCATTCTAGTACTAAAAGCGTCGTACATCACTACCCACTACCCATCGCCACCCTGTTAACAGCGACACAGGGCATGGGTAGATTTGATTTATCACCTTATTTCTTATAGCCACTGTGGTGAATAAATAAATGTCCGAAGATTTAGTACAGGTTGTCTTAGGGTGTGGGGTACGGGTGGCCCAATCGTCTAAGGCTCCGTGATTTGCTGTGCGGAGTTGCGTCCCTTGGGCACTCCAGAAACCTATGATTGTGGGTTCGATTGAGGGGTAAAACTCTGCACAGCGAATCGGGGCGCCTAAGACGACTGGGCCCCCCTTGCCCCCCGTATCAGTATCAAATGGTGATTATACCAAGTGTTCGGGAAAAGGTAAGCGTACCCTGTCTCACCGTTGGCACCAGTCACAAACACATGCAAAGCCACGTGGTCCTGTGCACAGCGCACAGGACACATATTAGGTGAAGTTAGCAACGTCGGTCTCGGAGGGTAGTTGGATGGGTGACCACGTTCAGCAGCTTGACTACTGAGAGTTTCTAGCGCTTCGGTCCTGCACATGTACATGTGGTGTATCCTTGTGAGTGACTTTGTTCGAAATGTGTCTCTGTTCACCCAGCAGTGAGTGGGTACCCGGTAGGATGAGATGGTAATGTAGCTAACCTTCTATCGCCTTACAGGCAGCTTGGGTTGTATGCTCCCAAGGGAGCTGAGAATGAAAATCGAGTGCTCACTGATCCATTGACCGGGGTAATAATAGTGTAGCGCTATGAGCATCCACTTGGTGAATGGAATCTGGCGCATTTTAAATGCACTTATTATTATTATTGTTGTTGTTGTTATTATCATTATAATTATTACAAAGAATTGTCTCAGATACGTTTTGAAACGTCGCAAGATCCATGGGATATGACAAGCAAGAAAGCGACTCTTGTTCAGAAGTTGTTTGATCAAGATTACATCATTCAAGGCCTCGATCAAGATATTTAAAAGTTTTACGGTAGACATGTGGAGGACATTTCCAAATTTGACGCATCAGTGACAAAATTCACTATTTTGACTTGTACCATATCTTCCCGCGTATTTTTTCAGGTGAACAATTGATGTGTTTGTGACGGGTGCTACCGGCTTGGGCGGGATACGCTCACCTTTTCGCGAAAACCTGGTGTCATCTATGCTTTCACCAGAGAATATTTTTTATGAATATGGAAAGGGTTTTGTCGCTTTCATTTATCCCCCCAACAAAATCGCACTTTTTTAGCATCGAATCGATGCAGATTGTGTCTACTGTCATGATCCATCATAACGCAGCCATCACGAGGGGCGTCATCCGGTTTACTGCTCATTACTCGTATCAAGTGTGACCCTTCACACAAAAAAGTTTCAGCCATATCTGTGGATTATCATGGCGAGAAAGATAATGCCAACTACATAAGATCAAAGAACATTAACTGAACTCTCTAAAACCATAAAGTGTCGCCAGAAACATCAATTACTTACAATCAGGAAAGTAGTGCGTCATCATCTGACCTAAGGTTATCAACATGGTGTAGGTCTTCAGCAACCCATGCTTGCCGTAAAAGGTGACTATGTTTGTAAGATGCGACTAACGGGATTGGGTGGTCAGCCTCGCTGACTTGTTTGATGCATGTCATCGTTTCCCAACTGCGTGGATCGACGCTCATGGTGTCAATCGATGGAGTCCAGACTCGATTATTTACAGACCGTCATTATGTAGCTGGAATATTGCTGAGTTCGGCGTGAGTTAAACAACAAACACACAAACACCATAGAGTAGCCAATCACGGACCTGGAATTCGATCTCACGCAAGTGTTTGATACCAGTTATCTCTAATGGGTTAAGATCGTGTCTTCTTTCAGAATATGGTGGTTGATCATCTTTTTCACAATGGTCACCTGCCTGCTGTACATTCTGGGCGACCTGTTAACAAGTTACTTGAGGTACCCAGTTATTACCAAGTCGAGTGTGGAATATCTCCCGTCAATGGAGTTCCCCACTATAACCTTCTGCAACGCTAATGGATTCAACAGCAGCATGGCGGAAAACGCTACCGATGTGAAGGAAATGTTCTTGTGGTTTAACCCAATTCTCAGGCGTGTTATAAAAAGGAACACGTCTTCAGTGCTTCCCTCACTGAAGATGCGACAGGACACTCTCTACAAAGCCATGTCCCTCAAGAAAGAGGACTACGTGCTGTTGGCCCTGCTCCGAGAACAGGATGTGAGTCTCGAGATGTTTGACGAGATTAGTGGCAACGTAGGCTACTGCTTCCGGTTTAACAGGTATGGTTTTTTTAACAAACAACCACCTGAATAGAAATATCGTATGCAATGGATGACCGTTGCAATCTCATCAAAGTCAGATCTTAGTTCTCGCTATCGCTAAAGAAAGATCTGAGGACATTCCATTAAGGGTCACGTCAGAACGACCTTTCATCCAACCAATCAGAGCGTCGCTTACCAGATCATGAAACGGACAGTCGAAATGTGTTTTCTAATAATGCAACCACGAAATATTTAACAAGGGGTATTCCGAACGACAGTTTTATGATTATATCCATACAATCTAGGCCATCTATAAGCCATTCCAGAATGTTCTTCTTTTCAGTTTTATTTTTTTTAATCGAGAATACGTCAAAATATGTTTCGAAGCGTAGTCGCCAGTTTAAAACTTGTGTCGATAGCTCGAGAAAGCATCCCTCTGATTGTCTAAATGGCCATTTCTTGTCAGTCATTTCATTGGTCGGACAAAAATCGCGAAAGGTCGTTCTGACGTGACCCGTAATAGGATGTCCTCAGATCTTTGTTTAGCGGTAGTGAAAACTAATATCTGATTTTAATGAGATTGTGACCGTTGTCGACAACAAATGTAGCTTACAGATCTTCCAATTTCTCCTAAAGCGCCCAGTGCTTGATTACGAATGAATGAGTGGGTGATGGAAAGTTCTAGTACTCCTCAATCAGCATTATTATCGGTACTGAATGTAAACAATCGTTTCTGAAAGCTAGATAAACTAAAGGATCTATATTTGTTCCGAATCCACATTAGGCAATGGGGACATATCATACATCGGGATCCAACAAGGGACAAGTGTGTCAATGAAAGTAGATAATCTAGCCTGATAGAGACGGCCATTATCCCATTACTACACCTGTACGGCGCGAGCGCACCTGACAAGGTTGGTTGGTTGGTTGTTTTGTGGTTTAACGCCGCACTCAGCAATATTCCAGCTATATGACGGCGGTCTGTAAATAATCGAGTCTGCACCAGACATTGCAGTGATTAATATCATGAGCATCGATCCACGCATTTGGGATTGATGACATGCATCAACAAAGTCAGAGAGCCTGACCACCCGATCCCGTTAGTCGCCTTTTACGACAACCATAGTCACCTTTTACGGCAAGTATGGGTCGCCGAAGACCTATTCTACCCCGGAATCTTCACGGGTCACCTGACAAGGATGCCACCTAGGCGTCGTATGTCTGATACGCCTGGAGTGACCGTACCAGTGAATACGTCACACACTATACCAAACGGATGACGATGTGTTGCCTGCACAAAAGGTCACCTCAACAGTTCCCTACATAGAAGGCCACTTTAAAGGTAGCCTACATAGACTAAAGGCCTCCCCAAAGATGCCTACATACAAGGCCTCTTCGAAGATTGCCTACATACAAGGCCTCCTCAAAGATTGCCTAAACACGAGGCCTCCTCAACCATAGCCTGCATACAAGGCCATCTCAAAGATTGCCTAAACACGAGGACTCCTCAACGATAGCCTGCATACAAGGGCTCCTCAAAGATTGCCTACATACAAGCCCTCTTCAAAGATTGCCTACATACAAGGGCTCCTCAAAGGCTGCCTACATACAAGGCCTCCTCAAAGATTGCCTACATACAAGGCCTCCTCAAAGGTTGCCTACATACAAGGCCTCCTCAAAGATTGCCTGCATACAAGGGCTCCTCAAAGATTGCCAACATACAAGGCCTCTTCAAAGATTGCCTACATACAAGGCCTCCTCAAAGATTGCCTACATACAAGGCCTCCTCAAAGATTGCCAAAACACGAGGCCTTCTCAAAGATTGCCTGCATACAAGGCCTTCTCAAAGATTGCCTGCATACAAGGGCTCCTCAAAGATTGCCTACATACAAGGCCTCTTCAAAGATTGCCAACATACAAGGCCTCCTCAAAGATTGCCTAAACACGAGGCCTCATCAACGATAGCCTGCATACAAGGCCTCCTCAAAGATTGCCTAAAGACGAGGCCTCCTCAACGATAGCCTGCATACAAGGGCTCCTCAAAGATTGCCTACATACAAGGCCTCCTCAAAGATTGCCCACATACAAGGCCCCCTCAAAGATTGCCTACATACAAGGCCTCTTCAAAGATTGCCTACATACAAGGCCTCCTCAAAGATTGCCTACATACAAGGCCTCCTCAAAGATTGCCTACATACAAGGCCTCCTCAAAGATTGCCTTAACACGAGGCCTCATCAACGATAGCCTGCATACAAGGCCTCCTCAAAGATTGCCTAAACACGAGGCCTCCTCAACGATAGCCTGCATACAAGGGCTCCTCAAAGATTGCCTACATACAAGGGCTCCTCAAAGATTGCCTACATACAAGGCCTCCTCAAAGATTGCCTACATACAAGGCCTCCTCAAAGATTGCCCAAACACGAGGCTCCCTCAACCATAGCCTGCATACAAGGTCTCCTCAAAGATTGCCTAAACACGAGGCCTCCTCAACGATAGCCTGCATACAAGGGCTCCTCAAAGATTGCCTACATACAAGGCCTCCTCAAAGATTGCCTACATACAAGGCCTCCTCAAAGATTGCCTACATACAAGGCCTCCTCAAAGATTGCCAAAACACGAGGCTCCCTCAACGAAAGCCTGCACACAAGGTCTCCTCAAAGATTGCCTACATACAAGGCCTCCTCAAAGATTGTCTCTATAGAAGGCCTCCTCAACGATAGCCTGCATACAAGTAACACTCAAAGATTGCCTACATACAAGGCCTCCTCAAAGAATGCCCTAACACGAGGCCTCATCAACGATAGCCTGCATACAAGGCCTCCTCAAAGATCGCCTAAACACGAGGCCTCCTCAACGATAGCCTGCATACAAGGGCTCCTCAAAGATTGCCTACATACAAGGCCTCCTCAAAGATTGCCTACATACAAGGCCTCCTCAAAGATTGCCTACATACAAGGCCTCCTCAAAGATTGCCCAAACACGAGGCTCCCTCAACGAAAGCCTGCATACAAGGTCTCCTCAAAGATTGCCTAAACACGAGGCCTCCTCAACGATAGCCTGCATACAAGGGCTCCTCAAAGATTGCCTACATACAAGGCCTCCTCAAAGATTGCCTACATACAAGGCCTCCTCAAAGATTGCCTACATACAAGGCCTCCTCAAAGATTGCCAAAACACGAGGCTCCCTCAACGAAAGCCTGCACACAAGGTCTCCTCAAAGATTGCCTACATACAAGGCCTCCTCAAAGATTGTCTCTATAGAAGGCCTCCTCAACGATAGCCTGCATACAAGTAACACTCAAAGATTGCCTACATACAAGGCCTCCTCAAAGAATGCCCTAACACGAGGCCTCATCAACGATAGCCTGCATACAAGGCCTCCTCAAAGATCGCCTAAACACGAGGCCTCCTCAACGATAGCCTGCATACAAGGGCTCCTCAAAGATTGCCTACATACAAGGCCTCCTCAAAGATTGCCTACATACAAGGCCTCCTCAAAGATTGCCTACATACAAGGCCTCCTCAAAGATTGCCCAAACACGAGGCTCCCTCAACGAAAGCCTGCATACAAGGTCTCCTCAAAGATTGCCTAAACACGAGGCCTCCTCAACGATAGCCTGCATACAAGGGCTCCTCAAAGATTGCCTACATACAAGGCCTCCTCAAAGATTGCCTACATACAAGGCCTCCTCAAAGATTGCCTACATACAAGGCCTCCTCAAAGATTGCCCAAACACGAGGCTCCCTCAACGAAAGCCTGCATACAAGGTCTCCTCAAAGATTGCCTACATACAAGGCCTCCTCAAAGATTGTCTCTATAGAAGGCCTCCTCAACGATAGCCTGCATACAAGTAACACTCAAAGATTGCCTACATACAAGGCCTCCTCAAAGATTGCCCAAACACGAGGCTCCCTCAACGAAAGCCTGCACACAAGGTCTCCTCAAAGATTGCCTACATACAAGGCCTCCTCAAAGATTGTCTCTACAGAAGGCCTCCTCAACGATAGCCTGCATACAAGTAACACTCAAAGATTGCCTACATACAAGGCCTCCTCAAAGAATGCCCTAACACGAGGCCTCCTCAAAGTTTGCCTACGTACAAGGCCTCCTCAAAGATTGCCTGCATACAAGGCCTCCTCAAAGATTGCCTAAACACGAGGCCTCCTCAACGATAGCCTGCATACAAGGGCTCCTCAAAGATTGCCTACATACAAGGCCTCCTCAAAGATTGCCTACATACAAGGCCTCCTTAACTATATCTTGCATACAAGGCCTCCTCAACGATTGCCTGCATACAGGGCCCCCTTAACGATATCCTGCATACAAGGCCTCCTCAACGATTGCCTACATACAAGGGGTGCCTCAAAGATTGCCTAAAAAGCCTCCTTAACGATTGCCTCCTTAGTAAGCCGACTCAAAGACTGACTACATAGAATGCCTCCTCAAATATTGCCTTCATCGAAGGCCTCCTCAAAGATTGCCTACATATCAGGGCACCTCAAAGACTACCTACATATATGGCTACCTCAAAGATTGCCAACATAGAAGGCCACATCAACGATTTCCTATATGCCAGTTTACACTACAAGGACACTTTAAAGATTGCCTAGATAGAGTGCCACCTTAACGGTTGGCTCCATCGAAGGCCACCTCAAAGGTTAATCCACACTTTAGCTAATTTAATAATGTCATAAGTCATGATAATAGGAGCCCCTTCAATGTCAACTTGGTTTCAGCCATCTAATGAACTTCCAGTCGCCCTTCTATAACCGTCAATGACAGAGTTGGGGGACCTGCATGTTTGCATCATAAATAGACAAAAAATTGTATTTGTATTTTTCTCATATCACTTTGTACTATTTAACAAGCTAGGCATTTTAAACAGACTTCGGTGGAAGCGATTTTCGATTTTCTCCGACATCACTTCCGAAAAGTGTTTGAAACTCATCACCAGTTTAATTTCATTCATACTACAGTGTCTGTTTGTTAGCGAACAAATGATCCGGCGCCATGGAGCCCAGACAGCAGGCGTCCCAGGCCCGTCGGGGTCCCTGCAACTGCTCCTGGACATCCACCAGGAGAACAACTTTCCCGGCCCATACAACCAGGCAGCCATGATGGTAATAGTGTTCACTACTTCCCTAAACACTCATCTTCCCGAGGCAAGGGAGTTAACTGACTTTAAAAGTCCAGCTTCCACCGTTGACGAACTAGGCTGCAATTATGGAGTTATTTTTTGTACGGATAAGAATTTATGGATGAACAACTTCTTTATCACAATTAAGAGCGACTTTTCGGTGCAGGTTCTAACACCGTTATCAAGCAAGTGATTTACAGAGTGTAGTTGGCAAGTATATTTACAAGTAAGAGGCATTGATTATACAGTAGAGTAGATATTGTTATACTGGCGTAGAGAAGCCAGTTATGTACACACAAGGGTAGTGATGACAATCATCGGTGAAGTCAGTGACATAAACAAAGGATGAAGCCAGAAATATAAACAACGGGATTATGGCTGATTGGGGTCTTTGATGAATTGATGGTACGCCGGGGGTATTAAAGAAGTTGTTCATCCATAAAATGCTTACTTAGTACTCCAACTTCTAAATGCCTATCAAAGAAGTTATTTTTTGTCTGGACTAACGAGTCTATGCATAGGCCAAACAAAATCTTGTAACGAAATCGACATCTGTTTCATCAATACCATGGCAGCTGCCGTACCGAATTCGTTCGATTGCATGATTTGCAAAGCGTGTGTACCATCAATATGCCGTCAACAAATCTTTTCATGTTTTTAATCAAGTTGCTCGCGTGATTTGATGCACTTCGCGAAGTGAGACCAGTTGTATTACAATATACATTTTGATTATCGATCAGATCTTCTTGACTGTGCCCCGCCATTTTGTTTGAAGCAAACTGCTAGTGATAAGAGAAGTGGAATCTGATTGGTCAGTAGTGGGGAAATAAAAGGGACATAACTTGTAATAGCCACTGGTGGCGCTACGATCGAGACCAGAAATTCCAGCCAAGTCAGTTAATTTCCCATGTGAAGATGCTAAACCCTGTGAAACAGAGACCATGAAATAGGCTTCTTTATGGTCTCTGCTGTGAAATGACGCTCACAAATGTCCACTGGTCTGTATAATAATGACCGCCTCCGTGGTCCAGTGGTAGAGCGTCCGCCCGGAGAGCGGAAGGTCCGGGGTTCGATCCCCGACCGCGTCATACCAAAAGACGTTAAAAGATGGTACTTGTTGTAACTCTGTCTGGCGCTCGGCATTAAGGGGCTAAAACAAGGACTGGTCGGCTCGGAGTCAGTATACTGTGTCTGAGTGGGGTATTCATGTTAAACTGCGGCATGGTATCTCAGTGAGCTAGCACTATAAATCGGCATCAGTCCGGACTAGTACAAGCAGCCACACAAACACACACACGTACATGCAGGTCGCTATATAAGTGCAATAATCTTGGACGCGACGTTAAACCCCATTTCACCTCACCTAAACCTGTATGATAAGGTAAACAAAAATATGAAATCGCACTGCCGAAAGGAAAATAAGATTTAAGTTCTATTGCTATTGGAGAAAGAGCTCTACACGGCCGAGCTGAGGTAAAAGTGGAATCTATCCACTTGTTGGTGGCTTATAACGCTGCATGATTCTGTCAGACACTGCCTAGTGATCCACTTGCATCCACAATGTTCGCGTGTTACCATTACTCGAAAGAGGATTTAACAGCATTAAGACTTGTAAAGTAATCCGGAGTTGACTGATCTGCTACAGGTATACATCAATCACCCGTCCGACAAGCAGAGTTTTATTGATCCCGCGATTGCTGTGGCCCCAGGAACGACAGCTTACATCTCCATGACCAAACACCAGGTAGGCGACGTTCTGTAAAACTTTATGTTTCTTTGACAATATTTGATGTAGTAAAATAGAAAGATATCTAAGCGCGAGCATTTCTAAACACACAGCCAATGACAACCTCATCGCATATTGGATTAAATTGGGCATAGTTGATGTTGCAGTATTGACAGCGGCTGTATCTCAACTTAACTTGCACTGAAACCTACCACTAGGACCTGTACAGGGTATGCACATGAGGTGATGTCACCTGGCCAGCGTAGGCCCTCTGAGTCTGAAGTGACCACACCCATGAAACGTGCCTACAGTGATTGCTTCCTCAACGTTGCCTGCAATGGGGGCTTCCTCAACGTCTCCTGCAGTGAGGGCTTCCTCAACGTTGCCTGCAGTGATTGCTTCCTCAACGTCTCATGCAGTGAGGGCTTCCTAAACTGGCTGCTGTAAATGATTGAAGAACGTTGCTTGCAGTGAGGGCTTCCTCAACGTTGCTTGCAGTGAGGGCTACCTAAACCGGCTGCTGTAAATGATTGAAGAACGTTGCTTGCAGTGAGGGCTTCCTCAACGTTTCCTGCAGTGAGGGCTTTCTCAACGTTGCTTGCAGTGAGGGCTTCCTCAACGCCTCATGCAGTAAGGGCTTCCTAAACCGGCTGCTGTGAATGATTGAACGACGTTGCTTGCAGTGAGGACTTCCTCAACGCTGCTTGCAGCGGGGGCTTTCTCAACGTTGCCTGCAGTGAGGGCTTTCTCAACGTTGCCTGCAGTGAGGGCTTCCTCAACGTCTCCTGCAGTAAGGGCTTCCTCAACATCTCCCGCAGTGAGGGCTTCTTCAACAACGTATCCTGTGTTGCCTGCAGTTAGGGCTTCCTCAACATCTCAAGCAGTGAGGGCTTCCTCAACATCTCCTGCAGTGAGGGCTTCCTCAACGTTGCCTGCAGTGAGGGCTTCCTAAACGTTGCCTGCAGTGATTGCTTCCTCAACGTCTCATGCAGTAAGGGCTTCCTAAACCGGCTGCTGTGAATGATTGAACGACGTTGCTTGCAGTGAGGACTTCCTCAACGCTGCTTGCAGCGGGGGCCTCCTCAACGTTGCCTGCAGTGAGGGCTTTCTCAACGTTGCCTGCAGTGAGGGCTTCCTCAACGTCTCCTGCATTAAGGGCTTCCTCAACATCTCCCGCAGTGAGGGCTTCTTCAACAACGTATCCTGCAGTGAGGGCTTCCTAAACCGGCTGCTGTAAATGATTGAACAACATTGCTTGCAGTGAGGGCTTCCTGTGTGTTGCCTGCAGTTAGGGCTTCCTCAACATCTCAAGCAGTGAGGGCTTCCTCAACATCTCCTGCAGTGAGGGCTTCCTCAACGTTGCCTGCAGTGAGGGCTTCCTCAACGTTGCCTGCAGTGATTGCTTCCTCAACCTCTCATGCAGTAAGGGCTTCCTAAACCGGCTGCTGTGAATGATTGAACGACGTTGCTTGCAGTGAGGACTTCCTCAACGCTGCTTGCAGCGGGGGCCTCCTCAACGTTGCCTGCAGTGAGGGCTTTCTCAACGTTGCCTGCAGTGAGGGCTTCCTCAACGTCTCCTGCATTAAGGGCTTCCTCAACATCTCCCGCAGTGAGGGCTTCTTCAACAACGTATCCTGCAGTGAGGGCTTCCTAAACCGGCTGCTGTAAATGATTGAACAACATTGCCTGCAGTGAGGGCTTCCTGTGTGTTGCCTGCAGTTAGGGCTTCCTCAACATCTCAAGCAGTGAGGGCTTCCTCAACATCTCCTGCAGTGAGGGCTTCCTCAACGTTGCCTGCAGTGAGGGCTTCCTCAACGTTGCCTGCAGTGATTGCTTCCTCAACCTCTCATGCAGTAAGGGCTTCCTAAACCGGCTGCTGTGAATGATTGAACAACGTTGCCTGCAGTGAGGGCTTCCTCAACGTTGCCTACATGGAAGGCTTCCTAAAAAAATGCCTGAAAGAAGAGCTGCACCACAGTGAACATTTTTTCAATGCCGACATCGTCAGATATCGAATAAACTTGTTTGGGGGCGAAGCTTCCCTGTATTGACTCAGGTCTTACATAAATCTCACGTGAGGCAGAGGCTTTGACTTTTTTAAGTTTTATCACAGTGCGTCAGCGTAATGTGAGAGGAAAGCCCAAAGTACCGCGCTGGCAATATTTTATCCTTCTTGTCAGTTGCGTATGTATTATGACTCCTAAACGATCTGCTACATGTTTTTACTGGCAGTACAAGTTCCTGCCGAAGCCGTACAAGTCGTTTGGTGCTGACAACTGCCTTGACACCGACAGTCCCAGCTTCAGGAACCCCCTGAAGTATGCGCCTACCTACAGCTGGGAGGCATGCATCTCAGAGTGTCTCTCCCACTACACCACCACCAACTGTGGGTGTAAGTCCATTGAAGACCCTGGTAAGTGTGATACCCGACTCTCCTCCACCAACTGTGAGTGTAAGTCCATTGAAGACCCTGGTAAGTGTGATACCCGACTCTCCTCCACCAACTGTGGGTGTAAGACCATTACCGACCATGGTAAGTGTTATACCCGACTCTCCTCCAGCAACTGTGGGTATAAGACCACTGCAGATCCTGGTAAGTGTGATACCCAACTCTCCACCACCAACTGTGGGTATAAGACCACTGCAGACCCGGGTAAGTGTGACACCCAACTCTCCACCACCAACTGTGGGTATAAGACCACTGCAGACCCTGGTAAGTGTGATACCTAACTCTCCACCACCAACTGTGGGTGTAAGACCATTACCGACCCGGGTAAGTGTGATACCCGATTCTCCTCCACCAACTATGAGTGCAAGCCCATTACAGACCCGGGTAGGTGTGGTACCCGACTCTCCTCCACCAACTGTGAGTGTGAGACCATTGCAGATCCGGGCAAGTGTGGTACCCGACTCTCCACAATAATCGCGGATATACGACAATTGCAGACCCCTTTTAAGTGCAGTGCCCGACTCGATCTCCACCACCATATGTGGGCCAGTGGCAACTGCAGACCCGATTAGGTCCAGGCCACTGTGATGTATAGCACTCCTGGCCTTCTTAAGCACATGTACCTCTATCTACAATTTCATGTTTCAGACGAGCTGCCCTACCCGTACTGCACGATGGAGGGGTTCATGACCTGTTCATTGGGCTACATGCGTAAGGGGCTGTTCATTCACCACGTCATCCACGACAATCCCGTTTATGACATAGCCATTGCATTATGATTAACACCCTGGACCAAATCGCTACAAAACGGAAGTGACGTCACAATCTCATTCGCTCAAATCACAAAGTGTTTGTGTTGTTAGACGGACATTGCTGATAAGACGGCTATTTTTAGCGCCGGGCATTGGGCTGTGACAGAACGATGCCATGACGGCCTATGTTAGCATGGTTGTCAATCGGCCAAGGGTATTTATCCCAATACAAGAAGAGGGTGTGAATCAGCTAAAACAGTGTTCGCTCTCCTCGCACATACCTTAATGGATTTCATATATTATATATGAAAAGGGAGGGGTCCAAAATATCAAAATCCTCTCTCAGGTAATTTAACAGCCTACACCATAGTACATTTGGTTGTCAAAGGTGGGCGGACCCCCTGGATCCTCCTGTGTCATGGCACCCAAATACTTAGGCCTCAATCCCGTTTCCGACCCGTGAAGATACGGGCTAGAATAGGTCATCCGCAACCCATTCTTGCCATAAGAGGTGACTGTCGGAATCGGGTTGTTATGCTCGCTGACTTCATGTTATCGTACCCCAATTGAGTAGATCGATGCTCATGATGTCAATCACTGGATTGTCTGGTCCAGATTCGATTATTTACAGACCTCCATCATATAGCTGGAATATTGTTGAGTGCGGCGCTAAACAACAAACAAACAAACAATCCCGTTTCTCGTCCGAGTTTCGTCCCTTGGGACCGAACATTTGATATTCTTGGGGGCGGGGCCTATGATTCTGTATCGAGATTGGATACCATGTCAGCAGCTTCGGCTGCAAACCCAGGTATTGTTTAGATCTTTATTTTTTATGAGCCTGACTTTTTTAAAGAATAACACCTAACAAAAATGTATGTTTATGGCAGGCAAATTCTTTTTTTCTCCAGAAATCTGAAGCATTATTATTTTTATCAAGAATTTTCAGGGACAATTCATTCTTTTCGATAAAATCCCATTCGGTCCCTTAGAGGTGACAGGATCTGGTGGTCGTGAGTTTAAGTTAACCTTATCTGATCCGAGTTTTATCAGCAATACCCACATCCGTTGAATTCATCAAAGTAAACGTCTGCATAGCTGTCCTGCTTCAATATGGTGACACGCCGTCCTGAAACCGAAGTGCTGTCACGCGGCGTAAGGCCAACTTGTCCCCCACAATGTTGGAGTGAGTGAGTGAGTATGGTTTTACGCCGCTTTAAGCAATATTCCAGCAATATCACGGCGGGGGACACCAGAAATGGGCTTCACACAATGTACCCATGTCGGGAATCGAACCCGGGTCTTCGGCGTGATGAGCGAACGCTTTAACCACTAGGCTACCCGTGACATATGTGGTGACATATTTAGCAAGAATGAGGTAGGGTTTGATATTAGATTTTCTATAGGTTAACCTTCGTTGTTTTTGTTTAGAAACCATATACGTCAACCATACGTCACAGCGAGAACTCTGCCACTGCGAGAAGCCGTGTAGATTCTTTGTGTACGACACCAAACTATCCTATGGAGCATTCCCATCCATGGCGGTCACCAACTATATGGTTGAGAATAACTTTGTGCCGTCGGCTGAATATGCCAGGTACGTGTATGTCACCTTGTTTCATCTGAATCTTTGTTACGATATGTTACCCAACTATATATAGAAAGGGAAAATTGTTTCATAACCATCTGTACCACACAGCCCGGGTCATCTTCCCGAGGCAAGAGCGTTAACTGACTTTAAAAGTCCAGTTTCCACCCTTGCCGAACTAGGCTGGAATAACTGGGCTCGATCGTAGCGCCACCAGTGGCTATTACCAGTTATGCCACTTCTAAGCCTCTCCTACGGACCAATCAGATTCCACCTCTCGTATCACTTGCGTTCGCTTCACACAAAATGGTGGGACCCAGTCAGGGCGATCTGATCGATAATCAAGATCTATATTGTGAAAAAACGGGTCTTATACCACGAAACGCATCAAATGACGTGAGCACCTTAACTAAAAACATGAAAAGATTTGCAAAATATCTGCTGACAACGAGTTGGCGCGGCACATGTTTTGCAAATCATGCAATCGACGAAAATCTGCACGACAGTTTACGAACCGGATTTCGATTTCGGTGCGCGATTTTGATTGGACTATGCATAGACTCGTTAGTCCAGCCAAAAGGTAACTCCATAATCCCAGCCTAGTTCGGCAAGTGAGTGAGTGAGTATGGTTTTACGCCGCTTTTAGCAATATTCCAGCAATATCACGGCGGGGGACACCAGAAATGGGCTTCACACATTGTACCCATGTCGGGAATCGAACCCGGGTCTTCGGCGTGACGAGCGAGTTCGGCAAGGGTGGAAACTGGACTTTTATAGTCAGTTAACTCTCTTGCCTCGGGAAGATGGCCCGGGTATATTACTGTAGGATTAAAATGGGTCGCAGATTTACTCTCTACGTTTGTGATATCAATAATTCATTTTAGCTTTCGTAAAAGCGGTGGGGTACCTAGACTTGCACACGTCTCTAGGGCAATACTTTTTAGTTTCAATCATAACTTCTAGATTATATAAATACTAAGGATAAGTTGCCCCTATAAGAGACGTACTTAGATGTACTGTCCGCCTACCTGCACGGCCCCGTTCAACAATGCGATCTTAGCGCTAAGTCTGTCGTAAGTCTATGTTAAAGTATGGAGTTACGATCGTCTTACGGCTACGATCGCTTTGTGGAACGGGACCCTGGACTTGCCTATTGTAAGAACTATTGTAGAACTGCTATACGTACATTGACTTATCATTCAGTACATCCTTAGAGCAAGGCTACGATGTAGCCTGTTGGTTAAGGAATACGCTCGTCATACAAGTCCCGGATCGAATCCCCACACACGGTTTTAGTTATTGGTTTGCCTGGTCCAGACTCGATTTGGCTGGTCCACATTCGATAATTTACAAACCGCCGTCTACACTGAATATTGATGACGGTGGCGTAAAACAACATTCACTCTCACGGAGAAATGTCAACATAACGTTCATGAAGCTGTTATTATGTAGCATTATTCCAATTGCGTGGATCGATGCTCATGATATCAATCACTGGATTGTCTGGTTCAGACTCGATTATTTAAAGACCGCCGTCATATAGCTGGAATATTGCTGAGTGCGGCGTTAAACAACAAACAAATCGAACAATTTATTCCATAGTGTTTCAACGTAAAACAGTTAATGACATGGTTCATTTGTGTGTGTACGCACATTTACTGGTATACTTTGCTTCATGGTCAAGCCAAATCCGTGGTCATTTGTTTTGAAACTGGAATTTCTACGCCGCTCTAAGCAAAACGTATATATGTGGACCAGCAAATGAATACAAATATACGGCTTATGAAACGACTGTTAATAGCCACCATTCATTACAGACAAAATCTGATGCACATCAACATATGGTACGAAAGGTTGATCATACAAAAGCTTGAATACGAGCCGGAGTACACATTGAACTCTATTGTAGGTAAGTTGTCTCCCTTTTTATTGAAATTTTACCACTTATTCATGATTGTAATTTTTCGATGCAAATCATGTTATACTTGCATTGACATGTATGATTTATTAGTATGGTGGAGTGTCATAAAAGATAAACAGTTAGGCGCGATACGCTTCAAGGATAAAGGGCTTAAATCTGCATTTTTACACTATATTGCCACCATAAATTCTCAAAGATACGTCCTTTGACGAAGAGTTAAAGTAGAATCGACACATGGTTCTGTACACTGGTCTCAGATTCTAAACACATAGGCGTCACTCGGCTTACCTCAGTCCCGCATGTCATCTCGGTCAGTAATGAGAGGAATCCATATTTGAACTGGATTCATGTTTAGTTTCACCTGTTTACGTGACTATCATATTACATCTATTTTATCATGAAATTCATAGTAAAGACATAAGAAAATCGAGGATCAAACCATGCAATATCGCTATTGTGTGCACTCCACTGCAGGATGTCATTCGTGAATAAAAGCGACAATATCCTTTCCATATTCATTTTAAAAATACATGTTAAAAGCGGAGGCGATTGTACTATTCCGAATATATCCTGAGCATGTGTTTATGCATCACTGTCACATAGTGATGATACTAGGTTTCCTGCCCTACCGGTGGTACCCGTCACAAACACACGCAAAGGCAAGACAATTGTTCACCTGAACATATGGTACGAGTCAAAATAGGGAATTGCATGGGACATCAATCTGTGCCATTCCGGAATAAGCCGAATAGGCATTCTTGTAGGCTGCGGAAAGATACGAGTTGTGACGAAGGATCCCTGTTGGTTTTTGTTGGTAACGGAATAAGCCGAGTGGATCGAATGATGCGGGTGTTTACTACATAGAGTGCCCTCACTCAAAAATCTTCAGTTCGCTACGTAATAGTATGGCATTGTTCGTTTTTTCTCTTGCTATCAACCACTCGTTTGCCTGCCCCAGATTCGATTATTTACATGCCGCTGTGATGCAGATTGTATATTACTGACTGCTACGTATTTCAAGTGACTCACAGTGTTATTGTTTGTTTCTAGGCACCCTGGGAGGTCAGATGGGTTTCTTCCTTGGGGCGAGCATTGTGACGCTCTATGAACTGTTTGAAGCCTGCGTGTACTCGGTCAAGGCCTTTGTCAAGAACCGTATTACTCGGAAACAAACACACCGCACTCATCCGGGGCACTAGAATCCCATCATCCTCTGCATGCTGTGTACTGTTCACGCATGGCTGGCTTACGGTCTAGGTTGAAGTTATTGTTTTGAAAACTTGCTGATTTTGTCTGAACAATAAATAACGCTTGAGGTCCATAGTTTGGATGATGGCATTTATCAAAATCGGCTAAGATTATTACACGTTTCATTTGTTCAATAGAATTTAATGAAAAATACTTGGTAAATGTGTCTATGAACTTTTATTATTTTGCAGGGTTAAATCATGAAATTAGAGACAACAGGGAGATACAATAATTCATAATTCATTCAAGTTTGCTTGATAACGGTGTTAGAACCTACACAGAAACGTCGCTCCTAATTGTAATAAAGAAGTTGTTCATCCATATATCTTATCTTTACTTAGTACTCCAACTTCTAAATGCCTCTCAAAGAAGTTATAATAATTCATGTTGATGCACTGGTGTAGACAGCCAGGAAGCTGTTTAGTCCAGCGCAACCTCTTAAAGATGAAAAAGAATTTCCAGGAATTCATCTTGAAAAAGCAAATTTACTGAAACGCCATGACAAAACCATCATGTACAGACCCAGTTCAATACCAATCATATACTTCAGAGCGGTAGATATCGATACGTTTAGCTCTTACAGAAGCGCACGTAAAATATAGAATATGTTGTTATTTGGGGATTTTATTTCACCATCTACACATTTGTGGACGACACACCACAATACTGGTGTATTTATTATTGAGAAAACAGCTCAGTGAATTAGTCAAACTAGTCTGAGAGTAATTGTGTCTTTTGTTCGGACATATTTGTTGACAATACTCTAAAAACAAATATTCATTGACAGTGCTGGTGCCTGGGGCTTTTTTTCAACATATGTGCAAATCTCCACACCTGAAGCCTGTTGCTGCATCTGATCTTGTGAATGTCAGAGGATAGGCCAAGTGGTTCAATAGTTCTTACATCATACAAAATACCTGGTTCACATCTCAGAATAGCTTGTCATAACCATTTTTGGGTGTCTTTTTGGTATATGTGACTATATAGTTTCTGCTAAAACTGTAGGCCAAGGTTCAGTTTTCTATGCAATCTTGATCAGAATTTGTGTGCATGGAGTCACTTAGGCAATATACAAAATGGATTTGTTGTCTTCAAGGCTCCAACATATTAATTCTGCTACTTGAAACACTTGCTTGTTGTAAGAAGTGACTAACAGGATTGGGTGGTTAGGCTGGCTCCCACTTTCTCATGACATCAATCACTGAATTGTTTGGTCCAGACTTGGTTATTTACAGACCCCTGTCATTTAGCTGGAATGTTGCTGAGTGCGGCGTTAAACATACAAACAAACAAACAATCTTCACAGGGGCCTTGACCTTACACAGAGTCCCTCACTACTTTCTTGTTTTCCTAAGTACTTCTTAGACCGCACTCAGCAATCTTCAAGCTATATGATGATAGTAGCTTTTCAGTTTTCTGCCCGACTCAAGGGATGCTATGCACCTGGCTTCATCCTCCCACAGTAACTGCTTTCGAGTTACCCTAGACAAACTCTCTTCAGTCCATAATTAACCTTGGGTATGATCTTGACCCTTAAAACAAAAGATCAAGATCAAATTGAGGTGAGGTGAAATGGGGTTTAATGTCGCGTTCAAGATTATTGCACTTAAATCGCAATGTGCATGAATGTGTGTGTGGCTGCTTGTACTAGTCCAGACTAATGCCAGTTTAATGGCGCCAGCCAACTGAGATACCATGCCACAGTTTGGATACCCCACTCAGTATACTACCAGTCCATGTCTTATTCCCCTTTAATGTCAGGTAGCCTAGTGGTTAAAGCGTTCGCTCGTCATGCCGAAGACCCGGGTTTGATTCCCGACATGGGTACAATGTGTGAAGCCCATTTCTGGTGTCCCCCGCCGTGATCTTGCTGGAGTGTTGCTTAAAGCGTCCTAAAACCACACTCACTCACTCACTTTAATGCCGAGCACCAAACAGGGTAACAACAAGAACCATTTTTTAATGTCTTTTGATGTATGACACATCCAGGAATTGATTCACTGACCTCCAACACTGTGTCACATCCCTGCCAAAGGTGAACAATTCTGACAAATGTTAACGCATCCCATTTCTATGGGTCGGTTTAATGTTTGTTTGTTTGTTTTTTTGTTTAACACCACTCAGCAATATTCCAGCTATATGACAGCGGTCTGTAAATAATCGAGTCTGAACCAGACAATCCAGTGATTGACATCATGAGCATCGATCACATGCATCAGCCAAGTCAGTGAGCCTGACCACCCAAACCCATTTGTCGCCTCTTACGACAAGCACTGTCTCTTTTTACAGCAAGCATGGGCTGCCAAGACCCCGGATCTTCACGGGTCATCTGTTCAAGGTGAGGTGAAATGGGGTTTAACGTCGCATCCAAGATTATTGCACTTATATAGCAACGTGCATGTACGTGTGTGTGTTTGTGTGGCTGCTTGTACTAGTCCGGACTGATGCCGATTTATAGTCCTAGCTCACTGAGATACCATGCCGCAGTTTAACATGAATATCCTACTCAGACACAGTATACTGACTCCGAGCCGACCAGTCCTTGTTTAAGCCCCTTAATGCCGAGCGCCAGACAGGGTAACAACAAGTACCATCTTTTAACATCGTTTGGTATGATGCGGCCGGGGATCGAACCCCGGACCTTCCGCTCTTCGGGCGGACTCTCTACCACTGGACCACGGAGGCGGTCTCGTCTGTTCAATGAGTACAACACAGGTATAGTTCACACACCATTTATTGATGATTGTGGTACTGTAGGAGCAGCAGAAGGTAGTACAGCAAGGAGGGTCAGCTGACTATAGGGCTAGTACATGTGGTTATCATCGTAACTCATGCGTAGCTACAGTCGTAACTCACATGTAGCTACGCATATACAACTTGACCAAAGTCATACAAAAGTCATACATAGGTATGCCAACTCAATCATGCCACATACACAGTGCATGATTGCATACACAGCGTGAACACTCGTGTATGTGCAATACAGATATGATATTGCATAAAAATGTAGGTAAAGTAAAATGCTGGGTACAAGCTGCTTCTTATCATCATGCTTACATAGGTCACACGTAGTACGCAGATAGGGGTAAAGACTCATGGTAGCCAGCCAACTAACATCATTACGTTACTCTGCCTAGAGGAATACCCTAACATACCGTATTCGATGTAATAAGCGCCCTGCCCTAATAAGCACTCACGGCGATGTTTGCTAATATATTGGCAAGTGAACAATCCCAATTAGCACCGCTTCAGATTGATCAATGTACACAAGACTTAATTTAGACAAGACAAATTTATTTGTGTATAATACGCACTGGTGTGTTATATGCACCCTTAATTATTGGCAATTAAATTCTGGAAAATATATGTGTCGTATATAAACATTTTAGGCTGTCAGCATAAACCACAAAATTAACCATCTTTCAACTATTATTTTCACCAAAATAATATTCTAATAAGAGCCTCCTATTTCTAATTTTGAGAGTGCCCTGGGTGCTTATTATGTAGAATACGGTACATCAAATCTTTTGAAATGACAATAAATAGTCAACTACAAAAATATCAAATCTACAAATTCAAAAAATATCTCTCATGCTTTATTGCTGGTTTAGAAACATTGTATGTTGACATTGACAACTTGGAGGGAGATGATGACAGCAAGATCTTAGTAGTTTAACATGCATGCACCAAGATATCACGTTCCCAAGTACACAGTCACAAATAACTTATTGCAATGAAAAAATTGTTTATTAATAAACTGGTGAAAAATAAACAATTGATGTTTTATCTTACAACATGTCACGTCACAACCATGCTTGTTAAAATACCCAAACAACCTCAGAAAATACCTTGTGTGAAAATATCCGTGATGGGCTTATGTATTGCTAATATATAAGGCCAAAGATCACACAGTCAGGAATTTCATTGAACTAGCACTTTAAGCACCTTTTATAATGCTCAAAAATATGGCATAACTGTAAACTACACATGAAAACTATTCACAGATTAATGGCCAACTTTATCACATTGTACATTAGTTTCATCAGACTTGTCCATCATGGTCCACTGCAAAGGAAATTCATTTAATCGATCAGAGTAATATCATAATGTGTATGGTTATCTCCCTTGAATCAGATCATAACTTCACTAATGAAATCACAAATATGTACAGTCATACGCGCTGACAGATTAAGTTGTCATGGCGATCTTTTAAATATCTAGAAATATTTGGCGCCTTAAACATCCGGTGAAATTTCGAAAAAGAAAAAAATTGCAAGCACTTTAAGATGGTGTGCCAGCTAAAATACAAAAGAAGATATTATGGACAAAATTTACAAATAAAACTGACAGAAGGAACCACGAAGGGCGTATGTACAGCATCGATTACAAGAGGGCCAAGTTCCAATAAACTGCATCCAAAAGCCTCATCATATATGCTTCCAAATGACTATTTATCATAATCTCAAAATAAATTTCAAACAGTTTACACCAGAGTCAAGCAGATTCAGTCCTATAAAAGACCTTTCTTAATTCCTAAACCAAAAAACGTACACACAAAAAGAGGTTACGATGGTTGCAGTTTCGATGTTTTGATGAAATCAGTTATGGTAGAGAATCAGGATAGGTAGATGTGTCTTCGCCTTTCGAGCAACAATAATTTATATACAGCGAACACGGGCAAGTTAACCAAGTTGTGATGATAACAATGAAGACAATCTGAAGTGGAGATTATGATGTCTATTTTTGGTGTAAATCTGCAATCAAGACCTACATCCATATGCAAAACACAGAGAAAACTCTGCGACATATGCATCCTACCTTCCACTCACAACTAGGAGTCACAGACACTCAAGGAAGGAGGGTTTATACTGTGGCATTTGCATATTGTTTGTTTCTTTGTGTCTTGGCGACAGCTTTGGTTCATCCATCCATTGTCACATAGTTTCTTCAAAAACTGAACACACTTCGACTCCTCAGAATCAGTGAATAACGAAAATATATATATTCTGAGGATCAACAATCCAGTGTCCAGTTCAATTTGACAGACTGTATGGTTTTGACAGCAAGAAGCATCAAAGGTTTTATCACAACAACATCCTGGGAAGAACGGTGCACTTGGAACACCAGAATTGTTTTCCATATCTTCTCATATGTATTTGGCAGAGTTGTCTTCCCTTTGGCCATAGTGGGAACTGTCCACAAACCTTGCATATTCGAATCTTTCTTTGGACTATTCTAATTTAATGAAACCTATTTCGGCTCCATATTTTAAAGAGCTTTTTCAGAGTTTGACAAAAATCATCTTGTCAGTAGAGTTGTTCTATGTTAATTGATGGTTAATAGTCTTAGCTTCCTTGTAAGGAGACTGGTTAGAAATGGCTGGAGCACTGTCTCTCCTTGTCAGGGTTAGATAAATTGCCCTCTTCCACATGACGAGAAGAGTTGTCTCCCTTGTTAGAGTTATGTCCCTTATGTTAGACATCTGGGATACTTTTCTTTAACTCCTGAATCTGTTCCTCTCCAAGCATAATCTTGTCCTCCAAGTCCTGTCTGTCTATTGTCAGTTTCGACTTCATCTTAATGAAGTACATGTAATCATCAAATTCGTCATCGGAAAGGAAGTTACGAAGCATCGTAGCCACACTTTCACTGCGCTCGTCAATGTCTTCCTTTAATCCTTTGGCATCCTGGTACTTGGCATTGAGACGTTCACGCTTGTCGATTGTCATTTTCTGTAAAACAATGCATATAATTTAAATATCCATATTTTATCAGCCGCTATACTCTCTCAATGAGCTAGAGTTGAAATATTAAAGACCAGTCATCTGAAACATTGATTATTGTTGTTGGGGCAATATTATCTTTTCTGACATTTTCATTCCAAACATGTCACATGATCCTACGTACGCTAGAACTGCCAAAACCTTGGCTACTCAGCAGCCATATCAACCCATGCAAGGGCCATGCTTTATATATCATCCAAAAATTGGTTTCCACAAGAGATGACGCTGGTGCAGACCATTGTGATGTCATACAGTCACAATCAAATGACACCACTAATCTCTCTTCCCATGAAGCTGATAAGCTCTACTTCTTACACTCAAGACACTGGTTATTTCTGTTTTCAAACAGAAAAAGTTGGAAGCCTTGGATATTTTCAACTTTTATCACCAATCATCTTATATATTTGATCTCAGAGGATGAGATTTTTTTTAGGCTAAAAAAATAATAGTCTTGGTTCCCAGGCACCGCCCACATCATCATAAAGTCCACAGCACCTTTCGTTATTATTTCCATTTTCAAAAATAAATAATCTTAAAATATTCTGCATCTCTAACACACAACCCTGGCAGTGAAATGCTACAATACTTAAGAACAACATGATTTCACGGCTATTATTGTGAACAAAATTTGATTACATACTAGCTTGTACAACTCCTCCCACCCCACCTCATCCAAAAGAAACACCACTCCCGCTCTATATTTTCAAAAGCCATTGCCTGAGAACCAATTCTCTTATTTTAAAACCTTACATATCTGTCACCAGTGTGTCAGGACAGTGTTTTTACCTTGGTCTTGGCATCAACGTTGGGCCCAAGACTCTGCACTGCATTCTCAGCTCTCGCCAGCTGCCCCGACAAGTTGAGCATGAGGCGTACAATCTTCTCCAGCTCATCAATGAAGCGGTTGAACTTGCCCTTCTCTGCCGGAGTGCGCGCCTGTCTCTCCACCACCTCACACACCTGGGGAAGGAAGAGCGGTGTTACAGTCAGCAGACGGCACAGATGCATTAGACTTTTCTATTACCCATAGGGTTAGAAACAACAGTCATAAAAATAAGTAAACCCCACCAGTGTTTTGTTTACATTATCAAGGCGGCATTGTTGATGTCATTCGAATTTTATTGTGACGTAGGGTCGGAATGACATCACATTAGTAATGAAGTCACAGCAGAAAACTGCTGATGTCAATCAACAATTATGGTTTTCAGTGCATTTTTCTAAAGGGGAGTTCAAAAGTATTAAGAAAAAATGGTTGATAATGAAATTATTACAATCGTTGTGTGTCATGCTGATTTTACGAAACTCAGGAAATACAAACACTCTTTGTCATCCTCAGTATGGCACACATGCTCATATAATCTCTATACATGTACATCATTGTGATACTAACATTCAATATACTAACAAAACTTACATATCAAATTATATCGCATCCGTTATTTCATTAATGAATGATTTGAAGATTAAAGTTTACCGACATTATATTAAATATCTCAATCATATGGTAACTGAAGCATTCATAAAATCTCTTCACAAGCCCATGTTCCATTGATTTCTGACATAGTTTGTCTGAATAGTAAGTTCAGCTATATCAATATGCCTCCATAGCTGTCTAGTGTCTCCTCTAGCATCCTAGAAATCTGTGAAAGTGTGAGACACAATTTCAGCAACAGGCAGGGAAATCTTACCATGTTAATAGTAAAGTTACACATCATATTTTATGTAATGTATGGAGATGATGGGGTAACTATTGTAATAGTATTTATGTGTTTTAAGCACTTAAGCATAGGAAGAATGCAGTGGTTACAAGTCTTTAAAAAGATTTCACCCACAGTAACAACCTACATCCACATGACCCAATTGTCAACCCTAGCAACAATCTACATCCACATGACCCAATTGTCATCCCTAGCAACAACCTACATCCACATGACCCAATTGTCATCCCTAGCAACAACCTACATCCACATGACCCAATTGTCATCCCTAGCAACAATCTACATCCACATGACCCAATTGTCATCCCTAGCAACAACCTACATCCACATGACCCAATTGTCATCCCTAGCAACAACCTACATCCACATGACCCAATTGTCATCCCTAGCAACAACCTACATCCACATGACCCAATTGTCATCCCTAGCAACAACCTACATCCACATGACCCAATTGTCATCCCTAGCAACAACCTACATCCACATGACCCAATTGTCACCCCTAGCAACAACCACATCAACATGACCCAATTGTCATCCCTAGTAACAACCTACATCAACATGACCCAATTGTTCATCCCTAGCAACAACCTACATCCACATGACCCAATTGTCATCCCTAGCAACAACCAACATCCACATGACCCAATTGTCAACAACTCACCTTCTTCCCGAGGTCCTCGTTCTCCGCAATCTCCTCCTGCAGTGACAGTTTCTCCTCCTTCAGCACCTTCAGCTTGGCGTACAACTTCTCCATCAGCTCCTCCTGGTGTCAGAAACAGGAATTACATATCTCTTGAAGTCAACATTACCCTAACTTGTGCATCTGCAAGTTCTGTTTGAGTGACACTGCTTCTTTCCTCCCCAAAACCATTTCAATAGGTCAATCAGCAACACATGATAACTATGCTCATACAGGATCGAACAAGTGAATCTTTGAAAATGCAATAAGTTCATTGTTTAACAGGACACCCCTTAGTGTACATTTTGAAAGAGTGATATTTTTAATAATATTTCAGCAACATAAAAAAAGCAAAACACATATACAAATAATGAGGAAATATACACAATTTTTAAGTCATCAGCATGACTAATAAAGGTTTTAACCATTCACCAAAATAACACATTCACAACATTGATGTTTCCAGCTGTCGTCTAAACAACATAATAATGTTACCATATATAAGTGTCAGTACTTGACGATGTCCAAAATTTGTCAGTGGTCCAAAGGACCGCCATATTGAAATATCTACAAGTCCTGTTGGGTCTCTACTAGACACGAAGGTGAGGACCAAAAAGGGTTTAAAATGGTATTACTTGATTCTAATTCTACGAGCTCAGTGTTTACCAAATTGCAGTAATAAAAGACAAGTTATGGCTGGTTAACGTCAGAGGTGTATTCGTTTGCAACAGGGCAACATTTCACCTTTTCCGAGATGCGTGTAACTAGTCATAAAAACAAGTGAGCATGCACAGTAAGCATGAGAAACCAGTGCAGAAGGGTACCACTGTTCCATGCAGGGTTGTTAAGGCAGCTGGTTTTGCTTAGAGATCTTAGCGCTAAGGTGATCGTAACTCCCATACCTTAACATAGACTTACGACAGTCGTGGCGCTAAGGTTGTTTGAACAATTGGTATACAGACAAATGTCAAACCTCATGCATATGTTTCCCTTCATCAAATCACAAAACAGTATCATTTCATAGGGTAAAACCTTAGCAGTCAAAGATATCCCTGGATTAAATCTCAGTATGACTATGCAGCCAAGTGGAGTTGTTACCTTCTGTTTCCTGAGGCTGTCGTTGTCCTGGAGGTCCTTGATGATGTCCTTGCTGACCTCCTCATTCTGTCGACGCAGTTCCATCTCCACCAACGCCTTGGATGACCCCTTGAAGTAGGACGCAGGTAGGGCACCCCTGGAGGAGGAGGATGTAAAGTTTTAGATCAGGGCAACCGTTGCTGCTACACAAGGCATGACCTCAATACAAAACCTGCACCTACACACAGTGTTACATCAGGGCAACCGTTGCCGCTACACAAGGCATGACCTCAATACAAAACCTGCACCTACACACAGTGTTAGATCAGGGCAACCGTTGCCGCTACACAAGGCATGACCTCAATACAAAACCTGCACCTACACACAGTGTTAGATCAGGGCAACCGTTGCCGCTACACAAGGCATGACCTCAATACAAAACCTGCACCTCGATACATATCTTTCTGGAAAACAAAACATAATAAATTTCAAAGTTCCTAGACACATAACCATCCTTGAGAAACACATCCAAGGAATCCTGTTTTGAGCACATCACAAAGCTCGAAAATACTATCTTAATGTCCACCAAAACACACGGGATACAAACTTGATGAAACCATCTTGGTCACCATTTTGACTCCTGTTAATACCCAGTACTCACTCCTTGCCTGCATCCATGTCGATGTATCCTTCAACTGTAGTCCCAGTATCCTACAACTGTAGTCCCAGTATCCTACAACTGTAGTCCCAGTATCCTACAACTGTAGTCCCAGTATCCTTCAACTGCAGTCCCAGTATCCTACAACTGTAGTCCCAGTATCCTACAACTGTAGTCCCAGTATCCTACAACTGTAGTCCCAGTATCCTTCAACTGTAGTCCCAGTATCCTACAACTGTAGTCCCAGTATCCTTCCACTGCAGTCCCAGTATCCTACAACTGTAGTCCCAGTATCCTACAACTGTAGTCCTAGTATCCTACAACTGTAGTCCTAGTATCCTACAACTGTAGTCCTAGTATCCTACAACTGTAGTCCCAGTATCCTACAACTGTAGTCCTAGTATCCTACAACTGTAGTCCCAGTATCCTACAACTGTACTCCCAGCATCCACAACACAGCACTACATCTCTACACAAACACAACTTACAAGCATGAATTAACCTCGCACATATTTGCCAAATATCTGCTAATAGCGGTCATGTGACCATGCAATTAGCTGGGAATGTCATTTATCAGCTAACTAGGTCAGTGGGGTTCAAACCCAGCCTATGAAGCACCTCTGCACTATCTGAGTGTGGATGTGACAAGCTCCACTGACTGGCCGTCTGGGAGCAGTCAAGAGATAGGGATAGTGGTTCTCACGTCAATGGTCCGGAAGATATTCCCAGGGTTAGTTTACTGATACTTAATAAACCTCTAATGAAACAGGATTCTGTCTTTATCAGTGATGCCAGAATATTAAAGTTATTTATAGCTTGGAGACTGATAACAAACTCCTATATCAATATGTTTTGGAATATTCTCGTGTGGATCAACCACGTTGACAGGTGCAGCTGTCTTGCAATGACAACATCATATATCATTTCATTCGGCATATCAAGTTTCCATCAAAAACAATCTTGAATCTTAAGATTTAATCCCGAACATGCAATATCTGAGAAATACTAATCCCCTTTCATTCGGATGCTATTTTTTGGGCAAGGTGGCAAGAATTTATTTCAATAAAATGACCACAACATAATTTCCCGGTTTACCAAAAACATGTTTTTCAAATTGTACACATGAGAAAAATCAAAATTAGTACTTTGTGAGTATGACCTTTAGTGAGTGAATTTAAGAATTTTATCCCATAAATAATAGTCTAGTCAACAGACTATGGTAAAGTCAAGATAACCCCATATGTACTTGACGATAGTCTCATTAAGCTTAACTATTATGATCTGACATGGGCTACATGAAAAACACATTGATAAAACTTGTATAACATATTGTGTTATATACACACGTTATATACTTTATTGGCAGATCAACAGGAATAACTGTCACAGCTGATCCTCTCGCACTTTCTTTGTTTCTTGTTTTGTTTGTTAGCTGTTTAATGTTGCACTCTGGAATATTCCTGCTATTTCACAGTGGCTTGTTAATCATTGAATCTGGGCCAGACAATCCAGTGAATGACATGAGTGAGTGAGTGAGTATGGTTTTACGCTGCTTTTAGCAATATTCCAGCAATATCACGGCAGGGGACACCAGACAAGGGCTTCACACATTGTACCGATGTCGGGAATCGAACCCGGGTCTTCGGCGTGACGAGCGAACGGTTTAACCACTAGGCTACCCGACCGCCCCGAATGACATTATGAGCAAGGATCCTTGCAATCAACCGAGTCTCAGTGCCTGACCATATTCCATATGGCCGCCTTTCATTACCAGAATAGATTGCTGGGAACCTGTGTTCTAATCCGGAACTGGCTCTTTTCAATTGATGAAATTATCATACAATCGAACAATGAGTCTGCCACTAACATTGCACCCTACTTGACCAACTAAACCCCAGCAGTACCCTAGGGGAGACAGATGTGTGTGTGTTCGCAAGGAACTACAGCAGCTGAATGAGTGAGTGATGTTTTACGCCACTTCCTGCAATATTCCAGCCCTATACAACAGGGGAATACAAGCAATGGGCGGCATGAAACCCATGTCTTTGTCTGGACAAAGCCAACACTCTACCCAACCAGCTGACTGTATAAATTATTTAATATTGATATGACAATTATATCCCTGTTGGAAGAAATACATAAAAAAGAATCCCTTTTTTTCCTCTCTAGATTCCAAACCATCCTGCCATCTACCCATCCCTAGGCATATATAGCGGGATAGTTATGGCTAAGCAGACATGAGGGCCTTTCAAGAAGCTGATTATGTCTACCCAGCTCCAGCTAGATTCCAAATGACCCTGCCATCTTCCCATCCCTAGGGCACACATAGTTGGATAGTTATGGCTAAGAAGACGTGTTGAGGGCCTTCCCAGAAGCTGATTATGTCTACCCAGCTCCAGCTAGATTCCAAATGATCCTGCCATCTTCCCATCCCTTGGGCACACATAGTGGGGTAGTTATGGCTACGAAGACATGTTGAGGGCCTTCCCAGAAGCTGATTATGTCTACCCAGCTCCAGCTAGATTCCAAATGACCTGGATCTAATCAATTCTGAACTCTCCTACTTAGGGTATGCATGTCTTACATCTCTGAAATTAACAGGACATATGTACCAGCAGGGGCTATATTTACACCCAATACATCATCAATCTGGCAGCCAATCCTTCACAAAAAGAATGCATAATTTAAGTGTTGCCATTTTCTGGCAGTAATGCATCATAAAGACACCCAACAATTACCTCACAGCTTTCCCAGAACAAGAACGTCCATGACAGGTGCACATCTTGCGTACATTCTCATGCTAAACAGTTACCTTGCGTGTGGCTTTGAAATAAGCTCATGCAGTTTTTAAATAAATGAAATATAGCTTGTCAATTTCTTTTTGCTTTCATCGGTTCCACCCCGCCCCCTTCTAAATATATATGTATGGGATATTCTACAAGTCAGTATGTCTTGGCGCCAGACTTTTACCTCATTGCTTCATGGGTCTGTTATATGTTCTGTTATGATGTGCCACCACTGGTATTTTCATTGTAAATGTTCCTGAAAATGTCAGCTCCAAGATGGGATAGAAGTGTGTTAACTTCATAGTGATGGTAATTTTATCTCGGCAAAAAGGTTCAGTAAATGAGTACTGGACTCATAACAGTTTTCAAGTCTTGCTTACTGCAACTATATAGCTGCACTGTAGCAGAACATGAGTCAAGGAACTGGAGCTTATAGCCCAGCTGGTGATAAGATCACACTCTTAATACAGAGACCATTGTTGTGACCCCCCATCCTACCACATCTCGGACCCTTCTTGTCAACCCCTCCCACATCTCAAACCCTTCTTGTCACCTCTTCCCACATCTCAAACCCTTCTTGTCACCTCTTCCCACATCTCAAACCCTTCTTGTCACCTCCTCCCACATCTCAAACCCTTCTTGTCACCCCCTCCCACATCTCAAACCCTTCTTGTCACCTCTTCCCACATCTCAAACCCTTCTTGTCACCCCCCCCCCCCCACCACCCCCCCCACATCTCGGACCCTCTACCACATCTTGTATGTTTATTTGGTATCTCTTTTGCTCTTTTCATGCAAATAATCCAAAGCTAACTGGCATCACTCCATACCAAATATGTTTAAATCCATGAATTTTAGTATTCAGGTTTGTGTAAACCAATGACGCATCATTTACTAGAAATACTTACAGAGCAACAATCTTACCTAACTACACTGTCGATACTCATGATCCAACACTAACAGCCTACATTCCTCTCTTCAGCACGATAATACTCAATCCTGATTAATGCAGTGAGGTACCAAGAGAGGAATGTAGTCTGTAGAGACTTGCATGAAAATGAAAATCAAGATCATACAGAATACCTTCATCTTTTCGGCACCACATTCATAATCATGACTGTATTAATGAGGATTTACATGGAATTTACTCCGCTCCCTCCTTTCCCTCCCTCCATCAGCCCCACACACATTAAACACAGCTCTCCACACCCCCTCAATCTACTGCCCTCCCTCCTTCCCCTCCATCTGCCCCGCAGTGACACATCAAACACAGCTCTCCTCACCCCTCCTTCAGCCCCCTGTGATGTATGTAAACACAGAGGCCCCGCTGCCCACCACCAGTCTGCCCCTACCCCCTAGCCCCCCACCACATGCCTGCCCCACCCCCTAGCCCCCACCACCTGCCTGCCCCACCCCCTAGCCCCCCCACCACATGCCTGCCCCACCACCTGCCTGGCCCACTCCCTAGCCCCCACCACCTGCCTGCCCCACCCCCTAGCCCCCTACCACATGCCTGCCCCACCCCCTAGCCCCCACCACCTGCCTGCCCCACCCCCTAGCCCCCCACCACATGCCTGCCCCACCCCCTAGCCCCCACCACCTGCCTGCCCCACCCCCTAGCCCCCCACCACATGCCTGCCCCACCCCTAGCCCCCCAACCACCTGCCTGCCCCTACCCCTAGCCTGTACTGGGGCATCTGCAGCCACTGCACACCATATCATAGCCTTGCTCCAAGGCTGTACTGAAATTAAGTCCATGGATGTGTAGTAATTCTATCATCCAAACAGGCAAGTCCAGATATCCAAGGACTCCAGTCTCTATTAGGGACAACTTGTTCTTATTGACTACATAATATAGAAATTATGATTTAAACTAATCATTATTGCCTTAGAGACTAGTGCAAGTCTAACCATATCATGGTATTCAAAGCTTTCATCCACACAGAATAACTACGGCAAACAGAGGGCAACATGTGTGACAAGCAAACGTTTTAACCACTAGGCTACCCTACCGCCCCTACTCGAAAAAGCTTACAACTACTAATAAGCTACTAGCATGTGAACAAGACAAGTGGGCAAGTCTGATTACTGAGCATCCAACATCATGGTATCTGCCTAAGTCAACTCCTGATGGCTTGATGCAAGGAAATTATAGGAAAACTAGTGCGCTGAGATACCATGCCGCAGTTTAACACGGATACCCTATTCAGACACAGTATACCGACACCAAGATGATCAGTCCTTGTTTCAACACCTCAATGCCAAGCGCCAGGCAGGGTAACAACAAGTATCATCTCTTAATGTTTTTTGGTGTGACGCGGCCAGGTAATGAACCCCTGACCTTCAACTCTCTCGGCAGATGCTCGGCCTGTCTGTAAAGCGACATACTAACCAACACAATATCTGTCTACATCCTGCTAATGACTTTTAACACCATATCTTCCTTTGAAATTTCTCTTTAAATTATTTTATGATAATTTGCAGATTGTAAAAACCATAAAATTCAAAAATACCAAAGGCATCCGAATGATAGAGAATCTTTGTACTTGCATACACACATGTATCCCAATCAATCTGGCAATCTTGCAAGGTTTATACAGCATCACTTTAATAGCATATGTAATAGCATTAATTATTCCGCACACAAACAGGCTTTCATTCAAACTTTCATCTTTAAAGTCTGGGAATTATAACTATTCCGGATCATTTATCGTTAAATTTTCTTATCTCCACAATTTCCCCCTGATAGTTACCATGAACACTTCCTATGATCTTGTAAGATCACATGGCTTTCTTCACTGAGTTATGTCTCTTAGATACATGAAATGTAAATACACGTACGGAAATCGCAGAAAGTATGTGAAAATCAAGTAGTCTAATACCCCCACCTTAGCTTGTCCTCTATATAGCTGTGTCCTGTTTACAGCCCGTGTCCTCACAGTCCATGAGACAGCAGGCCAACTTTGACTTATTCAAACAGTTTATACTAATATAGTATCAATTTTGTAATTTCATCTTCTCACCATGATTAACCTCCAGACCCAGCTGTAAGTAACTTTAAGAAGCGCCCACTACCAAGACCGAAATTTTACATGACAATCCATATTTTCCTGTGCATATTGCAGACTTGCTTACAGAAAACATCAGCTTCTGGGTATATTATTAACCTGTATCTATTATCTACATTTTTCAGTTTCATCACCATTTGTACAAAGTTGATGCACATAAAACTGAAAGCTAAAACTAGTGTAAAGCTACATCACAGAGTGAGTGAGTGTGTCTAACACAGAACAGAACAATTTCATAGTTATATCCTGGCATGTTGGCTTAAGGTTGGAGGACAGGTCAATGCAATACAGGTCAATGCAATACAGGTCGATGCAATACAGGTCATGCATGTTTACCTCTGTGGTTAAACTTATGAGGAAAGGTCTGATGCAGACACACAAAGGATCTCAGATGGGATGAATCTGGGATTCAAACCCAGCACCTAGTTCATGCCTTAGCCCACTCGGCTACCATACCAATCATGCTACAACAGTGAGTCTTCCGAAGATGTTAACCACGACCTTCAACCATAAGTACTCTTCATCGTGGCCACAGGTTCTTCAGTTCTGAGATTCGTCTGCCCCATAATTATCATAGTTAGGCAGAATTATGCAATCCAGATGTAGAAATTCCTTGTTTGGATAACCGCAGTCTACAGTTGAGCTCAAGGGTGCACACCTAGTTCACACTGTACGCTGCATTCATTACTCGGTCACCTTACAGCTCATCCCAACATGGGCCATGACTAAAACTCTTATCAGATCATTACACAGTCCAGACTTCATTACACTACTGATACTGACGTTGTGTCATTAAAGTCATCCAGTAACACTTATACTTGAAGTTCCTTACAAGAAGGGAAGAGAAAAGATCATGTACCTACCTAAAACTGCAGCTTCTCTTAGTCTGAGTTAATATCCACTACGTAATGACGTCACGCTTACTACATCAAACCTAAGGAGATCTACAGGCTGTAGCCAAACAAATTTTATTGCATTGCCAGGGAGGGAAGTTTATCAAGCAGGATATAGCTAACTTGGAGTAATTATCCACAAATATGTACGCTCCTTCTAGATAAACATCACAAAGTCATAACATCAGTGAGTAGGTGCAGCCATACTATTTTCACATTTCACCTCAGCAATAATTACACAAATATACATAAATACTTACTTTTTATCAGCATCTACAGGTTCACTTGTGTCTTCAGATAAGTTGCCTCCCTTGAGCTGAGCTTTGCCACAAGAGGGCCTCCTGTTGACATCAACAGGGTCTGTAAACATGCCATCCATGTATTTCATCCTCTTATGATCCTGAGTAAGAACCTCTGATAATTTCTTTTCTGAGCCTTCCAATTCCATTGCTAATTGTTTGGCCTGCTCATCACACTCAATCTCCTCTTGTGAACGTTGACGACCATGATGAATTGGAACCACCATAGACTCAGTCTCAGCAGGTTTTGGACTTTCCTTCTCCACCTGAGCATTGGGCACTGAATTCTTATTATCCTGAGTCCGAGGAGAGTCTGACCTGTCAGTGTTCCTCCTCATGTTATTCACACCACTAGAAGCACCTTGTCCTCGCGGAGATTCACTAACAACTTTATGCATATCTGGATGTGGCTGATGATACGTTCTGGGACTATACATTTCACCATCCCGATGCACACCATTTGAGTCTTGGTCACGTGTGTGGCAGTCTCTCGGTCGTTTCTCCCGATATCTGGGTGACAAGGCCTGAGATTCAGCTGACGAAATTCTGGATTGGTCCTGTCCTTGAGGAGCACCATCAGGAGTTCTCTGAGCACTACTCTGGAAATGTCTTGGTTCTCTTTGGTTATATGCACTCTGATTCACCTGACCAGGAGTGTGAGGACTCCGCTTATCTACAGCACTTTGTTCTGCTGGGGACACATGTCTGAATCTGGGATGGACTGGGGAGGTAGCACTGTTAGCAGGATTGTCCTGAATGTTGGGTCTCCTGTCTGACACATTGGGAGGAGGAGGATTGTCATGAACATTGGATCTCCTTTCGGAGCTAGAGACAGTTGAGTTGGATGAAGAGGAACTGAAAGACTCGTGTCGTGGGTAGCGAGTGCGGGGGTCATCCCGCCATGATTCAAGAATACGCTGAGATTTTTGTGTGTTGTTTTGACTGTTTTGACTGTGAGCAGCTTTCTGAGCAGAGCTTTGACTGAGGTTCTCAATGGTCTCCCAGGAGCTCTCAGCTTTTAAGTGACCACTGATAGTTTTGGGTGATGATGTCCGGATCGGATCAGGGTTAGTTTTCCATGAACTGTCTGCAGGTTTAGGTGATGCTGTGTGTTTTGGAGACCCCACTCTACCTTGTTCTAATCTGGGTGACCCCACATTCTTACTGCCTCCATGTTCTATTTTAGAGATTCTATCTCTCACTGAATTGGGTGTACCAAACTTTTTGCCTTCCCCACCTTCTCCCTCTCGGGAATGATGCGAAACGAAAGGACGGGGAGAAAATAAACTAGTCTTGGACATACCCGAAGGTGACTGTACAGAACCTTGGGGTCGACTCGGCCCTGAAGAAGGTGATTGCACAGGTTTAACCACAGGTGTGATGAAAGTCCCTCCAACAGGACCACTGGGTGCAGGATGCAGCGCATGTCTTGCACTTCCACCCGATGTCTGTGGTTGGGCCAGGGGCTTCACTGAAGCTGATGAAGGTGAGTTGAGTTGGGCAGACCGAGAACTGGAGGAGCTCATGGGCAGAGTCTGTTGACTTGGACCTGATGATGGCGAGTTGAGTTGGACAGACCGAGAACTGGAGGAAGAGCTCATTGAGAGTGCTTGTTGAGGTGGACCTGATGGTGAATGGAGTTGGGTAGATCTAGAACTTACGGAAGAAGAGGAGCTCATTGAGAGAGTCTGTTGTGGTGGACCTGATGGAGAGTGGAGTTGGGCTGGGCGGGAACTGGAAGAGGAGGAGGTCATGGACAGAGTCTGGGGAGGTCGGGCAGCTGGCTTGGGTGCATTTGTTGTGGGGGATACATAGAACAAGGGGGCAGTTTCCGTGGAGGGAGAATGAAGGGGTTTGCTTTGTAGGGGTTGCACTGTTCCCATAGACACATTTTTCACATGTTCCACATCAGCTTGGAATGCTGGGATATTTCCAGGAAGATTAGGCATGTCATTGTGTCCGATTGAAGCACCAATGGAATGCCTTGATAAAGCAGACTCACTGTTCCATGGCTGATGTCCAAGCTTCTTGTCACTGAACACGCTGTTGGCGTCATTGTCATTATTGGTGTCATCTTCCCCTGGACGCAGCGCTGCTGCAGAAGCTGATCTCTTGTAGTTCCCGCTTCCAGAGTTGCGCCGTGAGCGCCTGACGGCAGCCGACATATAGGAGTCGTCTGCATATCTGAAACCAAGAGGACACATATGAATATTACATGTCGGCTCCTTGCCATAATGATTGAAAATCGATGATACTCATGACAGACAACAACAATGTCATGAAAGACATGAACACCAACCTATTTTTCTTACAGCGTCACAGGACAGATTCTGGGATATCATGAACAATGAATGACAACCTAAATAATGCAATGCCCTTATGTGACATCTCACAGACTGAGAAACAGTCAAATCAATTCAACAGTTTGAAAGTGCCTATCACGTAATGTGAAAAGTGTACTTCTCAAACCAACCATAATTTCAAGAGAGTTGCTTGTGTTTATACACAGTTTGTTACCTCTATTTCAATTTGTTTATACACTTCACATACAATGTTCTGACATGTGACAGGAAAATATTTTAGTGTTATAGGCCATCAGGCTGGATGTTGTATATTTCTGACTTTTATGTTTATTTTTTGTCTATCATGCAATTTCATTTCACTGGTAAAGAAAAGTTTGTTTGTTTGTTTGTTGTTTAACGCCGCACTCGGCAATATTCCTGCTATATGACGGCGGTCTGGATCTGACAATCCAGTGATTGACACCATGAGCATCGATCTACGCAATTGGGATACGATGACATGCATCAACCAAGTCAGAGATCCTAACCACCCGATCCCGTTAGTCGTCTCTTACAACAAGCATAGTCGCCTTTTACGGCAAGCATGGGTTGCTGAAGATCTATTCTACCCAAGATCTTCACGGGTCTACAGGAAAGTGATGCATATGTGTGTGGCTGCTTGTACTAGTCTGGACTAATGCCGGATTTCTAGTGCAAGCCCACTGAGATGCCATGCCACAGTTTAACTAAAACACATTGTACTGACACTCAAGTCTTTATTTTGCCCCCATAGAGCTGAGCACAAGGCAAGGAGACAAGTACCAATATATTTTGGTACTACGTGGCCAGCAGATCAAACCACTAAACCTCTGTTCTCCAGACGCTCTATCCACGACACCACGGAGGCAGTGTATGATCAAAAGCGTAGTCTACACATGTAGCAGTATATAGAACATACAAGCTGAAGCCAACTAATGCTTTATATAGATCAGAGTATATTCCACTTGAAGGCTACATCCAGTGGTGACTATAAAAAGCCCAATTTGACAGGAACAGGATCTGTAGCTGATAAGCAGACATTGACTAGCATCAAAAGAAACAGGTGTTTCCCTTGGCTAGTTACCTCGATCCTCCACCATGGTGGTCTGTGTCAACCAATCACAGATAAATATCACATCTGTATCCACCAATCAGACCTACATACCTCTCCTTTATCAACCAATCACAGATACATATCACATACACCAGCCTATAACAGATACATATCTAACCTATCTGACACTGAACACTTGAGTGAGACAGGAGATGTACCACATTGAGGAATGAAGAGGAAAGCTTGATCATCACCAGCCTTTCACTAGTACAAACAACCACAAATCTTAGGACAAGATAAAGGGGGAAAATATCATGAGAAGTGATTCAAAATGACCAGGTAACACAGCCTTCTCAGGAGGAAGAAAACAAAAACCTGTTAAGAAACAATGGCATAGTATTGTACAGATTGTTGCTCTTATGAGTGAGTGTGGGGAAGTGAGTTGGATTTAACACCGCTTTTAACATTATTTCAGTTAAATCACGGCGTGTCTGCTTAATGTGGAAGGAAAGCCCAAAGTGATGCAGGTCTCAGATGTTTACCACTTCGGTGAAACCCACGAGCACCGTCATGGTGCTGACAAACCTAGAAACATAATCTTGACGGACCGGGATTCGAACCCACAATCATAGGTTTCTGGCATGACTACCACCTGTGCCCCTGTTGCTCTCATAAAAATATCTGGAAATCTTGACATAGATTTAACATATATATCAAAATTCATTTTTCTCCAGACAAAACAAACAGTTAATAATCACCAGGATTTGTCTCAATGAACCACACAGTGATGAAAAGTAAATTTGAAACTGTTCTTTGCATATTGGTACTTTTCAAAGCCAAGTCAGCACACCAAGTACGATTCCTGCTAATAATAGTTCCCGAGGAAATGTTCACATTATAGTTGATGTCTTCTTTCAGTAAACAACTGTCTAGGTTATCTCTTCCCATCACATAAACACCCACTGAGAGACTGTAAGAAATTTCTAATCACAAGCAGGGTAATTATGATCCTGTGACTCCTTAATCCTTAAAACATAAATGTTAAAAATACCATAAACCTTATGTTTGTGAAACAAAAGACTATCTTTCCTCTGGACATATGGGATTGAGATCTGCTGCAGTATTCTTCAGCAACCAAAGGTCATGTCAAAAATAGGAATGCCTCCAAAAATGTACCACTTGGCATTCACACCTGACAATAAGAAATAGCTACGTACATTACACTCTTCACCATACATCACCTCATGACAAAGGCGTAAAACAAGCGGTGAATTCACCAACAGATATCAATGTACATAAGTCTTCCTATGAGACAATAGACAGCCCATACAGCTGATAAATCAAGACCTGTTGTGGAAGGAAGATTCCTATCTCGGCAAGTGGCTTTAATTGAATGTAAAATCTCAACTTGAGATACCCCCATGCCATAATGGCTGACAGGGCACTGATCTACACCACATCCCAGACTTCCCTCAAAACCTATACTTCCTGTCTTGAATTGATGCAAAGCAATAATTATCAAATATTTGTGAAACACTACACGGAAGGTATTTCCTCATAAACTGTTTTCCTGGGCCAAAATACCTGGCAGACTCTGCAGTTTCTTCACAAAGTCTGCTTTGTGTAAATACAAGATTATGATACACATGGGTTTTATACTACTTGGGTTACCACCACTTCCAGCATAAGGCACATGTGTTTTATACTACTTGGGTTACCACCACTTCCAGCATAAGTCACCAGGGTTTTATACTACTTGGGTTACCACTACTTACAGCATAAGGCACATGTGTTTTATACTACTTGGGTTACCACCAGTTCCAGCATCAGGCACAGGTGTGTTACACTACTTGGAGTACCACTACTCCCAACAGCAGATGGCAGATACTTGTTTGAAGACATGTGATGTTCAAGATACACAATCTGGTGGAAGAAGTGTTTTTCAACAGAGCAGATATCTGGGGCAAGGGATTTGATATGCTCCTGTTGCCATTTATATAAACCAAAATAAACACATTTATTTCCTCACATCAACAAGTCATAGATTCACTACTTTTTACTTACATGACATTTCACAGGTTTCCCTCATAATTTATTCGCAACCCATAAACCCAGCTTATAGTTTGTAGTTTGTGTTTTCATGAAAATATCAGATTTTTAAAACAAAATGTCCACTTTGATTTACCATAAAAAGCAAAAATATCTCTAACAATGTAGCAGTGAGACATGGATAGCAAATATACCACTCAACCATTGCTAGGGATACTAAGAGAGTCCAGGTGAGGATTGTCCTGCTGCAGATCAAATGTGACAGTTGTTACTCAAGTAGTATTTAATAATGGGACTGATCAAGTTTCAGATTCAATATAAAAATAGTTAAAATAATCACAAGTACTCATTTTCATGAGTTGTATTCCAAATTCCATCACAGTGTTAAATATCTATGTATCCCTATTTAACATTGAGTAGCATATAAATGTATTTCCCCTGCCACAAGTTAACGGTGCTGTCTTGATAACAGAGCAGTAATTGCCACATTTTATCAGCTTGTGCGACATTAACTACAGGCATGACCAACTGAATCCATTATCTGATCTGTTTGGACAAACACCTGGGAGCCCTGGTCAACAGGTCAAAGGTCGCAGGCCACTTCTCATTCCATAGACCCACATCAAACAAGGGGCTCCATGAAAGAGGACATAGTTGACCAACACATACATGCCAACGGTCCCCTCAATGACATATAGATTGGGAGGGTGCTCAATTGGTCACACAAGAATGAAGGCGGACAGGCTGACCTATTTCAAAACCATTCAAGAACACCTGTCAGTCTGTACAAAATAAATGCAGAAAAAAGAAACACTTCTAAAAACATAAATGTGAAAGAAAAAACGTGAAAATGTTAAATGAATTTTTCATTTTTCAAATCTTTTTTGAAATTTTTAAGGTACACTATTAAAAATAAAACATCAATATTGATAACCAATCGGATTCATTGTTTTAATGATGACAAGGATTTAAATTTATTCTTTCAACATATCGGTGTACATGCTTGTACGTTTATCAAGCATGTGAGAACCCTGTCTTCATTTTACTACAGCTTATAAAAAAGCACTTTTAGATATTCACTGGTTTAATTAAACCATCTTCATGATCTAAAATACTTTAATAAAGGGTGACAATTTCTTTCCAATAAAACCAAAGTGTCATGTTCTGCAGTGTTTGTGTTTAAAATTAGTTAAGTGTTCACATGTTTGCCCAGAATGTTTTTACTACAAGCAATAAACTGGTTAATTTACTCCGAATCTCCCAAAGCGTGTAGGGCGTCTTGTGCCTTCATGAAACCCAGCTGAGGCATGTTGCACACTGGTGAACCCAACTTCCAGGTCAGATCACAAGCCACATGATGCTGGAAGGGAGATAATCAGGGCTAGATTGTACACCAATGGCAGTAGAGTAGCCTAGTGGTTAAGCGTTGCTTCATCATGCCAAACACCCAGGTTGGATCCCTCACAAGGGTCCAATGTGTGATGCCAATTTCTGGTGTCGTCCTGCCGTGGCGTTGCAACCTACTGATTCCAATAACACCACTTTGGATTCCTTGTTTAAGATTGCACAATGGTTTATAAGAGATATGAATGAGTGTGTGAATAGAGATTTATGCAACAATTATCAATGAACAGTTATGTCCAGACTCCTTGATCTTGCAAGAACACCAGTGGTTATAAGCGGAAACTAATCTCAACAGTTGGTATGATAGCATCCAATTGTTAGCAGGGATGACAGTATATTTGCACTGTTATATCTTGTGATGGAATACATGGGAATCTGAAGGCGAGGGAAAACATAGTGTTCTGGGAGTTGTTTGAACACCCAGGGTTTTGGCGAAGTTTCAAATCGCCTTCAGTAATATTCCAGCACAAGAAAAGGCTTCACATATCGTATGCAAGTGGGGAATGGAACTCGTGTCTTTGGTTTGACAAAGGAATGCCTAACCACTTGGCCACCTGACCTCGCTGGTAGGAGATGCTCTGGTAGTTGACAAGCACGTTCTGGTAGGAAACTAGGCTCATAGTGCTCTGGGAGTTGACAAGCAAGTTCTGGTAGCAGAGCAGAGGACAGTGTTGTGGGTGAATGGACAAACATGTTCTGGTAGCAGAGCAGAGGACAGTGTTGTGGGAATGGACAAGCATGTTCTGACAGGAAACTAGACTCATAGTGCTCTGGTAGTTGACAAGCATGTTCTGGTAGGAGAGCAGAGGACACAGTGTTGTGGGAATGGACAAACATGTTCTGGTAGCAGAGCAGAGGACACTGTTGTGGGAATGGACAAACATGTAAGAAATCTGGTAGGAAACTACGCCAATAGTGCTCTGGCAGTTGACTGACTGACATGTCTGGAACTGGATTGGCAAGAAGCACCGGAAGAATGTATCCACTGGCCTGTAGACAGACAGTCCCTGAATGTAGGATAACTGCAACACATGCCAGGGAGAGCATGGTATTTGTGCTGTAACTGGACACCCACATACAAACTGAATACCATTTACACAATTGAAGACAAATAAATGTGCAAGCACATTCAGGCATCCCTGTGCCAGAGAGCGGGAAGAGTGTCGGTGCACTGTACAGGTGGTACAGGCATGTGCCCAGGAATGCTCCCACAGACTCTCTGCCAGAACAGTGGTCAATTTACTGCATCACTGGCAAGCATGCAGGGTTGGATCCAGGTCACTATGCAGTATATATGCCTAGACGCTGTATAAACACCATGCACTGAGAATACGGCAACTGTTATGATATTTACTAAACAGAGCACCATGAGAACTATGTTTATTTGTTCAGGAGAATGAATCTTCTTCACAGCAAATGTAAGTGTAGAACAGATGGACAGACATACAGATACAAATATCATCAACAAAGATGCACATTGCCAAAGATGTATTTACAAGAACATGTGTAAAAATGTGTCATAATCAAAAACAATTTGCAGATCCCAGACGATTACAGTTTATTTCACTTTGTTTAATGCAACACTCGGCTATGTTCCAGCTATGTGATGGCGGTCTGGAAATATTCGATTCTGGACCAGAAAATCCAGTGGTTGACATCATGAGCATCGATTGAATATTGGGTTCGAACCCATGGCCATAGTTTTGGGCACACCTGAGTGACGTACTCTGCACTGCGATTTCCACAACATCAGATGACCAATGCCCCTTGGACAAAGAAACCATTTACAGGAAAATTTTGTTTTTATAAACACATGCTCAAATAATAATTGCATAGAAGCAAACAATTAAAAATAAATTTCAACTCCCTGAAGAATATCTTTAACATAAGACACACTGCTTAGGATGAGACGGGACTGCCTAATATTCCCCAGAGAAAAAAACATAGAGTTTGATGCATACTGAAGCAGCAGTTCTGTATTTCTCAGTGCATGGATACACGTGTCATGATACTCTGGTAATACCTGTTGGCAGGATCTACACACGCCAATGTTAAACCAGTGCAATGCGATAACACCATGAAGCAATTAGTGTTATTTAATAGCACTTGATTAACATCTTCGGCAATAAAAACACCTGTGAACGAGTTCCAAAGTGCATCATTATTCTAAAATGTAGCCATTCCTATCCAAATTGTATAACTGAGTGTTTCCGCTTTGAAATGCTGTCCTGACAACCTCACCCATCTAAGACCCATTAAGCTGATTGTCTCCCTTGTTTTGACATCCCCCTCTAAACCATTTTATATGGCGGAAACATCACCTGGTCGCACCCGCTGGCATTCTTCTTGCTTATCTTGCAGGAAAACAGGGAACATAGCATCTCACTTTCATCACTGTGAGAAACCTGAGATATATTTCTGTCTGTTTAGCATTTTCGGAACAGAAGAACCAAATTAGACCAGCATAAACCTTTAGCTGGTGGTGATGAGTGCCCTCTGGTGCCGATCTGACATCAGAATCTACACCACACTACACTGGGGGCAGCTTGTGCTGTTATTACTTTGGACTAGCACTGGTATGTGGACTGTCAGCCCAGCATGGGTCATGTTTCAGCATCCTTAATGTCCTATAGGCAATGTTTCTTTGGTCTTTCACATAATGTAACCACCGATCCACACCACCCAGACACCATGACACACAATCAGTCAAGACACACAATCAGTCATGACACACAATCAGTCAAGACACATATTGTAACCACCGATCCACACCATCCGGACACCATGACACACAATCAGTCAAGACACACAATCATTCAAGACACACAATCAGTCATGACACACAATCAGTCAAGACATACAATCAGTCAAGACACACAATCAGTCAAGACACACAATCAGTCAAGACACACAATCAGTCAAGACATACAATCAGTCATGACACACAATCAGTCAAGACATACAATCAGTCAAGACACACAATCAGTCAAGACACACAATCAGTCAAGACATACAATCAGTCATGACACACAATCAGTCAAGACATACAATCAGTCAAGACATACAATCAGTCATGACACACAATCAGTCAAGACATACAATCAGTCAAGACATACAATCAGTCAAGACACACAATCAGTCAAGACACACAATCAGTCAAGGCACACAATCAGTCATGACACACAATCAGTCAAGACACACAATCAGTCAAGACACACATTGTAACCACCGATTCACACCATCCAGACACCATGACGCACAATCAGTCATGACACACAATCAGTCAAGACACACAATCAGTCAAGACACACAATCAGTCAAGACACACAATCAGTCAAGACACATATTGTAACCATGGATCAACACCATCCGGACACCATGACACACAATCAGTCAAGACACACAATCAGTCAAGACACACAATCAGTCAAGACACATATTGTAACCATGGATCAACACTATCCGGACACCATGACACACAATCAGTCAAGACACACAATAAGTCAAGACACACAATCAGTCAAGACACACAATCAGTCAAGACACATATTGTAACCATGGATCAACACCATCCGGACACCATGACACACAATCAGTCAAGACACACAATCAGTCAAGACACACAATCAGTCAAGACACATATTGTAACCATGGATCAACACCATCCGGACACCATGACACACAATCAGTCAAGACACACAATCAGTCAAGACACACAATCAGTCAAGACACACAATCAGTCAAGACACATATTGTAACCATGGATCAACACCATCCGGACACCATGACACACCATCAGTCAAGACACACAATCAGTCAAGACACACAATCAGTCAAGACACACAATCAGTCAAGGCACACAATCAGTCATGACACACAATCAGTCAAGACACACAATCAGTCAAGACACACATTGTAACCACCGATTCACACCATCCAGACACCATGACGCACAATCAGTCATGACACACAATCAGTCAAGACACACAATCAGTCAAGACACACAATCAGTCAAGACACACAATCAGTCAAGACACATATTGTAACCATGGATCAACACCATCCGGACACCATGACACACAATCAGTCAAGACACACAATCAGTCAAGACACACAATCAGTCAAGACACATATTGTAACCATGGATCAACACTATCCGGACACCATGACACACAATCAGTCAAGACACACAATAAGTCAAGACACACAATCAGTCAAGACACACAATCAGTCAAGACACATATTGTAACCATGGATCAACACCATCCGGACACCATGACACACAATCAGTCAAGACACACAATCAGTCAAGACACACAATCAGTCAAGACACATATTGTAACCATGGATCAACACCATCCGGACACCATGACACACAATCAGTCAAGACACACAATCAGTCAAGACACACAATCAGTCAAGACACACAATCAGTCAAGACACATATTGTAACCATGGATCAACACCATCCGGACACCATGACACACAATCAGTCAAGACACACAATCAGTCAAGACACACAATCAGTCAAGACACACAATCAGTCAAGACACACATTGTAACCACCGATTCACACCATCTGGACACCATGACACACAATCAGTCAAGACACACAATCAGTCATGACACACAATCAGTCAAGACACACAATCAGTCAAGACACACAATCAGTCAAGACACACAATCAGTCAAGACACATATTGTAACCATGGATCAACACCATCCGGACACCATGACACACAATCAGTCAAGACACACAATCAGTCAAGACACATATTGTAACCATGGATCAACACCATCCGGACACCATGACACACAATCAGTCAAGACACACAATCAGTCATGACACACAATCAGTCAAGACACACATTGTAACCACCGATTCACACCATCTGGACACCATGACACACAATCAGTCAAGACACACAATCAGTCAAGACACACAATCAGTCAAGACACACATTGTAACGACTCACCCTTTGTCATCTCTTGTAACCAGCATGCAATAAAGGGACATAGAGGTGAGGTGAAATGGGGTTTAACGTCGCGTCCAAGATTATTGCACTTATATAGCGACGTGCATGCACGTGTATGTGTGTGTGTGTGTGTGTGTGTGTGTGTGGCTGCTTGTACTAGTCCGGACTGATGCCAATTTATAGTGCTAGCTCACTGAGATACCATGCCGCAGTTTAACATGAATACCCCACTCAGACAGGATAACAACAAGTACCATCTTTTAATGTCTTTTGGTATGATGCGGCTGGGGATCGAACCCCCGGACCCTCCGCTCTCCGGGCCGACGCTCTACCATTAGACCACGGAGGTGGTTAAAGCGACATAGAAGCCATGGAAGTCCAATCACTTTTTATTTTTTTCAAAATGGTACCAGTTGCTTAGATGCTTCACATTCATGAAACATTCTTCCTTCTCAAAATGACACCAGTAAAAATTGAAAGTAACAGAATCGGAAAGTTTGAAGAGATACCAACATGTCATGTCCTCCATCAACACATTCCACAGATTAACTGAGAATTCAGTTCCAATGTACTGAACCAACTTATACAACTCACTAAAACTAAACCCAGAGATGAAGTCAAAATAACATTAATTCCCCAGACTCCCTGTTTCAAGCTCTGTTGGATACAATCCAGTAAACAGTTTACAATGAAGTAAAAACCTTTGAAAGCGTGTGAATAGCTTTATCTTGATTTCAATCCCAATGATGAAGTAAAGGCATAAGAGGATCTGACAGAAGAACATGTTGGTATCTATATTGCAAAACAATTCTCCATCTAAGTGTCATCACCATCCAGTTAGCAAGAAGATGATAATGCCAAGTAAAAATAACCTTTCAAAACAACAGTTTCCCAGTACCAAGAAGAGCTGGATGAATAGTCAGAGGTATCTGTGCAAACCATGGCTCAACGACCTAAGAAACAGTCTGTCTGTATTATGCCATAGGGAGAAATGTACACAGCTGGGGGATACGAACATTATATCCTTGAATCTGTCTCAGACTGATAAAACAATGGTTGATATGTTATGTTGTCTGACGGGAGGGTTCCAGACCTACATGGGAGGCAGTGACTTGGCCCAACTTGCCTCATGGGCTTGGGAACGAACCACAACTAGGGCACTATGGGATTTATCCAACACATCATATTACTGCTCCTATCATTGTGAGATAACCTAGATTTCACTGTAAGATCAGACGAAAATCAGCTTTTTGTTTTATGGAGTTATTTTTCAGTGTACATTATTTTAATGAATATTATTTTGTAATATCTAAAAATGACTTTTCCCTCCATGTTTATTGGGAAATGTTAAATTAAATCCTACTACCAGTATTGTACAGACGCTGACAAATCATTGACAAGCTGTTTGTCAATATAAAAAGTCCACACCAGAGAATAAAGTCAGATTCCATTGGGCATAAAAGACAAAATAGCGTTGAAAATCATATGAATAGATCGCTGAAAATCAATCATGACACCAGGTGTTCGCAAAAAGGGTAAGCATGTCCTGCTCTGCCGTGTCATTATAATCCAAATATTTGTAGTACTCAGACTTAGGACAAGATAGGCATAATGCATAATATTATGCATGTTGAGACCCAAGTGTGATGTGAGGTGGTGATGTGAAATGGGGTTTAATGTCGCGGTCAAGATTATTGCACTTATATAGCGACGTGCATGCACGTGTATGTGTGTGTGTGTGTGTGTGTGTGTGTGTGGCTGCTTGTACTAGTCCGGACTGATGCTGATTTATAGTGCTAGCTCACTGAGATACCATGCCGCAGTGCATGTTGGTGTGTGGCTGCTTGTACTAATGCAGACTTATATAAAAGCCAGTTTTTAGTGCTTGCACACTGAGATATTATGCCGCAGCTAAACATGAATACCCCATTCAGACACAGCATACTGACTCCGAGCCGACCAGTCCTTGTTTAGCCCCTAAATGCTGAGTGCCTGGAAACAATAAGTACCATCTTTTAATGTCTTTTGGTATGACGGGGCCGGGGATTGAACCTCAGACCTTCCGCTCTCCGGCAGATGCTCTACCACCAGACCACAGAGGCGATTCCATGTGTGAAAGGCAGTGGGTTAGCCTATAATATGTGACTTGACTTCGATGTCCCATATGGTTACACTATGAGAAGCCATTGGCCCTCCCATGGTATGGCTGGGATATTGTTAAAAGCATGTAAAACCGCACTCACCTCACTCACTGATGCGCATAAACAAAACAAATAATTCGTGTTTCATAAACGGTTGTGCGTGGAGGTTACCGTGTTTGAAATGTAGTACCAATGTAACAACCCTGCAAGGAGTTTGCGATGAAGGATAACACCAGAGGTAGCACTACTGTCAGAGGGAAGCTCCACACAACACTATCTCCCATCTTAATTACCCTCTCTTATCCGACATATATCACCTTTCTTTCTCAAGAATAGCATGAACGACCCCAGCTTCAATTACCAAAGAATGTTTGTAGTGCTTCCACATCAATATCTCTTTCAAAGACTGTTTGTCAAGGTGATGGTTAATTACCACAACGAAAACATACCGACTTCCAAAACTGATTGTTCAAATTCTTTCATAAGTTAGATGTTACTGGAAACTGAATTTATCCTTGGGAAAATCATTCCATAACTGTCCTTAAATATAAATAGTAGAAGAACCCTTAAAGTGTTAACTTGTAATATATTCAGTCAGTTACTAAGTCAGTCTAATTTCCAATTCACAGCAGTCTAGGTGTTGAAGAAGTGGTCATTAATGTCAGAAATAATCCAAATCATTGGGATATTATGGGGGAATAATGACACACAGTGGGTAATCATCTAAGAATTATCCACTTGGGAAGCCAATTTGACCACCATCACCATCGTTTGATTGAAAACATTGGTACTGCTGAACTATTTGGCAAAGACACCATATACATAGGGACAAAACACAACAGATATGATCCAATAAACGATGAATGTATATTTCAATTTGGATATGAAATGATATTAGCCTCACTAATCAGATATGACATATTAACACCTATCATATTTTTCAAGCTGCCAGTCCAATCTCCAGCATGCAGTAACAGCAGGAGGCAGAAGCTCCCCATCCCCTCTTGCTCCGTATCGTCCCCTGCAGCCTCCATCCTAGACTCGCACTGGTCTCCAAGATTATTATCATATAATCATTACCTTAAATCATAATTTCTAGATTATGTAAATAATAAGAACAAGTTGTCCCAATAAGAGACTGGAGTCCTTACTGTCCACATATTTAGACTTGCCTATTAGGAGGATAGAATTACGACACATCCACGGTCTTATCTTTCAGTACAGCCTTGGAGCAAGGCTACCTCAGTTCCCAGCAGCTCCAACACATGGCATCGCAAGATAGCTAATTACAACAAGTTACATAAACACAATATGAAAAAGGAGCCGTTTATAGAATTTATACACAATTTATACACTGCATATCAAGTGTGCAGAATTCTTTAAGATAGTGCCTTAAGTGTGTTCTTAGTATTTCAACACTCTCAATGACAGGGACCATATATCAACATACAGAGAAAGAATTCCTACATTTTTTTCAAATAATGAACTGGGTAACACACTATTATTTCAAATAAAAGAGAGTAAGTATGGTTTTACGCCGCTTTTTTAGCAATATCATGGCGGGGGACATCAGAAATGGGCTTCACACATTGTACCCATGTCGGGAATCGAACCCGGGTCTTTGGCGTGACAAGCTAACGCTTTAACCACTAGGCTACCCGACGGCCCCTTTTCAAAAGATAAACTGGGTAACCTAGAACCAATCTGCTACAATATATATCTTCAAACAAATCTGAAATACTTACAGATAATCTTAGGCCATAACAAAATGATTGTACTTGTATTGGTACGTTGTATTGTTATCCTGACTTATATTATATTATCACTTATCTACATAAAACATGTGCAATAAAATATCTTGTATCTAGATCCATCACATACACAGAAGTGATATGGATCTCATTAACATTCCAATCAATGTATCTGATTAAGAGACAAATTATTTTTTAATTTAAACTTTTGTGACTTTGTGTTGGTAGTGCATTTGAGATGGCCCCTGTTAGGTTATCAGTGTACACCCAACCTGTTGCTGCAGAGGTAGGGGTCTGACGGTGATCCCAGCCAGACAGACCAGAAGCATCCTCCATAGAGATATCACATTCATGATGATATACTACGAAAATAACTTCTATCATTCCCTATTTTCCGAGTACCACTGGCATTTCATCAAACGTAAACTGCAGAAAAGTAGACCTTAAAATAATGCCAATTTCTGGGAAAGGGTGAAGGGGCAAATGAAAAAAAATTATATTCTTCAATCAAATAAATTCTATGATTCCATACTTTCTGATTACTGTTGGCATTTCATCAAATGTAAACTGAAGAAAAGTAGGCTGAAAAAATAGAGCCAATTTCTGAGACATCGAGACGCCAAATGGGAAATATACTGATATATATTCACTATCTTTGCATACTCAAAAGTTCACGAAGTGGTATAATAAAGATAGACAAACACTTAGTCAATGAAAACATGTCTTTAAAATATTTTTATTTTTTTCTTTGAAACCTTTCCTCTTCTATGTGGAATCAAGCAAACTAGACTTGTTTAGTTTGATCTAGACTTGCTTAGGCTTTTCGTTAAAAAAAAATACATAAAAATATGAATTCCACAGTCATGGTGCAGTACTATAATAAAGACTCCATTCATGAACGCTGATGCTGTGGTCACCATGGGAATAAGAAGAGCAGGAACCAATGCCAATGGTGCAGCAGAGGTTGACAAGTTTACCAACCATCATTCATAATTCATTATTCAAAGTGGCAGCACCGTGTCAGGTAAACCATGTATATAGGTGAGAGACTCTCAGTTGGGATATGGGGAGACAGATCTAGCCTTTCTCTAGCCAAGAAATAGAGGTACCGTGACTCCAACCTGACAAATCACCAATCAAGAAGATGAGAACTTGCTGTTAACTCGTCAACCAGCCATTGATACTTTCTTCACGTGCCAAATTCATTACTGCCATTTCTTCAATGCCTCTCGAGCCTGAGATTGTTACAGGGAGACAGAAATATATTCATCTGAAGAAGATACGAGGCCGAAATATGTTCAGTGCAATTACTCGTCGTCAGAGACCAAGTAGAACACAAGATGTTTTAACACTGAAATTGTGTGAAGTGATCATAAATGATACAAGGCTTTTCATACAAACTACTAGAAAACGTCCAGTAAAAGATGCGCTACAACTGCTCTTACGTTTCCAACTCCGAGCTGTGCTGTAAACAATCGCAGTAAACACTCCCCAAAATAAGCAACAGGGCCACAGGTGAGGTGAGGTGAAATTGGGTTTAACGTCGCGTCCAAGATTATTGCACTTATATAGTGACGTGCATGCACGTGTATGTGTGTGTGTGGCTGCTTGTACTAGTCCGGACTGATGCCGATTTATAGTGCTAGCTCACTGAGATACCATGCCGCAGTTTAACATGAATACCCTACTCAGACACAGTATACTGACTCCGAGCCGACCAGTCCTTGTTTTAGCCCCTTAATGCCGAGCGCCAGACAGGGTAACAACAAGTACAATCTTTTAACGTCTCTTTGTATGACGCGGCCCAGGATAACAGGACCACAGACACACACATACATGTAGACGAACATCCAGTCTCTGAAATGAATATATCTTACAGAAAAATACAGTCAAATTATCATTAAAAAAATATTTTAAAAGGAGCCCAGAGACTCTTTTCGTGATACTACAGTAATATGGACTTGCCAAACATTATAGACTTGCATGGGCTGTACTGGATATATTTGTTTCAGGGTCTGCATGAAAGACTTACATACTTGTAATGCTTGGTTTAAATGTGACTGCTCAGCTAATTAACTCTAGATCAGATACACACTGATAACTGAAAGACATAACTGTTGAATCTTGTTTACAGAATTCCCAGTATGATCCCCTGATAACACGGCATCTGCCATCTCATAAAGTGGTGAGAAACACAATGCCTCAGACTGCTATAAACATATACACTAGAAATCGGTAGATATAGCGCCGTATCCCACAGCAACTGTGATATGATGGAAGATAGGGATAAAAGAGGGTACTGTTTGAAGCATGGTCACAGATAACGGCATGGCGGAACAGAAGTTGAATGTAATCTGAGACAGTTCTAAGACTGCATGATGGCACTAGATGAGACCCTAAAAAAATATGTTACCTATTTCAGCACATCCCGAAACAGGTTACGTTGTTTAAGGTTTAACAGTTTATTTCACCTTTTTGCTTTAAAAAAGCATATTTGCAGAATGTGAGTAAGAGATTGCTGAGATCACTGATTTTCAGCGACCCAATATATAATTTCATCGCTATTTCGCCTTTTTACGCCAAACAGAATCTGTAAATCCGTAAATCGACTGGTTATTCTCTGGTGTTGCTGTTTTATATTTCAAATGAAGATAATGACTGGTTCACCTAGTATACAGCTTAAAAAAAATTATGCTAGTAGCATAAAATAATGACAATACCAGAATAGTGATAAAAAATATTATGCAACTCAAAACAAAAAAAAGTTCTAGGGTCGGAGGGGCAGGTCTAGACAAGGGTCATTCAGGAAACCAAACATACTTTATATTTTGTCCGCCTGAGTGTGTAGCATGAAGGATGAGACGGCAACACATCCCTCCTACACAGCTGTACAAGGGACAGCTGCAATGCTAGCTAACCCTCACTCAGTAAACCATCACGAAGCGGCTGGTCTTGCATTTATAGTTCTAATTTTTTACGGGTGTTTTTTCTGTTCATAAGGAAAGTAGTTATCCATACCACAAATCCATATAGTTCTTTGACTAACTTTATCCCTGATGGACTCTCTGACCCTGGGTCATACTGCTAATGTAAAATGCCTACTCTGACCTGGTTATGTCCAGGCATAAAGCCGAGATAAAGGATATATATCTGCTGGAGGGAATATTACTGTTAACATGCTGAGAACACTTGATGTAAAATACTACTTAGTGTTGAAATTCACTGGGACATATCTACGTACAAATTAAAATGGTAGTCTGTCCATGCTTACAAGAATTTTGAAATATTTGCCAAAAATGGAGAATTTTAATCCCTTAACACTAAATTTATTATTAAATAGTAATAAAGTTTTTTTCTAAAAGTAGCGCAGGAGGTATTATATTTTGTATAACCTTTTTAAATAACTGTTCAAGGCATCTGTGTACTCATATTGTCTGTCACGGAGGTGGACACTAGAAATCGGCTTCACACATTGTATACATGTCAGGAATCGAACCCGGATCTTCGGCGTGATGACCAAACGCTTTAACCATTCGGATACCCAACCAACCACGCCCCCCCCACCCCCCCATGAAGCATGAACTAGTCAACTAAAATATTTGCACAAATGAAAACTTTCCATATATCCTTTAGGCCAATACTATTGTTTGCGATTAGGTTTTTGTAGGGTTAGTGTGACCACAGGAGGAATTAACTAATATTCTAAACTGTACTTATAGTCTGGGAGTTTAGCCTAGAATATTAGTTACATGTTTTCCCCAACCTGCATCCCCAACCAGCAACTATGGTTTGCCATTAAGTTTTGTAGGGTTAGTGTGACCACAGAATGAATAATATTCTGAACAAAATCTACAGACGAGTCTGCGAGTTTAGTATTGAGTTTAGTTGCATATTCCTGTGGTATGACACATTCTATATAGCATCCTTAACCAACGACTATTGTTTATAATAAAGGATTTTGTAGGGTAAGTATGACACACACTACATAGCAAACCTATTGTTTGCAAAAAAAAGTTTTTGTAGCGTAAGTATGACACATACTGTATACATCCCTACCCAGCTGAACTACCTACACTAGTGGCAACCATGTGGTATGACTCAAGATATCATGCAGCAGCAGCATGAACTGCATCACTGATGGATGCAGCAACATCTGGGACTGCATCTTCTTTAGATATGCCGTAGCATACATAGCACTACCTCCATGTATATGCAGGGGTACATTCCAAGGAAAGACTTTATTTTCTTAGTTGTCTCTGTTTCCCAAGCCCCAATAGGCCAAGATCTACAGTGTCAACACAGGGTGATTAACAGGCCAGTGCTATTCTCGTCCCACCACTGGGGAATCTCCACACTCCCCCAGCCCAGGAACTGGCTGTAGCAATATGACCTCCATGCTTATGCTCTTAATCCACCAAATAAAAACCATTCAGTTTTGAACAGCAACCATGGTCAAATGTCTTTTATTTTGTATGAAGGTCAAACAATCTTTCACATTGCAGGCAATACCTACCTTAAAGTCTTTTAAAGTTTCAAAATGCTTTATGCTCCTTTCATTTTTTTATAGACAACAAACAAACAACAAGCATAAGATTTTATTTTTAACAGTTTGGAAAGGGAGTGATCCAGAAATCAATCAATAATTTTGTAATTATATGCTACTCTTAATAAATCTTTTGCCCAAAATAAAGTATCAATCTTTTTTGGCTAACATCAAGGTTTCAAGATGTTTTATATAGTTTACCATTTACAGTAATTTGGTCTGCAACGCTGAATATCACAATGTTGAATGATGAAAAGTGTGTTTCATAAGATAAAATCATGTTATATGTGAAAATTTCAAATCAATCCATGACATCTTATTGATCCCAAAAAGGCAGTAGAATTGAGTGACCCCATAAGAAATCTATCTGATTTAAGGGGTCAAGCTGAATTGAAGTGTGAGTCAGAGGTCAGTTACGTGTCACCAGCTTGACATACCCTGCCCATGTGACAAGAAAACTTGACAACTCTCACCACCACCTCCACCACCACACAGGAACATGGCCTGACCAGAACCAATAAACCATTCTCCCAGGACAGTATCAGGTGGAGAACCAGCAGTGTCATGTTCTCAACAACCACGCTAAACACAGTACAACACTGTACAACACAGTACAACCAACACAGTACAACACTGTACAACACAGTACAACAAAGGTCATAATGCCAGACTTCCCTGGTGTATACACACATAGTATAGATGCTACTGTTAGATAAATTGATATACACCAACATTCATCTCTCCTTTAACATTGTTTGTTTCTTATGCCGCACTCAGCAATATTCCAACCATATGACGGCGGTCTGGAAATAATCGAGTCTGGACGGGGTTTTGAGTGTGGGATAACGGGTAGGTGGTGTCCAGATTTTAATTTCTCAATGGTTTATTTTATTCTGGTGGAGAAATGATGAAATAGTTTCAAGGGACATGGGTTTGGGGTTAGACTAACATTTAGTCTCTGAAATCTTCAATATCCTTCTTGACCCTAAAAATATATAAAAATTCCCTATGCTAATGGAATAGAGCTAGCTTGAGCTGGCTAGACTTGCTTTTGTATGCGTTTCTAGATTATTATTTTTTTCATAAAATAAATACATTCCACGGTCATGGTGCAGGACTAGTTTGGGGTTTGAGGTGCCGGTGGGGGAAGGAGAAAAAAACCTCCATGACCTCTTCTTGATCTACCTATTAATATTCTTTAAAAAAATAATAATCAAGTATCATAACACGACATAGATATATGCTCTTCTTTGAAGTCTTTTCCAAATTTCATATTTCTTTCTTTACCTAATATCAGTTTTCTTTCCCAGACAGTTCTCACCGATTCACTATGATGCACACACAGTTTTGTAGCATACTTCCATGTATGTCATAGTTAACGACTGCCACATCATATTACTGAAACTGACACTGGCACAGGCTGCTGTAGTGTAAATAGGACACGACCGAGAGCCACAGTGATCAATCTACATGATTGATTCTACAACTAATGTATGAACTTACAAACAATTGTCAATGGGAGCCTTTATGTTTGACCAGACTCAGCTGTTACCCCAAAACTGAGAACAATATCATTGTGGACATTGTTCATTAACAGATTATAAATCAATAGAATATTTCATTTTCCATTTAAGGTACCTGTATTCAAGACGGTCAGACAGGGTGATTCTAGAGAGTGTATGTGATGAAATCTCAGCTCCATGCAACCAAATATTGTTCACAATTATAAATGTACACATTACAACGACAAGGCTTATTATTTTTATTCACCATGGCTACGATCTGCACCCTTTAATCAAACACATGAAATAAAATGGCTTATAGCTCAGATGCTCTAGTTATGACTACAAATGAAGTTGTGATATTGCTTGGCAGTCAGAATGTCCAAAGATTTGTGACACTGATAAAATTAAGATGGTGTCAAAATTCAAAAATCTTTATAAATCTTCATTAACCAATCCAGTAACCCTTAAGGGAAACAGTACAACATCCATTACAATGATAAATGTTGACCTACTTTCTTACAAAAAATGTCAATGAATCACGATAATTTCTTTTCAATGAATCATGATTTGCAAATGTATTTAAATCTCCATTTCAAACTTTACACCTTTGGTATTTGAATTCCAAAAACCCACAGCAAACATCCACAGTAATATACATTGGGTCCCAAGACCTACACACAACTGCAGTGCACCTGCTTATACCTGATAAGACCTGCTGTTTTGTACGAGGTTATGAAACAGTGAGAAGATAACTTACTTGAGCCCCCATCGCTGGAAAGCATACATCACCATTGGTTCTGTATGCAAATGGGAGAAATAGAATTGTCGGTCATAGGCAACAGCTCATCTACATCTCCTTCAAAGAAACTAAACTATATCCATATTCCTCATCTTCTCGAAACTGTTCTCTGTCGCCATCAAGACATTTCACTCCTTGCTAATCCCATGATATTCCCTGACAGGTAACAAGCCTGCGTCTGCTCCCCAAACGAAAGGAGAGAAACTGTCTTCCAGAAGTTCTCGAACTCTCAGGCAAGGTCTGTGACAGGCGTGAGCACTGGTCGGAGTAGTCGAGTAACTGATACCGCTGCTAGTCCTGCTTGCAAGTCAACTACTACGAGTGACATCCATATTACTGCATCAGAGACAGAGGGAGCAGGCCAACATGCTACCTGGGAGAGGCCATCAGGTGCATAGGGGAGGCAGGTAAGCAGCCCGCTCCAATTACATATTCCGAAATTGATACCCAGTTGCTAAAAGATATTTCTTTTTTCCAAAAGCTAATAATCATTTCGATGACTAATATGTGTTGGCGTGTACGTGAAAGGACCGATGCACTTTTTAAAGTTTACCCACAGCTGGCACCCAACACCCCTTCAAACAAACGTGAGAAAAGAAAGTGTTTGCTTTCCTGCTTGTATCAGAAGGGGAGGTTGAGATAGACTTTCCAATTACTCTGACAAACTGACAAACTTGTGAATGTTGTCACAGGCCAATCAGGCATCTACTTGGCCTGGCTGGATGCCCCCTGCACCACGACATGTTGGAGGTGAGTTGGGTGATGTACTGGAATCTAAATAAAGATTATGATAGTATCTTGGATGTAGTTCTAGTGAGAGCAGCTGGTTAAAGCAATGGTTGTGTTGTGTTTACACAGCCAATGAATCAACATCAGCAGCCAGCCGACACACACCCCATCCTGCTCACGATATTGCCCTTGACTACATGCTCAATATTTCCTTATTACATCTCACACACGGCCCCTCCCAACTCAACATCAACTCTCCCTATCTCTCACATGCCGCCACAACAGGGCTTGCTGTTCACTTACAATCACATAGATAATGTTACACTTGCAGCAAGCCAACAGAAGTTGCTTCCCTTGACACAGTGTTTGTAGTTCTTTCAGTAGTTATGTCCTAGACTAACCTCTCATCTCTAAGATGAACATACCTTACAGAAAAAACAGTTGTTAAATTATCTCAATAAAAATAGAATAAAAAGGAGCTCAGAGACTCTCTTCATTTTCTAGTATCTGAAATGAACATGTCTTACAGAAAAAAAACAGTTGTTAAAATATCTCAATAAAAATAGAATAAAAAGGAGTCTGAGACTCTCTTCATTTTCAGACGATACTGATACAACAAGGAGATAATAAGCAGGGTGAAACAAGGACTTACACAATGACTTATTAACCTACAAGGGCAAACTTATCGGGGTTCGTAAAAATCATATGTGCCCTAGGGTCATATCACGTCACGACACAACAGTGTATTGTTTCCGTCATCCGGACGTCATTCAAATCTTATTGTGATGTGAGGTCTGAATGATGTCACACTAGAAACAACGTCATAGCTGAGGATTGTTGATGTCATTCAACAAATTGTGGTTCTACTGCTGTTGCGACCTGCTGTCCTTATAGGTAAACACTAAAATTTGTCTGTGTGTGTAGACATCTTCTCCAGTAATGAAAAGAAAATTATATATTTAGACACTCGCGTCGTAAACATAGTATGACATGAAGACTGATATAATATCCCCTATATAAAATGAGCTTCCTTTTTCAAATCATTTCCCGAGAGGAATAATGTTTACCTGTACTGAGCTTCTGCAAGGGACAGAACAAATTATTCAACAAAGAGCATTCAGTTTTATATATGTATTTATGTATCTAAGCAAATGCATCATGTAAACTAATTTTGTTTCAGTGAATAAACCTACATTATAAGATATCCATTCTTGGTTACATTTCTAAACTTAGGAATGAATGACTAAATTAAAAGTAATATCAGAGAGGTCAACGTTCACATATCAACCAATCAAATTCTAAGCGTCATGACATTGTTTTGTGTTACCATGCCACGACAGATTAACTATAGTAACATGTAAGGATCAGGTGGTCCTTAACTTTCTTTTAGTGGTATATATCAAGACGACACCATTATGATGGCACAGATTAAAGTCGTTGCACGTTCATTCCCTTTCATCACTGAATCAGGTTCATTTAGATGTCATCTAACTCAGGTGTAAATATATATAATACATACCATTAAACAGAATTTCATGGCAAATAGCAGAGGAATGTCACTGACATTTGATGCCATCTGATTGACCTAACATACGGGGGTTCTCAGAAAAGAAGAATAATTATCCATGATTGCTAAAAATTAAGTTCTGATAGTCAACTCAAAACAATGACATGAAATAAACTATTAATGATATGGGTGCTGTTGTACAAAACAACCTTAGCACTACGACAGTCATAAGTCTATGTTAAGGTATGGGAGTCACCTTAGCACTACGACAGTCATAAGTCTATGTTAAGGTATGGGAGTCACCTTAGCACTAGGACAGTCATAAGTCTATGTTAAGGTATGGGAGTCACCTTAGCACTACGACAGTCATAAGTCTATGTTAAGGTATGGGAGTCACCTTAGCACTACGACAGTCATAAGTCTATGTTAAAGTATGGGAGTTAGGATCACCTTAGCACTAGGACAGTCATAAGTCCATGTTAAGGTATGGGAGTCACCTTAGTGCAAAGATCAGTTTGTACAACGGCACCATGATGTGCTAATTTTTACAAACACTTGAGTGCATTTCAGGCCAGAGATGTTTACCACTCTGTTGATACCATGAGCACTCCTGTGGCTGACAAACCAAGGATAAATGAGGGTAAATAGGGGTAAATGAGGGTAAACAGGGGTAAATAAGGTTACATATGGGTAAATGAGGGTAAATGGGGGTAAATGAGGGTAAATGGTGGTAACTGAAGGTAAATGGGGGTAAATGGTGGAAATGGGGGTAAATGAGGGTAGATTGGGGTAAATGGGGGTAAATGAGGGTAAATGGGGGTAAATCATGGATTCCAACCCATGACAAGCATACATTCTGCAGCCAAGGGATGGTACCTATAGCCAACACCATTGGACCGATTTGCCCTCTGTCCTTTGAGTACCAACTGATTCATAGTTGACTGTACAAAGTACATTATTTGGTGTATATTTACTTGTACAATGGTATGATAATTATCTATACCCAAAATGCACTGTTTTGTTTTTAAGAAGTTTTAATGTTTGTAAAAACGACATCAAATGGCGGTGTACTTGTACGTCAAACGGTGAACAGCACCAACACATAAACCATTGTTCACTGGTTGATGAAGCTAAATTGACTTACCTATCATGGTTTTCTTCCTCCTCTTCTTTGCTAAGGAGATCTGGAGGAGGGGGAGGTAACTCTTCTCCATCGGAAGGGATCTCTGAGTCTGAAATTTTTGGTGGCGATGGTGGTGGTATGTCTGACAGAGTCCTCTCACGGCTGTTCTTGGATGTTGTCACGGCAACCTGCTGGGCAGGGGCGGAGTTTTCCTTGTTGCTTTCCTCAACCAAGTTCCTGATGTCAATCATAGACTGCTCCTTCGAGGGCGATGTTGCTTCCTGGGCAATCAAGGGGTCGCGTTTTATTGTTGTTGGGTAGTTGATTGTTGTTTTTGTATACTGAATTGTCATTGGCTGAGCTGACATCCTTCGTCTTGATTCCATTCGCAATCTCTCAATGTATGCATCTTCTCGTGGAGAACTTTCAAACTGTCGTTTCAAGTCGCCAAAGTCCCTCTTTGATCGGTCGATGCTGTCATCCTCTTTCTGGGAGTGATCCTGATCCACAGCTGCAGTGCGTTTACTGAGCACGCGGCCTTCGGAGTGCCGTCTGTAGTTTCTAGGTGGCAAGGCGGGTGGCTGCTCAACTGGGCTCGGTGACCGTGGCGGCGGGGGAGGAGGTGGTCGGCGAGCAGAGAACAGATTCTGATATGTTGGTGATGCAGTGAGGCCGGAGTCCATGCTTGCACTGAAACACAGAAAAACAATCATCAATGAATGGCATCATTTGTCTGCCTGGTACATTGACATGTACTCGCTCACTTACATGCTGAAAAAGAGGATACAGGTTCTGTGTGTGTGTTTGTTGTTTATCGTCGCACTCAGCAATATTCCAATCAATTGAGGACCAGATAATCCACTGATCCAGTGATCAGCAATGATCTATGCTATCGTCCATTGACAGTCACCATGCTTGACCACCAAATCTATAAGGTTGCAACCAGCATAGGTTGCTAGAGACTAATTCCAATCCGGAATGCCTATTGGTTCAATGGACTGGATTGTGTTATACATTATGATTATTATGGTACATTATGATTAACAAATCTTTATCATTCTTCTTATATCATAATTCTTTTCAGACTTTTGTTTTTGATTTCAGTTTTAGTTTCAAATTATGAAATCAAAATATTTAAAATATTTTACTTATCAAAACACTCATTTTCAATTTAAATACCTCCATTTGGATGTAAAATGCCACAAAGCTCATAAACCTCACAGTTATGACATAGCAAAAACATTCTGAAGCACTCATAAAATACACCTGCTTCTCAGACAAAGGGACACAACTCTGTCAGTTCTATCCGACTCTGTCGACCTCCCTCACCTATAACAAACAGCCTGAGGCACTTCCCTGCTACACATGACTAGCAGCTAGTCACGCACACCGTCACTGGTGTAACTACTGGATGTCGCGTCCCAGCTGACAGTGGAAACTGATACTGTATATAGACAGAGACAAGTCACAATGACACTTGGTACATGGACCCGACCCGACCCGCCTGTGATTCAGCGAGGAAGCAGGTGGTGTGCCTGTATCCTGTTCAGTGACATCATCCTCGTCTTTGATGTAAATGTGTAGGTGGGCAAGCACATCAGGCTCTTTACATCCCACTCCATTAATAGTTGTTAAATAGGTCAAAAGAATCACACTACTAGCCTACAATACATTCAGAAACAGAGTTGACGTGTTCTACATAGTCACTGTGAAATGACATCTATTTGTACCTGACAAAAGTAGTCATTTTATACACATTAAATAATTTGTTTCCATATATTCTTATTTACAACTTTGAAGAAGACGATAAATCTGAATTGTTTGATGGGCATTACTTAGAAGTTGACGGATGACAAAGACAAGACAATTCATGGATAACAGGTTTCTTTATTTACTGTAAAGGTGACGTTTCAGCCTGACAATGGTATAAGGATCTATACCGAAACATCGCCTTTACAGTAAATAAAGAAGTTATCCATAAACTGTCTCTACTTTGATCTTAAATCTGTTGTTTTTCTCTCTCCATTATTTGAAAAGATTGTATGTGACAATGTAAGCTTCTTTTCTTTCTTCAAGTTTTGAAAGAACTTTAATACTGACCAAGAATATCCCAAAGTTCCCACATTTTAGGATTTTAAGTTGAATATGTACCAAAACCTCTCTCTCTTCATTAACATAGGTTTGGTCACAGCTGACCATCAGTCATAACACTGAACCAAGACCATCAACTGAACCAGTAGGGTCATCTCTCAATATTGACAAACATAACACCATCATGACTGACCAGTTTACCTCTCCGAGCACTAACGAATCTACACACCTGTCACATCCCTAATCCCCCTTGACCGACACTAATTGACCCCATTAGGCCGTCCGCACTCACCGTTCTCCGTGACTGTGTCAATGGCAACAAATCAACATGTTTGACCACAGCTTGTGGAGCTTGTGCACACACTGAGCCACTAAGATACACTACTACAATATATTGAGGCCGGTATTTATAAGCCAGTATCACTAACTGGGAGCAATTAAAAATACACAATTTTATACGCAAATGAGAATAAGAGAGAGAATTAATGGTTGTCAACTTATTCATGATGAGAAACACAAGGTTTCAGAGTATATGCTTACTCCTTCATCAATATGAGTGAGTGAGTATGGTTTCACGCAGCTTTTGGCAATATTCCAGCAATATTACAATGGAGAACGTATAAATGGGATTCACTCATTGTACCCATGTGGGGAACCAAACCCAGGTCTTTGGCATGACAAGCGAATGCTTTAACCACATGGCTACCCCACCGCCCCCTTCATGTGAATGAGTAAGCATATAGTCAGAAACGTTGTGTTCCTCCTAATATAGATGTTGACATCCATAAATTCTCTCTCTTCTACATGCATCACTTCCTAATGCCATTCAAAGACTCAAATGACAATGTTCCTAACAATTCAACATTTGACATCTGCCATGAATATTTATAAGTTACTTTCTTAATAAAAATGAGTGAGAGAGTTTTAAGGCACGTTTAACAATATTCCAGCAACTTCAAAAAGGGGGACACCAGAAACGGGCTTCACACATTGTACACATTGAACACAATCTTTAATCTGTTCACTTATTTGCCCAACATGTCCACATTGGAGACAAATGTTGTCAATCATTCAAATGACCACTTGAAACTCCCAAACCTATGACAATCACTCAGTAGACATATTCAACTTAATAGGGTCAGTCCTCAGTATTGTTGCCTTTGATAAGGTGTGACCGATATAGCCCGACAACAAAGGCTGTGTAATTCACGAGACACATATCTTAAGTGGATCGCAGTTGAATAGACACTCAGACAATTGACACTATTTGCTCGATAAAGTTGATGACCTTTGAACATGCGACACATGGAAAATGTCACTATTATCTCTGATATTCTGTATAATCCTCCATAAATCGTGTAGCAAGCATGTAGGGCTTAAAAACTAAGTCCACTCAGTAAAATAAGAAACTGTAAGAAATGAGTGAGTGAGTATGATTTTTTACGCCGCTTTTAGCAATATTCCATCACAGTGGGGGACACCAGAAATGGGCTTAACACATTGTACCCATTTGGGGAATCGAACCTGGGCCTTTGTCGTGACGAGCAAACACTTTAACCACTAGGCTAGCCCACTGCCCAGAAACTTAAAGAACAACTTTTCGACACTGTATGATGATGAAACGTCCACTGTATGGAAGTCCACATCTTTAATCTTATTTCACTTTCACTTTTTACCAGTAGAAGGGTATTATGATATTTTCTTGTTAAATATAGCCTTTTCGCAACACTTCCTTGATATTTGTCAATGCTTTTTATACCCTTAGGAAAAATGTGAAGTGACTACTAAAGTGGTGATTGGGTGGCCAGCTAAAGCCAGTGTGACCATCCGATCCTCATTCTAGCTCTTACAGCAAGGAGGTGACCTGTTCTGACCTGACCACAGGGTATCCCTCCGTGGAAGCCAATGTTAGTAAAACTGATCATTGTGAAGTAGTGCCCCTAGCCTCCAGACCAACGGCCAATGTAAGTAAAACTGATCATTGTGAAGTAGTGCCCCTAGCCTCCGGACCAACGGCCAATGTAAGTAAAACTGATCATTGTGAAGTAGTGCCCCTAGCCTCCAGACCAACGGCCAATGTAAGTAAAACTGATCATTGTGAAGTAGTGCCCCTAGCCTCTAGACCAACTGCAAATGTAAGTAAAACTAATCATTGTGAAGTAGTGCCCCTAGCCTCCAGACCAACGGCCAATGTAAGTAAAACTGATCATTGTGAAGTAGTGTCCCTTGCCTCCAGACCATCGGCCAATGGTGGTGGTCCAACCAGACACTTTCCATGAGGGAGATGCATCTGAAATACACCTGACAATTAATGGAGGACTTAGACAGACCCAGGGGTCAATGTCTGGTATACATCCAAGCCATGTGGATAACTGGCATACCTCCCTCCACTTGGAGCAGGTGCCTGACTGTATACATATGGAGTTGGTGGAAGGCAATTACTAAATGATACAATTGCACTGACAACAAACATATCGGGATCGACAAGCGATATTTCCCAAAATTGATACAATATGGACATGCTTTCAATGGCTACCCATGACCACTCAATAGACCAACTGCTTATCAATTAGCTGTAATCACCTGGCTGCTGATCAACCAGCAAAGAAAGCAAACAATTTATTTTTCTAAGGTCAAGTTGAGGTTAGCAGCTGCACATCCATGTTGTTGCTTTCTTTCCATTATCGCCTCAAGCCAAGGAGTATAACAACAAACAACATCTACAACACCACAAAAACTTCACCCAGCCACATATCCAAAAGTAAAAACCACTTATGTTGAAATCAAAAGATAATACTAGACACAACTTGAGTTAAATTCTTTACATCAAATCAAGCAAAAATGGTAAAACAGCGTTATGACTGTCACAAGTCTTTTTTAGCATATGATAGTCATGGGGCTAAGATCGCTACGTGAAATGGATCAGAGAGCTGTTAATGAGAGAGTGAGTTTGGTTTAATGCCGCTTTTAACAGTATTCCAGTTATATCACGGCAGGCCAGCTTAATGTGGGAGGAAATCCTCAAGTGATGCAGGTCTCAGAGGTTTACCATTTCGGTGAAACCCACAAGCACGAGTATGGTTCTGACAAACCTAGAAACATAATCGAGGCGAACCAGGATTCGAACCCACAATCATACGTCAAGGGGATGCAACTCTGCACAGTGAATTACAGCGCATTAGAAGACTGGCCACCCGTGCCCCAGAGAGAGCTGTTAATGAGGCTCAGGGGAACATTTACCTACAAAGTATGTGAAGTCATTTCTGTTATTACCTTACTGTACCGTACATATGCAACAAATACCAACTGCTGTCACTTCCATCTACCGTATTTGCAGTATTAAGCACCCTGTCCAATAAGTGGCCCCTTCTTAACTCCTTGCCCAATCTGTACATAGTCTTAATAAGTGTTCCATAAAGCCAGAAAATTTACCTGACAGTTTGTATTTTCTTGTAAATATTACAGATTATTTTACACAAAACCCAGCAATTTCACATAATATGTATGGTTTTAAGAAGCGCCTCCATTGTAAATTTTCTAAGAGAAAACTAATAACAGCAAATACAGTAAGTGCACTGACTACCAGTGTTCCTGTTCGCTTTTGAAACTGCCAGTCCCCCCTAATTTTTGCCAGTCCCAACTTTCAACAAATAAAAAAAAATCATGTAAATTATTTGGTTTTAATTCTATACGTCACTCATACAAAATTCAGTCACATTTGACTTCTTTTTTTTTACTATTTCGAGACGAAGTCGCTACAAAGGGCTATTTAACCTAGAAAAAGTCAAGGGGAAACCCTGATGGTAACAGACTTTATTTGCTGGTCCACAAGGACTGGCAGTTACATGAATTACCGGTCCAAGCCTAATTTTACTGGTAAAAAAATGATAATTACCTGTAAATGGGATCGCTGACCACGTATAAACTCTCTGCATTAAAGGGCAATAATGTTTACCCATACATGCATTGATATTCCTGCCATACATCTCCAGTCAAACAAAAATGTAAATCAACCCTGCAAAACTTAAACCCAGAAACTCAAATCAATCAAGAGTTGCATCCCTTTAACATACTTATGTCAGCTCTTGTGTGGTATACTACTGCTATCGGGACAAAATTACCCATTCCTTCTATTTCCATCTGTGTGACCATCAATCCTTAGTTTAAACACACAAACAGTGCCCTAAATTGCCCATATGTAGCCAACAGGAAAAATTACTAAACAGAGAGGCATTAAACACTTTCCTACACAATCCTTGTTCAACTATGAATCATAGCGGCCAAGTGTGTGACTATTCTTGTGCATGTTAAACACAATGTTGCACCAACTACCCATACAGCAACACAAAAGTTTAATCTCAAAGCATCTTCTTGTGAACATGCCTTATTTTTGAACTGTCAAAGGTAAACAAAATTTGGGTTGAATCGATTCTCAAAATATCAGCTGAATGAATATACGGGGAATGAAAACAATTTCTCACACAGAGTGAGTGGCGGTATTTAGGCCATTTGTGCGACACAGGCCAGTGTCAGAGAACATTCCTGAGATGAATATACTGTGTTCACTCCCCACTCCCTCTTGTCACAATTACCTGTGCTCACATCTAAGCCTGACTGACCTTCTGTCCACAAGTAACAGTCCTGGAAGGACATGCCATCATGTAACAACTGTCTGGATGATATTCATGCAACAATGTCACTTGAACAATTGAAACAAAGCGACAAAAACCCTTTCCTTATCCAATAGAAATCTCTGCATAAAGCAGAGTCGATTGTACGATTCCGACTATATCATGAGCATGTGTTTATGAATCACTATCAAATAGTAATGATACCAGGTGTTCGCGAAAAGGTGAGTGTATCCTGCCCTGCCGGTGGCACACATCACAAACACATGCAAAGGCAAGTCAATTGTTCACATGAATGTCATTTGACAAAATACAACACTTGCAGTAGACTAACATCTAGTCTCTGAACTGAAAATAGTTTACAGAAAAAGCAGTTAAATTATCTTAATAAAATATTTAAATAGGAGCCCTGAGACTCTTCATTTCCAAAAACTGCAGAATTCTTGACTTGCCAACTATTACAGACTCGTATCAGCTGTATTGGATATATTTGTTTCAGGGTCTGTATGACACTTGCAGTACAGATCCAAATATATGTGCTATAAAAATGTCCACAAAATCCTTATCTTCAAGCCCAAATCTTTTCATTTGACATCACTCAGTAGAATTATTATTACCTGAGTTTGCCAGCGAAAAAGTAATTTGACTTCACTCAAGCTATGGACAAGTGGCTCAATTATCAAACAGCTTTCAATTTTTGTTCATTTTTGTAAAGTCCTTCTATGTTTGTTTGTTTGTTGTTTAACGCTACACTCAACAATCTTCGAGGTATATGACAGCAGTCTGGAATAAATTCAAGTCTGGACCAGACAATCCAGTGATTGAACATCATGAGCATCGAACTACGCATTTGGGATACGATGACATGCATCAACCAATTCAGCGAGCCTGACCACCCAATCCAGTTAGTCCCCCTTATGAGTTATCAGTTTCTTGTCACAATGGAATAGTGCTTCTTCAAATTCTCATCTTTCATCTTTCATATCTTTCATCTTTTACTTCATTTCGTTATGCTCTGTGGTATATAAATGTCTCAGTGACACTTCCCTCCATACTTCCTGCACCAGGATCCCCAACCATCATCTCAAACATATCTTACCATCAATAGCCTTCAGACACAAATAAAAAAACTGTTTTATTTGCTATGCTCCAAAAATTCACACAATAAAACCTTGAAATAGCTTTGTCGATTTTATCGATGTGTGTAGACAGCTGGTGTACTACATTTCCATCTCAAAATATTCATCACCATGATAACAAATCGGTTATTGACTACTTGACCAACTGCAATCATGAACGGCCAATATGACATACCAGCCCATGCTGTGTGAACGATCACCTGCTGTCTTCAGATGCTACGCTGTACCACACCAACACAGCCCTTACTTTTCACAGGATGTAAATTCAACACCTTGGGGCTTGGCCTATTAACATGAAGACTACTTACGTGTATTTATAGGTTGTCAGGGAAATGGTATATTGCTGTGCCATCAAATGTGTTACAAATCCAGCATAGAACAGGACTACTCTTTCAAAGGTGAATGAGTGAGTGAGTATGGTTTTACGCCGCTTTTAGCAATATTCCAGCAATATCACGGCGGGGGACACCAGAAATGGGCTTCACACATTGTACCCATGTCGGGAATTGAACCCGGGTCTTCGGCGTGACGAGCGAACGCTTTAACCACCAGGCTACCCGACCGCCCCCAAAGGTGAATGAAATATCAGCATAGACAATACTACCAGGCTGATGCCATCTCAGTTTAGGCTGGCTGTCCTTGTGTGAGAGCATACTCAAATGAAATGACAACCTCCTTTACAGTCTGACAGTGGTATGGAGCAGTCGCCCGGAGGTCTGAGGTGCCACAATTAGCTGCGACAGAGTTGCATCCCTTGGACATGCCAGGAACTGATGATTGTTGGTTCAAATGCCAGATTCAGAGTCTTGTGAGTTTCATAAAAGTGATAAACATCTAAGACATACCTCACTTCAGGATTTCATCCCTACTCAAACTGACCTGCTGTGATATAACAGAAATACTGTTCAGAGAACTGTTGAACCAAACTCACTCACTAATATCACACCATACAAAACATAAAAATGCCAAAATGAAAAAAAAGTATTCTCTCATTCGCTTTTATGCTAGACTGATCTACTGTTCAATAAAATATACATACCACTTCATACCAGACAACTGTACGAGGACACCATAAACCACTCCTTGGGAAAGAGCCAAAGAGTACTGGTACTCCACTGTGAAGCACTGGTGCAAAGATCCTGCAAACTCGAGGCGACGTCCCTATCATGTATGGCAGTGCCGACCCCTACATTCAGGCCTAAATGACCGTGTCTGATAGATGAGGCATGGCAATTAACTCTCATGGAACACACTTCTGAAGAATGTTATGATGCTGATAATGAGATAATTACTACTATTACCAACTCAAGGTTCTCACACGGAGCTACTTTATTGCCTAATTGTCCCTTTACTCTGCCACTAACTGCCAGAATATTATTATTAAGGAGAGAATTGACTCATTAAATAGAGCAACAGGTAAAGAATTCTAAATGGATCTCTAACATGTGGAATGTACTCCATAGTCCATCAAAAACCCATCATAAACATGATACAATTTGATAACAAAATACAATTTAATCGTTAACAATGAAAAATAAAGACACAATTTTTACATAAATTCATCACAGAAAGAAACAAAAAATTGTGTCGACATTGGAATTAAAGTAAATACTTTAACCATTCAGTAGGCCAACTTTTTCCCAAAAAACTTTGAAATACAAAACTCAAAGGGTTCACCCCTGCCACTATCTACCTGAAGACAACTTGCACACATGACTTAAAACTGTAGTTTCTAAATTTGAAAACATAAGGGTTTGACCCTGCTACTATCTACCTGAAGACAGCTTGCACACATGACTCAAAATTGTAGTTTCTTAATTTGAAAACATAAGGGTTTGACACTGCTACTATCTACCTGAAGACAACTTGCACACATGACTCAAAATTGTAGTTTCTAAATTTGAAAACATAAGGGTTTGACCCTGCTACTATCTACCTGAAGACAACCTGCACACATGACAACACAGACAGACTATACCGGTTACCTCTGAGGCTGATCTCTCAACACGCACTCCCATTTCCCTGCACTGGGCAGCTCAGACTGTACACAGTGTACTTTAGACGATAGGCTGCACAGGCAGTCCGGGGCCTGGCACTGATGGGAACAAGCCATCAGTCTCACCAGCAGACACTGACCGACACCCTTCATCTGGTAGGTACTACGTTGACTCCACCACCCACAGCTGGAACCTTGGAGGCTGCTTCACCACAGCAGGCAGCCCACTCACAAAATTTTATGAACTCTCAGAATAATTTCCTCAAGATAACAAGCAGGAGAAAGCGTCTGTCCAGAGCAGATGTGTAGTGGCCATTCCTGCCAGGTCGAGTGCAGCCTCAGTGTGAATTCATTGCACGTTTGTGTGAAGTTCCCTCCATGATAAACCCATCAACAATGACACAGGTCTGAGATAATCCTGGGGGTCCAAACTGATCGACAGTGACTCATACACTGCACCTTTTTCTTGAATTAGCTTCCTCTTAATTCTGTTTGAGTTACACACTCGTAAGATGGCTTGAAATACAATCAATGTTTTCATCAATTTCCGTTCTCCTTGACTCACCTTGGTTTCAAAGGTCATGCCTATAGAAAAGGTAATTTATTGTACTCAATTTTCATTTTCAAATCTGACCCTTTTTCAAAGACAAGAATCTTGAGAAAGATAATAGTAAATCTTTTTCCCTGACCAAGAGTCCAATACCAAAATGTTCAAATAAATAACATCCAATAACATTAAGGTCTTTTCAAATCGACTGCACCTGTTGAAGTGTTTTACAAAATGGCTTCCCTGGTGAAGATTCAGATGTTCAAGCTAAACTCACCTGATGTACGATATTTGTTAACAGGAAACTGCCTCAGTCTAATCAACTCCAAGAACTGTAACCTAAGTTATCAAGAGACATTAGCAGCACGAGTTAGACATCCCACTTGACCACCATGAGTCATCGTCACCACAGATAGTTCTTATTCACACCCATGATAACGTCGTCCATTATGTAGATGGAATTAAGTCAGCTGGCCTAGCATGAAATGGGACATGAACGAAGAAGAGGTGAAGTGATGGCAATATCAAGCAGGATTTGATTCCAGAATCGGGAGGCTGGGTGAGCAACAGGCGTGTTCATCAATCCCCCGGGACATCCCCGTTATCTAAGCTGGGGGGGGGAGAGAACGGGATCCTGCTAGCCAATTTACTGAGCGGGCTGATTCATACTGAATGTAACGCTTGGGGCAGCAAACCTTTGTCATAAATAACCATCATCAAAGAAAACTTACACAACTTCATTGACTCATTATGTGAAATTAGAAGACCTACAAAGGTGTTCAGAACCTTTGATGATTTTTTACATTTTTATTTACACACAGCATTGCCAGTCGTATCTTATAAGGGGTTGTCAGCAAAATAGACCCTCAGAGATTGTCAGATCTAGGACCCTATGATGTTGCTACAGCAGGAACAGTTCTGACAACAAATCTGACAAGCAGGGAGTCAGGGGCCCACTGCTCCTACTACAGCTGCCTGAGGTCTCTTAAAGAATATGAGTTGCTATATCTGAGCCCTGTAATTGCCTTGTGAAATGGAACTGAAATGAAATCAAAGTGCTACACTATCGTAACTCTCAACTCTTCACAAAGCTTTATATCATGTGTGACGTGTTGCTGAGGATTACACTGGTGAATGAAACTGCAACAGCAACTGCAACAACAGCAACTGCAACAGCAACTGTAACAGTGACTGTTACAGCCTGAAAAGCCCTCTCAATAAGTGCAGTGGCAGCAATCAAATAAGCCATGAGTGAACCATTTTCACAATAACAAAATAAGACAATTATATCTATATTTGTCATTGCCAGAAACACTTTTCCCCCAATTCAAGGTGCTGATTCCATTCTAGTCCTGCATCACGTAAAGTTATCATTCCTTTCATATCACTGAAATACAAGTATGGAAGTTCCCAACCTGCTTTCAATATTTTGTCAGATACCTAACAAAGCCAACAAGACCCAATATTGAATGCGTAAATTCCTCATAAGTAAACATAAGCAACCCCTTTTTTAATAAGTTGTATCTACATCTGACCATTGCGCTGATATCCCACCTTGGTCTCTCCTAGTGGACTACCTTATTCGCCATAGTAAGTGCTCCACTCCAATTACCTACCCCTGACCAACATCTACATCAGTCTGTAAGTAATCTTGATGAGCGCCCAGTACCAAGCCCAAAAATTGACATGCCAACTTGTAGTTTCTTGTGCATATTACAGATTATTTGGCAGTAAACACAGCAGTGTAAAAAGGATTGTGACTGTTTTGTAACAATTATCAAAAATGTTTTAGTTTCATGGACGTTTGAACCAATTCTGTTCTCTACCACTTGATCTCTGACAACAAATGTAACATGTGTATGGTTTTAGGTGAGGTGAAATTGGGCCGTCGTGTCCAAGATTATTGCACTTATATAGCGACATGCATGTACGTGTGTGTGTGTGTGTGTGTGTGTGTGTGTGTGTGTGTGTGTGTGTGTGTGTGTGTGTGTGTGTGTGTGTGTGTGTGTGTGTGTGTGTGTTTGTTCCTGCTTGTACTAGTCCGGACTGATGCCGATTTATAGTGCTAGCCCACTGAGATACCATGCCGCAGTTTAACATGAATACCCCACTCAGACACAGTATACTGACTCTGAGCCGACCAGTCCTTGTTTTAGCCCCTTAATGCCGAGCGCCAGACAGGGTAACAACAAGTACCATCTTTTAACGTCTTTTGGTATGACGCGGCCGGGGATCGAACCCGGACCTTCCGCTCTCCGGGCAGATGCTCTACCACAAGACCACGGAGGCGGCGTGTATGGTTTTAAACGCCCCTTTGTCAATTTCATAAGCAGCCAGGGCACTTACTACGTCAAATACGGTAAATGTTGTACACCATTCCACGGGTTTAGAGTTATTACTAAACCAATACATTTCTGACACTGGGTCACTATCATAATGCCCTCCCACTCGTGCAATGAAGGAAAGGAGTTCTTTCTCCCTGGACAATGAAAGGAAACATGACTACATACCAATATACTCAGCATTCACACCGTTTTCAGCCATTCATCATCTGTTAAAAAGTCTCTTCAGATGTTGGCATACATAGAAAAGTTTCATTATACTCGGCAAGGAGTGGAACAACTGGCTGACAGATCAATACAACACACATCATTAACCCTTTCCTTCACAACCTTCCTCGGGTCAATCTTCCTGGAGCAGGACTGATCTCAATAGATTTGCCAATTCCTCTTGTTTAACCCTTCCTGTGGCAGAGTAGCATGTACTTGGCTAACCCTTAATAAGACAATAAGATTAACCCTTTATATGGTAATATTGGCTCCTAAATTTCTACTGCGATCACTGAATTAGCTGACAGAATCACATCTATTCCATACAAAACCCTTTCTTACAGCAGTATAAAAGTACTGCACGAGATTAACCCTCTCACAACCATCACATATCTCATACCAGGAGAAATGTAAATATGAGGTCTTGTCAAAATTTCAATTTCTCTGCACAATGTTTTTGTAAATATGTTGTGCTAGCATGATTACAAATGCATGTCACATTCTGAAACTAATGGAGGAAATATAGAACATGCATTCATTCTACAAGATAGGACATGCATTCATTCTACAAGATTAACACTTTTTACCACATCCAGCAAATTGGCACTTTTCATAATATGAAGCAAAGTAACACTTTTTATCACAACTACCAGATTAACCTCCTAATGACAATACTGTCCCATTGTCACTTGTATGATTCAGATGATGTCAACTGTCGTGTGGCTGAGATATCGTTGATGCCACATCCCACAGGAGTCAATTCATTCTGCATGTCAGCAGTTGTGCACCTGTTTAACCCTTGGTATGTCGGGTGTACCACATTCCATCCCCGCCCTGGGCTGACCCACCCAGCCCTTGCTGGAACAGACCCGCTGTAATTAGCCTGTGTCCTGATCCTGATAGTGTTGACACAGAACAGCTACCATACTAATTGGATTGCAGGGCCCAGAGCAATCCCAGCTCATAGCCTTCTCATTAGGAATGTAAACAGTCACTTACAGTTTCAACAGGATGACAAAGTCATCATCAGAGAAGGACAATACCTGGATTAACTCGACATTCTTGTCCGATTGGTCAGACTTGGGATGGAGAGGTCAAAGGAGATGACCAAGCAGCTTGGGGGTAGCCAGGGGGATACTGTCACACTCTGTCTGTTACATGTTTTTTTTGTTTCTGAATGGGTTGGGTTTTTGTATGGTCTGACTTTGTGTGCTGACGATTAGGTGCCCCACTCTGGCTGTATGGGTTCAAATCCAGAATGGGACTCAACCCTAAAAAGTACTAGAATCTGTACTTTACTAAGAAAGTGTTATCCCAAATACAACATTTTTTACGGGTTGGGTTTTATGACAGCTTTCACACAATAGAAAGAATTGTGACACCAATAAGCATTGTGTGCCCATGTGTGCTCATGTTCGGATTCAATCCCAGAGCTGGGCACTATCTATTGGGCTAACCCAGATATATTTGAATATAGACACAAGAACATCAAGGCAGGTGTCATACATACTCAATGCTTATATTAGATCAGAGATATGATGCTTTTATTGTACAAAGAAATCCATAGCCTCCCACACAGTGTCACCACTATTGGGTTGGTTGGTTGGTTGGTTGTTTAACGCCGCACTCAGCAATATTCCAGCTATATGACGGCGGTCTGTAAATAATCGAGTCTGGACCAGACATTCCAGTGATAAATATCATGAGCATCGATCCACGTAATTGGGATCGATGACATGCATCAACCAAGTCAGCAAGCCTGACCACCCGATCCTGTTAGTCCCCTTTTACAGCAAGCATCGTCACCTTTTACGGCAAGCATGGGTTGCTGAAGACCAATTCTACCCCGAAATCTTTAGAGGTCCCCACTATTGGGCAATGAGTGGGTACAGTTTTATGCCTATTAGGCATAGTCCAGCCAGTTCATGAATTGGCTACACATATTACTCTAATGTTCGAACTAAAACCTGGTCTTCAGTGTGACAATAATCAAGAATCAGGAATTTTTATTGTACAGAACACCCTTGTAGGGCAGGGTACAAACCCATATGGGAACATATATAATTATAGACATGAGAGGTAGATATACATAATGTACATTATATATAGAGATATTACAAATATGTGACACTCAAGCGCTTCAACCACAACCAACCACACCAAATAATAGGCCATTTATTAGGCACATGTCTCACACAATATATGATCAAAATGCATGACAATATCACGCCAGTTAATGGATGAGGGTGCACTCCAAATTGCATTCTCAGCTCCCCGGGGAGTATACCACCCTTTCAGAAGGGACAAGGTATTCCAACAATGAATAGACGACATTATTTTGAAAACAAACCCTGTGTAACATCTGTACTTGATAAGTGTGGAATCAAAAACAAGTTGGTCACATGTTTCCGCTGTGACTGAGAAACACGCAGCCAGGTCACATGACCCACCAATTGGTCATCACAATCTGATCACATAGTCCGATCAGCCTGTCACATTTGACAGGTGTCAGGAACCGTAGATAACAGAATCTATCCTGGCTTTGTTGTCCCATTGCTCCAGCAGGCATACTATGCTGGTCACGCCTCATGAGTGCCAGGCTATGAACTACGGTATGCTAGGTGTCCGATATATAGTGTTGGTGTGACGCCAGCTGAATCCAACAATTACAAGAATGTCCTATTTTGAATAGCCTTCCTTCCAAGTATTTCAAAACAATATACACAACCTTTTCAATTTGTTCTGGAACACCCACAGAATATTTACACATATGAACACCTATCCAATAGTTGGGCAAATTACTTGACAAAACTGGATGGGCTGGATAAAAGGCAAGAAATAATTGCTATGTTGGATACTAAGCTGGAGTTAATTCTTATGTATACTGTTTTCCATGTACAATGATGACTGGGATTCCAAAATTTGACCGATATCAAATTGTATCTTCATTAAAGGTTTCTTAAATATTGATTCATCAACAGTAACTACAGTAAGTCTTAGATAGGCATTTAGAAGTGATACACATCAGGAAGAGAATTATGCATGTCAACTTCGTTATTATGAGGAACACACCGTACATGCTTACTCCTTCATCAGGTAATATTTAAAATGGTTATTTTGCATACACATACCGTATTCGACGTAATAAGCTCCCAGGGCGCTCTCAAAAATAGAAATAGGGGGCTCTTATTAGAATATTATTTTGGTGGAAAAAACAGAGTTGAAAGACGGCCTCAACTGTTTATATATGACAGATATATTTTTCCTGAATTTAATTGCCCATAATTAATGGTGTATATAACACACGCGTGCATTTTATACACAAATAAATAAGTCTTGTGTACATTGATCAATCGGAAGGGGTGCTAATTGGGATTGTTCACTTGCCAATATATTAGCAAATATCGCCGTGGGCGCTTATTACAGCGGGGCGCTTATTCAGAGATTACGGTATATAAAAACTGTAAATATATTACAGATAACATTAATGTACTGTTGAGTCAGAGACTCTAAATGTCACTACAACATACTACATAAATCCCACTTTGCAAAACAATTAAGATAATTGCAATAAATGAAATTAGAAGATTTAAACTTGCCCGTTAAATCTGCCAAATCCTCGAATGCTATGGCAGCTCATGATGCTGAGCTACAGAGGGACAGATCAGGGTGACTGGCAAGCACATGGACACATTAAAAGCAGTGTTTGTTTGACCATCAGTGCTGACACAATTGGGCTGATATTGATCTAAAAATTCCATCCTCAATACTGGGCGTTAACACTTCATATCACATCACTATTGTCATTCTATCAATCATAAGCTTAAATATTTAATAACACAGGCCTTTGATCACTGTATCTAATGGACAAAAAAAATCTCAGTGAAAAGATTTGGTTGATCTTTTGGACTACACAGCTTTACATTATTTAAACTAAACATAATTGAAATAACAGTAATTGGTATAAGTTATATTGCAGGATCCCTCAAACACAGCAAGAGAAAGATAAGATCTTGAAATTAATGTCAATTGACCCTTGAGCAGAGCAAGGGTTAACTATCTGTTGACTAGAGCAGCCATTATCAGATTTCTTTTGTAAACATGTGGACGATCAGTAAATTTGCTTTGATAACAGTTTGAATCGCCCATTATGTCACAGAGGCCTTTTAATTTAATCTGCCCATGAATTATTCACACTCCTCTTTCAAAACCATAAAGCATCAAGGAGTTTCATTAATGAACACCCACTATTCCTCTACTCACAAAGAAGAACAGTCTGGAGGAAACTCTCATTTCAAAACACATAATAATTCGTTCCTGATTGAGTAAAACAACATACAGGGTTTATGAAACCAGTGTTGTCAAGATTATAACATGACAAAAACATGTCAAATGAGCTTTCTTTATGACTAAACGCGAAAGAGAACATAAACATGGTTGATATTTACCTATATGATTCATCCTAATCATGAAAGTTGATAAACAATATCATGTTTCATAACACCTTGCCCTTTTGCTAGCTCTGGGGGCATGTTATCAGACCACATGTCATCTGTCCATACATCACCGCCAGGGGGAGCCACCTCAGACCACTAGAGGGAGCTACAGGTTGTCCATCAGGTTCAAATACTCATTCCAAGGAAGCGATAAATTGGTACTCAGAGCCTTCACTCAGTGTGAGTCATGATGGCAACTGTTGCTTTTCAGCCGTTTTTCAAGAAATAAAGAGCCATTAGCATAATTGAAAGTTTTATTGACAATTCTTTTATTGCAAGACAGTGTATCCAATCAAATAGTTTCAAATGATTCATTAAATTGTTTATGAAACTACAATTACTTCTAAACCAGAAAAATAGAACATATAGATTCCTATTTTAGGAATACAAGTAAATAACTTATCCCATGTAATCAAAGTCATAAAATATATACATGCTACTTTAATACTGATTCATAATAATAAAAACACATTGATTCATCATAGCGTTCCTTTAAAAAATTAATTCATATGAACTATAACTGATCCTTTCATCAGGTTTGTACACAATCAATCTGTGACAGCCACTTAAAACATGTTCAGTATGTCCTTACAACAGACCCGTGAAGATCCGGGGTAGAATAGGTCTTCAGCAACCCATGCTTGCCGTAAAAGGCGACTACCCCGGTATGCTTGTCGTAAAAGGCGACTAACGGGATCGGGTGGTCAAGCTCGCTGACTTGGTTGATGCGTGTCATCGATCCCAATTGCGTGGATCAATGCTTATGATATTAATCACTGGATTGTCTGGTCCAAACTTGATTATTTACAGACAGCTGTCATATAGCTGGAATATTGCTGAGTGCGGTGTTAAACAACAAACCAATCAATCAAAAATCCTCAAAACAGTTATAAGATTTACCAAGGCTTCAAGTATCCAACAGATTTGCCTCAAACTTGTAAAAAAAAAAACCATCATCTCAATAATGCAGTTCCTTATATTTCCTATATTTTTTCATACAAAATATCCCATCTTATCAAGTTTTACAAATGTAATAAAAAATTCATAACACACTTAAAAACTAGCTGTGTGTCCGACTATGGATTTCAGCCTATGTTGCTGCTGTGGCAGCTGGTCTTCATGGAGAAGGTGCTTGTGTACACTGTCCCCTGTAGGCCTGCCTGACTCACGGGGAGAGGCTGGTAGTTTTATGAAACACCACAGCACCCAGTGGTGATACACCATACATAGACTTGCAGAAGTCTCTAAGACAATAATTATTAGTTCAAATCATAATTATTAGATTATGTAAATAATACGAACAAGTTGTCCATATAAGAGACTACGTGCTTACTGTCCACATATCTAGACTTGCTTATTAGGAGGATAGAATTACTACACACACATGGACTTTTTCTTTCAGAACAGCCTTGAAGCAAAGCTATACCATACACTGTCTTCATTATATAACTACTCAGACCAGGACGGAAAAGGTTCAAATAAGATTTGAAATAGTATGTATAATTACATACTGAGTCCTGTTTCTTCAATAAAATTGCCTTGATTTAAATAATATTTGAAAATAGAGGGATAGTTAATATTGTACTGAAAGGTCGATAGATTACGTGGCTAAAAGAAATAAATAAACAAACAGATCACAGAATGTAACAAATAACTACAAGAAAATCATTTCATTTCTCTAACATTTGCCACATGAATATTCCAGTGTCAACAAAAAGACACATTCCTGACACCAATATGGATTAAATCTGAGAGTCGGGCCTATCATCCACCTCAACTGAATTGATAGTTTCAATTCAAATCTCCATATTAATTAAAATGTCAAAGAAAATGTTTACCCCAGCTCAAACAAGCCCGAGAAGCAAGTCGAGGACAATAGCAGTTCAATCACACACCTGACATTCCACGCCTGTAACATGAACACACAAACACAGTGCAATTGTAAAGTATGTCTGAGAACTTCTATCTAAACCAAGGTGACAGATATTCTTGCTTGTTTATGTTCTTCTACCTTTTATTGATCGCCAAGTTTCTACCTGTCAGCTGACGAGGCGGTCACTCGACGCCCAGGACCATGCTACAGGTAATACAACAAGTCTCCCTCATCGATCCTGGCATTGCTGGCATTCCTTCCGACACAGCTGTCTGGGCCGGATTGTGTTAATAACACAAGCGGATATGTTTCGCCTTCATCCATATCACATTTTTTAATGTTGCCTAGATACATACGTCTCTTATTGTTATGTTCAACATGACCAAGCCAATTATATTACATTTTGCAACCTTGTAAAATGTTTCACTCAGACTTTTGATGCCATGGTTACGTGATTATTTTAACCATCTGCACTGCAAGTGATAGAACCACCTGGTTGATAGGCTTCTGCTCACCTTTCAATTAATGATGGCAGTATTTTATGATTTGTTGGTCTCCAATATCCCAATCTACAAAACGTTTCCCCTTCATCAACTACTAGGCATTATCCTGAACATCACAGAATATCTAACTGATGCACGTGTTATCAATCCTTACGTTCACTGCCAATTCATCTCCCAGTGCAAATATATAAATGAGAGTTTTATTGAAATAACAAGTGTGGCACACGTCATGTTTTCTGATAACTCCTGGCAGTACACATGTTTACGACTTCTCGACATTCCGGACTCTCTTTCCAGACTCTTCTACATCACATGGAATCTTGTTATCCACATGATGGTTCCAAAATCTTTCTATCAAACCTCTCAAATGTTTCCTGCTCGACCTTATTCCTACATTGCTCTGTCAAGTCCTCTCAAATGTTTCCTGCTGGACTTTATTCCTTCATTTCTCTGTCAAGTCCTCTCAAATGTTTCCTGCGCAACCTTATTCATATATTGCTCTGTCAAGTCCTCTCAAATGTTTCCTATGCAACCTTATTCCTCCATTGCACTGTCAAGTCCTCTCAAATGTTTCCTGCGCAACCTTATTCATATATTGCTCTGTCAAGTCCTCTCAAATGTTTCCTATGCAACCTTATTCCTCCATTGCTCTGTCAAGTCCTCTCAAATGTTTCCTGCTCGACCTTATTCCTACATTGCTCTGTCAAGTCCTCTCAAATGTTTCCTGCTCAACCTTATTCCTATATTGCTCTGTCAAGTCCTCTCAAATGTTTCCTGCTCGACTTTATTCCTCCATTGCTCTGTCAAGTCCTCTCAAATGTTTCCTGCTCAACCTTATTCCTATATTGCTCTGTCAAGTCCTCTCAAATGTTTCCTGCTCAACCTTATTCCTACATTGCTCTGTCAAGTCCTCTCATTCCTCCATTGCTCTGTCAAGTCCGCTCAAATGTTTCGTGCTCGACTTTATTCCTACATTGCTCTGTTAAGCCCTCTCAAATGTTTCCTATGCAACCTTATTCCTCCATTGCTCTGTCAAGTCCTCTCAAATGTTTCCTGCTCGACCTTATTCCTACATTGCTCTGTCAAGCCCTTTCAAATGTTTCCTGTTCGACCTTATTCCTACATTGCTCTGTCAAGTCCTCTAAAATGTTAACTGGTTGATCTGTGAAGTAACTGAATGAATGCTGTTCAATAATATAGGAACAGGCTATTTGCCTATTGCCCATGCTAAGTACTCGCGTGGGGTGTAATTTCGTTTCTGCCATTTTGTTGCCAGTTCAACAATTATATGCACCCGATTCATACTTTTTATGTAACCACGTGCTGTCCGTGTGTTGACAAACTGCCATGCCTTGTCTGTATGATGATCGAATAATCGACTGCCATTAAATGGTCTTGAATGACTACCAGAGACTTCTTCTTCTTCTTTCAATTTGACTGTTTGTTCAACCATGCCCCTTCAAACTCTTGAAATATTTCTTGCATGATTCTTGGTCAACCATTTCTCTATCAAACCACTCAAATGCTTCCAGCTATGCCCCTGTTCCACCATTTCGTTTTCAAACCCCTCAAATGTTCAAATTTTCCTGCTTACCCAACTCATCTGTTTTCCCTTTCTATCAAACCACTTACAACTGTTTAAATGCTGGCTGTTGGAACCATATTCCACAATTCCCATATCAAACCCTCAAAATGTTTAAATTCTTCTTGTTAGACCCCTAACCAATCCCTCAATCCCCTACCCAGTCCCTCTCTTCCGCTGTCTTGATAGACTGCCTTGTCCCCTCTGGTCTAATGCCAACTTCCTCCCACAATGCATCACTGAGATAAATCCCATCCCTCTCCCTAATCCCAATCATGAGTCCTGCTGCCAGGACATCAAACCCACAGGTGCTCCCAGCCTCCAACCAATCACAGCAGTCATGTCAGCCATAAGCACAGATTACCACTTGTAATTTCAACATTTATTACCTTCTGATGGGGGTATTTAACCTGACCTATAACCTCTGACCTGAGACTGAGGTCAGACAGCAGGCAATGAGCTTGTAAAAAGCCACCAGTGATATGGGATGATATGGGCCATAATGCCCTTGTGTAAACATACCATGTGTTTCTTCAACCCTGCCACAGTGCATCTGACTACAGGCTCTGTAGAATGTCTTAGGCCAGAAATAAACACAAGATAAGATAAAACATAAATATCAACCTACCATGCTACACTGAAATTTGGGGGAGATTGAAAAATGTCCATTCAGCACCTGTATGGCATAAAGGATTAGTTACAGTCTTATCAAAATTCACTTTGGCATTCTATGATTAATCGCTTATAAATTGGATTTTTGTTATAAAGGACGAGGCATGATAAGAGTCCTATTTGGACCACTGAAATGTCAAATTTTAATATAAAAAAAAAGAAAATGGCTATGTTCAGATGATTAACAACTAGCTTTTTCTCTTTCTTTTCTCATCATCAAGTACATTAATATGGCAAAAAGAATTGAGAGAAAAACTAAGTGTCAATAATGTTTTTATTTTTTACCACATATTTGTACACATCACATCACACGTATTTTTATCCACACAAGCTTGGGTAAAGGCTTGCTCATGATTAACTTAGAAGAAACGCTTGCGGAAAAATCTGTAAAATCAACCCTTTTCTACACATTTTAGACTGCCACATACTTAGTGTTAAATCTAGTTCTCATTCACATAAGCACATCTAAAAACTTTAGGACAATTTCGGAACGATCTTGCCCAGTTGATCTATAAGCAGAACCTGTTGGCTCATAAGGGCTCCTGTCATACCTCCTTATCAACAGCAGAGTTTGAAATATCTAGAAATGTGCTAAAGCATATCATTTACATAAATATTTCCATGGTATTACCCTCCACCAAGAACAGTTAACTTCACAATTTCACGCTTTTTACAAACATATCCTTTTGTTTAAACTATAAGCATTTAATAAAGTATCCCTTGTTGAGCTAGTGTAATGTTGTGTGAACTAACACTGTCTCCACACATGATCAGCGGTGTCAGAGGGGTGAGATGTGTGCTGAGCCTGCGGAACCAGGCGAGAGCCCGGAGTCAGTGGTTCACCACATGCCCGCTGTCCCACCCCAATGTCAACATCAACTCCATCTGCAGTGCACGCACCCTCGCCGTGTTTGTGACACTGTTGTTACTGCAAGCCTCTGTGACTCCAGCTTGTTGACAGTAACAATAGCCTTGTACAGTGTTGAGGTGTGTAATTAACCAATTTTCTTCCGGTAATTACCCCGTTTTTAGAGGAAGCATTTTCACTAACACTTTGTGTTGTTTTTGCCGTTTTCAGTGGTATTAATTGTACTGTCATTTAATTCCTGTATTGTCTTCATACACTGATACTAATAGATTCAATCAAGGTGAGTGAGTGAGTGAATAGCTAGTGTTTTCGCCTTGCAGTATATCCTGCTTTTAAAAATGAACCTAACCCATATAATTGACTTGGTTCAATGGAAATGACTAAAGTAAAAACATCAACAAAAAGTCATGTCAGCAAAAGACCCCACCCAATAAGACTAACATCTGTTCTCTAAAACAAAAATATTTTACGAAAAAAACAGATTTTTTAATTATCTTTATAAAATATTGGTTTGGTTTCTTGTTTAACACTGACCTCAGCAATATTCCAGCTATATGATAGCGGTCTATAAATATCATGTCAGGACCAGACAATCCAGTGATTGACTTCGTGAGCATATAATAAAAGGAGCCCAGAGACTTTCTTCATTTCCAGAAACTGCAGTAATCTAGACTTGCCAACTATAATAGACTTGTGTCGGCTGTATTGGATATATTTGTGTCAGGGTCTGTAGGACAGACCAATATCTAAGGCGTGGAAAGTTTCAGTAAAAGAAGTAGTTAATGTCTTTACAGTCCTGCTTTGAAAAGAATCTCATCATCAGTCGAGTCTTGGTCTAAATATTTTCCATTAAGAAATTTCAAATTTTAAAAATCCAAACAGCAATTGGTACCGCTTTGCCACCAGGTTGCTATGTTACCAGTTTCATGGAAACAATTTTAGGTGTCCTCTGGTAACAAACCCATCAGTGAGTTGAGTGGCCAAGAACTTTCAACTTTTCAAGGAAAACTACATCATAGAGCAGCACTTGGCCACAAGGTTGGTATGTTTGTAAATTTCTATGAAGTTGTAATCTCGTAATGATTTTATACAGAAGAATGGACTGAGTTGGTGGTCACATCCAAATGCACCTGATCCCCATCTCATTGATGCCCCTAAACCAGCAAGAGGCACTGGTATTCCTCAGAGGGTACGCAAGAAGTAGAAACCAGGAGAATAAAGAGACAAAACCACTTCCATAATCATAATAAAGAGTCCATTGAACGATTTCATCAATATTGTAAGCTTGTGTTTATGAATCACTATCAAATACTGATGATACCATGTTTCGAAAAGGTGAGTGTATCCTGGCCAACCGATGACAGCTATCACAAACACATGGACAGGCAAATCAATTGTTCAGAATAAACCACTTTTTGAAAGCTTAATGTTATGTGGTGATCAAACAACTATTGAGCACCTACTACAGCTGTTTTCTACACAATTGCTACAGGATCTAGACATCTAGACTACCATCTAGTCTCTGAAATGAACATATCGTACAGAAAAAACAGTTGCTCAGTTATCTTAATAAAAATATAATAAAAAGGGAGCCCAGTGATTCTCTTCATTTTCAGATACTGCAGTAATCTAGACTTGCCAAACATTATAGACTTGCATGGGCTGTAGTTGATATATTTGTATCAGGGTCTGTAAGACAGACTACTAGACAGACGTGTATCATAATGTGTAGTCCCTCAGGGTGGTTCCTGATTCTTGAAAACAACAAAATGACCCATAATTATGTAATCTGGCTGCATGGTGTTCTCACCCAAACAAAAGTTTTCTTTCAAACATGTCCATCAACATCTGATGCAGGCATTTTGTTAAACTTTACCCTTTTATTAAACACATCTCTGATTTGTCATTCATTGAACAAATCATTAAACTAACAGAAAGCTGTGCCTTTCTTTCTTCACACATCTGTTTCTAATGCAGCCGTTAATATCAATCTCTGAAAAAAGTATTTATCAAAAGCTTAATCAATAGATCCTGCAAAGAAAGAATTGCCACAAGGAAATCATTGTTGCATAAACGGAGACAATTGCACAGCCTTTCGGTACAAACATGTTCACTGTTGTTGTGATAAAATCCAGTATTTCAACTGTCAAGACAACCCATCTGCAATTTGCTGTATCTCACTTGGCTGAACAGCAACAATAGCCCTTTCAGGATATTTTCCACACAACAAATAACTACACGTGACTTCATTATCACTTAGCTCAGCATGTTTAACAATAGCTAGTGTTACATCAAATCATGTTTCAGAGAAAACCACTGTCTGTACAAATCAAAATGTAACAAATAAAGTATAGCTTACAAAATATTCACTGAAAGCATCTGGCTTAGCCTACTTTGAATGGAATGTAGAAACAGGAACATGGTGGGTACCCAAACATAAAACATCTCGTAGGTAGGTTACATTTGCCCAAGGGCTACACCTAGCCTGGAGAGTTACATAGCAAACCTGATAACACTTGGATGTGTGTTGAGAAATACACAGCCAAACTCTAATTACACATTATTCACTTGTCATCACCCTATATTGCTGCTTTATAAACTTCTGGTTATTCATCCAACTGTTCCCGATAACTGTGACTTCAGATCTTGAGATTGGAGAAGAAATGTAGCAAGCTATCTTTGGAAGTTTAAGACCGTCAATAAATCTTCCACCTACATGATATAAGAATGTCCATGAGATTACAACAAGGGTCCTATGTCTCTGTGCCCCTATTTGCGTGATATGTGTCACACGTTCAGTACAGGAGGAATACACTTTGTACATGGGAATTTCAACTGTACTTATAACAGACAACTACAGATAGAAACGTCATAGATTACACAGCTGGATCATATTGAGGCAAGCTAATTGCCATTAGAGACTAATAAACTGTAACAAGTGAATGTCTTTTCAACATTTTTCTACTTCTTATATAACAATGATAACAAGACACCAAAGTGATTTTTGATGTAACTTTGATAATAAATGAAACTGCCACTATTACGTATATATACCTTCTTCAAAATGATCGGTACAAATTGAAGACCCAGGTTCTCATCCCAAGTTTATCAGATCTGTAAGTGATATTTAACTTTTCACCCAACTTTTACAACTTTTCGAAGTTCTTAACTTACACTGAGCACAAAACTTGGAACCATGAAGTCATGAATGGAACTTTGTAGAGAAATGAAACTGCCACTGGACAACCGATACAGACTCATGCAGTCCTGGATATGTGATCTCCTACCTGTAAGCCATCTGTTACTGCAGCATACCACCCTGCCTCTCTACAGCTGTTTCACTGGTACAAAGCATCAGAAAACCATCCAACAATCAACAACAACCAACACAAAATCTGAGATCTCAATCCAAACAGGATAATATGACTGTCACGAATACCACAAATTGACTTCTACCTATATAGGTAATCCAATATAGATCTACCTACCTCCACGAGCTGTGGACTCCATTATAAGTCATGGTCCCCTGATCTCGTAAATATATCCTGGCCGACCCTCCATATGCCATCTTGACCGTTTACATGTATGTATCCACCTCCGCTCAAACTGTATAATCCTTCTTGTTAATCCTTCTCTATCTCCTCAGTGGCCGCTGCCCATTACAGCACTATACACAAGCCAGGGTCTGTCAGTGTGGTTTCCGACACACACTCAGCCGCTATCGCTGGCCCACTGCAGCGAGCCAATCAGGACACTCGCCACCTTTGTGATTCACTGGTGTCAGGGCATTGTGGGATGGGGGAAAGTAAACACAGCCACATGTCATTGTGAGGGGATCAATCCAGGACAGCCGGGATCATTATGATATCATCCTAAGCAAGTTATGATTGACATAACTGTACACACATAGGATACTGTACAAGATGATACTCATTCATCCAAACAGATAACCTTACATACATGACTGACTTTCATTTACCTATATATGCTCAGAGTAAAATAAATGTATTATGTATATTATAAATATTTTGATTAATGTCCTGATTTGTTTGATAGGCATTACTTAGAAGTTGACGTGTGACAAAATAGACACAATTTATGGATAATAACAACTTCTTTAATACTGTAAAGGCGACGTTTCGGTATAGATCCTTATACCATGGTCAAGTAAGACTTGCTTAACAATGGTATAAGGATCTATACCGAAACGATTATGCAACAATTGATTTAACGAAAAAAAATTAGTTTAGTTTGGAGACAAGTGATGGAAAGATAATGTTTTGATAAATATTAACAATTATATTTATAGGTATAGATCTTTATACAGTCCTATGAACTATGCTGTTGATCTTAAATAATATTATATGAGCATATGAGCATGTGTGTCATACTGATTTTATGAAATGAGTGTAAAAATTCTTGTATTTCCCGAGCGAAAGGATAATACATTAATTCTTATATATTTGAGTTTAGTAAAATCAGTATGACACACCTGTGAGTGTAATAATTTATTTATTACCTGTTATGTCTTAATACTTTTGTGCTTTCCATCAGAAAAATGCACAGATCACAAATTCAGCCTTGTGTTTTTATGCAGAAACAAGGTCATCATAATAAATTCTTTGTGTACCTGGGAGATTAAGAACAGGATCAAGTTAATCCCATATAGTGTGCTACCTGTACCTGCTTGGTGAGTGTCATGCACACCAATTACCTGGACATACAGGTAGATACTCATCAATTACCTATTGTGTATACACTAATTGCTCCGTCAGCTCTGATGTAAGGCCCAGGTATGTTGTCATAGTAATTAACACCATTGTTCAACAAATTCAGGTGATTGTCATTTACATGTCTATATTTGCTTGTGACAAAACCTTGAAATATCAATTACAAGCCAAGCTGTCTTGTCTTTCAATCATCACACACCTCTCACAGCATCAAAGATTCAAGATATATATCAAACGAGAAAGTGTGTTCTTGTCATTTATGACCGCCACAAGACTGATTTTGCATTTATGTTTTGGTTGTGTTTTATCATGTGTGGAAATGAACACAAAAAGTAGAAAAAGCTCTGAAAATAACACATAAAACAAAATACTGTTCAAAATTGTCCTTACCTTCAATTTTAAACGCTCACAGAATAGTTAACTTTCAATATTGTACAAGTGTATTCACATTTACGCATACCCACACACAATTTCTATCAATATAATATATACTTCTCCACTTTTGATAGTTATACCCAAAACTGATTCATATAATGTCAAGTGTGTACTGAAATAGGGCAACACTTCCGCCCATATCCCCTCAAAAATATATATAACAAGGGCAAAAGTGAGCATGGCTGACTAATACCCCCGACCCGCCTGGTGTGTCAGTAGTTTCAAATCAAATAATGGATAGGGTTAGGGTTTGAAAAATTCATTAAAAAATGGAAAATTAATAAAAACAATATTTGTTCTTTTGACTGCACCCCTTCATATGACACAGATAATATGTACTAAGTTTGAGATAAATCCACTGAATAGTTTAAGAGAAATCGCACAGACAAAGTTTTTGGAGGGTCAGGGGTATAATTAAAAATTGAGCAGCAATGCATACAAATACAACTTTTGAAGGGGGATACAGGCGGAAGTCTTTCATTAAATAGAATGAAATATTTCATTGTCCCTTTTAAAATTTAAGAAGTATATTTGCAAATTGGTTGTCCTAGAATATTATTTGTAATTACTACTTGCCTTACCTTCAGTGAGATGTAATCATTTATAAATTTCTTTAATAAAATACAGTTACTAATGACAAGACAGTGTTGGTGATCAACTTGTTTATTATAACTGTAGACATGTTTTGATGTAGATTCTAGCACTGTTGTCAAGGGAGTAATAATCAACATCTTTATTACAGCATTGTTGCTAACTTATGAATGACCATCTATACGATCTTGTCATTAGTTACGTATCCAAATTCAAAATGTCACTCAAAGATCCTGAAATATTGTTGCTTACCTTTGTGTCAACCCTGGATCTCTCTTCTGAAACACAATGGCAGAATGTCAATATATAAAATAATTAACTGATAATATAATATCAGCAGACAACTTGATGGCACATAAATATTATATGAAATGATGGTGAAGGGATTGTTTTCAACTAGGGTACTACAAATATGTTCCTGTCTGTGTACCAAAATGTACCCTATCCCAATAGGATACACAAACGTACCCTAGCTTGGAACTGTTGAGCCCTAAGTCTGGACATTAGATTTGCACAAGTCTCTAAGACAATAATTATTAGTTTGAATCACAAGTTCTAGATTATGTAAATAGAACAAGTTGTACCTATAAGAGACTTGAGTCCTTAGTGTTGTCCACGTATGTAGACTTGCTTAGGAGTATTGAATTACTACACATCCATGGACTTTTCTTTCAATACAGCCTTTGAGAAAGGCTATCTGGACACGTCTCTTCCGCAAAACTGTATTATGAAATGGATCCATTTGTGTCAAGCGAACACTGTCGAGCTCGGTACTTTTGTTGATTGTAAATAGGGTACATTTCAGCATAAAAAAAGTACGTTGGGTACATATCTGTAGTACCCTTTATGATAACTACCCTTACCGACAGACACCACACATGGAGAACAATCCACCATTCCTACATGCTCCACAGCTCCACTAGAGCAGGATCTTGTTGCACTGAGGACTTGTTTGTTCTTGTGCTTATGATATCAAGCGAGTGGCCATATTGTTAACACTAATTAAGCTGTTCATACGTGTGTGTTGACATTTGAAGAGATTATCACCACACTGCTGTTGTGCAGTTGAATAACATACTGTATCAAATTTCAAGTGTTATATCAAATATGTAATGCATTTTCATTTCTTCTTGTAAGTGTAAAAATCTAAATATTTTTATGAAGTTTTTATCAATTTGAGGCCTTCACAGACTGGTGCACAGAGCTACTCCCCCCCCCCCCCCAACCCCAACCCCCTTAATTGAACCACCAATGCTCAATGGATGTTGTAGTTAAATTATGGGGATTGGATGGCATGTTTTAAGACCCATTAATTTACAATCTGCTGTGGTGTAACTTGAATATTGTTGGCTACAGTGTGAACAACCATTTTTGTCTGATTAAGTAAGTTGGAGGTTTCATGCAGCTTCGAACAGCATTTTTGGTTGGCTTGATGTGGGAGGAAGCCCAAAGTAATGCAGGTCAATACCAATTTGTGGACACCATAAGCACGGTTATGGTGCAGACAAACCATGAAAAATATGGGATTCAAACCAACCCTCATAGGTTTCTTGGATAAAAAAGGGATACAACTCTGCACAGTGATTCAGGGTGAGTGAGTATAGTTTTTTGCAGCTTTTAGCAATATTCCAGCAATATCACAGCGGAGGACACCAGAAATGGGCTTCACCTGTTGCACCCATGTGAGGTATCGAACCCAGGGCTTCAGCGTGATGAGCGAACGCTTTGACCATTAGGCTACCACATCACCCCTCACAGCAATCCAGAGCCACTCTCTACTTGACAACCCCAAGAAAAAATGGGTTTTATAAGGTAGCCTAGTGGTAAAAGCAGTTACTTATTTCCCGAAGATCCTGGTTTGATTCCTCCAATGGGCACAATACGAGAATCCTATACTTCGTGTCCTCCATTTTGATTTTCTATAATATTGATAAAAGCAGGTAAACCCAACTCACTTGCATTGATAAAATAAACATTCAATTTTCTGATATTATTTTACCTGAAATCATTTATATCGGTATAGACTTACACAAGGCAATAATTATAAGTTTAAATCATAAGTTCTAGATTATGTACATAAAAACAAGTTGTCCCTATAAGAGGCTGGAGTCCTGTCCACATATCTAGACTTGCCTATTAGGAGGATAGAATTACTACATATCCATAGACTTATCTTTCAGTACAGCCTTGGAGCAAGGCTATTACCAGTACAGTTATCCAACAATGGTGCCTACCACTATTAGATACTGTTATAGTCTGAATCTCGTTAGAGCTAAACAATGGAGATAGAAATTGCACATGACTGCGAGTGAACTCTACGCAACAATGCTCGGGGAGGGTGGTGATGTCAGCACGTCATGTACAGAACTCGGAATAAAGAATGTGAAAATAAAGGATGGGTGGCCAGCCAACAAAACGCGAACAGAGATCTAGGTCTGTTTTCTTTCTTTGTCATGCAATCATCTCTTCTGTTTGTGTTTAATTACTCAAAAGGTTAAGATCAGAAACTGGTCCTGTAGGTTGTTTGTCTATCTGGGTTTTCTTATTCAGCGTTCTGGATCTCGTGTACAAAAACTCCTCCTCAAATCGTATTCTATTAAGAAAACTAAATTCTTTGACTTGATTTCCTGCACTAACATTCAAACAGGAAGTTACATTTCAACAAAGTATAATTAACAAAGATCATATTTTTGAGCTGGGTCATAGCTAGAAGTCTTTGTTGGGAGTCTATGTTCAGGCTAATTGGCAGTAATAGCAAATATTTTAAGGTCATTCAAACTTTAATACCCTTATTATACACATGGACAAAATCACTGTTAACACTATTCACTAACTGCATGTAAACAGAAAACTGGCACCAGTTCCCAGATCAAAGCCATCATTTAACATAGTTGATAGTTATTTATCATACCAGTTTTTGTTTAAATTCTAAAAAGTCAAAATGCCATTGGTAGTATATTTTTAAATCAATATAGCATGAAAGAAAAATTACAAGTCATAAGTGTGAACTGGGAGATATTCCCTTTGGGTGATGAAGGGAAGTGGCTGTGAGTGACTGAAATGTAGGCTGGAGAAGTCCCAGGATCGAGAACAAAGGGAGATAACTTCCACAACAAGACTCAATCTGTTGGTAGAGTGCATGCTGTGTCTGCTTGACACTTCATAATGATGTCACCGGATAGAAATGCCCTCATTATACCACAGTGAACATTCCAAATGCTTACATACACTTCGAATTATACTGTCAGTAAAGAAGGTCATAGAGTGATATTTTCATGTAGAATGATAATAAACTATTTCTACAGACAACTAAATAGTAATATATGGTTTCTTAGTCATAGCTTTAAATAACCTGAATACACAACTTTTTATGGATAACAAACTCCTCTTTTCTTGAGGAGCAAGAAGTAGCCATAAAATGTTGTCACAAAGAAGATGTTATCACTAAAAAAGTGTCACATATTCATGTTCTTCCAACTTCTAAATGCCTATCAAAACTTGATATAAACCCTTTTCCCATGACGTGAGCAGATGATTGAAAAGGCATGATCCTGAAAATAACATAAATCTTGAAAAAATATCTACCATATTTGATGTAATAAGCGCACATGCCGCTCTCAAAATTAGAAATAAGGGGCTCTTATTAGAATATAATTTTAACAGATCGTAAATTTCGTGGTTTATGCTAACAGCCTGAAATGATACCAAAGAAAAGTCTGTGTGTATTATACACGACAGATATATTACCCAGAATTTAATTGCCCATAATTAAGGGTGCGTATTATACACGAATAAATAAGTCTTGGATACATTGATCAATCGGAAGGGATTGTAATTGGGATTGTTCACTAGCCAATATATTCGCAAATATCGCCGTGGACGCTTATTAGAGCGGGGCACTTATTACGTTGAATACGGTATATTTGCCACCAAGAAGACTTTACTATGGATAAAGATAGCATTGCCAATAGTTTCAGGATGAGCTAAAGTCATCAATGTTGAGTGGGAGGACTAAAAGTATGGGTTCACACATTGAACCCCCATGGGAATCGAACCAGGGACTTGCATTGTCAAGCAAATGCTTCAACACTAGTAACACTATGTGTCTTCTACAAGACGGAGCGCACACCCAGCTATAAGGGAATAATCTCCCTTGTATGCTGAGCCATCCCCCTTCTATCAATGAACTTGTTCACTTGGTTCAATCTATCACAGCTGTAACTTTGTTCAATCTATCACAGCTGTACTATTGCACTAAAAGTTACTACCGGTACTCTCAGTTGAACTGTCTACTTCCTTGTTACTGTACTACCCAACTCAAGGTGATCAAAGTTCAACACAACTACCTTCTCAACTGCAGGGAAAACTGCGGATCATGCAAATTCAAATATATACCCAGTAATGATATATATGATAGACCAATCCCACCTTTTTCTGATCAAACAAAGGAACCGCTAACAAGGGCGTTTTTTCCCAATCAATCTTATGTTTCCCTCTCAAACAGCAAATTTATTAATAAGATATTTGTTCAGGAACAGTGGGACAGTGCACTTGGCCCTACTCCAAACAGTGATCTTAGCACTACCAATATCCCATCTCAAATACTTTAACATAACATACATTGCAGCCATATTGCTGAGACAGAATTGTGAACTAGGGCCATGTCTTTCAAGTATGCTACAGACTAGTGAGACTAAGTAATTTGATGGATATCCTTACCTCTCTCACACCATCCTTAGGTGGAAACTCTTCACTTTCACGAATACTCCCAGGGTAGGAGTTGCGGGGTGTTGATGGAGAGAACACACTGATATCCTCGTACTGGTGATCGGAGCACATGGAGCTGCGGTTGGAGCGGTTCATGTCGGGGCTGTAGTTGAAGGACCCCCGTGACCGGAGTCTGCTCCACTCCGTCTCCTTGCGCTGCTGTCTCGCCATGTCGATGTAGTCACTGCTGCTGCGGGACGATGACCGCTTAATACTGTCGGCCCGATGGGCCTTGGAAGCATTCATATTCTCTGAAGCCTTGTTGATGAGATCAGTGACCGATTCAGTGGGTGACGTTCCTGGGATGTATTCGTACATGTTCGACCCACTTGAGTCAGCACCCTGTGTGTCTTCTGAGCCAAGGCTTCCTGAAGAACTTTTCTTCCCAGTTTTCATCTCCATGAAGGTCCGCACAGCTTCTTGTTGCCGCTTCTTAAGGTCCTCCCCCTTCCCCACAGTCTCATCAGGGACTGACTGAGATTGGTGAACAGAGTCGGCAGGATTGTCATCAATGGATGAGGCCCTCGGTCTGTCAGGCCTCTCAGCAGCTGGATAGGAGTTCCTGTCATCCTGGTAAGAATCATCATCTTTATATGATCCTCTATCATCCTTGAAAGAGTTTCTATCACTGTTTCTGTAGGAATTCCTATCCCCTTCCTTGTAGGAATTCCTATCACCATCCCTATACGCACCTCTGTCTTTTCCAGAAGCTAAGGAACTAGTTGAGTCTCTATAGGATCCTTTGTCACTGTCTTTGAAGGAGCCCTTATCATCATCATCAGCTACCACTTTGTCCACCTCACTGAAAGAACCCTGGTCATTCCTGTCTCTCAGTTGGTTGAGTTGGTCTGAGGACATTCTTTTGAGGCTTGACCTTTTGGTCTCCTCTTTCCACTTATCTCTGGTGGCACGCCAGTCCGAGGAGCGGGGATATTTGGAATCATACACAGTAGAGTCAGGAGGACCACCAGACATTCGTTGCCGAGAAGCAGAATTATCTGCCTCTTCCTGAATCTGGTCCAAGGGCTTTGGATCTGATCTGGAACCCCGATTATTAGGATGGTTCATTTGCACATAATCTGTTGCACTATGCATACCATTTTTACCATCAGGACGTCCTGCCCGTAATGTTCCCTCTGTTTCATCGTAAATCCCATATGCTTTCTTCATTGATGGTTGACGGCCTACACTTGCTGTGCTGGACTTAGCATCTGAACTGCTCACACGAGCGTGAACATCCCCTTCCCTAGGCATTGGGGACCGCTCATCCCCAGTGAACACAGAATCATAAGAGTCTAGCCGTGAGTCATGGTCCCTCTGCATGGGTGCTGGGGGGGAATCCTCATACTGGGTGCTGCCAGAAGTGCGAGTGTCTGTGGAACTCTTTGGTTGAGAAGGGGTAGAGGAATCAGAGCTACGACATGATGCTGATCTCCGACTGTTGATAGAGGATTGGGAATCTTGAGACTTTCGCTGAACACTAAACAAATTCTCTGCATAAGATGCACTCTTTTCTCTTTGATGTGTCAAAGTTGAAGCTGAGCTCTGACGTGGCAAAGAGCCACGAGACCTATTGGACATCATAGACGGGTCAAGGCTGTATCTGCCCCGAGGCATGTTACTCTTGCTGCTCACAGAATCTCCCACAGAAGACACATCACCACGAGAATCGGACAGACTAGACTTGGAGCCAAAGTCATCTCTCCCAAAAGGAGCTGAATTTTCTGAAGGGTGTATAACAACACTAGTGTATGACTCTGCCTCTCTCATCCCTGTGTGATGACTTGCATCCTGAGAAGAGGCAGACGACAATCTTTTTTCTTGTTGATGTGGAATTCTACCTCCATAGTACTCCTTAGCCAGACTACGAAGCATGGACTGAGTGCTGGGATCATATTCGGAGTAATGTGGCATCACTATACTTTTCTTACTCTCTGTATTACTTTGCTCTTCTGGTAAATAATCTGCTGCATATTTTGCCTTAATATTTTCAAATCCTTCAAATTTAGAACTGCTGCCTTCATACCCATAACCCATTCCTTTACCACTGTCCCCACCCGAGGCTGATTTGTCCTTGGACAGATCTACATCATGTTTCTGTGAGGACCGTCGAGCCTGGGAGGATTTCTCCTCGAACCCTTTCTGACCATCTGGCAAGGACATGGAAGTTCGCGCACCCTCTTCAGTCACCTGCACCTCAGCATTGCACTGTTTGGGATCAGCACTTCGGATAGAAGTTTTGATTGCATAGGAGGACACATCCGTCTGTGTGCTTGTGTTGTAATATGGAGTCTGTTTCACAATGTAAGCCTTTGACTGCTGAATCTGAGCAGATGGCTGATCACTAGGAACACCAAATTTGGGCGGATTTTTCTTATCTTGGGGGCTCTGAAGCGGACTTGTACTTGAGTCTACTAATGTTTTTTCCTTAGCACTTTTATTATCACTGATTGGTCTCACACTTAAGGGTGCACGAGTGTCCTCAACAGGACTGTGCATGGAGCTCGAATCCTGATGGTCTAACCTATGAGCCTTGGCCTCTTTCTCATACTGACTAGAAAACACAGGCGCTGGGTAGGCTGAGACAGATGCTTGTGAGGAAGCCAGTTTATCACTAAGTTCACTCTGGTCCACACCCGGAATATCCCGTTCTGGAGGGGATGGAACACTGTATTCTTTATCACCTAAGTTGTGTCCATCTGAATCAAACCTTGGAGGAGGATACCCAGGCTCAGAGTTGAACAAGTCCTCAAATTTGTTCTTACCAATGTTTTCATAATTCTTTTGCACTACCCTTCCGTATTTGTCATACACAAACTCTGTTTTAAATCCGGGGTCACTCTGATTCCGGGCTGATTTGCCATCCTCACCCTTCCTATCAGATTGTGGACTTTTTTCAAACACAGGTCTCAAGTTAGAGTGGTGGATATACCTGGGTTTGGCTCCAGGGTGAACCTCCTTCTTAGTGTTTGTATGGTCCGTCCAGGACTGAGCCCGTGCTGTGATCGGCTGGCCTGTCTCGCCAACTTCATTAGGCTTTGTCACAGGCCAGGATGGGTACTTTTCATGAGCTTGGTTATAGCGCCCATATTGCAGACTGGAAGGATCCCTCACAGGTGGGACAGGTGGGTGGCCAGGTGAGTGCCCAGGGGAGTGCATAAGTTCATGTTTTGGTCTGGAGGGAATTATTGGAGCATCCATATCGGCTTCATCATCTTCTATCTCAGATATTTTTTCACTGCCCAAAGGTTCAATACCAAAAGCAGAAATATTCTCATAATCTGCCCTGTACCGTCCTAAATGATGTGGGGCTGACCTGCGGCTGTACTTATCACTTTTCCTTGTATCTGAATATGTTTCATCATTGGTGTACATGTTTGGTCTTGGCTTCTGGTATTTGGGACCACTCTCCTTGTTGTACATACTCCAGGCACTGTTTGGTGATGGTGGGTGATGGACACTTCCTGATCCCCTCACGTCAAGCCGTTTTGGCCGTATGGGGTTACCATAACGATTATCCTGACCAATATCCTCACTGATATTTGGACTGGACTTGGCAGGAGAAATGGACGGCTTCTGAGTACTACCAGAATAAGGAATGTTCTGCGGTAAGTCTTGGTTCAGACTTGGAGTAGACTTTGCTGATACCAGCTGTCTGCTGCGTGATACTCCATGAGACACAGCATCTCTTTGCTCTGCCTCTGAGAAACGTCTTCGTCCCTGGTTTGGGGGATCTTGTTGACCTTGGTTCCCTTGGTAACCTTGATTTTGACCTTTGTCTGGAGGTCGTTGCCAGGGAGGATCATGGGAAGTCCTTTTCTCCTCTCTTCTGTTTGTGGACTTTGCCACACTGAAAGGAAACAAATTATATGTATAAATAAACTTGAATCAATTTTGTAGATTAGACATTTCTTAAAATCTAAAATGTTAGTAATGCGACTGTCAGGTAAATAAATACATATACTTTAATTATCTGAGCATATATGCATTTCAAGAATACATTAATAAATACCTCATTTCGATCACGCAACCAGAATGCCGTTCAGAGCTAAATATGCTACTATTTTCCTAACTACAAGCCATGTAACTGTAGCTTAGCTGCACCAGCAAAAACAGGGAACAAAGACTGAACCAGCATATCTCCTACACAAACATTCAGCCAATGAGACATCATTAATTACCTGTCTCCTGCAGGACACCAACCTACTCGGAGGTCACAAACTTGTAGTGATACAGCTTTGTCATGTCACTGACTACATAACCTGGTAGCTACCTTCAAATAAGTCACAAAATACCTTCAAAATACCTCAGGCAAAATCGGATGCTCATAGACCACACGTATGGATCAGTTTCTCAACTTTATGGAACAGCTTCATCATAATCAGTGATTTAGAAAAACTTCATTTGGTGATATATTGGAATAAGATACTTTGGTTCCAGATTATTCCAGCTGAGCCAGCACACATAAGGGGTTAGAGATTGTCTTGGTTTCTATAAATACAAGTGAGAGATAGCCCTTGTCCCTTGCCAGCATCATTCAAATTGTTTAACATAAACTTCTCTGGTTTCAAGGCCATACATGTGTCCCCTGTGCAGCAATGTTACACATGAGAATGATCTCCTGCAGTGTTATATCTTAAATTAAAATGACAATTATGTTTCTTCTACTCAGCAGTACATACTACTCGAAAAAGTTAAGGACCACTGATTCTTTCATAGTTAATCTGTCATGCCTCGACCTTTATTGACCAGTATATATGGGAAGTGAGTGTATGTCTCGCACCACAGGAAACATATTCCAGCTATATCATTGCAGGATGTTAATATAGGGTCTGGACCAGGCAAACCAGTGGGTGAAAGCATGAGCAAAAACACGAGGCATTGGTAAATTGGCACACAATCAGCCAGTTCACACATTGTGACCTACACTCCTAAGTTGTTAGGTTTTGCGGAAAGAATGGGGTACAAGTGACACGACAGTAAAAAATATACCCTAAACTGGCACACAATTAGACAGTTCGCACATTGCGACCACCCACATCAGTAGTCAGGTTTTGTGGCAAGTACTAGTGACAGGGCTAATGAGTGGTTTTACGTCATTTTTAGCAATATTCCAGCAATATTACGGCAGGGGAAACCAGAAATGGGCTTCACACATTGCACCGATGTCAGGAATCGAACCCGGGTCTTCGGCGTGACAAGCGAACACTTTAACCACTAGGCTACCCGACCGCCCCACATTGCACCCATGTCAGGAATCAAACACGGGTCTTCGGTGTGACAAGCGAATGCTTTAAGCACTAAACTACCCGACCGCCCTGACAGGGCTAATGACTAGTGACAGTAAATAGAATATATCCATCCATTAAAAATAAGTCTGCAAATTTTGCCATTTTGTTTCTTTGACATCACCAGAAGCATTAGGGTTGCATCAGCCTGTATTTGGCGGATAAAATCTCATCAACAATAGCGGCAATTAGTCTGGCTGTATATAACTGAATAACCTCTACTTCTGATCACATCAGGAGAAAATCAGAGACAGTGATTGCAAGCCTTCATTGATATATACTACCGACAAAAGAAACGCGAATACCACACATGTTGGTAAATATATGAAGAACTACTCATATTCTGCTGATATAAGATCAGTTCGAAAAACAAACGAACATACTGGTACGTTGTGTGAATCGCCGCTCATGAACGCATCACGTGACGTCATAGATCCATGACTTGAGATGCACCATTTGACTCATGCAGGATAAGCGTGTAAAGTTGGAAGCACATCGCAGCATATCGTGATAAGAGTAAAGATACTGTGGTAACACTTGACTGATTGTTAGTTTTTTCATTGGAAACATCTCTTCTTAACGCACATACTTCTCTATATGTTTTGCGTTTCTTTTGACAGTGAGTATATATCCAACTTTCAAAACAGGAATGAGTGAATTTTGACCACCCGACAAGGTATGATACCTCCTATGGATGTATGACGGTAGATGGACATTCTTATTCTAGACTTGCACAAGTCTCTAAGGCAATAATTATTAGTTTAAATCATAATTTCTAGATTATATAAATGATAAGAACATGTTGTCCCTATGAATCCTGTCAACATCTTTAGACTTGCTTATTTGGAGGATAGAATTACTACACATCCATGGAGTTTTCTTTCAGTACAGCCTTAGAGCAAGGCTAGTCTTTATAATTCCTATGAGAGGTAACACCATGTATCTTAGCTCAAATTCTCCGCATATCCCAAGCAATGAGATATGATTGAGATCAATGAGCTCATATCTCCTCCTTACACCTGCATAAAACACATATCGTATTACACAGATATACGTTATATCAACCAAGTGGACATGGCTAGTCACTGATGCTATCTAGTGACCACATAGTTTAGATAAGTCATTACTATTATGGATCTAGTTGCTTCTATTGTCAGGCTAACGGTCCACCCTTATCACTTGTGGCACAATATCAGTCCAACAATACCTACAGTTTAGGATGTCAAATCGCACACATAGATGCATACCGTGATGAATACCACGCCACGAAAGATGAATACGCTGCCACGAGGTGGGGACAGATTGGTTGTGATAAAAAGCGTGAGAACATATTTCAGACAGTTAACTTGATAATGATCAATTGTCATGAAAAAGTTGGTTGGTTAGTTGGTTTGTTGTTTAACACCGCACTCACCAATATTCCAGCTATATGACGGCGGTCTGTAAATAATCAAGTCTGGACCAGACAATCCAGTGATTGATATCATGAGCATCGATCCACACAATTTGGATCTATGACCGTGCATCAACCAAGTCAGCGAGCCTGACCACCCGATCCCGTTAGTCGCCTTTTACGACAAGCATGGTTGCCTTTTACGGCAAGCATGGGTTGCTGAAGACCTATTCTACCCCGGATCTTCGCGGGTCTTCATGAAAAAGTGTTTGGGTGTCTTGGCCTAAGAAACATCGTCATGTCTGTTGTTGCACATTTATCCGACTTGACACATACTGATTTAGTCTTCAGTGTTTTCTTTGTACATGAAAATATCAAGCAATACATTTGAAGATCTAAGTAAAGGATAAATGTACTGTGTTACAATTTTTCCTATGTTGCCTGTATGTCAGAGTATATGTGACAGCACTTAATGAATTTGGAATCAAACTCCACACTGTTCATCATGTTTCCTGGCCAAAATATATTCTTGTCTGTCCTTAAAATATCTTTGGATCACAACTTTTGTTGGTTTGGTTGGTTAACGCCACACTCATAAATATTCCAATTTGCAATAGTCTGTAGATAATTGAAACTGGACCAGACAATTCAGTGACTGACATGAGCATCGATCTACTTAACAGGATTCAGTGACATTACAACATCCACCAATTCAGCTAGCCTGGCCACCCGATTCCATATGGGACTTTCTCTTTCAACAAGCATGGGTTTCCCAAGAACAATTCTAACCCGGATCTTCGCAGGATTACAACTATCTAGTAACCCACATTTGATAATACTGGTATATCTGAAATCAGTTGGAAAGGAGAACTTTCTCATAAATGGGTCTTTCTGAGGGCAATATTGTTATTCTAAACCCCAATAGGCCATTTCAACCTATTCCCCAAATTCAAGGTAGACTATTTCTCAACAGTCAAGGTAACCGAGGTTTAAAAAATACAACACAGTTCCAATACAAAGTTCTTGAAATATTAATTGTGTTTGTCAGATAAAAACATCTCAAAATGTCATTTGTACTTCTGTCCAACATGGGTTCAATCCCGGCAACAATGGTCCAAACAGTAGAATTATACAGTAAGGTAACAGGATCCCTAGCAACACTGAGAACAATTCCATTATGATAGTATTTCATCATCAAGCACCTGTTGCTATCAGAAACTGACACTCTGTATCACCAAGGTATATAAAACAACATCACATCAAACACAACCATTTCATATCAAAATCTAAATAAAAGGAAAATGAACAGATAATAAATTGAAACATTCAAAGTCAATAACTTCCTCAGATAAGGGATCGCAATGTGAAACCCTTTCCCGAGTCGTAACGCAACACATACCTGATAACTGACAATCATCAAGAAACGAGGTACGTCTCACAGACTTGGAACTATCATGATTAAAAACAATATTGGAACTCATCTCACCTGGATCTGAGAGCTCAACAAGGTGTATCACAGGTAAGATAGGAGGAAACAATCAGCCCAAGTAATCAGTCCCCAAGAATAATCCAAGGGGCAGACATGACAGTCACATGGTAAATATTCCTGTGGGTGGGTGTAAATCCCCCACTGACTCAGTCCACCCCTAAACTCAGTACTTGTCGGTCCAACAACCACCTACTCCTACCATAGGGATTTTATGTTGAAATGTCACTCAGACCTCAGTCTCATTCAACCCACCTGGGACGACGCTGTTACTTCAGTATCAATACTCGTCAACAAAGGCAGGTACCAACAGTCGATAATCTCTTTGTTGATGTGCTAGGTAAGTACGACAAAAATGTTCTTACCTGTAATATGTGATTAAACATTATGGAGTACTAACGTAATCGGAAAGGTATGTTAGCGAACGAACAAGAAAAATACCTGCCGAGTGGACTGACCCAGAGAGGGCTATATATAGAACAAACACGCCTGTTTTACTGAATGTAGCACTGCACTGTTAATCCTGGTTGTGGCTGACGCTACCTGTGCTGGGTCCTCAGTGCATCAATAATTAGTAGCCAGGTGAACGTTATCAGCAAATCAACCAGCAGGTGTTCCAGTTGACAGAATGGATGGGCCAGACAAATGAGAATTCATTGCAGTTGTCAGAGAGGCACGACACAAGGATGTGTTTTGGGAGAGTAAGGCCACAAAAGAAAACAATATCAAACAAATAAACAGTATACTGTTTCTTATTATTGAGAATATCAAAGACCATTATAAATACCAATGAGGGTATTTTACTGCTCAAATATTGATGATGTTCAAGTAATTTTGATGATAAATGGACTAATGTCACTATTAGTCACATTATAATGCAAATTATGACTAATAAGGACCTGGAGATGTTCTTATCAATAGTTAAAGTGGTATCAAACCCAACTCACTCTCTCAGCAATATATCATAATTTAAATCTAGGGAACAAAAACGACTTTCTTTTTAACATAGGTTTCAGTTAAATCTAATTTTTCAGACTCTATATAAGCATTTAGGGATGGTCACTTGGAATGACGCACATTGAGGAGTGTTGGTTGTGCATCATTAATTTATGAATAACTTCACACACCAATAACCATATCCTGTAATGGATTAGCAGTCCCCAATAAATAAATAACAATAAAATATTATCACAAAGAATATGCTCGTGACTTAAATGGAATACATTTTGGGACAATACGCAACATAAAGAAATGTTAACATAACAGATGAAACTGATATGGCGAAATGTTATTCACGATCTGTACCAGTCTTCTACTCATAGATAGTCGAAACCTTGAGAAATAAATCTCAAAGATATGCGATACATCTGGTATGTCCACTGTAGCTGAACCAGAGAGACAGGACAATGTATTGCATGTGTAATCAACACATGCTTCAGGTGACATAACACCACCTACATTCCTGGGTGTTATGGTGTTTATAGCCTCCTCATAGAGTTACACCATAACAATAGAGCAGGAATAAACACGGGGCAATGTACACACTGTTACACCAACAACCATTATCCAATTCAACAGGATCTGTTTCCTGATGAGATATGTCACCAGCTACTAACTGGCAAATCTATCCCGCAAATAGACAGAGTGAAGGTGTAAGAGTTGTCTCCCCATTGCACAAGTAGAGTGCACAAGTGAAGAAATGTGACTGCACAAGAAACTAAAAATTATGTAAAAACGATATATTCTATTAGTGATTTGAAACAATTGACAACTATTACATTTCTGAATACATAAATATTTTTTGGGATATAACCATGTCTTATTTTTCTCAAAACAATCAGTCAATTAACTGAAACCCTCTCTCAACATGAACTATTCCATTGTCAACATGCATCTCCAAGTAATTTGTTCACCGCATGCATCAATCAAGTTTTGTAACAATGACATCTCAACATGTATGTCGTTGGTTGTGTTTGCTCTTTAATTGGCTCCTTGTCAACCTTTAATTATTCATTTAAAAAAAAGACCTCAAAAGCATCTCTTCGTGAAAAAATAAAACATGAGGTCGCAAAGTGCTTGAGTGTATTATTGTCAGGATCACACGCTTTTTCTTTCTTTCTTCTTGACATACAATGAAGCCCATTTCTGGTGATCCCCGCCTTGATATTGCTGGAATATTGCTAAAAGCGGCGTAAAACCATACCCACTCACTCATTCTTGACATACAAACCATAAAGTTGGAAATACAAAATAAATTTCATCTTAAATTTTTCCAGTTCATCTTAAAGTAACAAAGTGTACATAAATGTCTGGAAATATTGTGTGACCACAACATAGAGAAACATCATTTATCAAATAAACTATTATGAGTTAAAAAACAGTACATACACACTAAAAGCCCAGTACATACACACTCAAAGCCCAGTACATGATCTTCTCAAAAAACACCTTGTATATACATGATGGGACAGAATTATGAATGACAGAAGGCAGGATGTCTGCTAAGAAGAAGGGTTGAAGTCAATGAACTGAGCCAGCGCAAAGGTTAATCTGACTGAGAGAGGGTATATTTTGGTGCCCATAACAATGCAGCTGAGTGCCACAGAGAGGCAACACTGAGGTAATCCTGTGCAACATGACATCACAGCCAGGTACAGGCTGAAGGTGCTATGTGTGTGTGTAGCCTGCAGGCGGGATAGAGACAGCCAGGCAGGGAACACTCCTTCCTTGTTAATCCAGTGTATGGGACAGACAGGAGGGTGAGAGGGGGAGGGGGAGGAGAGACAGAGGGACATTGAGACAGAGAGGCACACGCACGCACGCATGCACGCACACACAGAGACACAGAGGGACAGACAGGAGGGTAAGAGGAGGGGAGGAGAGAGACAGAGACAGAATGTGAGAGACAGAGGGGCTCGCACACACACACACACACACACACACACACACACACACACACACACACAGGGACAGAGTGAGAGAGACACAGAGAGACACATAGAGGGACAGTAAAACACAAAGAGCTCGAGAGCGAGAGACACACACACACTGACAGACACATACACTGAGACAGAGAGAGACACACAGAGAGACACAAATACACACATTCACAGACACTCAGAGTGAGCAAGTGAGTGAGTATAGTTTTACGCCACTTATAGCAATATTCCTGCAATTACACAGAGGGGGATACCAGAAAATTGGCTTCACAAATTTTACCCACGTGGAGAGAGAAGGAGAGAGACAGAGAGACAGAGACAGAATGACAGAGAGAGTGAAAGAAACAAAGCGGAGAGGAGATGAGTGATAATGACACTATTTCAGCACAAGCTCCGCACCCAGGCCTTGGTCGTGATGAGCGAATACTCAACCACTCGGCTACCCAAACGAACCACTTGTACAAACTGAGCAATGCATGATTTGGATTCAACCCATAGCACCTACCCTTTCTATAATCAGTACTTTATTCCTTGTGATATCCAGTTACACTCTGTTATAACAGATCACAACAAAGCCCTTGACACATCAAGGTTATTATACAGTGCATGTAAACATGGAAGGTTTTATGAATACTTTTCCTTGTTCCCGTGTCCATACAAAACATTTGTGCAAACAAGTGAAACAGAACGTCTAATGTGTTTTCCCCACAACAGCAAAGTACAGCTTGGTGCTCCTGCAGGTGACTGCACACATCATCTCACATTTACAACAATGACTGGCACCTGTCAATCATGTTTATTGTTGTGCTGTAATCTATCTATCGCCTCTTATCTCCTTCCTGCTGTCAAAGAGTCTTTACTGAGATCCTCCTCGTTTAAACGTAGAGCAATTAAACTATTCTCCTTATTCAGAAAGCATGTCTGACTGAACAAGTCTTACAAGCTGTCATGAGGTAGATTGCACAAGACTCTGAGGCAATAATTACTTTAAATCACAATTTGTAGGTTATATAAATAATAAAAACAAGTTGTCCCTGAAAAGACTGGCATCCTGTACATCATCTGTATCTTAAAACCCTAAGAGTGAGTGAGTTAAAATTTAACGTCGCAACGGCATTATTTCAGCCATATAGCGACGATCAAACCCGAAGAGATAATTCACTGGTCTCACAGAAAGTTTTCAACTGCAAAACATAAATCTTTCCACCCTGATACCTTCATTCTGTTAAAGACAAAGAGTATAAGGAGACTGATATTGATTTTCACAGCAAGTGTTGATCTGATGAATTTTTAGAAGCATTTGTTGTGAGACAAGTGTATTTGTCCGACTCCGATCTGAAAAATAATCTTGGAAAACGTAGTTGGAAAATGCCTAAAAAGCTTGAATTTGAATAATTAAGTATAATGATATATGTGGAAATCTCAAAAAGGAGAAGCACATGGCACAGCCGAAGCCACACCCACCCAACCCCACCCCCTCCATCTCCCTGTATCCCCCAGGGATATATGACTATTACCATGCATATATTCGCCTGTGACCCCCATCAATCACAGGGGTGAGTCAAGATGGACCTGTCACACATCGCCCCCCAAGTGCCCAAAACACACAATGACAGCGTAATATAATCAGCCATGCTTCACACTCATGTTTACACAATCAACAAATGAATAGGGAAAGCAAACCAGAATTGTAAAAGTTATCTGAATAAACAAGGATGTGTAATATCACAAAAGGATAAATTCCATCCTTTATCAACAGTTGAGGAAAGTTCTAGACAGGGCTGAACCCCGCCACTTAGCAATACTTGAGTATGCCTACCATGTAGGACAGACATACACCTACAGGATGACACAGAGGTAGAAATTAATCTGTATAGTGTAAAACTATAGAAATAAATAAAAGAATATGAGTGACAATAAAAAACCCACTAAGTTTCAGAACTGGAGTGAATGAGCATGGCCTTACGCAGCTTTAAACAATATTCCAGCAATATATAGCAGGGGACACCAGAAATAGGCTTCACGCATTGTGCCCATGTAGGAAATCGAACCTGGGTTTTCAACATGACAAGCGAACACTTTAACCACTAGGCTACCCAACTACCCACTTCAGAACTGGAATGGATGCAGCATGCAATATCAACAGTTAAGTGATCAGCAATCCGAAGGTTGTACAAGTCTCTCCCTCCTCAAAATACAGCCCATGGTGATGTAGCAGAAAATGGCAGATATATCCCTCAATCTCCCCTCCAACAGAATCATTCTATGCATTTTCCTCACAAATAAATAATATCACTTTCATAATTGTATTAACAATTTTATCAGATTTCCATTTCTTTTGAACATATTTATTAGAACATTACCATATATATCCTTGACATAAATAACCCTTTATTTCATTTGGGCTGGCTAATTAGTCCAGATATCAGACTATCCCTTTGTCTGATTTAATTCTCGCAATGTTGACTTACTTACCGGTATGTAAAACAAACATAATCATGAAGAAGGAAACGACAAGTTATAATGTAGCTTAATTTGGAAATAATAGCGCTTTGAGCATGCCCCTGAGTCCTGTGGAAATATATTATTATTATTATTATTATTATTATTATTTACTAATTATTATTATTATTATTTACAAATTATTATTATTATTTACATATTATTATTATTATTATTATTATTATTATTATTTACATATTATTATTATTATCATCATCATCATCATCATCATCACACATCATTATAATCACATCATCATCATCATCATCATCACACATCATTATAATCACATCATCATCATCATCATCACACATCATTATAATCACAACTGTGGAAATATACAACCTACAATTTATGTTTCCAGAATGTGCCAAAGCAAGCTTACATCACGCACCAGAATACTCCCTGCGTACCTGGCCATAAAGCCCTGGAATGAGGATGCCCGGACCACGCGTGTCCTATATTCTGAAGCTGACATAAAAGGTCACAACCTCGGAACAGTAAATCATCACCTGCCACACTGGTTTTGCTGTCTCCAATACCAAAGAAATACCAACACTTACAAGTGTGTCAAACACTGAGTACTTATAGACACTGTTACATTTCTGGGAATTTCTTAGGACTCAACCACGGTTTTCATACAAATAGAACACTACATACACAAATACACACACTGTCTACATCCTCTTTCTCAGGAGAGATAAGATTCTTCTTTCAACAATCAGAAACAGGGCATTTTGAACTTCCTTGTCAAGTAATCCAGTCTGGAGTCCATGACACTCTCATTCAGTAACATTTAAACAAACACACGTGCAAAAAATGGTAAAAGATTAAACATTAAACTACACAGCACTGTGCCCTAATTCACATAACAGTCTATACCTTCATTTCACATAAAAGCTGTTGAGTTATCTAAGTTGTTAGTAGGGGCACATGTTTTTTTCATATATAAATCTAAAATTGTAAACTCTTCACCATTTTATGAATTACACAGCCTTTCTCCTTATATATGTTTCCTGCAGCTAAAGTTGTTATTAGATTTCCAGCAATTTCACTGTACTTGGGTAATAATTAACATAAACAGAAAAACTCCATTATACACTTAAGTATGATGATATGAACAGACATGACACTCCTGACCAGCCATGATACTATAAATATATCGCCATGTCAGACATACACACTTCAACATATCAGTATATATACTGAACAAACAAAGTTAGAATCATGAATATTTTTGAGGATATTGCATATAAAATTGTCAATATCCCCCAAATTATTCCTGATCCTAACTTTTTTGTTCAGTACATATAACCCACCAATACCATGAAGGTGTTATTTCTCATGATTTAAACAATTATTTAACAAGTTTGTAGGTACTGTTTTCAAAATATTCTAAACTTTGACAATTCTTGCTTTCTTACCCAAAACAGCTTGAAAATAACTCCTATGCCTGCAATTAATCTTCTACGAAATGGTTTTTAATTTCATTTTATTTTGATAAATGTAACTGTCTGCAACAATTTTCTTTTATTACTACATGGTACTTAGACTATGTCAAAACACACATACTTACTCTGCCAGGAGAGAGATTGAGTTGGGTTTAACGCTGCTTTGAACAGTATTCCAGTTATATCAGGGCGTGTCAGCTTGATGCAGGAGGAAAACCCGAAGTGATGCAGGTCTCAGACAGTGAGAAAATGAATGTTATTCAGCTTAGTAGTCTGCAATATTCCAGCCCTGTCTCACAAGGTTGGAGATAACCATGTCTGTGCCAGGCAATCAGGTGATCAATAGTATGAGCAACAATCCATCCAAGAGGGATACGATGATACACCATCAGCCAGGTCCCACCTTATGACACCTAATCCCCGTTTTAGTCAGCTCTTATGACAAGCCTAGGTAGCTGGAGACCCAATCTGACCCCAAAATCCCCATGTGGTTCCAGTGCCAAGAAGACCAAGCTCAGTTGATAATCTGGCACATGCAGTCAGTGAATTTCAAAGCCTGATATTCTATCCCGGTCCTCTTATCTATAAGCCCCATTCAAGGACTTGGTCTGACCTGCTTGTGTGAACTGACAGGTCTATCAACAACCACACCAGATAATTCACTTCACTGACAGCTATAATGGCCAATATACACACACAAATTAAGTCCCTGAAGCAAGATGAGTGCCAACAATAAAATCCTTCCTAACATAAAACACATAACGGTTACAATATTGAAAATAATTCAACAAATATTTTTGTATCCCCATTTAAATACCATTAAAAATCATATTAGCATCATAATTACAGGTTGAATAGAATACACATAAGAGAGATACTTCATTAGGTGACGAATGAGGAAGCATATACTTCCGAAACATTGTGTTCCTCATTGTGTTCCTCATAATAAAGAAGTTGACATAAATAAATATCTCTCTTAAAACAAAACTATTTATTGAATAAACAAATATGATTCAACCCTTATTCAAACATTTGAATTTATTGTGTGTTAATTTGATACAATGTAATATATATCCTACCGCTCTTTTTCAAATATGTGAAAAACTACAACAAAGTCACAAAATACAAAGGTGTCCTAAAAAACATTAAAAAAATACATCCTTGGTTTAACCTTGAGAACCTATTGTTAACAACAGACTTGTTATCAATTACATAACTTTATCAGGTTAACTTTATCTCAGCTCTCTTCTAAGAAATTGGCTGCTCTCAAGAACCACAAAGTAGGTGCAGGTTCATACCAGTTATTGCCTGCCTGAATCTGCTGATAGTAGTAAATACTACTTACCTATGTACTAATGTTACATGTGTGACTATTCATACAATGACTAAATGCAAGCTACTTCCCTAAGTACTATCCACCACTAATGGAATAATCCAGCAAGGCCAGAACAGCTTTGTCAAAAGCCAGAGGACAATGATAAAGATTACCAGACTGTCCCACCTATCATAATGTTCCCTAACACACCTCTACCCCCAGGCCAAACTGACCACAATTAATCAAGTGAATATACTAGCGCTGACAAACTACTAAAGGTTAATCCCACATAAGAGGAAAGGTATGTCTAAATAACTTACATACTCTCAGCCTTGTTTATACTATTTAAAATACAAATTCAAAAGACTTATTTTAAAAGAAAGACTCCAAATATCATAATTCAGATTATTTCAATTTTAATATTAGTCCTACCAACAAATACCCCTAAGGCAGATGATGAGTCTTCCTTGTGCTATATCATAAGATTAACCTCGTCACAATATATATTAAACAAAAAATAAGGGATAAAGGGATCCTGACGATACCTACCTGCATGACATACCTGTAAATATACCAAACCAAAAAAGTTGTGTGGGGGGGGGGGGGGGCATATTTTTGTAGTGGAGGCTGAGCAAACAATTTCATGAAAGTATCACTCGAAATATTCATGATCCCGAACTATTTTTTCTTGGAATATTTACAGGTATGTCATGCAGGTAGGTATCGTCTGGATACATAGACATTACATGTATGTTAACATGTTGATCAGGTGTGACACATTCAAACAGAGAAACGAAGTGGGTCATAAAAAGACTATTAAATGTAACAGTGAAATACTGTGAAAAGGAAACGACGTGTACTTTCTATATGTATGTAGTTTTTATTGATTAAATGTTTCACTTCGAGCAAAGTAATTTATGCCGAAAAGTGTTTTACATTACTAACGCAATAACTGAAATATTTTAGTGTTTATGGTCATGTGACCACAGCCATATTTGGTGTTTTTGCTTGCAATTAGTACCACCATAACACAAATATGACATTAAATAAAGTGTGAGAAGGATAAAATCAAAGATGTTTCTTGTTTGCAACTTCCCTGTGATTTCAGCATCACATATATATATGCCATACCTACAATACAATAATAAGTGCAGGGATAGACTTCAACTATTTTATATTTGACCACCTTTGGTACTGAGCAAAACCAACCTCATCATAATGCCACATATTGAAAACATGGAAATAAGAAAGTGATAAAAATTATGGGTATGGGTAAAATAATTTTAAAGTACAATATTAAGGATACCATCCAATGATATCAATATGCTTTTCGTAAGAGGCGATCCCAATTGCGTGGATCGATGCTCATGATATCAATCACTGGTTTATCTGGTCCAGACTCAATTATCTACAGACCACCAAGCTCGAATATTGCTGAGTGCGGCGTTAAACAACAAACAAACCAATCCAGTGATATCAACCATGCATAACACACAGTACCCATCTGAGGAATTAAACATGGGTTATCAGCATGACAAGCTAACGCCGTTGACCACCTTACCCTACTTCATAAGGAAGTGAGATCGCCTCCGTGGCTAGTGGCAGAGCGTCCGCCCGGAAAGCAGAAGGTCCGGGGTTCGATCCCCGCCCGCTCCATACCAAAAGACATAAAAAGATGGTACTTGTTGTTGCTCTGTCTGACGCTTGGCATTTAGGGGCTAAAACAAGGACTGGTTGGCTCGGAGTCAGTATACTGAACATCGCTACATAAGTGCAATAATCTTGGACGCAACGTTAAACCCAATTTCACGTCACCTAACAAGAAAGTGGCAGGTATATCAATGCTTACCTAAGCTCCTGAACAATCAAGGAACTCTCATAAAACATTATAGCTGCAGACAAGTGAGTGTCACAAGGCTAAGTATTTACATGAACATCACTTCCAACTCTTCAGCCAGCATGGATAGTTTCTATTACCGCTGCCATTCTACCTGACAGGCCGCTGCTGTCGACCTGTCTGCAGGTAAGCTTTGTTGACTGATGAGGAAACACCTACATTAGACAGAAACATGAAACCCCTCAAGATAAAAGACAGATTTCAATGCACTGAAAAGTTTGAGATAAGGATTTGTCCCAAAGAATTTATATGAGGGAGAATCATTGGCCGAATCATTTTTTCCTATCTCGCGTAATCCTGTCACAGTAATGCATACACTAGCTCATTAAAAAAATGTATCGCATTTCAATCTAAATTTCAATCAAGATGATTTTTTTAAAAACCTTTAACCATTCATAGCCTCGCCCACAAAGGATCTTCATTTTCTGCTTGAGGAAACACCTTATTGGTTATCATGATGATAAGTCTTTGCTTTTGTGTGCGTCTATCTCACAAAGTCTAAACTCACTCTGCCTACACCCTTACTGTGCCATTATTTTCCCTTCCACCAGCCCTTTCTGTAATGCAAAAGCAAGTCTAGATTTTCCTCAGGTTCATGGGCTCCTTTTCTATTTAAATGAAGTGAATTGTTTCTATCAAAATTATATATTTTCAGAGACTAAGCTTTAGTCTATACTGTCCCTTCACATTCCTTAGGGCTGACAAGTCTCCAGCTTCTCTTCAATAACTCAAATATCTATCCACATCCTGGACCCTGTGTAATCTACTCTGTTCAAGGTGTACTGTCCAATCACAACCCAAGAGCTAATAATTCTTCTGTTACCCCTTCCCAACCCCAATATCTACCCACCTACTAGACCCTGAGGGGCGGTGGGTAGCCTAGTGGTGAAAGTGTTCGCTCATCACGCCGAAGGCCCGGGTTCGATTCCCCACAAGGATACAATGTGTGAAGCCCATTTCTGGTGTTCCCCAACGTGATATTGCTGGAATATTGCTAAAAGCAGCGTAAAACCATTCTCACTCACTCCTGGACCCTGCCCTATCTACTGTCCCATCACATCCAAAAGGGCAACTCTCCTGCTACCCTAATGTCTACCCTTATCTTGACGGTCATCTCCTATTCTGTTCTACCCCATGTTGTTATCAGGCACATTAGGAGATGTCTCATGCATATTCCTAATTCCAGAACATCATCCCACATCCCACCGTATGCTCAAACTACATCCAAATTGAAGAATCTCTTTGATCACCAATCCCTCCCACCCCCACCTCCAACCCTCTATAAAACAAACCCCTGTAACCTTCCTGCCACCCATCCAAAAAGGAAAAGTCAATGGATGTGAAGTAATTCTATCCTCCCAACAGGCAAGTCTAGGTATGTGGACAGTAATGACTCCAGTCTCTTATAGGGACAACATGTTCTTATTATTTACACATTCTAGAAATTATTATTGAAACTTACAATCATTGCCTTAGAGACCTGTGCAAGTCTATATAACATATACCACACAGTGAAAACACAATTATCAATTTTCCTGTCAATATCTATGTAGTTTTCATTGACTAAATGTTTCATTTCCAACAAAATAATTAATGATGACACCACCCCCCACACTCTCACTGCAGGTTACACACCAATAACCTCATAATTAAAACATCACAGAACATCTGACAAACTCTATTATAAATAACATGACTTATCAAACGCAAACACCTCACACAGTTACCAGTACTTACTCAAAGATGTTGAGATGCATTACAACCCGTACACTGATCACCCGTTAGCTAACACTGACGTCATGGGGCACCTGTTGATGAGAATGCTGACCGTGCTTCTACTGCCAGGCAACACTGACCCCTGGGCAACAATTCTTGGTTAACAAACTTCAGTTAGCTCTCCTTATCTCCTTCCTGTCATCCCACCAAAGACACACCAGTCAAGGCAATTTGTCACCCGATAGCATAGAAAAACACAGGGACACTCGTAACTGTACATAGTCTTGCGTAGTGATGTGTGATCAACTATTATGAAAACAAGAGAGAGGTTTCTACTTCCTATTGACAACAGATGGCATGTTTTCTGTTAGACGTTCAAATTTCGACGACAATGAAATTCCACATGGATGAGGAAGTCCTAATGTTTTAATGAGTTTGCCCAAACATTTAACTTTGAGATCCAATTAACGTGTCTACTGATCCTTGCAAATCAGTCGGCCTCCTGGACTGGGTGATGTTCTCCCTCTAATTAGCACAGCAGTAGATCACTGACTACCCACACTGCACCTCCAGGTGACCTTTGACCCACACAGAGCCTAGTTGTCAGAACCATCACAACATTATAGAGTAACTGATGCATTTGTCAAATCAACTTTCAAAACTACCAACACATTGTTGGCAACAGGAGCTCACTTTAACAGAAATTGAAAAAAATTAAAAATATTTCATTGTGAATGGATTATGAAACTGATGTCATCCACCACTGACCCACCTACAACGACCCTATTTCAGATCCCCCCTCACTGGCCCACCTACAACGACCCTATTTCAGATCCCCTCTCACTGGCCCACCTCCAAACACCCTATTTCAGATCCCCTCTCACTGGCCCATCTGCAACGACCCTATTTCAGATCCCCTCTCACTGGCCAACCTCCAAACACCCTATTTCAGATCCCCTCTCACTGGCCCACCTACAACGACCCTATTTCAGATCCCCTCTCACTGGCCAACCTCCAAACACCCTATTTCAAGTCCCTACTCCTTTCCGTTTTGCTGACCCACCCACAAGTAGTCCCCTTCCTCTTCTCTTGTTGTTGTTCATGTTATTCCTATGCATATAAACCATCTCAGTAACTAGGCCCTGCCTCTTCATATCAGCCGTGAGCAGATGCCAAACGATTACAATACACAATAATAACCCATGTGATAGCTCTGATTATCAAAATGAATATTCAGAGGTGTAAGAAGCACAATCTCCCCCACCAACCACATACACAATAGTTCCAGTGTCCCTTTAATAACTGATCCATAAGCCCCATTATCACTCACACACCTTTCCCCAACCCCACCCACAAGCAGCCCCATCTCCCCCTCCCCCCTCCCCCTCCCACACTGACCCACTTTATCCATGGTTTATGGCCAAGCAGGGGTCACTCATGTCTTCAGGGCATTGTTTAAGGAGAATGGTTGGTCACTCAGGAATGTGCTTACTATATCAAGTATAGTCACTGCTACACAGCTCACAGCATCATCTGATACTTGCACTTCAGGCAGACAGAACTGAACACATTCCCTGCACAGGAAGCTCCGTATACTGGAAATGCTGAAGATTTTGTTCCTAATATGATATCCATTTTATGCCTCTACTTTTATACAGAACAAACCACTTTAAGTTTTGAGTGAGTGAGTGAGTGAGTGGGAGAGTTTGTGAGTGAGTGAGTGAGTGGGAGAGTTTGTGAGTGAGTGAGTGAGTGGGAGAGTGGGTGAGTGAGTGAGTGGTGGGAGAGTGGGTGAGTGGGTGGGAGAGTTTGTGAGTGAGTGAGTGAGAGGGAGAGTGGGTGAGTGAGTGAGTGGTGGGAGAGTGGGTGAGTGAGTGAGTGAGTGAGTGAGTGGATGAGTGAGTTTTCCAGTTATATCACACCATGTCTGGTTTACCAGTTCGGTAAAACCCCAGAGGACAGGCATGTTGCTGACAGATCAAGGATGACAATCGTGATGAAACTGAAGTCTTATCTTATCTAATCTTATCTTGATATATCCACCCCAAATTTAACACATAATATCGACACAAATGTAAAGGTGTACCACACAAAGGACACATTCCTCAACTCGGGAGTCTTCGATAAGTGCTTATTAATGCTCAGAAACGGATGAAGCTGTCAGCCCGACACACAACATCCCTACAAAAGACTTACTGCATTAGCTTGCCATGGGCCATTGACAATATTCAATATACACACACTTACACCAGCTACACTGATAAATCACAACATCTTTGGAATACCTATACCATGTATCACTGGAGCTCAAGCAGAGCAAATCACACCTCGCTGGACCTCATTCAGCCAGACATCCTCCCTGACGGGCCAGTATGTACCCGTATCACACGCTGCCATTGTGTAACCATTATCCTTCCCTCACAGTATGGCTACAGCGTAAGCGCCACATCCCTCACTCTAATACACTATTTAATCATTTATGAAGAGGGGACAGAGCACTGGGATGAGTTTAATTACCATGGTAACCTAGGGAGTCGGGGGAGGCCGGAGTCATGGGTTATTTCTCGACATGACCTATTGTGATAGGTTAATGATGGACATATTAGGGCATTATAGAGTGAATGTCCCTCACCATGAATATTAAATTTCAGGGGAATAATGGTTCCACTTAATGGGTTAAGCTTGGCTGACTAACGCATTACAAAAAAGTTCAATTTGTTTTGTATATAATGAATAATTATCTCGATTTCTTTTCATTATCTACCTTATACCACTTCATAACAAATACAGTGACATACAAATATTGAAACCTATTGATGATAAAAAAAGCTGATATATTGTAAGAGTTGACAGGTTCAAAATAACACAGTGATGATGATGATGATGATGATGATAATAATAATAGACAGTTCATAAAAGCTGATGACATTACTAACATTCTAGAGATCAATACGTATTCAAATTGCATACTCAGCTCCCTGAGAATTATACAATATAGAGATAAGGCATTTTCCTATTATAGGAAAATACATCAAATAAATAAGAATTATGTCAAAGAAAAATACCCCTTCACCCCACATACTTGCCTTCAAGTCACTATGAAGGGGGCCGTTTAATGGCAACTGTCTAAAGGAGGGCCATGATACACTGCCACATTTTAATGGTTTATAGGCACAGTAATTACTGCATTGGAAGATAAAGGGAGAACTTACATCAACTCCTTTGTCTCATACTGTTCACAAGTTTATCCAAGTAAATATCCAGTGGCAGAAAACAGAACGTCTGTGTTGGTTTGTGGTCAGTATAACATTCCAGTGGGACTGGTCACCGTAGACCTGTCTGTCCTCTTATTGGTCGGCTCACCAGGTGATAAGAGTGTTATTCCCCAGTGTGTCGTATTTCCCTCTGGGCGATACAGCTCGTAACCCTCTCAGGTGGTTGAGTAACTCCCACTGTTGGCTGGATCAGCCTAAACAGACTCCTTTACCCGAGGATTAGCTGAACCATTTTATCTCCTATTAGTTAATGCTGTGGGTGAGTCCACTGTCTCAGTAATAGGGGAGCAGGGTCAGAGGTGTGTAGGAAGTTCCTCATGCAATAAGTTACCGATCAGTGACATTTATTACTTTGGCTGGATTAATTGTCTGACATACATCTGTCAAAGTTATTAACCTGATAATGAACATTTTCTCAGAATAATATTTTGAAAATTAATACGAAACTATGACTTAAAAATGTCTGAAACATTGCATAAGAGGGAAACTAAATTTGTAAACAAAAACAAAGAAGTGGATCCTTGAGGTTTTCTGTAACAGATTTTGAATATAGTGATCACTAAAAAATAATTAACATTTAGGGGTATGACAAGAACCCCTGACTCTCATATTAATTTAAAACCTTGAAAAGTAAAATTAAACCTTCACATCAAATAGCCTCAGTTACTTGAAATCAACATGAATAGCCTTGTGAATTTAAGTCTTAAGTGGGGAGCTCATTCTCCTCGTCATGTGATCAGTTGTAAGGGGAATACTTCCAAGTAGGATGAGTCTACAGGAACTGAGCACTTGTGGCAGCCATGTTCAAACAGCCCCTAGGGATCTGGTCACACAGAGGGCCAGTGTGACTGTGGCTCTCCACGTGTGTCTGACCACAACTGTGTAAGTCCACAAGTCAACATCCCAAACCACTACACAAGGAAAATACTGTCGGGCAGATAGTCAGCAAAATCCTTAAGTCAACCAGCTCTACATGGCAACTCTATGAAAATTGTTGTTATTGTTAGGGAAAGGGTGTTAACTATTCAAATTTATCGAATCAAATCTGTGAAAAAACATTCCTGCGCTGAGAATCTTACGGAGTATCATCTCCATGATGGAGAGATGGTTGAGATGGGATTCATGAAAGCCAGCAGTCAGAAGGTAGCATAGGTCACAAAGCTGGAACTAAGGTAACACAAGGTGGCTGATTCTAGCAGCACTATAGCATATATCACACGATTTCAGCTGCCAGGGACTGACCATTGGATATTCACCCCGTGACAATACTTGTTGTAAGAGGCGACTAACAGGATCGGGTGGCCAGACACGCTGACTTGGTTGATGTACATCATTGTAACCCAATTGCATAGATCAAACTCATGATGTAAAATACTGGATTGTCTGGCCCAGACTTGACTATTAAGAGACCACCTATCATAATAGCTGGAATATTGCTTAATGCAGCCTTAAACAACGAACTTATTCTAACATCTTTCAGGAAAAGAATAATTGTTCCCAACTATGTTGAAGTGTTGTCCTAAGCTCACACTGAAACAAAATAAGAAACAAAACTGTTTGGTCCCTAAAGGTAAATTAATGTCATAAAGAAACTAGGCTCTCGCCATCTGGCAGTCCCAGCTTGTGGGATTAAAGTCCTTCAAACATTGCTGTCTTCCCGTTCACATTTTTCAATGTGGCACTATTTACCATTTCTAGACCTAGACAGGAAACTGGCACCAAACCATGCAGCATTTTCTCACTTCAATTTCGGATGACAACCAATTAATTATTTGTTCTTTAGAATTTAAGACCCTTTTTTAAGTATCTTTTCAGTCGTAATAATTTTCCGATCATGAAGAGATTAATAGTTTGTTACTTAAATACTTCCCTGAGAACAAAGTTTTAGGCCATTTTAACTCACTATTCAGAAAAAAAGAATCACTAAACCTAAACTCTTAATATATAATCACTGGTATTTCAGAAATGTAATACTATGAGACAGATATTTCAGAATAAATTTTTGTTAAAACTGACACATTTTCTTTGGTGAAAAAAGATCCTACAAAAAAATCAACTTGCATATGTAAACATTCCTGTTTAGGCTATTTAAACAACAGTGTTTATACTACATATATTTACTATCAGAAAAAAATTCATAACACCAAAAACTGACATTCTAGTGTGAAGGTCGTATCTTGACCTTCAAACCAAAACATGCATCAAATGAGCTAAAATATGAGTGTATCTAAGTAAATATATTGTTTGTAGAAGCTGTTTACAAAGAACAAATATTATGCGCAAATGTTGACATATGAGCCTAATTGATATTCGTATCTTTCATTCACACCCCAGTATCATTACATCACAAGGTCAGGGGTCACCCATCCCAGTCACGATGTTGCCTGCTTCACCAGTCCATCACAGGTAGCACTTGAATACCTGTGTTTACCTGTGTGGCAGGTAGATAACATACCTGAAATCCCGTACGGTGTTGTTCGTACTGTAATTATGTCCTGGAACAGGAAAACCTTGTGACTACTCTCATACCATCTACCATAATGGACATTAGGATCAACCTTGGCCATTATAAATTATTAGATTTCCATCCTGCTGCGTCACTACCAAACACCCTGCCTCACAATGTCCTATTGTCTCCCAGTACCTGTCGCAAAATTCCCCTTCTTTTAAACATAATAAATACTCTATAGCCTGTAACAAACATTATATTTGGGATTTCACTTTTATAGTTAAGTATAAATTCTAGTACCTTTTTCGATGGAGTCACATCTGGAATTCGAACCCACACTCTCAGAGAAGCTAGGTCACCTAATCACAAGAACAATCTGTAGTCTGACCAAACACTCATGTTTCATGTGAATCACATCCGTCAACACTATGTGTGAAGCCCATTCCTGGTGTCCCCTACCGTGATATTGCTGGAATATTGCTAAAGGCGGCATAAAACTATACTCACTCACTTACGTCTGTCAACAGATAATGTACACAGATGACAAGATCAGTTTCTTTGAAAAAAAATAAAATAAAATAAAATGCATCCAGAACAACAAAATTGGGATGAAAATCAAATAACGGATTTCTTGTGGCCTTACCCCATGCCTATCATGAGTGATAAAGGACGACCTATTCAATAGTATCAACTTCACTATATATATATACGGCTATTTATGGCTTTGTTTGCAGATTCATTAACAAACAAAAAAATTGTCATTGGGGACGCATCTTGTTGGGTGTATCCCCCAAATCGTCATGAAAAGGTGAAGGATGTTGTCATATTCAACTGACACTGTAAGAAGTCACGGTGCATATTTTTGCAGTGTTGAAAAGCAAGCAAATTTGTATGCTTGAGATGCTCCTTCCAAGTTGAGGGTTACTGAGTACACATGACTAACATGATTGCAAGTTTCTGTACATGCCATGATTATATACCCCAACCCATAAAAAAAGGTGGGGCACAATGACAACTCTGCCAGGGAAAATCTGGAATGACCGTTTGTATTCTGCCCAAATTTGGATATCAACATGAACCACTTACCCCAAAATGAGCTGTGGACTAGTTCAACTTTAGGTGTTACCCCTGTGAAAATTCATTATGCTTCTCACCATATGAGTGAAGTAATCCTTGATTATTGTTAAGTTAGAGATTAGGCAATTGTTTAAGATATGAGATTCGTATGTACTTGAGATGAGAAAGAGTAGTGAGGGAGTAAGTTGGGTTTATCGCCGCTTTTAACTGTATTCCAGTTATATCACGGCGTGTCAGCTTAATGTGGGAGGAAAGCCCGAAGTGATGCAGGTCTTCGACGTTTACCACTTTGGTGAAACCCACGAGCACGGGTATGTTGCTGACAAACCTAGAAACATAATCGGGGCGAACCGGGATTCAAACCCACAATCATAGGTTTCTGGTGTGCCCAAGGGAAGCAACTCTGCACAGCGAATCGCGGCGCCTTGACGACTGGGCCACCCGTGCCCCCTGAGAAAGAGTAACACCACACTGAGCAACATACCAGTTACAACACAGCCTCAGGAAGATCCGGTTAGAATTAATCTTCAGTAAGCAAAGCTTGTCATAAGAGTGACTAACAGGATCGGGTGGTCAGACAATTTGAATTGGTTGATGCAGGTAATCGTATCCCAATTACATAGATTGATGCTCATGATGTCAGGATCGTCTGGTTATTTACAGACCGCTGTCATATTTCTGAGTGCAGCATTAAACAACAAACAAAACCAAAAAACATCACAATTGGTGAAAATAATTGTCTGGACAGACAAAACCATTGGCTGAAAGCATGAGCAACGATCTACTTCATCAGCCAAGTCACTGACACTGATCCTCATTAGTCATCTCTTATAACAAACATGGGTGCTTGTGACCACCCCCCTCACCCTCACCCTCACCCAGAATCACACGGGGGTTATGTATCTGAAGATAACGTGCTATTGCTTGGCAATGAAGAGAACACAATGTATACTACCATTTCACTCAGCATGTTCACGGACATATCTTCTTGATAAGTGGCACTTTTATTGAACACAGCAATAAACATTATTCATTGTCACATGTTCCCTATATTTCCCTTATGAAAAAATTTACTATTTGATAAGACACACAAATTTCATAAAACAAAAGTAAAGTCAGGCTAACTGGCAAAAATATTCTGCCTAAATAGTGAGTCCTACTGAAAACATTTGGAGCTGCAGACCCCATGGCAACACCAAAGCTCTATCCATTTTCCAGGCCTATCATACACTATGAAACTGTATACCCTCTTCCTAGAGTATACGCTGGTCACTGCAACTGACCGCTGACCTTTGAGTGGCAGATGTCAAGTGGACCTCAACAATCGCCAACACCAACAAAAATAGCGGTGTCGCTGAACAGCACGGAACGTCAATCACAGCTTACACTACACATACCTGAATTAATTAGCTTCTACCTGAGGTGATAATGAGGCCACAGGTGATTGTAACAAGATGATGGACAGGCAAGGGCTCAGCTGGGGTTAATAATATTCTAAACTGAAGGGGCAGCTTTTCATTAATAGAAAAAGTGAGTGAGTTTGGTTTTACGCCGCTTTTAGCAATATTCCATATTATGGCAGGAGACACCAGAAATGGGCTTCACACATTGTACCATGTAGGGAATCGAACCCGGGTCTTCGCCGTGACGAACAAACACTTGAACCACTAGGCTACCCGACCGCCCCGACTAGAAAAAGATGCATTTAGTTTTTCTCAGACACATCTGTGTACATGCTGTAAGGCAGATAATTTATCGGTTATTATATATCAAAGTAAATTTGCTTTAAATAAGCAATTTTCAACATATTTTTTACCCAATTTCACTAAGAATTATTCATGTTTATGTTGTGGTTTTACAAGTACAATAGTTGAAACATTCAATGAGGACATTAAAGTATTTGTTGGTTGGTTGGTTTGTTGTTTAACTCAGCAATATTCCAGCTATATGAAGGCGGTCTGTAAATTATCAAGTCTGGACCAGACAATCCAGTGATTGATATCATGAGCATTGATCTTCGCAATGTGGGATCGATGACATACATCAACCAAGTCAGCGAGCCTGATCACCCGATCCTGTTAGTCGCCTTTTACGACAAGCATAGTAGCATTTTACTGCAAGCATGGGTTGCTGAACACCTATTCTACCCCGGATCTTCACAGGTAAAGTATCTGTAAAAATATCAAGGTATGGTGTGTATGCCACATTGCATAACTATTGCCGAAAGTCCATAGTTCATTAAACCCAACTCAAAGATAGAGCAGATAATTCAAACACAAAGTTTTGAATTGTTTTCGGCCAAAATATTCATTTTCTTGTTATGGAGATTTTTTGGTTCATTATTCCAAGAGGAATAAACCAAACCCTAAAATAGCTAACAATGATATTTGAGGTTAACTTCTTTAATACAAACTCTCAAAAAAAATATTGCTCTGGCCTACAAGCACATTTTCTGGAACATATTTTAGGCATGTCTTGCAATGACACAGGTGAGATGAGATTCCTGACAAGACATTCACATATTTTCTTTATGTCAATGCAATTATTCCATGTTCGACATTTCAGGAACATTCTTCATTAATAAACATGTTTTGTTGACAAAACACAAATCATGATAGTATCAGAAATATTGATGCTGTCATTTGCTGTTAACAAATTTGTAAACACCACTTATTGTCACATGGAAAAGCATGTAGAGTAATGTGCTCACAAAGCTAACTATTTATAGTAAACACACATGTTCATGTTAATTATTGGATGCAATGCATGTATGTCTCCACAGTGAATTATTTCTCAGACTGAGGCAATAACAAAAGGATTTTTTACCATAAAAAATTGTACACAGTGTGTTTGGTCTCAATACAAGACAAGAGCGGGTAACTCTAAACACTCTGCAGTGGAATGGTGGCATATGTGTTTCAGGAAACACTTCATTGAGCTGGCAATGATCCTACTACCTCACCAAGACATACACACAAACTTTTGTTTTAAATAACTTTATTTCTGTCCTATTTTTAAGAAACATTCTTGACACAGAATGTTCCACATTGACAAAGCAAAATAATGACAGATGGTCATTTATGGAGTTAATATCATGTCTGTGTGTTTGCTATTCTCTTGTAAATGTTTTGTTATAAACTGTAAATTTCTCATGTAAATCGTCAATCAAGACTGTTACTTTCGCAAGGCACCATTTTTGTTACTTGACCAGCAAGTCTTCCTTTGCTTCCAACAGCGTTCTCGAAGCTATTTTTTATTACTTTTGTTTATATTTTTAAGTCTTTGCAAATTTGGAACTACAATTAAAATTGGAAATTATAAATTGAAATGGAATACGTATTTCAGACATTGTGAAATGTGACAGATTTAATAAATGAATGATATTCCAGGTAGATCTAGGTCCATAAAAATATATACTATTTTGACGTGACGTGAGATAAACACATATTGATGATTTGAGATTTGCCGAGCGCGCTCCCCCGCCTCGGCCTCGGTTAAACGGCTCATCGTCTATAACGCCCACCAATTATTTGGACCCCATTGGTAGCGTTGTAGCGAGGGACCACTGTACTTTTTAAGTCGCAATTACAAGGGGTGGTGAAACATCCCTGCATGTTGAGTAGAAAGAATCTACGTTTCAAGGTTTTACATTTGGAATGAAAAAAACACGTAATTTTCCGGAAGCCAACAAAACATTAAGTATATATTAAACAGGATATTCCATGTGTCGAGTGAAATCTCATATTTCTCTCATCGAGAGACTTGGGAAAAGACAATATTTTCACGAGTGGCGTATGAAATATGCTCTATCACTGGTAATAGGTTCAAAGCTTAAGCTATTCCCAATCATCATTCACAAAAAATCTCCATTAATTAGAACTAAAATGTAAACCTTTAAGCAGAAACACATGGTTGATATTTTGGAAAATATATACATCTAATGACCTGGCATACAGCTGTCATGAGGGTCATCAGGTTCACCCTGGCGGCATCAAGCAGAGTCCGCATCCATCAGTCTCTATTCACTTACTGCGTATGATGACTCAACAAGGCGGACAGCCCCAGCTGACAAACACACTCACATAATGTTATCTTTCGTTTTCACAGATTTGACACCAGATGAACATGCAGAATATTTTTGAACATCATCCGACATCAATAAGATTCATATCTCCATATCCACTGAAAAATATTGTCATTATTTAACGGCTTTGTTTCGCAGTTCACTTGATGACCTTTGGTATGGTTCGCTGGACCAGGGGAGGAAGAGCCTGCGATACAATCAGCCCTAGAATGGCTACCAGGAAGAACAAGCTGTCATGTACACAAATGCCAGCTCAATGATGCACCATCTGTCATACAACATATACTACCACTTTACATTATCTTGTTCTCATGAACCAAAGGTCAACAACCTTCTTGACACTATCACTGTCTCAAGCCACAGGCATTTGTACCATACCAAATTCCCATACTTAGTGTATAGATACAATACTAGTACAAGACGCCATAAATGGCGACTATGCTTGTCGTAGGAGGCGACTAACAGGATCGGGTGGTCAGGCTCTCTGACTTGGTTGATGCTTGTCATTGTATCCCATTCGCGTAAATCAATGCTCATGATGTCAATCACTGGATTGTCTGGTCCAGACTCAATTATTTACAGACCGCTGTATTATAGCTTGAATATTACTGAGTGCGGTGTTAAACAACAAACAAACAAACAAGACGAGATATTCATATTCAGTTTCCCCGAATTATAACCATACGATTTACTGCTATGCAGACTTCATAGTGGTTCCAAGCATATCTCCAGCTTATAACATAAAGGGAGAAGGTGCTTAACATACTTCAGACTAGATGAAAGCAAATAAATGTACAATAATTTGCATATGGTAGTCAAAGATTAGACTTTCCGAAAACATGTGACCAAATGATTCAGTGACATGCATTTACCTGACAATAGGGTTTACCTCGAAACTAATCATAGATAAGTCGGCAGTGAAGAGGATGTCTGTAAAAAATCTGAAAGATTTTAGGTGTGATGACAGCCTGCGAAGGGTGACATGCCAGCTCATCCAGGCCAACAAAGTGCTCCATATCCACCCTCAGTAGCCCTTATCATCCCCCAATACCCATTAATTTAAAAGATAGCTGTATCTACTATTGTAAATGAATGAAAACAAATTGGAAACAGATAGAAAACAGCTGTTCAACTGAGCTGAGGTTAACATGTGCTGTGTCATGTGACTTTGATTGACTCGTAAACAGCGTAGAGGTTTTTGCTTGGTATCGGTGTGCATGTTATTGTCATGCTCAGATATCCCCGTGCAGGTTGTTTGCTTCTTGGCAGGGTATATGGGTGGATGTGTAGTATTTTATCAAGATCACATGCACCAATCAGATCTTAACATTCTGTCATGGAGGTAAGATAACTGGACCTGTTTTTTCTCACGCCAGATACATGATAGGACACAGACTGACTTGTTTTCTGAGGACTACGCTGATTAACATGAGATCAGGAAGCTGTTGTGTGACCTGAACACACAGACAAGATAAATCACTTTTCATTCCAATGATGATATACGTAAACAGTTTCCCCACAAATGAATTTTTCCATTCTCAATCTTACCATGACATTGAAAGACACAACAGAGATGACATTCCCTGTGACACAACACCAATACCAGGGCCCACTTGCACAAAGCGATCTTAGCGCTAAGACTATTCTAAGCCTATGCTAAAGTATGGGAGTTAAGATCAACTTAGCGCTAAGATCGCTTTGTGCAAGTGGGCCCAGGTCATCAGCATCTACTTGATGCAACTGACCCGTGAAGATCCGGGGTAGAATAGGTCTTCAGCAACCCATGCTTGCCGTAAAAGGCATCTATGCTTGTCGTAAAAGGCGACTAACGGGATCGGGTGGTCAGGCTCGCTGACATGGTTGATGCATGTCATCGATTCAAATTGCGTGGATTGATGCTCATGATATCAATCACTGGATTGTCTGGTCCAGACTCGATTATTTACAGACTGCCTTCATATAGCTGGAATATTGCTGAGTGCGGCGTAAAACAACAAACCAACCAACCAACTTGATACAACTGATGCTACTAGAACCCATTAACACAGATGACTTCAAATAGTCCACTATCACTTCACTTCACCTCCCGATGACCTTGACCTTACTGACAATTGCTTTTACCACCAATGTGAAATATTATTCAAGAACAGAATGAGGTGGAAAATAACCATTAAAAAAACAATCAAAAAGAAGCATGATAAAACACTGTCATCAGCTGAAGTCAATGTGCACTGATAAAAAGACATGGATAAAAGTGCATAGGCACAAGCCACACATGGCTCAAAGAAAGAAGCATATACTTTTGTGGAATGTAAACAACACTGCTTGTTATTCAGGACATTGTTTATGGTAAGTGCTTTCTAACAAATATTTACTACCATGAGCCCAAATAAAAAAATCAGACATGGTGATTCAATAAAAGTGCATTGACGTTAATGGTGTTGCACTCTAAGTGTGAGATTTGTACAAACTCAGAAGCATGAAAAGTCATGGATACATGTTTTAGATAATCCAAAAGGTTACACAACAATTTCTTAATCGCATCATTTCCAGTTGGTTGTAGCTGTCACTGCCACTCTGACTGGCAGGAGTTATCTACCTTTGATGTGAACTCCACATATTCATTTGATGTTGAGTTGAATCAACACATATCATATTTCTCATGCAAATCACAAACTACATGAAATTAATGCCCATAGAGCATGGAGTGAAAGTAGCACACATGCTGACACCAAATTGTTAACTGATTTTGTTTGCCTTTGTTGACAACTAGAATTTATTCTGTGATGCAATTTAGAGTATCAAAGACTAAAACAACACTATACAGGACACTCGATGTTCTCAGAGACTCAAGGTAGGAGTATCATTTCTCCCGAAAAGTATACAGTCAAGTCACGTGGATCCGACATTGTTAGTTGCATATGATTATGTTGGATAAACAAAATTAGGTAATATCAATGATTGTGATCGAAAATCAGACAACTACACAATAGGTAACGATAGATAACAATTCAAACATGATTCAAACACGTAATGAAAAAAAGGAAAAAGGAAATATTTATCTCTGTAGACGTTGAAATATGCAGCTACTCGCCGGCTCGTCTCGCATTAAAACATGGGGCTGTGTACTTGCGGGCAGATGACCACGGAGTATGCTGATCACTGTGTCGGACTAATGAGACTGATTAATAAGTGATTTCAGCAATTAGTTGCAAATTAGGTGTGTCTGAGTCGGATTGCGAGACTGTCGGATTAACAGCTCTAAATAGTACTGATTTAATCGGTTCCCATCATTAGTGTCGGATAAAGCTGATTGTCGGATTAACGAGGGTCAGATTAACGAGACTTGACTGCACATGGCAAATATATTCCTTACATCATGGAAACTGATTAGAAATTTGCTGTAACTGGCATTTGATAGTCATTCACACATTAAGATTAACGATATATGCAAAATATTACTATACAACTTACTTAAAACTCTCCCCACGTCTCTGCCTCGGCCTCATTTTGGCTTGTGATTGGCTGCTTTTAGACTGGCGATAGAGGGCGCTATCATCCTGTATCTGTATTGTCTCGTCAGCACGGTATTCCACACTCAGTTTGCCCGGGTACGACGGCGGGCGGGACACCGACTCATAGTTGCCCCTGAAGATGAGAAAGAGCATGTTAGACATCATAATAATAGTGTTTGTTTGTTTGTCTGTTTGTTTAACGCCACACTCAGCAATATTCCAGCTATGTGATAGCGGTCTGTAAATAATCAAGTCTGGACCAGACTATCCAGTGACTGACATCATGAGCATTGATCCACGCAATTGGGATACGATCACATGCATCAACCACGTCAGGGAGCCCAATCCCATTAGCCGCCTCTTACGACAAGCATAGTCGTCTTTCATGGCAATTATGAGTTCCTGAAGACTAATTCTACCCCGGATCTTCACAGGGCCTACAGGTGTTATATGTACAGATGGCAACACTTGCATGTACATGTGTTTGTTTGTATGGCTGTTTGTACTAGTCCAAGCTTTTGCCCGATTTATAGTGCTAGACCACTGAGATACCATGCCACAGTTTAACATAATAGTTTAACCCTTACTAACTCAGACACAGCATACAAACTGGGTGGATCAGTCCTTGTTCTATCCACCTAATGCCGAGTGCCTGGCAGGGTAACAACAAGTACCATTTGCACCCGTTCTCAATTTATCGCATATGAAACATGTGGAGCACAATGTGTTGCATCTGGTACAACCTTATCTATGAGCAGCGATTTTAGTAGGACTTAACTTAAGCCAGAAAAGTACCTCATATGCTTCGTCAAATAATCCATAAAACTTTAAAAGTAACATATGGTGAGGTGAGTCGAAACCAGGGGTTTAACGTCGCGTTCAAGGTTATTTCACTTATAAAGCAACGTGCATGCATGTATGTATGTACTAATGCCGAGTTTATAGTGCTAACCAACTGAGATACCATGCCGCAGTTTAACATGAATAACCCACTGAGACACAGTGTCCTGACTCCAAACCGACCAGTCCCTGTTTACGCCTTTTGGTATGACGTAGCCAGGGATTGAACCCTGGACCTTTCACTAGACCAAGGAGGCATTCAGTAATATATGGAGCACTTTTCAGATAACCTTTGTCATATTGATTTTTTCATTATTATGTACGGTACATAATTTTTTAAACAAATCTCAAGTTAATATGATTCTGGATCAGTAAATCGGTGATGCAACCATAAAATCACTAATATATTCCATCAAGTTCTCAAATAGTTTCCTCAGCTTGAAAAACTGTTTTGTAAATTTGAGAGCCAAGATCGCTGATGAAATGGTAATACTATTTAAAACACCTGTTCCCCAGATACACCTGACTACGCCCTTTCTCACAATACCACAGCTGTATACAAGTACAAAGGACACAGGTGTGTCGAAGTGTGCTACTGTCACACATAAGGTAAGTCAGCTATAAAATCAGTCTTTTCCTGTCTTTAGAAGAGTGAATTCTTTGATGAAATATCAGATTAATTTACCTATGCTGAATGAATTCATGTGTCCACTCTGAATAGAAAGTATCATTCTCTCTGTGAACACAAACACAAAAGCACACCATTCAAGGGGATTCCCCTTTATACAACAGATTAAAGATCATTAAGTGCCAAAAGTATCTCCATTGAGCTTTTTCAGGTGGGTGGGGGTGGGGATTTTTTTTCAATTAAATTATGCTGTTCAACTTGGGAAAAATCTCATGTGCCTCAAAATGTAGGGGAAAAAAGTGCCCTTCAAATCAACCATATTAATACATCCAAAGTATATAGTCTGTTCTTGTTGGAAAAAAATATTGAGCTCCTAAAAACTAAAAAATATGCTGATCACAAACCAAAATCTTCAGAGTATTCTTTTGTAATGTGGTACACATTTTTGTCATTATTAATTGTCTTCTAGGGGGCACGGGGGGCCCATCGTATCAGGCGCTGCAATTAACTGTGCAGAGTTGTATCCCTTGGACACGCCAGAAACCTATGATTGTGGGTTCGAATCCTGATTCGCCCAAATAATGTTTCTAGGTTTGTCAGCACTATCCCCGTGCTTGTGGTAAACGTCTAAGACCTGCATCACTTTGGGCTTTCCTCCCACATGAAGCTGACATGCTGTGATTTAATTGGAATACAGTTAAAAGCGCAGTTAAACCCAACTCACTGACTTTTGTCTTCCACAGCAATATATCACATGACCGGTCACTTCCTGTTGTCACAATGGGGGCAGCCATCTTAAATCATAATGAACCTTTTTTGCTAGAGAGTTCCCTCCATCACTGTAAGCCTAGTTCCTTCCCCCAAATCAGGGAGTAGTCCAGGAGACGGGCTACTGGTAATGATGGGGATTGAAGCAAGTCCAGGTGACATTCAACCCTAAATGCCTGACCAATCTACGATATTAAATTCCTGGCTTGAATGAAGACCGTGTGGTCTTTATTAGTGAACAAGCTGACTGACCAGGCAACATGTTATTAACAAGACGCCAAACATTCCACAACATTTTTACATTATCACGGCTGGATCTAGTCTATTCATCACTGACCGACAAACATGGTGACAATGAGAGGGCTTCAGTACATGATAATTATCATTAGCTATGTTGAAATTGGAGCCAGCAACCTTATTGACCTGGTTTCAAAGACAGAACATTTTTTGTATTGTCAAAGTAGTGACCTTGTTTCAGAATAGCATTATTTACCACAGATAAAAACAGTTATGAAATACTGGGGATAAGTGTCAAAAGAAAAATGTCCCTCAATGTTTAAATCTGATTAAAAATAAGAAGTGTATGCATTAATAATAATCAAGAAGATAAAAAGTCTGTGTCCTTGTCAACCTATAAATAAGAAAGAATCCAAACAGATTGGAGTAACAGCAATATATTTGACAGCGTTTGACAACATAATAAATTTACCAATATGCACATTTTGTATATACCTAGCTGGGATGAGTCCAAATTAACTACCCGGTTCCCTGGCCCCTATTACCAGACCCTACCCGGGTGATTGCTGTAGGTCTCAAGAGATAGGTACAAAATGTCCGATTGGGAATAAGTTTTAGATGGTATCCCTGGCAAAATGTTTTGAGATACAAGTATAAAATGATTTGGTCATGCATGCACTGAAGTTGACGAAAGTTTTATCTTTATTCAAATACATAAAAGTCAGAAGGATTGGGTGTATAGTCAGCAAGAAATGTGAACATTAGTGTAACTGTAGTGAGTGAGTGAGTTGGGTTTAACGTCGCTTTTAATAGTATTCCAGTTATATCACCACGTGTCAGCTTAATGTGGGAGGAAAGCCCGAAGTGTTCCCAGACGTTTACCACTTCGGTGAAACCCACGAGCATAGGTATGGTGCTGAAAAACCTAAAAACATAATTGGGGCGAATCGGGTTTCGAACCCACATTCATCTCTGCACAGCGAATCGTGGCGCCTAAGACGACTGGGCCACCCGTGCCCCCTAGTATAACTGTAGGGTTGTAGATGATTATTGGCATTAAACAATATATCACATGACTAACCATGTACCCAAGGTACCTATCCCATCCCTGGTATCAACCGACAAAATATAAGGCATGTGGACCATGTCCTGTTTTCTTAAATAAATTGACTCCTGTGTTTTATGTCAAGTTCTTGAGAGTATCTATTGCTTTATGCAATAGTCAGCATTATTCCGGCTATACATCACGTTGTGGCCTGTAAAAGTCAGGACCAGACAAGGCAATGGTAGACAGACAGCATGATCTACATCTCATACCATCAGGGCACAATGACACACAATGAGCCAGGTCGCAAAGTCTGATCACCATGTCCCCATATTCCACCACATCCTGGGGCGGTTGGGTAGTTCAAGAGTTTGCTTGTCATGCCAAAGGCCGGGGTTCAATTCCCCGCATGGGTACAACGTGTAAATCCCATTTCTGGTGTCCCCCTCTGTGATATTGCTGGTATATTGCACAAAGCGGCGTAAAACCGTACTCACTCACTCCACCATATCCCCAGATTTATTCAAGGCATTTCCTCCCCCAGAATCCCAGAGGGAAATAATGAATCAAGATCAACAAAATTAGCCAAATACGTCAACAAAGCACTTGTCACGTTAAATGTTCATAAATGTTTGTCAAGCAGAGAAAGTTTCTATGCAGGAATTACCCCAAAACCAACCCACCTTAGCCGAGGACACATCCATGACCATCAGCACTGAATGAATTACATGTTGATCACAGGCAAGCACATAACACGGTGAAATAATCGAACTGACACAGTAAATGTTTGACGCCAGCGACACTTCTATTCCTGCACAGGTAAATTACCTGTGTGTTCCAGTGTCCACTCACCTGAACACTGACCGATTTCACAGGTACACAACATGGGGTAGTGGTCAAGTGGCCAAACACTGGACTGGTGCTGGTCAGCATGTAGACATGATCAACATGGTCAGTTTGCAGGATACATGGCCCGTGGAGGAAGGTAACAAATAAATGCAAGCTCAACAGAAATAGCGCTGTCAGCTTCCTACAGACATGTGCCTCTGGACATCGCACTTGGTAGCAACAGATACAGTGACCAGTTTCTCTTGTATACATATCTGGTTCAAATCTTCCCACATGGGGAATACACCATGTCCAGTACTAACTCATGTACTAACCCAATATGAACATCTGGTTCATGTCATCTTGTACAGTGTTGGTTTGTTTGTTTGTTGTTTAACGCCACACTCAGCAATATTCCAGCTATATGAGGGTGGTCTGTAAATAATCGAGTCAGGACCAGACAATCCAATGATTCATATCATGAGCATTGATCCACACAATTGAGGTACGATGATATACATCAACCATGTCTCCAAGCCTGACCACCCGATGCCGTTAGTCGCCACTTACGACAAGCATAGTCGCATTTACGGCAAGCATGGGTTGTTCAAGATCTATTCTGTCCCGGATCTTCACATGACCTTTTAAGTACATCTTGTATAGTGACTACACTATGTTTAGTATCTCATGTCAAGCCAATATCAACATCTGGTTCAAGTCATCAACGTGAACATCTGGTTCAAGTCGTCTTACAAGGTGACTGCATTGTCCAGTATCTCGTGTCATCAGTATGCATCTGGTGCAGGTCATCATATGGACAAGGTGATGTGAAATGGGGTTTAACATCGTGTTGAAGATTATTGCACTTATATAGCGACGTGCATGTACGTGTGGCTGTGTGTTTGTGTGGCTGCTTGTACTAGTCCGGACTGATGCCGATTTATAGTGCTTGCTCACTGAAATACCATGCCGCAGTTTAACATAAATACCCCACTCAGACACAGGATACTGACTCCGAACCGACCAGTCCTTGTTTTAGCCCCTTAATGCTGAGCGCCAAACCGGGTAACAACAAGTACCATCTTTTAGCGTCTTTAGGTATGACGCGGCCAGGGATCGAAGCCCAGACCTTCTGTTCTACGGGCAGACGCTCTACCACTAGACTACATGTCTCATATGAACAAGTGTACTGCCAACATACATGCATCTTCTACAGAACCTTGTGCATCAGTTAGTGTACTTTTATCCAAAGCCTAAAGGGGCACCAGGATTGGATCAATTGGCCGTCGACAAGTTGGAAATAGTCCCTTGCTCTTATTTCATCATGTAGATCAATCTAGCAGTTAATGTTTATAAATAACACACAGGCATGTCTCAGTCTTCACGAAACTAACAACAATGTTTGAACCCAGCCTTGGCAGCAGATCATGCACGTGTCTGTCATTGTCATCGTAGAAGCACCACCATCACTGTGCGAAGCAGTTCATCTTGACTACATACAACTAATTGATTTTGCAGAATGAATAATGTATGAAGAGCTGGAGCCTCCAAGATAAGACATGTCAGTGGATAAGATAACACATACACCACAACATGAACAGAAAAGTGAACAGAATGCCACCACAACACAATACATTCATTGAATCTGGGATATGAATTTCTTGTGGCCAATACCGCCACAGACCACCAGGAGAGACACCATGAGTATGTGAAACTCGTCCACAGCTCATTTCAGGTTGTAAAACAAACTATAACCGGGACAGAATAGAAGTAATCCGTAAAAATTGTCACTTGTGTCAGGAAGAGTTGTAGAGTGAGTAACGCTGATCAAGATAACTTTCCTTATTTGGTAAAAGAGGTGAGGTGAAATGGGGTTTAACGCCGCGTCCAAGATTATTGCACTTATATAGCAACGTGCATGCACGTGTGTGTGTGGCTGCTTGTACTAGCCCAGACTGATGCCTGATTTATAGTGCTAGCACACTGAGATACCATGCCCCAGTTTAACATGAATACCCGACTCAGACACAGTATACTGACTCCGAGCCGACCAGTCCTTGTTTTAGCCCTTTAATGACGAGCGCCAGACAGAGTAACAACAAGTACCATCTTTTAACGTCTTTAGGTATGACGCAGCCAGGGATCAAACCCCGAACCTTCCGCTCTCTGGGCGGACGCTCTACCACTAGACCACTGAGGCAGTACCATTTTTGGTAAAAGAAATAAAACAGTTGTGGATAAGAATTTGTTTGTAAATACCTGCAGTATTTCAGCTGTACCATATGACATGTAAATCATCAAGTCAGGAGTCAACAAACCAGTGGTTGATATTATGAGCAACATCCTATACTTGAGGTTATAATGACATACAATCATCCAAGGTGCCGTTGTACAAAGCGCACTTATTGCTAGGGTGATCGTAACTCCCATACTTTAACATAGACTTACGACAGTCGTAGTGCTGAAGTTGTTTTGTACAACGCCAGCCAAGTCACCAAAACTGACCACCTGTTAGATTTAGTCCCCTCCTAAGGCAATCAGCAGTTACTGGGTTACTAATGCTGCCCCTGTTAGCAGTCTGCCATCATCCAGCTGTACACGGATGTAATGAGTGACAGGCTGTCGGGGAAGCCACCAACACCCTGATGAATGCCTTGCTATCTTGTCCTGCAAGACCTACAGCTCTTAATTAATGATAGGAAGACTCCAACACAAATGAACAACAGCCCAGGGTCTGCAGCATGCATCTGAGGAGGTAGGCCAGATAGTTGCAACGATAATAGTTTGTTGTTTAATGCCAGAGTCAGTAACATTCCAGCTCTATGAGTATAGACCAGGCAATCCAGTGATTGATATTATGAGAAACAATTGAGGTATGACACACATTCAGCAAGGTCACCTATCCAATCCACTTTGTCACCTTGTATGACAAGCACAGGTTACTGGGGACTTATTCTAAACTGGAATAGACACATGACAGATTTCAATGGTGAGGTAAAATGGGGTTTAACATCACATCCAAGATTATATAGCGAAGTGCCTGCAGGTGTTTGTGTGGCTGCTTATACTAGTCTGGACTACTACCGATTTTATAGAACTAGCCAACTGAAATGCCGCAGGTTAACAAGAATACCCCACTCAGACTCAGTATACTGACTCCGAGCCGACCAGGCTTTGTTTTAGCCCCTTAATGCGTAGCGCCAGACTGCGTAGCGCCAGATAGGGTAACAACAAGTACCATCTTTTAACGTCTTTAGGTATGACGTGGCCGGGGATCGAACCCCAGACCTTCTGTTCTACGGGCAGACGCTCTAGCACTAGACAACGGAGGCAGTCGCAGGTCTCTATAAAGCAATACTGACATGTTATAACCACGTATCTTATAGCAACCCCGAGTCTGATCTTGTGATGAAACAGTGGTTTGGGACACATATGATTCAGTTTGAAACATCTAAAGTTAATGTCGGACCTACCTGTGCTAAATATTTTTCCATTATACAGCAGATCAGTTATTGAATAACAGCTTGACAGTCAACATGGCCATAGGAGTCAAGTCAGCATTGGGTGAAAATACTGTGTGAACCTGAGTGAGTGAGTGAGTGAGATGGGTTTAACGCCACTTTTAACAGTATTCCAGTTATATCACGGCGTTTCAGCTTAATGTGGGAGGAAAAGCCCAAAGTGATGCAGGTCTCAGACGTTTACCACTTTGGTGTAACCCACGAGCACAGGTATGGTGCTGACGAACCAAGAAACATAATCTGGGCGAACCAGGATTCAAACTCACAATCATAGCTTTCTGGCGTGGCAAAAGGCTGCAACTCTGCACAGTGAATCCCGGCACCTTAGACGACTGGGCCACCCGTGCCCCCCTTGTGAACATGCGACTTCACATACTTTCACAAACATCAAGGGTGACCTAGGTGCTTCACAAATCCTGTCTCACCAACAAAGTGAATCATGTATCAATGCTACATCCAAAATGTTCTGTACTTAATCATATGTAAATTTATGAGTACATAAATGTAATGAAACTACAGAGACATTATGATGGATTGACACCAGCAATTTGACAGGTTTCAATCATAGCTCCCCCAGGGCATACAAGGCAGTGCAGATGATAACCAGGCGTGCATTGACAGGATACAAGTGTACCATGCATTGATGGGATACAAGTGTACCATGCATTGAGGGGATACAAGTGTACCATGCATTGATGGGATACAAGTGTACCATGCATTGACAGGATACAAGTGTACCATGCATTGAGGGGATACATGTGTACCATGCATTGAGGGGATACATGTGTACCATGCATTGACAGGATACAAGTGAACCATGCATTGACAGGATACAAGTGTACCATGCATTGACGGGATACAAGTGTACCATGCATTGATGGGATACAAGTGTACCATGCATTGAGGGGATACAAGTGTACCATGCATTGACAGGATACAAGTGTACCATGCATTGACAGGATACAAGTGTACCATGCATTGAGGGGATACATGTGTACCATGCATTGAGGGGATACATGTGTACCATGCATTGACAGGATACAAGTGTACCATGCATTGACAGGATACAAGTGTACCATGCATTGACGGGATACAAGTGTACCATGCATTGACGGGATACAAGTATACCATGCATTGACAGGATACAAGTGAACCATGCATTGACAGGATACAAGTGTACCATGCATTGACGGGATACAAGTGTACCATGCACTGACGGGATACAAGTGTACCATGCATTGACAGGATACAAGTGTACCATGCATTGACAGGATACAAGTGTACCATGCATTGACAGGATACAAGTGTACCATGCATTGAGGGGATACATGTGTACCATGCATTGAGGGGATACAAGTGTACCATGCATTGACAGGATACATGTGTACCATGCATTGACAGGATACAAGTGTACCATGCATTGAGGGGATACAAGTGTACCATGCATTGACGGGATACAAGTGTACCATGCATTGACGGGATACAAGTATACCATGCATTGACAGGATACAAGTGTACCATGCATTGACGGGATACAAGTGTACCATGCATTGACAGGATACAAGTGTACCATGCATTGACAGGATACAAGTGTACCATGCATTGACAGGATACAAATGTACCATCAGGAAAATCCACCATGTACCTTTCCATGTATGAATAGGTCCTGACAATCGTGATTAATAACTTCACATAAAAAAAACCCAGTTATTCATCAAGATGTCAATAAACAACACATAAACAAAACATAATCTTTCAGGTTTTTGTTGTCATTAAACTTGCCAAGCCTGTTTCAGCCTACACATGGCATCTGGTTGACACACTAGAGTTACAGGTCTCCAGTGAGATATGGAGCCTGTATCAGCCTACATATGGCATCTGGTTGACACATGAGAGTTACAGGTAATCAGTGAGATATGAGCCTGTATCAGCCTACACATGGCATCTGGTTGACACATGAGAGTTACAGGTAATCAGTGAGATATGAGCCTGTATCAGCCTACATATGGCATCTGGTTGACACATGAGAGTTATAGGTAATCAGTGAGATATGAGCCTGTATCAGCCTACATATGGCATCTGGTTGACACATGAGAGTTATAGGTAATCAGTGAGATATGAGCCTGTATCAGCCTACACATGGCATCTGGTTGACACATGAGAGTTACAGGTAATCAGTGAGATATGGAGCCTGTCTCAGCCTACATATGGCATCTGGTTGACACATGAGAGTTACAGGTCTCCAGTGAGATATGAGCCTGTATCAGCCTATATATGGCATCTGGTTGACACATGAGAGTTACAGGTAATCAGTGAGATATGAGCCTATATCAACCTACACATGGCATCTGGTTGACTGATTGAGGGTTACATGTCTCCAGTGAGATATGAGCCTGTATCAGTCTACATATGGCATCTGGTTGACACATGAGAGTTATAGGGCTCCGGTGAGATATGAGCCTGTATCAGACTACACATGGCATCTGGTTGACACATGAGAGTTACAGGTAATCAGTGAGATATGAGCCTGTATCAGCCTACATATGGCATCTGGTTGACAAACTAGAGTTACCGGTCTCCAGTGAGATATGAGCCTATATCAGCCTACACATGGCATCTGGTTGACACACGAGAGTTACATGTCTCCAGTGAGATATGAGCCTGTATCAGTCTACATATGGCATCTGGATGACACATGAGAGTTACAGGTCTCCAGTGAGATATGAGCCTGTATCAGCCTACATATGGCATCTGGTTGACACATGAGAGTTACAGGTCTCCAGTGAGCTATGAGCCTATATCAGCCTACATATGGCATCTGGTTGACACATGAGAGTTACAGGTAATCAGTGAGATATGAGCCTGTATCAGCCTACACATGGCATCTGGTTGACACATGAGAGTTACAGGTAATCAGTGAGATATGAGCCTGTATCAGCCTACACATGGCATCTGGTTGACACATGAGAGTTACAGGTAATCAGTGAGATATGAGCCTGTATCAGCCTACATATGGCATCTGGTTGACACATGAGAGTTATAGGTAATCAGTGAGATATGAGCCTGTATCAGCCTACATATGGCATCTGGTTGACACATGAGAGTTATAGGTAATCAGTGAGATATGAGCCTGTATCAGCCTACACATGGCATCTGGTTGACACATGAGAGTTACAGGTAATCAGTGAGATATGGAGCCTGTCTCAGCCTACATATGGCATCTGGTTGACACATGAGAGTTACAGGTCTCCAGTGAGCTATGAGCCTATATCAGCCTACATATGGCATCTGGTTGACACATGAGAGTTACAGGTAATCAGTGAGATATGAGCCTGTATCAGCCTACACATGGCATCTGGTTGACACATGAGAGTTACAGGTAATCAGTGAGATATGAGCCTGTATCAGCCTACACATGGCATCTGGTTGACACATGAGAGTTACAGGTAATCAGTGAGATATGAGCCTGTATCAGCCTACATATGGCATCTGGTTGACACATGAGAGTTATAGGTAATCAGTGAGATATGAGCCTGTATCAGCCTACATATGGCATCTGGTTGACACATGAGAGTTATAGGTAATCAGTGAGATATGAGCCTGTATCAGCCTACACATGGCATCTGGTTGACACATGAGAGTTACAGGTAATCAGTGAGATATGGAGCCTGTCTCAGCCTACATATGGCATCTGGTTGACACATGAGAGTTACAGGTCTCCAGTGAGATATGAGCCTATATCAGCCTACATATGGCATCTGGTTGACACACTCAGTTACAGGTCTCCAATGAGATATGAGCCTGTATCAGCCTACATATGGCATCTGGTTGACACACTCAGTTACAGGTCTCCAGTGAGATATGAGCCTGTATCAGCCTACATATGGCATCTGGTTGACACATGAGAGTTACAGGTCTCCAGTGAGATATGAGCCTGTATCAGCCTACATATGGCATCTGGTTGACACACTCAGTTACAGGTCTCCAGTGAGATATGAGCCTGTATCAGCCTACATATGGCATCTGGTTGACACACTCAGTTACAGGTCTCCAGTGAGATATGAGCCTGTATCAGCCTACATATGGCATCTGGTTGACACACTCAGTTACAGGTCTCCAGTGAGATATGAGCCTGTATCAGCCTACATATGGCATCTGGTTGACACACGAGAGTTACAGGTCTCCAGTGAGATATGAGCCTATATCAGCCTACATATGGCATCTGGTTGACACACTCAGTTACAGGTCTCCAGTGAGATATGAGCCTGTATCAGCCTAAATATGGCATCTGGTTGACACACTCAGTTACAGGTCTCCAGTGAGATATGGTGCCTGTCTCAGCCGCCACATGGCATCTGGTTGACACACAAGAGGTACAGGTCTCCAGTGAGATATGGTGCCTGTCTCAGCCGCAACATGGCATCTGGGTAGACACACGAGTTACAGGTCTCCAATGAGATATGAGCTTATATCAGCCTACATATGGCATCTGGTTGACACACGAGAGTTACAGGTCTCCAGTGAGATATGGTGCCTGTCTCAGCCGCCACATGGCATCTGGGTAGACACACGAGTTACAGGTACTGCCAGTAACTCCAGCAACAATCAATTGCCATATACTGCAACAACAACCAGTTCAGGTACATATTCCTTTACCTGTTCTGATTGGTTTGTTTCTTTGTTTAACGCCACACTCAGCAATATTCCAGCTATATGACCTGTTCTGATGTCACATGACTAATAACTCCACAACTAGATGAGTATGATGTCAACAACACACCTCAGAAATGTCGACAAACTCCAGGAAAACAAGACTCTCAGGTACACTGATAAAAGGCACCTGCATACATTGTGTATATAGGTATTACATACACCTGATCTACCCCACACAACTCAGGTAAACATGAATATCTACAATACAGGTATGGTGATTAGAAGTACAGGTATATCTTGATAATGCTTTCCCACTGAGGCAAATCTAAAGCTGTTCAGGCGTGACAATGGTTTACTCACCACAATGGTAAACTTGGCTGATATTCTCACAGGTAAATCCAGTGAACTTCTGGTTTCACTTTGTCAACTGTATTCCACAGTGTAATGCAGGAGAACACATTCCAGCAGGCCTAATTCTCCCATGTACATGTAATCAACACCAGCCAACCCAGACCAAACACCCTGCCTCCATTGTGGCTACCTGTCTCTCTGAGCCCACTCAGCCGACACGACCTCTTACCTTTGACCTATATTAGGTCACACACCAGGTCATGCCCTCAGGTAACAGGTGTTGCTCACAGTTTGCTTCCTACCTGCATTAGGACCTGGGGACAAATCTTGCTGTGAAATATAGCCCTGCTACAGCAATGTAACTGTCTTACACTGTACTGTTAGCTTACCATGTTCAACAAGAAGCATTTTCGAAATGGATGCAAATGATACTTCAAAGTGTTTCATCATTGTTGCCGCCATCATCATCATCATCATCATCATCACTGAGCAATCTGAATGTATGGGATGATTTATTGTTGGATATTTATGAAGCATATGATTGGATTATATATAATAATGATGGCCATATATTCTCCATTGTTTATATGGATACTGTGCAGGAAATTGGTGTTTTATTTTAGTGGATGATGTACTGATGGTATACATGACTTTATACTGGTATTTATTAAACAATATCATTAACATATAATAATATTATCATAACATCATTAATATTACATTATCACTATTACAATATGCTATTGATTTATCTTGTGTCTATGTTATTGATTTATCTTCTTCAAATATTTCGCATTCTGTAACATGCATTCAACTACTGTCTCTAAACAATTTAGTAAAATTGCGACATTTCCTGTTTCGTAAAGTCACAGACAAACTTCTCAAACATTATCTGTATTTTTCCAACTGCCAGTTTTGTTTGGAGAGAAATTTCAGATTATTTTTGATATCCCTAAAAAAGAAAACCAAGCCCCTTTTTGTTGATAAATGCGCCCAAATAAGGCGTTTCCCCCAGTGTTTGACATAGCCCAACAGCCAACTGACAGGCTGCCAGCCAAGCTCCTCACAGGGACTATCAGTGCATGCACATCTGAAGAAGTCTGTCCAGACTAATTTTTTTCCAGACCTTACAGGCTTAAATGTAGTACTGGACTGTAACTATCATTTGGGACCTTCACAACCCTATATGGATGCATCTTAGGGTCCGATAAAAAAACTTCTGCATATTCAACACTGAAACACTTTGAAAACGCATATTTGATTTTTTGTAATATTTGGCAAAATGGCCTAAAAAGTTAGATGAAGTTGTTCTTGGTATTTAGGTATTTACATGAGATAACAAACACAACAGTGTTGTCATACAGGTTCGATTCATTCGATGTGTTTGGAGATGGACTTGACAACAAAAACACATCTTTTCCGATTTAGAGTTAAAGCTGATTTTGCATTTTCAAAGTGTTCAGTTTATGTAATAATTGTCCTGCATGTTTTACATGATCATGTGTGAGCTACATGTTATTTTCAGGGCTTTGTTTTACACAAAAGTATAACTGTCTTATAGGTGACACGCAATTTCAGCATAATTTCAAAACAATTGGAAAAAGTATTAAAGAATACCACATTGATCAATACTGTAATAACATAGCATCAGGGTTACGGCCTTCAGTTATGTTGCACAAGTTAGATAATCAAATGTTTATCATGGCACTGGCACACAAGAAAATATGTCTACTCACACTCATAGCGTTGGTTTGATACATCAAAATTATTTACATTTTTTAGGTTAAATCAGCAAGTAAAAGCATAAAGTAAATGTTTGGAAGAAAGCTTTTACCATAATTTGAAATGGTTGTAAACGTTGAAACAATATTTGTGTGAAAATTTGAATCCTGAAAACTGAGCAGTTATTACTTCAAAATCTTTGAAAAAATCTCAAAAGTGCCAATTTTAATTCTTTTTCAATGAAGGTTTTCCCAGATCCAAAATAGAATAGTATTGAGCAAACATCTCAAATTGTGATTGCTATCTTAATCCAGACTACACATACTGAAAATAACACCCCAAATCACTCATCTCGACATCTTCAACATCAGCTATGTCCAGACTATGTTCAACACCTTAAACAAACAAGCCGCAACTGCAAACTGTGCATGCGTTGCGGCCCCGGCAGAGTGCAACATCACCGTGTGTGGTTGGTGTACCATCCTGGATAAATGAAACAAACAGTTGTCGTGTTGCAGACAAACACAACACTAGGAGACGGACTGTGCTGGTGTCAGTGCACATGGCATAATGTACAGCTGTACTGGATGTGACGCGATGCTGATATCGCATCCCGGAGGCAGGAGCAACAACAGCATCTACATCAGTTAAAAAGGCCGAGGATCAACTCAACAAACAGTTGTTACGTCGTGGCCCAAAGGACAAAGATGCTGGTATCAATGCACTTACTTAGCCACGTCCAAGATCTGCATTGTGCACAGTGTATATACCGTCTTTGACGTAATAAGCGCCCATGGCAATATTTGCTAATATATTGGCTAGTGAACAATACCAATTAGCACCCCTTCCGATTGATCAATGTACACAAGACATATTTATTTGTGTATAATACGCACTCATGTGTTATATGCACCCTTAATTATGGGCAATTTAAATCTGGAAAATCTATCGTGTATAATACGCACAAATTCTTCTTTTGTATCATTTCAGGCTGTCAGCATAAACCACAAAATTTACAATCTTTCAACTCTGGGTTTTTTTTCTCACCAAAATTATATTCTGATAAGAGCCCCCTATTTCTAAATTTGAGAGTGCCCTAGGCGCTTATCCTGTCGAATACGGTATATATATACATGTCAGGAAGGATGTAGAAAAGAGAGATAACCATCTTGGTGTGCACAACACACACAGGAACACTCTCCTCCCCAGAGTTCCTTGTGGCCAGCCTTGTACTTCTGCCACAGGCCAGCGAGATGTCACAATTCATCTACCACAATCCATTCAAGATATTGCATATGTTTTTCATCTGTTTCATTTTTGATGAGTCTACACTTATTGATGAACATATGTCATGAAATGTTTAACTTTCATTGAGAAATATCCTAACCATGAAAAACTATTTCCATTTGTGTATTTATCATTTGTTTACATTGGTTTACGCCTCCACGTGCTGTCATCGATGTTCAATATTCAGTAAATCAGTTGCAAACCATTTCCAAATTGCCAAAAATGGCATTCCCAAAGATATCCACAAACATTAAAATGTCACTACATTTGGGGTTAGAGGTAAAATTTTCAAGAATCTTGGCCACTTTGTCCTATTTGCATACATTAAATTCAAATTCATAAATTTAATCATAAGTGATTTGGGTAATATCCATACAATGAAATATTATTTTTTTTTTTTTTAATTATTTATTTTTTTTTTTAAACATTTTATTTCACCTTTCCCCTGTTACATGAGGAGGATGGCCATCCAGGGCAATGGTCACCCTCACATTCTGAAGACAATGTATGTATACATTTGGGGAAAATTAAATACAAGTATTGGAAGTGGTGCCAAGGTGATTTTTAAGAAATATAACAAAACATACACACAGTCAAGCGTATAAATTATTTTTACAAAATGATAGTCTATCCATGTCAAGAGGCAAGATTCTACATCTGATGTATTTACTTAACTCAATTCTCAAATGCCAGCACATCATCACTGCAGATATATCCCTGTGAGACACCTCTACCTCTTGCAAAGGAAACTTTTTACAGGACCAAGAAATACCAGCACCTTAAATAACATTCACTACAGTTCAGCCTGCCACAAAGAGTATAAAATTTGAAATAACCAGAAAATATTCCATTGAGAAGCTGTGGGTGTCACCTTACACAGGCTTCCAGCCATGCCATGGCTTGACACAAATGTCTGTGCATGTCATGTTTAGCTAAACTTTCCGTTCATCTTTGAAGTTGACAGTTTCCTTGAAAATGCTTTGATGGTGGTGTGGTAATCTACAATACAAACACTGTCAGCTGTAGTAACCTTACTCGACCAACTCACAGACTCGACACAGACTTGGACAAACATTGTCAGCTCTAGTAACCTAACTTGGCCAACTCGACACAGGGCAAGACACAGACACAGACAAACACTGTCAGCTCTAGTAACCTAACTTGGCCAACTCGACACAGGGCAAGACACAGACTTGGACAAACACTGTCAGCTCTAGTAACCTTACTCGACCATCTCGACACAGGGCAAGACAGAGACAAACACTGTCAGCTCTAGTAACCTTACTCGACCATCTCGACACAGGGCAAGACACAGACAAACACTGTCAGCTCTAGTAACCTTACTCGACCATCTCGACACAGGGCAAGACAGAGAAAAACACTGTCAGCTCTAGTAACCTTACTCGACCAACTCAACACAGCGCAAGACACAGACAAACACTGTCAGCTCTAGTAACCTTACTCGACCATCTCGATACAGGGCAAGACACAGACAAACACTGTCAGCTCTAGTAACCTTACTCAACCAACTCACCACAGCTCAAGACACAGACAAACACTGTCAGCTCTAGTAACCTTACTCGACCATCTCGACACAGGGCAAGACAGAGAAAAACACTGTCAGCTCTAGTAACCTTACTCGACCATCTCGACACAGGGCAAGACACAGAAAAACACTGTCAGCTCTAGTAACCTTACTCGACCAACTCAACACAGGGCAAGACACAGAAAAACACTGTCAGCTCTAGTAACCTTACTCGACCAACTCAACACAGGGCAAGACACAGGCACAGACAAACTCTGCCAGCTCCAGGAACCTTACTCGACCAACTTCACACAGGCACGTCATGGGGATGACAACGTCCCTGCTGTTGTTGCTGATGGTGGCCCCCTGCCAGAGCAGCATGGCCTCGAGAATGCACTCTGCAAGGGTCGCCAGTATTTGTCAGCTAATGAAAATCAGCATCCCAGCATCTTCGACAAGTATCAACTTGATCAGGATATCTAACAGATTCTTGTTGTTGTGAATATCAATATGAAGACATCTGTCATACAACATGAAGTTCAGTTGAAGTGTAAACATGCATACAATATGTGACCTTCATCACACAACCTGTAGGTGGAGACTGTCTTGAGTTGTTAATGTCCATATGAACTCTGTCATCACCTGCAGCTCATCTTGACTTGCAAACATCTACACAGTGTACATAAGACCGCTGTCATACATCCTGCAATTCAATATTATACTGAGCCAATATCCATATGATCTGAGACCTCATGAACATTAATAGGTGAGGTGAGGTGAAATAGGGTTTAACGTCTCCTCCAAGATTATTGCACTAATATAGCGATGTGCATGCACTCGTGTGTCTCTGTGTGTGTGGCTGCTTGTACTAGTCCAGAATGATGTCGATTTATAGTGCTAGCCAGTGAGATACCATGCCGCAGTTTAACATGAATACCCCACTCAGACACAGTATACTCTGAGCCAACCAGTCCTTCCCTTAATGCCAAGCGCCAGACAGGGTAACAATAAGTACCATCTGTTGATGTCTTTTGGTATGACGTGGCCGGGGGTATGTGCATTAATACAATCTAAGATCTCAATTATATGACTTCAACCTTATCCTGAGTTGAGAAAATCCATTCTATCTGAATCATAAATGTCTGCTCCATCTCAGACCTCACTGAGGACAGAGACTACGTATTTTAATCAACTTCTACCTTGTATAATTTGTAAAAGGGATTTATAATTTACAAAATTTATTTCAAAATCATACCTAACCCAAATAATTCCAAATACCAATTTCTAAGGCAACAAAAGACTGGAGAATGTAAAAATAACACAGAAATCTGTACCCAGACAGACACATAATAGTTGATTGTTGTCACATGTAAAATAAGAAAAGTATTATCCATGGTAACAATAAGTTCCCCGACAACAATCGGCAATCAGACACACAGTAAACAAACCTTGTCATCAATCACACAATCGATGACTTTTTCCAATACACGACAACAACCATGTCCAGAGAACCTGCCTCGATTGCCTAAAAATCAATCTACCCTCACACTGACATCGGTGTCACAGGCGGCTGTCGCTATGTGAACCTCCACAGTCAGACCATAACCATAACCATAATCATAATCAATGTCCAGGGTGCATTTCAGTCGCTAAATGTAAACATTGGTAAAAATGTGATGTTATCAGTGAGTGAAAAGCTTCAAGTCACAACAAAGAAAGGACAACAAATTGTCATATTGATGTATTCTGAAGCACCTTCATTAAGTGAGTGAGTTTTTTAGGGACATTGCTTAAACAGTTTTTGACTTACCGTATTCGATGTAATAAGCGCCCAGGGCGCTCTCAAAATTAGAAATAGGGGGCTCCTTTTAGAATATAATTTTAGTGAGAGAAAAACAGAGTTGAAAGATCGTAAATTTCGTTGTTTATGCAGAAAGCCTGAAATGATACAACAGAAATGTCTGTGCATATTGTACACGACAGAAAAATGATTTCCAGAATTTAACATATAACATATTGCATATAACACACAAGTGCATATTATACACGAATAAATAAGTCTTGTGTACATTCATCAATCGGAAGGGGTGCTAATTGGGATTGTTCACTACCCAATATATTAACAAATATCCCTGTGGGTGCTTATGAGAGCAGGGCACTTATTACGTCGAATACAATATATCACATAAAGTAGATCATGTCAGCTTGCTGTGGGAGGAAAGCCCATAGTGATGCATTTGGTAGGTATTTACCACTTTGGTGAAAAAAATGACCATGGGTAGAAACATAATTGGGTCAAGTTAGGATTACAGGCTCCTAGCATGACAAAGGGACACGATTCTGCACAGCAAACTGCAGCAACTATGGCATGCCAACTTTATTTGTAATGCAGTTTATCACTTTGAAGAAATCCAGGAGCATGGGTGTGATGCTCACTGACCAAGGATATAAGTTGGGGACTCGAACGCCCAATCGAAATTCTATAGCACAACTAAGACATGCAATGAGAGTTGCAATCCCCTAATACCACTGTGCCAACCATTCCCCCTAATAAGTTACCTCGATAGAAGTATGAAGTAAAAATATCAAATTATTAACAATACTTTCTGCAATTATCCCATCCAAACATGATTAACACATTTGTGACAATAATCTTCTCTTGTGTATCAGAGAAAATACAAATGTAACATTTACTAAATGATTATTTTATAGTTAATAACTAAAAGCCTACACAATCATTGTCATAACAAAAATATATGTAACCTATCACCCTTTCCCGAGTAGACCAATATGTTTATGCCACACATGACACATAATGCATTAAGTGCCAAGATTACAAACAGGTACAAAAATATCATGAGTCCGCCCACAGTCCTTAAGGTGAAGTCATCAATCACAGCTGAGGTACAGTGGCTTCTTGTACAGGTGCACCATCGTCACCACCCAATAGCCTAACACAGCTCCTTCCACTCCACCTATATCAGTGAGATAGGGTTAATGTCCACGAAGTTAGGGTTAATGGCCATGTGTTTGGTCGCATCAGGATGGTATGTCTAATGTTGGAAGGAGGTGAGATGAAATGGGGTATAATGTCGATCAAGATTATTGCACTTTTATAGCGACGTGCATGTGTTTGTGTGATGCTGCTTGTTCTAGTTCGGACTAATGCCGATTATACAGTGCTAGCCCACTGTGATACAATTGCTGCATTTTAACATGAATACCCCACTTTGACACAGTATACTGATACTGAGCCGACCACTCCTTGTTTTAGCATCTTAAAGCCGAATGCCAGGCAGGTTAACAACAAGTACCATCTTTTAACATCTTTTGGTATGACGTGGCCAGGGATCGAACCCCTCCTTCGGCTCTGTGGGAGGACACTCTACCACTAAACCATGGAGGTGGTAATTGTGGAAGGAAGCTCGAGAGATGCAGGAAAACAAATCAACATGGATAAGGCGACGACAGACCAAGGATCATAATTGGAGTGAAGCCGACGAGCAGGTACTGGTTACTTATATTAAATCAAGACAAAAATTCTTCAATTTCACAAACAAAAACGACAACTTTCCTGGAGTTACAAAGGTGGGAGAAAACACCACATGTGAATGTTGCCATTTCTCACTTCGAGGAAAGCAAGGAATATGAATGACTGACTGAGGAGGGATCATAATTGGAGTGAAACTGGTATTATGAGAACGTTGTTGGGATTCCAAATACATAGTGAAGGGCATAAAAGTTTGTGTATACTCCCTAGGGAGCTGAGAATGAAAATGGAGTGTGCACTGATCCACTGACTGGGTTAATAATGGTCTTGCACTTTGAGCACACAGGAGTTTTGAGTTCAGCCCTATATATGAAGCCTTACCATTAATTTAAACATCACTATGACAATGATGTTATGACATTAGCAATTTAAATGTATTTGTCACAGTATGGTTCAATAGTTATTTTTAAGCCATCTGAGCTCATCACTATATATCATATCAGTAATATGAATCCTCTTTAATTGCAGGGTGTTAGATTGTACGTCATTTTGGCTTTTCTAAGCTCAGGATCACTGCAAGATCATGAACCGCTGACCTAGTTACACACTGAAGATCATGAACTACTGACCTGTCACACACTCAAGATCATGAACCACTGACCTAGTTACACACTGAAGATCATGAACTACTGACCTGCCAAACACTGAAGATCATGAACCGCTGACCTGCCAAACACTGAAGATCATGAATCGCTGACCTAGTTACACACTGAAGATCATGAACTACTGACCTGCCAAACACTGAAGATCATGAACCACTGACCTAGTGACACACTGAAGATCATGAACTACTGACCTGCCAAACACTCAAGATCATGAACCGCTGACCTAGTTACACACTGAAGATCATGAACTACTGACCTGCCAAACACTGAAGATCATGAACTGCTGACCTGCCAAACACTCAAGATCATGAACCGCTGACCTAGTTACACACTGAAGATCATGATCTACTGACCTGCCAAACACTCAAGATCATGAACCGCTGACCTAGTTACACACTGAAGATCATGAACTACTGACCTGCCAAACACTCCAGATCATGAACCGCTGACCTGCCAAACACTGAAGATCATGAACCGCTGACCTGCCTAACACGGAAGATCATGAACCGCTGACCTGCCAAACACTGAAGATCATGAACCGCTGACCTGCCGAACACTGAAGATCATGAACCGCTGACCTAGTTACACACTGAAGATCATGAACTACTGACCTGTCACACACTGAAGATCATGAACCATCGACCTTGTTACACATTAAATAGGGTCTGGCACAACTGCAGTTCTCAGTCAAAGCATACAAATAGCATGTCGCTAACTGTTGTTACTACTTAGTGATGGGTAGCAGCCACTGGTTACTTATATCAAATAGAAACAAATAATACCTCAATGACAACAACCTTACACTTACATGTTCCCAAGACCATGGAACGAAGACTCTAGAAACATAACCAACACAATACAAATATGTCAAACTCTTTAACTATGGCTACTGATCTTCCTAATCCTGAAAACAATAGTTTTACAAAATCAATGTCAAGGTAAGAAATATCTATTCAATACTGCAAATGCTACAAAAGGTACTATACCTGAAAGCAACTGTTTCCGTGGTATTCAATGACAAAACAGCAAGTACACCCTATATTATTGATGGCTTGCGACCCAAGATTGAGCTTGTGGGGTCAGGTCATGTTTTCTCAACTCCATACATTGACAGGTTGGAGTCTTGCAAAGTTTTGGTTGCTAGGCAATCTTAACCATTCAACTTTCATTATTAAATACCAAGATCAAATATCACACAAACGGTAATTTCAATTTAAAATGCATCTTAATGATTTCGCTAGAAAAACAATCCTGCATTTTTACATTGTCAAAAAAGATGTTCTGAGAGCATAGATATGTTAATGGGAATACTGACAAAACAGTATTTTAGATTTATTAAACCAAAATTGAGAACTGACAAAATTTGATAAAAGATTTATTTTTTTTAAATAACACAAAATTTCAATATTTAAGTGAAAACTTAAACCTTAAATATACCAAGAAATAATATTGCTGAATAAATAACATGAAGGAAACATATAAAGAAATGTGAGTTTGGGTGTTTCATAAAGTCTAAAATTAGATCTCAAAAATGCATGCATGAACATCCCTGGCTTCAGGCCTAATGTCTTCAAGTAATGATCTAAGCAACCAAGTCTGGTGACCACTCATCCACAAATATTCATGAGAACTTAAATCATATTGGAAGCAGTTCAGTAAACACAGAATAAACTGAATACCAAACTTCCCTTTCTAAAGAATTTACATAATGTGATCCTGAAAGTCAGTCGTCAAAGTTTTAATTGGATCATAATTGTTCTCACTTTTATATACCCTTCCTCTTCATGAATAACATAAAAGTATTTTGATCAAAATATAAAAAATTATTAAAATAATTGGAAGAAACTTGATGGCTAAAACGGAAAAAGTAAATGATCAAGTCAAGTGTCTGAATAAATAGCCTTCAACATCTGTCTTATAAAAGTGAGTAGGGTAAAACCAGTGGTTGGCAGTGTGAGCATCAATCTACTGTATAAGGCTGAGTAAGTATGGTTTCTTATGCTGCTCTTCGCAATATTCCAGCAACATCACAACAAGGGACACCATAAATGGGGTTCACACACTGTACCCATGTGGGGAATTGAACCTGGCTCTTTGGCGTGACGAATACTTAACCATTAGGCTACCCCAGCGCCCTAGTATCAGGATGAGATAATACAGCCAGGATGTAACTGAGAATTGTCCCAACTAAGTATCCCCATTACGCGTGTAACTTGGACGTTTCCTTAGTATGTGTGGTGACTCATTGTCATCTCTTACCACAAATAAAGTTGCGTGGGCCCAAATCGGACCGGAATTCTCCAAGAGATGAGCATCAGGTAGTGGAGACCTACTCAGCCCTGGAATCCCTTCAGGGAGACAAGCATGGGGAACTGGGGACCTACTCTGCCCTAGAATCTCCGGGAGACAAGCATCAGGTACTGGGGACCTACTCTGCCCTGGAATCCCTTCAGGGAAACAAGCATGGGGAACTGGGGACCTACTCTGCCCTTGAATCTCTTGGAGACAAGCATCAGGTACTGGGGACCTACTCTGCCCTGGAATCCCTTCAGGGAAACAAGCATGGGGAACTGGGGACCTACTCTGCCCTGGAATCTCTTGGAGACAAGCATCAGGTACTGGGGACCTACTCTGCCCTGGAATCCCTTCAGGGAAACAAGCATGGGGAACTGGGAACCTACTCTGCCCTGGAATCTCCGGGAGACAAGCATCAGGTTCCCTGGACCTACTCTGCCCTGGAATCCCTTCAGGGAGACAAGCATGGGGAACTGGGGACCTACTCTTCCCTAGCATCTCCGGGAGACAAGCATCAGGTACTGGGGACCTACTCTGCCCTGGAATCCCTCCAGGGAAACAAGCAAGGAGAACTGGGGACCAACTCTGCCCTGGAATCCATTCAGGGACACAAGCATGGGAAACTGGGGACCTACTCTGCCCTGGAATCTCTGGGAGACAAGCATCAGGTACTGGGGACCTACTCTGCCCTGGAATCTCCGGGAGACAAGCATCAGGTACTGGGGACCTTCTCTGCCCTGGAAACTCTGGGGGACAATCATCTGGTAATGGGGACATGTCCGACAAGGTATCAATAATGTATTCATTGAACATATGGTTTTCGACTTCATAAATTACTCTTATCTCATCCTGAAGTATTTCTTTGACATGTGAACGGTATGTTTCAAACGATCCCACAGCATACTTCAGACCCATCGTAAGTTCCTTCAGGACAGACATGCAAACACACACAACGTCAACTCTGCCTGGCTGCCTCCATGTTTGTAGACATGTTTACCTGTGAGCGAGCTCGTTAGACAGGCGCGTACCTGTAGCGTACCTGTGACTCTCACCTCTGTTACAACAGGTGGACACATCGACCATCACGACAGCAAGGAAGGAGTTTGCAAAGCAAACCTCCCAATACACGATGTCGGTCAGAATGTCATGTGACCACATCCAAGGCCGATCAGGAAAATGAATACCAAGCATCTCTGGTCAAAATACTCGAATGACAAGACAACCTTTCTGTCCACTCAAAGTTCAAGGTCAGCATATCACACATGCTTGATGTTATTTACAGCAAAGAAGCAACAAATTAAATGTTTATTGACTTATTTTGGTCAACTTTTTTGGGATTGAATAGTCCAGGTCCGAATAAATCTTTCATTGTTTTAGCCATACACAACATGGTCACCATTCTTGATGTGACACTCTGCTGATTATCGTAAAGCAAGAATGTTCAGCGCTACATGGTGACCATTCCTTGGATGGTGGTCATCGAGTCACAGTAATGATGGAATCAGGGTTTCGTTCACGGAGCGTCTTCCATCTCTGAATATTGATCTTCCTCACAAACCTTACCTAGAAACATGTTTGCTTGAGAGCCTCAGTTAATAGAGGAAAAGGCAAGTCCAGTTTGACCTCTTCCTCATACAAATTTCAATGTTTCAAACAGGCAGAAACAAATAATCATTCAGTTACTCTCCTAAACTTAACCAAACTTTTTTAGTGAAGCATTACAAGCATGCGAGTGATGAAATTCAAACAATTAATTCACTGTTACTTTTGGATTGATTTAATATGAGTTAACGTCGCTTTGGGCAAAATTCAAGCAATTACAGAGCGAGTTACAGCAGAAGTGGACTTTAAATGTTTTCCGTAATGAGGGAGTGAGTATTGTTTTAGGCTGCTTTTAGCCATATTCCAGCAATATCACGGCAGGGACACCAGAAATGGGCTTCACACATTGTTCCCATGTGGGGAATCGAACCTGGGTGTTCGGCGTGATGAGGCAACACTTTAACCACTAGGCTACCCGACTGCTCCTTTTTGCCTTATGAGAGAATGTACACCACACTGTTGAATGAACCGCTTCCTAGAATCTCACAATACTCATAACACTATCAAAGCATATCAATGCTTTGTTTCCAGTGTCACATATTTCACACACAAACCATTTGAACATTGTACTATAAAGCGTCCAGACAATGTGTCAGTGTAAGCTGGCCATGGTTGGAGTTTATCTAGACCTGCTCAGAGGCCGATATTCAGCCCAAAATCTGCAACAATTATTGTCAGCAAAAATTACAATATGGGAATTAAAAAGTTCCTTTTTGTAAATGTAAATATACATGTAGTTACAACTGATGTGATGGCCGGTGATTTGTATTCCACTGAAAACAGGACTAAACAAGAGGAGGAATTTCAATTTTACTGTATTGTATTGAATGCAATGTCACAACACAATGTTAAAAAACCTTTGAAACAAAAAAGTAAGAAGTTAAAAAAGTCCCAATTTTGAACAAAATACTTTTTTTCCAGTTTACCCTCCATGGGCACTTAGTTTGGAATCCTGGATAAATCTCTGCATAATTCCGTAGGAGGATCAATGCTTGAGAGGTTCCTTTAGCTTGTAACTACTTTGTGATGTGTACTGTGTTGTTCAAAATCAACAAAACACTAACATGTGCCTGATGCTAAAAAAGCCTTAATTATCCCATTCCAGAAAGCCTGAAGTATTACACATCCTCTTCAGACCAGGAATTTATTTGGATGATATCCCCCATAATCCTCCAAGGTGGCCTACAGACTTACACGAACACATTATGTCTGATGTATTATGATGATGATGATCATTGTCCTAGACAAATCACCTTAATAACTATAATGACCAACTTGTCCAGCTGAAGTAAAAATATTGAAAGTAAGGCCCTCTTTGTAGTGGTTTCACTAAGCCCTCGAAGCACACAAGGGAAATACCAGTCGTATCGCCTTCTAACTCAGCATCTGAACAATCCAACTCTCTATGGTAATCATATGACCCCGTATGACCCTGCTTATCCGTGTTCATACTGGTAGTAAGAAGATTGACACTGATGCCTCAACCTGAAATCATTGCAAGTCACTAGAGCATGACTGATCCACGCTTGACAGGCGTGACCTAACATTATATCCTGTCTTTCAGACCAGATTAACTGACTGAAAAGGAGTGGAAGCAACCGCACTTCAATGAAGCCATCAGATGTTGGCAACGCTTGTTCACAACAACTATCCATGTTGTGTGGAGAAATACCACATGAGAAGCCTTTATGTCAAATATAAACATGGCCATGTAGTTTCCGTATTATTATTATTATTATTATTATTATTATTATTTGATAGGGAAGCAGCCCAGGGTAATAATCCTTTACCTTCGGGAAAAACAAACATCATGAGTTGTTAATTAAGCTCAATCATTTCCTAAAATGTAGTTAAGTCAAGAATATCCTTTAGATATCATTGTAGTTGTATGGGTAATATTTTCCTACAACTATGATTATAATTTGGAAGGGAGATAGCTCATGTTCACATATGGTCAGCCTTTTTGAAAATTTGTTACGATTTTCAAAAAATGTAAACTAAAAATTTCAAAGACAAATGAAGTTGTATGAGAAATACTATTACTATGACTGTTTGGTAGGAATATAGCATATGGTGACTATTGTCTGCCATGCCCCTTCCCAGCATGTGACACCTTCCAGGAACCATCGCTGCCAGCAGCGTGGAAGCAGCCATTACAAGAATCTTTAAAATCTACACTCAAACCACACATCTAGCAACAATCATTTTTGGTGAATGTTTTGGGGAATGCTATAATATTGAATTGGGAAAAGGTTTCCAAATAACTTACTCTTTCCCAAAGAATTTACATTTGTTTAATAAATCATTTGATCACATCGGTTTGAGATTGCAGACAAACAGAAAAGCATAAAACTTCCCCCTTACTTTCTTATGTACTTATTACATGATATTTGAAAAGAAATAGCAATTCAAATTGACAAACAAAGCAATTTAGCTGAGGGAAGAGTATGAGGTATTACGGCTGTCCTAAACATAACGGTCAGTCCGTTGCAAGTTCAACTCCATGCATGTACAGTAAGAGAGCTGCACAGAGCAACGGGCTACCACTGTCAGGAGCTTGCAATGACTGCCTGCAAAATGTAAACGTGTTGCATACGAAGCTCAACATATGATTTACCAGCAGAATCACGTACCTGAATGTATTACAGAAACATGGCGTACAAGACCTAGTCAGATGGTTTCAGACCTCATCTATACCTTGCAATACTTTCATTATATTGTTGAACATTAGGTATTCAATTACATGTTCATGTTAAACCGAAACCGAATGCTGTCATAATAAATTATTCAAGAATGTAAAAGAACATTTAATCGCTTAAAACAAATAATAAAATGACGACTTCTGAAAACAGGAACAACATAATAGCAATCATAAGTGCGGCAACACTTTGTTCCCAGAATTCCACAGTTAGAATGACCTTCACATTCCCATTTTACTGCATTCGTAGAACAAATGCCACCAAATTCAGCTTTCATACAATGAACGTTCAACAAAAGTAATCTGTTGATCTTAGTCTAGATGGCAGTTTGCTATATTATGGAAAGTAATGTGTAGGTCTTAGGTGTAACATGAGAGCATGGATATGACGTCACATCACTGGTTGTGTAATAGACAGGCTTTATTTATTATATGTGCTCAGGTGATATAAACTTATATTGCTTTGACAAGGACAGAACGGTAATGTACATCTGTTTTGCATAACATATCAAGCATGTGAGAAAAAAAAGAGAGAAGCTGTAAATCCATGTTTAGAAAAGCAGTAAATACATGTTCAGAGAAGCAGTAAATCCATGTTTAGAGAAGCTGTAAATCCATGTTAAGAGAAGCTGTAAATCCATGTTTAGAGGACCAATAAATCAATACTTTATTGAATTTTGTTTGAGACAGAATATTTTTGGTCAAAGCTTCTCTGAAAGTAGAAGCAAAACTAAACATTTTTTTCAAGTTATTTACAGAAAATGTGGCAAACAAGTTGGGGGGAGGTAAAACTTGAAGCGAAATCAATATTTGTCAGTATTTTCTGAAACATTTTTTCTAAAATTCAAAATATATTTCTAAAATATATAATGGTTGGTCCCTGCATTATCTATGGACATTAATATGACTTAACATAGGATCAAATTACACATATACATACATCTTTAAACATACCAAACAAAACCAAAATATATATATGCATTTTTACTTATCAAAGAACATTTTGCTCTGACCCACATTCCAGTTTTTTTCTTTATTATGAAACATTTGCCACAGATGTATACATACTGGTTTCTGATATAATCTGCCTTGGAGCTGCCTTGTTTCCAGGGCAACAAACATAACATCAGTATCAGATAGCATGCTACCAGTGTCAAGTAATCCCATCAGCATTCATTTATCGTCATAGTAACCATCAAAGATGACATTTTGCCAGATTGTGTTAACTGGTGTTTCAGAACAGTAGAGTGTGGTGGTAGGGCAACTAATATACACATGTATCATTTCACAGTCACATATTTAGGTGTTGGCCACAGGTATGTTTGCAAAACAAGATTACATTTTGATTAAGTTATGGCCAATGAATGTGTACCACTAAATCATTCATAATGCAGCAGTAATTATAGATTTCATAAAACATCTTTTAAAAAGAATGATTATTTTTATCCTAAACTGATTGTTTGGGAGTGAGGGAGTGGGGAAGTGATGGAGTGATGGAGTGAGGGAGTGAGGGAAGAAGTGAGTCTTACACAGGAAGAGTACAATACAACAAAAGGGAATTGGAGTCTGGACAAGATGGAGTTATGGTTGACAATATGAACAACATTCAAGACACACAATCGACAATATGACACTTCCAATCTGGCCTAGTAAAGTATGTTTGAGTCTTATCACACACACTAGTGGCTGACAGTATGAACACTCAAGAGACACAGTCAATAAAATGACACTTCAAATCTGGCCTTGTAAAGTATGTTTGAGTCTTATCACACACACTAGTGGCTGACAGTATGAACACTCAAGAGACACAGTCAGTAAAATAACACTTCCAATCTGGCCTAGTAAAGTATGTTTGAGTCTTATCACACAAACTAGTGGTTGACAGTATGAACACTCAAGACAACAGATGTTCCTCTCAAACTGTTTACACAGTTTGTATATACAATTTAGCTACATGCATCCAAAGATGTATAAAAATCTATATACATTTTTGACACATCATATTCAAACAGAACAAACAAGAAGAAAAATGTTTTCTATTGTGTCAAAAAGGGATAAACACATGACAGATTTCCTTGAAAACAAGGAGGGTGTTCCTTCATGAATATTGTAACAGAGACCCATGCTCTACTTCCTGCTTGACATCAATGGATGGAAACAAACACAAACATTGTCTACATATATACATATTTGATAGCTACATAGATGCCATGCTTCATGTTATGGTGTGATAAGGCCTACTAAAACTGCCAACATGGTCATAATATAACACTGACCAACTCATGCCCCTTTCGCCCACTAGGGGGCGCTGTTCATGCATCAGAGGTCCTGCATGCACTGCTGGTCGGTACGTTTGCTTTATATAGTCATTATGACGTTATAAAATATGTATGAAGGAACAACCATGGGATCAGACTGGATTATCCCCAAGAGGATCATGGTTATTGTTGCAGCAGCAACCCTGTGGAGATGATACCAAAGGTTGTTAAGTCCTTTTTTGGAGTGAGTGAACCATGTTTTTAAGCTACATCAGCAGTTTTTTAGATATACATAGTCAAATCATGCTGTTTGTATCTATCATAGTGATTATAACAATAAACACACAACATTATTTTTTTCATTTTTGCATACATACTGACGATGAGAAATTTCCACATCTTGAACATATGTTTTTGAAGTTAAAGAATTGTTAATGAAATAAGATTTCATGGATCTTAGTAAATTTGAATAATTTCTTTATAAATGTGCTCCACTGACCACTTAACTGATCCACACAGAACTGAAATGTAGATGTTCTTGTGAAGAATCCACTTAATGAGAGGGCTTGTGTGTATCTGTCTGACAGCCACATACATACGCCTCACAGATGTCACAGTCAACAGTGTTCCAGCTATATCATGTCAGCCTGACCCACAACCCAGTTTAGCGGACTCTTAACACAAGCAACAAAGTGCTGTACACATTAACATGGGACCCCACAGACAGCATCCATATAGGGAATCAAACCTGGCACTTACCACTGACCTACCAACACATCCACAACAAAGGACACTCAAGAAGCAACAATAAATAGAAGGATCTACTTCAATATTCCTTCATTTTGAGGGTCAAATGCATTCCAAGCCCACCTGAGTTCAAGGAAACTTACCCGCAAATATGCAAACTGTTCTGCGATGTCTAGGACCTATTATAAACACATGTTAAATATTGACCTGACCTCCTGTATGCAACAGGAGTGTTCCAGAAGAGGGTATCTTGTCAAGCAGGTTGTCTTGTGACAGAGAGGCCTGAGAGGGAACAGAGCTGTTTACCCAGAATAAAGATCACGCAGCCAATTTGTACATCCTCTGTGTGTAGCGGTGACAATATGACAACTGACAGTGTTGTAACAAGAAGGTATGTGGCTGGTCTTGACACTGATTGTCAGCATGGGCACATGGTGGATAACAACACAATTAACTGGTTCTTTCTCAGAATTCAGTTTTCAAAACAGAACATTTCAATGTCAAGACTTAATTACAGCTTTTGTACACTGGCTTTGTATGCTACAGGGTGAAACTAGCCATTGCATGAGCGATTGTCTCCACTATTTGTTTTTCGTAGTGGTCACCAATCCAATCCAAGCAAAACCTATACAGGCACTGAGGCCATCCAATCACCATTATGAAGCATGAAGAACAGGTTCTATTTTAGAGGATTTTATCTTATCTGGCCTGGTTTTCTCCATACAGTGAGTGAGTGAGTGAGTGTGTTTTACGCCACTTTTAGCAATATTCCAGAAATATCACAGTGAGGGACACCAGAAATGGCCTTCACACGTTGTACCCATGTTGTAAATCGAATCCGGGTCTTCGGCGTGACGAGCGAACGCTTTAACCACTAGGCTACCCTACCACCCCGGTAACAGTAGGAAGGGCCTGTTAATATTACCTCAGAACTAAACCTGGGAAGTTTTCACAAAGAGCAAGCACACTACCCACTAGACTAACCCACCATCCATCACAAGGTATCAGACATTTTCAAACAAGCACATGATATCCAATATTCTATTGAATCACAAAATATTATTTCATGACTCAGAATGTGCATACACTCATAAATATTATTTAAACAGTCCACCTGAGGAATTTCTATTCAGACTAATGTCTTCTCAAACATCTGAGCCCATTAAACTGAACTATAGTGCATTTCCCCCACCCCATATATTACAGTACTGAGCACTTAAATGGTTTCCACTGACTACCCTTCAGCCCAAGTCTATGTCGAGACCTCTCGGGGCATAAGTGTCTACATGAGTGATCAATCCTGTTAAAGTTTATTGTGGGTACTTTATGGATTCTGAATAAATACCTCAATTACAAGGTAAATACCACCACCATCGCTGTCACATGCACTTTGTTGTTGACATTCTAGACATGTCAATATTGGTTGCCATATTTGTGATGCAGTCGTTGCCGTTGCCGAGACTACCTTACCACTGCAAATAAATTCTCATGAAAATACGCAAATGTGCATTAGAAGTTTGGAAGCATATGACCGATATACCATTAACTAGATTCTTGGTGTTCACTGATCATCAATATCTATTTTAATTCTCCCATTCTAAAAATACCTAATAATAAGTATATTTATATGGTGTTGGGATCCACACCTATTATGCTCAAAGTGGAATAGTGGAATATTTATAGAATGTTATACTGACAACAGATGAGTCCTGATTTAAAACATTGACAGCTTGTTGCAGTTTTGAGTGATAAATGCAGAGATTATAAATGAAATATTCTAAAATTATCTAATTTTGATTGGATATTACAAATTTAACTTATTTCAAATATACATAGGGACAGTCTGGTAGCCTAGTGGTTAAGGAGTTTTCTCGTCATGCCAAAGACCTGGGTTCGATTCCCAACATGGGTACAATGTGTGAAGCCCATTTCTGGTGTCCCCAGCCGTGATATTGCTGGAATATTGCTAAAACCATACTCACTCACTCAAATATACATCACTAAAGTATCGAAAATACATATTGAACAACATTCCTCTTCACAGATTATTATTTTTTGCTGTTGAAAAATATGACAATTTACCTGTTATGCATTACATATGATAAACATATTATTTCCATCATCACTGCCAATTATATTCCCATAATGCTGTACAAACCAATAGGAGTACCAATATTTCGAAGAGTAGCTCTTATACTTAAAAAATGTGAAAAATGTGGTGGACATATTCAGCACTGCAGTTCCCATGGCCTTTAGTCGAGCAATCTGAACTGCCTTTGAGTCAAAATTGGATTTTCATGAAAAGAATATCAAATGTATTATTACAACAAATTCAAATTAAGACTTGATATACACACATGCTGTTGAACGAGGCTGTTCTAGAATGAGAAAAATATCCTATTATTGCAGGGATCTATGTGTATAGCGTACCAAACATGGCTGCCACAGACATCACAAAATCTTATCCTCTCCCTGCACAAGCTGATTTGCCCATACCATGACCAAAGAACTATGTTCGCATGTAAATATAGTCTCTGTACCCACAAACCGCTTGTCTCGTTTGACCCTGTCAGGAAATACAAACAACCTTCAATTTTCCTTTTCTCAAAGTACCAACAACTGAAGACATTATTTTTATTATCAAACACTTCTCTCTGTTAGCTTTCATCAACTGCAGCAATATTTAAAGACATGGACATCTTTTTTAGTAAATCAGGACAAGAAAATTTAATTCTTTCTTAAAAAATATTAAGGGACTGGTCATTTATTGTAGGCGGAAGGGAGGGTCAGAGGGTCACCCAAAAATATGACAGTCTCTTGGGGTGGGTAAAAAAATAACAAACATATTTGGGGAGAGTCAAATTGACATTTTGTAATAAAATATAAAATGCTTTTGCATTTTGTCTTTTCAAGGAGGGTCACGAAAAAGATGTACAAGGATAGGGAGGGTCTTCAAAAAAAGCATTAAGCATTAAGAGAGGGTCATTATTTGCATTACATTATTAAATCAAAAATACTCCGACCCACCCCCCTGTAATAAATGACCGGTCCCTTAGTTCCCTTGATGAAGGGGATTTTCTCCAGTAGATATGTAAAAGATTTTATTCCATTAGGAGAAAACAGAATTTACTTGCACTCTTTTGAGATTGTTTAGGAATTACAAATGTAACGCTTCCAACATTGAAGATTACAAGGTTACAAAGGAATACTAGTCCCTCAACATGCCTGTTTTGCTAATAAATAAAATAAAAATTCTTTGAATGCAATAATTCAATACATTAATTTTACAATTTAAATTATTTATTTTTTTAAATTTCAAAATGAAATTTATCAAGTCATGTAAACGTATTATTCAAGAATTTTTTAAAAATATTGCTTCTGATATAAGTAGTCCTATTTATATGGTATTCAGCTTCAAATACTTTCATTGTGGGATAACAGAATTGTGTGATGTTTTACGAAGGTAGATGTCTCCATTTGTCAGTGCTGATGACGCCTCCCATCTTGTGCGATGTAGCTGAGAGCAGTGTCGATTGCTTGTTGTATTGACACGGGTAGTTGACACTCAAAACAACAAATATTGCTGACATTGTTACAAACTGATGGTGCTGGCTCCAAGAGGGACTGGGCCTTCCTATGCTGTATCATAAACAGATATTGACAAGAACAATTTGAAAACAAATACGGTGATCATGAATCACGTAGAAAAAACACCACCGAAGAGTGAGCAATACGGTCACTGTGACCTTTGACCTCAAAAATAGAATGAACAAATTTGAATTCACGTGATTCAATTATAGAACTGGGAAAATTCTCTTGCATTTAATATCAAAACTGACACGAAAATTCGACAAGAAACATCACATATTTGCAAAATATTTGCGATCTAAACATGTAATACGCAAAGCTATTTTTAAAGGTTTCGCAGTTGTATTGTGTAAAATTACAGGGTAATATATTAAATTACTTTACACTTAGGCACTTCAGAATTTAAGTTAAAAAATATTGTCAGTTCCCCATTTTATGATCCTGACAACATTGGCAAACAACAGAAACTGTTGACTGTATGACTGTTGGCATACTCCATGTTGTATTGATTGAGCGAGTTGAAGTAGAACTTCCCCTGTTATAGAAACCATGAGACGCTCACCCACAACCTACACAGCTTCATCAAATTTCAAACATTAATATTTTATCTCTTAAAATATGTATAAAAAGTTTCTAAATGTCATATCCATTGCTAAGGTTTTCCAACACTTCCTTTGTTGTTGGCAGAAACATTGAAAACAAAGGACGAACATTGAAAAGTGTTTTATGAAAATATTAAAAAAACATTTTATTTTAACATGACAGTATTGGTATATTCTCCAAATAATACAGAAAAGAGTCATTCTTTCTTTACCGAATATACTTTCAATTTATAAAAGGAAAGAATATTCAAGTTAAGGACCAGTGCTTAATCCTAATGTACAGTCTGATCACAGTCCAAAAGAAAATATTTTGTTTTCTTGTTCTGTGACTTTATCCCATATATGTATAGATCAAGACTTGAATATACACCATCATACACCTAGCTAGATATAAATGAGCTTTGAATATACCTAGTACATGTAGGGCAAGTAGACGTATAACAATACCTGTGCATGTGTACCTTGCTTGTGTTATTGCAATCAATACAAACAAAGTAGATGCAAAACTAGCGCAAGTATTCAGCCACACCCCAATATCAACTGCTGAAAGTCATAAAATTTATGAGCCTCTTAATCAATGGGCAAACTATTCTAATACTTGCATGTACAAACATTTATTTTTTTTACAACATCATAAAGCCAGTTTTTGATAATTACTCAAAGTAAACATCCATTTTAATTTTAGACAAATCTATTTAGATATCATATGTTATGTGTCTATATAAACTGACTTCCCTCAACTACAAATGTCGCATCTATTTACCTTGATTATCTACCGTGTTTGTTTATTGTCAGGTGCAAAACATGATTCACCGTTATTTCTCAGGTAAATTCAAACCTTAGATAAACCGACATCCAAGCCTGCCAATTACAAGTCCATCAGAACTTCATTCAATGTTTCATTCCCCATGCCAGTGTTAAAAAAGAAGACTGTTTTTGACAGCAAGGACTTACCTGTTGTACCTGTTCAAACTAATTAACAGCTGTTAAATTCCTTCAGTTATCCGTCCTGAATTGGACAAGGGCTGAAGCAGAGATATCCTCCAATAACAGCCCTGACAGTTCATAGAGCACAGCTAGGTCAGAATCACCTGGCTTTACCTGGCTGTACAGGTAAGGTAAATCTCGTTAACACTTCCAGCACACCTCCACACTGTCCTAACACCTTTAGGATGTGACTGATTAATTAGCTCTGCCCTGAAGCATCTTTTCATCTAGACATAGTCACCTAAAGCACAGAATAATCTTTCCGACCAGCCGACCCACAAGGCCGTTCGCTAGCGGCTGGGCGATGGCTTCAGTCGTCAGCTGCTGGTCTCCCTGTGTTGGTGTTCCGGCTGAGCATGCTCAGTGAGACTGATGACAGCCCGGTGTACTCAGCACACAAACAACAAATGGTTGTTCTTTCCCATACGACCAAAACTAATCTGTACAAATATTGCAGTTTTTCCCACATTGCTTGTCAACACCAGCGTCTCCGAGTCCGCTCATCGAGACGTACATGGGTTGGAGCAGGCGGCCACAACTACACAAACTTCCTCACTCCCTGGGGACATCGACAGTAAAGTTCTATTTCGGCTGGACAAAACATCACCAGTCCTGACAACCCAACTTATTACTGCTTATTCTCATGATGACATAAAACAAGACCATTTGCAACAACCTTCATGTTATCAAATTAATATCGAAATATTTAAATTCATTTATATTAATTGAATATAATATCAGGACTACAAAACATCACCAGTATTGAGAACCCAAATATTGCCGTGTGTAAAACCTTCCTAGTATGAAATTGACGTTTCCATATTTTTATTCATTTAGATTCAAATTAAATATAATTTTAGGACATCAAACACATTTACCATTTTTCATAAGAAAGATAAACTTAAACATTTGTGACTATTAGAAAACAATAAGCATACCATTATGATCATTTATGATCATCAACAGCTGTTACAATGCACACAACAATATACACTGAACAAAAAAAGTTAGGGATCATGAATATTTTTGGGAATATTTTTATACCAGAGCACACAATTTCATAAAAATATCCCCAAAAATATTCATGACCCCTAACCCTTTTTGTATATATATGACACTGTTTTACATCCAAAGAATTCTACAGTGTTTTTAAAACATATATATAAGTACAACCATAAACAGAAATATCTGTGTAAGTACAGAATTCATGATCCAGCTGTGAAGTTATAGATGTATTGTTAAACAGATTCTATTTTTGACGAAGGAATGCAAAGTTTCTTTACCACATAGTAAATACAGTAAGCTGAAATGGTCTCACTAAATACCACCTTCCTATTTCTATAGGTAACTACAACAGTGATTCAACCCTCCCATACAAACATGCACCTGTATTAGTCATTCCTACCACACCCACTGATTCCAATCAAACATTGCAAAAAAACACCCATAATTCATATAGCTGTACTTTGATTAGGCCATCATTAAAACTAACTCTGTTTCTCTGTGACCTATATATGTTTCCCAACGACAAAAGAAACGTGAATGCCATACATGTTGATTAATATATGAAGAATTACGTATATTCAAGTGATATTAGATCGGTTCGAAAAACAAACAAATATATTGGTATTAGGGCTGGGACGGGTAACTCGGGTACCGGGGTCGGTTGGGTACTGAGTAGGACCGGGGTAACCACAGGACTACCCGGGCCCGTGCTTAGTCACATGATATATTGTTTAATGACAAAAAGTATCTAGAATTCTATAATTATACTACAATGTTCGCATTTCTTTCTCACTATGCACCCATTCCTTCTGATTTTTCATATGGTTGAATAAAGATATAACTTAAGTCAACTTCAGTGTATGAATGACCAGATTGTTTAATACATGTATCTAAATACGTTTTGCCAGGGCTATGCTAAAAATGTTCCCAATTAGACATTTTGTATCTCCTGAGACCTATAGCGGGTATCCGGGTAGGGTCGGGTAATAGGGGGATGGGTCCCCGGGTAATAAATTTGGACTCGTCCCAGTCCTAATTGGTATGTTGTGTGAATCAAAGCTCATGAATACATCACATATGAGGTCATAGATCCATGATTCGAGATTCACTATTTGTCTTCTGCAGGATTAGCGTGTTAAGTTTGGAAATCACGTGCAGCATTTCGTGATAAGAATAAAGTCACTGTGTGGTAACACTTGGCTGATAGTTTGTCATAAATTAGTACACATTATAACATCTCTTCTAACGTACATACTTCTCTATATGTTTCTATGGTTTGCGTTTCTTTTGGCAGTGAGTATATATACCACTCAAGAGAAATTACGGACCACTTGATTCTTTCATTGTACTGAATTTAATCTGTCATGGCATAGTATAGGAAATTGGGTGGTTAGGCAGTGAGTTTGTTTTTAAAAATAATAATAACAGTCCATTTAATTGTGCTTTTCCAAACTCAAAGTCCACCATTATTATCCTTATCAGTGTATCACTGAGTATTCCTTCTTTGCTCCGTTGGTAGTAGACAAACCGATCTGACTCAGTGTCTTAAATAACTGCCCGCTCGCCTGCCCATGGCTCGTAACTTTCTAGTTGGGTTTAGGGCTGGGACAAGTCCAATTTACTACCCGGGTACCCACCCCGCTATTACCCGACCCTAACCAGGTACCCGCTGTTGCTGTCAAGAGATAGGTACAAATTTCCAATTGGGAATAGTTTGACCGTAGCCCTGGCAAAATGTATTTAGAATTTCATATAAAACAATCTGGTCATGCATACGCTGAAGTTGACTGAAGTTTTATCTCAATTCAAAGATATAAAGTCAGAAGGAATGCGTGCATGGTCAGAAAGAAATGTGAACATTAGTAGCTTATAGTGTAATTGTGGAAGTTCCAGATAATTTTTGCCATTAAACAATAATTAAATTTTCGTTGTGTTCATGGAAATTCCTGCATTCTGATTAGCTGAGTTGGTCACGTGTTATTGCATTCATTTCCCGATGAATGTAAAAAATTAAGCCACGCCCACCGCGGCGCACTACTTTTATTACTGCGGAATATCGGGGAATCCCAATATTACAGTCGAGGGAATTCCCTTTCTGCTCACGTGTATCGTCATGCACAGGACATTTAGCGACATTCATGCATATTCATTGTCCAAACTACCCTTTGAAACCGAAGGCCGAGAATGAATGAAACAGCAAACGTGCAGGCTCGCTCGCCTGTTTTTTTCCCACTCGCCTCGGTTCAACTTTCATGTCTTCGGGTTTCATTTCTAACTAGCATTTCTCCAACTGTGTTTTACCGTACTCAGGGAAGTAATGTTTGAATCACGCAGTAAGTGACCATGCTATTTGAAACAGCCGCCTTCTCTCGGACATATTTCTTCCGGTGCGTTACAGTCTGACTGTTGCAGTTCTTTTCGCCTCTTGCCTTAATTGACAGGTCCAATGAACATTGTTTTAATCCCACTCTCCGTTGATTGGCTACTGACTGTGTAGGCGTGTCAAGTTATGTGCATAAATTAAACGATCACCTGATTCATGTCACGCCACTGTATGTATTCCTACACCTGGAATGTTTATCAATGTCGTCATTTTTGTCTGTTTTGATATATGCAACTGTTTTGGGTTAAACTATTGTAGATAAAACATGTTTTACATTGTCGAATTTAATTATAAGCATTGACTGTATATTGTTTTTCGGTTCATTGAGGTATGAATCGAAAAACCGATGTGCAAACTTTTGTAAGAATACGCTGCACGGATTCATACAGTTTGCACATCGGTTTTTCGATTCATACCTCAATGAACCGAAAAAAATACACAGTCAATCCTTAAATATATCACGTGACTAACCACAGGTCTGGGTAGTACTGTGGGTACCTGGGTTCTACTCAGGAACCACCTGCCCCGGATACCTGAGTTACCCGTCCCAGCCATAGTTGTGTTGCATGAAATGTCCTCCACCTGCCCGACTGTCTTGCAGATCAGTTTAAGGCTACTTACGTATTCAGTTTTATCAAATCTACTCATAGATTCTCAAGTAATTGTTTGCATCAATCAAGACGCAACTTGTCCCTTATTCTTCACAATTCTCAATAATGTCTGAATAAGGGCAGGTAGCTTTGAAGATGGCCAGGCAACATTTATGGGTCACCTGACGGACTGTCTTGTTGGGTTTTAAAATTATTTCAAATACTGATCTGACTATGACGTGCTAGAAGGTTAACGGTCATGTGTCTCATCCTACTCTCTGTCTCCTCCCACCAAGTTCCCACTCACCGCTGGGTGAACAGAGGCATATTTTGAACTCACTGCTAGGTGAACAGAGGCATGTTTTGAACTCACTGCTAGGTGAACAGAGGCATGTTTTGAACTCACTGCTTGGTGAACAGAGGCATGTTTTGAACTCACTGCTGGGTGAACAGTCATATTTTGAACTCACTGCTGGGTGAACAGAGGCATGTTTTGAACTCACTGCTGAGTGAACAGAGGCATGTTTTGAACTCACTGCTGGGTGAACAGAGGCGTATTTTGAACTCACTGCTGGGTGAACAGTCATATTTTGAACTCACTGCTGGGTGAACAGAGGCATGTTTTGAACTCACTGCTGGGTGAACAGAGGCATGTTTTGAACTCACCGCTGGGTGAACAGAGGCATGTTTTGAACTCACTGCTAGGTGAACAGAGGCATGTTTTGAACTCACCGCTGGGTGAACAGAGGCATGTTTTGAACTCACTGCTGGGTGAACAGAGGCATGTTTTGAACTCACCGCTGGGTGAACAGAGGCATGTTTTGAACTCACTGCTGGGTGAACAGAGGCATGTTTTGAACTCACCGCTGGGTGAACAGAAGCATGTTTTGAACTCACTGCTGGGTGAACAGAGGCGTATTTTGAACTCACTGCTGGGTGAACAGAGGCATGTTTTGAACTCACTGCTGGGTGAACAGAGGCATGTTTTGAACTCACTGCTGGGTGAACAGAGGCATATTTGGAACTTGTTTAAGTCACTTGCCGAAGCAGTAATAAGTGTTTGAGGACTGAAAACTCTCAGGAGTCGAGGTCTCTGAACACACGCCATCCAACTACTCTCTGTAATCATTGAATGATTACAGATGGACAATGTGATATAAAGAAATATAATTTTGTTGTCGTGTCAGGCAGGTTACCAGACACAAAGACTTTCTAGTGTGGCCTTACCACTCGATGCATGACAGTACAAGTAAGTCTGTAATCTAGTCAGTGTTCTTCTGGAGGCATGGGTTCAGTAAGAGGTGAATATGAATAATGTTATCTGACCTTGTATCTGGATATAAGAATTTTGTTGATACAAGACTAAAGTCAGATTTGATTCATGTTCCTAAAGGAATTACATGGCTCAAGCAATTTTGAATTTTTTTTATTTTGCTCCATGTAAGGCCAGTAACTGAAATTACAGGTAAGTAAGTGAATGAGTTGTACACTGCTAGTAGCAATATTCCAGCAATATCACAGTCAGGGACACAATCCAGTGATTGACATCATGAGCATTGATCTACACAATTGGGATATGATGACTTGCATCAAACAAGTCCGCAAATCTGACCACCTGATCCCGTTAGTCACCTCTTACAACAAGCATAGTCACCTTTTACGATGTTTACGACAAGCATTGGTTGTTGAAGACCTATTTTAACCTCGATCTTCACAGGTCTTATACATTGTATACATGTGGGGAATCAAACCTGGGCCTTCAGCATGATGGACGAACACTTGAACCACTAGGCTACACAAGCCCCAAAAGTTTGATGTATGTTGTGTAAAAAGTGTTTCATATGCTGGAAAATGTGCATGTCAAACAAAATTCATGGCTGAAAAGATCCAATAGACAGAATACAATATTATCCTTCATCAAAACATACTGATTTTTAATGCATCGAGGATCATACTGCCTGTGACAGGCGAGCAATGGACAGACAGAAATGCACAACAATACTACTCAATTGTACTTGAATACAATGAATGTTTTAATGACAGGTTGGATTAAAGCAGTAAATGTGTCAACATACGTATGTTCAACAACTCAAAAATGGATGAACAGTAGACAGAATGTATTTAAACATAAGTGGGGTCTAAAATCTTGGTTCTGTCTTTGTGACAGATTTCTTTCAATTTTAGAAAAATGTCTTTTTTTATACAGCTCAATAACATATTATTAACAAATTGAAAGTAGTGAGTGGGTGAGTTTGGTTTAACACTGCTTCAAATAGTATTCCAGTAACATCATGGTGTGTCATCTTAATGCGGGAGGAAAGCCCAAGTGATGTCAGTCTCAAACGTTTACCACTTTGGTGAAACCCATGGACATGGGAATGGTGCTGACAAACCGAGAAACATAATCAGGGCAAACAGGATTCCAACACATAATCACAGGTTTCTGGCATGCCCAAGGGAAGCAACTCTGCATAGTGAATTGTGGCACCTGAGACAAATGGGCCAACCATTTCCCCAACAAACTGATAGTAACATACATGTACTTTAAAATCATAGGCTAAAACAAACAAAACTCTATAATAATTCCAGGCATTGCAACCTAGATTACAACCCAAAAATGTATCCGTGAAGATCCGGGTTAGAATAGGTAACCCATGCTTGCTGTAAAAAGTGACTATGCTTGTGTAAGAGGCAACAAACAGGATTGCGTAGGTAGGTTCGCTGACTTGGTTGATGCATGTCATCGTATCCAGATGCTCATGATATCAATCACTGGATTGTCTGGTCCAGACTTCATTATTTACAGACCACCGTCATATAACTTGAATATTGCTCAGTGTGGTGTTAAATTACAAACAAACAAACAACCCAAAATGACAGCATAAGGAAACAACAGTAAATATTTCATGGTCACATATTTCTTCCAACTTCATAAAGAGTGCAGGGTCACGTCAATGTTTAAAGTCATTCCCTTGAAAGCAATTGCTTTTATAATTCATCCAAACAAGTTGTAAAACACATCAAAGTATTTTTTTCCCTTTAATGAATTAACTAGAAAAACTACCATACACTGCCTGTGTTGCAAGTGTGAAGGTATACAGGTGTACCAGTACAGAAATCTGGATCCCATCTGTCCTACCTGTTGGGTCGTTAGTCACAGGTGTGGACACAGGTAGGTGGGAACATTACCTACATAAACATTTTAACCTTCAACTCAACAAATACGATCATAAACAATACATCATTCACTAGGTGCCAAAAGAAAGGGCGTCACTTTGCCAGCATTCAGTCGCAGTTTTCATATACGGGATAAAAGAACAGGTATTGTATTATTCATAAAAAGTTTAGCTTAAAGGAAATTCTTACCTTTGATATGTTTGTTTAGAAAGAGCACTAGAGTCAATTTTCTTTGTTTTATTCCCACCTACACATGTATTTTTAACAGGTGTGATCAGGTATTAATTAACAGGTGTGATCAGGTATTAATTAACATGTGTGATCAGGTATTAATTAACAAGTATGATAAGGCAATGACTAGCCGTTAGCTGAAGTGAGTGAGTATGGTTTAACGCCGCTTTTAGCAATATTCCAGCAATATCGCGGCTGGGGACACCAGAAATGGGCTTCACACATTGTACCCATGTCGGGAATCGAACCCGGGTCTTCGGCATGACGAGCGAACGCTTTAACCATTAGGCTACCCGACCGCCCCCATTAGCTGAATAACTTCAGAGGTAGTGAGTGAGTTGGGTTTAACGCCACTTTTAACAGTATTCCAGTTATAGCATGTGGGAGGAAGTGATGCAGGTCTCAGACTTTCATCACTTTGGGAAAACCCACAAGCATGGTTTATGGTACTATCATGGAACTGTTCTGGGTGAACAATACCTTCCAAAAGGCATGCTGTTTTTCTTGGGGAATTAGTCAGCAAAGAGCCAGAGTCACAGGAGACTAATCACAATTTTATTTACAAGAACAATTAACAATTTACAATATACTTAGATAATAACTGAGGGTGCCACAGAGAGTCGGTACACACTCTGGGCTGTGGGAGAGAGGTCTGCTTGGTAAGAGAGTCAAACCCCTTCTCTCTCTCTCTCAATCTCTCTGGACCAAGGCTTATATAGCCAAGGTCACCTGACATTTAGTAAGTAGTAAGTAATAAATATAAATGTAAACAGTAAATCATCAGTGACATACTTGCACATCCTGTTCAGGATGGCAGACGGTCGATGTACACAAAAATTGGGATTAACAATTAGGATTAGCATCTTATAAATAACAGCAATTAAATGTATCAAGGCATATAGATGTCATGGCTCCAGGGTAATGAGCCTTTGCAATTAAATGTTCTTCAGACAATGGGTGTCGTAAATCAGTTGCCATGACAGTACTTACAAACCTAGAATCATAACTGAGCCAACCAGGATTCGAACCTACAAGTTTCTGGCTTGCCCAAGGGAAGCAATTCAGCACAACAAACTGCGGTGCCTAATATGACTAGACCACCTGTCCCCCTAAAACAACTGAAACTTACCATGCTCAATGATCAGACAGGAGTTTGTAATGTTTCAGAACTTATATTTTACGCTCATCAATAAAGACATGATCCACATCATTCAATAACCATTTTACAAGAATGTGTTCCAGTCAGCATCATTCAATAAATTACCGTATTCGACGTAATAAGCGCCCAGGGCGCTCTCAAAATTAGAAATAGGGGGCTCTTATTAGAATATTATTCTGGTGGAAAAAACAGAGTTGAAAGATAAATTTCGTGGTTTATGCTGACAGACTGAAATGTTTATATGCGACAGATATATTTTTCCAGAATTCAATTGCCCATAATTAAGAATGCATATAACACACGAGTTCGTATTATACGCGAATAAATAGGTCTTGTGTACATTGATCAATCGGAAGGGGTGCTAAATGGGATTGTTCACAAGCCAATATATTAGCAAATATCGCCGGGGGCGCTTATTACGTCGAATACGGTATTGGTATATTTTCAATCAAAGTACGAAAACGGAAGACAATTATTACACTGATGAACCTATTACACCTCCCCGTGAAAATATCTACGCTTAGATATATGATTATGAAAATATTATGATCCATAACTTAAATATATAAAAAAAAACACTTAAAGTTAAGCCTTTGGAAAGCAGAAAATATTGAATAACAAGAAGTATTTTATCATTTATCGCACTGACAGTAAACTAGCCATGCTACAATGACAACATCATACATGTCCTGCCACAATGTTATCTGTGACATGCATATAGAAAAGAACATTATAATGTGGAGATTTAGACTTAATGTCTGAAAAACTGCCTTTCCCCGTGATGTTGTGATTGGATGAAAATTTAAACGTTCTCATTATATTCTTGTGCATGACAGATTTCGAGACATAAACCTCCTTTCAATGTCAGTCAATAGACAACATGTGACGACAGGAAAAGCGTCCGTATTACCTGGCTAACTCTTAGATACCACCGTTAGCGTAACACAGGTCAAGCCATATGTATGTGCAAATAGAGCTCAGATGAATATTCCATTTGTCTTTTTTATATAACTATAACTTGGAACATGTTCAAAACCCATTGTGTCAGTATTTGATTTTTAATACATTGTTTGCATTAGGAAGTTTTTAAACCTTGCCTTATGTGACCATGGAAGGAAAAACGTTCAGGTGAATCAAAAAGTATGTACACTTCTTTCCATCAAATTGATCCAAGAGTTCGAGTTGACATATATTTTGATCTATAAAGTAAACTATAGACAATAGGGAACGAGGTACAACAGGATGTGTTCTGTTTCATGATCTTTCCATGCACATTAATTATTACAGGATAAAACGAATTTCAGTCTGTAACCCATAAAGCATATACAGTTAACTACAGCCATAACTAACTCAAAGGGACTACTAATTTTAGTTCCTAATAACCAAAGTTCGTTATGAGCATATATACATTATATATACAGAAAATGGCCAGGAATAAAAGAACAATTTATTTTATCTGTCAGTTCATTATAAACATGTTCGTTATAAACGTAATTTACTGTAGAATGATTTTAGGAGAAATGATATCGGAACATCTTAATATGAATCAGTAATGACAGCGAATAATCAGTCTCAATTTCCTGAGCAGAGAAAATCACATGAATGGACCACTGAAAATCAGTGATGGCACCAGGTGTTCGTGAAAAGTAAGCAAGTCCTGCCCTACATTTCTATGCTACATTAACAGGTGAATATATCCTGTTGTGAATAACAATTTTCACTCAAGCAGAATTTCTGCAAAAAGATTCTGAAATCTTCTTTACAAATGGTAATTAAAACTGATCTTTACCAGTTTAAAAAATTATTTACATGGTTCACTCCTATTATGACTACGGGGAGGAAAATAGTTTGAAGCACCCCCATCCCTGAAGTAGACTAATCCACCTTGAAGTACTGTACAAAATATAACTGCGATTGTGACATTAATTTTCTGAAACCATTTCTTTAACAGAAATTACTGATAAATTGTTTAATAATTATCTAAAATTGTACAGGAACACATTGTTATTTTGAATGGTGAAATGTGAGGATGCTCCACATACACTTTTTGTTCAGTAGAATTAAATTGGGATCACCTGTCCATGTCATGGATCGAGGAACGCAGCACTCAAACAATATCAGTGATCATAAATTATGCAATCAATAATCTAATCACACCTACGCAGACAGCTTGGAATCGCTTCAGTAGTTGATTTGTACCATATAAAGTCTTGAACATAAAAAAAATAATTTCAATCTATACAGTGAGATGTAGAGTATGTTTAATATTGGTAACATTTGTTTACAAGCAGGAACTATTAGGACGACAACTTGCTGTATATATGTGTATATAATTGTATATATTAGTACATAATTATAAAACAGCCTCCCTGGTCTGGTGGTAGAGCGTCTACCCGGAGAGCGGAAGGCCCGGGGTACGATCTCAAGCCGCTACCAAAAGACGCTAAAAGATGGTACTTGTTGTTACCCTACCTGGTGCTAAGGGGATAAAACAAAGACTATTCGGCTTGGAGTCAGTATACTGTGTCAGAGTTGGTTATTCATGTTAAACTGAGGCATGGTATCTCAGTGGGCTAGCCCTATAAATCAGCCCAGACTAGTACAAGCAGCCATACAGACACACACACATGGAAGCACGTCGCTATATAAGTGCAATAATCTTGGACATGACGTTTAAACCCCATTTCACCTCACCTCACGTAATTATAAAGATTGGTAAAATGATGTACACATATACTTTCTATAATTGTCTCCTAATTTAAAACCTGGTCAAATTGTGCACTACATAGCCCATACACTATGTACACGACACACATATACATATATATACAGTATCAGTTTGCGTAGCAGTACATTCAGGAGAATGTTACCATTCAAGCATGCTGACATCTGAGTGCAACAAACAGCTTGCCTGTCAATCTAAAATGTTATATCAAGTTTGAAAAAAGTTCTGCTCCATTTAATCACAATGACAAAATCAGAAAGTATATCCCGCGATCACTGAAGCTAACAGCCCCTGTCAGGGCATTATACGTAAACAGTGAAACAATCTTTACATGACCTACGCCAGGACCCTCGAAAATAGATCCATTCATTCATAGTTGGACTGTACTTTGTTTTACTTTTCAGTTTTCAATTCAATGGATCAGAAAAAGAAAAAGAAACAATTACAAATATATGAAAAATTAAACTATTAAGAGGAGAGAGAATAATATATCAAATTATTGTAGGTAGATCAAATGCAATGTATGTTGATCAGATGTGTTGTATCTTGATCAAATGCAATGTAAGTTGATCAAATGCAATGTATGTTGATCAAATGTTGTATGTTGATCAAATGCAATGTAAATTGATCAAATGCAATGTATCTTGATCAAATGCAATGTAAGTTGATCAAATACAATGTATGTTGATCAAATGCAGTTTGTTGATCTCAAATGCATTATGTTGATCAAATGCAATGTATGTTGATCAAATGTTGTATGTTGATCAAATGCAATGTAAATTGATCAAATGCAATGTATCTTGATCAAATGCAATGTAAGTTGATCAAATGCAATGTATGTTGATCAAATGCAATGTATGTTGATCAAATGTTGTATGTTGATCAAATGCAATGTAAATTGATCAAATGCAATGTATGTTGATCAAATGCAATGTATGTTGATCAAATACAATGTATGTTGATCAAATGCAATGTATGTTGATCAAATACAATGTATGTTTATCAAATGCAGTTTGTTGATCTCAAATGCATTATGTTGATCAAATGCAATGTATGTTGATCAAATGTTGTATGTTGATCAAATGCAATGTAAATTGATCAAATGCAATGTATGTTGATCAAATGTGTTGTATGTTGATCAAATGCAATGTAAATTGATCAAATGCAATGTATGTTTATCAAATGTGTTGTATGTTGATCAAATGCAATGTAAATTGATCAAATGTGTTGTATGTTTATCAAATGCATTCTGTTGATCAAATGCATTGTATGTAGTCTGAGCAGACTGCAAGCTCTATTAAGAGAACAAGCCTTCTCCGAAGTAAACATGCTACAGGAAAGACACTGCTGCACCCTAAACAGCATAGGCATTTACTGCTGCCCTCTAAACCAACCGACAGAAACAACCCTGAAAAACAAAGGAGAAAACTAATGAGCTACACAAATCTATTTCATTGCTATCTTGATCCACTGTACAAGTCAACCAAACTAGCCAGAATTTGAAAACAATAAAGGCTGCAAATTGAATGATATACATACTGGGTGCCTGTGATATATGGACAGTAACAGTATATCATCCATATCACATATTAAGCCATCAACTCTTGTCAACAACATCACCGAAAAATAAACTACAATTAATGACAAAGAGAACTCATTAAACTTCCAAAGGTAGCAAGTGCTCTTTGCCTGTTGACATGTGCCTTTACCGTGACCTTAATTGTTATGAGTTGAATCAATAACTGTGTCAGCCTCGGCCATGATCATCAATCGTAGTGCCACTTTTACAAACATGTGAAACTCAACAAGTGGCTCCCATTACATGAATGAACAAATAAATGAATATTTATTTCTTCAAGTATAGTCAGAAAATAGGTTGTAGCTTACACTGAATATCGACCTGGGATTGCAAATTTGCAAGCGTGATACAGATAGGAAAGTACTAGAGTGTATAAATGTATAGTATTGCTGTAGGGTCCAGGAACTGACTTCTTTGCCTGCTTTACATATGAAGTTGGTCCGTCATCGAGGTCCATTTCTTCAATGTACCAAGAGGTGTCATGACTTTGGTGTCTTCACACTGAAAATCCTCAAACCTGAGATTGTGATGGAGACTGATGCTGTCAAATAAACATTCACTTGGACTCTGTTGTAATAGATCTTTGTGTAAAAACTGATGTTCCACATTACATGTATCAATCCGTTTGTGATATGAAACCAGCAACACTTCATCTGTATTGCTGTTATGTATTGCATCAATAGCTCAAGAACAGAGAGAGTGAGTTGGGTTTAACGCCGCTTTTAACAGTATTCCAGTTATATCACGGCGTGTCAGCTTAATGTAGGAGGAAAGCCCGAAGTGATGCAGGTCTCAGACGTTTACCACTTTGGTAAAACCCACGAGCACAGGTATGGTGCTGACAAACCTAGAAACATAATCAGGGCGAACCGGAATTTGAACCCACAATCATAGGTTTCTGGCATGCCTAAGGGACGCAACTCTGTCAGGAACAGATAAGTCACCAGATGACTGTATAGTGTTTTGTATATGAAACAGGATGAAATGAACACCGAGATTGAATGAAACACTGGTTTCAGTCCACCTCCACATGTCAGATTAACGTGGGAGGAAACCCTAAAGTAATGCCGGTCTTGGATGTTTTCCACTTCAATGAAACACACAAGTGTGGGTATGATGCTGACAAACCAAGAAACTCAACCTGGTCATATTCGCCATGGAAACCAGGGATGCAACTCATCACAGCCTTTTGCAGTGTCTTCCACAACTGAGCCTCCTCAGCCCCTATAAAATTAAAATTCATCACCCAAATTAAAAACATTTTTGATTGCTGAGGGTCCTGATGGGGCATATTGCTTATCGTAAATTAAAAAAATTACTATAAAAATTGAATGTAAAATGTCCATTAAAACTGCTTAGCATAATCATAAACTTTTTTGTTATAACTGTGCTGTCCCATAAAAGTAAATCTTGTTTGTTTGTTTGTTTGTTTATTTGTTGTTTAACGCCGCACTCAGCAATATTCCAGCTATATGACGGCTGCCTGTACCAGACAATGCAGTGATTGAAACCATGAGCATCGATCCACGCAATTGGGATAAGAAAACATGCATCAACCAAGGCAGCGAGGCTGACCACCCAATCCCATTGGTCGCCTCTTACGACAAGCATGGGTTGCTGAAGACCTTTTCTACCCCGGATCTTCACTGGTCAGTAAATCTTGTATATAACTAGATCTAAGGACAAAACATAACCAGTCAGTGTGGTTTTTTTTTTGCAAAACAAGAATTGCAGTAATGAAATGAAAGCAGAATCACAGGTCTTCATGTTCCCTACAGACAGATTGATGATCCACATTCGCATAGAGATGATTCCGCATTTTAGATTCAACTTGACAGCTTGTTCACTATTCATGTGTGTTTTTACTAAGCCGACAAAATAAGACTACTGACTAAAGGCCCCAAAATACTGACTACTGACATGTAACACCTCCCATCAGGACCCTCATTACTGCGACAACTGTACAAGATGACTTATCACTTCCTTGAGAAAGGATTCATTTGTGATGCATGAAACGAATACCTGTCAGCAAGTAAGTAAAATTGTTAAAGTTGAGTCTTCCACAGCATACAGTTAAAATACCAGCTCACAACCACTGTTGTTGTCCTGTTAATACAGAGCTTCATTGACTGCCAGCCAAGATCAACAGACATGAAGGAGTAGCCTCCCTTTGATGTGAAAGCCTGGACCAGATTGTGTACCGAGAGATTAGAGAGTAACCACGGAAGGCAACTTGTGTAGATGTGATGGCAGTGTGCTTCTCCATGCTGGATACCCCAAACAAAGACCCATTGATAAACCTCAGTGCTAAGTGACTTTATACAAATACATTAATCGCCAAGATTTGTGTACCTGTATTAATGACATACTACGCGTACAAGTATTCCATGCATAAATGTTGTACCAAAATATTTAACAATAGATAACCACAATTGAAAAAGGTATGGGACATATTAAGGATTTTTTAACTTGTTTTATCCACTAACCAATCTTTCACAAATGAATTATATAACATTTTTTTCCTCCATGACCTACAAAAAGTTCAGGTATAGAAAAGACTTCAAATGAAGGGAAGGGAAGTAACTCTTTGCATGAAATTCACTGAAACATTTATCTCACATTTCATTCTTTTCTTCTGAATCTGTCCGGTTCCAGAAATGTGTTTTCAGGGACGAGCCAGTCATGATCAGGAGACTTGGCTATGATTTGTTTGTTTGTTGTTGAGCACCTCTCACAGCACTATTCAATCAACATGGACCAGGCAAACCAGTGATTTATAATGAGCAAAAATCCAAAAAATGCCAAGCAAACAGTTAGCGATCCACAGCTTCAGGTATGATGCCATACAATCAACCAAGTCACCAAATAGGACCACCCAATCCCCAGAGTGAGTGAGTGAGTGAGTTTGGTTTTACGCCGCTTTTAGCAATATGCCAGCAATATCACAGCGGGGGACACCAGAAATGGGCTTCACACATTGTACCCATGTCAGGATTCGAACCCGGGTCTTCGGCGTGACAAGCGAACGCTTTAACCACTAGGCTACCCAACCGCCCCCAATCCACAGAGTCAGCTCTTACAACCAGCATAGGTTGCAGGGGATTTTTTCAAACCAAGAATCCCAACATGTCTATGGGAAAACGGACACAAAGGTCGAATAGGGGTCTTTTGATTGCTTTAAGAATTTTGATGTTCAACAAACCCAGAAAATAGCCCTAAGCATAGGAGTGACAAAGACCAAAATCCAAACAGTTTCATGAAAGTAGAACATTATTTTATGCCTTTCGCTTCATATGATCCCTGTTAATATTTCATTGTCACTTCTCAAGTATTTGTTTGTCATGTATCAAATGCTTTATCTCACATAGATTACTGTCTGATCAGGTTAACATAGTTCAAATGTTCCCCTTTCAAAATGATAAGTATTTGTTAATTTTACCATGTCAAGGAATAAATATTGCTTTAGCCATCAAACCTGTTTCACATACTCTCAATACGGCCTCTACAAAAGGTTACAAGTATCAAGTTTCTGGTTCTTCGTTTTTTCACATTCCTCTTGTTGCAATAACATGGTGGTAATGGAGTCTTCACAGCAATTAACATAGCTCTTCTATACAAATCTATAGCCTGACCTGGTCAGTGGTCACTTGTCCATGAAGCACACAGAATAATTCAAGGTCGATGGTCAAGCCAGCAATCAGGTGGACACACACCTTGGTGATAACGGACAGTTATATCTCAACATTTACTAAGGGAGTCGCGTTTTGCAATCGATTGTATCGATTTAGGTGTCAAATATCTATAGTTTCAATAGTGTACATACTTATTTTATTTTGTAGCACTTTACTGTTGTCTTTATGAAAAGTTAAAAACGTATTCTGATTGAATAGCGAAAAATAGCTTGAAAACTGGTATAGCGGTTAGAGTTATGTGCCCCTCCTGTCTCTTAGCAACCCTTCCATCATGGCGGCAGACAAAAGTTGAATTTGTCACAAATCTGTCCGCAAAATCAAATGTGTGGATGAACTTTGGCTTTGATAAAGAAGACAATAATGTCGACAAAAAGCGCATTGGTTGTAGGATTTGTGGAACAATTCTTAGATATAGTGGAAACACAACAAATTTGTTTGATCATATGCGAAGGAAGAACTGTTCCACTTGGCAACAAGGGGTGCCAGCAGCAGCAATGAAACACGTGGCAAGACATCGCCACCGAAAACAAATATATTGTATTCGACGTAATAAGCGCCCCACTCTTATAAGCGCCCACGGCGATATTTGCTGATATATTGGCTAGTGAACAATCCCAATTAGTACCCCTTCCGACTGATCAATGTACACAAGACTCATTTATTCACGTATAATACGCACTTGTGTGTTATATGCACCCTTAATTATGGGCAATTAAATTCTGGAAAAATATAAATATGTCGTACATAAACATTTCAGGCTGTCAGCATAAACCACGAAATTTATCTTTCAGCTCTGTTTTTTTTCACCAAAATAATATTCTAATAAGAGCCCCCTATTTCTAATTTTGAGAGCGCCCTGGGCGTTTATTACGTCGAATACGGTAATTGACATACACAAGTCACATTGTGCCATTGCAATATCCGATGCCATTCTTGATTTTATCATCATGGATCTGCGGCCCTCTAGTGTCGGGAGTAATCCAGGTTTCAGAAAACTTATTCAAGTGTTGTAACCGACCTATACGATACCCTCACGTCAGTATTTTTCTGAGATAGCTTTGAAAACGAAATACTAACAAGCCAAGATAGCTTTGAAAACGAAATACTAACAAACCAAGAAGCAAGTGCCATCTGACTTTAGTAAAGTTACACATGTATCTCTGAGTATTTGTTAGGTATTGTTTTCATATACAGAAAGACACAATACATTCAGTTTATTGAGTAAGACATGAAGAGTGAGTGAGTGAGTGAGTTGGGTTTAATGCTGCTTTTAACAGTATTCCAGTTATATTACGGCGAGTCAGCTTAATGTGGGAGGAAAGCCCGAAGTGATGCAGGTCTCAGACGTTTACCACTTCGGTGAAACCCATGAGCACGGGTATGATGCTGACAAACCTAGAAACATAATCGGGGCGAACCGGGATTCGAACCCACAATCATAGGTTTCTGGCGTGTCCAAGGGACGCAACTCTGCACAGCGAATCGCAGTGCTTTAGACGACTGGGCCACCCGTGCCCCCAAGACATGAAGAAGTTTCTGAATTACTTGATATTATTGATATAGTGCTAACTAGTGCTAACATTGTGTTTTAAGTTAAATCAGCAGTGAAATAAGATCTTATTCTACCATGAGAGAGTTTTGTTTCACATTTTGGTATGTTTGGTATTGTTTACTGTTTGAAAATAAAACAAAACATGGTAATGTTACAAATGTTTTTCTGTTTGTTAAAATATTTTATCTAAAAAGGATGAAGTAATGGTTGACAATAGTTATTGCAATAGTGTCAAGTGGATATTTAAGTAGAACGACATCTGATTATCCCCATCTAAAGTTGAGCAGTATATGAATTGTACACATGATCCTTGTGTTGATCTGGTGAGAAGTTTGGTATGGCTGTACCTCCACTTCTTCACAGCTAGGTGCAACAGCACTGTCAACACCTACAGCTTTGTAATGTTGTTTATATATCAACAACTTGCTCCCACCATGGAACAAATGTTGGAAGTCGTTCACACATTCCCAACTTACTCAAATATAACCCTGACTCCTGCCTTAACTAAACCTCAGTAGTGTCTACAGTTTCCAGTCCAAACGCTCCCAGCCCCAAAACTGACTGAGACGACATTCCAAGACTATATATATCCATTACAAATGACACTGGACCCTAGTCTTTAGACTGGAGTGACAGATTTCAGAACACTGTCCATTGTCTGCCCTAACCTCTTTCTCATCTCCAGATAATGAGCTGATTGGTCAAGATAATGTCATTCCAGTTCTACCTGTGGGTCCCATCGCTAATGTAGACAAACCTTTGTGTGTCCATCTGTGATTGTGTCCTTGACTGAGTGTTGGTGCACTTCAGAGTCTGCAAGATGAAATGTCCTCTGGAGAAACGTTGATGTTGGTGTTGTTGTGGTGAGGATGTGGTGATTTTAGTGCTGGTGTTGGTGGCGTTAGTGTTAATGTCGTTGTGGGTACTGATGGAGGTGGTTTCTTGGTGTTGGTGTTGATATTGTTGGTGGTGGTGTTGTTGGTGTTGTTGGTGTTGGTGGTGTTGATGGTGCTAGTGGTGGTGTTGTTGTTGGTGTTGATGGTGGTGGTGGTGTTGATATTGTTGTTGTTGGTGGTGATGTTGTTGGTGTTGATGGTGCTGGTGCTGGTATTGGTGTTGTTGTTGTTGATGTTGTTGTTTTTGGTGGTGGTGGTGGTGGTGGTGGTGGTGGTGGTGGTGGTGCTGGTGGTGCTGGTGCTGGTGCTGGTGCTGGTGGTGTTGATGTTGTTGTTGTTTTTGGTGGTGGTGGTGGTGGTGGTGGTGGTGGTGGTGGTGCTGGTGGTGCTGGTGCTGGTGGTGCTGGTGCTGGTACTAGTGGTGGTGGTGCTGGTGTTGTTGTTGTTGTTGATGTTGTTGATGTTGTTTTTGGTGGTGGTGGTGGTGGTACTAGTGGTGGTGGTGTTGGTGTTGTCGTTGGTGTGGGTATTGGTATTGGTGTTGATGGTGCACATGCAGTTGGTGCAGGTATATCAACATCACCAATATTTGATACTCAGTAGTGAGCGAGTTAGGTTTATGATTCAGAAATAGTTTTATCCCTGCGTTTATGTGTTGGTGATGCCTAGAGTGATGCAGGTCTTAGCTTTTTACCCTCGGTGAAACTCACAACCATCTTCAAAATATTACTACACATCAGACCATACTTGGACAGTTTATTAACTGCTGCAAGAAAGAGTATCACCTCTCCAAAATTTAGAATATAGTACAATTTCTTATCTAGTACTGCAAAGATCTTGAAAGTACCCTATTATATAGTGTTAATGTCGTTGTGGGTACTGATGGAGGTGGTTTCTTGGTGTTGGTGTTGATATTGTTGGTGGTGGTGTTGTTGGTGTTGTTGGTGTTGATGGTGCTAGTGGTGGTGTTGTTGTTGGTGTTGATGGTGGTGGTGGTGTTGATATTGTTGTTGTTGGTGGTGATGTTGTTGGTGTTGATGGTGCTGGTGCTGGTATTGGTGTTGTTGTTGTTGTTGTTGTTTTTGGTGCTGGTGGTGGTGGTGCTGGTGGTGCTGGTGCTGGTGGTGGTGGTACTAGTGGTGGTGGTGCTGGTGTTGTCGTTGGTGTCGGTATTGGTATTGGTGTTGATGGTGCACATGCAGTTGGTGCAGGTATATCAACATCACCAATATTTGATACTCAGTAGTGAGCGAGTTAGGTTTATGATTCAGAAATAGTTTTATCCCTGCGTTTATGTGTTGGTGATGCCTAGAGTGTACAGGTCTTAGCTTTTTACCCTCGGTGAAACTCACAACCATCTTCAAAATATTACTACACATCAGACCATACTTGGACAGTTTATTAACTGCTTCAAGAAAGAGTATCAACCCTCCAAAATTTAGAATATAGTACAATTTCTTATCTAGTACTGCAAAGATCTTGAAAGTACCCTATTATATAGAACTGTTAGTTCAGTATATCCCAAGGACTCATTAAATGCTGTTTATAGAGATGCCTCTTTAAAAAGTTCAACATTGAAGTGCTAATGTCTATACTGGGTGAAAATTAAAGGACATTCCTTGCCCCTGAAACTACGAAATGACCTGCTCCCTCAGATAGCTAATCTCCAATCTACCAACAACCTAACCCCACCCCGAGTAAATGAGGGGCACGCCAGGGCATCACATAGGTGTTAATCCTTGACCAAATCTGTCAGTCTGACCTGTAGTTGTCCCAGTTGCCCATACCAATGTGGTCAGCAGTGGTCAAGTCACATACCATTCTGACATAAGTCAATGTTAGCATTCTTGAAGAAACTGATAAGACTGCTCATTAATCTAAACATACAAATCATAGAGGACTGACGCTGGAACTGGATGAAACTCTAGTTAAACACAGAGAATGCATGGTTTAGATTTGTTTGTTGTTTGACACCAGACTCAGCAATATTCCAGCTATATGACAACGTTTGATGAAGATCAATTGTAACCCTGAGCATAGTTTACAAAATGAAGAAGTATTACATACTTGTGGAACCGTCACCTTAACTCAAAAACAGTCAGGATATTTCAAGATTGCATAACTCAAATCAAAGAGAGGCTTCCCTGATACCAACAAAACATGGAGGAATTTAAGTGTTATGTTTCTTGGAAAGATACAAAATGCTAATAAAAGTGACAAAAGAAATTGCCATTATCAGAAGTAATCTCTACTAACAGCAGAGTCCATTGAATGATTCTGACCTTTATCATAAACATGTCTTCATGAATCACTATGAAATAGTGAGGATACCAGGTATTGCAAAATGGTGGGCATATTCTGCTCCACCCATGGCAACAATACCAGCAGTCCGTAACTGAGACATCCCACATGTAACAAGTAGACACCTTTGCCTGATACAGAGCTCGAAGACAAGTGGGGAAGTGACTAGATTCTCATACATACAATCCTAGCAGTCTGTAACTGAGACATCCCACCTGTAACAAGTAGACAAGTTCACCTGATACAGAGCTCGAAGACAAGTGGGGAAGTGACTAGATTCTCATACATACAATCCTAGCAGTCTGTAACTGAGACAACCCACGTGTAACAAGTAGACAAGTTCACCTGATACAGAGCTAGAAGACAAGTGGGGAAGTGACTAGATTCTCATACATGCAATCCTACAGCCTGCTACAGAGACAACCCACGTGTAACAAGTAAACACCTTCACCTGATACAGAGCTAGAAGACAAGTGGGGAAGTGACTAGATTCTCATACATACAATCCTACAGCCTGCTACAGAGACAACCCACGTGTAACAAGTAGACACCTTCACCTGATACAGAGCTAGAAGACAAGTGGGGAAGTGACTAGATTCTCATACATGCAATCCTACAGCCTGCTACAGAGACAACCCACGTGTAACAAGTAGACAAGTTCACCTGATACAGAGCTAGAAGACAAGTGGGGAAGTGACTAGATTCTCATACATGCAATCCTACAGCCTGCTACAGAGACAACCCACGTGTAACAAGTAAACACCTTCACCTGATACAGAGCTAGAAGACAAGTGGGGAAGTGACGATTAGATTCTCATACATTCAATCCTACAGCCTGCTACAGAGACAACCCACGTGTAACAAGTAGACACCTTCACCTGATACAGAGCTAGAAGACAAGTGGGGAAGTGACTAGATTCTCATACATGCAATCCTACAGCCTGCTACAGAGACGTCCTGGTAGACTTCAACAACAGGGGTAGCATGACCTTTCCATGGGTCAGATGGACCTAACATGGTCCTATCAACAGCCTGCCATCCCAGCAGTGTGGGAGAGCGAGCAGACGGCTTCCTGTATAATCCACCTGCCTCACCACAACATCACGTCCAACATACAGGTCTCTCATTATAATCGTGTATAGGACTTTCACACTCCAACACAAAACCTATTTGGGATGTTTGTATGAAACTTGACAAAATACAAAGTATTGAATTTGAACTTTCTGTAATCGTTCACAGATAGTTTCTGAGGCTTCAAACATTCAAAGAATGTTGCTTTTTCCACTCGTTTTGATTATTTAGAAAGAATTCTCTTGCAATGACAGTGTACTGCTATCATTTTCTGTAAAGTTTTGGTAGTTGCTGTTTGCAAAATCTGTGATGTCCGACTGACAGGTCAGTCTAAACGATAAGGTATGACAAATGGACCGGTGTGTGATTTCAACAGAGAAAGGTCAGTCTAAATAATAAGGTGAGACTCATGGACTAGTCTGCAATTATTTATATTTTTGATATCTAAAGGTTGTAGCATTTTGTGATCAGGAAATGAAATTTGACATTTCCACAAGACTGTGAAAGGCATTTCATTCAATATTCCTCCTTCTTTACCATGTTTAATTCAGTTTATAAGAGTACAAAGTTTGAAGAAACTATACAGTGGCAAGTCTAAGGCAGACAGCACAGATCAAGCTGGAGTCTCCTCACCAAAGGTGTGTGCAGGCTTACATCACACAACCAGCTTCAAAGAGAGCTGTATTAAAGTAGCGTCTGACATGCATGTGTGTGTTAACACAATACCTGATTGCATGTCTAGCTCTTCCGGTATGGAGCTGTTCTAGGTCGAACAGGGCAACTCCGACAGGTAGGAGTGGGTTGGGGTGACAGGGTCAAACAGTAGTCTCTTATCGCTAGTCATGTTGGTCTGTTTACTGTGGGCAAAGCTCAGAAGTAATCAAACCTAAAAAATATTGTTTTCGGAATGTTTTGGAAGAGCACCAAAAGTGGTGCAAATGGGATATCAAGGATGAAGTATCGTTTTAGGCAACCATTAGCAATATTCCAGCCACTGGACACAGCAAGGGGCACAATGAAAGGCTTCACACATAGAAAATCGAACCTGGGTCTTTGACGTGATAAACCAGTGCTTAAACCACTTGCCCACTGAAGTTAGTGTGTGAGTGAGTGGGATTTAATGCTGCTTTGCACAGTATTTCAGTTATATCAGATACATGTCAGATTCATGCGGGAGGTAGACTTAAAGTGATGTAGGGCTTCGATGTTTACCAACTTGGTGAAATCCACAAGAATCATGGTCAGAGTGAAACTGGAATTCAAACTCCCAATCATCAGGTTCTGTCTCACCTTGGGAATGCAATTAAGCAGAGTGAATTGTGGCACCCAAAATAACAGGGACATGCAGTACATTCTAGCACCTTAAACAAGTGAGATGTACTGTGAATTCCAGCACCCAAACAACTGTGTGAGAGTGTATTTGACCAAGATCGCATCTTGTGTCCAGAGTAGCCATGTATGTGTGAGTGGTGGCCCTATGTGGGAGAGTGAGTGACCAGCATCACCTGTTGTGTGTGGGAGAGTGTGGGAGAGTGTGGGAGAGTGAGCGATCAGCATCACCAGTTGTGTGTGGGAGAGTGTGTGACCTACATCACCTGTTGTGTGTGGGAGAGTGTGTGACCTACATCACCAGTTGTGTGTGGGAGAGTGTGCGATCAGCATCACCAGTTGTGTGTGGGAGAGTGTGTGACCTACATCACCTGTTTTGTGTGGGAGAGTGTGTGACCTACATCACCTGTTGTGTGTGGGAGAGTGTGTGACCAGCATCACCTGTTGTGTGTCGGAGAGTGTGTCACCAGCATCACCTGTTGTGTGTGTGAGAGTGTGTGATCAGCATCACCTGTTGTGTGTGGGAGAGTGTGTGATCAGCATCACCTGTTGTGTGTGGGAGAGTGTGTGATCAGCATCACCTGTTGTGTGTGGGAGAGTGTGTGATCAGCATCACCAGTTGTGTGTGGGAGAGTGTGTGATCAGCATCACCAGTTGTGTGTGTGAGAGTGTGTCACCAGCATCACCTGTGGTGTCCAGTGTGGTCCTGTCAGGGAGAGTGCATGTGACATTTGTCGCTGTTTGCACTGGTTACTCTACACAAAGCGGTATAGACATGGTATTTAATCAAATAACATTCATCACAATTTCCAGATATCACACATAAAACGATTAACCCCATACCAGCTAGTTAACTGATCACTTCTCATAAACTTCAGAACAGATTACAGTGTCACTCTGAAGACTATTGAAGCCAGTTGAAGCCTACTGAAGCCTATTGAATTGTCTTGCTAAACCTTGTCATCTGGAATAGATTCAGAAATATCTAATTGTTAATATTTTGAGGAAGGGTGTTTTGAGGTTTTTTAATCACCACTTCAAAGAATATTATAGTTATATAATATAACATGGCATGTCAGTTTAATTCGGAAGAAAAACCTAAATGATGCATGTTGCACAAATTTAATGATTTGTGTGATGTGGTTGATTGCATCCTACTGACATAGATCAATGCTCATAATATCAATCACTGGTTTGTCTAGACAGCATATTCACAGGCAACCGTCATACAGCTGGTGTTTTGTTTTGTTTAACGCCACTGCCAGCAATATTCCAGCTATATGATGGTGGTCTGTATAAATAATCAAGTCTGGACCAGACAATCCAGTGATTGACATGATGAGCATAGAGCTTTAATATTAAAGTGCTGCATTAAACAACAAACAAAAAAACAAACAAAGCACAACACTGTACACTAATTGTAGTTCTTTAGATCACAGGGCTGCTTGTGCCTTGGAGTTTAAGACAAAAACCATCAGAACAAAAACCATCAGAAACTGAATGGTTCAAGGGAAAAAACTCTCAAATCTGTTTGAAATACAGTCAACTATGTTTATAACGAACTGACCGATATAACAAACTTTTTTAATCCATGTATTTACACTGTATATTGCCTATAACGAACTATGGTTATTACAAACTAAAATTAGTGGTCCCTTTGAGTTTGTTACAGCTGTAGTTAACTGTATATGCTTTTATGGGTTACAGACTGACATTCGTTTTATCCTGTAATAATTAATGTGCATGGAAAGAATATGAAACAGAACACATCCTGCTGTACCTCGTTCCCTATTGTCTATAGGTTACTTTATAGATCAAAATATATGTCACCTCGAACTCTTGGATCAATTTGATGGAAAGAAGTAACATACTTTTTGATTCACGTTTTTCCTTCCATGGTCACATAAGGCAAGGTTTAAAAACTGTAGTATACTGTATACTCAGACCTTGTGTGATGTAGGCAATGTTGTTTTTTCACTCTGGTCAAGGTGCCAACTCCCTCCATACATGCTCACTGAGCAGTGACCTACTAGATTGCCAATGTAACTACATGTAGTGCTGACATGCCAACTACCTGGACGGTCAGCCATTATCGACATGTGAAATATCACTGTGATCTCCCAAAACATCCCAAGCCCGTCAACGTGTCGCACACAGCCGTCAATGATGGACAATTATCAACGCATGATATTGAACAGTCAGTATTGATTCCTGGAAGAGATATTTGTGTATACCTCTGAGATCAATGGCCAATCATCATCCTGTACACATCAGATTTAATGCTAGTCGATATGTGTTCATGATGGTATCAGTAATAATTACAGCCTATTGATACTGTTGACAAAGGTGGGATCTGATAGGTTCATTGTCACTGCTGGCAGGTTATTTGCATATAATCACTAAACATCCTCGGGAGACTGTTATGTTTCTCCATGATCTGGGTCAGTACGGTCAATACGGTCATCAGTCTCTCCTTTTAAGGGAATATCGGATTTCAACTTATTTTATTATTTGTAGTTTAACACCGCACTCAGCAACATTCCAGCTTTATGAGGGTGGTAAATAATAAAATCTGAACAAGGAAATCCTGGGATTGATATCATGAGCATTGATATATGCAAATGGGATACGATGACATGCATCAACCAAATAAGCAAGCCTGACCATCTGAACCTGTGTCACATCTTAAAACAACCATTGGTTCCAGAGACCATTTCTAACCCAGATCGTCACAGGGTTTCTCAACTGGTAACTCATTTAGGGGCTGACTATTTGATATTCTGTGTGTGTGTGTGTGTGTGTGTGTGTGTGTGTGTGTGTGTGTGTGTGTGTGTGTGTGTGTGTGTGTGTGTGTGTGTTGTGTTGTGTTGGTGTGTGTTGTGTGTGTGTGTGTGTGGGGGGGGGGGGGGGGGGATGTGTGTGTGTGGGGTGTGGGGTGTGGGTGTGTGTGTGTGTGTGTGTGTGTGTGTTGTGTTGTGTTGGTGGGTGTGTGGGTGGGTGTGCTTGTGTGTGTGGGTGTGTGTGTGGGGGGGTTGACATCATTTCATCAGCAAGAACAGATATAAAGGAGGTCTGAGGTGCACCCTATGTTTCCCAGAGATGGCCCAAGGTGCATCCTATGTTTGGAATGGGTACAAAATGTCCGATTGGGAGTAGTTTGCCTGTACAGTAGCCTTGGCAAAATGCACATATAAAATTATCTGCCCATGCATACACCAAAGTTGACTGAAGTTTTATCTTTATTCACACACATAAAGTCAGAAGGAATGGGTGCATAGTCAGAAAGAAATGAGAACATTAGTGACTTGTAGTGTAACCATAGAGTTCTACATAATCTTTGTTATTAGACAATATATTAGAGGACTAACCACAGGTCTGGGATGTCCTGTGGGTACCCAGGTCCTGTTCAGTACCACCCGACCCAAGTCACCCGTCCCAGCCCTTGTGCCCACATTCCATTAATCTGGACATATGTTAACCTGGCCTGGAATAGCGAGGTCCAGAGCTACAGATAAGCAGCGTATTTGCGTAAAACACCCCCCGAAAATATTCAAAACACAATTACTTTCAATTAACTTGCATACAGAAACGCACACATTAAATGAAAAACTCAAATGTATAAAAACAGCTTACATAAAAACCCAATGAAGCTTTTTCAGCATGCATACCAAGGAGCTAATTTCCGAAACACAATTACGAGCTAATTTACTTTCCGAGTCAAGCCAAAATTTAGAACAGTTATATACATATAAAACATTATTTCATTTCTTTAAACCTTAAAATGTTCACTAATTTGGGGAAAAAAACCAATCGAGTTATGAATAGAGGAGTGATAAAATATTGGTTACCCAATGAAAAATGTAATAACCCAATTACAATCAAAACCCTGGAGTAAAAACTCAATTGCAGAAAAAGTTGTCTGGAGCTCTGGAGGTCTCCGGTTCATCTACTTCTTCCCATTCCAGTTCACATGTATCTGACAAAGCCACTGCTCTAAGTGGATCTCCAAACAATAGAACTATTTCACTTCACCTTCATGCAATAAATATTTCCACATTAACACAGTTCTGACTTCAGCCCAAACAAATAACTGTATTCTTGTTCAAAATTCCTTTCGTCATCAAACTTCCGGAATATTTTCATTCTTTTGGGTTTTTTTTCATTTGATCCCACAGTTCATACAGTATATATATATCCAACTTAAAGAGGATATCTGCGTATGTCTAATGTCAAATAAGTGTCAAATGACACTTTTCTATAATTAACTCAAGACAAAATTTATCACATCATCAAAACAAAAACCCCACTCTTCCAAACTACCATTACCAAGCTCAATGGTTCGGCATTCCTGTATAATTGAGATTTCATCCTATTGGACACAGTCTGCAACACAAGACACATCCTCCTCAACCCAAATCAAGCCCAATTCCATACATTCCAAGGAGTCTAAAACGTAGGATTTGTTTCCAACAACACCGCCCTAAGCTGATTGCTGTTCTACTAGCTCAGCAACTAAACCCTACGATCAAAATGTCATTCTTCATAATTCTGGCAACACCCCCACCATGTCCTTGAACATCATGTAGAATCATGTATCTTTGCTGAACAGATTAGATCTCAGGGTAATGTATCACCATAAAACCGACATTGGTAACCTGTTCGAAAGGGAGAAAAAATGGTACAAATTCAGCAAGACGGTCAGTAATTGATACCCCTGTGGAGCCCTGACAAAACATAATTGTCATAAAAACACTGCATCCTTTCACAGGTCGACACCATCCCCGGCTAGCTGTCACATGGCCATTGTCACACGACAACCATTGTCTGACCGGCCGGCTGACCACAATGACGGCAATCTTCACCTGACCGACACAATGGAGGCTCCCACAAGAGGCAGGTCACCCACTAATATAAAGAAGTTACTACAATTGGCAAACTAAATTTGCATATCAACGACCACAAGTTTGAATTGAGATTGAAATATATCAATATTAATCCATGAGATCTCCTTTTTGCAATGCCAGGTCACGACATGCCATTGTCAGAAGAGTGATTTATTAAGTCCTGTCACAAAAAATAAGCAAATTATCCAGAGATACTCCACAGTAGCATAATGAAGCTGAGTTGGCCCACAAGGGATCCACCCATAAAGCCTTTGTATCATGTGCTGGATCAAAGATCTAAATTTCAATGTCCAATATTTAAAATTGCCTTGATTATTACACTGAAACACTACATATGTTTGGCTTCAGTGATTTTAATGTGGCCAAGGTCAAAGCTAAACTTACGAATAAAATACTTCTTCTGTGATTGAGTTGGGTTTTTAAGGCTGCTTTGAAAGTATTTCAGTCTTATGATGGTGTATCAGGGTAATCATTGTCAATCTGTGAAGAAAGCCCAGGCCAGTGTCTTTACCACTTTACTGAGGTATCGTGACAACATACCACGATCAGGATCCAGGGGAATTTCTTGAAAAATATTCACAGTATTGTGAAGAGGTTGTTAGTAGTAGTAATTGTAGTAGCAAGAGGAGTAGTAGTAGCAGTAGCAGTAGTAGCAATAACAGTAGTGGCAGCAGAGCAGTAGTAGTAGTAGCAGTAGTAATAGTAGTAGTAGCAGCAGTAGTTTGTTGTTAAACGCCGCACTCAGCATTATTCCAGCCATATGATGGCAGTCTGTAAATAATCGAGTCTGGACCAGACAATCCAGTGCTTGACATCCTGAGCATTGATCCACGCAATTGGGATACGATGACATGCATCAACCAAGGCAGCAAGCCTGACTACCCGGTCCCGTTCGTCACCTCTTACGACAAGCATGGGTTGCTGAAGACCTATTCTACCCCAGATCTTCATGGGTCAGTAGTAGCAGTAGCAGTAGCAGTAGCAGTAGTAATAGTAGTAGTAGTAGTAGTGATCATCAGTTGAATTAGTGACAGTAATGTAGACTCCATCACTGCTGGTACATCCAGTATAACATCCTATCCAAGTCTCCCTGTCCTAACACAGGGTCCCCCGGCAGCCCTATCACTGCTGGTACATCCAGTATAACATCCTATCTAAGTCCCCCTGTCCTAACCCAGGGTCCCCCGGCAGCCCTATCACTGCTAGTACATCCAGTATAACATCCTATCTAAGTCCCCCTGCCCTAACACAGGGTCCCCCGGCAGCCCTATCACTGCTGGTACATCCAGTATAACATCCTATCCAAGTCCCCCTGTCCTAACCCAGGGTCCCCCGGCAGCCCTATCACTGCTGGTACATCCAGTATAACATCCTATCTAAGTCCCCCTGTCCTAACCCAGGGTCCCCCGGCAGCCCTATCACTGCTGGTACATCCAGTATAACATCCTATCCAAGTCTCCCTGTCCTAACACAGGGTCCCCCGGCAGCCCTTTCACTGCTGGTACATCCAGTATAACATCCTATCTAAGTCCCCCTGTCCTAACACAGGGTCCCCCGGCAGCCCTATCACTGCTGGTACATCCAGTATAACATCCTATCTAAGTCCCCCTGTCCTAACCCAGGGTCCCCCGGCAGCCCTATCACTGCTGGTACATCCAGTATAACATCCTATCCAAGTGTCCCTGTCCTAACACAGGGTCCCCCAGCAGCCCTATCACTGCTGGTACATCCAGTATAACATCCTATCCAAGTCTCCCTGTCCTAACACAGGGTCCCCAAACAGCCCTATCACTGCTGGTACATCCAGTATAACATCCTATCCAAGTCTCCCTGTCCTAACACAGGGTCCCCCGGTAGCCCTATCACTGCTGGGCATCAGAACTATTCATTCTCCTTCTGTTGTGTCTCTGGTCCTGCAGGTTGCAAGGGGTATGATCACCCCTGGAGCGGTAACGCAAGAAGTCTATTTACTTCTCCCAGATTCAACACAAAAACAAAACAGGCACCTCAGAAGCCCTGATTCAACACAAACGACCAAGTTCAGACTCTGATACACCATCCAGATAACCTGTGCAATGTGATATAATAATTACAATAATAGCAGGCACTTCAGACACAGGCTATCATTGGTGTTGTTGAGGCTGCTCGGGTTGAAAGCAGGTAATAACCTTATTACTAAACACACATTGACATAATCTGATCCCTGGCTCACTCCAACGCCATTACTTCATATAATCACAGGTTACAATCAGAGTACTCAACACACCTCCAGATAAACACCATATTATACAGGATGGAGCGTCTTCAACCTTTAACAAAATACAAATATTTTCAGAGTTATGTGTACCATGTTTTTGCTTGTTTTTTTCCCTGCCTATAAATAATTTCAAAAATCACCTCACATTCTGATATAATATTGGAAGTTATAATATGTGGTCTAAAAGCCTATGCATGTTAATTTTGGCATGGAAATTATTGGCACATACTTGAGGTAAGCAACTATACTGAACCACTTCGAAAGTGCGTAATCAATTTTTAACAAAAATCAGAAAAGATGTGTTTTTGTGTGCTAGGCCTTCTCCACACAAGTCTAATGATATTTGAACCCATATAACAACACTGTTGTGGTTGAATATCTCATGCTATTTTACCAAATATTACAAACACGAAATATATAAAATAATATTAAAAAATTAAAAATAAATAAAAAAATCACTAAAAAAACAACAACAAAATTTGATTATGCATTTCAAATTGTTTCAGTGTATTAGCTGATAACAAATTCCATATGAGTTTTGAATGTAATAAATTCTCGACAGTATCAACTCACATATGCTCCACATGTTAAAAACAATACTTAAAAAGACCATTCTATCATCCATGACATGCAATAATTGAAACATGAGAGCCTGGTGGCTGAATGGGCTTGACTCTGCCAGTTAATGACAAATGCTTCAGATTGCCATATTCAGAAACGATCAGATGTCAGAGCTCAGGAAGTCCCCTGTAGGTTGACAGTTTGACATATACCCTGACACACGTGAATCAGTACCGCTGTGTGTGTGTGTACGCCATTGATAAGATAGGACACCACTATTAATCATGTCCCTTACGTCAACCTCACCTTGGTATTTTACACTTCTTTTCCATAGAATTAAAGTTCTGCTTGTTAAGAATCATTTTATTAACCAACAGAACATGAAACAATTGATTTGGTTCACATGCACTGACAAAATAATCCATAGGAAAGTTCTACGTTCTCAACCTTCGAAATTTTAATTACAAAAAAGTTAGGGAATAAGAATGTAGTTTCCATGGGCATTCGCAAGTAACATTTTCAAGTAATCAAACTTAATAACATACTCAAGGAATGGCGTTACTCAGTGCAATAATGTTAATTGAACAATAATATATCTATTTTCAAATTCTGAAGTTGCCGGTGACAAGGTATCAGTTGGATGTAATATTTAACAAGCGTCAGTGAAAGGGCAAGCCAAGGTTCTGGCATTCTGCAGTAGCTTTCTACAATCCCATGTGTCAACATCATCGCCATCACTGCTTGCCAGTCAAATTATTCTAATACAATTACAAAAGTAATGTAACGACTTTCAGTTTTGAACAATCCAACCATGCAAACATAAATTATGTTCCTTGCAAACAAATTGACAAAGTCATAATTATTAAGTTCACTGAAATACAAACAATTAAATAGATGAAAAAAAAATGAAAAAAAATATCACATATGATTCAACATCACTCAGAATGAACTTTTTTGATTAACTAAACTATTAACAAAACACCCTATTGAAAGAATTAAGAAGCAAGCAATTCAGCCATATTTTTTTCAAAATAAAAAACTACAAGTAATTTTAATGAGTGAAGAATTTACCCCACATCAGCAATACTGTAATTAAGAATTAAAGGAGTACATCTCACACAAGTTACTAGAATGTTCAAAAATACACCTCTCATCAATTCCATCTTTTACAAGTTAAAATTTCATCCTACCTGTTGTCAGGTGACCAACTCGCTCGTATCCTCATCTCGGAGAAATCTCTATTGAATCCCAATCCTCCTACATAACGCAAGTAATCCCTGCGATGTCCGGTCCATGCCATGGTTAAATCCACAAAAAGTACCTCACAACATAGCAATATAGGCCTTGAGGTGCCGGGTCTATCTTCTCCACATGCTTATGTTATAGGCCGGGCTGGGATGGAAGGACCACATGCCCAACATGACTGTCAGTAACACCGCTCCGTCCAAACTAAGTCCGTCTTTGAGCCCATGCTACAGGCAGTTGGCCCAGCCAGGGACGCAAACAATAGGCGACTGAGCGTGTTGAATGACCCATTAAATCTCAACAGTGGCCACCCCCTGCACTGATCACACAAGGCCAACACACAGGGCAGAGCAGCCAAGGTGGGGGACAGGCTTTCCCCATGGTCAGTCAGGGTAATGCTAGGGCTTTGGGGGAATCTGACAATATCAACTCTGGCTGAGGATCCTTTCCTCCCCTCTTAGAGTAAGTGAGTGAGTGAGTATGATTTATGCCACTTTTAGCAATATTCCAGCAATATCACACAGGAGACACCAGAAATGGGCTTCACACATTGTACCCATTTAGGGAATCAAACCTGTGTCTTCAGCATGTTTTAACCACTAGGCTACCCCACCACCCATTCCCTCTCAGAATAGAATGACCTGACAGACCAACGCTGTGTAGATAAATTTTGAATAATTCTTAAGATACTGCCAGATGTACAGACATAGTACCTTGCATACAGATATGTTGACTGATGCAATACTTGATTTGGTAGATGACACCCATACACAGCTGGAAACATCCTCATCCCACAAAACAATCTCAGCATCTCGTGCAGTAAAGAATGGATTTATTGGACTTCATCGAACTGGTCCAGTTTTCTTCAAAAAGGAAAATCATGCTTCATAACCTACCAAGTCACAAAGGCTATCTGTGTGTTTGCTGTGGAAATCTCACTGTGTCTTGTTCGGGCTGTTGGCTGAACAAACATGGCAAGATACCATGGAGAAGTTCAAGGTAGATGATAAGATGCCATTTACAGAGAAGCTAAGCAGCCAAAGGCCTCCCTCTCCCCCTCCACCCCCCACACCCTCACACTCCCACACAGACACCCTTTCCATGTCTACCAAGAAATAACTTACAACCATATCATGGGCCAATCTATCAGAATCAGTCTTACCCTACAACCATATCATGGGCCAATCTATCAGAATCAGTCCTACCCTACAACCATATCATGGGCCAATCTATCAGAATCAGTCCTACCCTACAACCATATCATGGGCCAATCTATCAGAATCAGGTCTACCCTACAACCACATCATGGGCCAATCTATCAGAATCAGTCCTACCCTACAACCATATCATGGGCCAATCTATCAGAATCAGTCCTACCCTACAACCATATCATGGGCCAATCTATCAGAATCAGGTCTACCCTACAACCATATCATGGGCCAATCTATCAGAATCAGGTCTACCCTACAACCATATCATGGGCCAATTTATCAGAATCAGTCCTACCCTACAACCATATCATGGGCCAATCTATCAGAATCAGTCCTACCCTACAACCATATCATGGGCCAATCTATCAGAATCAGTCCTACCCTACAACCATATCATGGGCCAATCTATCAGAATCAGGTCTACCCTACAACCATATCATGGGCCAATCTATCAGAATCAGGTCTACCCTACAACCATATCATGGGCCAATCTATCAGAATCAGTCCTACCCTACAACCATATCATGGGCCAATTTATCAGAATCAGTCCTACCCTACAACCATATCATGGGCCAATCTATCAGAATCAGGTCTACCCTACAACCATATCATGGGCCAATCTATCAGAATCAGGTCTACCCTACAACCATATCATGGGCCAATCTATCAGAATCAGTCCTACCCTACAACCATATCATGGGCCAATCTATCAGAATCAGGTCTACCCTACAACCATATCATGGGCCAATCTATCAGAATCAGGTCTACCCTACAATCATATCATGGGCCAATCTATCAGAATCAGTCCTACCCTACAACCATATCATGGGCCAATCTATCAGAATCAGTCCTACCCTACAACCATATCATGGGCCAATCTATCAGAATCAGTCCTACCCTACAACCATATCATGGGCCAATCTATCAGAATCAGGTCTACCCTACAACCATATCATGGGCCAATCTATCAGAATCAGGTCTACCCTACAACCATATCATGGGCCAATCTATCAGAATCAGTCTTACCCTACAACCATATCATGGGCCAATTTATCAGAATCAGTCCTACCCTACAACCATATCATGGGCCAATCTATCAGAATCAGGTCTACCCTACAACCATATCATGGGCCAATCTATCAGAATCAGGTCTACCCTACAACCATATCATGGGCCAATCTATCAGAATCAGTCCTACCCTACAACCATATCATGGGCCAATCTATCAGAATCAGGTCTACCCTACAACCATATCATGGGCCAATCTATCAGAATCAGGTCTACCCTACAACCATATCATGGGCCAATCTATCAGAATCAGTCCTACCCTACAACCATATCATAGGCCAATCTATCAGAATCAGTCCTACCCTACAACCATATCATGGGCCAATCTATCAGAATCAGGCCTACCCTACAACCATATCATGGGCCAATCTATCAGAATCAGGTCTACCCTACAACCATATCATGGGCCAATCTATCAGAATCAGGTCTACCCTACAACCATATCATGGGCCAATCTATCAGAATCAGTCCTACCCTACAACCATATCATGGGCCAATCTATTTCAATCAGGCCTACCCTTAAAACCTAAAGATCACAACCATTCCAAGGCCTATCCAACAACTATATCGAAAGGCATTCCAACTAAATCAGGTCTATCCTTGACAACAAGACTACGATCTCACTACAGTGAAACCCTGTTTATCACGACAGCAGTGTTTCCCGTGAATTCATTCGAATTACTCCATACATCTGAGCTAGGCTTCCCCCATGTTGACAGAGCCTCTATGGGAAGATCCATGTTACATCATGGGTGAACTCAAATCTCCTGTCCATGAAAGGCCAGAGATCTGAGTACAGGAGCTGGTTGTGCAGGCTGACATAATGAGAAGACATCACCAACATGGCTGACCTCAACATAAAGGCCTGAAAAGGTATTACCCACTTTGGACCAAGTACCCAGCAGAGTTGATTGTTGACCCTGTCAACTTGACATAAACAGGGTATGTCATAGTTGATCCCCATGTTGTGTGTTCAGCAAAATGTTGTGCTTGTTATGGACAATGGGTGATGTGATGGGGATACCTTTGATGAGATGGCGTCTGGCAGACTGAGAACGTTTCTAAGGGACTGACCAGTGGAGATGCTGGTTGGAAGCCTGGACTTTGTGTTGGAGGAAGAATGTTTTCTGTCACTGCTTCAAAAGATAAAAAAAATGTGCTCGGAATTGAGGCTCCAAGCAATTTCATTCATACCCCTAACACATATTTTCAGGATCACAAGTGAATAGGTTCATATTTTTGTGAAAAGCATACCGTATTTAACATACAAGGCTTTGTTCCAATAAGAGTCCATGACCAACTTTCAGATCCATCTGAAACAATCTTAAAAGACCAAAATTTTCCATGACAAATGAAATTTTCTTGTGTATATTACAGATCATAATTCAGGGAGCAGCAGCACGGAAGGGGTGTATAATTGCCTAGTAACTATTATAGAAAATATTTTAGTTTCATCTGTTTGATCAAAGGTTGTTAGCTACCGATTGATCTTTCGTTGTGTATGGTTTTAATAAGCAGCCCTCTTTGTCAACTTTCCAAGTGCCCCGTGAGCTTATTACAGTGACTATGGTAATTATTTCATCCAGTACAATTTATTTTATTTTATTGAACAAATTTTTTTTTTAAATCCAGACAGCAATTATTTGTCAATTATCACGGGTGGGGCAGTATGCATGGACATCACTCTATATCTGAGGTATTGAACCAGGGCCAAAGAATGACACGTTGATGATACTTCTGGTTTGTCTGTTCAGACTCAATTATTTACAGGCTGCCTCATAGCTGGAATGTGCTAAATGCAGCATCACACAACCAACAAACAAACAAAACAAGCAAAAAGCTCATATCAGACCGAAGACCCAATAAGGACTCTTTCGGGACCATATAGTTACATCATCAAAACAGATACATCCAGTTCTGAGATGGAGCTGACAAAAATAATCAGAAAAGTCATGGGTTCCTTGTCATATTCCAATGTTAAAAACGAAAAATTCAAGGACGCTGAGATTCAAATACTATAGCCAGATTTCTCAAGGACAAAGGCCCCCTTAATTTCTAACACTGTTAATCAAACCCAAGCCACAAGCCAGATGAACAAACGAGGCAACAACTTGGCCACTGCAACACACCTTAGGAAACAACACACATAAAGCACAGCAGTCTTCCCAGGCAGGTGCCAGGGTCACGGCTCGCCTGACAGTAGCTCATCAAGCAGCGTCACCTTGATTACTCCACCGGTACAACAACGCCAGGGACGGCGGTGGCCACGTGGTGGTCATTACGAAACACAGGTCACCCAGTTTAACACTGGTACACACTGCCATATCGCAACTGTAGAACACCATTAATTCTGCCCTGTGGAGATGGTTGGTTATACAATACTGTTATTGTCAAAGTTACCCTTTTGTATGGAGTCAATAGACTGGAATTTAGTGAGACAGAACATACAATTTTAAACATGAATTCGTTTCTTGTAACATATTACAACAAGTAGAGAAAAACTGAATTACAAACTAATTTCACAAATACACCCAAAGAGTGAGTGTGTGAGTTAGGTTTAGTGGTTCTCTTGTATCACAGCATGTCAGAGGAAAGCCTTAACATTTACCACAGTGAAACCTACGCGTGGTTGTAAGGTGCTGACAAACCTAGAAACTTAATCATACTCAAAGACAAAAACAAATGTAATCATGTTCTTAGTCATTTTGGGATAGTTTAGATGCACAGAAGTCAAACAACTCTCTTGAAGTACTGATGTGAACAGTAGCATGAAGATGGACCATGTTTTCTGGTGATTTCCATATTTATAATTTAAATTTTAAGAAATTTCAAATTAAACATGTACATTCAGACTAGCAGTTCTTGTGTTATGGGACCGCCTCAGTGCGGAAGGTCCGGGGTTTGATCCCTGGCTGCATCATACCAAAAGATGTTAAAGATGCAACCCTGTCTGGCGCTCGGTATTAAGGGATAGAAGAAGGACTGGTCGGCTCGGAGTCAGTATGCTGTGTCTGAGTGGGGAATTCATGTTAAATTGAGGCATGGTATCTCAGTGGGCTAGCACTATAAGTCGGCAATAGTCCGAACCAGTACAAGATCGCTCGCAATAGTCCGAACCAGTACAAGATCGCTCGCTCGCACGCACGCACGCACGCACGCACGCACGCAATGTTAAACCCCATTTCACCTCACCTCTTGTGTTATGGTGAAATATGTGCTTACATTACTGATGAACAGCAATTTGAAAGGGAAAGAAACATCAAGGTGTGCCATAGAGAATATCATCCTTGTGTCGTTGACATCAGATCTATCAACACAAGTTGATAAAAGTTAAAACAGCAAGGCGTAAAACTCATTGAGAGTTGATATATTTGATATCCAAGACACAAGGGGGAGAATCTATTTATAATACAAAACCATTATTCCAACTTTTTCACATGGTAAACAGTAACAAGTACAAAAAGTAGCGATTGACTTCATGAGCATCAATCCACGCAACTGAGATATGTTGACATGCATCAACCAAGTCAGCGAGCCTGACCACCCAGTCTCAATACATGTAGTTGCCTTTTACGACAAGCATAGGTTGCTGAAGACTTATTCTACCCTGGATCTTCACGGGTAACATGTGATTGTGATGTCATGGCAACCAATGAGGTTACGAAGCATTGTGATGAAATTTCATTGCAGTGATATCTCCTTAGAGATATTACTTGATCTCATCCAAGCAATATATCCTTTGGAAGCCAGTTTTTCATGATAACTGTTAGTACTGGTTTGTTATGGCCACAGATGATTGATCACTCTGTAAAGTCATCAAGGCCATATCATCATAATTATTATTAATTTTCAGTTATCAAACAATCATGATCAGTTACTTATGACCTTGAGTACAGTCTGTTTTGAGGTGAGGTGAGGTGAGGTGAGGTGGGGTGAGGTGAGGTGAAATTGGGTTTAACGTCGCGTCCAAGATTATTGCACTTATATAGCGACGTGCATGTACGTGTGTATGTGTGTGTGGCTGCTTGTACTAGTGCGGACTGATGCCGATTTATAGTGCAAGCTCACTGAGATACCATGCCGCAGTTTAACATGAATACCCCACTCAGACACAGTATACTGACTCCAAACCGACCAGTCCTTGTTTTAGCCCCTCAATGCCGAATGCCAGACAGGGTAACAAGTACCATCTTTTAACGTCTTTTGGAAATGACGTGGCCGGGGATCGAAACCCGGACCTTCCGCTCTCCGGGCGGACACTATACCGATTGACCATGGAGGCAGTCTGTTTTGAAACACAAGTATTGAGTGTACAATCTGTTCTGGAACACAAGCATAAAACATGTTAAAAGTGACACTGTAGTCAGAGAATTAACATTACATGTTCAAACCCAGAAAAAAGCACCTCTGTTACATGTAAACATGTAAGAACACACAGAATTTGATCTCTGATTACCATGATTACATACGCAGTATATTCACAGTCGTCTTACAATGATCCTCCTATTACCTGTAATTTTTCATCATTTTCACAAAAAACATTTAACAACCTATGTACACACATTTCTGTCATCATAAATACATTGTAAAATGGCTGGCCACCACAAAAAGCCATAAAACATATTTTGTTTGGTTCATGTTACATTCAGAAAAAAATGAAGCCAAATGCATGGATTAAACTAAACATCACACAGGGTTGCGCTAGTCAAGGCGTCTAATGTGTGGGATCAGGTCCTCGGTAGCGCAGGTAAATGGAAACAAATCATTATTCATTGACGTGTGTCCCAGCTAAAGTGACATGGCTGCCCCCTTTTTAGCATTTCAAACATCAAGGAGAAAAGGATGTGAAGATAATTATTACCCAGTCAAGTGGGTGAATCCGGTTTTATGCCGCTTTTAACAATATTCAAGCCATTCAAAATGAGTGAGTGAGTGAGTTTGAGTTTACGCCGCTTTTAGCACCATCATTCGAAATGAAAGCCTTTGACATTTATATTAGTCTGCAAGACTGAGGTGACCAAATTGTGCTGAAGACCAGTTCTCCATGCTTGGATTTTACAACAAATTCAAAATAGACAACAGTGATGGAAAAAAATAAACTTAGATCCAAGAAGCTCTGGATGCAACATGGCAGAGGATGCGCAAAGTGTGTGATCTAGACCAGACAAGACCAGTAGTCGGACTTTCATATTAGTGGAAGCCTCGGTGGCTGAGTGGGTTAGATCGGTGACTTTGTGTGCTGGCGATTAGGTGCCTAACTCCAGCAGTGTGGGTTTGGAATCCCAGATGGGACTTAACCCAAAAAAGTACGAGAATCTGTACTTAACTAACAAAGTGTCATCCCAACTATAACATTTGTTACATTTGACAACTTGCCCCAGCATCCCCATCCAGACATGAGGCCTGTTATCAGTTGGTTTATAAAACTTTGGGGCCTAAAATTCAACGTAGGTGGTAGAATTATTTTTAAAAAGAAGTTTCAACTTCCAGATTAGTATTGCTACTAAAGAATGTAAAAAGTAACATGCAGGTAACACCATCATGGAAGTATGATTGCGAATCGATACCAAAAGATATGTTTGTTTGTTAGAATAAAGATTTTTATACATATTGATCACCATTTCTTATTAACAGCATTGCTAAAATCCTGTGTTTGCATTTGATCTAATTGTAAAACAGTTGGCCCAAAACAAAATTGTAAAAAGTCATTTTATCTTTTTTCTAATTTCAGGGTGATATGTTTTAAACCACCCCCCAAAAAAGACGTGACATATAACCTGCTGTGAAAGATAAAGAATAGAATCATCATCTTTCCTTGGTAATCTCTTGGTAAATTTATATTTATCCCTGGGGGTCACAGTTACTCCATGCTCCATTAATCAAATTACCTGATAAACACTGCTATTAAATCTACCTGAGGGATAGCCCTGTTGTAATAAATACTGCGGTAATCTGTCAGCTAATCACTGTTTAAAGAGGATTGTTTCATCATGGAGAGCGGACATTTTCTCTCAAGAGTGAATGAGGTGTCAGACCACTGGAATATGATTGAGGTCACAGGAATATGTTTCAAACCAAAGGAAGATGTTTCAAACCAAAGAAATGTTTTAAACCAAAGGAATATGTTTTGAACCAAGGGAATATGTTTTAAACCAAGGGAATATGTTGTGAACCAAAGGAATATGTTTTGAACTAAGGGAATATGTTTTAAACCAAAGGAATATGTTTTGAACCAAGGGAATATGTTTTAAACCAAAGGGATATGTTTTGAACCAAGGGAATATGTTGTGAACCAAAGGAATATGTTTTGATCTAAGGGAATATGTTTTAAATCAAAGGAATATGTTTTGAACCAAGGGAATATGTTTTAAACCAAAGGAATATGTTGTGAACCAAGGGAATATGTTTTGAACCAAGGGAATATGTTATGAAACAAAGGAATATGTTTTGAACCAAAGGAATGTGGTTGATGAAAGGCTGTTCAATTTTACATGTCATGACTTTAGTTGTGTGCATGCTGCACATGGCCTTTCACTCACACGCTTTGAATGAATTCCTTTTAGACCGCAACACACTGTATAGTTTCACTATAAGGTATCCCAATGTTTTCTTATTTGTTCTGGTATTTCTTGCATTTAGAAGGTTCTTAAGGTTGATAATACACTCCTCAGTTTCGGTTGAAAATATAGAACCTTGAACCTTGGAGAAAGCCCTATGGCTATTCCCTCGCAAACGCTTTAACCACTATGCTACCCGACCGCCCCTCACAGTTTGAATATAACCCTTGCCACAGAATCTCTGTGCAACAGTCATTCACTAGTGCACTCCCAACTTTATCATGTCACTGTAAGCCATCTTAGTGCTACAACTGTCGGTGTTAAAACATGGGCTTACGACTGTCATTACCAGCATTCACAAAACAGGGCTCTTTAATACTTCTGTCCTCCGTTCAAGGGAACATTTACCACCATATGATGCAGCGTTAGAAATTGGCACTAGTCCTGTAGTCCTTGCCAAACTGCTCTATAGCTAAGGTGTCATAAGGACTGTAGAAACTTGCCCTTTTTAAGGGTTTTGCTATATGTTGTCATTATAAGGACTAGTGGACTAAAAATGTTAGTTTCTACCGCTGTGTTGTATATCGATATTTTAGTTACATACATGACATACAGACAGATGTATACTCACATGACACCGGTTTGTCAATACCAACTGCAAGGACTCCTCGTCATAGTATGTTCTCCCACGGTGAAGTAACTATAGGTCTAGGCTTTGTAATTCCTCTTAAAATCATTAGCAGAGCTGCACAACAACAAATATGTATTTCCACAACAAAACCTCAGCGCTCACGTTTCGCCATTAACTAGCAACTAATACTCTTGCCACATTTCCCTGGTGATGACGATGACCGAGATCGATGGTGACCTATAATCAATACACTCTCGGCAATCAAATCAGCTGATACCAGGTACAACGACTTCCTCCATTGAAGAGTAAACCTCTGTCCATGGTCACAGTGACTGCATCGCTGATCAGTACCCTGGGGGCCACTTCAACCGCCGTTACCTCGTCAATCATTTGACATTTCAAGATGTTCCACCCAAAATATGAGATATATATCTGAGGATAATAAAATCAATTTTGCAGACCATTAACAATTTTCAGGGAATCCATTTATTGCAAGAAATAAAAACAAATATTCACTTGGCATGGGCTCATTTCAACAGAGTGAGTGAGTATGGTTTGACGCCACTTTTAGCAATATTCCAGCAATATCACAGCATGGGCACCAGAAATGGGCTTCACACATTGTACCCATGTTGGGAATCGAACCCAGGTCTTCAGCATGACGAGCGAACGCTTTAACCACAAGCCTACCCCACCATCCCTCTTTACATCTGAGGTTGAAGGAAACTTATATTTATTTCTGACAATCCTGGTGAGATATGATAGAGTACTAATTAACACATTTGACATGCAATTGTAATTTTCATTTCGAATCATTAATTCACTTCAGGATAGACTATGGTTTTCAAACTGTTTTCAGCAATAAGCCAGCAATATCACGATCAGACATCAAGACAAGATTTCACATGTAATACCCAGGTGGGGAATAGACCTGTATTCAGTGTGATGAGCGAACACTATAACCACTAGGCTACCACACTGCCCTGAATTTACAAAAAGATCACATCTTGTGATGGCATGAGGCATAAGGCTTGTCAAATAACATTTATTGTTTTCATGACACTAAAATTGACCCCATCCTGATTTGTTTGTTTGTTGTTTAACACCATAATATAAGGTATATACCAGCTATATGATGGCAGTGTGTAAATAATTGAGTCTGGACCAGGCAATCCTTTGACTGATATTGAGAGCAACACTCCACACACAATCAACAAGTCACCAAGATCTACCCGATCCACTAAGTCACCAGCACAGGTTGCAAGATTGGCAGCAGAACCCAGCTTCTGTCACAATGGCTTCTCTATCATTCAAGCTTCGGGATTCGAGGGCCATCACAGGTCATACAAAATATAGTACATATCTTAGAATGAAGTTTACCTGTTACAGATTTGCAAACTACTTTAGAAATAAAACATATACAAAAATGATCACTCCCTACACAGACAAGTGTGTAAAATGTTTGTTTGTTTTTTGTCCCAGCTAGATGATGGTGGTCTGTAATTAATAGAGTCTGGATCAGACAATCCAGTGATTGACATCATGAGCATCGATCCATGTAATTTGGATACGATGACATGCATCATCAACCAAGTCAGCGAGCCTCAGACCACCTAATCCCGTAAGTCGCCTCTTACAACAAGCAAAGTCACCTTTCATGGCAAGCATGACCTATTCTACCCCGGATCTTCACGGGTCTAATATGTCTAATGGCCACATCTTGCTAATGATAATGATACAGGATATACACATCCTGTTCGTGATCTTCTTTCCCGCCAAACATGGGATTGTCACGATGGCTTCATATTGCCTCGATCCATATGTAATGCTGACCACGGAACAGGTAACATAATCTGACAGAGTATCCGGTGTGTTTCTTGGCAACTACTGATTAAGGACAAACCTGTTTTCCAGTATCCATGGTAACCAATAGAAATGTACAATTTTTCGATCTCATTTTGCTGACCTGGACATAATTAACATGACCTAGAAGCATCAGTTAAATGTTACACACTACATTAGACTGAGAATGCACACATGCCACTGTTACAGCTCATATTGTCAAACATCCCACACATATGGCAAATTTAAATGAGTTTTTCTTAATAATAATTGAAATATAGTTCATGAAAGGATTTAATCAAAGTCTATCAATATAGAATATAATTCAACACAAAACATTTATTTCTCTAATATATTGTTGGTGAACTTAATGGTCCATTCCACAAGCAATGTAGGACCTGTTCCTATTGATGAAAGGAAGGTTAGTGGACCCGTGAAGATCCGGGGTAGAAAAGGATGCTTGCCATAGAAGGCGACTATGCTTGTCATAAGAAGCAACTGACAGAGTCGGGTGGTCAGGCTCGCTGACTTGGTTGATGATGCATGTAATCGTATCCCAAATGCGTGGATCGATGCTCATGATGTCAATCACTGGATTGTCTGGTCCAGACTTGATTATTTACAGACTGTATTAAACTATTCACAAATTGAGAGGCTATTATGAAGCCAGGAAGCTTTGTCATCCTCATCACAAAAACACCACTATTAAACTTTGCATTATAAAAAAACTGTTTCAAATAAACAAACAACATGTTGTGACCTTAACCATGTTAAGTTAAAATTTTTAGAAAATGAATAATTTGAGTAAATTTTTAAAAAATCAAACGTCTTTCTGGTAATCTGGACAGAAACAGAATACACAAAGTCCCTGGCACAACCAACAACGTACTACAATGCCGCACCATCTCTGATTATTCAACAATATAAGATAGCTACACCATAAATCGCAAAAAAACAAGAAGAACAAAGCTTGATATATTTCACAATAAAACTTTGTTCTATCATGATGTCATGACCTTGTAAACTGGACACAGTTATTTTTTAGAGGGAAGTGTCTTGCGAGTTGTTCCCCATAGATGTAGCTAGGCCAAGCAGAACTACGCTATGGCCGAACAATTGCATCTGAACGTGGGTGAGATACGACAATCAGGACTGGGAGAATAGGTGCACAAAATCGACATGAAAATTGTGAGAATACCAAACTTAAATCCCCTGTACATAAAATGGACTTGTCCGACATTGCTGAGGTCAGATTGTATTCAGGAAGTCATCATTATTTACATGTTTTTAAAGCATGTACATGTTATTGACATCCTTAAAAAGGTCTTTGAAAGGCATTTAGAAGTGATACACATAAGGATGAGAATTTATGGATGTCAACTTCTTTATTTTGAGGAACACAATGTTTTGGAGTACATCTGATCTGATGAAGGAGTATAGAATGTACTCCGAAACATTGTGTTCCTCATAATAAAGAAGTTAACATCATAAATTATCCTTTAAAAGACTGTACAAAATGTTGATATCTCATATAGGAAATAAACGACTCGTGGTCGTTGTTTATCATACATTTATGTCTTACATGAGATATCAACATTTTGTACAGCCTTTTAAAGGATGTCAATAACATGATTAATACAGTTCCTTTGTCAGGCGACCTGTCCTGTATGATAATCGGAGCAAACAAGCCAACACATTCCCCATGTTCTATATGAACTGTTTGTTAGAGGTGTCCACAATGCACTGTTAACCTCACAGAACAAAAGGCACAACTGTTTGATAAGCACAGCTTCAGGTGTAACAGATCCACTTCTACCCTTTGTCAAAGTGACAGTTATTAATCAAATATGATCTGAGGTTTTACAATCATAAATGTATGCACACTACAAAGCCAGAAAGCAGAAGGTGAATGTCGGACACAAAGACTGGCGGGGACATGAAGGCAGGCAGTCAGCCACAAATCGGCCACCCTCTTCCCGACAACACAAACTCACCATGTATACCCTGTCTGTACCTTATTGCTGTGTGTAAACACTCTGCAATGAGGCTATGATAGAAGACACTCTCTGTTAGCCTTGTCCAGCGGTCCAGTGAATACACGTTTTACCACCCAAACATGATAATACCTGACTGGAGTCCATCAAAAGACTGATTCACGGAGCGTTAAATATGTTCCATTCAAAACATGAGAGATGATCCTACACATATGTTGTTGAATGTTCAATTTCACATGTTCAATGAGCCCACAGTCTGATTTGTGTTCATCAGCAGATTTCTGTTTGATAAAAGAACCATGATTGTGTACATACTCGTGAGCACTTTGAGACTATTTACAAGTGATAGTCACCATTCAATTTGAATTCATCCAATATGGCAAATAGCTATTCACTGTCCATGTCATTGAAAATCATTAGTGATATTTTTTAACACTAAGTGACCGTCACTCTCTGAATGGTCATGCATAGACAACGTGGCCAGGCACCAGTGTTTAACCCATCTGATAATGCTGCAGGTCCTAACCATTCTTATCTCAGGGAGGAACAGGTGGCCATCAACAGGCGCAGCAATTTGCTGTGCAGAGTTACATCCCTTGGATGCGCCTGAATCCTGGTTCGAATCCCAGTTTGCCATGATTATGTTTCTAGGTTTGTCAGCACCGAACCTGTGCTCGTTGGTTTCACCGCTGTGGTAAACATCTGAGACCTGCATCACGCTGGGCTTTCCTCCGACATTAAACTGACACGCCGTGATATAGCTGGAATACTGTTCAAAGCGGTTCTTAACCCAACTCACTCACTCATCTTGGGAAAGTATCATCATTTACAAGTTATTCATATTTTTTTTCTCTAAATTTACCTACCATTTTTTTGCAAAATAAACAACACTTAAAACTTGAATGATGTTGGATTGAAATTATTGTTTGTCCTTTTTATTTAGTGAGTAAGCAGTGTTTTATGTCCTGTTACCAATACTCCAGACATCATGGCAGGAACTGGCTTCACACATTGTACCCATGTGGAAAATCAAACCCATTCTTTGGCATGACAAGTCAATGCCATGAACACAAGGTCACCAATCACACTGAAACAAAGCAATTCTGAATGTGGCTTCTAGATGACTCGTTCATGAATACCACAAATGCAGAAAGTATCCTAAACCCATATCTTCACGTACTTTGTACGTCCATACAAGCTAATCCCTGAACTGGACACGACGGTCACTGTCCCCTTGGCACCCAGCATCAAAGTGCACCACGATGCCCCCAAGACATGCTTAACATACAGTGCTTCTGATGACAAAAAATAACAATGCCAAATATGAATAATATCAGATAAACAAGATATGAAGGCAGAAACATCCCTCCAAACAGGATTTGGTCAGCAGCCAAGGGATTGTCAACACAAGACTGAACTTGAAAAGAAACTGCGGCATCCACACCTGACGTCCATGTCTCTGCAGCAGGGGATGACAGGGGATGGAGTTGCGGAGGTGTTTGCGGAGGATCAAAGTCTTGGACATTGATGAGGTCGCTTCTCAATGCTCATGTTTGGCCATGTGGCTAACGTGGCTAAGGGGGGTAACTCTTTGCTAAACATTTTTTGTATTGATGACATTTTGGGTGTCTCATATGATTATATTATCATGCCAAGTATGAGGAAATTTGGAGTATTTAAGTGCAATGGTTAAGTTGCAAATTTCTTGTTCAAACTTTCTCGAAAACAGTCTAAACAGAATTCTTGTCATGTCTCACGTGAGTTTCATTAACTATGAATTATTTTGGGGGTAATTTTATGGTAAAACACATATTCTTGTCTGGTAAAAGACATATGATATTTTTCAGATAACACTGTTTATTAAGTTGTGACATTTAACATGTTTAACTTCATTTTTAATACATTTTTGAATACATTCAGTGAATACATAGATGCTCCCAATGGTGAATATGTAGATGTTTCAACGTAGTGAATACATAGATGTTTCCCCATGTTGAATACATAGAAGTTTCCCCATGGTTAATATGTAGATGTTTCTCCATGGGGATTATGTAGATGTTTCCCTACAATGAATACATAGATGTTTCCCCATGGTGAACATGTAGATGTTTCTCCATGGAGAGTACATAGATGTTTCCCCATCGAAAATATCTAGATGTTTCCCCTCAGTGAATATGTAGGTGTTTCCCGAACAATGAATACATAGATGTTTCCCAAAGGTGGATATGAAGATGTTTCCCCATCGTAAATATCTAGATGTTTCCCCTCAGTAAATATGTAGATGTTTCCCTACAATGAATACATAGATGTTTCCCAAAGGTGGATATGAAGATGTTTCCCCATCGTAAATATCTAGATGTTTCCCCTCAGTGAATATGTAGGTGTTTCCCTACAATGAATACATAGATGTTTCCCCAAGGTGGATATGAAGATGTTTCCCCAGGGTAAATATGTACATGTTTCCCCATGGTAAATATGTAGATTTTTCAACATGGTGAATACATACAAGTTTCCCCATGGTGAATACATAGATGTCTCCCCATGGTGGATATGAAGATGTTTCCCCATCGTAAATATCTAGATGTTTCCCCTCAGTGAATATGTAGGTGTTTCCCTACAATGAATACATAGATGTTTCCCAAAGGTGGATATGAAGATGTTTCCCCATCGTAAATATCTAGATGTTTCCCCTAAGTGAATATGTAGGTGTTTCCCCACAATGAAAACATAGATGTTTCCCCAAGGTGGATATGAAGATGTTTCCCCAGGGTAAATATGTACGTTTCCCCATGGTAAATATGTAGATTTTTCAACATGGTGAATACATACAAGTTTCCCCATGGTGAATACATAGATGTCTCCTCATGGTGGATATGAAGATGTTTCCCCAGGGTAAATATGTACATGTTTCCCCACAGTGAATATGTAGGTGTTTCCCTACAATGAATACATAGATGTTTCCCCATGGTGGATATGAAGATGTTTCCCCATCGTAAATATCTAGATGTTTCCCCTCAGTGAATATGTAGGTGTTTCCCCACAATGAATACATAGATGTTTCCCCAAGGTGGATATGAAGATGTTTCCCCATCGTAAATATCTAGATGTTTCCCCTCAGTAAATATGTAGATGTTTCCCTACAATGAATACATAGATGTTTCCCCAAGGTGGATATGAAGATGTTTCCCCAGGGTAAATATGTACATGTTTCCCCATGGTGAATATGTAGATTTTTCAACATGGTGAATACATACAAGTTTCCCCATGGTGAATACATAGATGTCTCCCTATGGTGGATATAAAGATGTTTCCCCATCGTAAATATCTAGATGTTTCCCCACAGTGAATATGTAGATGTTTCTCCACAGTGAATACATAGATGTTTCCCCATGGTTGATATGAAGATGTTTGCCACAGTGAATATGAAGATGTTTCCCCACAGTGAATACATAGATGTTTCCCCATGGTGAATATGTAGATATTTCCCTATGGTGAATACATAGATGTTTCCCCATGGTTGATATGACGATGTTTGCCACAGTGAATATGTAGATGTTTCCCCACAGTGAATACATAGATGTTTCCCCATGATGGATATGAAGATGTTTCCCCATGGTGAATACATAGCTGTTTCTCCATGGTGGATATGAAGATGTTTCCCGAAAGTGAATACAGAGATGGCCTGTGTGTCGGGCTGCAATTAGAATCTTCAGGACAAGAAGTTGAATGGTGACCTTGACTTGTAGGGTGATCACAGGTAGCGGCCTGGTGCCGAAACATTCAACAAGTGGTACAGAGAGATTATTGCAGCGATGGTCAAAAGGAAACTAATCTGTCTAAACATGGCAGGCAGACGAGACACATTGCCACGACGACAGTCTGACTACAAAACATGCAATTAACAGTAGTTAATCTCTACACTTTAAGGCTTTGTATCTATGCAATCATATGTAACAAGCTCTATGTAATGAAAATGTTGGACAACTTTCTTTAATCGATTGAATTGCTACCTCGATTTTCAACCTTAACCCCTACAACCAAAGGTTAAATTTTGAAACTGAAACACCACTGAAGGTTCAGAGGTTCTCATTCATAAAGTGAACAAAACCCACTGAGGTTTAAAATTTACCAACCCCCTACCCCACCCCCCACCTCAATTCCAAACCCCCCTACATCAATCCCAACCCCAACACCTCTTTATAAAAGCTCCTGGATTCGCCTCAGCATTGTCTTTATTGCATATACTAGTAGTTGTTGATGAGGTCACACTGATTTGTTTTACTGTTTCACTTTAATCAGTCAATATGCCTGGAGGTTGTGAGGGTTGCTCTGAGGTTGATTCCCCAATAAAACTAATTCATAATATATATATTTTATAAGAGGAACAGTTAGTCCCTATGCATGGCGATGCTTATGTGTGTCTTTGTACCTAACAGCAGAAAGCTATCAACGTTTCACTACTGTATATCTTTATAACAGCAACTTTGAAAAAGTTAGTTCACTTTGGTGTATAATTTCAATCAATCACTATTTTATTTTTGCTAAATGTTATATTGAAATAGTAATTTAATTATTTATGTAGAAACCCATGAACAATTTATTCAGTTGATTTTTGCTGACTCACTAAAACAGAAACATTTTCACATCAAAAACCATCAAGATTTCTTGAAATATTTTTCCCTGACACAGTAATACATCTTCATTGAATACCAACGAAGAACTTGATCCCTCATGTTTATATAATCACATTTCACATAACTTCATCAACATCATCAAAAGAATCGGAGGACAAGAGTTTAAACATATCATGCTTCGACTCAACCCCTTCTCCACAATGAAACTGTCTCTTATCAGTCACATGACATCACTTAATTGGCAAATACACCGAAACATCAATCTTACGAAATCGCCATACTCTCACGAAAACCAATTATTTCTGATTTTATGTCACATGGTTTTGAATGGGAAAAGCCAGGAATTGGTCATTGACACAGAGACGATATTGCTATGGAACATGAAGAGGGCGTGTAATAGAGTGATGGGATCACCAAAGCATGATGGGATATACAATATATCGGGAGTTTAAGTACTTGAGATACCCGATCACTGGCGTGGAATAAACGTAGAGGAGGGGCACCTTTCATTCCTTCAAACACACTTCAGTGTTGGGGGTAGCCAGGACGTGCCTGCAAGTCAATCTCGCACAATGCTCAATTCTGTGATCAGATCATTGACACTAGTCCTATATAACCTTGAGGGTCTGAACTGTTGAAACAAGTCTGTGATTACTACCTAAACATAAAAGTTCGAAATTGAGAAACTTGAAATCATCAAGTTTTAACTGACGAGCTGAAATATTTTAGCATCAACATTCTGATTATATTCTGAATTTTAAACATTGTCAATGTTATCAGTGTAAACTAAGTGCACTTCTAGAATCAAAATTTAAAACTAGCTGACAATATTAATTAACTTTACAAGCAATAAATATTTGAATTTCATGATATATTATCAACACATGATTGAACATGGAAAAAGATCCTTCAAATATGCAGCAGCCTTATTGTGGAATGAGCTACAACTGGAAATAAAACAATCCCCAAACTTATCATCTTTTAAGAGGCAGCTAAAAACCTTCCTTTTTAGACAGGCTTTCCCCTAAACTGTTTCTTGACTCTGACTTTTCCAACACGTGCAGAGAGCATGTTTTACTGTGTGTATGTTGGCTATACAAGTGTATATATCATTATTATTATCATGATAAATCTACCATCCTTTTTTTCTTTTTTTTTAAGCATTTTATCATCTTTTCCCTGTTACATGAGGAGGATGGCCATCCAGGGCAATGGTCACCCTCACATTCTGAAGACAATGTATGTATACATTTGGGAAAAATTAAATACAAGTATTGGAAATGGTGCCAAGGTGATTTTTAAGAAATATAACAAAACATACACACAGTCAAGCATTCAAAATATTATTCAAACACTGATCCTGGCAAGAAACAAATATGAGTAAGAGATACATATCTTATTGATGTTCTGCTTCTTCAAACAATATGGGATAAAAGATCCATGATTTATAAAATGTTGCTACATTACCATTAGTAAAGGCTATATTCTTCTCAATTAATCTACCATCCTTTGACTGTATGATTAATTCTACTTGAGCCATTTCTTACCATCCCTACATTTGTTCAGAAAACATTACAGGTGACTAAATGAATATGCTATGAATTTTATTGCAGACACCATAAAGAGATAATCAATTTTTTTTAATATTTCGGTCAGTGAATAGAATCACAGCCTTCTGTGTTTATTCCTTCCACATGTAATCAAACGTTTCCCGGTGAATTCGTCAACATATTTTACAAACTGACAACTTTTCTCGGAGAGAATGCGGCACAGATTAGAGGGGAACATTACACACACTTAGCAGATTTGACTTTTGAGGTTTTTAAATAGGACCGACATGTAATGGCTTGAGGTCGTTCTGGCATATATTTAGAATGTACACACCAGCGTATTTGTAGGAATTTTAGCAATGTGGTGCAAGGTGAGAAAGCAAACGTGGGGGACACTTTATAGGACGCAAATTTTCTTCCCTTCTGTAGTTTGTAACAGATTTCAGACAGGCAAAAAAAAAGATGTTTCCACCTGGTGTTGAAACATGGACCTACTCCGGCCAGGTCTGGTTTGTGAGAGGTATTGCTTCAGCTTCAGGTAGACGCAGATTAAGTATATCTGTCCTAAGACGGGGCATGTTTGTGAGCCAAATACAGACAAAAAGTACTTTCAGATTGTGGCAAAAAAAACAACTTAAACCAACAAAGGGAGACAAATCAATACTTCCTGTCCGACTTTTGGACATTTGTTTTAAAAAGTCGGTGGCAAACTATACCATGTTGTACACACTGTAGGTGTTGTCAGTGACAGCCCAAGCAACACAGTCATGGTCACAACTACTACATCAGCCATCATCGTAGGTGCCAGATAGGAAGTCCTTCGCAAAGATACTTTTTGACTGTCTCCAAAAAGAAGACTCCCTTTTCAAAATGTCGGCATTCAATTCATTTGACTATTCTGTTTTTGGGTGAGAACGAATCATGTCTTAAATCACCTTTTTTAAAATTGATTTGGAACGAATGTTTTTAACGCCGCAACCAGCAATAATCAAGACAGCCTGTGAGTAATCATGTCTGGGCCAGACAAACCATTGGTTGCTATGACAACATCCTATGCAGTGGGGTACGAAGTGATGCAGGTCTCAGACGTTTACCACTTTGGTGAAACCCACGAGCACGAGTATGGTGCTGACAAACCTAGAAACATAATCGGGGCGAACAGGGATTCGAACCCACAATCATAGGTTTCTGGCGTGCCCAAGGGACGCAACTCTGCACAGCGAAACGCGGTGACTTATACGACTGGGCCACCTGTGCCCCCCTAATGAAGCAGAAGATCTTATACATATATTTTGGGAATGTAACAAAGTGAGCTCCATCTGGTGAGACATGGAAATTTGGATATCACACAAAACCAAAAACCTGGTAACACTATCTTAAGAAAATGTTCTTTTGGGTTATTTATTGAAAAATAACAATCCTTTAAGCCTTATAATTAATTTGTCAAAACAAATCATTTTCAACTTTAGAAATAATAAATACCCACCAATATTCCAATTTATACAGAAGGAGCTCACTGAATTTTATAAGTTAACAAAGTATACTTCAGTCATTATTTGTAATAGAGATTACTTTAATAAGCTCTGGTCAAGCTGTTATGCTTTGTTTCTGTGAATTGTCATGCAAAACCGTGTAAATGCTCTTGAAAAATAAACAAAATATATAAAAATACGTATATATCTTGAATTATCTCCAATTATCCAACTTTTTGATATGCTGGAGGGTGGGGGGTTGTTTTGAAAACAAATTTGTTCCAGAAAACACTTTGCCTCAGGTTTTACGACAAACATGTGAACCTAACAGAATATCAAATGATTGGTATTTATACAAACTTTTTGTCAAGCGTGCCTCTGATCATGTTGTCCAACATCAGACCTGTCGTGTGTACGGGGGGTTGTGCAGTAGAGGGGGGTTGTGCAGTAGAGGGGGGTTGTGCAGTCGAGGGGGGTTGTGCAGTCGAGGGGGATTGTGACATTTTGTGACATTCAAGACAAGCCCAGGTCCCTGTAGCAGGTGGGCTCTCAGGGCACTACAGTCCTGTCTCAAAGTCAGAAGGAGTGTTTAGAGTTAACATGAGTTTGCGAATTTTAGGCAATAGTCAGCAGTTTTTCTAGATTTATGATTTGATTGTTGATTTACGCCATACATGGCAATATTCCAGCTAAATGACGGTTATCAGTAAATAATCAAGTCTGGACAAGACAATCCAGTGATTTACATCATGAGCATCGATCCACGCAATTGGGACACGATGCATCAACTAAGTCAGCGAAAATGATAACCCGATCCCATAAGTCGCCTCTTATGACAAGCATGGGTTTCTGAAGACCATTTCTAACCCAGATCATCACAGCATGTCAACATATCTGTTGTGAGTGAGTAGTTTGTGAGTCTGGTTGTTTAATGCCTCTTTTAGCAATATTCCAGCAATATCACGGCAGCGGACACCAGAAATGGGCTTCACACATTGTACCCAAGTGGGGAATCGAACCTGGGTCTTCAGCATGATGAGCGAAGGCTTTAACCACTAGGCTACCCCACTGCCCCTGTATCTGTTGTGAAATGTGCCAGTTTGCGCCTATATGACAATATTTAGTATTAGAGCGTTCACTGCATTTCTGACTTAAATATTTAATTTTATTCAACATATTTTTTAACACTGTGTATATAAATTTTGGTTAAATTGTGCGTGAAAAAGTCAGCTGATATCAGGAAAATGTACAACTTTATGGATGACAACTTCTGGTTTATTGCATAAAGTGACGTTTCGATTATATTCATACACCGTTATCAAGCAATAAAGTTCTATGTTTTCTTCCCTTGTCACCACCTTCTAGAATCAAGCAGTCAGCTGATATTGTACAAGATAGTATTTTATCATCCAAAACTGGCTCCCACAGGAGATATGCTTGGATGAGATCAAGCGATATCTACACTGTAGATATCGCTGCAATGAAATTACATCACAATGCTTTGCAGACCATTGTGACATTACTGGTTACCATGACGTCACAATCAAATGACATCACTAATGGCTCTGTTACTGAAGCTGTTAGCAGTGCTATTTACACTGAAGACACTGCTAATTATTGTCTACAAATTGAAAAAGTTGGATGAATGATGTTGGATGATTAATAAAATCTCACCCTCGTGTCTTTTGATATCAAATATATCAACACTCGTTGATAAAAGTGGCAAAAATCCTCGGCAAGCCTCGGAATTTTTCCACTTTTATCAACTTGTGTTGATATATTTGATATCAAAAGACACTCAGGTGAGATTCTCTATTTCTCCAAAAGCTACCCTACAATAGTCATGTTATATTCAAGTGTGTATTATACAGAAGAAAGTACGGTAGTTGGTCATACATGTGTTTGATGAAACAATGGAGTTGCTTGTTTGACCAGGAAATGTCTCAGTGTCAAACATACGTGTGTGTCGGCTACACATCTCCGCTCGCTCTGACACTGCGTACACAGGCAATCTTTAATCAGGACAATACTACCTCCACTTACCAAACACTGACAAATACACAGTACTTCCAATCGGGTTTACTTGTTATCTCCAAACTAATGACACGTCAACACACGAAAGAACCTTATCATTTCAGAGTCTATACAAGGGTTAATGCACTGACAATAACGATGATGATGATGATGATGATGATGGTGAACAAATGGTGAAGGTGGTTATAATAATGATGATGGTGGTGGTAGTGATGATGAGGAGGAGGAGGAGGAGGAGGAGGAGGAGGAGGAGGAGGAGGAGGGTGGTGAACAAATGGTGAAAGTGGTAATATTAGAAAGAAAACCTGACACAACCATAGCCACACAGCCTTCTCTTCAGAACAGCTATGCTCATGTCTTCAACCAAGCACAGATACAGTTTCTTGGAAAAGGATGGGGAAGTTCTGATCACCAATCACAAGTAAACAAACAACTCATGGGTGAACACAAGTAATCCATGAAGCACTCTTGGTAGTTGTGTTTTTCTCATTGAAAACACATACCCGGTACCCAATGAGTTGCTTGTCATGTTGTACTCTCTGTACCGATCATCCATAACAATTCAAGACGTATAAACAATTAGTATGTTCAAAAAGGACGATGTTCACTCCACCTCTCACTGTGTTTCCTCCTGCTGACAGGCAACAGCAGGATATTTTATGGGAGCTTCCCCGACTTCCTTACTCCGTCTACGGACAATCCAGTGTGGTGATTTTATGAGAGCTTGTACCAATAATGAACCAGTTTGTCCACAAAACATCTCAAGTTAAAAGACAAACAATTCTAAAACGTTACCTTTCCCCATCTACAAGATGACATGCGTGAAATGAAATGAGATTCAAATAAAAAACTGATGACAAAATAAGTGAATAAATGAATATCTAAATCTAAAATCAATTCACCACCAAATGCCATAAATAAACCCAAGAAACTTCAACAAGAACATGAAGAAAAGATTATGTAAAATGTCAATGTAGGAACATTATGCAATGAAATCAACGTCTACTTATGATAAAAAAAATAATTTCATACATCACATAACGTCAAAAACGTCTTTCAAAAAGATTATTAAAAACAACTTCATAGCTTTCCCACATTGAACAACAATAAACAAAACTGCAACCCACTTCCGATCAAATAAACACAAACAGCCTTGGCAGGCTTACCTTCGACTGGGCCTCAGATCCTAGCAACAAGAATTAATCAAAATATCATGAGTGGATGTCAGGGATTGTTCATGACAAAAACATACTTTTCAAAGTATTTCAAGAATTTAAATGGGGAAATCCTGCTGAAACTGTAACAGTGACCTCAATTCAGTATCACTGATTTGGAGTAGTGAGGTATTTTTCCATGCATATAGATTGTGATTTCAGAGCAATTTGAGAACAGGTTAACACAGTGAAAACTGATGTGTCTGTGGCATTGTATATCCTGTATGCAGCAGCTGGCTATTAACCATCTAACTGTGTAGAACATTCTTGTGACTGACACCCTACTGTATTTTCTTGTGTATAGTGCGCATGTTTATATTTTCATTTCGTGGATTAGTATGGTTTTACACCGTTTTTAGCATATTTCAGCAATATCTCGACAGGGAACACCAGAAAATGGGCTTCACACATAGTACCCATGTGGGGAATCGAACCGCGGTCATCAGCATGACGAGCGAATGCTTTAACCACGAGGTTACCCCACTGCCCCTTTTCTTCGGGATACTGGATATTTTTTATCTGAATCTGTAACCACTTGGTTGGTTGGTTTGTTGTTTAACGCAGCACTCAGCAATATCCCAGCTATATGATGGCGGATTGTAAGTAATTGAGTCTGGACCAGACAATCCAGTGATTGATAGCATGAGCATCGATCCACACAACTGGGATCGATGACATGCATCAACCAAGTCAGCAAGCCTGACCACCCGATCCCGTTAGTCGCCTTTTACGGCAAGCAGAATCGCCTTTTGCGACAAGCAGAGTCACCTTTTACGGCAAGCATGGTTGGTGAAGACCTATTCTACCCCGGATCTTCACGGGTCCTGTAACCACTAAAGTGGGCTAAGAAATGTGTACAGCTTATTGCTGTTTCTGGCCTATTTGACAAGACACTTACACACAGTAATCTTAATGTCTGCATATCAAGCATTGCCTAGCATATAAAAAATAGAAACAAAATTGTAAATCATCATGCCTAGTGATCACCATGATCACAATTTTCACATTTTTATTGACAAGATTATTAGCTGCTGTTTGTTCACCTGAAGCAAAACGATGTACTTTGTTACTGCACACAAAATCCAAAATAGCAAGTTTCCTCAAAACTTGTACCCAAGAATGGAGTGTGTGCATTATACTCATGTGGGCAAAATACACAAGAACATACAGCATTTGATATCACATGAGCATTGATGAGATCTGAAAACAAGAAGGGTGGGGGTATACTACTGCTGTGGGTAGACTACTGCTGTGTATTCGAGCTACACAATGGCAGGGACACTGAGAATGAGTTTCATACATTGTACCCATGTCAGGATTCAAACCCAGGCCTTAGGTGACATGAGCAAATGCATTAACCACTAGGCTATCCCACAGCCCCATAAAACTATGGCTAAAAAATAATAAGTCTTGGTTCTCAGGCACCGCCCGCATCATCATAAAGTCTGCCGCACGTTTCATTTCTATTTCGATTATCTTAAAAAAATACAAATCCTAACACATAAAAACAATGTGATCCAATATAGCATGCAATTACTTCCATTTAGATGCACACTGCTTGTATGGCGGCAATAGGAGTTTGTATGCTTGTTTATGTAGGGAGGCCCATTCCCAGGTTGATGGTACACAACTGTTTATTTGGTTACTTACTAGTTTGAACAATAAAAAAAAAACACTGCCCACACTATATTTTCTTCTTCAAAATGGGGATGGATTGGGCACCCCCTGAGGAAGCCAGTCAGTAACATCACCAGACAGGCGCTGTCATGGAACCCCCAGGGAAAACGAAAAAGAGGACGGGCAAGAAACACCTGGTGATGGGACCTCGAGGCAAAGAGCAAGAAGATGGGACACACCTGGAAACAACTAGAGAGGGCAGCACAGGACCGAGGACTCTGGCGGACTGTTGTCGGCGGCCTATGCTTCGGGAGGAACGACAGGCATAACTGACTGACACTATATTTTCAAAAGTCATTGCCTGAGAACCAATTCTTTTATTTTCTTAAGCCTATATTAGTGTGTTTTCAAAAAGCTGTTCCATCTTATGATATAATGAGTATTAGTACGAACATTCCATATCAAAAGTGTTATTTAACAGATATGGTTCCATCTGTGGCTACCATGGTAACAGAACTTACCTCCAGACTCTGAGAGTGAGAGTGCGGAAGGCGCTCTCTATCAACTGCCTTGCTTCCTCCGATGTAGAACATGATATTCCGTTAATACTCAACAAAATGTCTCCGTTTTCGAGAGAGGATGAGCAAGCTTTACTGGAGCCCTCAATCTGAAATGTAATGATGATCTCAGTGAGAGTGAGTGAGTGAGTGAGTGAGTGAGTGAGTGAGTGAGTAGGGTTCAATGCTGCTGTGAACAGTACTTTAGTTATATCATGTGGAAGGAAAGCCTGTGTGAAATACCGGGTAGGGCTCATACGTTAATGACTTTGGTGTAACCATCAAGGATGGCCATGGTGCGGACAAACCTAGAAAAACTCTTCACAGCAAATTGTGGTGCCTAAGATGATGTAGCACCCCCAATATGATTTAAAATGTTGTTTTATCCTATACCCTATAATCAAAACCATTGCTAGTGACCCCAAGGTCATAAATCGTCGACAGTAGAATAATTACAACATGTGCAAAGTAATAATTGCACATATATACTTTCTTTGATATATTCATATATAAACCAGTATCTAAATCTGATCATACAAATATCAATTCCTTGATACAAAACATAACAAGTGTATCCACAATATCAATAATAATCTCATCCATTCTTTAGACTTAATAATCCAACAAATTCAATTCTCACAGAAGTAGAAAAATACTACTCAAAAAAAGTAAAGGAACACCTGATTCTTTCATCTAACTACAGTTACATGGCTTGACAGATTAACTAAAGTAAAATGAAACAATCAGGTGTTCTTTAACTTCTTTTAAGTAGTATATTATATTATATCACACCTATAATTTGATAACAATTTAAATAGCATGATGCTAAAAAATGTCATCCAATCAAATAGCCTTCAGCATGTTCAGTAGTGACAGAAATTCTGTGTCACAGTACTGATATGGTTGGTTGGTTGGTTGGTTGGTTGGTTTGTCGTTTAACGCCGCACTCAGCAATATTCCAGCTATATGACGGCGGTCTGTAAATAATCGAGTCTGGACCAGACAATCCAGTGATTGACATCATGAGCATCGATCCTCGCAATTGGGACTGATGACGTGCATCAACCAAGTCAGTGAGCCTGACCACCTGATCTTGTTAGTCGCCTGGGTTGCTGAAGACCTTTTCTACCTATATGGGAGATGGAGAGAGTGATGTGACTTCCAAAACAAAGCAATGGGGGGATGGGTCCAGGTATCAAAATTCAGAAAGGTGAGGTGAAATCGGGTTTAACGTCATGTTCAAGAATATTTCACTTATATAGTGACATACATACACATGTATGTGTGTGTGGCTGCTAGTACTAGTCTGGACTAACGCCAATTTTATAGTGCTAGACCACTGAGACACCATGCCCCAGTTTAACAATAATACCCTAGACACAGTATACTGACTCCGAGCCACCCAGTCTTAATGCCGAGTTAAAAGACAGGGTAACAACAAGTGCCATCTTTTAACATCTTTTGGTATAACATGGCTGGGGATTGAACCCCCGACCTTCCGCTCTCCAGGCAGTTGCTCTACCACTAGACCATGGAGGCGGTCTCATAACAGAAAGGATGTATAACTCACTGCTGCTGCTGCTTTTAACAACATTCCAGTAACATCATGGTGAGCCTCACACACTGTATGAATTTGGGGAGTTGAACTAGGACCTTCAGCATACAAGCTAACGCTTTACCCACTAAGCTATTCCACTGCCCCTAATACACAGAATAATTGAGGATTTATAAGTTTCGTACACAAGGCTATGTTTTCCATTGAAATAGATCCAGAAATTACATCTAAGAAACGTTCTTATGCCTCACAGGAAACAAAACAGACACTGTTCTGTTGTTCTCACAATCATTATGTATATCTCTCCATGCACCAAACTTACAATGACCCACACCAATGTTTGAAATTCCATAATCTCCCTTCACAAATCATCAATTTAATTTGTCTCGCATTAACATAAGGCATATTTTTGAGCAAAAGACATCAACACAATAGTGTGATTAAAACATTTCAAAGAATCATGGTAACCATCCCATATATAAATGGGGTCGTATTGTTGTGTTATCAGGTTACCATGACGATGCGAATAATTGAATTACAGTGCATATTCTTCTTGAATATCAGATCCTGTCCCCATAATGAATGAGCCCTGTGGTGTGTGACGCTCCTCGTCCCCTGGGAGCATAACAAGCCTATATCTCAGACCTCCCACTTCCTCTTCATACAAACACATTCTTTATTCCATACAAACTTACAACAGGATTGAGGACATGCTAAATCCAGAAATAGGTTTTGTGGACACACTCCTACCTCCGAACAATCACAGAGACTGATGTGTGAACCAAAATAATGAGAAATTCAGAACTTGCTTACAACAAAATGATAAATAAGAAACATAATCATGCTCAGGTTCACATTCATCACACTGAGGTCTACAGGTTCCTGCAGAAGCAAGGGTAGGTAATCCTTGACATACACCAGCATGCACCCGTGAAGATCCGGGTTAGAACAGGTCATGCGTGCCGTAAAAGGAGACTATGCTTGTCATTAGAGGTGACTAACGGGATCAGGTGGTCAGGTTCGCTGACTTGATTAATGCATGTCATCGTATCCCAGATGTGTAGATTGATGCTCATGTCTATCACTGGATTGTCTGATCCAGTATCCATTATTTATAGACAGCCGTTATATAGCTGGAATATTGCTGAGGGGGACGTTAAACAACAAACAGACAAACAAAGAGACAAACAGACCTTGACATTCAACTTTATACAGCTGGGTACTAGGGCTGGGACGGGTAACTCGGGTACTCGGGTCGGGTGGGTCCTGAGTAGGACCCGCGTACCCACAGGACTACCCAGACCCGTGGTTTGTCACGTGATATATTGTTAAATGACAAAAACTCACTATAGCTCAGTGGTTACACTACAAGTCGCTAATGTTCGCATTTCTTTCTGACGATGCACACATTCCTTTTAACTTGTATATGTTTGAGTAAAAGTCTTTAAAATAAGAAATAATATGAATGTATTGTGAAAGAAAATAGAATCATGTTAGTGGCGCCGTTTCATTATATTGTCCCATATTTTACACATGTTGTATTGTTGGCCTCATGGCCATTTATACGGAATAAATGATTTGTTTGAGTAAAGATAAATCTTCAGTCAACTTCAGTGAACGCATGATCTAAAAAGTTTTCGCCAGGGCTTCAGTAAAACAATTACCAATCAGACATTTTGTTTCCCACTCTTAAGAATTGCAGTGGGTACCCGGGTAGGGTCGGGTAATAGGGGGTCAGGTACCCGGGAAGTAAATTTGGACTCGTCCAAGCCCTACTGAGTACCTCCCTGCTTGGAACATAGCAACCTAGGTTGAATAGGGATATGGTGTACCCAGTCCTGTGATTGTAGGGGCATTGTAAGCATGAATGGCTCCAGAGTAGCGAGAAAGGCACTAACATGTCAATGGACTTAAGCAGACCATGTACAGCTTGACACTTGTATTGATTTCCCATTGTTTCCCATACAAATAAAATATTGTCATGCACTGAAGCTCACCTGCATATGCAGTCAACAGAGTCAAATGTCAAAAGAACAGACACTTACAAAATGTTGCTGTCAGCACTGATATAAAGATGTCTGCATAAATACCGAGGACTAAAAACTAACACTAAAATCTAATGATTTTAACAAAATATGTTTTCTTGATAGGGAGAAACATACACATAACAGTTCAGCTCCTTCAGCCAAATATGCCTTTTGAGAGAATAAAGCATTGTGGAAACAAAGTCAAAACAAGTATTTGTCACAGAGTGACGAAATATCCCCCGCCATATACACCATAGTACCAAATATGAAGACAATCCAGCGATTAGTTCTTGAGATATTGTGGCAACACCGTTTTCCAACTCCAAAAACAGATTTGCCTGCTGTGACCTTGAAAATGGGGTCAAGGTCACCAAAACCGACTGGTGTCTGCGGTGTCTGTATATACACTATAGTTCCAAATATGAAGACAATCCAGCAATTAGTTCTTGAGATATCGCGGCAACACCGTTTTCTAACTCCAAAAGCAGATTTGCCTGCTGTGACCTTGAAAATGGGGTCAAGGTCACCAAAACCGACTGGTGTCTGCGGTGTCTGTATATACACCATAGTTCCAAATATGAAGACAATCGAGAGGTTTAGTTCTTGAGATATCGCGGCAACACCGTTTTCCAACTCTAAAAGCAGATTTGCCTGCTGTGACCTTGAAAATGGGATCAAGGTCACCAAAACCGACTGGTGTCTGCGGTGTCTGTATATACACCATAGTTCCAAATATGAAGACAATCCAGTGTTTAGTTCTTGAGATATTGTGGCAACACCATTTTCCAACTCCAAAAGCAGATTTGCCTGCTGTGACCTTGAAAATGGGGTCAAGGTCACCAAAACCGACTGGTGTCTGCGGAGTCTGTATATACATCATAGTTCCAAATATGAAGACAATCCAGTGTTTAGTTCTTGAGATATCGTGGCAACACCGTTTTCCAACTCTAAAAGCAGATTTGTCTGCTGTGACCTTGAAAATGGGATCAAGGTCACCAAAACCGACTGGTGTCTGCGGAGTCTGTATATACACCATAGTTCCAAATATGAAGACAATCCAGTGTTTAGTTCTTGAGATATCGCGGCAACACCGTTTTCCAACTCTAAAAGCAGATTTGTCTGCTGTGACCTTGAAAATGGGATCAAGGTCACCAAAACCGACTGGTGTCTGCGGAGTCTGTATATACACCATAGTTCCAAATATGAAGACAATCCAGTGTTTAGTTCTTGAGATATCGCGGCAACAAACAGGTGGGACGTACGGACGGACGGACGGACGGACGGACGGACGGACGGACGGACAGTCGTGAATACTATATCCCCCGCTTCGCGCTTTCGCGCGGCGGGGGATAATGAAAAAAGTTGAAGAAAATGGAACATATGTGTTGAAACTAAAAAATGTGAAATTTCATTACAGTTTGAACAAAATGGCTGAAAAATGGCCATAAATAGAGTTTTAAATCTGGCTGCGGTGGCAGGGTGGATTTGAACCTCTTGAACAAACTGGGGTGTCATCATTGGAGACATGTTAAATATCAGTGTCACTGGTCTTGTAGTTTATGGGGAGACGAAGTTTACAGTGTGAGAAAATGTGTTTGGGAGAATTTAGGAGCATGGTCAAAGTGAAAAGGTCAAACAAAGGTTGAACAAAGGTCAAAGTTTGAAATATCATGAAAAACGGAACATTGTGTTGAGCCCCATTATTAACTACAAATTTACCAACTTTCATTACATTTTGAATGAAAATGGCTGAGCACTGGCTATAAGAAGTGATGGTCAAAGTGCAAAGTCAAGGTCAAAATCTAAAATATCACAACGGAACATATATGCAAAACTCCACTAATAATTGTACATGTGCCAATGCTCATGATATTAATCACTGGATTGTCTGGTCCAGACTCGATTATTTACAGACTGCCGTCATAAAGCTGGAATATTACTGAGTTTGGCGTTAAACAACAAACCAACCAACCAACCAAATTTTATTCCATTTTGAAAAAAAACAAATTAATGACAAAATAAGTTTATAAATATGGCTCCTGTAAAATTGGGTTTGAACAAATTGGGATATCATCATCGGCAAGAACAAGCATGTGAAGTTTCAACTTAATTGGTTGAGTGGTTTCTTCGGAGAAGCTGTTTACGACTGATGACAGCCATGATATAAGCTCACGTGACTTTCAGTCAGGTGAGCTAAAAATTGAAAATGGAAGAAAATAATTTTGCACTGCAGGATCCATGGGATGTGAAAAAGTTCAGCAATTTCAATCATAAAAACAAATAAATATTGCAGTCATGGTAGCATGCACATAAATTGTACTGCAGACATCTTATTTTCTTTACTCAATCACTGAGGTTGGCTTCAAGGTAGGAAACTAACCATCAATATATAGCTCAAGAATTCACTGATACATTAAATCTTATTATTGTCAGTACACTGGTCACACAATGGCCCCAGTTTCATGCCTGGGACCCTACAAAAGCATGACAAAGCCCCAGGGACACAAATAGAAAGGCAAAGGTAAATCCCTGTTATTGTCGGATATAGAATATAACAGTAGGGTGGTGGATATACCGCCCGATACCATTTATTACTGCATACTCCTGGCTGGATGAGACATACGACTTCTATATCTCAGCTGATACCAAGGATGACTCATGACATATACATTGATAAGAGGCTGACATATGAATAAACAGCTTATAAAGCATATGATATGTGGACGGGAAAATATTACATGCAGGAAAATAGCATCAGCATGATCAGTGCATTAGGTTTCTTATCAGCTTAAGATCTAGCACTGGCAAGAACAAATATATATAATTATAATTAATTTAAGCTACAAAACTCGTTCCATATCCAATAGAAATCTCTGTACTACTCCGACTATATCATCAGCATGTGATTATGAATCACTATTAACATGATTAAATAGTAATGATACCAGGTGTTCGCGAAAAGGTGAGCGTATCCTGCCCCACCGGTAACACCCATCACAAACACATGCAAAGGCAAGTCAATTGTTCACTTGAAAAACCACGGAAACAAATGGTACAAGTCAAAATAGGGAATGATGGTTGAAGCATGTTATTGTATCCCAGTTGCGTGGATCAATGCTCCTGATGTCAATCACTGGATTGTCTGGTCCAGACACGATTATTTACAGACCGCCGTCATATACCTGGAATAATGCTGAGTGCAGCGTTAAACAAAAAAAAATATGTTACAATCATAAGTAGGTAAAAACAAACTATGTGCACTACTGCAGTCACATGCAGCAGACTGAAATCAATGTCTACTCAATTACAGCTTAACATCTGCTCCCACACTGGGTTTGCCTGCAAGACACCATGCATAGAAGTCATGGGAATGTTGGCCCTGCATAAACAACCATCTGTCTCCAGAGCCTCACCACATCCAATTAAAGTGCACACAGGGTTGGTTCTGATCCCAATTTTCAAAATGGCTGTTTTGGTTGCCATCTTGAAAATGTTGAATCAAATATCAAAACTTTTGGATTGAAATCATTAATTTGATGATTTGAAAAAAAACTAAAATGTATTATCAGTGAAGGTAGAAAAAGGTCATGGTCACGTAGTAATGTAGCATACAAAACCAATGCATACATAGCGACAAAGATTTTACCATAAGACAAGGTAGGGTATGGGACCTTTTAGATAAGCCAATATTTTATTAATATTTTTTGTCTGTTTGTTGTTTAATGCCTAACTGAGCAATATACCAGCTACTGGGTATATGACGGTGGTCGAGTCTGAATCAGACAATCCACTGATTGACATCATGGATATCGATCCACGAGATTGGGATACAATGATATGCATCAACCAAGTCAACAAGCCTGACCACCCAATCCCATTAGTCTTATGACAAGCATAGTCGCCTTTTACGGCAAGAATTGGTTGCTGAAGACCTATTCTACCCTGGATCTTCATGGGTCAAAAAAACTTTACATTTGGGGAAATCTTTAAAGAATTGTAAAAATGTGTATTATGTCTACATGGTATACGTGAGCATTCATCATGTTGATTGGTCAGAATAACTGCTTGTTCCCCCTTGCTTGAACCAGGCCGTGATTTGATTCGTTGGACTAAAAATAGCAACTCTACCACATCATGGTCTTATGTATTCACAGACGATGGAGGAACATATTTCAATCAAAAGTATTGACTAAAGTACTGTTATGAAACTTAAAATTGATGTTCCATTACACTCTAACATATATATTTCAACACATTATGCCTTCTTGAGCGTGAGTGAGTGAGTTTGGTTTTACACCGCTTTTAGCAATATTCCAGCAATATCACGACGCTGGACACCAGAAATGGGCTTCACACATTGTAATAGTTTCGAACCCGGGTCTTCGGCGTGACAAGCGAACGCTTTAACCACAAGGCTATCCGACCGCCCCTATGTCTTCTTGAACACAAAAGTAACATATCATATCTCAAATCCATTTTGATCTCGAAACCTGCAACATTCAACAAATGTTACAACATTCACTACACCTTATTCTCGTTTGCCTGGGACAAAGGAACAGACTGTGGTACAGATTTGTATGTGCTTTGGGCCCAGGTGTACTTAAAACAACATGCCCAAATATCTAACAAATGTGACTAAAAAATTCAACTCCCCCCAAATAATCCTATGAACCAGAAAAATTAGCAAATTGAAAAACATTTACTCTGTGGCTTTTTGGGCCTGAAATCAACATGCATTTGTTGACGGCACTTGCTGTCATCTCCGTGGAAACAAGAAGGAGGCTTTATTGTTGACTCGGATTCAGAAGTGCGGCATTTGTTGGATTTTATCTTGGGCGTTGAATGACATTCCCGGGGTGTTTGGAGATTTATAAATCACATTTTGCACCATCTATGCTCTAAATGGTGTTAACCATGTGATCCTTGCCAGAAGCTGGTGGATCGTATCTAATGGGTCAAAGGACAAGCGGTTCATCAAAGAAAACAGAAAATGGGATTAGGAAGATAAGAGCACTGTTTTTATAGACGACACAGGAAAACAAGTTTTAATACAAATAAGGTATTTGTGAGGCTCATTGTGATATCCATCGTATCTAAGTCAGGGGCAGTGACAACATCATCTAAGGTGCTGCAACTCACTATGCAGATCAGTGTTCCTAAGAAGTGCAAGAAGCCTGTAATCAGAGGTTTGAATAGACTGTAATATGCATCTTTCAATGTCAATGTTTGACAATCCCATCATTGTAACATGCATCTTTCAATGTCAATGTTTGGCACTCCCATCATTGTAATATATATCTATCAATGTCAATGTTTGGCAGTTCCATCATTGTAATATACATCTATCATTGTCAATGTTTGGCAGTTCCATCATTGTAATATACATCTATCATTGTCAATGTTTGGCAGCTCCATCATTGTAATATACATCTATCATTGTCAATGTTTGGCAGCTCCATCATTGTAATATACATCTATCATTGTCAATGTTTGGCACTCCCATCAATGTAATATACATCTATCAATGTCAATGTTTGGCAGTTCCATCATTGTAACATACATCTATCATTGTCAATGTTTGGCACTCCCATCAATGTAATATACATCTATCAATGTCAATGTTTGGCAGTTCCATCATTGTAATATACATCTATCATTGTCAATGTTTGGCAGCTCCATCATTGTAACATGCATCTATCAATGTTTGGCAGTTCCATCATTGTAATATACATCTATCATAGTCAATGTTTGGCAGCTCCATCATTGTAACATGCATCTATCAATGTTTGGCAGTTCCATCATTGTAACATACATCTATTGATGTCAATGTTTGGCGGCTCCATCATTGTAACATGCATCTATCAATGTTTGGTAGTTCCATCATTGTAATATAGATCTATTGATGTCAATGTTTGGCAGTTCCATCATTGTAATATACATCTATCAATGATTGGCACTCCCATCATTGTAATATACATCTATTGATGTCAATGTTTGGCAGTTCCATCATTGTAACATGCATCTATAAATGATTGGCACCCCCATCATTGTACTATACATCTATTGATGTCAATGTTTGGCAGTTTCATCTAATATTCTAATATGCATCTATCCATGTCAATGTTTGGCACATGCACCATCTCTCATCACTGTTCACAGCACCATGTCACCATGATGATTTATTCCCAAAGTAGAAACGACGTGGCAATTGTTAGGAAATGTCAGAAAGCAAACAGTGCACACAAACACAACACTGGTTGCAAACATTGTTAACTGTGCAATCCCCGGCAATCCCCCAGTCAACAACTATCAGGGCTCCACATTGCCAGACAGAGAAAATGCCAAGCCAGCAGCGCCAAGAATGCCCCATCATCCTCAATAAAACAAAAACAGTATTCTGCGACAGTTGACCTGTGATCCGGGGGAATTAGGGGCTGCACGATAAAGTTAACATTGGGAAGATACTTCCATGTGAACATACCACACAATCCCATCTCACATGCAGGCTCCTGATTAACGAAACAGTGGGGGCAGCCATCTGTGAAGCTTGTGTCGCAGTGGACAATGCCACTTGTATATCTGTTACGAAGCTGCAGCACAAACAATGACAACATGACCATATCATACGTGGCAACTCTCGCAGTCAGGCACAGTGACTGAGTTTGGTTGACACCACTTTGTATTTCAGTTATACTGTGGTATGTCAGCTTGAGGTGGGATGCTAACCTGAAGTGATGCAGGTCTTCGACATATACACGAGCACGGGGATGGTGGCGAAAAAACTAGAAACATAATCAGGGGAACCTAGATTTTAATTCCTGGCACGCCTATAGGGCATAACTGTCCACAGCGAATCTGGTGCCAATGATCATGATGACTGGGCCACCTGGGCCCCTCAATTTATACAGGATATGTAAGTTTTTTCTTGTTTATTGTTTAACGTCAAACTCAGCAATATTCCAGCTTTATGACAGCAGCCTGTAAATAATCGAGTCTGGACATACAATCTAGTGATTGACATAATGAGCATCAATCCAAGCAATTGGGATACAATGACATGCATCAACAAAGCCACGAGCCTGACCACCCGATCCCGTTAGTCGCCTCTTACAACAAGCATAGTCGCTTTTACAGCAAGCATGGGTTGCTGAAGACCTATTCTACCCTGGATCTTCACAGGTGGATATGAAAGAGATGGACACCCGACTGTGTTTCCACAAACACACATCATAATGGACATACATTCACTTCCACTTCGTAGTCATAACAGACATTTTACACTGTGGGGTATAACAGGTGCCCTGAACCTACGCTGGTAGTAAGCGGAAACTAAAGGGATGAGGCCGTCAGGCTGAATGATTGAATGGCTTGTTTGTGTCCTCATAATTAGGTGAAGTGGGACGTCACACATAATATCAATCACTTGTTTGTCTTGTCCAGTGAGTGAGTGAGTGAGTGAGTTTGGTTTTATGCCGCTTTTAGCAATATTCCAGCAATATCACGGCGGGGATCACCAGAAATGGGCTTCACACATTGTACCCATGTCGGGAATCGAACCCGGGTCTTAGGCATGACGATCGAACGCTTTAACCACTAGGCTACCCGACCGCCCCTGTCTGGTCCAGACTCGCTTATCTGCAGGCAACTATCATATAGCTTGAGTATTGCTGATCGCTACATTAATCAACAAACAAATATCAAAATCACAGTTAGTGTGTAGCATGGCAGAATGACAACATGTATGTCGGGTGGATGCCTCCGTGTCATTGTGTGTGTTTGATAAAGAAATGCATGTATCCACAACGTTTGGTTGAGCTAGGTGATCGCAGTCTCCCTGTGTCTGAAGAAATCCTTGTTTCCATAAGAACACATATGTTTGCATGAAAAAATGCATGTTTCGATAATAATGTAATTCAGCACGATGAATAGTTTGTTTCCAGAAAGACGTATGCCTGCATGAGAAACGCACGTTTCCATGACGACATATGTCTGCATGAAGAAATGCATGTCTCCATGACGACATATGTCTGCACGAAGAAATGCATGTATCCATGACTTTATAGAATTTACATGCAGAAATTCTCAACTTTAGCACAAATTTATTGATAAATTTATTTTGATATTGTCTTTCCTACATCCCAGCTTCAGTAATATAAATGATTCACTAACATGCCACCCTGTCACTGACAGACAATAAGATGACACACTTTTCAGGCTGGGATCCAAATTTATTGCCCAGGTACCCAACCCCCATGCCTGGGTAACTGCTGTAGGTCTCGAGATTTTTACAAAATGTCTGACTGGGAATAGTTTGACCATGGCCCCAGCAAAATGTATTTAGATACATATACACCGGTTAAAGAATCTGGTCATGCATACACTGAAGTTGACTGAAGCTTTATCTTTATTCAAACATATGAAATTTAAGAGGAATGTGTGCATTGTCAGAAAGAAATGTGAACATTAGTGACCATGGAGTTAGGGGTAATATCTGCCATTAAACAATATATCACGTGACAACCACGGGTCCGGGTAGTCATGTGGGCACCCTGGTCCTACTCAGTACCCACCTGACCCGGGTACCCGAGTTACCCGTCCCAGCCCTATTAAATACCTTATGAACATATTGGTAAAGGAACACTGTGTGGTCTTCTAGATGGACACAAGTACTGAGTCATAGCTATGATGCAAAGAAGCAGATGAATCAGTTGAAATGGTAGTGAAATAACAACTGGCAAGGAACAGTTACAAAACATGTCATGAAATATCGTCGGATCATAGGTTTTCGGACATCCAACGTTTTTGGACGGCCATGTTTATCGCAATCGCTCGCACTATAACAAAGGGTGTTGCATCACACAGACATTGTAATTACCCAGATGATGAGTACCAGTGGGTACTGGGTACCAGTCTTAAATAAGTGAGTGAGATGTTTTACAGTTGTTCATGTGATTAGCGAGAAAACTATGAATGTTTCTTCAACGTCCGAAAACCCGTAACACAGGGATAATTCATTTCAACGTACATGGTGTATTAGCATGCCACTTTGTGAACAAGAACAAATGTGTTTCATCATAAAAATTAATACAGGACACAATACAGAAAATGACTATTTATGCTGCAAATATACTGTAAGCATGGTAAGCGATGCTTTACTTTCGTATAAAACATGCAACTAGCAAGTCATTGTCCCTGCCACTGCAGTAACACAACACCGCTCCATATTTGTCAACTATGAATCTTAACCTATGATTCATATAATTCAAAACATGATTCAGCAAGTTTCTATTTCACACAATTTCGCGAACATGATAGCATCAAGGTAACCTCCCCTCCATTCTCGAGTTCCCAGAACCGACCCTGCCAGTCCAACCATCCAGCAAACCACCCAGCACTGCACAAAGATAACCTAACATTAGATGTACAACTTTCTACAGAGGGGATTAACATTCCAATGCTGGAATACCGTTTTCTGGGAAGGCAGTTATGACATGCTGAGTGAGAAGTGGGTATTTAGATTGTCAACACCCCACATGACAGCTGTGTCAGTTTGGACAACCTGAAACACATTGTCTCCTGGTCACGTTAACATAGAACATTAAAACTCAGGCTGAGGGTTAAAGAAAAATGTTACAAAGACAGCTTCCAGTTGAACTGTCGATCATTGCAAAACTGTTTTTCATGGTTATGGGTTTAAAAATGATCCCGTTACTGAAGATTTTATGAATTCTGACGCTATCATTGTTAAAAGGTCTTAACTTTTTATAGCCCATTTGTAACTGAGTCTTAACATAAAAGATGAATTTTGTTTTATTAAGAAAACCTTAAGAGACCTGATTTACATTCAAAATCAGTTAGAGTATGTCTAACAGTTTCTACAGTGGGAACAGAAGATATTTTTGAGTGAGTATGGTTTTATCAGGGGTTGAAAAATACCATTGCTCGACGCCCGTGCCAAGTAAGGTTTAGATGTCAGACGAGTAATATGCTCTTATCGTTATAAATTACATGATTAATGTGCCACTCAAAAAATTATTTTCTTGGAGGAAATAAAAACAAGAGGATCGGAATCTCAATAGGTATTCTGATGTACCTTTTGCTAAAATCAAATATTTCGAAAACAAATAATTGATGATTGCATGGTCAGCTGGAATAAACCCATCTTACAATCTCATTAAAATCTGATCTTTAACTCTGATATGAATCTCTCTTCATCAAGATCTGGAGACACCACATATGTATAGAAGGTCGCATCAGGTGAACCCTGAGCGAACTTTGACCTGCCAATCTGCATGGGTTCCTGAGCCAATCAGATGTCAGAAATTTCAATCTTAGCAAAAGAAAATCAAGCAGGACAAAAATATTCCTTCATTAACAAAATAATGGTGCAGTCTTCAATATTTGGGAAAGCTCATTTTCAAGATACAGAAAACAAATATGATGGTTTGAATGCCGAAGTGAAGTCATAGAAGTTCCATACTCGGTGGATGTAGGTATAATCAAATCAAGTCAATCATAATCAGGGCAAAATTTGCGATATGACCCACAATTACAGTAAACTACAGTTATAACGAACTCAAATGGACCACTAATTAGTTTGTTTTAACCGTAGTTCGTTATATACAGAAAATGTCCGGGACCAAAAATTAAGTTCATTATATCCATCAGTTTGTCATAAGAGTGTTCGATTTAAACATATTTTACTGTAACAAATACTAGCCTACATACCCAACATGGCTGCTTCTATCATAGTTGTATGTGTGGTGTTGTCTCTCACATATCCTGGTCTGAACAGACCCCAGGCATCCATTGCTGTTCATGAGGGCCAACAGAAGTTAGGTAAAATTGGGATTAATCGCTTACCTAGCGATGTGCATATGTGTGTACCGTATTTTCTTGAGTATAGTGCGCACTTTTTTTCGAAAAAACACAGCTGTGTAGAAGGGGGTGCGCATTATACACGAATTATGAGTTTGGATGTTTTTTTCCCCCATGGAAAGACATTACCGTGAGCACGAAACACCGGGAATACCATGTCAACAAATCCATACTGAAGTACGCAAAATAATTATGTAATTACACTGTCAGGCTATAAAAAGTGTTCTTTGTATATCTGGACTTATGTTTGTAACTTATTTCATTGATTTTATTCAAAATTCCTTATAATATTGTTTTTATTAATTTCGGCGAAATCGTGTGTGAAGCGATCGGAAGATCGCACAACTCACTGTTATTAACAGCAACCACGGTCAGAATACCGCTATTGACGCCTTGAAACAAACTTTAGTTGACAGAGAATGGATACATATATCATAAATGACATACTTTGACTCGTTAAAAGTCATATTTGTTTTTGTTTGACGATTCTATGTCAACATAAAATTCTCGCGATCACGTGATCACGTGCGCGTGAGCCTTGACGGTGACTGGTCAGACATGTTCCATGTAAAAAATAATACCCGGGAATAGCGATCAGCTGCTTTGCTTAGGGTTATTATTATTTTAAATATGTTTAGTAAAGGTTGCATATAATTAAGAAAAAAATGGAATATATTATTCCTGATAAATAAAATAGTTTCAGATACAATTGTTGCCGATCCTTGCATTAAAAATCTTATAAAGTTATATCATTGGGTGTGTCTTGACCGAATCACCGGTCGATTCCAAGAAAACGTGTGTACAGCTGATTGCTGTTTCCAGCTTAGTTTACGAGAAAATACGCAAGGTAATCTTAATCCCTAAATATAAAACAATGCCTAGCAGAACAATAAATACTATTTAAACGGTAAATAAACATGTCTGGTGATTTTTTATCTCAAATTTCGAATTTGTACTTACGAAGTTTCTCAGCACCCGTTCGTTTGCCGGACTTCGCTGAAAGGGTACGGTGTAAAAAATTTCTGCGCATAATATTCAAATTTCTTTTTTTCCACAATATTGAACCCGCTAGAGGGGGGTGCGCATTATACATGGGTGCGCACTATACTCAAGAAAATATGGTATGTGTATATCTTTGAATGTGGTTGCTTGTACTAGTCCAAACTAATGTCGGTTTTATAGGGTTACCCCACTTGCATACATGCTGCAGTTTAACATGAATACCCTGCTCCGACACAGTGTACTCCGAGTCGACCAGTCCTTGTTTCAACTCCTTGTACCAAGTGCCAGGGTAACAACAAATACCAGCTTTTAACATCTTCTGGCATTGAACCCCTGTCTTTCCGCTCTCGGGGCAGACACTCTATCCACTAGACCACAGAGGTGGTCAGCAACGGAAATGAGGATTTGGTGGTCACAATGGTAGATTGGTTATCATCATAACATGGAGCACTGGTCATGCTATCAACTGGGTTTGTTTGGGACCAAGACTCAATTTTTCACAGGCTACCATCATACAGCTGGAATATTTCTGTCTTCACCACAAAACAACATTCACACATACCATGTCTTTATACTAACATCATCAGGATCTGTGAGTCCATAATAGTGATAATCATAGTTATAATTCTAATAATCATTATATGGTGCTGTACATAAGCATGGCTAAGCACTTTATCATCATTACCCTAGTCGATGGAATAATGTGCATCGATATTCATTCTCAGCTCCCTGGGGAGTATACAAGCCAAGCTGCCTGTGAGGCGCGAGATGGTTACCAGTCTGTACAACACAGGCCATCACTGGCTCCCCTGCCACGGATCTACGCTGGAAAGTTCTTCCTAGAGGTGTACGCACAGGTTCCTGAGGACATTGCTATTTGTTCAAGTCATGTGACCTTCCACCGGCAAGTCAACATGGGTCTTACATCACAGTTCTCACCACATTGCCCTGTCAACACTCCAGACAGGAGAAGGGGGTGGGGCATCAGTGGCAGGGACAGTTCTGTGGGTGACAACCCATCCACAGGGTGTTACCTTGACTTACACAACTTGGGGTCCACGGGACCCCCAATAATCAACTTTAAGGGCCCTTGCGTGCAATATGAGGGTCCCGTAAAGTTATGAAATGGTGCAGTGCTTTACAGCATGGAATGCATCAATGATCATGTGGACACGATCAAGATTGATGGATGAAATAACAGACACCCATCACTGCCCTTGATGCGCTCTAGGTACAATGAATATTATTGTGCATCTCCACATTTTTGCGTCTCCACATTTGTGCATCTCCACATTTGTGCGTCTCGTAAAACCCTGCATCCACACAGACAGTTATATTGTCACATTGAAGAGTCTGATGCATTCATTACTGTTGTACAGAATTTCGAACTGTTCAGTTGTTTAATACTTGTATGGTGAAAGTCAACAATATGTTTTTAAATATTATTTTCTTCAAGGTTTAGGAATACATGTGCTGTGAGCAGAGGTGATTCATATGAAGCTTGACTGCTTTGTAGCACTGAGAGGAAATAGGGTTTAACTTTGCATTCAAGATTAGTGCACTCACAGTGACATGCATTCACGTGGTTGCTTGTACCAGTCCAGGCAGATACGCTATCCACTGGACCACTGAGGCTGTAGAGGCATTGAGAAGCCCAGCTGAAATGCGCACCATGGTATACCATGGTCACCAAGGTTTACCATGGAATACCATGGTATTACCATGGTATCACATGCTAAACCATGCTAAACCGTGGCCTGGGAACACACTGCTACCCTGTGCGGAAGCCCATTTTTATGTAACGTACTTCGTTTTAAAAACAACAAGAGTTTGCAACTAACGTGGCTATATCCCCCACCCCTGTTGCAGAATTTATGACATAATTAAATCTAAACAAACCCTAACCTTTTTTAACCGAGGTGGAACTTGTCATGGAAATTGTAAAAAAAAGAAGAGTTTGGAACCTAAGTCCATCTTGTAGCCATGGAAACGTAAAAAATAAAAATCTCTAAAATTTCTCAATAGGAAAAGGCACCAGTTCAGCATGTACTTGACAAACCTGCAAAGTTTGATGAAAAAATATTGAACGGTTTATGAGTTATGCTCCGTACACGAACCCTTCCCTCACAGAACCTTAGTCCATCTTGTTGCCATAGAAATGTAAAAAAATAAAATTTATAAAATTTCTAAATAGCACAAGACACCAGTTCAGCATGTACTTGACAGACCTGCATAAGTTTCATGAAAAAATATTGAATGGTTTCTGAGTTATGTTCCGGAAACGAAACATGACGGACGGACGCCGTTTCTATATCCCCGCCAACTTATAGACAATAGACTTAACATGACAGAAAATTGGAATAAAACCTTAATGTGAAGATATGTTGTATTTTTCTTCCCACCGTAGAGAAATCTCACAGAAATTTGAATGATCATACTTGTCAATCACAGACACCCTCAAAGTACATGAAGAATATTTCTTTCGTCCTTCTCATTTCTCCAACCTACCACACTTCTGAAATTACTAAAATAAATCTTTTTGAAATTTGTATGCTTTTTTATTTCAACCACTGTTTTGAAAATTACCAGTAATCAAAATAAAACAAAAGGCTTCAGTAACAAACTATCGTTGCACAAGATTCTCAAGAAAATAACTTAAGAACCCTTACTGTGTAAGCATGGACAGAACTAACTGAGAACTCATTTGCCAGATCTAAGCCAATTAGCTAGGTCACAGTTGAGGATTGACTTAAACTATCATTCACACCTAAAACAGCCATTGTGGCTAGCTGCTTATTGACCCTGCATAAACACTGGACCCGATATTTGGACTGGCTTCATCGGGAAAGAAAGAGGGACATCTTCCAGAGGCAAGGAAGTGAACTGACTATAAAAGTCCAGTTTCCACTCTTCACGAACTAGGCTGGTATTATGGATTGATATTTTGACTAAATCCTGTAACAAAATCGACCTCAGGTTTGTAAACTGTTGTGCAGATTTCGGTTGATTAGGATTTGCAAAGCATGTGTACCAACATCTTAGCGTCAACAGATATTTTCAAACCTTGTCATGTTTTTAATCAAGGTGCTCACATGATTTGATGCACTTCGCAAAGTAAGACCCGTTTTATTACAATATAGAAGTTGATTATCAATCAGATCGTCTTCACTTGGCGACGCCATTTTATTTGACCTTATGCAAGAGATATGAGAGGTGGAATCTGATTGGTCAATAGAAGGGACACAGACTAGAAATAACTCGTAATAGACACTGGTGAGCTCATAAATTCCAGCCAAGTTATGCAAGGGTGGAAACTGGACTTTTACAGTCAGTTAAATCCCTTGCCTCGGGAAGATGAATGAGGGAATGATTGTGATGAGATAACACCTAAATATCGCTTCGGCACCATTCTTACTTAATGCCACACTCAGCCATACTCCTCCTAATGACGTCTGCCTGCTATATGTATGTCTGGATCAGATAAACCAGTGATTGTTGTTAGGAGCAGCATCCAAGCATGATGACTCAGAATCAACCAATCCTCGATTAACATGGTGTATCATATCTCCACCTTATTACATTAAATACCCTGGACCCATTCGCCACCATAGCTTCATTTCAGCAGTGACATCAATATGACCTTTATTATCACAAACAGCACATGATGCATGTCATCGTATCCCAATTGCGTAGATCGATGCTCATGATGTCAATCACTGGATTATCAGGTCCAGACTCCATTATTTACAGACCGCCATCATTTAGCTAGAATATTGCTGAGTGCGGCATAAAACAACAAACAAACAAACCAAACTAACAGCACAGAATTTCTCTCAATCCAAACTGTCATTTGACATTCTAATACGTGCCTTCCAAATCTGTCCTAAAACAAAGCTGTGAATGGGTTGAGTATCTTTATTACAATCAAAAGGAGGATACTCCAGAAGATAGCCACAATAACCTAAGTCAGTTTGTTGACGCAAAACTTAAGGCAGGTCAAATTTCAGGCTGTTTAGGGGTGCCTTTTCTTTCAGGCTAGTACATATTTCAGAAAGGTTAAGTTGCAGCCCTGCTATTCCTATCCAAAATTTGCCAGTTGTACATTCCTTTGCAATAGGGCTTGGAGGATAACCGGGTATTCGGGTTGGGTATGTCCTGAGTAGGACCCGGTACCCATAGTACTATCCAGACCCGTGGCAAGTCACGTGATATATTGTTTAATGACAAAAACTCACTATAGCTCAGTCGTTACACTACAAGTCGCCAATGTTCGCATTTCTTTCTGACGATGCACACATTCCTTCTGACTTGTATATATTTGAGTAAAGATAAAAGTTTCAGTCAACTTCAGTGTACACATGATCTGATTGTTTGATACAGGTATCTAAATAGTATTTGCCAGGCGGGGTAAAACAATTCCCAATCAGACATTTTGTTCCCAACTCTTGAGACCTACAGTGGGTACCCGGGTAGGGTCGGGTAATAGGGGGTCGGGTACCCAGGTAGTAGATTTGGACTCGCCCCAGCCCTACTTTGCTATCATGATGATAAGAGTATCCAGAGGGCTGTAACAGCCAGGTCAGGACGGTCAAGCCATGACATCCCCTCCCCTCCACAAGAAGTCACGTCCAAGTCAAACTGGACAATGGAGCTAATAGCATTTGACAGGGACATGTGATCAGAGTTCATCACGACCTTCGCCATGGACATGACAGACGACTACACACTGTCAATGGACTTCACACAGAAGTAAGCATTTGTTCGGGGACAATAGCCTTTCTGCAGCAAGCGGTACAGTCAAGCAATGGGACCACTCACTGTTACAAAATGGGCCTCTTTAAAGGCAGGTACTATTCTGAGATATAAAAGGACGATAAATGAGACATGATTTTAAGTTTTAAAGACAGTAAAACCTTCCTTAAACACAAACATCTAGCAAAACCTGATAGGCAAGTTATTGATCAAGGGAGATAATTTTTGGTATTTTTTTGGGTCTGATAATAATCTTGTCACGTTAGATCAGGTTTCATTGGCAGAGTTCAAATTTCACCATTAATGAACATGTTGATAGCAAAAACTATATAACTCTAAATCTTCATTTGGCAATCTGAAGAGAATATTTAGCCTGGGAAGACAGACAGACAGACATATTCATTTTGTATATGTGGCCATGAGGCCAGTATTACAATGACATTTGGATGTAGGACAATTCGTCAGGGAGCACCACTTGTATATTGTAACTGAACAGATGTAAAGACATGAAACTTCTATGGATAACAACCTACTTATTGTTTGAAATGACATTTCAGGCCTACTCCCTAGGCCTTTGTCAGTAGGATAGAGTTAATGCTAAACTATACAGGCTGATATGTTAATGTAAATGAAGCAGTGAAATGTTTCAAACAACATAGGAACAAGACTATGCCTACTGTCATAGATGTAATGTATAAAAGGGAGGTATTGCAGAACCAGTTTTACAGAGGGTAAGTTTAAATTTACTTTGAGGTCACAACTAGAAACTATGACTTAATTAACATAAATGGACATTTATAAGTGCCATACTTTGTGATTGCTGGTTGAAAAAGTGATCACTTATTGATCAGTGATCGACCAGGAACACGATGAATGTGGTTATAACAAACATCACATAAAAAGCATTCTTTTCAGTATTCATGGTAACCTTGCACACAACAAAACATAAAATAACAAACTTTTCAAATGTTGTTAGTGGATACTTTCTGAAGGTTCATTCATTCATTCATTCATTCATTCATTCACTCACATGAAAGTCATTCTGCCTTGCAGTTAAAACTGCAGCTGGCTTCTTGAATCACTGATAATGATGTGGACATGGAAATTTAAATTTAACCTGCCAGTCAGTTGTCAGTTATTTCCTACCCTGGATTTGATATTATTAGCACAAAACTCCATAAAACACTTAAAAATATTTGATCTGGCTTTGTAAATAATATTACTGTTTTGTCTACCAACTGCAGAACCCAACTGGAATGAGTCTGTGACTCAAGTAAGAAATATGGTTGACCAGCTGTCAGAGAATCCCGTCCACCCATCTCTAAAACTCATTTAATTTCAGTAGCAATGAAAACTTCAAATCTTAACTCTCCTCATTCCATATCCTGGTCGGAGCATGACGCTATTCATTTCATGACAATTTAACCTTTCAGCACGACATCCTGCTAGCTTCACCTTCCCAACACACTGGATCAGAAATTGAATATATGTAAAGTAGATGTTTACATAAACCTTTTCTTTACAAGCAGATACACAACATATTTCTATGGGCAAATATACAGAGTTTATATTACATGCAGCTTAAAAGTAAGTGGGTGAGTCTTGTTTTAGGGAGCTTTTAGCAATATTCCAGTAATATCACATTGTACCCATGTCGGGAATCAAACCCGGGTCTTCAGCATGACAAGCGAACGCTTTAACCACTAGTAGTGGGATTATACACTGATGCATCGGTGGATCGTGATTTTTCACTTCTCGATACAAGTATTGATCACAATCGCACACAAAGTAAAAAGTATCGATTCTAACCTTAAATGTATTCTTTGATAAATGTTACACCAAACACTAATTACTAGTAACCAGCAACCAGATAAACAGTTGTTTACAATCAACCTGGGAAAGGGCTTCCCTACATAAATGTATTCCTTGATGAGAAAAATACTGGAATACAGTATTTGACTACCGTTGGATTTTTTTTGATTTTTATATAAATGGAAATAAAAATGAAACGTGCAGCAAACTTTATGATGATGCAAGCGGTGCCTGAGAACCAAGACTATTTTTTTAGCCTATAGGATCAGACAGGTCATTGGAACCAGAAACCAACATTATTTACACCTTGGGTTAAACGGTGCTACAATTCTTAAATTATCAAAAATGCAAACAAACAAAAATTACCAATACACTACATTCCCCGGGGCGATAGTATATAATGCTGCGTCAGCATATCAACAATAAGGTGTTGATTTTCAACAACATTCCTAGGAAATTCTCAGTCATACTGGAGGAAAACCCCTCCCCTAGTTTCAAGCGAAGATGTTTGTGCACTTAAGAAGACTAACCCTCGCTTGGGAGGACTCAACACCTGAGCATGATTAATCACCCCACGACAGCAGCAGCCAGGAGGACTTCCTAATTTGACACAAATTTACACAGCCAAATTAAACATTCAGTTGGAATACAGAAAAGCTTTCCCTGTCGAGATTGTTTTCTACTTGCACTGGCGGAATATTTGAAGCCGACTTGGGATAGATTCAAGAAATTGACTTATGGTCACCATGAAAATGTATTATTAGGTGTTTTAATTTCAATTTGATTAAGTTTTTCTATATTTCACATGTTTTACAAACACTCATACATGCAATTAATAGAGGTGAAACGATACAGCGAGGTCACGATACAAAGGTAAACGATATATGTATCGCGATATAGATATATACGTCAAATTGCGGGAAATGTCTTGACTATAAATATTTCAGAGCAGGTTCAAAAGGAAAAGCTAGCTGTAGACACATGTTCGTTAATGCTGTTTTTAGTAGTGAACTTAATTACAACAGATTTTGCAATTTTTGACTGACAAAACCGCCTGGGTGTCATTAAACGAGCAGTAATGTATTTTAGCAGGTGTATCATCTTGTATCGATACAGCAGAAATGTATCATGTATTGTATCGGCACATAAAAACTCACTATGCACCAGTGCACCGATGTATCGTTTCACCTCTAGCAATTAAATCCTACTGTGAAATTTGAGGTAGTCTCACCATAGATTAGATACCTCTTTTTTTAAGTTGGAACCAAGTGCTTTAGCAAGTAATTGTATTTATTATTATATTTATATAATGTCTTCCGACAATGACCGAGAAAGAAGTACTTTTCTACAAAAGTTAGCTTCTGCGATGATGAAGGAGTCAAATCAGCTGTTTCAACCAGAGGTACAGTCAAGTCTCGTTAATCCGACATCGTTGGTTGCACATGATTGTGTCGGATTAACGAGTATGTCGGATTAACGAAATTAAGTGATTTGTGATCGAAAATCGGACGACTTCACGATAGATAATAACCGTGTGTACCTTGTAATAAAATCATTAAAAACGAAATATTAATATTGCGTTGTCCAACAGCAATACCACGTGGCGTTGCTCCAATCTAATTTTCCGATCCAAGATCAGTAGCCAGGCTTTGAATATTAATGAAGTCATCCATGCTTTCTTGTTTACATACCAGTCGACCATGGTGAGTCGACCATGTTTTATATACCTGTTCGTATTTTAAACTGGCTTCATGCACATTTATCTGGCTTCAATTTGTAAACTACATTTGTATAGCTTTGTACATACAGGTTTGAATAGCTTTTCCTGTTAATTGTTAAGTTAATCTCTGCAGCCAGTGCGTGTCAAAACACGGGGTTGTGTACTCGCGGTCAGATGACCACGGAGTACGCTGATCACTGTGTCGGATTAATGAGTGATTTCGGCAATTCGTTGCAAATTAGGTGTGTCGGAGTGGGAGTGCAAGAATGTCGGATTAACGGGACTAAATAGCACTGAATCAATCGGTTCCCATCATTTGTGTCGGATAAAGCCGAGTGTCGGATTAACGAGTGTCGGATTAAAGAGACTTGACTGTAGTTATTGTCATTTGATACCTCTGATTGATAAATCAGAATCAAGCAAGGGCGGTGGGGCAGCCTAGTGGTAAAAGCAGTCGCTCATCTCTCTGAAGGCCCGGGTTTAATTCCCCACATGGGTAAAATGTGTGAAGCCCATTTCTGGTGTCCCCCATTGTGATATTGATGGAATATTGTTACAAGCAGGGGAAAAACCATACTCACTCACACAGAATCAAGGAACATCCAAATTCAGGATCCTCATGAACTATTGCCTTGTTAGCATTATGTGTGTTTCTGTGAGTGGGTGATTATGTTTTCCCAGCAAGATCAGTCAGGGACACCAGATATACATTTTACCAATGTAGGAATTGAACCTGGGTCTTCATTGTGATTAGCAAATGCTGTAACCACTAGGCTACCATGCAGGCCCAATGTATGTTTTAGTAAACACTCCAATATCATCACAGTGTTCTTGGCAACATAAATTCCAAGCAAAGTTCAGCAGCCACATTATTTCACACTCTACATAATGTTTTTTCTATGAATCCAAGGACCAGCAACAAGAATTCACTAGATATATGTTCATGATTTACTGCATATACGTTCATTGATTTACTCCATATATGTTCATTGATTTACTTTATATATGTTCATGATTTACTGCATATATGTTGATGATTTACTGCATATATGTTCATTATTTACTGCATATACGTTCATTTGTTTACTCCATATATGTTCATGATTTACTGCATTTATGTTCATTGATTTACTTTATATGTTCATGATTTACTGCATACATGTTCATGATTTACTGCATGCATGATCATGATTTACTACATACATGTCCATGATTTACTCCATATATGTTCATGACTTACTGCATATATGTTCATGATTTACTCCACATATCTTAATAATTTACTGTATAGATTTCGTGTTTTACTGAATATATCTTAATGACTTACTGTATATGTGTTCATGACTTACTGTATATGTTCATGAAGATGGCTCAGGGTCAATGTTTTCCAGCTGATCCATGTTTGTTCATTATTATCTATAACTAACTTGCGATGAACAATATGTGTACTCAAAGGAAGACACACACAATGCAGACATGTATTGAAATACACGGTACTCAGGTAATTCCCTCGCAGGGACCCATCTGATTCCAAATTATGTGCCCTTGGAAGGCAAATTGTGTACATTTAATTTGTGCCAAAATGGGATTTTTCTAAGTTTTTATTTCTTAAAATTCAGAGATATTAAAACGTTGTCTTCAATACAGAAATCCCGCCTCTTCTCTATTGGTCCTGTTATCAGTGAATACAAAATCATAACAATAGTTATGACTAATCAACATGGCAAATCTTAACTTCCAGTTTGGGAATTTTAAGACATTTTCTGCAAACATGAGGCTAAAAATCTGCCTCTGTGAAGGTCTAGATAAATCCCTTTCTAGATATTCACCTTCCAGTCAGCTATCTAAACAATTTAAGCTTTTAATAACTTAACACATATCTGTCAAATTCCATGCCATAAACATATCACACGCTCAAAACTCTTAATAATGCATGGGTTTTTTATATTTTTCTTACAATCTCAATCCTGTGTTAGGAGATATGGTCATGTGAAGCCTGATAATCATATTACCGTATATCGCTGTGTATAAGGCGAGTTTTTCGTACCTAAAATGAGGGGGCTAAGAAGGGGGGTCGTCTTATACACGGAGTCGAAGATCTCACATATTTTTTTTTTCATATATAAGGTTTGTGTGCGCACTTGTGATGTGTGCGAAATATGCATCAGTCGGAAAGCGCACGTTAAATCTCCAAAGTAACCAACTAACTAACTAACTTGTGATGTCCGTGTGCGAAATACGCTACAGTCGGAAAGCGCACGTTAAAGCTTCTATATCAGTCAGACTTGTGATGTGTTTCATTCCCGGTCGCCTTATACACGGAGTATAGGATTTGGGGTTGATTTTTAAGGCGTGTACAGGGGGGTCGTCTTATACGTGGGGTCGCCTTATACACAGCGATATACGGTAGTATGTTTGAAGGGAAATACAACATATATACACCACTCCATGTTAAGGCATGTACCATAGACTGTATTGCCTATGTTTTTCCAAACCTCAAGCTATGTTAATCCTGAATTAACCAGAGACGAAAACATATTTACATTGCCAATATGTTTAAACGGGAACATTCTGTTCTAGCCCAATGACAATGGGGGGCTTGGGGGATCAAATAAAACACGAGAGGCCCATAAACGGAATAATAAAATCCTACAGCAAAGGTCATGCATTTTACCCTGAAAACGTCTTTACAAATCTCTTTTTAGCAAGTAGAGTTGTTGCTTCAATAGACCAGAAACTGTTGAATAGAATATTTTAGGTACTATTGAAGTTATAGAAAGTGTGTTAGCTTTATCTATTCTCGGAACAAAACCCCTTACTCATAGTAAAAGCATAACATTTGAAACTGGTTAGGGTAAGAATATGAAATAATAAACAATTCACTAAGACAAAACAGTTGGACAATTTCATTGAATATAATATTAATGTTTTAATCCAGACTGAGATATTAATGCACCTTTGTGATCCCTGAAATGTGAGATCAATAACTGATATATGTCAATCTACAAAGAAGTAGAATTCAGACATAGGCATTATTAATTATTAAATTAGTTTATAAGTTCCCATGAAGCAAAACCATACCCTTGTTGGACTTCAGGCAAGCACAAAAAAGTCATTCCATATTACCCGGTAGAAGTGGGAAACAATCTTTTTAAGATATGTTTGCAACCCAAGTTAGGCATACTATCACTTTCCCTTAAAGTTAAGTGCTATATTTACTTTAACTCAAGTGCTGTCAGTTTTCCTCGGGCAATATAGTAAATATTGCTGCAATACCAAAATATACATCTTATAACATATACAAATTTGGTTCATATTTTCTAATTCACAAACTGTCAGTGTGTTGAAGATATACGTGTCAGTCAATCTTGATGACTGTATATGAAATGCTATATTTACTTTAACTCAAGTGCTGTCAGTTTTCCTCGGGCAATATAGTAAATATTGCTGCAATACCAAAATATACATCTTATAACATATACAAATTTGGTTCATATTTTCTAATTCACAAACTGTCAGTGTGTTGAAGATATACGTGTCAGTCAATCTTGATGACTGTATATGAAATATTTACATTATGCATACATAACTTAGTCATAAAAAGAAGTTTGATCAACTTGCAAACTGTCAGACGACACCACGCGCTCTAATCAAATCAGCTGACCTGCCCCCCTTGGAGTAGCGTCCACTCACCTCACAAACTTGTAGGGGGGTACTCTCCCTGGCCCCACCCCTAAGATTAAACCCCCACGGGTATCCACCCCTCAACACGATGTCAAATGGAGATTTCAATCCTGGATCCTCTTCGCGACTAGTTGTATCCATGCTCCCTCGTATCCATTAGCTCCAAAGCCCGTGTGCTCGCTACCGGCGGTGACTACACAAATAGCTCTGTAGGTAACAGTGTCAATGTGACAGACTATCTCACTCGCGCCGCTTTGCTTGGCTTTCGCTCGCTCCCTCACCTGGTAGGATCGCACTGCGCATGTCTCAGATATATTGATCTGTCTTGTTGGGTCATTGCGGGGCAGCCCCTGTCACTTATCGACGCAGTTCTTACGCAAACACCGGCACAAGCAAACTATTACCTGTTGTACATACAAACACGCACACATAATTAGCAGCATGACCCGACACCAGGTCACGTGATGCAGGTGGAACTGAAAGTAAACTTGGGGAGAATGTAACGGTAAATGTATCTATTTGGTCAAGATTGAGCAAAAATGTTTATGAAAAAAAAAAAAAAAATGATTTACTTTACGCTTCAGCAAAGTAAATTAAGTACGTATTAATATATTAGTGATCTTACTGTGAAAACCTATGACCGGGAATGAGAATCTAGGATCTTTACAAGAGTATTTTATATTTGTTGTTGTTGTTTTGTTTTTTTTGGTGGGGGGGTTATTGTTTTTTGTTGTTGTTGCTTTTTTGTTTTTTTTGGTTTTGGTTCTTTGGTTGTTGTTTTGTTTGTTTTGTTTTGTTTTTTTGGGGTGTGTGTTTGTTTTGTTTTTTTGGTTTTGTTTGGTTTTATTTATTTTATTTATTTTTTTTTGGGGGGGGGGGGGGTTCTTGTTTGTTTGGGGGGTGTTCTTGTTATTTGTCCATAAGGCTACGAATTTCTGTGATTTATCATTTCGACGGATCTGTATCGCAAGTAGCACATGCTTCTCCAGAGTGTTTACAAGTGAATGTTGTTTTACGCAGGAATCTGCAAAACAACTATATCACAATGGTCTGCGGTTCATGTACAAATAGTATCGACCGACAGGCAAGTGATTGATAACTTGAGCAAAGATCTAACACTGCCGTCGAGGTATAAACGATGACACACAAGCTGCAAAGGTCACACAATATAATCACTCGAAACCCATATTGGTGGGGTGGACTATGCTTAAATTAACACCCCATCAACCACTGGTGTGACTAGTCCAGATTCGACGTCATTTATCAGGAATTTTTAATATATGTATTATTTCTGACTTCAATACATAAGCCGAATTGCACCACTCTCTCGCCCATTTGCTCTATCCAAACAAGACGTTTGTCTCAGATTCTTTGCATTTCTGTAACCATGGAGACGCCGGAACCGAATAGGATTCCCTTCATTTTATGGCCTGCTCTTGCAAAAATCGTAGAAATTAAGAACCATATTCTGCCCTGATATGTCCACGAGTCAAAACGTTTAAGACCGTCATTCATTCTTGAATATTATTAAGGTATGTGTTTTGTAGCCATTTATGTATGCACAAGTAGCTGAATCCAATATTCAACATCAACATTCACACAATTTATACATACGGATGATACACTTAGTCCCGTTAGTCGCCTCTTACGACAAGCATAGTCGCCTTTTACGGCAAGCATGGGTTGCTGAAGACCTATTCTACCCCGGATCTTCATGGGTCTTCTATGGTAATGTCAACAGTTGTCGACAACAGCTTGTATATAATATGCAGTGTGGAGATGAATAATACTTCTAAATGTCTATATTAACCTTATTTTTTTATGAAACAAATAATACTGTGCTTTAACCTCACAGTCGTGAAATAAACGTGCCGCACATACAAGCGTGACATTCATTAACCAATCAAAGCGTCGAGAGAACAGTTAACACTGGCCAATCAGAGATTATAGTTTAGAAGTGAAAACGATATGTCCCTGAAGTGACGCACTTTACATACAAATAAAAGCTATGTCGAGTATTGTATAGCTGTTATTTTAGCACTGTGTGACACGATGAGAGTCAGAGCGTAGGTAAATTGGCCCTTTTCCCACGTGTATCCTGGTCGCTTCGCTGAACATGTGTATATCATTTGCGACCTGATGCGCATTGTGTAGACATCACGCCGAGTGTTTGCAATGACTTCATGCAGACTTGTAATAGATATTCCATTGAGCATGAATATATTTTTTCATCCTTTATTGTGAGGAAAATTGTTATTGAAGATGGCTTGTCGCTGCTGTCAAAGAATCGTTTGTGTTGTCTGCGTCCCGAGATAGTCACTTTAATTCGCGCATGTCTAGCGTCACTCAGCTGGAATATAATTTGCTTTGCTGCAAAATATTTTGATTTTTTTTTAATGTTGTTATCGCGAGCAGAAAAGGAAACTTTATCTAGAGAAACAGACATGATTGTCTTGGTTGGCATAAGATCACCATTAAGTTTGACCGTAGACTGACGTTTAGACCCAGGAATAAAGTTACCTTATGTATATATATTCTAGACTTGAGTTGGGCTTCTTTTCTTAATTTATGCTGTTAGGTCTGGGAGACGGACTTGTTCGACCGATAATAGAGTATGTGTGATGTACCATTTTTCCTCTTATTCATCCCGTACATCCAATAGACGCTGGTTCAAATCCATAAAAAAATGCTTTAAAAAAACAGGAACCCATTTGGTCATAAGATACTTTATGCTTGAAGTTCCAAGGGATACTATTGTGGTAAACCATATCATTCTTATCAAAAATAAAATACATATATAATTCCGGATATAACTGCATTGACTTGCCTATGACTAATCTTATGACTCAACAACAATAAGGTACTATTAAATTCTAATCTTGAAAAATACATTTTTGGAGAAAACAGCACGAAATTCAACAGCACATTACACTAATCAAGTATTTACACACAGTCCGACTTTCCATCACATGTCCACTTTATCCCCTTTCTTTTCTCCCTCCTTATATTCATTTTTAACAATGGGCGATCTTTTTAAATAAAAAGGACGACAACTCTCATCCGTCACTGTATTACAACGTTTTTAAAAAAAGACGAAAAAAAAGAACTCAAAATTGAAGAACGGAGGCCGACCTGGTGTCGTAAAACAATAAATTTAGAAATGGTCCCCTCTTGGAAAACATACTATGAATAGTAAAACTGTATAAGGAGAAAAAATAGAGGGTGTGTTCACAATTAACGCATGTATCTACCCATGCTTGCCGTAAAAGGCGAATATGCTTCTCTTAAGGGGCGACTAACGAGATCGGGTGGTCAGGCTCGCTGACTTGGTTGATGCATGTTATCGTGTCCCATATGCGTGGATTGATGTCAATCACTGGATTGTCTTGTCCATACTCGATTATCTACAGACCGCCGTCATATAGCTGGAATATTGGAGTGCGGCGTTAAACAACATGAAACAAACCCATCTTCCCGAGGCAAGGGAGTTAACTGACTGTAAAATTCCAGTTTCCGCTTTTGTAACAAGTTAACTCCCTTGTTTCGGGAAAATGGTCCTATTCTCGATCATCCTGAGTATACAATCTTTAATCTGTTACGATAAAGACCCAGGACCAATTCGCCAAAGAAGTGAAAAGTTTCGTTTGAGAAGTGACGTCACCATTGCCATTTCTTTTGTTAGGAACTTGGCACAGCATATCTATCGTTCATGGGTGTAATTTGATTGGACGGCTATTTTAGAGACGTGTCGCTCTAGTTGAACTCAGAACGAGGCTATTGTGGTGAATGATCAGTTCAGGGGATTCACGTTTGATCACCATAGAGTGGAGATATAAAGTATTGAGCATGATTGGGTCGCGAAGTTTATTTACTATCAGTACCTGCGTGTAGACGCTGTGACTCGCTAATAATCGTTAGTGTAACAAACATCCATACGGATGATTATTTGCTTTCGGTTTGGAAAAATAAAGATGTGGTGAGGTGAAATCGGCGTCTTTAAGATAATTGCACTTATATCGCGCCCGTGTGTGTTACTGCTGGTACTAGCCCAGGCCAATGCTGCTTTTTATAGGGCTAGCCAACTGTGCGATATCATGCCCTGGATACTCCACTCACAGTATATTGACTCCGAGCCGACCAGTCCTTGTTTTATCCCATTAATGCATAGCGCAGTGCAACAAGTACTGTTTAATGAGTTTTCGTGTGACGCGTTCATGGGATCGAACCACCGACCTACGGCTCTCCGGGCAGACGCTCTATCTAGACCATGGAGGCGCACGAAATAAAGATGAAATGGGTTCGAGTATATATTTTCATGTTTACTTTGTAAAATTAAAATTAAACACTTCTATCTATAGTCAGTTACAGTTAACGATAAAGAATATTTGATGTTTATACATGCATGTCTACATATTTTTTTTGTTCTTTTAGGGTGTTATTGGTGATTATCAACCAGTATATGAATTATAACCCATTTGAACCAAAACTTTGAAAACAGAGCGGTAGAACTATTGTCGCGAATGATGACGTTTTTAACCACAGGGCCACGGATAGCCATACTATACTGACTGTACTGATTACATTAAAATAATCAGTACAGTCAGTATAGTATGGCTATCCGTGGCCCTGTGTTTTTAACATATGAAGTGACGACTAAATTAGAAATCGGAGAATAAGATGGGTGCATTCTTGAATACAAACTCTCTGTCGTGGGCTCTTGTGTGTGTGAGGTGTTTCCATTGCCTTTGAACAATATTTCGTTTATATCAAGACATGTCAGCTTGATGTGGGAGGGACGTCAGAGATGATGCAGGTCTTAGACGTTCACCACTTTGGTTAAAAGCCAGGGACAGGGGTACGGTGCTGACAAAACCTAGAACTAAAGAGAATCTGGGATTTGAACCTACGATCATAGGATTCGAACACGCCTATGGGGAGCGACCCCGCACAACGAACTGCGTAACCCCTGTGGACTGATGTGACCTCTTACTCCAATACTCGCTTAATATTTTCATACTTATTCAAAGTGAAGACGTCATTACGAAACTTTCGATATATTTTATGAATGATTCATTCAGTCTGCATCGCACACCTTGCTCACTGCACATGCGCTACTTTTCGTCGATGCATGGAGCCACCGGCACTAGTCTGGTCCCCTATCTTTGTTGCGCACGCTCGCCTTATGCTAGCTGAGACGAAGCTGCTAGTGCAGGGGCCCAGTCAACCGACACTCCGGAACTTGTGTTTAAAAAGGCCGCCATATTTAGACAAGGTTCGAGGCAACGTGAGAAACTCAATCACTACAAAAATGTCTTCTGCATCAATTGATGATGTTACCAAACAGCTTGCCCAGACGACTGTGGCCCCACTACACGAAGTCAGTTTCAAAGGAAAAGGTCTAAAATTAAACAAAGCCGAAGATGGTAAGTTTTCAATGCAAAATCGGTTCTGAAGTTCGATGAATTTAGAACGCAAAACATAATCACTGGTGACTTGACAACTTGGTCTTAGGGCTACGTAGATTGACACACGATGGTCTCAACATTATATTAGATGTTGGAGATTCCTTTAGAGAATTGGAATCCTATTCATGCGTAAAAATGACCATAAACAACCGGTTACGTGAAGATTTATGCAACATCATAACAATGCAACGAAAAGAAGCCACGTGAAAACGAACAAAATGACCATGGCAACAGTGGTAATTTCTTATTTGAGTTGATTTGACACTGCTCTGTAGAAGTAACAAGGTTATCAAATACCCATTTATCAACATGTTTGAGTGCTAAACTGTTTATTCTGTGGTATTTAGGCCCATGGTTACAAAACCCTCTTTGGTGCATATTCAGTTGATAAATATTAAAGTGTCTACATTCTTGACTGCAGTCAGAACTTGCATACAAGTTTCTATACTTTATATTCCACTGAAAGAGAACATTGAATATGTATTTCTGCAACATGCGAAAACAGGTACACCATGCACTGCTGCCAGTGTCTCTTTTTCTACTCACCCAATATTTCTAAGTCACAATGGTCTCCATGAGAGCTGAACATGCCAAAGGACATATTTTTGGATAGGCATGTCGGTCTGATATCTATTATAATACATTATCTTAACAATAGGAACCAGCTAGGGGAGGGTAATTAATCACGCATTTCAATCCGTATTTAACACATTGATGAGCATGATGAAGAAAACATTACCAGAAGAGTTACCTGTAAGACTGCTAAAACCATTTTTTAAATATGTTAACATTCATCATGTTCATTGTGCGTGCTGTACTGAAGTGTAATTTAATTATTTTGTTCGATCATTTCAAATTTTGGACAATATTTTAAAACAATGAAAAGCATACAATTCCAAGGTCTTGTTGAAAAGTGTGGTTTTTACTCAGGCTTCCTATCTTGTAGCCAAGGAGATTGTCGAGACGATTGAGAAGAGTCAACAGATGACATCATTACAGATGATGGGTAACACAATGGGTGTTGAAGCTGCTGAAGTCATATCTAAAGCCCTTGCCAAACATCCAGAGTTTGAGGTGAGCATCATAGTTAAACCTCATAGCTCTCAAGATTGTAATCATGGTAATACACTATGAACCAGGTGAAATAGACTGGTTAACAGGTATTTATTTGGGCCTGTCTTGGTTATTTTCCTGGGTATGAATACTATCATGTAAGTTACTACATTTTTCTTTTTTTCTTTTGTTAGACAACACAGCAAAATATTTTCATTTCGACATGTTAATGTAGCTGTCAGCATTAATGTAGCTGTCAGCATAGTCCTAAGTAAACAGTTGCAACTGACAACTTGATGGTGTTTACCATTGTTTATTGGCAAAATGATACCTCTGTGCTCGTATCAATCCTGACTGACTTGAAACCTGCAAAAGAATAGGCACAATTATTGGAATAATATTTGTTGTCAACATGATTATGTTTTTTTTAATTTAAGTTTTCTGTGACATGGTTCACTTTCTCCTTCAATGTATAAAATGAGTCGTCAACGTGAACAATTTTGTCAGCGGACATGACATCATTATACCTGTATATATTTTCAGAGAGCCCGCTGGAGTGATATGTTTACAGGGAGGCTAAAGGCTGAAATTCCAAAAGCTCTGGTTTGTATTAAAGATTATTTTAACAGTTGTATAATGATATGTCCATCTACCCTGACCTGTATTCCCCTGCTCATTCACCTAGACCTGATACATCCGAGGTTCTGTTGTGAACATCAGCGTTAGAAATTGGCACTAGTCCTGTAGTCCTTACCAAACTGCCCAATAGTAAAGGTATCCTAAGCACTAGTAGAAATTGGCCCATTTTAAGGGTTTTGCTATACGTTATCATCACAAGGACTAGTGGACAAAAGCTGTTAGTTTCTAACCCTGAACATGATGATAAATGCCATGATATACCAAAATAAGATTAATTTTCTTTTCGTTTTAAACATGCCTCATTCATCACAGGTCGGTTTTACAAAGGTGTGTTGGGGCAGATCATTCAAATTGATTTTGATCTGACATTTATTACTGTATTTGTTCTGTGTGTAGAAACACCTGGGTGAAGGCATAATATCAGCAGGGGCTCAGTTGGTGGAGCTAGACCTGAGTGACAATGCCTTCGGCCCTAATGGTGTGCAGGGCTTGGTGGACCTCATAAAGAGCAGTAGCTGTTACACACTGCAGGAGCTCCGCCTCAACAACAATGGGCTGGGCATCACTGGAGGGAAGGTGTGTATTGGGCAGTCAAGGAAATGTTGAGCAGTCATCATCTTGTCATCACTGCATATGACTAATGAAACTAGTTCACAGATCATAGGGATAGTTGTTAGAATAAGTGTTTGTAAATTGGCTTGTTTGCAAGACAGAACTTTATTTGGTACCATGGATTTTAATATAGATTCTAGCTGTATCTAACAATGTTTTGTTTGAAATTCCTACATTAATGTTTCTTGTGTTTAATTTCTTTTAAACATGATCATTATAAGTGATGTAGATCGAAATATGATTTTTATGTCAAATTAAAATTTCAGGTCTGTAAAGTGAAGCCATTTAAGAGTATATGTCGTATATGGTAGCATCTCTTTCCTTCAGATGCTGGCATCCAGCCTTCTTGATTGTCACAAGAGCAGTTGTGCAGCTGGCAGACCCCTTGCCCTTCGAGTCTTCATATCTGGTCGAAATAGGCTCGAGAACGAGGGCACTACAAAACTGGCAGAGGTTTTCAAGGTAGTATGAGCAATATAGTACTGAAGTTATTGTGAGATCAAAACCCACAAGAAAACCTTGATTTGAGCCATTGACTTGTCATCAACATTATTGTTGCATCATATTGTTGAAAAGACTGAAAATTGTTTGCAAAATGCCAAGCAAAACATTGTTGCAATAATGTGCATCCATAAGGGTAATGTTTGGTACTGCCAGTTTTTGCGAGTTCCTGCCATGATGCTGAAAAGAGTTCTTGTGAAAGACTCAAGTGTAGCCATTTTAAATGTCTCCCTCTCATCATGCACATTTAGTCTTTGAAAGGCATTTAGAAGTGATACACATAAGGAAGAAAATTTTATGGATGTCAACTTCTTTATTATTAAAAATATAGAAGTTGACATCCATAAAATTATCTTCCTTGTCATGCTCATTGTTGTGAAATATCAAACATAAAAACTAAAATCAAGGCGCGTTAAAACTGGGGTTGATATCTTTTGTGAATAGACGATGTAAAACCATACATATGACTTTGTTAGATGTGGGTGTCAGTGTTTAGCATTTGTTGTTAATAGAGGTGGTGGTTTAGCAGCCACAACTGTTGTTGGCCGGGCTAAATGGCTTACCAGGGCAGCACTTGCCTCAATTAGCCACAGAATTAACAACAGCATAAGAGGTGATGCTAATCTGCCCCATCCCTAATACTGGCAGGCATTGTGCAATTTCAGTGTTTGTCTTTGGAGTTGGACTATGAAGCAACTAAGACCAGTTTAGGTGGTTACTATGTGTGAACTGATTGTGTGTCATGCTCTGCCTGCATAGATCACTGTGTTGCTTTTGATATCATTGGCTGATTCCTGACTGATCATGATCTTGATCAATCTCATTAAAATCAGATCTTTTGCTTGAATGTGATACATCTTTGCATGACGGTCTGAGGACACCACCATAGGAGGTTGTGTTAGATGAACTTTCTAGCAGCTAACCGGCATCACGTCTTTGAAGTTCTTGGGTAAAAGAGCTGTGAATATCCGGGGTATAATTGGTCTTCAGCAACCCATGCTTGCCGTAAAAGGCAACTATGCTTGTCGTAAGAGGCTACTAACGGGATCGGGTGGTCAGACTCGCAGACTTGGTTGGTGCATGTCATCGATCCCAATTGCGTGGATCGGTGACCATGATATCAATCACTGGATTGTCTGGTCCAGACTCGATTATTTACAGACCACCGTCATATAGCTGGAATATTGCTAAGTTTGGCAATACACAACTAACCATCCAACCAACCAATCTTGGGTAAAAGTAAGCAAAGCATTCAGAGCAGCATATCAGATTTCTGTGTCATGAAAACCAAATGACTTGTTCCAAAGGAAGATGATTATGGCTGTGCCATTATGTAGATATTCTCTACACCTTGTTGCTTTAAGCACCATGGCGTCTGCACCCAAAAGGGAGTAACATCTTCGCAAAATGTGTGTTCTGTGTGGGTTTTTTCCTATTAAGATCAAGATGTGGGGAAGAAATGAAGCTGAATTGTTTTAGAAAGTTGACATGTAATGGGGTCAAGAACCCATGCACCCTTCATTTTAATCGGGAGGTCAAAGGTTGCTCAAGGTTCACCTGATGCGACCTATGAGGAGGTATGGTATCGGAGTAAAAGATCTGATTGAAAGGAGATTGGATCACTATCAAACAACACTTGCTCACAAATAGGTGTTCTACAATTAAATCAGAAACATGGTAGAGCTGAATGTCTTATGGTGGTTATGGCCCTTTGATTTTGTATGATGTTTCTCTTTTATCAGGCTATTGGCACACTTGAAGAACTGGCTATGCCCCAGAATGGAATCAACCACCCCGGTATATTAGCTCTTGCTGATGCAGTGGCTGTCAACAAACGTCTAAGAGTACTCAATCTTAATGATAACACATTTACAGAAAAAGGCGCCAAAGCCATAGCACAGGTAGGTTCAATTTCCCATGATTAACAGGATATGACCATGATGATGTCAAACCGTGAAAAGATTGAAAACGTTTAAGTCTCACCTCAAAACCCACTTCTTCACTTCAGCTTTTCAATAGATCTCCTGATTGTTGGCATATGTACATAGACATTACATTTTAACTTTGTCACAGCGCCAGTGAACAACTGTCGATGGATATTAGGCGCTTTACAAATCAATTATTATTATTATTATTAAAAGTTATTTGCATGCAGTGATCCATTGTTATATTTTATCAGTATTGTCTATTTGCTGCTTGCTTGTGTACTCTTGAAAAATACACTATGTATGAGTTGGGCGAGGTTTGGCAGACAGATGCCATTTTAATGTCTGTTTGGGTGTTGTAATTAGTGTCTGGTGTGACATTGAGATATTGTTTTTGTTTGATTATTAATCAATAAATAATTTACAACATTTGACAAGTTTACATTTATTTCGTCATGTTTTAGGCTTCCCTTGAGAGTTATCCGTTTGTTTTACAGGCCCTACCTAAACTTGAAAATTTAGAAGTAATTAACTTTGGTGACTGTTTACTACGAAATGAAGGAGCAAGAGCCATTGGCAAGGTTTTAAATGAGGGTCATAGAAAACTAAAGGTAAGTGGTCTTACATGTGGAATGTCATCCTTTACCATGGTAAGATCAATTGCCATGTTAGTTTAATGTATGATAGATGTACTGCCTGCCTTTACATGCTCTCTGGGGGAACAGGTGGCCCAGTTGTATCAGGTGCTGCAATTCACTGTGCAGAGTTGTGTCCCTTGTGCAGGCCAGAAACCACATTGTGAGTTTGAATCTTGGTTTTCCCAGATGATGTTTCTAGGTTTGTCACCACCATACATGTGATCGTGGGTTTCCCCAAAGTGGTAAACACCTGAGAACTGCATCACTTCAGGCGTTTTTCCTCTTCTAAGCTTGCACGCTATGATATGACTGAAATACTGTTAAAAGGTGTTAAGCAAAACACACTCACACACATGCTGTTTTCAGTTGCTGTTTCTCTGTTTCTAGAGTCGCAATGTATAATCCTTTGGGGATTCCAGGTTAGAATTGTTTCCTAACAATCTATGCTTATCATAAGAGCAAATTGAATGGATCGGGTTGTCTGGCTTTGGCAACTTTGTTGATTGCAAGTCATCATTGCCATTGTGTGGCGTGGATCATTGCTCATTTCATCAATCACTGGATTGTCTAGTCCAGGCTTGATTATTGACAGGCTGCTGTCATATTGCTGTTTTATTGCAAAGTGCAGCATTAAACAACAAGGAAAGAAACAAGGGTGTGATAAGTAATCCTTTCACAGTTGTATAGCTTTGTCGTTTTATACATGATTCAATTTAGGATTCACTCAGTTTTGGCTGGTATGGTTTATGGAGTCAGACCTTCCATTTTATCGTACAACTCCAAACCAATTTACCTCTGTGGTCTAATGGTAGCACGTCCGCCCCGAGAGCGGAAGGTCTGGGGTTTCGATCCCTGACAGCGTCATACCAAAGACGTTAAAAGATGGTACTTGTTGTTACCCTGTCTGGCGCTCAGCATTAAGGGGCTAAAACAAGGACTGGTCAGCTCGGAGTCAGTATACTGTCTGAGTGGGGTATTCATGTTAAACTGCGGCATGGTATCTCAGTGAGCTAGCACTATAAATCGGCATCAGTCCGGACTAGTACAAGCAGCCACACACACAAATACACGTGCATGCACGTTGCTATATAAGTGCAATAATCTTGGATGCAACGTTAAACCTCATTTCACCTCACCTCACCTCACCTCACCTCACCTCACCCAAACCAATTGATCACTGCCATGTTTCACAAAAGACACTTCATTTTCAGGAGTTGATATTGTCTGGCAATGAGATTGGCAGTTCCGGTGCTAACAGTGTGGCAGAGAGTCTTGAAGACAAGGAGCATCTGGTGAAATTAGACCTCAATGGTAAGTAAAAGGACTCTGAAGATCCTCAGACTAAAACAAATAGTCATGGTTTTCAAGAAACCACCAGGGGGCATGGGTGGCCAAATCATCTAAGGCGCCGCGATTCGCTGTGCAGAGTTGCATCCCTTGGGCATGCCAGAAACCTATGATTGTGGGTTCGAATCCTGTTTCGCCCCAATTATGTTTCTAGGTTTGTCAGCACCATACCCGTGCTCATGGGTTTCACCAAAGTGGTAAACGTCTGAGACCTGCGTCACTTCGGGCTTTCTTCCCACATTACGCTGACACGCCGTGATATAACCGGAATACTGTTCAAAGCGGCGTTAAACCCAACTCACTAACTCACTCAAGAAACCACCACTCCATCGCCACTTTCCTCTTCATGGTAATAAAATATTATGTTAAACGAGAATGGGCTGTCAACTGTCAATGGGTTGCCAATTTGGGCAACTCCAATTTGTTTTACAGTTCATTTACCAATCTGTTCCTGCCCATTTCTTTACATTGACACATTTGAACTGTAATGTCACTTCTCTATGATTATAACCATGATAACCAACAAAAGTGTCTGACATTGATATCTTAGGTGTGCATGTGATTAGTATAAAGTTACAAGTGTTTCACTTGTAAAATTACTTCAAGGTAGATGCGGTTCAAAGTAACCTTTGCTTGTCGTAATAGGTGACTTACATGGATTGAATGGTTGACTGGGTGTCCATTGTTCTATGACAACACAGGACGTTACTCATAATATCAACCACTGGTCTGCATGGCCCAGACTTCGTTATTTCAGGCTGCCGTGAAATAGCTAGCTCACTCACTCACTCACTCACTCACTCACTCACTCACTCACTCACTCTTGTCACTTCCAGCCAACATGCTGGGGGAGGATGGCATTGAACTGGTACGAGGAACAATGGAAGCTGTAGGCAAAGATCACGTCCTGGCATCTTTCAGGTAGGTGGACACAACAAGTCTACATATGATGGCAGAAGTATTTAACTTTACATTTATGTACCTTACAGTAACGTGGGGATTTCTGAGCGTACTTGCATGACCTCAGCGCTACATCTAGTTAGAATTGGTCTCCTGCACACCTTGTTTTTTATAAAATCTTATTAATGAGGAGCTGATGATTGCTGTCTATTTGGGAATATTTAATATGAGTACAGTTGAACACAAATAGAATGAACATGGATTGAGCGAACAAACGGATATAAAATCCTGATATATATTATCATATAAATAAACATATATATCAAACTCTGCACAGTGAATTAAGATGTACAGCAAACTGATATTTGATCCCCAACCGTCCCAAATAATGCTTATTAGTGATGTGTAAAGCGAAAGGATAAATCTCACTCAGTGTCAGTTTGTGTCACAGACAATTGGCAATTCTCAATCAGTGGCGAATCAACATTATCATTCATATAACATTCAGACCATTCAACCATGCTAAACTTGCTTTATGTTCATCTTACCTGTAATTGAACTTATCTTATCTGTAAAATAAGTGACTGCTTCCATGGTCAAGTGGTAGAGCATCCGCCCATAGAGCGGAAGGTCAGGGATTCAATCCCAATCCCTGTCACACCAAAAGATGTTAAAAGATGGTACTTGTTGTTACCATGCCTGGTCCTAAGGGGATAAAACCCAATCTCACCTAACCACACCTGTAAAAGAAACATAAAACATATAAATGCTGCAATTATTGTGTTATTCGTTCGATCCAAGATGGACAACATTTCTGAGTATATAACGATCAACATATCTAACGAACAGATTTATTTTCCAGTCCCTTGTAGTTTTATTTAAGTTTGGTGTCTGTTCAGTTTTCACTTGATGAGGATGTAAATAGTAGTTGTATGGTAAATGGCATGTTGCCATGGCTGGTTGTTAGGTTTGTTCTGATGTTTTTCCGATTATTTCAGTGATGATGAAGGAAGTGATGAGGAGGAGGAAGATGAGGAAGGGGAGGAAGAAGTAAGTGTGGATTTGCTCATTAGAAAGTTGACAACTGGTTAATCTCAAAAAGGTTGCACTATGGATAAATTATTTGGCACTGATTTGTACGTATTTGTTTTATATCAAAGTTGGGTCCAGTTGCATAAGGCATATGCAGGTCAGCAGAGTTTTCCATCCAACTAAATCCAACTTTTCCATTCAATATATAACAGCTGTTTTTAAAATTATCCTATATCAAACTGTGGATTTCTTTTTTCTTCTTCTATTCCATATGGAAACATGATTGAACAGGATTTCCAGCTCCTAAAAAACAATCCACCCGAACAATCTCCAGCATCACCATGGTCACCTCCAAGACAAATGGGTCACGCACGTAATCCTGTGCATAGTGACCTACACAACCTAATCATGTGCCTCCTTTGTCACTTCATTCTTTTTCTCACTGCCAGGGGCCACAGGCCTAGTCATCTAAGGTGCCGCGATTCGCTGCGGAGAGTTGCGTCCAGGCACGCCAGAAACCCATGATTGTGGGTTCAAATCCCGGTTCGCCCCGATTAGGTTTCTAGGTTTGTCAGCACCATTCCCATGCTTGTGGGTTTCGCCCAAGTGGTAAACGTCTGAGACTTGCATCACTTCGGGCTTTCCTGCCACATTAAGCTCAGCAGACATGCCGTGATATGACTGGAATACTGTTAAAAGCAGCGATAAACCCAACTCACTCACTCACTCACTTTCTCATCGCCATCCCGAATGATGATTGCTGGCCACCAATCTCCCTCCCGATTCATCTGCGTCTGCACGTTAAGTGGTCCCAAGTAGAGTTGAATGTTTGCGTCGTGTTCTCTTTGAAGCTGTTTGTTCCGACCCTCCACTTTTTCTTTGATGCATCAAATTGCAGGGCGTTGGTCTGATGACGAGCCTTGTCTTCAAAGCAATCTCAAGTTAAAGGCTGTGATACTGGCAGTATCTCACTGCTCGACGCTCCTCTGTTCCTCTCACCTCATGATACAGTCGAACAACTGGTACATCAACAAGTTGGGATCTACCAAGTTGATGTCGCTCCTCTTGCTCTCACTCGACTTCTTCCAGTTTATCATCTCTCTCAACATCCAGGTTCAGGCAAATCATATTCCGGGGATCTCCAGTGTTATAGCCGACTCTGTCCCGATCATACAGGTCGTCATAGACAGAAAGGTCTTTTCATCCATCTATCTTCTTGTGGATTTGCCAACTATATCTGTTCCCAGACGTCAATCTTTTTGCATTCATATTCAAAGCTCAGTTCTCAAGGTTCGTGTCTTCCATCCCCGATCCTCAGGCTTGGGATCACGATGCTCTGGCAATCTCCTGGGAAGGCCTCAATGCCAACACATTTCCCCTGACAGGTGTTCTTCCTCTTGTCCTTCAGAAGAGAGAAGCTACCAATTCCCTCACACTGACTTTGGTCCCGAACCTTCTCTCGAACCTTTACTCTGTTCACCTCTGCCTTGAGTATTTGTGTTGTCGGGGTACTGGTTCGAAGGTTTGATTGGATAGTGTTGATTGTTCCTCTTCTCATCTTGGCGTGCTTTAATCACTGGGTGGGTTTAATGGCCTAGTGGTTAAAGCGTTCGCTCGTCACGCTGAAGACATGGAATTCCCGACATGAGGCCAATGGGTGAAGCCCATTTCTGGTATCCCCCGCCATGATATTGCTGGAATATTGCTTAAAGTGGCATAAAACCATACTCTCTCACTAATAGCTTTGAAGAAGCTTTAAGACTGATGCTGAGCAGATGCATGCTATTGTCTTGGAAGATTGTGTTCTGATCTGTATTGTAGAATGCTGTATGCTGTGTCGCTTATTTCTTTACAGCTACGCGGTCATTCATTTAATGACGTAATATGTGAAAAAACGCTGCATGTTGTACCCAATCTCATGCTGCTATGTTCGAGTAGCATATCGGGATCATGTATCCAGTTGTTGATTTATTTCCTGCTCACGAGTTCTTGTTTTCGACACTAGGCAGTGGTTTAAATATTTTATTTATTTCACTGTTTGGAACCAGCTTCCTTGTGTACATCTCACTGTTGTAATCTTATAGTCTAGGGTGTCTATGCCAACCATTGAACTGTGGGATAAATGCATAGTGTGAGATAGGATAAGTTTTAAAAATTTGGAAATTTCCAATAAGTATATATTTATATACTTATCCTATCTCGCAAGACCATCTCCACATCTTATCTTAGCCTGTTAGCTCTGACAAAAGAGAATGAAGTGACAGATGAAAAAAGGCATGTGATCAGGTTGTGCAGGCTGCTATGCACAGGATTACGTGCGCGACCCATTTGTTTGGGAGGTGACCATAGTGATGTTTGGGTTGATTGTTTTTGGAAGCTGGAAACTCGGTTCAAGCACGTTTCCAGATAGGATAGAAGAAGAAAGAAGAAATTCCTAGTGGGAGATAGCATAAGTATATAAGTATACAATTCTTTTTTGAAATATTCAAAACGATCTGATGTTCCACCAGGTATGAAAATCATCGCATTATGATCCTGGTTAGAGGGGCACGGGTGGCTCAGTCATCTTAGGCGCGGCAATTCGTTGTGCAAAGTTGCGTCCCTTGGGCACGCCAGAAACCTATGATTGTGGGTTCGAATCCCGGTTCGCCCCAATTATGTTTCTAGGTTTGTCAGCACCATACCCGTGCTCATTGGTTTCACCGAAGTGGTAGACGTCTGAAACCTGCATCACTTCGGGCTTTCCTCCCACATTAAGCTGACACGCCGTGATATAACTCTAATACTGTTAAAAGCGGCGTTAAACCCAACTCACTCACTCACTCACTCCTGGTTAGAATTGGTCTTCAGCAACCCATGTTTGTCTTAAGAGGCAATTAATGGGATAGGATGGCTAGGCTTGTATCCCAATTGCGTACATCAATGCTCATGATATCAATCACTGGATTGTCTTGTCCAGCCTCCGTTTTTTACAGACTACGTCATGTAGCTGTAATATTGCTGAGTGTCTCGATAAACATCAAACAAACAAAACATTTCGCTGTGCTACAAAAGAATTTCCCAGGGATGTCAGGATGACATTTCATCAATAATGTTTTGTGTTTTAATGTTTTTCACAGGAAGTAGAAGATGAAGAAGAAGGGGAACTCAATGACGATCCTGCTCTACAGGTCAAGGGTCAAGCAGTCACGCCAGTCAAACAGGTGAGTGGTTATATCATGTGTACTGTAGATGCCATCATTCTACAACTGGCCAGGGACTGTTCCATAAAGCCGACTGATCATGGCTCCCATGATGCAACAATCACTACGATAGTCGTAGCCCAAAGATAGATGTGAGGAACAAGACCCTGGCCATGTTGCATATCTGTCGGTGAAGGTGAGTTCAGGTTAAACATTTAAATATAAACATTTTACACTTTGCATCATTAACCAATAGAATTTGTGGTGACTTCTCCGATCAGCCCTTTCCTTGATATTGCAACTTAAATACTGAAATTGTAGAAAATGTAATTCACGTTAACAGGTGAGGAATTCAAGTCTTTGAAGGCATTTAGAAGTGATACACAAGGAAGAGAATTTATGGATGTCAACTGCTTTAATATGAGGAACACAACGTTTTGGAGGATATATTTACTCCTTCATCACGTGAATGATTCACGTTTTGGAGGATATACTTACTCCTTCATCAGGTGAATCATTCACCTGATGAAGGAGTAAGTATATCCCCCGAAACGCTGTGTTCCTCATAATAAAGAAGTTGACATCCATAAATTCTCTTTCTTATGTAAGGAATTGATATCCTTTGGTAAAGAATAACTCAGAATTGGCCTGAAACTGACAGACTGCCTTTCTGGTTTCAGGGAGAAGTTGCCACAAATGACTTGGCTGATGACTTGAAGACTCTGTCGATATCATGACAGATTTGTGCCTAGCGACATTCAGAAAAACGTCCAGTTACAAATATTAAGTTTCACTTTTAGCTGTTGACTTGCAAGTGATAGGTTCTTTTCATTCCAAAATTTGGGAACAGGAAGTAAGCTCAAAGTCAATCAAAAAGTGATCCATGTGTATGTTTTAGTGTGAACATGGTGAAATGGTTTTTTTAATTATTTTTTAGGTGTTTTTGAAGTTAGCTGACTTGTTCTCAGATTATTAATGCGTTCATTGTCTGAAGGATGTATTATTGTTTTAGAAGTGTCATTTGCTGAGTAGATGTGGAAAGTAATGAATGTTGACCATTCCTTGTTTAAATTTGTGAAACAAACTTGACTGTGATATTGCAAAGTTACAGTGGTATGTAGTAGGGCTGGGACAAGTCCAAATTTAGTACCCAGTTACCCGACCCCCTATTACCTTACCTTACCTGGGTACCCGTTGTATGTCTCAAGAGTTGGGTACAAAATGTTCATTTGGGAATTGTTTTACAGGAGTTCTGGCAAAAACTATTGACACACACTTACAAAATGATCTGATCATGAATACATTGAAGTAGACTGAAGCTTTATCTTTACTCAAGTATATAAAAGTCAGAAGAAAAGCTTGCATAGTCAGAAAGAAATGTGAATTTTAATGTCTTGTAGTGTAACCATGGAGCTTTATTGTTATTGTCATTAAACAATTTATCATGTCACTGGGTCTGGGTAGTCCTTTGGGTACCCGTGTCCTACTCGACCCACTCGGCCCTCCTACCGGGTACCCGTGTCCTACTCGACCCACCAAGCCCTCTTACCTGGTACCCGTGTCCTACTTGACCCACGAAGCCCTCCTACCGGGTACCTGTGTCCTACTCGACCCACCAAGCCCTCCTACCTGGTACCCATATTCTACTTGACCCACCAAGCCCTCCTACCGGGTACCCGTGTCCTACTCGACCCGACAAGCCCTCCAACCGGGTACCCTTGTCCTACTCGACCCACCCAGCCCTCCTACCGGGTACCCGTGTCCTACTCGACCCAACCGGCCCTCCTACCGGGTACCTGTGTCCTACTCGACCCAACCGGCCCTCCTACCGGGTACCTGTGTCCTACTTGACCCCAGCCCTCTACCGGGTACCTGTGTCCTACTCGACCCACCCAGCCCTCCTACCCGTATTACCCAGGGCAGCCCTTGTGTATTGATATGTTGTTTTATTCAGAAGAAACCTGTTTTTTGTTATGCAATATGTTGGTGATTCTACAGGTGAATAAACATGTGTTCCTATTCAGGCTCTAAACAAATGTGCTAAGTACATGGCTACTGTTTAAATAAGCCTTGTCAGCTTAGCTGTGTTTCTGTTATATGTATTTATCAAAGGACACCAAATAAATCTAATTTTGTTTTGCCAAAGTAATTGATTAACATCAACCCTTTTCAGTTTCATTTGGCCAATGATAGAGATAACAGATAAGAAACGTGTGTATAATCTCAAGAACATTCATATTTCTCTATGTCATCGGGTTATAATAATATGTGTGGGACCACCATTGAAGTCATTGTCATATGATAATCATGTGATTATCACTATCAGTCTGAAAGGAATTATGGTTTAATGTAAATAGGTTTACATATGTTCAGGATAATCTTCTATTGTACATGTTTTTGATCTTTGTAATTACAATATGTAGGTAATAAAGAAGAGAATAAAAACAAAATTGACATCCCCTAATTTCAGTCCGCCATGATTCTTTGTGGTGTAAGTCGTTCTTGAATTTTTTAAAATACTTTTTATTGTACATGCTGTTTTTTGTTTAATTCTGCAATATTTCTGGCAGACTAAATTACAAAATAATAACATGAAGTAGCCTGGCCACAATCTGAAAACTGACTTCTTACCAAGGTGTCCTCATGAGCATGAAACTGTACTGTCAGTTTGCTGTGCCTGCATCTGTTTTCATCATTCCTTCCCGAGGGGGAAATGACAATTTGAAAAGGGCCAAGTAGTTTACTTCTAGTCTATTTACATTTTAACAGTGGTTTGTTAAACATGTGAATGTGTTTTATATATATATCGGTATGTCTTTTTAAACATAGGTTTGTTGGCACAAGGTGTTTATGATTTTTGTTAAAAAATCTTTTTACTCTATTGTCTGTCTCACTCACAATACTCACAGAAATTCCTCATGCCAAAGCATATATTTTTATATATGTTGAATACATATTTATGTTGAAGTAGAAACAATTGATCACAACGAATGTGAAGTGGTTAAGCCGTTAATTCCATCCTTAACCATACGCTATGGATCATGTTTCCATCAATAAAATGATGCTGATGAAAGTCTTTTTGAATGATTTTACTTCCCTGTCTTTTGACTTGATTTTATTTCTAATGTTTTTAGGAATAGATTATTTTTAAGTTAAATCTGTTCATCAATATGGTGTGCGTTTTTTGTTTTAACCACAGAATGTACATTGAAAATGTCAATCAATCCTGCAGAGAACCAAGTCTGACAGTTGTTACATATATGTTTTGTGTGTCAGTCTATTGCAGGGTTCAGTTGCCTAATGGGGTAGCCTAGTGGTTAAAATGTCGGTTCCTTATGCCAAAGGCCTGGGTTTGATGCCTGGGTACAATGTGTGAGCCCTTTTCTGTTTCCTGTGATGTGGTATTGCTGGAATATTGCTAGAAGCATCATAAAACCCAACTCACTGTCTCGTATACTACTGTGGCATTCCTTATTTATTATAATTATTGTCAAAACTTTACGTGTTCTTCCACGTTCCTTCATCGCCCCAGAATACACATGACCGCTATGCGGTGTAGTAACGTCTATTTTTTTGTGTAATGAAATGAGGCCGTGTATAACGGAAGTCAAATGAGACCTGCTCTGTTTGAAGTTTGTGCATCCCTACCATTGCCTGATATTTGAGCCATGCATAGAGTAGACATGGTAGATGGCTTCAAGGTCATGGGACCCATGAAGATCCAAGGTAGAATAGGTCTCCAGCAACCAGGCAACTATACTTGTCGTAAGAGGCGGCAAACGTGATCGTGCTCATGATGTCTATCACTGGATTGTCTGGTCCAGACTCAGACTATTTACAGACTGCCGTCATATAGCTGAAATATTGCTGAGTGCGACGTTAAACAACGAACAAACAAATCAAGGTCATGGCTCATGCTGCACAAGAACTATTGCTGATGTAATCTCAGCAGTCATTGGTCTGAGACTGAGCTGGAATCAGGCCGTGGCTTGAATCGTTGGTTGAAAATGGTTACAGTATATGTAATCAAAGGTTATGGAAGAACCTAGTGCATGCAAACCTGTAAAGTATTGACGAAGATGATAATGCTAGATTGACGTTTGATACTTCAAATGACATGTTTTCACATTGCCTAATTTAGGATATAATATAGTTACCTCTCTGATAAATTGGTTTTGCAAATATTTGCAGAAGTCCTTTGTATCGTAGAAACATCAGGTGGAAAAATCTGTCTTTTGAGAATAATGCTTTTGTTTGGCATACAAGGACACAGAGGGGAAGATGTCTGATGAATGAGACATGTAGAATCTGTGTTTCTGTTCATGATGGTCTGGTCAATATTTAGGGGAATACAAATTTGTCTACGGTTGTATCGGTGTTGATGTGCCAATGAAAATAACATTGATGTTGGGGAATTGAATCAGACATGTATGGATGTGTCTTTCTGTTAGTGGTAGTCTGGTCAGTGTGTAGGTAAATACAAATTTGTCTACAGTTGTATCAGCCAATGCAAAATAACAGTGATTTCTTATTGGTCACATTCCTGAACATCAACCTGTCTGGTTATTGCCCTGATTCTATAAATAGGATTTCGTCAATACTCCTATTTTCAGAGGATGATGTACAAAGATAATATATCTCAAATCATCACATTTCACTTGTTCTTTCTACTGGCTTCTGTCCCAACTCAAGTCGATTTAAACATTTACAAAAGGGTATTTGGACTGGAATATATGTGTTGGACAACATAGATTCTTACTTATGGGACCTAGCAGTAATGATTGTGACAAAGGAATGGATTTGCATTGTCAAAGGACTTTCTCTTGAATGTGACATGACTGAAGCTTAGGTATTGTTAGGCGATTAGATTTTCATATTAATTTGGTTGAAAAGCTTTCAGGGCCTTTTTTAAATTAATTCCCCTCTACATCCTTTTGATGAAATCCAGTTAATATCTTGCAAATATGGTAAAGATAAGATGATGACTGCCATCATGAGCATCGATCCAGGCAGCTGGGATACAATGACATGCATCAACCAAGTCAGCGAATCTGACCACCCGATCCCGTTAGTCGCCTCTTATGACAGGCATATTCGTATTCATGTGACATGTTGTGATGAGCAGCTGATTGACAATAATCTCAACAGGTGATTGATAACAAGTAGTGCACAGATAGTTACATTAAGCCAGGTGTACTGTGAGGATCAAGGATAAGATGTTAAGATGTTTCAAGCTTGATTGGCTACTAATTGAAAGTCAATTACCTGATTAGCTATTCACAAAGTAAGGATCTACATCGAAACGTCGCTAAATCAGTATACCAGAAGTTGTTATACATAAAGATGTATGTTTTCTTATTTAGGTACTCTCCAACTTCTAGAATGCCAATATCATGTGTAAAGATATGTTATATTCTGTGTATCTTAGATGATGATATATTTTGTAAAGTTTTTGTTTAAACAAGTAAGGTCGTATTTGTATCTGTGTGAATTTCTTTGCTTGAAATACCCACCACTGCTTTTTGAAATTATATTTAATAAATCTTTTGATTTCCAATGAATTTGTGTTTGAATGACTGCAATAGCAATTGTGATTTGATTTATGAAATAGCTGCAGCTTTACTGTTTGGATGGTCTTGAACAGATTTGATTCAAGAGAGGTAACTAAATGGATCAAGTGGTCAGACTCAGTGGTGTGATACATTGTGTATCATGGTGCTTATAATATCGATCGACCGCCTTCGTGGTCTAATGGTAGAGCGTCCGCCCGGAGAGTGGAAGGTCCGGGGTTCGATCCCCAGCTGCGTCATACCAAAAGACGTTAAATGATGGTACTTGTTGTTATCCTGTCTGGCGCTCGGCATTAAGGGGCTAAAACAAGGACTGGTCGGCTCGGAGTCAGTATACTGTGTCTGAGTGGGGTATTCATGTTAAACTGCGGCATGGTATCTCAGTGAGCTAGCACTATAAATTGGCATCAGTCCTGACTAGTACAAGCAGGCACACACACACATACACGTGCATGCATCTGAGTGGGGTATTCATGTTAAACTGCGGCATGGTATCTCAGTGAGCTAGCACTATAAATTGGCATCAGTCCTGACTAGTACAAGCAGCCACACACACACATACACGTGCATGCATGTCGCTATATAAGTACAATAATCTTGGACGAGACGTTAAACCCCATATGGCTGGAAAATTGCTGAACAAATAGTGTGGAATAGTGTTGAACAGCAAACAAACATGAATATTAGAAGGCCATTAACTTGGTGACTTGGTTCTCACTAAAGCGTGGTGGGCTAGCCTAGTCATTGAAATGCACATCACCTTAATAACGAAGAAGACGGGTTCTATCAGGTGCTGCATACAAGCCATAGGGGCAAAAGTGCCCAGTGCTTGAAGTGAACGTGCAATGGTGTACTCTTAGAACTGTTTCAGGTACATTTGTCATGGATATGAATATACTTGGTGTGATAATATTGCAGTCTCTTATTGGCCACAAGTCGTAGCTGTACTTTGAAGTATTTTTAGGACTCCTCAAATAGATGTCTCACAGGTCACACATTTAAGTGACCCTCCCTCAATGTGACCCTCCCTCAATGTGACCCTCCCTCAGTGTGACCCTACCTCAATGTGACCCTCCCTCAATGTGACCCTCCCTCAATGTGACCCTCCCTCAATGTGACCCTCCCTCAGTGTGACCCTCCCTCAGTGTGACCCTCCCTCAATGTGACCCTCCCTCAATGTGACCCTACCTCAATGTGACCCTCAATGTGACCCTACCTTAATGTGACCCTCCCTCAATGTGACCCTACCTCAATATGACCCTCCCTCAATGTGACCCTACCTCAATGTGACCCTACCTCAATGTGACCCTCCCTCAATGTGACCCTACCTCAATGTGACCCTCCCTCAATGTGACCCTACCTCAATGTGACCCTCCCTCAATGTGACCCTCCCTCAGTGTGACCCTCCCTCAATGTGACCCTCCCTCAATGTGACCCTCCCTCAATGTGACCCTCCCTCAGTGTGACCCTCCCTCAGTGTGACCCTCCCTCAATGTGACCCTACCTCAATGTGACCCTCCCTCAATGTGACCCTACCTCAATGTGACCCTACCTCAATGTGACCCTACCTCAATGTGACCCTACCTAGATGTGACCCTCCCTAGATGTGACCCTCCCTCAATGTGAGACTGGTGTAGTTTTACTCTCCATTGTTTCTTTCACATTCACAGACAGAAGTTCAGGGAACAATACAATGAGAAGAAAGACACTATTGAGTATTCCTGCAGTTTAGTTGACCAGAACATAGTAAGACTGGCATTATACAATGCATCTCAAAGAAAGGCACTATTGAGTATTCCTGCAGTTTAGTTGTCCAGAACATAGTAAGACTGGCATTATACAATGAGCCTCAAAGAAAGACACTATTGAGTATTCCTGCAGTTTAGTTGACCAGAACATAGTAAGACTGCCATTAACGTGAGCCTTCAGGAACAATACAATGCACCTCAAAGATAGGCACTATTGAGTATTCCTGCAGTTTAGTTTACCAGAACATAGTAAGACTGCCATTAACATGAGCCTTCAGGAAAAATACAATACACCTCAAAGAAAGGCACTATTGAGTATTCCTGCAGTTTAGTTAAACCAGAACATAGTAAGACTGGCATAAACTTGAGCCTTCTTTGGATTCCTTGTTTTTTAAGTTGTGTGGCCAAGGTTAGGTAGTGTGTAACATGCATGTATAAAATACATTTTAATCCAAACTAGACTTCCTGGAGATCTCACCCCAGCTGTCTACAGATATAGGAAAGATGTGCAAACAGCAGAAAGTGCTTGACCTGATCTCCAGTCTATTTGAACAGTATGGAATATAATTATGTCGTGTTATTCAATCTTTTATGGCGATGTGCGAGATGAAGAGTTGTAGGTACACCACTCCAGTATGTTGGTGTTGAACTGTGTCTTCCATCAGATCTCTAAATGCACCTGGAAAGGTAGAAAGGGGTTTCTTTCTGCATCATCCCATGGTTCCTATTCTAACTGATTATTGCACAACTTTGACCGTTAGTACTTATCATTATGGATCCTTTTACCTGGGAATGATGGACAGGGTTTCAGAAGTATTTGGCCAGTGTTTATCAGGGGTATACAACCTCGGCGTCCAGTAATCCATCCTTCCTTCATGTTTCATTTCAAGATCATAACTTATAAACTGTTTCAGTATTTCTTTGTGAAACTTTCTTTTCACATCAGGCATGCCCTGAACTGGTGCCCTTGTTGTTCAGGAATTAGTCTTTTTGATACATTTTGCTTTTCTTTATCGACAATAATTGTCCTTGTTGTAGGTCTCTGCTGCTGATTTCCTGGCCTTTCCCTCACCAACGAAGTTGTTAGGCATGGGCCACTCAAGAGCTGCAACTTTGAAACAACAACTCGGGGTAGGTCACTGCAAATATCATTTTTCATTGATAGGTGAACTGTATTGTACATCTGAGTGCTCAAACATTTACTGTGGCTTGATTCCATTCTGAGTTGTTTCAACTTCCTGTTTCAGTATGAAAGTGAAGATGCTGAGAAAGTTGTGGAGACGGTGATGCGGGTCAGTATCCATGGTTACAGTTTCATGCAGTTTCAATTCCCCACCGATAAGCTGCTGGAGTGATGCTAACAGCAGTGTAAAACCTAACTCAATTACTCACACCAGTTTCATAATGTAATGGAAAACTTCTCTTTGCCCATTTATGGATTTTGTTGAACGTTCACCTAACATTTTGATCAGAGGCATGGGTGTCGTGACAGATTGTAGTCCAGGTGTACACAGAGTTAGAACACTTTCAGTGACTGTCCTGCAGATGAATGCTTTTCTTTGCTCCTTCTCTGACATGGGCAAATTTGTTATGTATTTGAAGTGTGATGTACCGTTATTCATATTGATGATTACAATACAAATAGTTCTCAGTAAATGTATGTTACTAATTGAGAGCATATGTACAGTTCCAGTAAATAGAAGTATAAGAATGGCTGAATTCATACCACAATTGCTGTGAAGCCAAAAATATGTTATCATCTCACCAAGTTTCATGTTTTAAATCCTATTGTAAGGATTCTGTCTTCCAGTGTATGGTACAGTCACTTCAAATCTCATTAAATCCCAATTCAATTAGAATATATAATTAATCTGCCTTGCATTATTCTCAAATGTAGCATCATGGCTTTGTTTAGCAAGCAAATAAGGTAATAAACTATATTGAACATTTTGTATCGCTTATTTCTTTAGTGTGTTTACTGGTTTTAGGTTGCTGCCGTGGTTCGACAAGACGATGACAAAACAAAAGATGCTGCTACAGAGTGTGCTGGTAAGAATGTCTGTTTCACTCACTCACACACCTCCACTGGGGCTCCAGAGGAGATTTCACAAACCTATCGGTGGTTGAAAGAGATAAGGAAAATTGGAAATAGGATGTCCTCAATGAGCAGTGGGCTAGCCTTGTGGTTAAAGCGTTCACCGAAGACCCAGGTTCGATTCCCGACATGGGTACAATGTGTCAAGCCCATTTCTGGTGTCCCCCGCCGTTATATTGCTTGTTAATTGCTAAAAGCAGCGTAAAACCATACTCGCTCACTCACTCAATGAGCAGAACCGACCCAAAGTACATCATGCTTTCTGTACAATTATCAATCGTGCATGCCTGAGCTGAACAGGCCTTCAGCCTTCTTGTAGATATGGCTGATACTATGACATGAAAACCCTCTCCTGTGTTGCTCTTGTATACAACTGGACATGCCCCACAGATGATAGGTTTTGTACACTCCAGTAGGCCACACTTTATAAATGTTATATTTCACGGATTTATTCCTGCCTTTCCACACAAGGTCAATCAAAATAAACATAAAAATAAATTATTTATTTATTTTAATAAAAGTCAACCTGCTGTGCAGTTAAAACTACAGGTGGCCTCCTGAATCACTGATACTGATGTAGACATGGAATTTATATGTAACATTTTGTATTGTATCGGAGGATCTATATTACTAGCAGGAGACATAATAAAAATAAATATTTTTATGTTAAATTTATTTCTTAGATGGGCTGCTTTTCAGTAGGGGCGACAAGCCCGTGAAAAAAGAATGTGTGGCCTTATTTGTACCTGTCAACTATAATGGAAGTATGTGACCAGGCTGATTTAGTGTTACAGTACTCACCGGTCTGTCTGGTCATGATCTAATTATTTGGAGGCTACTGTCATAACTGATCATGCTGATTGTGGTGGGGAAAAACAAGTTACTTACTGAAACCCAAAATATTGTCTAACAGGCAGTGTGTATGAACAATACTGAACAGTTAAATTAATGAAATAACACCACACTTCCTGGATTTCTTGCAGATGTTCTTCTTGAGGGAGTGATGAAGAGGGAATATGCTTCATCCCAGGTTGCCAATGCCATACTGGTGCAGCTGGGGCTCATCAAGGTGAGGGAACACAACCTCTGTGATTGCATGGGGCAGTTTGACTTAGGCAGTGGTGAAACTTTCAGTCTTATTTGAGCTTTGAATTATTTTAGCATCATTTTATTGGGAGCCACCAAGCCAAGTCAGAAGTTTAACAGACCCCAAATAATACTTTAACATGGTTCATACAATACTTGATTGACCAAATTGATTGCCTTTTTAAGAGAGGGCCCTCTGAAGCCTGTCTGAACCTTGTACTTGGTCCTGCATAAAGTTGCTGGTTACAAAGATATATATTTATGATATTATACCTTAGCACTGTATTCTTCTTCTTGACCAGTGCATTCAGCATCCTCCCTCAAGTTTTGTAAACAAATCTGAGCTCTAATGTTGTCTTTTTCTACACTAGTTGCTTTGCCCAAAACGTAAACAACCTTACACAACATATGGAAATGTAGTTCATTCATACACATCTTTTTTTTAACAGGGCGAAGACAAGAAGTTCAAGCCAATGACTGATATCTCTGGACCTCTCATTGTCCTGGATCACGTTGTCCAGCAGTCCTACTTCCCTAAGCTTGCCCGTGACATCCTCCAGGTGTTTATCAGCAAGTACGTTTACTGAAAGGTTTCTTATAGAATGAAAATTGTCAGCCTAGCTTCCAAACGATTTCCATACATTTGAGTTCATCGGGTGACGGTCAGGTAGCCTGGTGGTTAAAGCTTTTCGCTCGTCACGCTGAAGACCCGGGTTCGATTCCCGACATGGGTACAATGTGTGAAGCCCATTTCTGGTGTCCCCCGCCGTGATATTGCTGTAATAATGCTAAAAGCAGCGTAAAATCAAACTCACTCACTCACTCACTCATCAGGTGACTGTTGGATTCCACTTAAAGGCAGATAAGACCCTCAGTACCCCTAACTGTTACAAGACCCATCTAATATGGGAATCAGGTGGTCACAGAGTATGACCATACATCATATTTATGAATTCTTATTGCCTCTCTAAACTCTGAATAGGGAACTATATGGGTGAAATTGGTCACACAGACCACTTGAATTTAATCAAATATGCCTGTTCATATCCTTTCTGGCTATGCTGTTGTTATTTTTTTTTTAAATTAAGCATTAAAATCCGGGAGTCCTTGTTATATCCCTAATACTTAAAATAAAAGATTCAGTGAGTCCGTAGAGTCAAGTTCTTATGCAGCTAGTCTCAAGGGCCTCATTAATTTTATACACTGCACAATTTAAGGTAGCATGATTGAACTCAGCATTGAGATGCGGTGAAACCTCTGTTTTCCAGATGGTACCATTTCCAGTGGAAATTTTGGAAAAAATGAATAATGGGTACATTACATGTCCTTTGTACAATTTAGAAGTTCCTGACATGAATTGTCCAAAAGGCAAGGTCACCAGAACAAATGGGTGTCGCAGTATTAACCCTGGTTTTTTTGTTTCAGACCTGGCACCCAGTTCGAGAAGTGTTCCCAGGCCCAGCACAAGCTGCTCCAGACACTCTATGCTTTCTGAGCTTGGCCCATTGCCGTTGTTGAACTCATCATTGTTAAACTGTAAAATGTACAAATAAAACTGTAAATACATACTTGCAAGACCTACAGTTTGTTGTTTTTGAGACTCACTTTATCCTAATGAATAAGGAGTTCTGCCTACCATTGGTAGGCTAGCGCTATTGTCCATTATGAAAACCTCACATAACACATGTCCTGATTATTTCCATAGACTCGCAATCACAGAATAGATACTGCATCACTTAGGTTGAAGTGGTTACTGTAGATTATGAAGACCGCATCCTAATGGTTGCGATCAAGCAAGTGTTGTGTATTATTGCATTCAGCAGCTGGCGGCACTGGTGGCCCATTGAACTATGGCATAACAATTCTCCTTCCAGAGTAATGTCCCTTAGCCATGTTATGATCCTATGATCGTAGGTTCGAAATCAATGGTTACAATCACTGGTTTGTCAGCATCTGTGGCAGTGGGTTTCATCAAAGTGGCCAACGTCCAAGACTTGCATAACTTTGGGCTTTCCTCCCACATCAAAGAGGTGCACAAACACAACTGGTTCAGAATTTCATGACAGGAAGCCAAAAGTATAGTGCAATAGAGAAACTGTAAATAACGCCATGACATTAACAATAGTAATATGAACGAATCAGGAGTTCTTAACTTCTTTCAAAGAGTATATATATGCCAAATATGACATTGCATACATATTACTGAAAAGTTTAAAATATTATCTAATATTTTTTGGTTGTGAGCACGTCCTGACAGGCAGGACTCAACATCATGGATATTACTGATAAAAGCTGAGGATTTAACAATTAAACAGAATTCAAACAACTCAAATATAATTTGTTATTTTATTTACAATTGGGAACAGTGTGAACAGCTCTGTTTATAATAGGCTCCCTGTCTTGTCAATCTCTGTACAATTGAACCCACTTCATGTTCTGCAACTTCTAATCACGAATACCATTTAAGATATTTGCGCATCAGCTAGCGTTGGAGCCTTGACGATTCCTTTGCCTTCGACTTTAAATGGTGCCCCCTTATAGTTGGCCACTTTGTTGTTGTCAGTGCGGATGTCCGGTTTCAACGTCTCCCAGATCTTCTTCTTTGGATTCAGCTGGGTATCCGGGACACCTGAAAGTTGTTCGTGACATCCAGAGAAACCAATCTATTTCTTCAATATTCTCCAACAATATGCATGTTGGCATGCAGTCAATGAATATGATATTCTGAATCATACTAATATGGTAATCATCAAAAAATGCTTAATTGTTAGAACACCAGAAAGTCTGAAAGCATAGCACCTTCCTCCATGCGAGTGGTGTTTGGATGATACATTGACAAGGTTTATGGTTAACTGTTGGATTTAAGATGGTCTCTACTCCAAAAATTAAAATTGCTTTGGGCATGTTGGCCAACACTGATGTTATCCTGTACCACCAGATGAATGTCTCTAGGAGAAGCAGGAGTGTTCTGGGCCTACCCCACAACAGGTGGTATTAATTATTATGGAGAGACTCCTCTCCTCTCCACTCCACCTGACAGACTTCATGACTGAAATACCATACACAACCGATAATTCGGGATGTTGACTGACAAGAGAAAACTGCAGTTTTCACACGAGACACTAATCTAGATTTAGACTAGAACTGAACGGCAAGCTCTTGACTTTGTGGTGGGATTATCGGATTAGTTTATCATCGATAACGTTATTGTAACCCCAATCAGAAGAATATCAACTATTGCTCACCAGGGTAGCCATCGAAGGTGACCCTGTCCCCTGGCTGTACTCCTGGGGGTGGCACCAGGATCTCGACCTTGTCCGGGGCACTAGCACACATGATCATCCCTTCAGACAGGACACCCCGCATCTTGGCCGGCTTCAGATTGCACATAAACACAGCAATACGATTCTGCATCTGTGGAATGAAGGAAAGAAGAATGTAAAACGTTGATTAGCAATTTTGATATGAGCTGTAGTTACCAAATTGGTCAATCTCATTAAAATCAGATCTTAGTTCCACTGAATGTACCACTAAACAAAGATATGAGGACATCCCATTACGGGTCACGTCACACCGACCGTGCGCGAACTTTGAACGACCAATTGAATAACTGACAAGTCGACATTAGCCAATCAGAAGGCAGCTTTCTTGTGCTTTACGGCACTAATTTCAAATTGGCAACTACGCTTCAAAACATATTTTGACAAATTTGAAACCTGAACAAAAGAACATTCTGGAATGGCAAACAGATGGTCTAGATTGTGTGGATTCAGTCGTTAAGCCCGTAACTATCGTTCGGAATACCCCATGTTAAAGTTTTCGAGGTTGCATAATTAAAAATCACATTCCTACTGTAACTGTCATGATCTAGCAAGCGACGCTCAGATTGGTCGGATGTCAGGTCGTTCTGATGTGACCCCTAATGGGTCCTGGGCTAGATTAGGTCAGGAACATATGCTTACCAATTAAAATCATAATTTAGTTCTCGCTACCACTAAATAAAGATCTGAGGACATTTCATTACAGGTCACGTCAGAATGACCTTTCATCTGACCAATCAGAGCGTCGCTTACTAGATTGTGAAAGTGACAGTTGAAATTATTTTGTCTAATCATGCAACCTCAGAGTATTCTGATTGACAGTTAGAACTGATTCCATCAAAATCATCGTCTAACTCTTGCTTCAGTGGGATAAACATTTGAAACTTTGACTTTCCATCGCCCGTTGAAAGTACTGCCATACAATCTTTGCCATCTATTAGACATTCCAGAATTTTCTTTTTGTTCAGTTTTCAAATTTTGAATTGAGAACTTGTCCAATTATTTCAAAGCCTTCTCTGGAATGGATGTCGCCAGTTTGAAACTAGTACAATAAAGCTTTGCTGGCTAATGTTGATTTCCTGTTAGTCGTTTCATTGGTTGTTCAAAGCTTGTGAAAGGTTGTTCTGACGTGACATATGAAGGGATGTCCTCAGATCTTTGTTTAGCAGTAGCGAGTACTAAGATCCAACTTCAACAAGATTGATTTTTGTTTATGCCATGGTGGATCATAATCACTGGATCCTGGCACAGTTGAGTAATGCAACTCTGCAAAGTTGAGGTGCATTAGAGAGAAAAGCGGGAGGACCTTCTGAAAAGCTGATGCCATCCCAACTATACTAAATAAGGCTTCTGATAGAAAAGTTTAAGTACCTGTTCTAATGGTATATGTTTGACGAGGCCAGACACCACAGTCCGTGTCTTCCCCTCGCCTACATCCACATCCTCCACGTACAGGGAGTCTGCGTCGGGGTGCTTCTGGGCAGACAGGATCTTGCCAACTCTCAGGTCCAGTCTGGAGACATCCATCTTGTCAGGCTCCGCTTCAGCTGCTCCCTTCCCCTTCTTCCCCTTTGCCTCACCTGCACAGAAGACACAGCAGGTCGTCATTCTAACATTCATGGCAAGTCACTGCTGGGACTCCTTACCTGCACAGAGGTCACTGAGAATCATTTCAACTCTCCCCAGTAACCTACGCTTGTCATACAGGTGACAGTATGGACAGAGATGCCGTACAAGGATGGTGTGTCTCAATGACAGCAGTCATCATACCCCAATGACGTTGATTGTTGCTCATGCTTTTGATCACTGGTTTGTCTGGTCCAGACTTGATTATATTTTAAAGAACGCCCACTTTGCACTCACTCAAATGCCAAAAATATACAACACAGGACAGGCATGCAAAGGACAAACTGGATGGTACACTGCCAGGTTATTATTTAATCAGGAAAATTCTTTGACAGTACGAGGAATACCATTGGGAAAACTTGATGTGAGTTGAGTGAGTTTGGTTTTATGCCACTTTTAGCAATATTCCAGCAATATCATGGCAGGGGACACCAGAAATGGGCTTCACACATTGTACCCGTGTGGGGGATCTAACCCAAGTCTTTTGCGAATGCTTTAACCACTTGGCTACCCCACCGCCCCTGGGTTTGTGATGTAATAATCAAGCAAGGTGTGCCCACAATTACTGCAAGACTGTGGAAAATGGTATTCTAAATATTTCTATCCCATATCAATACATGCATATGTCCTACTCGACCTTTGCTTTTCCAGTGTCCAGGCTGGGACTGAATGTTACTCATCACAGCAAGAACATATCATACAAATAGCATTTAATATTGCTTTGGAACTGACTCATTTTCAGCATCATTACCAATAATAAGTGTGTTATATAGCATTCCCTTTGTTTCTGTTTTAAGTTGTGTAACAGTTTAAATCATGCCAGTAATCAGTATCCCTCTCAATAATTTCATATCATACAGAGTGGTCACCAATATCCCAGTGAAATATATTCATGTATCCTTCCCTATATCTAACATTATGAGAACCTTGTTTTCATTGAACATCAGACAGAAATAATGTATTAGATAATCTATTTCCTACAGTTTCAACATCGGGGAGCAAATTTAAAAAAAAAAAAGCATTACCATAATGGACCTGTGAAGATCCTGGTTAGAACAGGTCTTCAGCAACCCATGCTTGCCGTAAAAGGCAACTCTGCTTGTCGGGTCAGGTGGTCAGGGTCGCTGACTTGGTTGATGCATGTCACTGTATCCCAATTGTGTGGATCGATGCTCATGATGTTAATTTCACTATCGTATTTCGTGATGCTTTTAGAGTGGACCCACCTTCTTTCTTTTCTGGTTTCTTTTTCTCTTGTTTGTCACCCTTCTTCACCTTTGCTGGGGCAGGGGCAGCTGCTGCTTCAGGGGCGGGGCTAGCTGCTTGGGGTGGGGCAGCACTACCCTCTCCTGCATTTGTTGACATTGCTCTCTTTGGGGGGAGGGCAACTTGTCTCACTGTAATGTTAGGAGTATTTTTACACGCAAATATTACAAGTTTCTTCAATCACTTCATACAACATTACCACAAAATGGTCATCGAACAGAAAATATAGTTATGTTTATGTTGATGAAGATAGTTATTAATCATTAACATAACAAACCTCCATTTCTTATTTCTGCCATGACAAGCTGGGTCTTGATCTGATTTATTTCATTTCTCAACTTCTCGTTTTGTTGTCTCAAGACATCTTCCTCTCCTTTGCAGGACTGGGACACTGTAACATAGATATTATCATGTACAGAGCTGTCCATAGACAGTTGTTAACTTATAATTGGACTAGCCAAAATATATTCCAGCTACTAACTATGCAGAATGAAAATAGTTATGTCATACATATTTATATGAAGTATGTTTGTTTGTCAGTTTGTTTGCTGTTTTACGCTGCACTCAGCAATATTCCAGCCATATGATGGCGGTCTGTTAATAATCGAGTCTGGACCAGACAATCGAGTGATCAAAATCTTGAGCACTGATCAACACAATTGGGATACATTGACATGCATTAACCATGTCAGTGAGCCTGACAAAATGATCCCGTTAGTTGCCTCTTACAACAAGCATACTTGCCTGTTGCGGCAAGCATGGTTTGCTGAAGACCTATTCTAGCCTGGATCTTCATGGGTTATGAAGTATGGTAATATATGTATGAAAGTTGGTTCCTTCAACTAAGAACAAACGGAGTTTTTACTTCCTGTAAACAAAATTTGAGTGAAAAAATGTGCTATGTGTACATCAAAATTTAGGGATCCTCAGTCGGTGACATATTATTCGGTTATCATTGTTGATTGTTGGACACAAACATGTTTTTTGTTCATACTATCACTGTCAAAATTGTAAAACATTCCAATCTAGTTATATCCCCCATCATCTCAATGACTTCTACCTGCTGCTGCCTTGAGGAGGTTGATCTGATTCCGCAACTGTGTCAGGATAGTCTCAGCTTGATCACTTCGAACTTTCATTCGCTGAATAACTTCAGGAGACAAAGACGAGGCCATCCTGAAAAAGCCGATAAAAAATTTATGTGGGATTACACCTTATTTCTACCTTGGAACGTCCATATTTAAATCAAATTCAGAGTCATATTTTAATTCCACTTATTTCACTTATGTCGAGTTAATAATTACTTGTTTCCCTGGACTTGTGTCAAAACATACTGGGTAAAAAAAGAGGATATCTATTTTCATGTTATTTCTCCAGTAGGTTACAAATGCATAGACAAAACAACAAAATACACCTGTAATCAGCTGCTATGTAAAAACAAATGAACCACCTCGTCTTTTGGCCATGCTGCCTGTGGCACAAAAGCATGTTCGAGGGACAGGAGACCAAAAAGGACTTGGTGTGCGCAAAAAATAATATTCCTTTGAAACAGTCATTCTTAACCATGTTAACAGTTCTTAGAAATATAAAAAACAAATTTCGGGTGGGGGCAATCCTTGTACTGATCATTTTAAACAAGAAATGTATTTTGACCATGTTGACAGGCCTAATCTTTAATGGATGGACAAACTCTGCATATCATAGTGACATGGTAGGTCAAGGACCTCTGAAAATATGTTTGTTTTAATTATTTTAAGAAACCAAACTATTGTAAGATGAATGATGAGTTAAGTGTTGGTCTATAGCTAAAACGGTATCTCAGCAAAATGTCACGGAGTGAAAACGGCACTGACAGGCGAAAATGGAACCTCACCCAAAGCAAAAGTGGCACCATATATATCTTACCTCGGTTTTTAATAACAAGCTATAAATGAAATAAAACTCACAGGTTAACATGCAAACACAAATAATTATGAAAATGTGAGAAAACAGTATCATGTGATGAATGAGACCAGTGGACACATTGGCTTTGTGTCAAGGTAGTTATTTAGGTATAAAGCATTTCGGAATCAGCTTTAGGTTTGTAAGATGAAGATATTGTATAAGTATTTACAATAGGTATTAAAAAAATCTATTAAGAAATCTATAATAAATCTGCGAGTTGAGGTAAAGTGTTATTAATTAACATTGATACAATTAATGAGTGTTATTGTACTCTGAAATGTATAAGATGATATTAATTAATAGTGTTGTTACAAGTACAGTTACGAGTGATTTAGCTGTTATCTAAGAGCAATTGATTGCCCTATATTTTTGGTATAGGAACAGGCGCTAGAGAACATCTACAAACCTAAATACTACCACATAAAAGTTTTTAATCTCTATTATAAACATAAGGTGTCATATTCGCTTGAACTGCAGTAGCCGTTTTCGCCAGATGAAATCGGTGACGTTTCGCTGAGGTGGTTTTAGCCTGTACCCTATTTGTTAAACAAATAGACTGTGACTGAACTTCAAGGCTATCGACTATTGGCAAATGCAAGGAAGTTTAAAAACTTCAGTTCCGAACAAAGTATTCGGAATTTCATTTCGGTGTGACAGTGACAGTTATTTTCGTGCGTCATTATTTATTTCGTCATATGTTCGGCGTACGGTGTAGATGACAGCTAAATATTACTTGGTCAACTATGCAATATCATGTCATCTCAGACACTACACGACATGTCAGAGCACTATTAGTTTCTTGATTATATTTGATAACCCATGATTACAAATAAATTTCACATTACTTCAATAAAAGAAGTCTCATGAAACAGCTGTACACAACCTAAACTGCCAACGTGCGTTCTTTCCTTGTGTTTCAACAGGAAGTAAAACTTTGTTAAGCTTTTCCGCAAAAGAGGTATTCAAGGGAGATAACTGAGTTCCGGGAAAGGGGTGTGAATTTTTTTGTCTACCTTGAAATGTGTGCATTTGAGCAAGTTTATTCGTGTAAGATATTTCAATTGTGTTTGTTTACTATCGTAGAATGTCACAGTGTTTTTGTCCAAGTATGTCATTTGTTACACATCGCTGGAGGTGATTTGTTAAATATTATTTTATCTCTCCTATTGTGCATCAGCTCATGTCAGAGTCAGCTGATGCCGGTCATTGTACGCTTAGGTCATTCATGTTTTTGTGTATTTCAAAGACAGGTAGTTGTTGTCAAACACTTCAGAGGTTCAGTTTACCATTGCTATTTTTCTTGTTCAGAATCCATAGTAGACCTAACTGTCAATACCTAATTGTTGTACGTCTTTCAATAAAAGTTTACACGTTATATCTCAAGAAAATATGTTTAGATTCTTAAATGACAACAAATGCTGAAAATATCAATATTAAGGCTACAGGTTTTTGCACACATTTTAGTTTTTAGGCAGTTACAAGTGCAGTAAAAGTATTGAGATGGTTCTTTTTACTTTGATTGCAGGTTGTACCAGGATCCACAAGAGTTTCATAACATAGTACAACCATGAGTAGGTTAGGTGAAGCCGAATTTGGAGTTTCAACATTCTTTGCGGCAAGTCATCCAAATGACAAATGTGGTGCCAATGGCCTGCCGCTCACACCAAACTCCATAAAAGTCCTTGGACGCTTCCAGTACCTAAAAACATTTGAGCATCCTGCTGTTTGCAAGTATCTGGATATAGTTAAAACCAAAAATGGTAGGTGGATATTGAATTTCTTGTTGTTAGTACATATATACATGTCTTTACATCATGACAAGGCTAAAAATATCAAAATATGTCGTCTTGTCCAGTTAACTATGGGGAGCTATGCGATATAGATCTATGTAATGAGGGTAAGATAGGGTAGCCTAGTGTTTGGAACATTTACTTGTTGGTTCTATTTTCCACATTGTACAATGCTGAAGCCTACTGCAATATTCTTAGTGTTTCTGTCATGATATTCCTTGACTATTGCTAGCAACACAAAACCATAGTCACTTGACTAGACAAAACAATTAATAAGCATAATAAGCACCTAGGGTGCTCTCAAAATTAGAAATAGGGGGCTCTTATTAGAATATAATTTTGGTGAGATAAAAAACAGAGTTGAAAGATTGTAAATTTAGTGGTTTATGCTGACAGCCTGAAATGATTTAAAAGAAGAATCTGTGCGTATTATACACAATAGATATATTTTTTAGAATTTAATTGCCCATAATTAAGGGTGCATACAACACACAAGTGCGTATTATACACAAATAAATAAGTCTTGCGTACATTGATCAATCTGAAAGGGTGCTAATTGGGATAGTTCACTAGCCAATATATTAGCAAATATCATCATGGGTGGTTATTAGAAACGGAGCACTTATTACGTCGAATACGGTAATATTCCTATTTACAGTTGAATCCTCAAACTTAGTGGGACTGTGTTGTAACACTGATATATAAGAACATTTGAGATAACAAGGCATGGAAGTCCAGACCTGATCAAGTAACAGTAGTAAGATCAATCGCATGTACGATTGCATTTACAGGACAATACGAACACAACATGGGTATGGGGTGACAAATTGAAGTGTATTTCGCTGGCAATCATCAATGGGAATTGTGACAAATCATGTACAGTGGAATTAAATATACATTTAGGATTAACAAAAGGCGTACATCTACCTTATTTTGTGTATCAGAAGTCAGGAAAAAAGTGAGTGGCACATGATCATCGTACAGTAGTTACAAGAAGTTGAATATGTTTCTTATGGAAAAAGTCAGTTACTGATGTCTGTTTGCATTTATAGTCACTTGCTTCTGTGTATGTAACTAGGTTAGACAAGGTAGCAAGCGCTTTGAAATTTGTATCCTCACTCCTCAGTGACAGTCCATCAAATGGACAAAAACAACAGTGTCACTCTAACCTCAAGCTTTATTTTTCACTACTTGAATATTGGGAGTAGTGTCATGCTACTTTGATTCCTTTAGTTTGTTCAAATTGCACAGTACGGTTTACTAAGGGTGACTATTGAGGCATTTTTGACTATTGCGATGATATTGCGATAGTTAAAACAACTATTGCGATACTATTGTGATAGTGGCCCTACTATTGCGATACTATTGCGATAGTTTTCACTTGCAATTATAGCAGGCTTTTGCAGCATATATTTCAGCATTTTGACTGACACCATCAAAATAATTATAACTTTCTGATACTAATTGTAAAGAAAACAAGAAATGAAAAGAAAACAAGTTCAAATTGACCTCTCAAAAACATTTAATACAAAATTTCACTTCATGTAACTGGTAAAGTCTTAGGTTACTGCAGTGTTTTAGCACCAATGTGAATGAATGTGATTGAATGACTAGTATTTGACTATACAAACTATCAACATATCAAGGAACCAAACAAATTAACTATCGAAACTATCGATAGTTAGACAAACTATCGCCAATAGTATCGATTGTTTCAAGTTGCAATCGATAGTGTACTATCGTGAGACAAGCAATCGCAATCAATCGATAGTTCGATGTATCGTTACACCACTACGGTTTACAGTAGTGTTACATGTGTGAGGAAAGATGCTGGATATACATGTAACAAGGAGAAGTGCTCACCACTATGTGAGGTGCATTTCTGCGCTTTTCAAAACTGTTAATGTGTCAAATGGCAACTTCGAACTAAAGGTAAGAAATTCCATGGTAAAATCACAGTTGGGACCGAGTCCATTTTTCGAGATTGCTTTGTGTCTTTTTGTCTTGAATTTGAGATACCGGTAAGTGGGTAAATTTTAGGGCTGGGACGATACATCTGTCTAAGTTCTCGCTATCGCTAAACAAAGATCTGAGGACATCCCATTACGGTTCACGTCAGAATGACCTTTCATCCAACCAATCAAAGCGTCGCTTACCAGATCATGAAAGTGACATTCGGAATGTGTTTTTTCATCATGCAACCTTGAAAACGTTAACACGGGGTATTCCAAACAACAGTTATGGCCCGTATGACTGATTCCGTCAAAATTATCGTTTATCTCTCGCTTCCGTGGGTCAAACATTTGAACGGAGGAGGCATTGCACAGTACATGGGAAGTACTGTCATACAATTTCAACCATATATTAGACATTCCGGAATGTTTGTTTGTTCAGTTTTCAAAATTTTAATCGAGAACTGTGCCAACATATTTTTCAAGCGTATTCTGAAATGGAAGTCGCCAGGTTGAACAAGTACCGTAAAGCTCGAGAAAGCTGCTTTCTAATTGGCTGACGTTTGTCATTTCAGTGGTTGGTCAAAGTTCGCGAAATGTCGTTCTGATGTGACCCGTAATGGGATGTCCTCAGATCTTTTTTAGCAGCAGCGAGAACTTAGATCTGATGAGATTGAGCCAACCAGGAAATATGAAACAATTTGTGTTAGCTGGTTATTGAACACTTCCTATTATCATTTTTATTGTTTTTACACAAATATCACTTGTAATGTAAGGTATGTATTGCGGTACAGGGGTTGTAAATTGAAGTATTGTATCATGGGATGTGTATCGGGATACAATACTGTACCCCTGTAGTGTTACAGCACTAGAATTTATATTGACCACATGTCCCTGTTCCAGAGAGACTGATTGTGGTATCAGAACACTACACAGAAAATTTGGCCAAAGTGTTCCAAACTGGGAAATTTTCCAGGTAAGGTACCAATGCATTAAAAATGAAAAGAAATATATGTAAGAAGAACTATGTCTTTAATTCTGCTAATTCCCGTTTATCCGACAGAGTTGGTTGCTTGTGATTATATCGGATTAACGAGTATATCGGATAAACGAAATTAAGTAGTATTGATGTTCGTGATCGAAAATTGATTGATATTTTTATTACTTCTTATCTTTTTTTTGACAATTACATTTTCTACTGATATAAGAATTTCCATGTTTATTGCATCATTAAATGAAGAGTTGATGTGTAAAATTTGATTGCTATTTAAGCTTATATTTGTCATATTACACAATATTGCATGCAACCCTTTAGTCAGTGCAAACATATTTCATAAAGATTTGACAAGGATATCTATGACCATGTTTTTATATTTTTTTTAAAGTTGGGTTTACTTGTAGTATTTTATCACAGGGGGTGGGGACGGAGGTATTTATAATAATATTTTTGTTTAGTATGATCTAGTTGTTTTATTTAAAAAAAATATCTCTGCATTACTAAATGATGTTTTTTTTCAGTGAAGCCACCCTTTCGCCACTGATATTTGAAATTCTACAAGGGTTGGAGTATCTGAACGGTCGAGGTGTGACACACCGCAACCTTGCTCTACACAACATCCTCTTTACCTCTCAAGTCAGTAGCAGTCATAGATCACAGTTACCTAACAACATGTCATTGATAAATTTATTGATAAGGCCTTGAGGGAGAACCTAATCAAATATAAATTATCTGTTGTTGTTCATTATTATTCACAGCAATTTCAGAAGGGGCGAGGGGCGGTCGGGTAGCCTATTGGTTAAAGCGTTCGCTCGTCACACAGAAGACCCAGGTTCGATTCCCGACATGGGTACAATGTGTAAAGCCCATTTCTGGTGTCCCCCGCCGTGATATTGCTGGAATATTGCTAAAAGCGGCGTAAAATCATACTCACTCACTCACTCAGAAGGGGCGCACAGTCTCCATTTTCCTTTCAGTTCTTTTTGTTCACTGAGTAACATGGGTGAATATTCTTTTTCAAAATCCTGGATCCACCTTTGTTGCTTTCTTAATTATGATTGATTATGATTATTAACAAATGTGATCTTATTTCATAATTATTCTGCATTCACAGAAAGTACTGATAGGAGTAACTTCAGTTATCAAAAAAGGAAGAATCAGTAATTTTTTAATATTTTCTTTATTCTAATCATCATTTAGCCGTTAATATTGTGTGTCCCTCTTTCAGGGGAAGGTGAAGCTGTCAGAATATGGAATGTACTACATGACAGATGCCAGCACATCCGTGTCATTCCCCATCGGGTGAGAGATCGGGCCTTCATCAGCCATTTCAATAGGTTTAACTGTTTAGGGATGGATGAAAGTTGCTTAAGGGACCAAATCTGTGATAGGCATTTAGAAGTTGGAAGATAATCAAGTCTATGATAGGCATTTAGAAGTTGGAAGATAATCAGGTCTGTGATAGGCATTTAGAAGTTGGAAGATAATCAAGTCTATGATAGGCATTTAGAAGTTGGAAGATAATCAAGTCTATGATAGGCATTTAGAAGTTGGAAGATAATCAAGTCTATGATAGGCATTTAGAAGTTGGAAGATAATCAAGTCTATGATAGGCATTTAGAAGTTGGAAGATAATCAGGTCTGTGATAGGCATTTAGAAGTTGGAAGATAATCAAGTCTATGATAGGCATTTAGAAGGTGGAAGATAATCAAGTCTATGATAGGCATTTAGAAGTTGGAAGATAATCAAGTCTGTGATAGGCATTTAGAAGTTGGAAGATAATCAAGTCTATGATAGGCATTTAGAAGTTGGAAGATAATCAAGTCTATGATAGGCATTTAGAAGTTGGAAGATAATCAAGTCGGTGAAGGGCAGTTTGTTCATATTCAAAGTATTATTTCATTCAAATCGATTGATTCTGTAATACTGTTTCCATCCTTCTGCCGTTCAGTCAGCTCAAATACATGGCCCCGGAGACACTGTGTGGAGGCCCCACAGAGACGGACGACACCTGTGAGACGAGTGTCCAGCCGCTGTCCTGCTTCAAGGTGGACACATGGTCACTCGGCATTATCCTCATGGAGGCCTTCACGGTAGGGGGGGCTTCATCCTTATAATAGCTTCTTTGAGAGCCATTTAGAGAGTTGGAGTACTGAGTAAGGATAAGATATATGGATTACAATTAGAAGTGACGTTTCGGTGTAGGCTCTAAAACCGTTATCAAGCAAGTGAGGTACAGAGTATGGTTAACAAGTATATATACTGGTAGGAGGCAGTGTTTATACAGTTGAGTAGGTTGGGGTGTAGTTACACTGGAGTGTACATAACAGACTTCTCCACTCCAGTGTAACTCCATTCCAATCTACCCAACTGTATAAACACTGCCTCAGATAAGACGTCAGTCAAATCAACTGTTTCAATTAGAGGGGGTTATTGTGATTTGATACCTGTGACGCACCAATCGAATCAGATTGAAAAATATCGAGGATTTATTGGCAAGAAAAGTGACTGGTTCACAGGATATAAAGTGACTCACTGATTCCCAAGAAACATTGCCTTGTTTTTATTTACCCAATACCCTGTTTGCTACTTTCAATTTAATCTTTTGATGAGATAAATCATTATTCATCTTTCAGGGAAAAGAGTTGTGGGAAAACTTACCAGTGGAACACATTTTTCAGAAGGTGTTAAGGCTTCTAGATTCCAGTGAGTACATTGAGTACCTCATGTCAACGTACTGAATTATTACCAACATACACTGGAAATACATGTTATCCAAAGAAGTTGAGTAAGATGCTACATCATGACTGAAAGCATTATGAAAATTAACTGATTTTGTTCAACATGAACAATGTGATGGGAGAGATTTCAAATGCCTTGTCACTGAACATGTGATCTTTTCCAAAGTATGCAAAATCCCTGAGGAAAAAACGAAAGTGTCCAAATGATTATTAACAAATATCATGAATCTATTGATGCTAGGAAATTTCCATGGGTTTTCCCAAGAATGTGGAAGTCGTCTGACAGTGTTTACGCCTAAATGACAGTCTCATAAAAAAAATCATGTGACCGTCGAAATGTACTGTTCACACAATTATGAATGTTAGTCTCATAGTCATGTGACCACCCTATCATCCAATGAGAAAGATGTATCATTAAACTTCACAATATTATAAGTTTTTGAGTTTCTGTAGCCCAGAATGTTTTATGTCAATGCTTGCGTGTTCTTGAAACATTACTGTGTAAGTTGTATTATACATCCATGATGTCCTGTCAACATGGCGTTTTCCAGACATGGACCCTCTAGATGTGATAGCACAGGACCAGGGCATAGAGAAAAAACTCCATGTGAGTACTGAGCATATACACCCATTTCTTCAGACAATAGATCAGGGGTTGAACTACATTATTACCGATATGTTATTCTGTGTAATCCCTGTCCAGAGTTGCTTCCATTAAGCATGGCAGAATCCTTCAATTGCGGGATTGAAAGATTCACCCTAATTAGATCCTTGGTTTGTCTGCACCAACTATGTGCTCATGGGTATCACCAAAGTAGTCAATGTTTAAAACCTGCATCTTATTCGGCTGTCCACACACATGATGCTGAGAAGCAGCGAAAGTTTGTTTGTTTGTCAGCAATATTCCAGCTATATGATGGCAGTCTGTAAATAATCGAGTCTGGACCAGACAATCCAGTGATTAATATCATGAACATCGATCCATGCAATTGGAATCGATGACATGCATCAACCAAGTCAGCGAGCCTGACCACCCGATCCTATTAGTCGCCTCTTATGACAACCATAGTCGCCTTTTACGGCAAGCATTGGTTGCTGAAGACCCATTCTACGTTGGATCTTCACAGGTTGGCAGTGATAGAACTGAATACTGCTTATAAAGCAGCTTTGAGCCCAACTCACATGCTCTCAGTAGCCCTGTGTATATCTAAGACAGTAGGGCTTGGACGAGTCCAAATTTACTACCCGGGTACCCGACCTTCTATTACCCGACCCTACGCGGGTACCCACTGCAAGTCTCAAGAGTAGGGAACAAAATGTCAGATTGGTAATTGTTTTACTGCAGCCTTAGCTAAACTAATTAGATCACGCGTTCAATGAAGTTGACTGAAGATTTATCTTTTCTCAAATATATACAAGTCAAAAGGAATGTGTGCATTGTCAGATAAAAATGCGAACATTAGCGACTTGTAGTGTAACCACTGAGCTATTCTGAGTTTTTGTCATTAAACAATATATCACATGACTAACCACGGGTCCTGGTAGTCCTGTGGGTACCCGGGTCCTACTCAGGACCCACCCGACCCGAGTACCCGAGTTACCCGTCCCAGCTCTATAAGACAGCCATCAGGACAGGCATTAATCAAGGATGTATAGTATATACAAATCGTAACAGTTGATAGATAAGTTATGTATTTGTTTCTATTTTCAGGAACTTTCCAAGGATGGTTTAGACTTTCTTCGTCTGTGTTTGACACTGTTGCCATCCAAACGGTGAGAATTCCTCAATACCTGAAACTAATCTTTTTATTGTTTGATAAGTAGTTTTGTCTTGTCATGCTTGTAGGGATGGGATGAGTTCATATTTACTACCTTGGTACCCGAGCCCGTATTGCCTGACCCTACCTTGGTATTGCAGTAAGTCTCAAGAGTTGCGTACAAAATGTCAAATTGGGAATTTTTTACTGGAGCCTTTGCATGAAATATTTGGATACACATATAAAAGGATCTGTTCATTTATAGACTGAAGTTGACTGAAGCTATTCCTTATTGAAACATCTAAAAGTGAATGCGTGCATACTCAGTGAGTGAGTGAGTGAGTATGGTTTTACGTCACTTTTAGTAATATTCCAGCAATATCCAAGCAGGGACACCACACAATGTACCAATTTGGGGAATCGAACCCAGGTTTTCAGTGTGATGACCGAACGCTTTAACAACTAGGCTACCTCAATACCTCTGCATACTCAGATGGGTACAATGTGTGAAGCTCATTTCTGCGGTCCCCCACCGTGATATTGCTGGAATATTGCTAAAACCATACCCACTCACTCACTCGCTGCATACTCAGAAAGAAATGAAAACAATAGTAACTTGTCTGTAACCATGGAGATATAGTGATTTTTTTACTGTAAACTACATATCACATGATTAACCATGGGTCTGGGTAGTCCTGTAGGTACCTGGGTCCTTCTCAGTATCCACCCAACCCAAGTACCTGAATTACCGATCCCAGCCCTACATACTTGCTTCTCTAAATGTTATTACTGATACCTTTGATGCATCAGATATAATTATATCTATCTTTTCTGTGTGGATGTGAACAGCATGTAGGTAACTTCATGCTTCTCTTTCAGACCAAGTCCATCTGATTTAAGAAAGCATCCATTCCTACGAGATTTACGCTTGAAAGAGGTGAATATTCATGGCAAATATCTGACCTAGGAAACATTTTCCCCAATAGTAAGGTCAATGGCAATATGACCAAGTTGAGACTTGTGTGAGGCACATTTCAGGCAATAACACAGACAGATATTGATAGATCAAGATCAATGACCAAGACACATATGAATTTAGGGGTGCAGTTATATTACATTGAACTGACTGCTGGTTGTGGCTCTCGCTTTACCGGTGTTGCAGTCCTCCTGAATCCGTAGGGACCCATGAAGATCCAGGGTAGAATAGGTCCTCAGCAACCCATGCTGGCCATAAAAAGCGACTATGCTTGTCGTAAGAGGAGACTAACAGGATTGGGTGGTCAGACTCGCGGCCTGGTTGATGCATGCCATGGTGTCCCAATTGTGTGGATCGATGCTCATGATGTCAGTCACTGGATTGTCTGGTCCAGACTCAATTATTTACAGACCGCCGTCATATAGCTGGAATATTGCTGAGTGCTGCATTAAACAACAAACAAACAAACAAACAAACTGACAAACAAATCAGTCCGTAGGGTTAGTTGTGTTAGGGTAGGTTATCACTGACACCGTTCTTAGTTCTTGGGATCCTTTTTCCGCTCAATCACCCTCGACAATCATTAGGGTTAGGTTCCCTTTCTAAACAAACACCCAGCTTTGTCATTCATGTCGTTTTGAAAGTATATCACTTGATAGGATTATTTTGTGGCATGTAGGATGAATCGCCTGTTATTAGGGTGGCCCTTTTGAAGATAAGAAAATGAATTTTAAAGTCAATATAAAATATAGAGGCCACAGTATAATGTTGTTGTATGGTGCTTGACTTGTGTTGTCTTGGCTACAGATCCCGTACAAGAATGGCTACTCTCTGTTCACTGCCAACCTGCGATGTGCAGACCTGGAGTTGCCCGTGCTCAATGAGGATGGTAACATGAATGGTCTGTGTTGCTGCTTTATATTCTAAGATTCATTAATTTTAGAAAAATATGAGGGATTATCAATTATCTGTCCCTAGTGAGTGAGTGAGTGAGTGAGTGAGTGTGGTTTTATGCCGCTTTTAGCAATATTACACAGAATCATCGCAGGTGACACCAGAAATTGATTTCACATATTATACCCATGTGGGGAATCGAACCCGGGTCTCCAGCGTGACGAGCAAACGCTTTAACCGCTAGACTATCGCACCGCTCCTCTGTCCCAAGTGAATAAATGTTGTACCATGGGCTACTATCACGATCATAGCATTAATTCTCTGTTGACAGTTCAATGTATTTCTGAGTTTGACATTCTATATATGATGATAGCAAACTTATTTTTATGCAACATGAGAAATGATGTATCATGGACCTTTGGACTGAATACTGTAGATTTATGTGACGACCATTTGTCGGAGAGAAGCATGGAGGAGGTTTACTACTTGTGGCGACTCGCAGGTGGCGACCTTGAGATGGCGCTGCGGAAAGCCGGCCTCATCAAGACCAACCCTCCCATCACTTTACTGCCTTGGTCCCAAGTGAATAAATGTTGTACCATGGGCTACTATCACGATCATAGCATTAATTCTCTGTTGACAGTTCAATGTATTTCTGAGTTTGACATTCTATATATGATGATAGCAAACTTATTTTTATGCAACATGAGAAATGATGTATCATGGACCTTTGGACTGAATACTGTAGATTTATGTGACGACCATTTGTCGGAGAGAAGCATGGAGGAGGTTTACTACTTGTGGCGACTCGCAGGTGGCGACCTTGAGATGGCGCTGCGGAAAGCCGGCCTCATCAAGACCAACCCTCCCATCACTTTACTGCCTTGGTATGAAAAAACGTTCCTGTGTCATTAAAAATGAAAAACGTGTATTGCTGGGAAATGAAAGAAACAATATGTTTAGTGTTAATGAGGAGAAACATCTTTGTGTGGATATTAAGAAATACCGTATAACGCAGTCTATAAAGCGACCACCCCCTATTAGGCGAACCCAATGAAAAGGCCTTCATAATTGATGCTAATTTGTATAACCCGCCTATAAAGGTAATAAATTATTCTCGTGACGTCAACCTATTTTTCAAAGTATGTGTTTTTGTACAGGTTATAAAACATAATGATTTCACAGAGACTAAAGTTACAATGGTTACAAAGATCTTTTTTCAGTGAAATATTTTTTCTGTGATATTAGATTGATTTTGTGACAACCAAAAGACTCTCAGTATGGTAACTCCAAGTGCAAACAGGTTCAGTTGCGACATGACAAGCATATCACTTCCGACGTCACGACGTCTGTACTGGCAAGCCATACAACTTGTATTGTATGAAAACACTGACTGGTCAAGCTAGATTGTATGGTAGGTAATAATAAAGTCTGTACCTCTCTGTGTTCAGTTATGTTAGTCCCGAGGGGGAAGTGTACGGCCAGCCGAGGGACGACGCAGAACTTCTTGACAACACCATCATCATCTTGTCACAGGAACAGCTCCGAAATGTAGGTGGTAATAGTGGTAGGGGGATAATTCAGAAATGTAGGTGTAATAGTAGTAGGGAGATAATTCAGAATTGTAGCTAGTGTAAGGGAGATAACTCCGAAATGTAGGTGATGGTAGTGTAAGGTAGATAACTCAGAAATGTAGGTAGTTTAAGGGAGATAACTCTTAGGCATTGATAGTGTAAGGTATCTAGATAACTCAGACGTTTAGGTAGTGTAAAGGGGATAACTCTGAGATGTAGGTGATGATCAAGCACCTCACAGCGATAGCCCATTCGTGGAGCTCTCTATACTATCGCTGCCACCAGTCAAAACTCCCCACTGTGAATAGGTGGCCCCAACAATGCTTGGAGTTGAACTCGCAACCGAATGACCGTTATGTTTAAAAACAAGTGACGACTGTCGTGACGTTGAATACACTTATCGCTGCTAAATTTCTTTCTTTGTTTGTCAATATGAATTTCTGTTTCATTAAAACAATCGTGTTATTAATATAGTAAGAATGTAAGGGAGAAGTTGGTTGATTTTCCGTTAGTCTGCAATCTTGAACCAATCTGATTATTAAAACAACAAAGTAAATTCATCTGGAAAACATGGTCAGTCGTAAACCTTTTCAAAATGCACTATGATGGCATTCCCAAAGACATAAACAAAAGTATGAACATTACTACATTTGGGGTTAGAGGCCAAATTTCAAGATTCTTGTAATGGCCGTGCCCACACTGATGGCAGCGATGTTACCGAGAGTGTAACGAAGGTGTCACGCTCTGGGAAGGAGCTTGGGTATGGAAAGTGTAAGGTAGATAACTCAGAAATTTAGGTAGTGTAAGGGATGTAGGTGATGATAGTGTTAGGAACATTAGCTGAAGTAAAATAAGAAGCAAGGTTGTGTTTCTAATACAGTGTGAAAATTATTAAAATAGCTTTTAGACAGATTATAATGTTCTTATTATTTCAACCTCAAGAAACAAGGAAAAGTTGAATTTTTATGAATATTGTCTCAATCATATTTAAAAAATACAGATTATTTTCCTGCAGTTCTACCAAGGTTTGTAAATGAGGGATTAATGAAGGCCAAGATTTCCATACATCTGTTGTGATTAAATCATTTTAGATTCTAGAATCAATCATTATTTCTGCCACAGAGACTCAAGGACATCGAGGAGACAGCCTATTACCCCCTGCTGGAAGATGAGTAAGTTGTCTTGTACACACCTATGTGCATGTCATTGTGGACCTGCGAATATCCAGGGTAGAATAGGTCTTCCGCAACACATTCTTGCCGCAACAGGCAACTATGCTTGTCGTAAGAGGCGACTTACGGGATCGGGTGGTCAGGCTCGCTGACTTGGTTGATGCATGTCATCGTATCCCATTTGGGTGGATTGGTGCTCATTATATCAATCACTGGATTGCCAGGTCCAAACTCGGTTATTTACAGACTGCAGTCATATAGCTTGAATATTGCTGAGTGCTGCGTTAAACAACAAACAAACAGCATATCATCGTGAAGTATTCGGATAGTTTCACCCTTGTACAATGTTGAAGTATTTACAGTGATAGACGTGAAAAGAGAACCTCATATCTCTTGCTGTTACCACAACAGTGACAACATGGAGATGTCAATAAGTGGTATAAGACAAACACCAAATTGTGGTGTATCATATCAGACTTTATTTAATCCCCTGGCTGCATCGTATCAAAAGATTATTTAAAGATGGAACTTGTTATTCCTTGCCTGGCATTCACATTAAGAGGATAAAGCAAAGACTAGTCGGCTCGGAGTCAGTATACTGTGTCTGAGTAGTATATTATTCATGTTAAACTGCAGCATGGTTTCTCATTGGGCTAGCACTATAAAAAGAGTGGACTAGTACAAGCAGCCACACTCATACGTGGATGCAGGTTGCTATATGAGTGAAATAATTTTGAATGCGACGTAAAACTCCATTTCACCTCACCTGTCATACTTGTGCAAGACATGTAATTGTTTTGTCAGGTCAAGCACGACATCTGCTGGGTTGCCGACGTCCCCAAGCAGCGGTGATCTGACTGACACTGCCAGCCTCCCTCTCGTCATCCGTGAGAAGGATGTGGAGTATCAGGTGATGCCTCGTGATATTTGACAATTTAGTTCAGATAATTTCATTAACAACATAATGTAGTTGAAAGGCAATGGAGTACTCAGTGTAATTATTGGTAAGAACAGCATGTATAGGACTATCATGTTTGAAGGTGAGAGCGTATCTTGTGAAAGGGCTCCGAAATGTTGCCTTGTTATGATCATTGATCTGACGGGGGCACAAGGGGCCCACTCGTCTAAGGCGCCACGATTTGCTGTGCAGAGTTGCGTCCCTTGGGCACGCCAGAAACCTATGATTGGGGGTTTGAATCCCGGTTCGCCCCGATTATGTTTCTAGGTTTGTCAGCACCATACCCGTGATCGTGGGTTTCACCGAAGTGGTAAACATCTGAGACCTGCATCACTTCGGGCTTTCCTCCCACATTAAGCTGACACGCTGCGATATAACTGGAATACTATTAAAAGCAGCGTTAAACCCAACTCACTCACTCACTCCTTGATCTGACAGCCATGCTCATGTGTTAAATTTTAAAATGTCTGCTGTAGGAATACCTTCCACATTAAGCAGACAGGCTGAAATACAGTCCAAACCTTGTTTAACCTCACCTACTCAATCACAAACTTGGGCAGTCGGGTAGCCTAGTGGTTAAAACGTCTGCTCGTCATGCTTAAGACCAGGGTTCGATTCCAGACATGGGTACAATGTGTGAAGCTCATTTCTGGTGTCCCCCGCCTTGATATTACTGGAATATTGCTAAAAGCGGCGTAAAACCATACTCACTCAATCACAAACTTACTATGCAGGGAATACATGCCACCGAACACTGCTTTAATGCACATCTCGTGTTATGGTCATGGCGCCAATAGGTGTTTGTATGCTTCTTTATGTAGGGAGGCCGTTTACCAGGTTGATGGTACACAAGTGTTTGTTTGGTTACATCACGGACATCACGGACTTGTATAACAAGTCCGTGGTTACATACTAGTCTGAACAAACGTAAAAATAAAATACCGCCCGCCTGCACTATTTGTTGAAAAGTCAATGCCAGAGAACCAATTCTTTTATTTTTTTAAGCCTTATGTGTTCAGAAATATCCCTATGGAATATTGAGTAGTATATATTTGAGTGTAATGCAAAGCATGATGTGTTGAAGTATTGATGTTAGAAGTATGATGGCATTATTTCTTTGTGAAGGTTAATATAAACATCACTGTTTGATTGAGTTATGCGACAATCATTCCATGCAGGGGTGTGATTTGGATCCATAAATTCCCATTCATTTTCTTAAAAATCTCAGACTGTCTTGTTTTGTTCAGTGAGTGATTCTGTTTAATGTAGAATGTCCCATAAGTATTTTAACTTTACTCCATTGGAAAATGGATGGCATTAGTGGCCCAACATTGAAAGAGCAGTTGGATAAATATTTTGCCAAGGAAGACAAATATAATCCTTAGCAACTGAAATTAAGGCAAGCCAAGTTTATATAAGACAGAAGATACTGGATGCAAATTAGAATATATTGTTTGAGATGAGTTAGGAATGCTGCTCCCCAGTTTCACCGCATCATCCTGTATGAGAGGCTACTCAAAGCGTACCCGTACAAGCGGCCACACATCTGGCAGGAAGCCCGGGTGGACATCCCTCCCCTCGTCCGTGCTCACGTCTGGGCCGCTCTCCTGGAGGTGGAGGTAGGAAACTAAGCTCTTGTCAATGATCCTGATGATGATCTGTGTACTGCATGTCTCCATAATATGTTTTAGGATTTAATGATCCTGTTTACATGCTGACCCAGACCTGTTAAGATCCAGGGCCCGGTTCCACAAAGCGATCTTAGTGCTACGTTGATCCTAAGCCTATGACAGAGTATGGGAGTTACTACCAACTAAGCACTAAGATCACTTTGTGGAATGGGGCACAGGTTAGAATAGGTCTTCAGCAACCCATGCTTGCCATAAGGTGTGTGCTTGTTGTGTAAGAGGCGACTGACGGGATCGGGTGGTCAGGCTGATACATGTAATCGTATCCCAATTGCGTAGATCAATGCTCATGGTTTCAATGGCTGGATTGTCTGGTCCAGACTCGATTATTTACAGACCGCTGTCATATAGCTGGAATATTGCTGAGTGCGGCATTAAAGAACAAGCAAACAAAACAAACACACTGAACAAGAGGGGTTGTCTGCCTGTAGATTGGGAGGTCAGTGGTTTGATACCTTGGTTGTGTCATTTTAAACTACATTAAAAGATGGTACTTGCTGTTACCATTCCTAGCATTTGGCATTTTGGGTTAAAACAAGGACTGGTTAGTATAATGTGTTTGAGTGAGGTATGCATGTAAAACTGCAGCATGGTATATTAGTGTGCAAGTCTGGACTAGTACAATCGGCAACATTCGAATCGCTATATTGGTGAAATGATCTTGAACGCAACTTTTAAACATTTCATCTCATCTCAATGCCAAATGCTCCTGTTTACATGCTATAACTCCTCTACTTGCCACCCAGGGTGACATCGAGGCCCTGTATGACTCCATCGACAAAGAGACCCCGACAGCCACAGACAGACAGGTGAGTTCTGCCACACACAGACCCACAGTAATCACTGGGGAAGTTCAAAGGGAGGATAGACTTAGTTCTGTTGGCAGTCCCTTATCAAGCAAGATTGGTTCAAGTCATCCAGTTAGTTCATCTAATAATTGGATTTCTTTGATTTATATTAATCTAGCACTTGATTATTACCATAAGTGAGTGAGTGAGTGAGTGAGTAAGGTTCTACGCCGCTTTTAGCAATGTTCCACCAATATCACAGCGGGGAACACCAGAAAAGGGCTTAGTACCCATGTGGGGAATCGAACCCTGGTCTTCGGCGTGACAAGTGAACGCTTTACTACTAGGCTACCCCACCGCCCCTCGATAACTGAAAAGATAGTTTTAGTCATGTAGTGATAGACCCGTGAAGATTCCAGGGTAGAATAGGTCTTCAGCAACCCATGCTTGCCGTAAACTATGCTTGTCGTAAAAGGCGACTAACGGGATCGGGTGGTCAGGCTCGCTGACTTGGTTGATGCATGTCATCGATCCCAATTGTGTGGATCGACGCTCACTGGATTGTCTGGTCCATACTCGATTATTTACAGACCGCCGTCATATAGCTGGAATATTGCTGAGTGCGGCGTTAAACAACAAACAAACCAAAAAATCATGTAGTCATATGTCAGGTTCATGTATGGCACTTCTTACATGTTTACACCCAGACTGGAACTGGCTACAGGATGTTGAACAGATTATCTTTAATATTCCAGCTCTTGTATGGGAAGCATTTAGTCACAGATATTTTTTTTTTCCCATTTCAGCTTATTTAAATTCCCAATGGCATCACTTTCATCCCTAACACATGTACAAAATTCAGGGCAGAACAGGTTGTCAGTACTCAATATTTGTAAGAGCTGAATAATGTGGAATAGTTGTGGACCTGGGTGCCGTTGTACAAAGTAGGGCTGGGGTGAGTCCAAATTTACTACCCGATTACCCTACCCTACCCGGGTACCCACTGTGGATATTTAGAGATAGGTACAAACTGCCCGATTTGGAAAAGTTTGACCGTAGCCCCGGCAAAATGTATTTAGATACACGTGTAAAAGGATCCGGTCATGCATACAGTGAATTCTCTTTCTGATTAAATCCTCCTTGGGGCACTTATTGCATTTTCCTTGCTCAAGAAAATCTATATGACATAGTTGTAACCATTTTCCTTAATAAAAAATGTTACCACACAAAAAACTTCGTTTTTGTATGATATACGACCACCCTTACGGGGCCTCACCCCCAACGGCGCCTCACGCCAGGGGGAGCAACTCTCACCCAAATCACTTTCCTTATGTCATCTGTAAGAGACAGACGTGTTGATTTTTCACACAAGACAAAAATAAGAGAAATCTATCGTTCGACAAGAACCATGGCTGACCAAACTGTATGTATGGTACATTTCTTTCATTGCAAAGGCGTAATACCTCGCATTGTGAAGTTATAGAGTTGTAATAATACGCCACGTGCATGGTACCTTTGAATTCAAATGGCCGTAATGGCGTCCATATTGTAGTTCCACGGGCTGATACATAAAACACCAAGGCCATTAAGAAACGGCTTGGGGTTTTGTTATATCATACAGCATTGGTCTACAATTTTTTCCTTTATAAAACCCAAGGTGGTGTGTTAATTCATAAACTACACTTACCTTTTTTACGGGTTTTTACACCTTAGCGCGTAACACGCCCCTTTGGTGTTATAATTATACTACGACATTGGCTATTAGTATCGCGTTACACAGAAACGGCTTGGGGTTTTGTTATATCATACAGCATTGGTCTACAATTTTTTCCTTTATAAAACCCAAGGTGGTGTGTTAATTCATAAACTACACTTACCTTTTTTACGGGTTTTTACACCTTAGCGCGTAACACGCCCCTTTGGTGTTATAATTATACTACGACATTGGCTATTAGTATCTAGTTTCACAATTTATGCACGTTTCTTTCCGATCTTTATATCGCACTGATACACGTTGATACCCTTCCCGCCCACCTCAGAAATTACGGTCTTGTTTACAAGACCTTCAAACTGTGTACGGGTTGTTCTAAGACAGGCACGAACGCTGCCTAATATGTCTGGCGGAGGACATTGCCTTTACCCCCCGGGGCCCCCAAAAAGAGACAAGTTGACTTGTTCCACTTTAAAGAGGTCTATTAAAGGCGGGGGTAGATATCAGATCTACTAAGACATCCCCCCCCCCCCCTCCCCATCTAAAAAGGGTAAAAAAAGCTGCCGAGATTGTCTCCCCCGCTCCCTCTCCGGGGGCCGGGGGAGAAGGCTCGAGGGTCCCCGTAGTAAGCACTGCACCCTCTCCTGCACTGCCTTTGGCAGACTTTTCTGCGTTACTTAAGTCGCAGATGGCGTCGATGATGGAGGAGGTAAAGTCTCAGCTCCGAGAGGAGATGCGGACCGAGCCTTCCCCGTTGTCGGCGCCGGACGCGGCTTCGAGACCTTGTGATATGCCCGGCGTCGGCCGAGGCAGGCAACTTGGTCTCGGGGACGATCTCAGACCGGGCTTCGGCGCCGGCTCGAGGTCGCTCCCCAGCGGAGGGGTGGTGGGCGCCGGCCCGTGCACTACCGACGCACAATTTATCCCTAGCGGAGCCAGACGCCTCTTCCGAGGCCGAGGCGTCCACTAGTGGATACCTAGCCCGGAGCCAGGTTGGTTCCCTTTGTCTCGGGGACGATCCGAGACCGAGCTTCGGCTCCGGCTCGAGGTCGCTCCCCAGCGTAGTGGTGGCGGGCACCGGCCCGTGCACTATGGACGCACAATTTTCCCTAGCGGAGCCAGACGCCTCTTCCGAGGCCGAGGCTTCCACTAGTGGATACCTAGCCCGGAGCCAGGTTGGTTCCCTTTGTCTCGGGGACGATCCGAAACCGAGCTTCGGCTCCGGCTCGAGGTCACTCCCCAGCGTAGTGGTGGCGGGCACCGGCCCGTGCACTACCGACGCACAATTTTCCCTAGCGGAGCCAGACGCCTCTTCCGAGGCCAAGGCTTTTACTAGTGGATACCTAGCCCAGTGCCAGGTGGGTTCCCTTGAACCTCCGGCACCTCGGCACCGGGACTCGGCCTCGGGCCGGGTGCAGAGACACTTGCGGGACAGGATTGTCCATGTACTGCCTCAGGTGGCTGCACCCATGCCAGAGTCGGAGACACCCAACTTGAATAAGGTCAAGCAGGGCCAGCGGTTGCCCCCCCTTTCCCGTGTGCGGTGCGGAGTTGAAGGCTGCTTACATATGCTTCGAGGAGCAATATCATAATGCATGCCAACAGCTCCGTGTGTCCGTACACTCCGCGTATCTGTCGGCTGTACAGAGGGAGTTAGCGGGAGAGGGGCCGGCCGACTCTTCAGAGTTGGCCGCGCAACTAACATTATCTTGCGCGGGACGCTATTCGTAGCTGTGCCTCGCAGATGATGTGCGCTGTTATGTGCATGCGCAGGCGGTGGATGTCGGTATCTAAATACTCGACTTACACACGCCAAGACCTACTTGCTTTGCCGTATAAGAGGGTGCCACCCTCTTCCCTGGGGCTCAGCAGGTGGTCCGAGAGGCTGCTCAATTGTATACTTCCATCAAAGACTCATAAGGCCTTGTTGGAGGTACCAAGCGTTAAAACCGCGTAAGCGGGCCTCTCCAATTGTCCCCTCCTACGCTAACGCACGGGTCAGACGTCCACACCTGCTGGGAAGCCGCCGCTTCCTTCAGGTATAAGGGCGCCGGGAGGAGCAAGAGAGGCACGGGCCGGGGCAAGGCAGCTGGTCGAGGCCAACAGCTTTTTCGCGGGGCTGGGAACGATGGGTTCCCATTAGCGCCCGAAGAGCCCCGGGTGAACCCACAGTCGCAAGTTATCGGGAAAACTCATCCGCTCCTCCACTTTTCCGGGATAAAGCACACTCCGGTGCCTGCTACCCGAGAGAAGGCGGAATTCCTCCGTGCCGAGGTCGACGCACTTCTTATGAAAGCTGCGATCGAACCGGGTCCCGAGGGACAGGAAAGCGAGGGCTTCTACTCGACTTGTTTCCTAGTCACCAAACAGTGATCTCAACTGTCGAGACAGGAGAAAGGCATATTTTAAGTCTATTGACGTTAGCCAATCTCCACATACCAATACACCCCGAGTTCAAGAAATACCTGAGGTTTTCTTTCGACGGGAGGTGTTATCAGTTCCGGGTTCTACCATTCGGGATCTCCACGGCCCCGAGGGTGTTCACCAAGCTGATGTTGATTCCCGCCCAAGTGGCCAGGTCAAAAGGTCGGTTCTGCCATCCGTACCTCGACGACTGGTTACTAAGAGCTCTATTGCAATCCCTGAGTCAGATAGCTACACAACAAGTGATAGATATTCTGATCACTCTAGGGTGGATGGTCAATCTCAAGAAGTCAGATCTGAGCCCCACTCAGATTCTAGTCTTCCTAGTGGCTAATTTCAACACGGTGAGAGGACGTGTATCTCTGTCACAAGATATCAAGTCCCTTAAGCGCAAGTCACACTGCTCGTACATGGCTCCAGTTACTGGACAACATGGCGGCGACAGTGGATTTGGTCTGGCGGGCGCGCTTGAGAATGAGTCCCATTCAACAAGCACTCCGTCGACTTTGGGCGAACTCGGAAGATCTCGAGACTGTGCTCGAGACTCCGTAGTGGCTCATTACACACCTCCAGTGGTGGACCGAGGTCGGGAATCACTCCCGTTCCGTCTCTCACAGTTCAAACAGACGCGTCACTCTCCGGCTGGGGAGGCGTTCTGAATGATCACACTGCCTCGGGACTATGGTCCCAGCAGGAGATCAAACTGCATATCAATGTGCTAGAACTGAGAGCGGTCAGGTTGGTGTTCCAACGCTTCCCGGATCTGCTTCGTGGCCAAGTGGTTCGTCTAGAGATGGACAACCAAACGGCGATGACTTACATCCGGAAGCAGGCGGGAACGGCGTCTCCGTCGCTTCGACGAAAGACGTGGCAGTTCCTACTATAGTGCGACTCTCACGATATCAGGGTGCTACCTGTTTATCTCCCGGGGGTGGACAACGTCCGTGCGGACGCTCTGTCTTGCCGGATCCTCGCTCCTCACGAGTGGAGGCTCGACCCGGGGATATTCGGGATTTTCTCCCTGTTATACAGGTCGTTACAGGTGGATCGGTTTGCGTCTGGGTTAAATAACCAGACACCAACGTTCTGCTCCCGAGTCCACGACCCGAGGTCGGTGGCACCGGACGCCTTTCAGCTAGATTGGACGGACAGTTCTGTGGGCATTCTCCCCAGTACCTCTGATTTCCAAGGTCCTGTCTCAGCTAGGCACTCAGCCTGCGCGACTAATTGTGCTCCTGGCACCTCTTTAGTCGGCGCAGAGTGGGTTTCCAGTAATACTCAGGTTTCTGGCTCAGCCTCCTGTTATATTACCTTTACACCGGACCTCCTATCCCAGAACGGGGCCCTCCACCCGAATCTCAGGATTCAATGGGTGGCTTGGCCACTGTCAGGAATCGCCTCCAGAAGAGCGGTATTCCTGCACGAGTTGCAGACACAATACTGGCTTCGCGGAGGGATTCGACAAACGTTCAGTACGATAGATAGGCCTGCTATGCGCCCTGGTGTGTCGATAGAGGGATTGCAGATCTTTTTTCTGCAGATCTCGTATCCGTGCTTGAGTTTCTCCAGTCGCGACTAGATGACGGCCTGGCCGCATCAACAGTCCGAGGGTACTCTACAGCTATCGCAGCTTTTCACGTCCCTGTCGACGGGGCACTTCTGGGTGCACACCCATTAGTGCAGCGCTTTTTAGCAGGTGTGGACAGGATCCGACCGCCAGTCCAGCGGATCAGTCCCCCTTGGGACTTGTCAATCATTCTAGATTGGCTGTCCGGTCCTTCCTTTCGGGATCTGTCGTCTCTCTCTCTTCAGCTGTTGAGCTGGGAGACGGCGTTCCTTGTGGTGGTAACGTCCGGCAGACGGGTAGGCGACATTCGTGTTATGTCAGCCGATCCCAAAATAACTGTCTTCCATGGGGTCGATAAATATCACCGGGACAGTCATTCTCTTTCTGATTAAATCCTCCTTGGGGCACTTATTGCATTTTCCTTGCTCAAGAAAATCTATATGACATAGTTGTAACCATTTTCCTTAATAAAAAATGTTACCACACAAAAAACTTCGTTTTTGTATGATATACGACCACCCTTACGGGGCCTCACCCCCAACGGCGCCTCACGCCAGGGGGAGCAACTCTCACCCAAATCACTTTCCTTATGTCATCTGTAAGAGACAGACGTGTTGATTTTTCACACAAGACAAAAATAAGAGAAATCTATCGTTCGACAAGAACCATGGCTGACCAAACTGTATGTATGGTACATTTCTTTCTTTGCAAAGGCGTAATACCTCGCATTGTGAAGTTATAGAGTTGTAATAATACGCCACGTGCACGGTACCTTTGAATTCAAATGGCCGTAATGGCGTCCATATTGTAGTTCCACGGGCTGATACATGTAACACCAAGGCCATTAAGAAACGGCTTGGGGTTTTGTTATATCATACAGCATTGGTCTACAATTTTTTCCTTTACAAAACCCAAGGTGGTGTGTTAATTCATAAACTACACTTACCTTTTTTACGGGTTTTTACACCTTAGCGCGTAACACGCCCCTTTGGTGTTATAATTATACTACACATTGGCTATTAGTATCGCGTTACAAATCGCATTCTACATTACGCCTTTGCTTCTAGTTTCACAATTTATGCACGTTTCTTTCCGATCTTTATATCGCACTGATACACGTTGATACCCTTCCCGCCCACCTCAGAAATTACGGTCTTGTTTACAAGACCTTCAAACTGTGTACGGGTTGTTCTAAGACAGGCACGAACGCTGCCGAATATGTCTGGCGGAGGACATTGCCTTTACCCCCCGGGGCCCCCAAAAGAGACAAGTTGACTTGTTCCACTTTAAAGAGGTCTATTAAAGGCGGGGGTAGATATCAGATCTACTAAGACATCCCCCCCCTCCCCATCTAAAAAGGGTAAAAAAGCTGCCGAGATTGTCTCCCCCGCTCCCTCTCCGGGGGCCGGGGGAGAAGGCTCGAGGGTCCCCGTAGTAAGCACTGCACCCTCTCCTGCACTGTCTTTGGCAGACTTTTCTGCGTTACTTAAGTCGCAGATGGCGTCGATGATGGAGGAGGTAAAGTCTCAGCTCCGAGAGGAGATGCGGACCGAGCCTTCCCCGTTGTCGGCGCCGGACGCGGCTTCGAGACCTTGTGATATGCCCGGCGTCGGCCGAGGCAGGCAACTTGGTCTCGGGGACGATCTCAGACCGGGCTTCGGCGCCGGCTCGAGGTCGCTCCCCAGCGGAGGGGTGGCGGGCGCCGGCCCGTGCACTACCGACGCACAATTTTTCCCTAGCGGAGCCAGACGCCTCTTCCGAGGCCGAGGCTTTCACTAGTGGATTCGTAGCCCGGAGCCAGGGGGGTTCCCTTGGTCTCGGGGACGATCCGAGACCGAGCTTCGGCTCCGGCTCGAGGTCGCTCCCCAGCGTAGTGGTGGCGGGCACCGGCCCGTGCACTACCGACGCACAATTTTCCCTAGCGGAGCCAGACGCCTCTTCCGAGGCCGAGGCGTCCACTAGTGGATACCTAGCCCGGAGCCAGGTTGGTTCCCTTTGTCTCGGGGACGATCCGAGACCGAGCTTCGGCTCCGGTTCGAGGTCGCTCCCCAGCGTAGTGGTGGCGGGCACCGGCCCGTGCACTACCGACGCACAATTTTCCCTAGCGGAGCCAGACGCCTCTTCCGAGGCCGAGGCGTCCACTAGTGGATACCTAGCCCGGAGCCAGGTTGGTTCCCTTTGTCTCGGAGACGATCCGAGACCGAGCTTCGGCTCCGGCTCGAGGTCGCTCCCCAGCGTAGTGGTGGCGGGCACCGGCCCGTGCACTACCGACGCACAATTTACCCTAGCGGAGCCAGACGCCTCTTCCGAGGCCAAGGCTTTCACTAGTGGATACCTAGCCCAGTGCCAGGTGGGTTCCCTTGAACCTCCGGCACCTCGGCACCGGGACTCGGCCTCGGGCCGGGTGCAGAGACACGTGCGGGACAGGATTGTCCATGTACTGCCTCAGGTTGCTGCGCCCATGCCAGAGTCGGAGACACCCAACTTGACTAAGGTCAAGCAGGGCCGGCGGTTGCCCCCCTTTTCCCGTGTGCGGTGCGGAGTTGAAGGCTGCTTACATATGCTTCGAGGAGCAATATCATAATGCATGCCAACAGCTCCGTACGTCCGTACACTCCGCGTATCTGTCGGCTGTACAGAGGGAGTTAGCGGGAGAGGGGCCGGCCGACTCTTCGGAGTTGGCCGCGCAACTAACATTATCTTGCGCGGGACGCTATTCGTAGCTGTGCATCGCAGATGATGTGCGCTGTTATGTGCATGCGCAGGCGGTGGATGTCGGTATCTAAATACTCGACTTACACACGCCAAGACCTACTTGCTTTGCCGTATAAGAGGGTGCCACCCTCTTCCCTGGGGCTCAGCAGGCGGTCCGAGAGGCTGCTCAATTGTATACTTCCATCAAAGACTCATAAGGCCTTGTTGGAGGTACCAAGCGTTAAAACCGCGTAAGCGGGCCTCTCCAATTGTCCCCTCCTACGCTAACGCACGGGTCAGACGTCCACACCTGCTTGGAAGCCGCCGCTTCCTTCAGGTATAAGGGCGCCGTGAGGAGCAAGAGAGGCACGGGCCGGGGCAAGGCAGCTGGTCGAGGCCAACAGCTTTTTCGCGGGGCTGGGAACGATGGGTTCCCATTAGCGCCCGAAGAGCCCCGGGTGAACCCATAGTCGCAAGTTATCGGGAAAACTCATCCGCTCCTCCACTTTTCCGGGATAAAGCACACACCGGTGCCTGCTACCCGAGAGAAGGCGGAATTCCTCCTTGCCGAGGTCGACGCACTTCTTATGAAAGCTGCGATCGAACCGGGTCCCGAGGGACAGGAAAGCGAGGGCTTCTACTCGACTTGTTTCCTAGTCACCAAACAGTGATCTCAACTGTCGAGACAGGAGAATGGCTAACGTCAATAGACTTAAAATACGCCTATCTCCACATACCAATACATCCAGAGTTCAAGAAATACCTGAGGTTTTCTTTCGACGGGAGGTGTTATCAGTTCAGGGTTCTACCATTCGGGATCTCCACGGCCCCGAGGGTGTTCACCAAGCTGATGTTGATTCCCGCCCAAGTGGCCAGGTCAAAAGGTCGGTTCTGCCATCCGTACCTCGACGACTAGGTTACTAAGAGCTCTATTCCAATCCCTGAGTCAGATAGCTACACAACAAGTGATAGATATTCTGATCACTCTAGGGTGGATGGTCAATCTCAAGAAGTCAGATCTGAGCCCCACTCAGAATCTAGTCTTCCTAGTGGCTAATTTCAACACGGTGAGAGGACGTGTATCTCTGTCACAAGATATCAAGTCCCTTAAGCGCAAGTCACACTGCTCGTACATGGCTCCAGTTACTGGACAACATGGCGGCGACAGTGGATTTGGTCTGGCGGGCGCGCTTGAGAATGAGTCCCATTCAACAAGCACTCCGTCGACTTTGGGCGAACTCGGAAGATCTCGAGACTGTGCTCGAGACTCCGTAGTGGCTCATTACACACCTCCAGTGGTGGACCGAGGTCGGGAATCACTCCCGTTCCGTCTCTCACAGTTCAAACAGACGCGTCACTCTCCGGCTGGGGAGGCGTTCTGAATGATCACACTGCCTCGGGACTATGGTCCCAGCAGGAGATCAAACTGCATATCAATGTGCTAGAACTGAGAGCGGTCAGGTTGGTGTTCCAACGCTTCCCGGATCTGCTTCGTGGCCAAGTGGTTCGTCTAGAGATGGACAACCAAACGGCGATGACTTACATCCGGAAGCAGGGGGGAACGGCGTCTCCGTCGCTTCGACGAAAGACGTGGCAGTTCCTACTATAGTGCGACTCTCACGATATCAGGGTGCTACCTGTTTATCTCCCGGGGGTGGACAACGTCCGTGCGGACGCTCTGTCTTGCCGGATCCTCGCTCCTCACGAGTGGAGGCTCGACCCGGGGATATTCGGGATTTTCTCCCTGTTATACAGGTCGTTACAGGTGGATCTGTTTGCGTCTGGGTTAAATAACCAGACACCAACGTTCTGCTCCCGAGTCCACGACCCGAGGTCGGTGGCACCGGACGCCTTTCAGCTAGATTGGACGGACAGTTCTGTGGGCATTCTCCCCAGTACCTCTGATTTCCAAGGTCCTGTCTCAGCTAGGCACTCAGCCTGCGCGACTAATTGTGCTCCTGGCACCTCTTTAGTCGGCGCAGAGTGGGTTTCCAGTAATACTCAGGTTTCTGGCTCAGCCTCCTGTTATATTACCTTTACGACCGGACCTCCTATCCCAGAACGGGGCCCTCCACCCGAATCTCAGGATTCAATGGGTGGCTTGGCCACTGTCAGGAATCGCCTCCAGAAGAGCGGTATTCCTGCACGAGTTGCAGACACAATACTGGCTTCGCGGAGGGATTCGACAAACGTTCAGTACGATAGATAGGCCTGCTATGCGCCCAGGTGTGTCGATAGAGGGATTGCAGATCTTTTTTCTGCAGATCTCGTATCCGTGCTTGAGTTTCTCCAGTCGCGACTAGATGACGGCCTGGCCGCATCAACAGTCCGAGGGTACTCTACAGATATCGCAGCTTTTCACGTCCCTGTCGACGGGGCACTTCTGGGTGCACACCCATTAGTGCAGCGCTTTTTAGCAGGTGTGGACAGGATCCGACCGCCAGTCCGGCGGATCAGTCCCCCTTGGGACTTGTCAATCATTCTAGATTGGCTGTCCGGTCCTTCCTTTCGGGATCTGTCGTCTCTCTCTCTTCAGCTGTTGAGCTGGGAGACGGCGTTCCTTGTGGTGGTAACGTCCGGCAGACGGGTAGGCGACATTCGTGTTATGTCAGCCGATCCCAAAATAACTGTCTTCCATGGGGTCGATAAATATCACCGGGACAGTCATTCTCTTTCTGATTAAATCCTCCTTGGGGCACTTATTGCATTTTCCTTGCTCAAGAAAATCTATATGACATAGTTGTAACCATTTTCCTTAATAAAAAATGTTACCACACAAAAAACTTCGTTTTTGTATGATATACGACCACCCTTACGGGGCCTCACCCCCAACGGCGCCTCACGCCAGGGGGAGCAACTCTCACCCAAATCACTTTCCTTATGTCATCTGTAAGAGACAGACGTGTTGATTTTTCACACAAGACAAAAATAAGAGAAATCTATCGTTCGACAAGAACCATGGCTGACCAAACTGTATGTATGGTACATTTCTTTCTTTGCAAAGGCGTAATACCTCGCATTGTGAAGTTATAGAGTTGTAATAATACGCCACGTGCACGGTACCTTTGAATTCAAATGGCCGTAATGGCGTCCATATTGTAGTTCCACGGGCTGATACATGTAACACCAAGGCCATTAAGAAACGGCTTGGGGTTTTGTTATATCATACAGCATTGGTCTACAATTTTTTCCTTTACAAAACCCAAGGTGGTGTGTTAATTCATAAACTACACTTACCTTTTTTACGGGTTTTTACACCTTAGCGCGTAACACGCCCCTTTGGTGTTATAATTATACTACACATTGGCTATTAGTATCGCGTTACAAATCGCATTCTACATTACGCCTTTGCTTCTAGTTTCACAATTTATGCACGTTTCTTTCCGATCTTTATATCGCACTGATACACGTTGATACCCTTCCCGCCCACCTCAGAAATTACGGTCTTGTTTACAAGACCTTCAAACTGTGTACGGGTTGTTCTAAGACAGGCACGAACGCTGCCGAATATGTCTGGCGGAGGACATTGCCTTTACCCCCCGGGGCCCCCAAAAGAGACAAGTTGACTTGTTCCACTTTAAAGAGGTCTATTAAAGGCGGGGGTAGATATCAGATCTACTAAGACATCCCCCCCCTCCCCATCTAAAAAGGGTAAAAAAGCTGCCGAGATTGTCTCCCCCGCTCCCTCTCCGGGGGCCGGGGGAGAAGGCTCGAGGGTCCCCGTAGTAAGCACTGCACCCTCTCCTGCACTGTCTTTGGCAGACTTTTCTGCGTTACTTAAGTCGCAGATGGCGTCGATGATGGAGGAGGTAAAGTCTCAGCTCCGAGAGGAGATGCGGACCGAGCCTTCCCCGTTGTCGGCGCCGGACGCGGCTTCGAGACCTTGTGATATGCCCGGCGTCGGCCGAGGCAGGCAACTTGGTCTCGGGGACGATCTCAGACCGGGCTTCGGCGCCGGCTCGAGGTCGCTCCCCAGCGGAGGGGTGGCGGGCGCCGGCCCGTGCACTACCGACGCACAATTTTTCCCTAGCGGAGCCAGACGCCTCTTCCGAGGCCGAGGCTTTCACTAGTGGATTCGTAGCCCGGAGCCAGGGGGGTTCCCTTGGTCTCGGGGACGATCCGAGACCGAGCTTCGGCTCCGGCTCGAGGTCGCTCCCCAGCGTAGTGGTGGCGGGCACCGGCCCGTGCACTACTGACGCACAATTTTCCCTAGCGGAGCCAGACGCCTCTTCCGAGGCCGAGGCGTCCACTAGTGGATACCTAGCCCGGAGCCAGGTTGGTTACCTTTGTCTCGGGGACGATCCGAGACCGAGCTTCGGCTCCGGTTCGAGGTCGCTCCCCAGCGTAGTGGTGGCGGGCACCGGCCCGTGCACTACCGACGCACAATTTTCCCTAGCGGAGCCAGACGCCTCTTCCGAGGCCGAGGCGTCCACTAGTGGATACCTAGCCCGGAGCCAGGTTGGTTCCCTTTGTCTCGGAGACGATCCGAGACCGAGCTTCGGCTCCGGCTCGAGGTCGCTCCCCAGCGTAGTGGTGGCGGGCACCGGCCCGTGCACTACCGACGCACAATTTACCCTAGCGGAGCCAGACGCCTCTTCCGAGGCCAAGGCTTTCACTAGTGGATACCTAGCCCAGTGCCAGGTGGGTTCCCTTGAACCTCCGGCACCTCGGCACCGGGACTCGGCCTCGGGCCGGGTGCAGAGACACGTGCGGGACAGGATTGTCCATGTACTGCCTCAGGTTGCTGCGCCCATGCCAGAGTCGGAGACACCCAACTTGACTAAGGTCAAGCAGGGCCGGCGGTTGCCCCCCTTTTCCCGTGTGCGGTGCGGAGTTGAAGGCTGCTTACATATGCTTCGAGGAGCAATATCATAATGCATGCCAACAGCTCCGTACGTCCGTACACTCCGCGTATCTGTCGGCTGTACAGAGGGAGTTAGCGGGAGAGGGGCCGGCCGACTCTTCGGAGTTGGCCGCGCAACTAACATTATCTTGCGCGGGACGCTATTCGTAGCTGTGCATCGCAGATGATGTGCGCTGTTATGTGCATGCGCAGGCGGTGGATGTCGGTATCTAAATACTCGACTTACACACGCCAAGACCTACTTGCTTTGCCGTATAAGAGGGTGCCACCCTCTTCCCTGGGGCTCAGCAGGCGGTCCGAGAGGCTGCTCAATTGTATACTTCCATCAAAGACTCATAAGGCCTTGTTGGAGGTACCAAGCGTTAAAACCGCGTAAGCGGGCCTCTCCAATTGTCCCCTCCTACGCTAACGCACGGGTCAGACGTCCACACCTGCTTGGAAGCCGCCGCTTCCTTCAGGTATAAGGGCGCCGTGAGGAGCAAGAGAGGCACGGGCCGGGGCAAGGCAGCTGGTCGAGGCCAACAGCTTTTTCGCGGGGCTGGGAACGATGGGTTCCCATTAGCGCCCGAAGAGCCCCGGGTGAACCCATAGTCGCAAGTTATCGGGAAAACTCATCCGCTCCTCCACTTTTCCGGGATAAAGCACACACCGGTGCCTGCTACCCGAGAGAAGGCGGAATTCCTCCTTGCCGAGGTCGACGCACTTCTTATGAAAGCTGCGATCGAACCGGGTCCCGAGGGACAGGAAAGCGAGGGCTTCTACTCGACTTGTTTCCTAGTCACCAAACAGTGATCTCAACTGTCGAGACAGGAGAATGGCTAACGTCAATAGACTTAAAATACGCCTATCTCCACATACCAATACATCCAGAGTTCAAGAAATACCTGAGGTTTTCTTTCGACGGGAGGTGTTATCAGTTCAGGGTTCTACCATTCGGGATCTCCACGGCCCCGAGGGTGTTCACCAAGCTGATGTTGATTCCCGCCCAAGTGGCCAGGTCAAAAGGTCGGTTCTGCCATCCGTACCTCGACGACTAGGTTACTAAGAGCTCTATTCCAATCCCTGAGTCAGATAGCTACACAACAAGTGATAGATATTCTGATCACTCTAGGGTGGATGGTCAATCTCAAGAAGTCAGATCTGAGCCCCACTCAGAATCTAGTCTTCCTAGTGGCTAATTTCAACACGGTGAGAGGACGTGTATCTCTGTCACAAGATATCAAGTCCCTTAAGCGCAAGTCACACTGCTCGTACATGGCTCCAGTTACTGGACAACATGGCGGCGACAGTGGATTTGGTCTGGCGGGCGCGCTTGAGAATGAGTCCCATTCAACAAGCACTCCGTCGACTTTGGGCGAACTCGGAAGATCTCGAGACTGTGCTCGAGACTCCGTAGTGGCTCATTACACACCTCCAGTGGTGGACCGAGGTCGGGAATCACTCCCGTTCCGTCTCTCACAGTTCAAACAGACGCGTCACTCTCCGGCTGGGGAGGCGTTCTGAATGATCACACTGCCTCGGGACTATGGTCCCAGCAGGAGATCAAACTGCATATCAATGTGCTAGAACTGAGAGCGGTCAGGTTGGTGTTCCAACGCTTCCCGGATCTGCTTCGTGGCCAAGTGGTTCGTCTAGAGATGGACAACCAAACGGCGATGACTTACATCCGGAAGCAGGGGGGAACGGCGTCTCCGTCGCTTCGACGAAAGACGTGGCAGTTCCTACTATAGTGCGACTCTCACGATATCAGGGTGCTACCTGTTTATCTCCCGGGGGTGGACAACGTCCGTGCGGACGCTCTGTCTTGCCGGATCCTCGCTCCTCACGAGTGGAGGCTCGACCCGGGGATATTCGGGATTTTCTCCCTGTTATACAGGTCGTTACAGGTGGATCTGTTTGCGTCTGGGTTAAATAACCAGACAACAACGTTCTGCTCCCGAGTCCACGACCCGAGGTCGGTGGCACCGGACGCCTTTCAGCTAGATTGGACGGACAGTTCTGTGGGCATTCTCCCCAGTACCTCTGATTTCCAAGGTCCTGTCTCAGCTAGGCACTCAGCCTGCGCGACTAATTGTGCTCCTGGCACCTCTTTAGTCGGCGCAGAGTGGGTTTCCAGTAATACTCAGGTTTCTGGCTCAGCCTCCTGTTATATTACCTTTACGACCGGACCTCCTATCCCAGAACGGGGCCCTCCACCCGAATCTCAGGATTCAATGGGTGGCTTGGCCACTGTCAGGAATCGCCTCCAGAAGAGCGGTATTCCTGCACGAGTTGCAGACACAATACTGGCTTCGCGGAGGGATTCGACAAACGTTCAGTACGATAGATAGGCCTGCTATGCGCCCAGGTGTGTCGATAGAGGGATTGCAGATCTTTTTTCTGCAGATCTCGTATCCGTGCTTGAGTTTCTCCAGTCGCGACTAGATGACGGCCTGGCCGCATCAACAGTCCGAGGGTACTCTACAGATATCGCAGCTTTTCACGTCCCTGTCGACGGGGCACTTCTGGGTGCACACCCATTAGTGCAGCGCTTTTTAGCAGGTGTGGACAGGATCCGACCGCCAGTCCGGCGGATCAGTCCCCCTTGGGACTTGTCAATCATTCTAGATTGGCTGTCCGGTCCTTCCTTTCGGGATCTGTCGTCTCTCTCTCTTCAGCTGTTGAGCTGGGAGACGGCGTTCCTTGTGGTGGTAACGTCCGGCAGACGGGTAGGCGACATTCGTGTTATGTCAGCCGATCCCAAAATAACTGTCTTCCATGGGGTCGATAAATATCACCGGGACAGTCAGTTTTCGTCTACCGGACTATTACCGTCCTAGGGTCGCACACGATTCCACGTGAACGGCTCCTATTGAGCTACCCGCTCTTTCACAGCCTTCCTCGTCGGGGACCACTGCAAGACATGCTCATGTCTTGGATGTCCGCACGACTCTCAAGGCCTATATCAGCAGAAATATGGGTGTCCGTAAGGATAACCAACTATTTTGCTGTTACTGCGGTAGGAAGGTTGGCTCACCTGCGAGTAAACAATCTATCTCGAGGTGGATAGTTTCAAACATTTGTACAGCGTATACGCTTACAGGCAGGGACCCCCCTACCAGGTTGAAGGCTCATTAGGTTAGAGCAGTGGCTGCGTCAAAAGCGTACGCCGCGGCTCTGCCCATTGAGCAGATCTGCTCCGCGGCTATTTGGAGCCAGCCGAGCACGATTCATCAAACCTTACCAACTCGACAAACACTCAAGCGAGCGTACTCGGTTTGGTCAGTCAGTTCTCCGAACTGGGCAAAGTTCTAATCTCTAGCTGATTGAGCATTCGAGATTTTAGACAGTCTTCCGGTTATACTGCTCAGTAATGGTCCGGATTTTTATCTTCTGCGGTCGATAAATATCAGTCCTTACTACTCGATAATACTCGTATTTTGCGCACGCACTCCTTCGATCCTCGGGGACCCTCTGGCCTAGCTCAGCGCTGGTTATGGTCTCTCGTGATCTACGCCCTTATATCACTTGTTCAAAAAAGTGTGGGGGGGTGGGAGGTGTTTCGAGTTCTCAACTTATGACAAGCCGCAAAAACAGGCTTTATCATAATATATGGTCGACCACGCCCTGTCTCTAGCCCCCGCCTTTCGACGGTGGTGCCTCACGATAAGGTTGGTTCCATTTATTGAACTCAATATTTTATTCTGTTGAATAATCAAATACGATGTATTTATTTACGCCTGTTGCTGACGGATGCCACTTCCTAGATTATCTTTGGGAGTCTGTCTTGATGCAATAAGTGCCCCAAGGAGGATTTAATCAGAAAGAGAATTTTACAAACCTGTAGAGGTTATGAATTCTCTGATGAAATCCTCCTTGGGGCACGGCCACCCACCTCCCCACATTCCGTCAGCATTTGACATATGGAAAGTGATTTGGGTGAGAGTTGCTCCCCCTGGCGTGAGGCGCCGTTGGGGGTGAGGCCCCGTAAGGGTGGTCGTATATCATACAAAAACGAAGTTTTTTGTGTGGTAACATTTTTTATTAAGGAAAATGGTTACAACTATGTCATATAGATTTTCTTGAGCAAGGAAAATGCAATAAGTGCCCCAAGGAGGATTTCATCAGAGAATTCATAACCTCTACAGGTTTGTAAAAGTTTTCGTCTACCGGACTATTACCGTCCTAGGGTCGCACACGATTCCACGTGAACGGCTCCTATTGAGCTACCCGCTCTTTCACAGCCTTCCTCGTCGGGGACCACTGCAAGACATGCTCATGTCTTGGATGTCCGCACGACTCTCAAGGCCTATATCAGCAGAAATATGGGTGTCCGTAAGGATAACCAACTATTTTGCTGTTACTGCGGTAGGAAGGTTGGCTCACCTGCGAGTAAACAATCTATCTCGAGGTGGATAGTTTCAAACATTTGTACAGCGTATACGCTTACAGGCAGGGACCCCCCTACCAGGTTGAAGGCTCATTAGGTTAGAGCAGTGGCTGCGTCAAAAGCGTACGCCGCGGCTCTGCCCATTGAGCAGATCTGCTCCGCGGCTATTTGGAGCCAGCCGAGCACGATTCATCAAACCTTACCAACTCGACAAACACTCAAGCGAGCGTACTCGGTTTGGTCAGTCAGTTCTCCGAACTGGGCAAAGTTCTAATCTCTAGCTGATTGAGCATTCGAGATTTTAGACAGTCTTCCGGTTATACTGCTCAGTAATGGTCCGGATTTTTATCTTCTGCGGTCGATAAATATCAGTCCTTACTACTCGATAATACTCGTATTTTGCGCACGCACTCCTTCGATCCTCGGGGACCCTCTGGCCTAGCTCAGCGCTGGTTATGGTCTCTCGTGATCTACGCCCTTATATCACTTGTTCAAAAAAGTGTGGGGGGGTGGGAGGTGTTTCGAGTTCTCAACTTATGACAAGCCGCAAAAACAGGCTTTATCATAATATATGGTCGACCACGCCCTGTCTCTAGCCCCCGCCTTTCGACGGTGGTGCCTCACGATAAGGTTGGTTCCATTTATTGAACTCAATATTTTATTCTGTTGAATAATCAAATACGATGTATTTATTTACGCCTGTTGCTGACGGATGCCACTTCCTAGATTATCTTTGGGAGTCTGTCTTGATGCAATAAGTGCCCCAAGGAGGATTTAATCAGAAAGAGAATTTTACAAACCTGTAGAGGTTATGAATTCTCTGATGAAATCCTCCTTGGGGCACGGCCACCCACCTCCCCACATTCCGTCAGCATTTGACATATGGAAAGTGATTTGGGTGAGAGTTGCTCCCCCTGGCGTGAGGCGCCGTTGGGGGTGAGGCCCCGTAAGGGTGGTCGTATATCATACAAAAACGAAGTTTTTTGTGTGGTAACATTTTTTATTAAGGAAAATGGTTACAACTATGTCATATAGATTTTCTTGAGCAAGGAAAATGCAATAAGTGCCCCAAGGAGGATTTCATCAGAGAATTCATAACCTCTACAGGTTTGTAAAAGTTTTCGTCTACCGGACTATTACCGTCCTAGGGTCGCACACGATTCCACGTGAACGGCTCCTATTGAGCTACCTGCTCTTTCACAGCCTTCCTCGTCGGGGACCACTGCAAGACATGCTCATGTCTTGGATGTCCGCACGACTCTCAAGGCCTATATCAGCAGAAATATGGGTGTCCGTAAGGATAACCAACTATTTTGCTGTTACTGCGGTAGGAAGGTTGGCTCACCTGCGAGTAAACAATCTATCTCGAGGTGGATAGTTTCAAACATTTGTACAGCGTATACGCTTACAGGCAGGGACCCCCCTACCAGGTTGAAGGCTCATTAGGTTAGAGCAGTGGCTGCGTCAAAAGCGTACGCCGCGGCTCTGCCCATTGAGCAGATCTGCGCCGCGGCTATTTGGAGCCAGCCGAGCACGATTCATCAAACCTTACCAACTCGACAAACACTCAAGCGAGCGTACTCGGTTTGGTCAGTCAGTTCTCCGAACTGGGCAAAGTTCTAATCTCTAGCTGATTGAGCATTCGAGATTTTAGACAGTCTTCCGGTTATACTGCTCAGTAATGGTCCGGATTTTATCTTCTGCGGTCGATAAATATCAGTCCTTACTACTCGATAATACTCGTATTTTGCGCACGCACTCCTTCGATCCTCGGGGACCCTCTGGCCTAGCTCAGCGCTGGTTATGGTCTCTCGTGATCTACGCCCTTATATCACTTGTTCAAAAAAAGTGTGGGGGTGGGGTGGGAGGTGTTTCGAGTTCTCAACTTATGACAAGCCGCAAAAACAGGCTTTATCATAATATATGGTCGACCACGCCCTGTCTCTAGACCCCGCCTTTCGACGGTGGTGCCTCACGATAAGGTTGGTTCCATTTATTGAACTCAATATTTTATTCTGTTGAATAATCAAATACGATGTATTTATTTACGCCTGTTGCTGACGGATGCCACTTCCTAGATTATCTTTGGGAGTCTGTCTTGATGCAATAAGTGCCCCAAGGAGGATTTAATCAGAAAGAGAATTTTACAAACCTGTAGAGGTTATGAATTCTCTGATGAAATCCTCCTTGGGGCACGGCCACCCACCTCCCCACATTCCCTCAGCATTTGACATATGGAAAGTGATTTGGGTGAGAGTTGCTCCCCCTGGCGTGAGGCGCCGTTGGGGGTGAGGCCCCGTAAGGGTGGTCGTATATCATACAAAAACGAAGTTTTTTGTGTGGTAACATTTTTTATTAAGGAAAATGGTTACAACTATGTCATATAGATTTTCTTGAGCAAGGAAAATGCAATAAGTGCCCCAAGGAGGATTTCATCAGAGAATTCATAACCTCTACAGGTTTGTAAAAGTTTACTGCATGAAGTTATATTTTTATTCAAACATATAAAAGTCAGAAGGAATGGGTGCATTGTCAGAAAGAAATGGGAACATAAGTGACTTATATTGTAACCATAGAGTTTTAGATAATTTTTGTCATTAAACAATATCTCGCGTGACTAACCACGGGTCCGGGTAGTCCTATTGGTACCCGGGTCCTACTCAGGACCCACGCGACCCGAGTACCCGAGTTACCCGTCCCAGCCCTAGTACAAAGCGATCTTAGTGCTAAGGTGATCGGAACTCCCATACCTTACATAGACTTACGGCTCACAACTTAGTGCTGAGGTTGTTTTGTACAGCACCCTGGCTGATATCACAGGTTTGCCTGGCCAAAAGTTGATTTTTTGACAGGCCATTGATATGTTATTGAAATATTGCTGACACACATAGTTCACACACTGCCTTCGTCCAATGGCCTCTGTGCTCATTTGTTTAATTCCTTCCACAGATCGAGGTTGACATTCCGCGCTGTCACCAGTACCATGAACTCCTGTCGTCACCAGCAGCTCACACCAAGTTCCGCCGCATCCTCAAGGCGTGGGTTGTTAGTCATCCGGAGTATGTCTACTGGCAGGGGCTGGACTCCCTGTGTGCCCCCTTCCTGGCCCTCAACTTCAACAATGAAGGTAAACATATTATTATTATTATTATTATTATTACGGTATTCGACGTAATAAGCGCCCAGGGCGCTCTCAAAATTAGAAACAGGGGGCTCTTATTAGAATAGTATTTTGGTGACAGCCTGAAATGTTTATATACGACAGATATATTTTTCCAGAATTTAATTGCCCATAATTAAGGGTGCATATAACACACAAGTGCGTACTATACACGAATAAATAAGTCTTATGTACATGGATCAATCGGAAGGGGTGCTAATTGGGATTGTTCACTAGCCAATATATTAACAAATATCGCCGTGGGCGCTTATTAGAGCGGGGCGCTTATTACGTCGAATACGGTATTGTTATTATTATTATACATTTATATACAGCAGGTATCCAGGTACCAGCTTCTGCTCAAATGTGGTTCTGTTTGTTCCCCGACTAGTGGATCTTTGCGTTCCAGTTATCATTCTCAACTCCCTGGGGAGTATACAACCCAAGCTACCTAGGGGCTCTAGAAGGTTTTTACATTCACCTCACATAACGGGTACCCATTCCCTGCTGGGTGAACAGAAGCACATTTGAACTAAGTCACTTGCCTAGAGTGACACCACAAGTTTTGACACTTGTGTTTCGTTTGTATGTACGTATTCGTTTCCACCATCTGGTCAACTACCATCGGACGAGTGGGTTCTTTTGAGTGTACAGGGTGTATGTACTGTACCCTAGGGTCCTAAGGCTGAATAACAACCCGGTCACTAGCGGGATACGATCTCAGCACCTGGCACTTTTGACCGCTTGCCCACTCCACCCCAAAACATGTCTCACAAATCTCACCCTGCGTTAGAATTGTTCCCCAGCAACCTGTGCTAGTCGTGTGGTCAGGCTCGGTGACTTGGCTGATTGTGTGTCATCGTAACCTGTCAGCATGGATTGTTGCTCACAATATCGATCACTGGATTGTATTGGCAAGACTATCTACAGGCCACCCTCATACAGCTAGAATATTGCTGAGTGTGGTGTTAACAACAAACAAACACATAGTAACTTTGGCTCCAGAACTCCCTCTCTGCTCTTTTTTGTTCTACTGTTTGTTTCTGTTTATCTTTATGAAAACTATCAGGAAATCTCATTTAATTTGTTAATAGTTAATTTTGATGTATTTTCGATATTGATGTCAGTTAGAAACATCAGTTAGTCAGTTATAAATACCAAGGATATTGTTCTGAAGTTATTGTAGTCATCTCTAGTACGTTAACTTGCTGCTGACTTTGTGGCCGTCTTCCAGCATTAGCCTTCTCCTGCCTGTCTTCGTTCATCCCCAAGTATCTGCACAAGTTCTTCCTCAAGGACAACTCGGCTGTGATTCAAGGTAAGTGCATAGTCCTATGGCACAGTTAACAGTGGAATTTTATCAGAATCTTCATTTTAAGAAGAGTCCCATGATTTTCATAAGAGCTAAATAGGAAGGGGAATAAGTAGTTATGTTATTGTTAAATCATGACTCCGATATTTCACATTTTCAACCAAAACTGAGGAGGAATGTTTTTTCTTTCTTATGAACCATCTAAATGCAAGAAATAACAGAAAGGATACCGTATATTGAAACAATACATTAGTTGCTTTATAAAACAAATGAGTAGGAGAGAAAAAACGTGCAGAATGCAGACAACTGAAGTCATGACATGTAAATTTTTTAACTTATCCTGCATTACTCCGTATTGCATTTACTGCTATGTTTGACAGAGAGACGAACTGTGTGAGATCCAGCTGCTGAAGAAAGTTGTCCCAACCAGCCCAGGAGGCAGCGCCCTCTCACAGTCGGCACGTGACCCGGAAGTCATGACGTCACACCAAAAGACATAACTGCTTTGTCACCTCCACGGACGGACGTACTTTGTATCCCTTGTGGAAATTAAAGCTTATTATTTGTTTTTTATATTTTGCGTGTTTCTACATTCATTATATGCTGCTACATTGTTACCTGTTATGGGCCGTGACCTTAGGGTCTTCCCATTCGTAAATTGTAACGTTTATCGCTCGTCTGTGGCTCACGTCACAGTAATTTACGGGCGCAATGTTGTTCCCGCCATTTTGTTTTCTTTCCCGCCATTTTGGTCATTCACCACGTGGCCACGTAATGTCGTGTTCTGCGTTTTGAATTCTCTCTTTGGCTTGGGTAATACATTACATTTATGTATGTTGTTTTGGTGTGCTTAAAGCCTTGCCTTTTCGCTACCTCTCAGCGTAATTGTTTCTTCTCATAAACTTCAATATAATACGAAGTTTATGAGTTACATTATGTCTCCCGTACTCTGTGGTTTTGCCACATGGTTACGTGTTTGCTTAAGGCTTTGCCTTTTCGCTCCCTTTTAGCGTACTGTTTATCTCATAAACTTTAATAAAATATACTGTTTTTGAGTTACTTAATGCTTCCCATACTTTGTGATTGGCCACACATTATGCTTCCCGCACTTTGTGGCTTTGCCACATAGTTATGTTTTGCTTAAATTCCAGATTTTCTGCCTCGCTGCACTTGTTTCCGCGGGAACAAATCTGGTCGGGGCCGCCCCTTTCTGCCGTGATTGTACGACGCCCTGTACTTTCACAAGGCAGTGCCGATGTTGCAGTCATTCGTCGCTGTGATCCTTCAGCTCATGCGAGTATCCAGGACACACCTCGCTCAACGTGCTCGTCGACCCCCACCTACGTTGACGGCAGCAGCGCTCAGCGGAGCTTCACGGCGGCTCCCAACGTAGAGTCTGCCTCCCATGGCACGACATACGACCGTTCACGGTCTCCTACTCCACCGGCGGCTCCAGCGCTCCCAACGTAGAGTCTGCCTCCCATGGCACGACATACGACCGTTCACGGTCTCCTAATCCACCGGCGGCTCCAGCGCTCCCAACGTAGAGTCTGCCTCCCCTGGCACGACATACGACCGTTCACGGTCTCCAACACCGTCAACGCTGATGTCTCCGGCGCCCCCGGCGCCTCCGATGACTCGGCGCCTCTGATGACGCGGCGCCTCCGGCGCCTCTGATGACACGGCGCCTCCGGCGCTCCCGGCGCCTCCGGCGCCTCTGATGACTCGGCGCCTCCGGCGCCTCTGATGACTCGGCGCCTCCAATGTCTCGGCGCTCCCGGCGCCTCTGATGACGCGGCGCCTCTGATGACACGGCGCTCCCGGCGCTCCCGGCGCCTCTGATGACGCGGCGCCTCTGATGACACGGCGCCTCCGGCGCCTCTGATGACGCGGCGCCTCCGGCGCTTCTGATGACTCGGCGCCTCTGATGACTCGGCGCCTCCGATGTCTCGGCGCTCCCAGCGCCTCTGATGACACGGCGCTCCCGGCGCCTCTGATGACTCGGCGCCTCCGATGACTCGGCGCCGCTGATGTCTCGGCGCTCAACAAGCTTCATGACTTGTTCATGACAAGCTGATGACTCGGCGCCTCCGATGACTCGGCGCCTCTGATGACTCGGCGCCGCTTATGTCTCGGCGCCTCTGATGTCTCCGCGCTCCGGCGCCTCCGCATCCTCTGATGTCTTCGGCGCTCAACAAGCTTCAGATCAACAAGCTTTATCAAGCTCAGATCAACGAGCCGACCATCCGATCTTCTACTGCGGCTTAAGGGGCACCATCGGCAATCGCCTCCCCGGCGCCACTGCCCTCTTCTCTTGCTGCCGTCTCATAACTCGTCACACGGAGAAGCATGGTGAAACAACTGTCGCCGCTCCTTTCGCTACTCTCCCGTCGGTCTTCGGGATCGTGACTATCGTTCTACTTCCTGGGTGGAATCATTTCAACCAATAGACAGTTGGTCTGATTCAACTTGCCCACTGAGACGTTATCCATAATCCCGTCGTTTAAAGCGCTATGATTCCGGAGAGATAACCTGCGGGTTTCCATCGAAACAGAGCGTCATGTGAACAGCGTCTGTATCAGATTCGACGACGACATCCACTTACAAAGAGTTTACTTCGTCGACATCGCAGACATCAACGCTGTTCTACCCTACCCTAGCGCCAGCGTTCCTGAGAGAGACTCTTCCTCGGCGCTCCCCGGGTTTTCCACGACGCCCATGGGGTTCCGTGTTTTATCGCAAAACTCGGGTACACCACTTGATCGTCTCTCACACAGTTCATTGAGGATTGTCTGTGTGTGGAGTTTGCACCTCAGTTCCGACTCCAAGGCGGTTTTCTCGGCTACTGCGCAGAGTGATTTACATGTCACGTGTCAAGTACTCGGACTGTCAACAACTCCGACCGGATTTAGGTCAACTTACCATGGCAAGGGGTGCCATGTATTTCTACAGATTGGTTTCCATGTCTACCTGTACGCTTGGTGATACCACTCAACCAGGCGCCTGTCGCAGTCCATCCATGCACGGATGTTGGAAACAATAGACCTCCTTTACCAACACGGCTGTCACGAGGAACCTTGTTTCATCAACCCTTCGCTATAAGAACGATAGCGCCTATAGGCGTTCAAGGGATGGAAAAGATCGCCTTCCTTCGTCCGGTTTGATCTTTTCGACTACGACAGGTAGTCCTATCTTCCGCCTTGACTACCGGACACAGTGTCGATTTGATACTTAAAGTCCCTCGGCCGTCCCACTGACCCCTGTTGCATACCTGCCTCGTATCGTGTTGTCGTCCTCCATCGTCACCTCGATATAAGAACAGGAGTACTTATACGCCGCTTCAGGGATGAAAACGATCTCATTACTTCGTGCAATGGCCATATTGCCTCGACTTCCTACTACCCGGTTACGTCGATGCCCCGGCGGTCGATTGTGAAGCTGGTTTACTTCGTCTACTTGAGGTTGGCTCGCAGGCGATCACACCTTTTTTCCGAATCGTACCGACGGTACGCAATCGCAGACCCCTGTTGCTGACTACCTCCCCTGCCACCTTGTCAGTGGCTAGTGGCCCACGCCAGCCCACATTGTGACCACCTGTGATCCAGAGATCAACACCATTGGCACAGCAACAGCCTCGAGATAAATGCTTATCCAGGACGGCACTTGCTGACAGTGCATTCTCGGTCACGCCCTGTTGATCGTGTCCACTGACGACGTCACCGTAGTGTGGTGTTTGCGGACCCAGAGTTCTCGCCCCTCTGCCGGCGCCACAAACTCGACCGGCGCCCCCGAGAATCACCATCTTCGGCGTTCCAGGCGCCTCAAGCTCTCCGACGCCTCACGCTCTCCGGCGCCTCGGGCCAGACTATGTGAAACGGTCGACACCCCAACCCTAGATCTGTTTGCCTCATATCTGAATGTGGCCAGCTGTCGTCTTCCATTCCACCTGTGCCGGATACGACCGCTGTGGCAGTCGAAGCCTTCCATCGTTCCTGAGAAGGATTACGCGCGTACGCTTTTCCGACTCCGGTTCTCCCTCCCACGGTTCTTCAGAGATCCAGGCCACTCGACCCCTGCCATTGACTTTGGTCTCGCCTTATTGGTCAGCCAGAAGTTGGGTTATCGACCTCCGAAACATAGCCAGAGACAACCCCTGGAACTTCCGGTGTGGTCCAACCTTCTGCTCCATCCACACGGTCTGTTGCCACACCCTCATACCCGCATGTTATCGTCTGCACGCCTGACACACATGCAGAAAGCCAAGGGCTATTCGGCTAGAGCGACCAAGGCTATTGCTTCAGCCCACCGTCCATCTACAGGGGGACTGTATGCTGATAACTGATGCTTGTTCCAGGCATTTTGTTCTGACAAACACCAGGATCCGATGACAGCGTCACCGCAGATCCTGGATCAGTTCCTTCTGTACTTGTGTAGCACCCATCGGTTGAAGGGCTTACCACCCCCACATACCTGGTCGCCATCTACTCCGTTCTGGCCATCCCGGACGATCGGAGAAAGACGAAAATTCCCGACCTACGGGCCTGGCTGCGCTCGTTCAGTCTTGAAGACCTGAAGACCAAGTTCGGACCGCCTGCGTTGGATCTGAATGTGGTCTTCAATACCCTTCGAACCACTCCCCTCGTCTTCCTTCTTCGACCTTAAGTAGAAGACGGGTGTTTCTACTGGTTTTGACTACTGCCGCTCGAGTCCATGTACAGCACGCCCTCGACGCCTCCCATGCCCGGTTCGAATGCGGTACCCAGGGCGCCGTTCATCATGGACCGTACTGGGACGTCAGCGTAAAGATTCAACTCCCAGGACAGCCTGATAGATCATTCCTTGTCCCCTCCCCCCTCGTCCAGTGTGGGTGCCGAGGATGAGGATGAGCGTCATTATGCCCAGTAAGGGCACTGAAGGTTATTCTACGATCTAAAGACTGCCGCAAGTCTAGGAAACACCTTTTTCTGCCGGTCTCCCCTTCGTCGCTGTCGTTGGTCAGCCGGAATACTTTTCCCTGTGGCTCCGGGCGGTCATCCTTAAAGCGTATGAGCCGCCGGATTGGACCCTCCCCCCAAAGGCTATTACCTGAAATAAAATGAGATCAGGGCGATCGTATTTACACTGGTTCTTCACGGTATACTGTTCCATCCCGTCGTTCAGGGAAGCCTGCTCGTGGCGATCGGACACCGCCTTCACCAACCACTACTTCCGTGATGTAGCCTTGAAAGTTGTCGCCGGCGTTCACAGTTTTGGTCCCTGGTTGTAGCCCAACAGGTCATCTATCTCCGACGCCACTGATTCTCCGATACCCTGAGCGGGGCCCGTCGACCTTTCTGGTGTTTATCACCCCAGACGAGACGGCTCTCTTGCGTTCCGCATTCGCTCTTAGGTCAGTTTTAGTTTTGGGTTACCCGACTCATTCTATTGCTGTCACCTATCCGGGGTTTTACTTTTTGCATCAACTCTCGTTTCCTGACGACAGGAATGGTAGTAGATGTGGTAACCGGCGCCGACGCCAACGCCGCTGCTTCTCTGGTACCTGAGCGGTGCCCGTCGACCTCACCGGTGTTCCTTGCCTCCAGCCTAGAGGGCTCTCCTGCGTTTCGCATTCGCTCTTGGGATTGGTCGTAGATTTTGCCGCCGACGCCGCTGATTCTTCGATTCCCCGAGCGGGGCCCGTCGAACTCTCTGGTGTTTATCACCTCAGATTAGCTCTAGGTTCTACTGCGTTTCGCTTTCGCTCTTCGGTAAGTTATATATTTTGGCTACACGCCTCATTGTATTTCGGTTACCTATTCGGGCGTTTCGTTTTTGCATCGACTCTTGTTTCCTGAAGACAGGAATGGTCGTAGATGTTCCGGTCATCACTTGTATGCGGTGCGGATTCATCGGACCTTGACGAGGGTTTAATATGGTTCACATCTGCAAGTATGCCCACCGGCCAAGCCGTCTGATAAAGATGCAATACGGAGTAATGCAGGATAAGTTAAAAAATTTAGTAAAATCTAAATATTTTTTACATTTGTATACTTATCCTGCATTACGAAGTCTAAGTTCCCTCCCTTTCGCTACGCTACCTCCCCACGAAGTTTCAGATGTTATGTTTAAAGCAGTTATGTCTTTTGGTGTGACGTCATGACTTCCGGGTCACGTGCCGACTGTGAGAGGGCGCTGCCTCCTGGGCTGGTTGGGACAACTTTCTTCAGCAGCTGGATCTCACACAGTTCGTCTCTCTGTCAAACATAGCAGTAAATGCAATACGGAGTAATGCAGGATAAGTATACAAATGTAAAAAATATTTAGATTTTACTAAGATTGAACGTCCTTTCATCACTTGCCATAGTGGCTTAGTGGGAAAACTGTGGGTTACAATGCTAAACATGAAATGTGAGGTTGCAGGGTCGATTCACATCATGGAATTTGTCATGTGAATTCTTGTGTGACTTTTAACCAGTCAAAAATGAACATGCATATTAAAAGGCTGTTTATACATTTCAACTGTAAAACGTATGTGCGTATTATACACGACAGATATATTTTCCAGAATTAAATTCCCCATAATTGAGGGTCCATATAACACACGAGTGCGTATTATACACAAATAAAAAAGTCTAATGTACATTGATCAATCGGAAGGGGTGCTAATTGGGATTGTTAACTAGCCAATATAATATCAAATATCACCGTTGGTGCTTATTAGAGTGGGGCGCTTATTATGTCGAATACGGTATATGTGACTGATGTGTTACAATAACCTTCACTCTGTATATATGAAACATGGCTTTCAATATTAATACATAAATATTTGTTGTAAGTTGATGATAGGGGCGGTTGAAGAGACTAAAACGTTCTGTAATTTCAAGACTTCTTACTTATATAGATCTCTGTATCATGTGTTTCCTGGTTGGCTGTCCACAGAGTACCTGGCCGTCTTCACCCATCTCATCTCATTCCATGACCCGGAGCTCGGCAACCACCTGGATGGCATCGGCTTTATCCCTGATGTATGTATTCTGGCATGCTGGTATATAACTGTTACCAGGGTAACCTGGCATGTAGGTCTATAGCTGTTGTCAGGGTAACCTGACATGTAGGTCTATAGCTGTTGCCAGGGTAACCTGGCATGTAGGTCTATAGCTGTTACCAAGGTAACCTGGCATATAGGTCTATAGCTGTTGCCAGGGTAACCTGGCATGTAGGTCTATAGCTGTTGCCAGAGTAACCTGGCATATAGGTCTATAGCTGTTGCCAGGGTAACCTGGCTAATAGGTATATAGCTGTTACCAGGGTAGCCTAGCTAATAGGTATATAACTGTTACCAGGGTAACCTGGCTAATAGGTATGTAACTGTTACCAGGGTAACCTGTCATGTAAGTCTATAGCTGTTGCCAGGGTAACCTGGCATGTAGGTCTATAGCTGTTACCAAGGTAACCTGGCATATAGGTCTATAGCTGTTGCCAGGGTAACCTGGCATGTAGGTCTATAGCTGTTGCCAGAGTAACCTGGCATATAGGTCTATAGCTGTTGCCAGGGTAACCTGGCTAATAGGTATATAGCTGTTACCAGGGTAGCCTAGCTAATAGGTATATAACTGTTACCAGGGTAACCTGGCTAATAGGTATGTAACTGTTACCAGGGTAACCTGTCATGTAAGTCTATAGCTGTTGCCAGGGTAACCTGGCATGTAGGTATATAGCTGTTACCAAGGTAACCTGGCATGTAGGTCTACAGCTGTTGCCATAGTAACCTGGCATGTAAGCCTACAGCTTTTACCTGGGTAGCCTGGCACCTAGGCCTATAGGTAGATCTATATGGCACATATGTATATAGCTACTATAACTGTGGGGCAGTGGGGTAACCCAGTGGTTAAAGCGGTTGCTCGTCACGCCGAAGACCCAGGTTCGATTCTCCACATCGGTGCAACATGTGAAGTCCATTTTCTGGTTTCCCTGCCGTGATATTGCTGGAATAGTGCTAAAAGCAGCGTAAAACAATACTCACTCACTACTATAGATGTGGTCAACATACTGTCCATACAATGAAACCGAAGGCTATGGTTGGTTACCTTTGGTAACATGGCATCAAGGCTTATTACTGCATCAAGACATATGGCTGTGTTTACCATCAGTTTCCATATACTGTATTTGTTCTTGTTGATTTCGTAAGTCCAACATCATTCGAGGTATTTTTATGCATGCCAGAATTTTAAGACGTAGTATTTTCATCATTTTAACACAAGGCTTGACTGGTATACTATCGCCAGTGACTGAAGGGATGATATAAATCCTGCCGGGGTCCATGCAGGAAGCAAAGGCACTGTAAGTCCCCATGGTCCCTGGTATGGTGATCTCCCTTTAGTTACTGACGATCTCAAGCCCATTTTCATATTGTGTTGTCAACTCATTCTTTCTCCTTTTAAATGTGCCTCAACTAGTTTTAAATCTAATCTGTGATATGCTAGTTATCGTTCTGTCCTTCGATGACAGGTTTTATAAAGTTTAAATATATGTATTATTAATGTCTAACTTCTCGTCACGATATGGCTGAAATATTGCCGATGTGACGTTAAGTATTAACTCACTCACTCACTCACTCATTCATTCACACACTCACTCACTCACTCACTCACTCACTCACTCACTCACTCACTCACTCACTCACTAACTCACTCACTCTCACCCTCTCTCTCTTGTTGATTTGAAATGTTTGCTCTTTCTGTTTCAGCTGTATGCCATTCCTTGGTTCCTTACAATGTATGCCCGTAAGTAGCCCTGTTGAGATGGCAGACAGTTAACAGTACTATCATGTAGACTTACAATGTATGCCCGTAAGTAGCCCTGTTGAGATGGCCAACAGTTAACAGTACTATCATGTAGACTTACAATGTATGCCCGTAAGTAGCCCTGCTGAGATTGCCAACAGTTAACAGTACTATCATGTAGACTTACAATGTATGCCCGTAAGTAGCCCTGTTGAGATGGCAGACAGTTAACAGTACTATCATGTAGACTTACAATGTATGCCCGTAAGTAGCCCTGCTGAGGTGGCAGACAGTTAACAGTACTATCATGTAGACTTACAATGTATGCCCGTAAGTAGCCCTGCTGAGATGGCCAACAGTTAACAGTACTATCATGTAGACTTACAATGTATGCCCGTAAGTAGCCCTGCTGAGGTGGCAGACAGTTAACAGTACTATCATGTAGACTTACAATGTATGCCCGTAAGTAGCCCTGCTGAGATGGCCAACAGTTAACAGTACTATCATGTAGACTTACAATGTATGCCCGTAAGTAGCCCTGCTGAGATGGCCAACAGTTATAGTACTATCATGTAGACTTACAGTGTATGCCCGTAAGTAGCCCTGCTGAGATGGCCAACAGTTAACCGTACTATCATGTAGACTTACAATGTATGCCCATAAGTAGCCCTGCTGAGATTGCCAACAGTTAACAGTACTATCATGTAGACTTACAATGTATGCCCGTAAGTAGCCCTGCTGAGATGGCCAACAGTTAACAGTACTATCATGTAGACTTACAGTGTATGCCCGTAAGTAGCCCTGCTGAGATGGCCAACAGTTATAGTACTATCATGTAGACTTACAGTGTATGCCCGTAAGTAGCCCTGCTGAGGTGGCCAACAGTTAACCGTACTATCATGTAGACTTACAATGTATGCCCGTAAGTAGCCCTGCTGAGATGGCCAACAGTTAACCGTACTATCATGTAGACTTACAATGTATGCCCGTAAGTAGCCCTGCTGAGATGGCCAACAGTTAACAGTACTATCATGTAGACTTACAGTGTATGCCCGTAAGTAGCCCTGCTGAGATGGCCAACAGTTATAGTACTATCATGTAGACTTACAGTGTATGCCCGTAAGTAGCCCTGCTGAGATGGCCAACAGTTATAGTACTATCATGTAGACTTACAATGTATGCCCATAAGTAGCCCTGCTGAGGTGGCCAACAGTTAACAGTACTATCATGTAGACTTACAATGTATGCCCGTAAGTAGCCCTGCTGAGATTGCCAACAGTTAACAGTACTATCATGTAGACTTACAATGTATGCCCGTAAGTAGCCATGCTGAGATTGCCAACAGTTAACAGTACTATCATGTAGACTTACAATGTATGCCCGTAAGTAGCCCTGCTGAGATGGCAGACAGTTAACAGTACTATCATGTAGACTTACAATGTATGCCCGTAAGTAGCCCTGCTGAGATGGCCAACAGTTATAGTACTATCATGTAGACTTACAATGTATGCCCATAAGTAGCCCTGCTGAGATTGCCAACAGTTAACAGTACTATCATGTAGACTTACAATGTATGCCCGTAAGTAGCCCTGCTGAGATTGCCAACAGTTAACAGTACTATCATGTAGACTTACAATGTATGCCCATAAGTAGCCCTGCTGAGATTGCCAACAGTTAACAGTACTATCATGTAGACTTACAATGTATGCCCGTAAGTAGCCCTGCTGAGATGGCCAACAGTTAACAGTACTATCATGTAGACTTACAATGTATGCCCATAAGTAGCCCTGCTGAGGTGGCAGACAGTTAACAGAACTATCATGTAGACTTACAATGTATGCCCATAAGTAGCCCTGCTGAGGTGGCAGACAGTTAACAGTACTATCATGTAGACTTACAATGTATGCCCGTAAGTAGCCCTGCTGAGATTGCCAACAGTTAACAGTACTATCATGTAGACTTACAATGTATGCCCGTAAGTAGCCCTGCTGAGGTGGCAGACAGTTAACAGTACTATCATGTAGACTTACAATGTATGCCCGTAAGTAGCCCTGCTGAGATTGCCAACAGTTAACAGTACTATCATGTAGACTTACAATGTATGCCTGTAAGTAGCCCTGCTGAGGTGGCAGACAGTTAACAGTACTATCATGTAGACTTACAATGTATGCCCGTAAGTAGCCCTGCTGAGATTGCCAACAGTTAACAGTACTATCATGTAGACTTACAATGTATGCCCATAAGTAGCCCTGCTGAGGTGGCAGACAGTTAACAGTACTATCATGTAGACTTACAATGTATGCCCATAAGTAGCCCTGCTGAGGTGGCCAACAGTTAACAGTACTATCATGTAGACTTACAGTGTATGCCCGTAAGTAGCCCTGCTGAGATGGCCAACAGTTATAGTACTATGATGAAGACTCGATGTAGATATGCTGTACTAGAATTGTGTTGTCTTCTTTTCTCAGACATAGCCCCCATTAGTAAAATGTCACAATAACAAGCATCTTATTGCCCGATTTAAAAGCAACTTCCTAACAAAATAGTTCTGTCTAAGATGAGGTAAAAAAAATATAGCATAAGATATACCGGAAGCCATGAAAACATACAGACATGATATGGCACCTCTGTGACAAAAAGAAGTGATGATGATGATGATGATGATGATGATGATGATGGCAACGACTTCATGTGACTGTTCAGATGTCATGTACTTGACATGGATTTCTTGTACTTGTAGATGTATTCCCACTTCACAAGATCATGCATCTGTGGGACACGCTGTTGCTAGGCAACTCGTCACTTCCGCTATGCATTGGGGTAGCTATCCTCCAGCAGCTGAGGGATCGCCTTCTCTCATTTGGGTTCAATGAGTGCATCCTGCTTTTTTCGGATATGCCAGGTTGGTGGTAGTGTTTTATGTGTGTTGTAATATCAGCAGCATCACGGCAGCCTATTGATTAAGTTTGGACTGGCAAACCAGTGTATGAATATTCACACCATTGGGGTACTATGACACATCAAGTCAGATCTTTTGCTCCAATAGGATGGTACCGTATCTTATCATTAATTTATAATTGTGTACGCTTTCTAACCTATTAAATATGTCATATGCAAAATGTTTCTCTTTCTTTGTTCAAATTTTATGACACATCGATTAGGATTGATCGATGCTGACTTTCTTTACTGAGTTCAGTGACCAAAGTACTCTATATTATCACAGTATGACTATTTTGTGGTGTGATACGTGTGGAATATGTGCTTTACATCACTTCCTGTTTTGGATTATGCATAATCCTAGGTTGTGTGCATACTAGGGCTGGGACTGGTACCTCGAGGAACCCAGGTCTGGTGGGTACTGAGTAGGACCTGGGTACCCACAGGACTACCCGAACCCGTGGTTAGTCATGTGATATATTGTCTAATGACTAAAATTATCTGGAACTCTATGGTTACACTACAAGTCATTAATGTTCGCTTTTCTTTCTGACTACGCACCCATTCCTTCTGATTTTTCATATGATTGAATAAAGATAATTAATTCAACTTCAGTGTATGAATGACCAGATTGTTTAATGCATGTATCTAAATACGTTTTGGCAGGGCTATGCTAAAAAAGTTCCCAATCGGACATTTTGAGACATCTCCTGAAACCTAGAGTGGGTACCCGGGTAGGGTAGGGTAATAGGGGGGCAGGTACCCGGGTAGTAAATTTGGACTCGACCCAGCCTTAGTGCTTACTACCTAGGTTGGGCCAATCACTTCGTCTAAACAAATGGGTTGTTTTTTAACCAATATCCAATGGAGTTAGGGGTAATTCAATTTCAAAAACATTCCACAAACTATCATTAAAAAGTTAACATAAATACTTACGAGTAGCCGTGACATACAGCAATGAGTCCTGTATTCGATCAAGCGATGAAATATCGTGCTTAGATTTTCATTAGTAAACAGCCAACAGGGGGTGTGGATTACAAGATTTAACGATATCTCGATGGTTATACAATACGATACTGCTCTGCATCAAGATCTGTGATTGAACTTCCACCCAATTAAAATGAAGGATGGGAGGGTTCTTGAACCAATCAGATCTCGGCTTTACAAAACAATTCAACTTCATTTCCATTCCACCAAAAGTCAGAAATTTTGATCTCTGCCAAAGAAACTGCTACAGAACATACATATGCCCTCGATATTACACCCTTGTGCATGTAGATGACACAGTATATAAAATATCCAAAACTATATAATAGCACTACCTTATTTTTTCCCATTCAGATTTTCTTGATTATATTTGTTTTTGCGATGGAGGAATCAGATATGCTTGTGTGAATGCTTTCCTCACTTGTACCTTGAATTTAGAAGCCTCGATGCTTTATTGTCTTATTTTGAACATTCACACGGAGTGACCTCCTGTTTGGGTGTCCTTAGATCTGAGGTGAGGTGAAATGGGGTTTAACGTGAAAGAACATTGCCACGCTTCTCACATTCACCTTTGCCATAAAACAATATGCAACCTGTTGCCAAATTGGAATTAATTCACACTGTTTTATAAACGATGTTATGTTTTATACAATTTGACAATTAGTTCATGATTTTTAGCTGCACTGCTTCATACTGGGGATAGATTGACTTAAAATATGTTATCAAACCTCGCTGATACACAAATTCTTCTCTAGCTAGAACATTTTGTTTTTTACTTTAGGTACACATGTGGAAATGAAATATTTTATTGTTTTATAGACTCGAACTACATAACCATTTTAATGTATATATTGTGATTACAATAATATATATTCGTGTCTCTTCCAGAGATTGACATTGAGAGATGTGTGAAAGATTCAGTAAAGATCTTCTGTACTACCCCAAAGAGTGCAACCTACCGCCACCATGCACGGCCCGCGCGGACCAGGTCGTCCGACTCGCGTCCTAAACTGTCCTACTACAGTCAGGATTACAACGAGTCACCACAGAATGACCTGGTCAGAGAGAGAGCAATCTTACTGTATCATCTTTATAATATTATTACCTTGTAACAAATCTCATATAACATTCATTTATTACATAAAGTTTTCACTTAGTTTTAATTTCCACCTGTAATACTGCACATGAAGTATTATCATCACGCCTTTGATTATTAAGTCACTATCTTGTCAAATGACAAACAAGTTGGCTGGTCGGCCATCATGACATCCTAGTTTGTGATGTGATGTTACTTGCTTGTCACAAGTATTATTAACCTTGAACCTGAAGTAATCATACTGAGAATCTGATGCTGGTCTTAAACACTGGTAGATCTAATTGTAACAAATATTTCACTGAAAAATAAGCCTTTGTAACTTGTAAAATCATGATCTCCTGGCATAGAAACCAAATAAGTTTGTAAAATCTTGTACACCCCCTGCTATTGACACAGACCTTATAATCCTTGCTGACTCTACCCACTATTGACACAGACCTCATAATCCTTGCTGACTCTACCCACTATTGACACAGACCTCATAATCCTTGCTGACTCTACCCACTATTGACTCAGACCTCATAATCCTTGCTGACTCTACCCACTATTGACACAGACCTCATAATCCTTGCTTACTCTACCCACTATTGACTCAGACCTCATAATCCTTGCTGACTCTACCCACTATTGACTCAGACCTCATAATCCTTGCTGACTCTACCCACAATTGACACAGACCTCATAATCCTTGCTGACTCTACCCACTATTGACTCAGACCTCATAATCCTTGCTGACTCTACCCACTATTGACACAGACCTCATAATCCTTGCTGACTCTACCCACTATTGACACAGACCTCATAATCCTTGCTGACTCTACCCACTATTGACACAGACCTCATAATCCTTGCTGACTCTACCAACAGTCCACCCACTATTGACACAGAGATTATAACCCTTGCTGACTCTACCCACAGTCCACCCACTATTGACACAGACATTATAATCCTTGCTGACTCTACCCACAGTCCACCCACTATTGACACAGACATTATAACCCTTGCTGACTCTACCCACAGTCCACCCACTATTGACACAGACATTATAAACCTTGCTGACTCTACCCACAGTCCACCCACTATTGACACAGACATTATAATCCTTGCTGACTCTACCCACAGTCCACCCACTATTGACACAGACATTATAATCCTTGCTGACTCTACCCACAGTCCACCCACTATTGACACCGAGATTATAACCCTTGCTGACTCTACCCACAGTCCACCCACTATTGACACAGACATTATAATCCTTGCTGATTCTGCCCACAGTCTATGGAGGCACTGACTCTGGAGGAGTTGAAGTCGGAGAAGGCATCACGGATATCGGCGGAGGACCTGATAGAGCTGGGGGAGCTGATGGGTTCCGCGCCGACACGCAGCCCCACCAAGAAGAAGCAGAACAGCAAGCCCATGATCCTGGTGGTGGATGTGAGGAGTGTGGAGGAGTATCCTTTCTGTCCAGTGGGAGTTTTAGGCAGTAGATTATGTAACACAGCGCAATGTCCTGAAGCTCACCTGATAGATATACACACAGACTGACACATTCATGGTGAGGTTAGGTGTCAGAGGTGAAATGGGGTTTAATGTTGAATCCAAGATTACTGCACTTATATGGACTTGCAGTGTGTGTGTGTGTGTATGTGGCTGCTTGAACTAGTCCGGACTGATGCCGATGTACAGTGCTATCTCACTGAGATACCATGCCGCAGTTTAACATGAACAATAATAACAATTAATTTGCCTGTATAAAATTACTCGAGAGAGAGACCCAAAAAATATTCTGGTTGCATGTTTTTTCTACTGATGCAAATCTATGTATCAAACTTTTGAAGTTGAAAGGCTTCTGTTTATGAGATTCAACATGATGATGATGTCATGTCATATATTGTTTAATGAAAAAACGTATAAAAATCTCTATGGTTACACTACAAGTCACTTATGTTCCCACTTCTTTCTGGCTATGCACGCATTCCTTCTGACTTTTATAGTGTTTGGAAAAAACGAAAAAACTTCATGCAGTAAACATCAGTGCATATGCATGACCCGATCGTTTTATACATGTATCTAAATACATTTTGCCAGGGCCACAGTCAAACTTTTTCCATGGACAGTTTGTACCTGTCTCTTGAGACCTACAGCCAGGACCCGGGTAGGGTCGGGTAAAAGGGGGGTGGGTACCCAGGTGGTAAATTTGGACTCGTCCCAGCCCTAAAGGTAGAGACTCACTCCCAATGTATCTATTAGCCTGTGCAGAAGGGAACCAAGTCATCTGACCTTGACCTTGCCCAGATACAAGAGAGGGACCATCCCAAACAGTGTCAACATTCCCTTCCATACAGCCTTCTCCCCTGAAGGTGACCTTGTCATGTGCCCGGCCGTACAGGCCCTCAATGCCAGCAGAGGTCAAGTCAGGGTCATCATTGGCAACAGAGGCAGAAATGCAGCAAATGTAAGTGTATGGGACTGGCCATTTAAAATGTAGGGGGAGTGGCTGTGCTCAGTCAACTTTTTCAGAAAGAATTCAGTCTACTCTTTCTAAGATTGATATGCTCTCATTCTGAGCAGTTTAATCTCACTGTTTGATTGTTGTTGATTTGTTGTTTAACGCCGCACTCAGCAATATTCCAGCTATATTACGGCGGTCTTTAAATAATCGTGTCTGGACCAGACAATCCAGTGATTAATATCATGACCATCGATCCACGCGATTGGGATGGATGACATGCATCAACCAAGTCAGCGAGCCTGATCCCGTTAGTTGCCTTTTACGACAAGCATAGTCACCTTTTACAGCAAGCATGGGTTACTGAAGACCTATTCAACCCCGGAATCTTCACGGGTCCTCACTGTTTGAAAAAGAAAATAGGTGATAACTATGCATTACATGCATTAGCTGCATATATTTGCCAACAAGCAGAAATACTTAATTGATTTTCAAGTTGATTGTTTTACTTAGTGTCAGCATGGGTTACTGAAGACCTATTCAACCCCGGAATCTTCACGGGTCCTCACTGTTTGAAAAAGAAAATAGGTGATAACTATGCATTACATGCATTAGCTGCATATATTTGCCAACAAGCAGAAATACTTAATTGATTTTCAAGTTGATTGTTTTACTTAGTGTCAGATTCTGAGCTGCATCACTTTGACAGTTGACCCGAGAAGATCGGGGGTAGAATAATTCTTCAGCAACCCATGCTGCCGTAAAAGGTGACTATGCTTGTCGTGAGACGCGACTTACGGGATCGGGTGGTCAGACTCGCTGACTTGGTTGATGCATGTCATAGTATCCCAATTGCGTGGATCGATGCTCGTGATATTAATCACTGGATTGTCTGGTCCAGACTCGATTATTTACAGACCGCTATCATATAGCTGGAATATTGTTGAGTGCGGCGTTAAACAACAAACCAACTTTAACAGTTTGAGTAGCCTAGTGATGCAAGTGAGATAACTCTCATTCTGGGAGTTTCTTGTGTAGTTATGATAGCATGTGAATCATATCAGTGAAGTTGACAGTTGTAAGTATAGAATGTTACTTTTATTGTGTTGTGTGTTGTCATAGTGTTTTAGGAACGATTGTGCGTGTGGAGATAATTCTAACGAATAACAACGTTTACTTGGAGCATCGAGTTCTGTTGTCTATCACTAGTGAACATAACATCAGCTTCCAAACCTCCCGAAATCAATTCATTGATTAGTGAATGAACTGGTTTAACAGATATTTGAACAGTAATTCATTATATTATAGGAATGCTAAATATTTTGAATGATTGAATGTCTTAGGAATGATAGGTTTGTGTCCACATTAGTGAATGCGTTAGTCAGGTTGGTTTAATGCCACTTTGAACCGCAGTTCAGATCTTTGAGTGTCTGCTTGAAGTGGGAGTAAGGCCGAAAGTAATGCAGTTCTTAAATGTTTGTTGAAACCCACCATCGAGGGTGTAGTACTGGCAAACCAAGGACCATTGGTGTGGAGAATCGATTGTTGAATGCTTTGCAGTGTATGGCATATGAGAGTATGAGCCATCTTGTTTCAGTTTGCTGCGGAGCTGATTCGACTGGGCTACTCGCGGGTGTGTGTGCTGCACAAAGGTGTAGATGTGTTCAGACAGACGGGGCTACTGACCGTCCCCCCAGCGGACTTGTGAACAGCTGTTCACGAACAGGAGTGGACGTTGGCATTGTTTAACTAAGATCAACTATTCATTGCATCCATTCTAGTACATTTGTCGTGAAAGGTTTGCAGTCTTTCGTGATAGTCAGGGGCGGTCGTTTGCCTAGTGGTTAAAGCGTTCGCTCGTCATGCCGAAGACCCTGGTTTGATTCCCGACATTGGTACAATGTGTGAAGCCCATTTCTGTTGTCTCCCGCCGTGATATTGCTTGAATATTGCTAAAAGCGGCGTAAAACCATACTCACTCACTCACTCACTCGTGATGATCAGGTTCATTCATGTATACGGGGTGGTGGGGTGGCCTAGTGGTTGAAGTGTTTGCTCGTTACGCCAAAGCACCAAGTTTGATTCCCCACATTTCTGGTGTCCCGCCGTGATATTGCTGGAATATTGCTAAAAGTGGCGTAAAATCCACCTCACTCGTTCTCTCGTGTACACGCTTCATTGATGTTCCAGACAGCAACAGACCCATATGTCCTGAACTGTCCATGGCGTACAAAGGATCTCACTGTTATGACATTGTAACGGTGGGCTTACTTGAGCTGACATGTCAAATCAGACATGTCAGATCCAAATGTTTGCAAATGTATGCGCCAATGACATTGAAAAGGAAGGGTTATAGTCCATGCACTGCCCTTGTTTTGCTAAGAGATTAAGGAGAGATTCCAGCTAGTGATTCACTTCAGCCCTTTCATTTGAACTTTTCAACAAATCAACAAATTATTCTGAATACTGAAACTTTCCTGTTCCTAACCCAAAATTGGTGTTGCATGAAGGGCAGCAACACTCTAACTTTGAAAGTATTGAAATATGGATGGCTTTTTCTTCACCATTTCCAAATGTGCTTATTATGGCCTGTAATCATGACTGGTTTCATTTGTGTTCAGCCCAGATTGGCATCTGGTGATTATGCAGGCACATAAAATAAGGCCCGGCAAGGAGACTGAGATTTGAACTGCTATTGCCCTTTAAGTTTTTGTTAACAAATAAATCAGTAACTCACATGATTATCATTCATTATCAGCAATTTCCAAGATGAGGCTACAAGAAATTATTAGATTTTGATCCACCGAAAAAAGTAAGGCAGGTTGCATCATTATTGTTATATTTTATGATTCATTTTCAATACTATAACTATTCAAGGAATATGTGTACATTTACTATTGACAGATGTGATTCCCATGAAGCATGGGTCTTTTGTATATCATCAAGAAAAGAAACATCATCATCAGGGCGGCATTGTTGATGTCATTTGAATCATAATGTTGGAATGATGTCTCGCTAGAAACGATTGTGGACGTCATTCTACAGTTGTGGTTTCTTAGATGGCAGTCACAATCAGTGCACATTTCTCAAGGAGAGCTTAAAAGGATTAAGAAATAATGGGTAATAAAGTCATTATTACACTGCATGTGTATCATACTGATTTTACGAAACTTGTGTAAGAATTAATGTATTCCTCTCAATCTCGCTCAGAAAATACAGGGGCCATGGTTGGCCCAGTCGTCTCAGGCGCTGCAATTCGCTGTGCAGAGTTGCGTCCCTTGGGCAGGCCCGAAACCTATGATTGTGGGTTCGAATCCTGGTTCGCCCTGATTATGTTTCTAGGTTTGTCAGCACCATACCCGTGCTCGTGGGTTTCACCGAAGTGGTAAATGTCTGAGACCTGCATTACTTCGGGCTTTCCTCCCACATTAAGCTGACACGCTGTGATATAACTGGAATACTGTTAACAGCGGCGTTAAACCCAACTCACTCACTCAGAAAATACAAGAACTTTGACACTCGTTTCATAAAATGCTTGTATAATAGTCTCTATTTATTTTCCACCTACCAACCCTAGATAACCTGATTGTATTGTTGGCCCAGCATTACGACTATTGTCCATGTCTATGCATTGTCTCCATCACTGGGATGCTGCTTATTGTTTACGGACGAAGGAGATACTTCACCTTGATTCAAGATGGCGTGACAGAGGGCTTCATGTTGTTAATCAAACAGTCTGCTTGTCACACTTTATCATGCAAGTGCAATATTTTGTGTACAGTGTTTTTGTTCTGTAACCATGGTAACCAATGACGTTTGATCATGTGATAGTTGGAATGAAAGTTGGTGGTATGAGTGAACTGCTGTTTCATTGACAATCTATACTGATGTATCCACCTCTTGTTCACTGTACATGTGTGGAGATATACCAGTAAGCTTTAAACACATGACAAGGGAGTACTTCAAATTTGTTTGTGAAAACAGGATGCCCATCATTTACTCACACATTATTTCAACCTTCTTAATAAAATCAGGGATGAGAATGGATATTTTTCTTTTCAGACGAAACTTATTTGCTTTGGAGCATGGTCTATAATTTGGGGTTGTTTAGGGGAGAAGCCGTGAGATTTTAACAAATTTGTGATCACTAAAATTCGTGGAAGATTCTCACCCCTGTAATGAAAAAACCTGTTCTATATTTTCAAATATTTCTCTTTATAAATTTGATTATTATTTAGGGACTGGTCAATTATTAGAGGTAGAGGGGAATCTTGAAAAAAATGTTACATCTTTGTTTTGGGGGAGAGGCATAAAAAAATGTTACATAACATGGGGGTGTGCAGCAAAATATAACACACCCTAAGACCAATCTCCTCCACACCCCACAAAAAAAACAACAAAAAAGCCACACACGCACAGAGTTAAAGGCCAGTCCCTAAGTAGGTAGGAGGTCTAGTTCCACTCAAACTTTTATCAGTGTCGTCTAAGGCGCCGCGATTCGCTGTGCAGAGTTACCTCCCTTGGGAACGCCAGAAACCCATGATTGTGGGTTTGCTCTGATTATGTTTCTAGGTTTGTCAGCACCATACCCGTGCTCGTGGGTTTCACCGGAGTCTGAGACCAGCATCACTTTGGGCTTTCCTCCCACATTAAGCTGACACGCTGTGATGTAACTGGAATACTGTTAAAAGCCGTGTTAAACCCAACTCACTCAGTCACTCAATTTTATCAGTGTTTGTCTGCCACTAAGATAACACCTTAATTTCTCTGCATACCAGGTGCAACTTGAAATCAAAGCTTCCATTGGATGATCTCTAAGTATTTTATTTTCATTGCAGTCAGTATCAGATTCGTACATACGGGTAGAGCTGTGTACATTTTAGGATTTCGAACTTCCAAATATTTTATGAAGAAAAATTCAAAATATTTCTATTGATTGAATGTGTCTTAGGACGATAGGTTGTGACCACAACAGTGACAAAATGGCTGCCTCATGTGGACTGGACTGTGTGTATATTCAAATTCAGTGGATATATTGAATATTTTCTTGATCACGTCGGTTCATATTTGTTATAATGTTGCAGGTCCATATGAAACAGGTGAGCTAGAGAGCCACATTGCTTGATTTCTCAATTCTATAACATTGTAAGAGGCATGATGGGTCTATTTTCACGGATCTTTCATCACAATGACAAAGAAACTGGGATTTTGTGGGCTGCTTGTGAAGAACTGGCAGGAACGTCAGCCTCTAACTGGTATGCCAAAATAATGTGTTGACGTATATTTCCTATTGTAAATAATAATTGTGACTATTTTTGTTGTAAATAAACATATATCAATGATGATGACTTTGGTTTATTCTCTATTTTACACACAATATGGGTGGCGTATTCGTCTAAGGTAGGGCAAGAGTTGTGTCCTCTGTTACTAGTTTTATTAAGCAAACTCTGTTGTGAGTTTATAGGAAGCAAACATTGTTGTGTTGTTGGTTGGTTTGTCATTTTATGCCGCACTCAGCAATATTCCAGCTCTATGACGGCGGTTTGTAAATAATCGAGTCTGGACCAGACAATCCAGTGATTGATATCATGAGCATCGATCCAAACACTGCAAACACTGTTGTGAGTTCACAGGAAGCAAACACTGTCGTGAGTTTATATAAAGCAAACACTGTTGGGAGTTCGTATGTAGCAATCTGACTTCAGGTTTTCTTAACATGTTTTTCTCAGCTTCAATGAACTTTGGACAAGATGTTTGAGTGAGAAAGTGGTTAAGCTATCTGAGCTATCTGAGTGTCAATGCTGACATACACATGACAGCCAGGGTTGGTCATCCACAGTGGTGATCATACTATTCATACGCAGCTGCCAATATGACCATCCATGTTGACCGTCTTTTAATTTTTGTCATTACCAGACATAGTTACCAGACACAGACAAAAATAATACTAATATTATTTTATTTGTTCTGCATAAAAGTATTTGAAACATTGTGTAGGCGTATTTGGAATGATTTTACAAGACATTTAATAAGTGATAAGTGGTTGAAAGGAAGTAGTACAACTCAATGGAAATTAAACCAAAATCAAAGAAACTGATGATGCATAACATATTTTACAAATTAGAACATACATTAAATATTCTGAAATTTTTCAATGAATGACCAAAACGTCATAGCATTGTTATTTTGACGATGTAGACATTTCACTTCCACTTGTTTGGCAAATACAGCCACACCACAACAGTGTATTGTTTCCATCATCCGGACAGTAGGACTGGGACGAGTCCAAATTTACTACCCGGCTATCCGACCCCCTATTACCCGACCCTACCCAGGCCACCCACTGCAGGTCTCAAGAGTTTGGAACAAAATGTCTGATTCAGAATTGTTTTAACACAGCCCTGGCCAAAACTATTTAGATACATGTATCAAACGAAAGTTGACACGGAAGTTGACTGAAGCGTTATCCTTACTCAAACATATGCAGCAAGTCAAAAGGAATGTGTGTAACGTCAGAAAGAAATGCGAACATTAGCGACATATAGTGTATAACCACTGAGCTATAGTGAGTTTTAGTCATTAAACAATATATCACGTGACTAACCACGGGTCCGGGTAGTCCTGTGGGTACCCGGATCCTACTCAGGACCCATCCGACCCTAGGACCCGAGGTACCAGTCCCAGCCCTACCGGACAGCATTGTTGCGTCATTCAGATATTATGACATATTTCTGTAATGGGGAGCTCAAAAGGATTATTATTATGACACATTTTTCTGAAGGGAGCTCAGAAGGATAAGAAATAATCGGTAATAAAGAAATTACTTCAAAAGAGATTATATTATATGAGCATGTGTGTCACACTGATTTTACGAAACTTGTGTCAGATAACATGTATTACCCTCACTCTTGCTCGGGGAAATACAAGAAATTCTGAGACTCGTTTCGTAAAACCAGTATGATAACATACTCATATATATCTCTATTTACTACTTAGAGGTGAGATATGCAGACTGATGTGTTTGAGTAGTATGAATGTAATACTGATATAGGCTCTCAATAATTGTAGTTCTGATATAGGCTCTCTATGATTGTAGTTCTGATATAGGCTCTCTATGATTGTAGTTCTGATATAGGCTCTCTATGATTGTAGTTCTGATATAGGCTCTCTATGATTGTAGTTCTTATATAGGCTCTCAATGATTGTAGTTCTGATATAGGCTCTCTATGATTGTAGTTCTGATATAGGCTCTCAATGATTGTAGTTCTGATATAGGCTCTCAATGATTGTAGTTCTGATATAGGCTCATTATGATTGTAGTTCTGATATAGGCTCTCAATGATTGTAGTTCTGATATAGGCTCTCAATGATTGTAGTTCTGATATAGGCTCTCAATGATTGTAGTTCTGATATAGGCTCTCAATGATTGTAGTTCTGATATAGGCTCATTATGATTGTAGTTCTGATATAAGCTCTCTATGATTGTAATAATGATAGCATTAAAATAAAAGAAGTATCAAAACCATTTCAAGAGTTGTGAATTCCAATACATGTTTTTTTTCTGGGATGGTCAATTTTGCAAAACATGACTTGAAAGTCTATCGTTATATTTTAAGAACCACTGTTAAGGAATATACCTTTGTCTATAGATTTGGGGGTTCCAAGACGCTGTGTCGCTCTGGTTTCACAACATATCTTTAAACAACAAAGTCAGTCAGGCACAGAACAATAGCGGGGTGATTTGGACCATCCCACTGAAAGGGGTGTTCAGTGACATGAGTGGGCATTTGGCAAGATGTGCAGAAACAAAGACAGCAAGCTGACTTTCGTCAAGACGACCCAGTCAACTTCCGATTAGCCATTAGTTCCTGTAGCTGGCATTGAGGGAGTGAGTTGGGTTTAATGCCGCTTTTAACAGTATTCCAGTTATATCCCGGCGTGTCAGCTTAATGTGGGAGGAAAGCCCGAAGTGATGCAGGTCTCAGACGTTTACCACTTTGGTGAAACCCACGAGCACGGGTATGGTGCTGACAAACCTAGAAACATAATCAGGGCGAAATGGGATTCGAACCCACAGTCTTAGGTTTCTGACGTGCCCAAGGGACGCAACTCTGCACAGCGAATCGCGGTGCCTTAGACAACTGGGCCACCCGTGCCCCCAGCTGGCATTGAAGACATGTGGCTTAATGTCCTTAATGAATACCCCTTCACGACCCTTGAGTACTAAGATTTGCTAAAAATGTTACAGACTTTTGGGTAGAAGGCACCAATGGCCATATGTGGAACCACCATGAAACTGGTGCCCCAGAAGCACCAACCATGTTGAGGGGTGGTATCAGAAGTTGACAACCATTTGGGGCAGTCCTCACCCAAACATCTATATATGATAAACTTCTTCAAGACAGAACAAGCCTACACTGAAACCACGATACTCCAATTACATATTGGAAGTCCTGTTCGACCCAGAAAGAAGAACTCCCGCAACCTCCACGAATCCCTGGAGTCCCATCCCGAGAGAGCAGAAAGTCGCTGTATCCCATTTGGTTGGACAATCGATTGTTCAATTTATATGTGTACTCAATATTTGTATGGGCTACTACATCCATGTACATATCCTTAGTTTAAATTATGAAAATAACATATTTAACGAATTTAAAATATTATTTTAGAAAGTATGTTGATTTTCAAACATTTATTGTAATTGTATAATATTTCAAAAACTATTTACTGATATTCAAATATTGCTATGGGAAAAATCACATATGAAGAAATATTCAATGCTGTACCTTTTTCAATGAGGTTAGTACCATCCAAGTACCCCTAATGTTAGAGTGGGTTACTCCCACAGCTCATAATCCCTATGCCATTCCACCCATCCAAATGTTGGGAAACCAGGGTCGCCAATAACACATAAAATACAAAGTACCGTCACGTCTCGTTAATCCGACAGTCTGCATTATCTGACAAATAATGGGAACCAATTTAATCAGTGCTATTCAGACCCGTTTATCTGACAGTCCTGCACACCGATGCCGACATTATGAATGACTGAAATTACTCATTAATCAGTCTTGTTAATCCAACACCGTGATCGGTGTACAGCCCTGTGTTTTGATGCGAGACGACTCAGCTAGTAGCTGCATATTACAAAGGCTGCAGAGATAAACTTGCCTGGCAATAAACAACTAATGCTTTCAATAAACCATGTATGTATGATGCCTTGTGTTTATCATAGACGTGGATTTTCTTCTTTGAATCAAACTTATTGACTGAGAGAAGGAAATCTCACATGGACTGTCTTAACATTGACTGTATTTCCTATCAGACAAGAAATGCCAGATAAATCTTGTCTACATGCTTAAATTTAGTTAGTTTAAATCATTCCAACTTCCATCTTTTCTTCAAAATGATATTTTTTGTGTCCATTTTTTTATAGTAATGTGCATAAAATGTGAAGTATTGCGTCTGGTAAAACTTTATCTATTCCTATTGATAATGACCCAACACATTGTAAAAATATTTGACCTCAAGTAAACATTGCAATGTTTATTAACAATGAGTGAATTTTGTTCAATGCTGCAGTCACTAAAAACGAAACTAAATTACAGCGGCCTGTAAATCATGAAACTAAATCATAGCAACCTGTAAATAATGAAACAAAACCACAGCGGCCTGTAAATAATCAAACTAAATCATAGCGGCCTGTAAATAATGAAACTAAACCATAGCGGCCTGTAAATAATGAAACTAAATAATAGCGGCCTGTACATAATCAAACTAAATCACAGCGGCCTGTAAATAATCAAACTAAATCATAGCGGCCTGTAAATAATCAAACTAAATCACAGCGGCCTGTAAATAATCAAACTAAATCATAGCGGCCTGTAAATAATGAAACTAAATAATAGCGGCCTGTACATAATCAAACTAAATCATAGCGGCCTGTAAATAATGAAACTAAATCATAGCGGCCTGTAAATAATCAAACTAAACCATAGCGACCTGTAAATAATCAAACTAAATCATAGCGGCCTGTAAATAATCAAATCATGGACTCAAAGCTTAACAAGGTGCAAAGTGATGATATGCATATATACACATACATTTGTTTGTTTGACGTGGGTGTCCATTCGAAGCCCAAAGGTCCGCTGGTATGGCTTCTTGTTGACTGTTGTGTATCAGCGATGACATCAGCGAGCCTGACCACCCGATCCCGTTAGTCGCCTCTTACGACAAGCATAGTCGCCTTTTATGGCAAGCATGGGTTGCTGCAGACCTATTCTACCCCGGATCTGCACGGGTTTCTAATCACAGTACCCCCCTTTACATCCATACGTGATTCCTGCTATTCTATTTGGCAATGGCATTGACATATGTTAAATATTGAAATGAAATTTACACTAGTGAAGGGATAGGTTGTTTTCAATACTGTACTCATGTTATAACTATTAATATAATCAAGTAGATACAATTCTCAAACTGATAGCACCATTAGGCTCTCTGGCACACATGAACTTATGAAATATCACACATTAAATTCTAAACTAGTTCAAATCAAAATCATACAGATCACAAAAGGGCAAAAACTCAAATTACAAAAAAACATATAAACATCTATTTTCACAAAATTGCAATCATGAAGTGATATATTAATTGACAAAACGGTACATAAAAAAATGGCTGAATAATATTTCAAAGTAGTGAGTGAGTGAGTGGGTTTAAATGCTTTGTTTCAGTTAAATGATGGTATGTCAGCTTAGAGTGGGAGGAAAGCCCGAACAGGTGGAAACCACACGCATTGGTATGATGCTGACAATCCAGGGATCATAATCAGGGCGAATCTAGTCTCAAACCCATGATCAGTGGATCCTGGTGCACCCAAGGGATGCCACACCGCACAGTGGATTGTGGTGCTTTAGACTGGGCTACCCCTCCCCCCAAGAATTCAATATGGCGGCAATAATGGATACTATTATATACTATCCATGATGTAATAAGTAAAGATTTTGATGGAGATGTAACCTCACATAAACATTCACTTCAGGCAAGTCGAGGTGTAAATGTTCATAACAGATCGACAACAGATAACATGTCCTGCCACAAGCTCACACGAACCTGTGTCAGTTGAGCTAACAACATCAAAGTTAATATGGATTGGCCCCGGAGGAGAACAACTAGATCACAGATGCTTTTGTTTGTTTAACACTACACACTCTTCACAATCAAGAGGTGAGGTGAAATGGGGACTAACGTCGCGTCCAACATCATTGCACTTTTATATCCACATGCATCCGAGTGCATGTGCATGTGCGTGGCTGCTTGTACTAGTCCGAACTGATGCCAGTTTATAGTGCTAGCCCACTGAGATACCATGCCACAGTTTAACATGAATACCCCACTCAGACACAGTATACTGACTCCAAGCCGACCTGTCCTCGTTTTAGCCCCTTCATACTGAACGCCAGACTGGGTAACAACAAGTACCATATTTTAACGCCTTTTCGTATGACGCGGCCGGGGTTGGAAGCCCGGACCTTTCACTCTCTGGGCTGACGCTCAACCACTAGACCATGGATGTGGTCTGTCAACCAAGAGACAAGAGTATTCCACCAGTCATGATGATTGTCACGGAGCAATATTTGAACAATGCTGGTTTGCTTAAATCAGGTGTTGACATTTTTTCTTACTGAAATTCTCTTCAAGCATCGAGAAAGTATTCTGAGACACAATAATCCTGCTGGAATTCTTCACAAAAACATGTTAAGTAATTTGACTGTAATGAATGTAATCGAGCACAACACTTCCTCAGGCCGAGTTAACATGGTTCAAATAGCTGCTGCAATGCTTTGGCCAACGCTGTTCTTGACTATCCACAAGATGCCAGAATAATAAAAGCATGTGTGTAAACAACTGTCAAAACTAGCTAATCAAGAATGACAAGATTCTCAACACATTCCCAGTCATGTCAGCAATGAAATTGTTTGCTTCAAATAATTCAAAATGGCTGCCACCTGATGATGGTGATAGTTTCATCATCAGCTGCTATGGCAACCACAGGACTCTTGCCATCATCTCCAAGTGATATAGATGTGATTGTGTTTTTCCCAGTCCTAACAACACTATCTGGATGTTTGAACTCCAACATATCCCACGATTTGTTGTCTGGTATACTGTAGAGGAACACTCCACCTGATGGTAGAAAATGAAATCAGTTCATGAACGCAAAATTCGTCTGTGAAACAGTACTTCAAACAGTATTTCAGTTGTTTTGTAGCATACCAGCTCAATGTGGGAGGAAAGCACATGGTGACACAGGACGTATAAGCCTGAGTTAGTGAGTTGGGTTTAACGCCGCTTTGAACAGTTATCAAGTTATATCATTTTGTGTCAGCTTAGTATGGGAGGAAAGCCTGAAGTGATGCAGGTTAGGGCTGTGACAAGTCCAAATTTACTACCCAGGTACCCGACCCCCTATCAACCGACCCTACCCGAGTACCTGCTGTAGCTCTCAAAAGTTGGGAATTGTTTTACTGGAGCCTTGCAAAAACTACTTAGATAGTAGTATACATCATTGGATCATAGGTTTTCGGACATCATACGTTTTCGGACAGTCATGTTTATCGCAATTACTCTCGCCATAAAGGGGGTGTAGCATCATGCAGACATTGTAAATAGCCAGATGATGGCTTGTTTTAAAGGGAAAGTTGTCTTTTATGAGCGAAGAGATTTTTTACAGTTGTTCATGTGATTCGAGAGAAAACTACGAATTTTCTTAAGCGTCCATAACACGAGGATACACGTACAAAACAATCTGATCATGCATACCCTGAAGTGAACTGGAGCAGTTTCTTTAATAAAGCATATGAAGGTCAGAAGGAATGCAAACAATAGTGACTTGTAGTGTAACCATGGAGATAGTGTATTTTTGTCATAAAACAATATATCACGTGACTACTTTGGTGAAACCCATGAGCACAGGTATGCCGCTGACAAACCTAGAAACATAATCAGGGTCAACAGGGATTCAAACCCATGATCTAAGGTTTCTGGCATGCCCAAGGGATGCAACTCTGTATTGCGAATTGTAGTGCCTTCAACGACTGGGCAACCCTTGCACATGAGCACGACCTAATCATAATGGGGTTAAACGTTTTGTTCAACATCTTTGCACTTAGGGGGCCGTGTAGCCTAGTGTTTAAAGTGTTCGTTCGTCATGCTGAAAATCCGGGTTCGATTCCCCACATGAGCACAATGTGTGAAGCCTATTTCCGTTGTCCCCTGCCATGATTTTGCTGGAATATTGTTACAAGTGGGGTAAAACCATACTCAATCACTCATTTCACTCATATAGTAATGAAAATGCATGTGTGTGTTTGAGGCTGACTGTACTACTTCGGACATGTCAGTTTTATAGAGCTAGCCCACTGAGACACCATGCTGCAGGTGAACATGGATACCCAACTGAGACACGGTATACTGACTCTGAGCTGGCCAGTCCTTGTTTTAGCCCAAAGTGCATCTCAATGATAGACGCTTGGCAGCATGTCTTACCCATAGTTGTAGCAACTGCTAATATGGTCCCTCTCAATGATAGACACTTTGCAGTTCCCTGGTACGTCTCGAACAAATCGTCTGCCAACCATTGGGTGAATTTTGTGTCCCTGCGTACCCAAAGGCTACCATCATCTATAAATAAGTAGAAGCATGCATACAGAATAGTTCCTCTTATACTCAAGGCAGTCAGCGAGTGAGTGAATGCTGTTTTATGCCACATGCAAACCAGTTGTTAGGGTACAATGACATGATGTTGAGGTGCGATGACACATACTTCATGCTGTACAACAAGAGTTATCAGCAGATGACAAACGCCTCAGCCCCCACAAATTCAAAAGAACAAATTATCTGACAGTTACTTTCAGTCCAACTTAATGAGAGAACTTATATCTAATCTGCCTGTCTGTGTACAAGAGTAGTTATTGAGCTGTTAAAACAATACCATGGAATAGGGATTTGGAACTTTGTATTTCTATGAACACTATGAACAGAGTCAATGTCAAACTTGTTGCCATGGAAACATAAAAATGAATATAAATCTAAACACCCCTAAGTAGCAAACAGCACCATTTGGCAACCTGGTCTTTGTATGTGCACAGTTCAAGAAAGAATACCTATAAGTTTTAGAGATATGGTCCGGACAAACACACCTCAATGAACAGAGTCAAAGTCAAACTTGTTGCCATGGAAACAGGATAAATTAATATTTTTTAAATTCCTAAATAGCAAAAGGTACCACTTCAGCCCTTGATTAATATACATGTACCAAGTTTGGACGAAAAATGTTGAACAGTTTTTTAGTTCTGCTCTGGAAACGACATCTATCTTCGTTTAACTTGTTTCAATAGAAACAGGGGAAGCTCAAAGTTTGAAAACTTCCTAAATAGCAAAAGGCACCAATTCAGCCCTTGGTTCATACATGAACCAGATTTAGATGAAAAATATTTTACAGTTTTCAAGTCGTGCCTCGGAAACAACACCTACCCATATCCTTTTGAGACTATGTCCAAATTGTTTCCATGGAAATCGAGAAAAAAAAAATGCCAACAATCCGCATTGATATCTCTGCCAAGTTTGTTGAAAGATATTGAATGGTTTTCAAGTTACACTCCGGAAAGGAAATAATTACGGACAGGCGAGATGTCGACTATATCCCCCCCGCATTATAACGCAATAGGATACTACTCACCTAGAAGACAAACCAGACGTTCCCCTTGTAGACAGATCTGCTTGACACTGCTGGAAAACTTGTGTATGACTTCCGGCTCTCTGCCCTTCAGCTCATCTACACCACTGTCCCACATCAACAGGTTGCCCATAACATCCCCAGACACAACCTGCACAACACCAAGTTACGACAGATTAGCCCAGACACAAACTTTCCAACACCCCCGACACATACTTCACAACACCAGGTCACTACAGATTAGCCAAGACACGTACTTCACAACACCAGGTCACTACAGATTAGCCCAGACACGGACTTCACAACACCAGGTCACTACAGATTAGCCCAGACACGGACTTCACAACACCAGGTCACTACAGATTAGCCCAGACACGGACTTCACAACACCAGGTCACTACAGATTAGCCCAGACACGGACTTCACAACACCAGGTCACTACAGATTAGCCAAGACACGTACTTCACAACACCAGGTCACTACAGATTAGCCCAGACACGGACTTCACAACACCAGGTCACTACAGATTAGCCCAGACACGGACTTCACAACACCAGGTCACTACAGATTAGCCCAGACACGGACTTCACAACACCAGGTCACTACAGATTAGCCCAGACACGGACTTCACAACACCAGGTCACTACAGATTAGCCCAGACACGGACTTCACAACACCAGGTCACTACAGATTAGCCAAGACACGGACTTCACAACACCAGGTCACTACAGATTAGCCCAGACACGGACTTCACAACACCAGGTCACTACAGATTAGCCAAGACACGGACTTCACAACACCAGGTCACTACAGATTAGCCCAGACACGGACTTCACAACACCAGGTCACTACAGATTAGCCAAGACACGGACTTCACAACACCAGGTCACTACAGATTAGCCCAGACACGGACTTCACAACACCAGGTCACTACAGATTAGCCAAGACACGGACTTCACAACACCAGGTCACTACAGATTAGCCCAGACACGGACTTCACAACACCAGGTCACTACAGATTAGTCAAGACACGGACTTCACAACACCCCCCACACAACCTGCACAACACCAAGTCACTACAGATTAGCCCAGACACGGACTTCACAACACCCCCCACACAACCTGCACAACACCAAGTCACTACAGATTAGCCCAGACACAGACTTCACAACACCCCCCACACAACCTGCACAACACCAAGTCACTACAGATTAGCCCAGACACGGACTTCACAACACCAAGTCACTACAGATTAGTCAAGACACGGACTTCACAACACCCCCCACACAACCTGCACAACACCAAGTCACTACAGATTAGCCCAGACACGGACTTCACAACACCCCCCACACAACCTGCACAACACCAAGTCACTACAGATTAGCCAAGACGCATACTTCACAACACCAGGTCACTACAGATTAGTCAAGACACGGACTTCACAACACCCCCCACACAACCTGCACAACACCAAGTCACTACAGATTAGCCCAGACACGGACTTCACAACACCCCCCACACAACCTGCACAACACCAAGTCACTACAGATTAGCCCAGACACAGACTTCACAACACCCCCCACACAACCTGCACAACACCAAGTCACTACAGATTAGCCCAGACACGGACTTCACAACACCAGGTCACTACAGATTAGTCAAGACACGGACTTCACAACACCCCCCACACAACCTGCACAACACCAAGTCACTACAGATTAGCCCAGACACGGACTTCACAACACCAGGTCACTACAGATTAGCCCAGACACGGACTTCACAACACCAGGTCACTACAGATTAGCCCAGACACGGACTTCACAACACCAGGTCACTACAGATTAGCCCAGACACAGACTTCACAACACCAGGTCACTACAGATCAGCCCAGACACGTACTTCACAACACCCCACACACAACCTGCACAACACCAAGTCACTACAGATTAGCCCAGACACAGACTTCACAACACCAGGTCACTACAGATCAGCCCAGACACAACCTGCACCACACCCTACAGATCAGCCCACACCTCCCACACAACCCCCTACAGCCCTCTTGGTTAACTTTTAGCCCTGGGAGCCATTTGGCTCCTAATGGGTGAACTTTGACAATTTATCTTCCCTTCACTAACCTGCTAGGTGCGCTGACCCGCCCCGGGACATGCACCCAGACGGTCCAGCCTTAAACCTGACAGTGCATGAGCGGTATGTGTTATTGTCACGCCTATAGACAGTTATATAATCTAGTATAGCCTTCACCTCCATTGACAACTTTCATGTTGGGGTATGGACAGTGATCAAATATATTCTCAGTTTGGAAATCCTCTTTACTTCCCTTTGTCCACCGTCAAAATATTACGTCCATTTCAAGAATATGAGTATTATATGTCACTGTAGAAAGGAGACCGAAAGAATACTACTCAAAAGAAGTTAAAGAACACCCAACAATTTTCATATGACTATAGTTAATCTGCCTTGCCATTCAAACACATAATATATATTTACCGTGCCAAATGTCATGGCAACAGCTGTGACATTGGATGTCCTTTGTCCCCAAAGCTGATCCGTCTGCTCTAGGTTCAAAGGTCGGGAGGACGCCACCCGCCACACAGGCTGCCCGTGAAGCACAGACGACTTGGCTGCCGCTACGAAATACTCGCCACAAACACTGAAATGAAGTTCTACAGACTGGCTACAACATATATGGCATTGTTCTCTAACTTTACACTTTCCTATTGGTCTGGGTGCCGTTGTACAAAGCGATCTTAGCCCTAAGGTGATCGTAACTCCCATACCTTAACATAGACTTACGATAGTCATAGCGCTAAGCTTGTTTGTACAACGACACCCTGGTGGTGTTTAATGTTATCTACAAATATGATATCTTGATGTGGCTTCTTGAAAGTGGAACTACAGTAAACTTCATTTATAATGAACACGCTTATAAAGAACTGACGGATATAGCAAACTGTTTTTTTTGTCCCGACTATATGTTGTATATATGTTGTATATATGCTTATTACAAAATACGGTTATAATAAACTAACATTAGTGGTCCCTGTGGTCCCAAGGTCAGAAGTGATGCAGGCCAAACAAAAGGTTTTAGTCAGGACAGATCTGGGATTTGAACCTCTGATCATAGGCTCCTGGCACGATCAAGGGATGCAACTCTGCACAGCAAACTGCAATGCCTTTGATGACTCTGCTACCCATGCCCCCTGATCAAACAAACTCAATTAATCCCACACAAGTCAACCATGGAAGTTTGATATATCAGAAGGTAATTGTATTATGTCATGACATGATAATATCTTGACTAAATGTGTGTTTTGAATTTCTATTTCTAACCCTAGATGACCCTGACTTCATGACAAGCATGAAATGCCAATAACTTATTCTATCCCAGCATTCAAACAGGTGCCAAACTAACCTGAGATTGTTGACTTGTTGGGAAAAATGTGCAATATGATGTGTGTCTGTACCCCGAATCGTTGACACATTGATGACGCAATCTCGAGATGAGGAAGCAACACATGGACAGGCATCTTCCACTTGAGCAGCTCCTAGATCCGTCCAGCTCCTTTCTGTAATCATATACACCAAATACTGCATTATGAGACATACTCCCATTACTGCAAAGTACATAAAACAATATCTAATGTTAGTCCTGGTGCTACATTTTAACAGCAACCTCACTGTTTTCAGCAGACTTACATAACAAATGACTAATAGGATGATATAATGCAGGACTGCAAATAGTCATATTCTGCAAGTGAAACCAACAAAATCATAGCATTAACATGTACAATGTTATTAGGCCATTCATATCATTTTATGTCTTTCTCATCTCCATGCTCAGCTTCAGACATGTCAGATGGAGCACTCGAATGTTGGCCAAAAAAAAAAAGATAGAAAAAGGTGTAAGTGCTTGAGAAATGTGAATGCAACTGATAGGATTAGGCTAAAAAAAATATAATAGTCTTGGTTCTCAGGCACCGCCCACATCATCATAAAGTCTGCCGTACGTTTCGTTCTTATTTAAGTTTTTAAAAACTATTTTAGATCCTAAAACAATGCTATCCAATATGTCACACAGTTATTTCCTTTCACATGCAAACTGCTTTACTGTGCATCTCATGTTATGGTCATGGCGGTATTAGGAGTTTGTTTGCTTGTTTATAAAGGGAGGCCCTTTCCCAGGTTGATGGCACACAACTGTTTATTTGGAACATACTAGTTTGAACAAGCAAAAAAAACCCAAAACAACCGCCCGCCCTCACTCTATTTTCAAAATTCATTGCCGGAGAAAAAATTCTTTTATTTTCTTAAGCCTAAGTGTTGTTTTTTACATGCGCAAAAGAGGTTCACAGCTTGATTGTCTAGTTTGCGATATGCGAAATTCAAAGTTGTATCATTGTTGGGAGCTTTAAATATAAAAGTTCCAGAGGGCTTAAAAGACAAAAAACAAACCAAAGCGATAGGAAGAATTACTTTCCTTCTTCAAATCCCACTATGATCAATCTCATTAAAATCAGATCTTAGTTGGATGAAAGGTCATTCTGACGTGACCCGTAATGGGATGTCCTCAGATCTTTGTTTAGCGGCAGCGAGAACTTAGATCTGATTTTAATGAGATTGCACTATGATAAACATGTTGAAATGCAGCACAGGAGAAACACATGTTTTCTAGGGTGGGATCCTACAGCATCCTAGAATAGCTTATGATGTACTAACAACAAATACAGATGGCCTATCCAAGACAAACATTGACGGCACTGTTGGTGACAGCATCCCTACCTGAGGCCAGCACGCGGACACAGGACACATGTTGGTGGTGTTTATGTACCAGGCCCATGGTGAGGGCGTCTGTCTCCCTCAGGTTCTCCCACACCAGCACATTGCCAGTGCTGTGGCCAGACACTAGGTACCTCTCTGTCCATCAGCGGAATAAACAGAAGCGTAAAACACTCTGAAACAGTTTACTCAACAAAAGGCATCCATCAAAAGTGCACAATATTAATACAGATACTCTGAACATGCTGAAGCAAGTATTTATTTTGCACGAGATATGACGTAATACACTGAGCACTTCGCATGCATTTATCATATACACAGTGGAACAAGCCGATTAAACCCGGAATGTCTTACAAATTGCAGTGCCATCTGGCGTTCTTTATCATAACGTCTCCTTTAGTGCACTGACGTTCTTTAGTACACATTGTTCTTTCTTCACATGACGTCTTTTGTTTGCGAGTTGTTCATTGGTATTGTTTTGTATTTTGAATTCCTTATCTGTATGTAAATAATTACCTTTATTTATAACATCCATTCTTTATTCATAACATTTGACTATTATTGCGTACTTTTGTCCTGTATTTCAACCATAGTTGTGTTATAACAAGAAAGACACTGAAGCATTACCCCCTAGATCAATGGATGTTGCCTTGCCGTACATGAAGGGAATGGTAATCTCCATACTCGTCTCCTGCCATCGAGTCAGCAGCTCGCCTCGTCGGTATTCTCGATACAGGTCTCGCCAAAACTCCCACCCAACACGATTACACACGTCTGCAGTTATCTCCCCTTGTTCAATGAATCGACACATCCCTGTGAGTTCTACTAGAATGTAGGATGGTATTTCCTTCAGACAACATCTCAGCCAAATGTTAAAAGATGATTCCAGATGTCCAACAATTTCCTGCCATGATCGACAAACACACTGAACATGGCCGAGGGCCACGCCATCCAACTTGGCCAGAATAAAGTACTGCAGTTCACGGGGGAATTCTAGGACGTGCATCCCTGGTGGAGACGTTGCTGAAATAAATAAGAACAATTACAGGGAGATTAGAATCATGGTTTTGTGCCTATTTTGGCTACGTCTAAATATTGTTAAGTCTGTTCAAACGTAACAGGGTCCTAGGGTCCTGGGGTCCTTGATGTTTACTATTGTAATATTTGAATCTATAGAGTGAGTGAGTGAGTAAGGTTTTACACAGCTTTTAGCAATATTCCAGCAATATCACGGCAGGTGTGTGTGTGAAGCACCAGAAATGGGCTTGACACATTGAACCAATGTCGGGAATCGAACCCGGGTCTTCAGCTAACGAGCGAAAGCTTTAACCACTAGGCTACAAGACCGCCCCTTTGAATCTAGATACCCTAACATCTTTTAACATAAGGGCAACGACAAAAGTCCTTGAGTTTCATTCTTAATAGCATGTATATAGTGCAAAATTGGGATACAGTCTCATTGTAACCTGTTTTTAAAGTGTGAGTTAGTGAGTATGTGTTTACAATGTTTTTAGCAATATTTCAGCAATTCCAGAATTTTTCAAAGATTAGGGGCAAGCCTTAGTTTTAAACATTCTTTCAGAAGGTTGAAAGGGACAATTTCTTAAACATGTTTCGTAAATATATATATATGTATAATAAATACATGGATATTTGCCAAAGTTGTATTCAAGAGACCAATCCCTGGTCATTTTAGTCATATATCGATTGACGAGGGCTGGGACGGGTCCAAATTTACTACCCGGGTACCCACCACCCTATTACCCGACCCTACCCGGATACCCGCTGTAGATATTTAGAGATAGGTACAAACTGTCCGATTTGGAAAAGTTTGACCACAGACCTGGCAAAATGTATTTAGATAAACGTGTTAAACGATCCGCTCATGCATACACTGAAGTTTACTGCATGAAGTTTTATCCTTATTCAAACATATAAAAGTAAGAGGGAATGGGTGCATTGTCAGAAGGAAATGGGAACATTAGTGACTTATAGTGTAACCACAGAGTTTTAGATAAGTTTTGTCATTAAACAATATATATATCACTTGACTAAGCACGGGTCCGGGTAGTCCTGTGGGTACCCGGGTCCTACTCAGGCCCACCCGACCCGAGTACCCCGTCCCAGCCCTACCGGAGGTGTTTGAATTGACACATAGCCTAAGGCCTAATCTGTCTAAAATTAACTTTATTTGAAATCCATCAATATTTGTCTAAGCTTGTCTTCAGAGATGAAGGATTCATCTGGTCCAGACCTTATTATTTAAAGGTTGCAATGATATACACAAAGTCGTTGGAATGTTGCCTACAGTGGCATTAGCAACATGCAGTCTCTTTCATAAAAAACATACAACAAAAATCCTCCACAAGTTTAAAGTAATTCTTACTTCATTTATTCACATCTTTATATCATATCAAAACCACAGGTTTTCAGTTTTATAATCAGTAACATTGATATATCTTCATTTTCATAGATTATCAAATCTATGTAAATTCTCAACTTACATATAGGGAGTATATATATATATATATATATATATATATATATATATATATATATATATATATATTATTTACTTTCCTGTGGAAAAATCTCCCCGACTATGCTTAAACATGCTAAATGTGATTTTCAAAGAAAATACGATAGGCCCTATATATAGCTGTGTTTGAACATTTGGTGATGTTTGTAAAGAGATAATATAATCTGGCAAGGTTAATTCTGCTATGGCAACAACACCCCAGCACGACCTTTTCAGCATGTGTGATGTTCACAAAATTATAGACTCCTAGCCCAAATGTTCATCCCGTAACACGACCTTACTTCAATTCTCTAGAAATATTGCTGAAAATAGATTTTGAATTTTGTCACTGGGTTATATTGAACCATCAGTACTCCTATCAAGAATAGTTTTCCTGTCACAGGAAGGAGTATCGTCACCTTCATGTGTTTCACCGTGCCTGTCAGTGTAGGGCAAAGACTGTTCAATCATGTGTTGTCGACAGTGTCTGCAGGCAGATGTTTGTCGGCGCGTGGGCAGCCATACAATAACAGAACGAGAGTTATCTCCCTTCAAGATTCTCCTAAAAAAAATTCATTTGACATTACGCGATATATAAGTCAGTTCGTATTATGCATCGTATTCATATTCATAAACTTAAAGTTTGTTTCCATAACTCACATTTTAAGCAAGTGTCATGAAAAGGAGTGTTTACACTGGTTCGTCTTTTCTTCCTTCGCGACTAAAGATTGCTAAACTGGTCATTTGTGTTTACTGCACTTCCAGACGGATTCTAGTTCTTGTTTCTGTGTTTTTGGTGTAAATAGATTTTAAAACATTTTTTGTACTGAAAAACCTTACAAAAGAAGTGGTGCTTCAAATCCTCCATTTATTTATTTTATATCTTTTAAATAGAGACCATGAAAACAATATATTCTTTCAGGTTATCAGTCCACCTCATTTACAAAATCTTCAAATTGTTCATCTGTTCCATATCTGATTGTGATTTCGTTCTATGTGATTATACTATACCAGTTGTGTTGTATGAATCAATGTCTTTCAATTTGTAAAATTTAAATCAAAATTGGATATTCCCAGAAAAAAAAAATATGAGTAAATTATAAGTTGTCAATCTTTATGGCTATTCTTATTCTACTACATTTGGTCACACATTTTGTTAATGCAACAATCAACCAGACCATGCTAGTCCCCCAGGGCTGGGACGGGTTACTTTGGTTGGGTGGGTACATACTAGGACCTGGGTACCCACAGGACTATCCGGACCCCTGGTTAGTCATGTGATATATTGTCTGATTACAAAATTTATCTAGAATATGGTTACACTACAAGTCACTAATGTTCACATTTCTTTCTGACTATGCCCCCATTTCTTCTGGTTTTTATGTTTGCATAAAGATAAAACTTCAGTCTATTTCAGTTGATGGATGACCATCGTTTCATATGTGTATCTGAAAACATTTTACAGTCAAACTATACCATGTCAGACATTTTGTTCCCATCTCTTCAAACCTGCAGTGGTACCCGGGTAGGGTCTGGTAATAGGCAGTAGGGTACCTGGGTAGTAAATTTGTACTTGTCCCAGCACTACTACTCTGTCAGTGAAACAGTTATATTATGACTGGTTGTCAAGGAACTTAATGAAATTTGGAGGTGAGGTGAAATGGGGTTTAACGTCGCATCCAAGATTATTGTACTTATATAGCGACGTGCATGTACAGGTGTGTGTTTGTGTGGCTGCTTGTACTAGTCCGGACTGAAGCCGATTTATAGTGCTAGCTCACTGAGATACCATGCCGCAGTTTAACATGAATATTCCACTCAGACACAGTATACTGATACTGAGCAGACCAGTCCTTGTTTTAGTCCCTTAATGCCAAGCGCCAGACAGGGTAACAACAAGTACCATCTTTTAACATCTTTTGGTATGACACGGCCGGGGATTGAACCCCGGACCTTCCGCTCTCCGGCGGACGCTCCACCACTAGACCACGGAGGCAGTCAATCAAATTTGGAAATTAGACATTTGGCATCAGAAAAGTATATTTATTCTTACCCAGTGTTCAGATAAACTATTGAAAATATATTAATTCCTTATATCATCTTTTCATCTAGTACAAAATTATGTAGACTTTAAATATATGATTTGGAATAAGCTATTGGACAGGGTTTGTATAGCATGTGGTGGTTATGCTAATTATAGGGTTGTGAAAATGTAAAGGACACTTATATTTGTTGATATAAAATATCCACAATTTTAAATCCCACACTCTGTAATTGACAAAAACAAATCATTCATGACTAAATATTTTATTTTACAATATAGTTGATCAATGTATGTAAAGAAGTAAATAAATAATATACAATATATGCATATGAATAAAATATTCTGTAACTTAGTGTAAGGATCCATTAATATATCACAAACAATCTATCTCTGTTAATTCATACCTTGATGCTTTTAGTAACTGACCTAAATGCACCATATTAACGGACCAGCTATTTAATAGTCTCATATTTATGTTTCTGGAAGGAGGAGCCTCTCCATATTTTGGGGACCTAGAACACATTCTGGAGTTATTTTCTGGAACAAATTCTTTCTTTTTTTCAATAGAAAATCTAAGCATCCGCCATCCTCCTCCAGAATATAAAATGGTCAGTCCCAAAGTGTCACCAACTACTAATAGTGAGTGAGTGAGTTGGGTTCAACACCGCTTTTAACAGTATTCCAGTTATATCATGCCGTGATGTGACATGAAAGCCCGAAGTGATGCAGGTCTCAGACGTTTACCACTTTGGTGAAACCCACGAGCACGGGTATGGTGCTGACAAACATAATTGTGGCGAACCGGGATTCGAACACACAATAATAGGTTTCAGGTGTGCCCAAGGGACGCAACTCTGCACAGCGAGTCGTGCACCTTAGACAACTGGGCCACCCGTGCCCCCCAACTAATAATAGAAGAATTGTGTTGTTTGTGTAAAAAAAATTATTTTTTTTACAGATATTTCAGTTATCTCTTTGAAAGGTGGGACCAAGATGAGTTAACTAATACATGAAACAATAATTCATCTTTCTAAGGTCATGTATACATCAGATAATAATACATACATATGTACTAATTACTGTGGAAACTCACCTATAATATATAATTCAACTATAGACCCAACTGCATAGCTTCAATACCTGTAAGTTTCGAGGAGAATAAGTTCATTTTCAATCTTTCACCACATGTATTTTCCCTATCTGTCAGCAGCAATATATGCACATCCTTCACAGCCGACACCTAAATATTTTGGTGAGGAGATATAGTAGAATCAGTTGGGCTTAATAATTTATTCTCAGACCTTACAATTAACAGTTAAAAATGACTTTTTTTCTGATTCCATGAAATGGAAAAACACTTATACCTGCCACTGAAAAATATTCAGAGACTGAAACCTTTTGAAAACGAATAATGGATTTTGACTCTTGATAAGTATCAAGTAACTGAAAGTGTATTTCCAGTTGTAACAACGTGAATGACGGAATGAGGATTCAAACTTGCCGTCAGCTTGCTGAATGTTATTTCCTAAATTCTACCTTGCGTTTTCATAATGTGTCAATATACACACCAGAAAATCTTTCTCTTTGACCCATGTGGATTACATTACATATACATGACAATGTCTATTCTGTTAAGTCAGACAGGCGTACTAGAACGTCCTACAACCCTACTTGAAACTATTAAATACCCATATTCGATATATGGTCTATACAGTCAGTGTGATATAAGAAAGGCAAGTGTTCTACATTTTACAGCAAGGGTTCATGTGTTCTACACTGTAGAGAAACAAGAAGACAAGTGGACGGATGTTTGGATCAATGGTCATCTCCTCAGGAGCTGGAAATGCCATACACTTTGGACAGTTTTGTGTTGCCACCTCCAGCATTCTTCTTTTTCAGTTTGCCAGCCCAGCTTGGTGAACCCTGCATTGTCTGGAACAGGAGGATGGGCTAATGAACACAATTTTAAACAAGAAAACCTTGATGCGAGTCACAGAGCTCCAGATAAGCTTTTTGTGTTGTGGGTATTTTACCTATGCATCATAAAATCATTGGGTATCAGTAATTCTATCTGGGTATTCAAATTTCTGTTACACACTAGTTTTTACACATGTGGGTATTTAAGTTAAATATTTAAAAACACTATTCATCCTACTAGTCCCTGCAAACTGGTGTTGTGTGGGTTCGAGAGCTTTATAGGACTCAAAATTACCACGATACTTCCACAAGAAAGTGTGATGGCAAATGATCATGGTGTAACTGACATCATGGAGTTTAGCAAGGTTGACGGAATGCCCGTTTATAATTTCAAAATTTGTAGAATTTTCCTATTCGGAATATTCTATAAGTAATACGTAACCACTGTTATACCGAGGCTGTTGTCTCCCACAACTGCTGCTATAGCGAAATCTACCACAGAGATCTCAATTACCTCATGCAGCACGTGCGTAGCCACCTAGCTGCCATGTGACACCCTTCACTCTTGTCTCTTGCGAGAGCAAGTGCTCGGGGGACGGACGGGCGGGCAGCAGCCCAGTGTTAACGTATTACTTATAGAATATTCCGAATAGGAAAATTCTACAAATTACATTAAGTAATACGTTACCACTGTTATAACGAGGCTGACTACCACAGTAGGCGGTGGGGAGCACCTACAACCCGAATCCTGACTGCTAGCGTTTCTTCCGACCAGCGGAAGTAAACACCAAGGTGGAAGCACTCGATGCGCATGCACCTAGCTAGGCGTTACCCTATAGGAATACCAAAGCACTGTCAAGCGCATACCGTAAGGCTCAATCGTCATTGCCAAAATGATTGGTGACTCCAAACGGCCCCACTGGATAGGTATTTCATCGCCGCAGCGGATGAGAACACTGTATCCGCGTGAGCTTAATCTTAGATCAGGTTAAACAGTCGAAAAGAGGGAAATTAATTTCATTCAGACCGTATATCCCAGAGCAAGCCTACTTAAAGTATGCATTAGGCGCGTGACCTAATTCCAGTATTTGTAAGCATGCATCACAAGGTTGGGATACACGACAGACAATTAAATACATAATTGTCAAAATACAAATAAGGACAAAGCACACAAAAAGCCGCCCTCACCTGTGGTGTGAGTGCGCTGGTTTGCGGGACCCCAACTCCTGTACCCACGGCAGTGGGAACATTGGAGTCGACCCAGATTGACCACCGTGCAAGGTCTGACACCTGAGGAGTTCGGAATTGCGCTGGGCACAGCCCTTAGGATGTAAGATTTCTTTGAGTGATCTTACAGTGAATTCTCTCTCCGTTTGCCCGACTCTCTGATTCTTGGCGACGAAGCCCATGAGCAGGCCCAGGCGGACCGCTCCTTCGTCACCCCTATCGAATCGTACCTTGGCGACATCGAGTGCATGAATTTCGGATACACGTGCCGCCGTGGCAAAGGAGAGGAGAAATGCTGTTTTCCAAGTCACATGCCGGAAACGAAGCACTATGCAAGGGTTCATACGGAGCTTCCGTAAGTGATTGCAACACTAGGGAAAGATCCCAGGCCGGTGCCCGAAGGCGGCCCTTCTTAAGATCGTGCTGTTTGAAACCCTTGATAATACCCCGTATCACCGGCTCTTTGGAGAGACTGGTACCCATAGCAACGTCCCGTACCGTAGCAACGGACGAGACATAGTTGGCAATGGAACCCCCGGAGAGTTTCCGGGTCTCTCGCAAGTGAGACATGAAACGAGCAATATCCTGCACAGATACCTTATCTGGCGAATGAATGTGATGTTTACAACACCACTTCGTGAAAATAACCCAACGTGCATTATACACCTTCTGGGTAGAATCACGATGCATACTAACGTATGCCCGAGACGCCCGGCGAGAAAAACCTTTACTCCTCAGACGCTTGGTGACAACATCCACGCGTGCAGATTGAACTGCCCTGCGTTTGGATGAAGCTGACGGGTGTGAGGGTGGATCAAGAGATCCGGTCTCACAGGCAGTGGGAGTGGCGACTGCGTGACCTGGGTCAGCAAGTCGGGATACCACGATCTGTTCGGCCACATGGGCGCGATCAGTAACATTCGACAGCGAACTCCTCGGAGCCAGCTTAGAATGTGTGGTATCAACGCTGTCGGCGGGTAAGCATAAGCGTCCAAGCCCGTCCAGTCTAACGCGAGAGCATCGTGATCGATGGCCCTCGGGTCCGGGACTGGTGATACAAACAACGGGAGTTGATTGTTGAACCGTGTTGCGAACAGGTCGACCATTGGACGACCCAAACGTTCGCACAGCCACTGAAACACTACTGGGTTCAGCATCCACTCTGTGGGGCTCGGATCCTGAGGCCTCGATAGAGCATCCGCCAGTATGTTCCGCACACCTGGGATGTGACGGGCGCGTATCTGGCACGGGACACTGTCCACCAGAGCGTAAAACTCGAACGTGAGATCGAGTAGCGAGTGACTGTGGGTTCCCCCCAGTTTGTTCACATAGGACACTACCGTCGTGTTGTCGGTCGCCAGCATGAGCCGGGCGTCGACGAGACGATGCTTCCAGTGATTGACTGCGTTGATCACTGCCTTGAACTCGAGACAATTGATGTGAAGACCTAGTTCGTCTACGCACCACAGCCCCGAGCTCACCTCCCCTTCTAGATGGGCACCCCAGCCCACTAGAGAGGCGTCTGTATACAGGTTCAACGTGGCCCGGTAGGGCCGCATAGAGACTCCTGATAAGACATTTTAAGGGACCGTCCACCACTCCAGATGCGGTCGGAGCCGATCCGGGAGGGCGACGGTCGCACTGTTCACCTCCGTTGCTAACAACTGGATTAAAAACCGTTGCAGCGGGCGGAGTTGGAGACGACCCCGTTCGGTGCAGTCCTGGGCTGATACAAGTAGCCCTAACAGCTGTTCCCAAAAGTGAACAGTCTGTTGCACCGCTAAGACTTTGGCAATCATCGCCTGAATCTTGTGCCACCGGTCTGGGGGGACAAAGAGGCGATGGGACACCGTGTTGAACCGACCTCCGATGAACAGCAAGTTCTGAGAAGGGGTTAACTCGCTCTTGGGGAGATTGATAATCCACCCCAATTGCTCCAAGAGCCGACGTGCGAAAACGAGATGGCGTGACAGGGTGTCCGTCGTTCGATTTGCTACTAGCGAGTCGTCCAGGTACGCGAAGTACCGGACACCCCTCCTGTGGAGGAACCCCACTATGGGGGTGGTTAACCGGGTGAACAGCCAGGGAGCGGACGTGTGAATCATTCTGAGTTCGGCACTGTCCTACTTGGGAACGAGAAATATCCTGGAGTAAAACCCCGGTGTTATTTCTGGTAGAGCTAACTCCCGTACTGCCCCTTCTCCACCAACCTGCCGATGGCATCGGCGAGGATGGGAAGATCGGTGTCCGAATCGAAACCTGCCAACGGGGCAACGGTGAGCGGCGGATTCGCTTTGAGATCAAGCTGATAGCTGTACCGAAGCGTGTTGACCACCCACGGGTCGCCGAACACTTGTTCCCAATTCTCCCAGTAAGTCTGGAGTCTGGCTCCCACTGGGGAAGGAGAGGGGGCCCTGACAGGCTGCGGCAGGCGCAACTGTCCAGGGCCAAGTGACATGGGTTCGCCTAAGGGCCAACCGAAGTTGGCACTGTGGGCATACGAACCCCTCCAATGAGAGTCACCTGGAGGGGCCCTTGCCGTCCTTAGACGACTTGGGCTTCCCCCAGTTCCCCGTCTTCCCGCGAAAGGGCAGCTGATTGCCCATACCGGAGCCCTCAGGGCGGGGCTACTTCCCAGAGGAAGAAGACCCCGACCCCTTAGACCTACCGGCCGCAGCAGCCTGGGGCGCGCTCCGGTTAGGAGCGGCACCCAGGCGCCTATGCAGGGACCCAACAAGAGCAAGTGTGTGCCGAGAGTCCTCGGCAACGTACTCCAGAGAAGCATTTAAACTGAGCAGGCAGTTGTAAATGCGCTGGTCACGGTCCGTGGGAGAACCTTCGACCAGACTGGCCGCTGCAGCCAAGTAAGTGTCTCCGTGAGACATGGAGTGTCGAGCGAGGGCGTCCAGCTGGTGCAAGGTAGCTTGCGTTACCGTAGCAGCCGGTGGGGCACGGACACCCAACCGCTCAACATGGGCCTCCGCGGTAGGACCAGCCTCGGGAAAGGCAAGGTCATGTACCGGGAATAAACCCTTTCTCCACGACTTAGGAGGCAACGGGAGACCCCGACCGGAGGCCGCCGCGAAGGCGTTCTCCAAGGAAGGCTTGATACCGCGCAGCAAGGTTGATGCGGGGAAAGCCGTGTCGGAAGACTCATCGTATACCTCGGAGAAACCCACAGTCGTGGATTCCCCGCGGTACCGGCCGGGGCATATCCTCAAAGAGGTCATAAACCATGGCCACGCGGTCCTTAACCGATAGCGGGAGCAACGGTTCGGGGAAAGGACCGGTGACCACGGGAGCCGCCACCGTACCGGTGGACCCCGCGTCCACCAAAGTGGCCGGGGACGGAACAGCCAGCGGCCTATCCTGAGATAAGGCCGCCAGCTTGGAGTCCACAAGTTATGCAAGTAATGCAGCGACGGAATCCCCGGACAGCCAACGGGCCGCCAAGGGATCCGCCGCAGCCGTGGTGGTGGTACCCGCAAGGGGACCCCGACCGGACGAGTCGGCCACCACAGGGGTGGAAACGGACTGCACATACAGCCGGTAGCGCTCGCTTGCGGCACATCCCGCAGCTCCTGGTTGCGGGGGTAGAGGGGGTGGAGGACGGCGAAACATCCATGTCAGACATTTTGTTTGTACTATGAACAAAGAGCAAAACATGGTTACAACACACGCACCACAAATAGTCACAAACGAGTATTTTCACAAGAAAATAAACGAGCAATGCGAATATAGAACATACACATATAACGTATAGAGGTATAAGTGATGTAAAAAACCCAAGATATACTAGAACAGGGGAACGTAAGACGCAACGTGCATACGAGACACCCCGCAAGTATATAGAAAAAAAGGGCGGGAAAAATATTTCCTTTTGGCGGGAAAATATTTCCAAGCGTAGTTACAGCAAACGCCCCGTAAAAGCACAGTTTATTAGAGAGAATAAACAGTAATAAATATCACCGAATGGTCGGAGAAACTGGAACGCTTGAGCAGTTTATTGTACGTCTTGCTAGAGCAAGCGAAGAGACAAGAGTGAAGGGTGTCACATGGCAGCTAGGTGGCTACGCACGTGCTGCATGAGGTAATTGAGATCTCTGTGGTAGATTTCGCTATAGCAGCAGTTGTGGGAGACAACAGCCTCGGTATAACAGTGGTAACGTATTACTTAATGTAATAAGTTGCTGATCTGCTAATCAAATACGCAGGGTTGCTTCACAATATTTTGATGATACGCAAAAGGTTTATTTTTGTAGTGTATCTGTAATGTTCGTTGCGTATTTGATACGCTTGGGTTTTATTTTACTGCATATGTCTGCATTTCTGATGCGTATTTTACGCAGATACACAGCTTAATTGGCACCAAACCTGGAATGAGTATTATCAGCTTTTTCGTCTTGCAAAGTTTGACTGGAAACATGCAGTGTATTTGATTGAAAGTATTTGGCACATGCCAATGCATTACCAAGCTTGAAGAGTCATCTGCATAGCGTACTGATAGAGTAGAGTAGTGTGGTAAAACGAATGTAACAAATCTAATGAAACTATATAAAGTGTCCCCAAGACAAGATTTCTAAAACAAATGCTGGATTTCCAAATTCTCAATATCCTGATATCTCTAATAAATAGACTCCTTGTGTAAAGTACATTTCATCTCAAACCAAAAGATAATTTGAAAATGTCAGACATTTTTTTATATTCTTCGTATACAGACTTCAGTATTGAATATCCTGGTTGATATGTGGAAAACTAACTAAATAACCTTTCAAATTCGTTACTGAAAATATTATCTAACTATGTTGCCATGTGTGTACACCTTACCATTGAAATTGACCCAGGTCGGTCAATATTGGGGTCATCTGTCATGTCAAAACTGTTGTAGGACATGGATTTAGGCTTGACAGGTTCTCTTGCATGTGGCTTCTTGTCACAATGACGACGAGTCGATAGATTCATCACAACTTGTTTCATTACAGCCATTTCCTTTCAAGAAAAAAAGTTTAGTTACATGTGGTGTGTGAGTGAGTGTGTGAGTGGTTTCATGCTGCTTTGAACAATATTTCAGTTGTGTTAGTTGAAGGAAAGGGGGGTGAGGTGAAATGGGGTGTTAACATGCGTCCTAGATTATTGCACTTATATAGCGACGTGCATGCACTTGTGTGTCAGTGTGTGGCTGCTTGTACTAGTCCGGACTGATGCTGACTCGGACATATTACACTGACTCCGAGCTGACCAGTCCTTGTTTTAGCACCTTAATGTCGAGCGCCAGACAGGGTAACAACAAGTACATCTTTTCACAATAGATGATTAGGCCAGCCTAGTTACATATGGGTGAGATGATTTTTTTCAATATGAAGGACGACAACTCACCATTTTTGACAAGTGAACAGAAATTTAGTATGATACAACATTGTTTTGTCCTGGCGACTGAATAAACACATTGACCAGAGAAAAATCAGTTATTATGATATGAAGGAACGTCTTCAATCCAATTGAATATTACATTGTACTCATAAATAGTAAGGCAATTAGAATCATTGTGAAGAATACAATTCTTTTCATTTCTATTTTCAAAACAAGCTAAGTTTTACAGCGCTTAACCTGCTTAAAACCAGTTACATTGATGATTGATTCCCAACACAAAGCCACAAGCCATGTTGATAACTGAGGTATTTGTACTTACCTCCTTCTGATTAAGCAGCCTCTCCAAGTCCAGGGACATCTGGTTCTTAGTTCGAACCATGTCAGTGCGCTCACGTTCTGTTTTCCTGGAATGAATACGTACACAGCTACAGCTGAAGTAGACACCATTCAACCTGCCAATTTCTCCAAAGCTCATTTTGAACATGCAGTTTATTTAAAAAACGAGATCGCAGTAGAAAACAACTAGTACCTCTACTTTTCACTAGTCTATGACTAACAGACTACTGGCTGTGTCTAACCTGGTAGGATTGATCTGAAAGTCCAAACAGCCTCTATCTTACAAACTGCACTAAACTAACATAAGATTCCGTCATATTACATGGTGCATAAATGTCCTGACTGCAGAATGATTATCTTATACTCCATGTGATCAAATGTTGATCTCACGGCAATGTTCTGGATGAACATCACACAGCTGATGATATATGAAGTGAAATATGCTGGATGTAGATGCAAAATCTCTCATTTACAGTTATCTGACTCAAAAGATTCAACTGCACTCTTCAAGCTATATCAAGACGGCCTGTATATAATCGCATCAATCGGGCCAGACAAACCAGTGGTTGATATTATGAGCATGTCAAAGCCAGACTGACAACATGCAACTAACCAAATCATGGAGAAGAACAGGTATTCAACAAGTAATAGGGAGCACAGGACCAATAATTAACCAAGTCCCTAAGGATCAATGTAACAAGTCTCACCTGAGGTCCTCCTCCAGCCGAGCTGTGTGGTCCTTCAGCTTCCTCATCTGATCATCACGGACTCGGATACTGTCTATAAGATAGTTGTAGGGTTGCTGGGACTGGTCTAGGAGACAATTGGCATTCTTCACCTGAGAGGTGACAGAATAATGTCATATAGCTTCAACAATTTGTTTAAAAAAGAATTAAAAGAACTGACTATCACCAAAGTTTAACATGTTAAGCAGTGTGCAACATGCTGTTCTCAATTGAATTTAAGTACACCATATTCAACCCAATTCGCGCATGATATGTAATTACAAGGTGTACATAAAAAATGAAAAACAAACAAAGACAACAGGTTGTTATCAGTGTCCCTACATTTATGATGATGATGATGATGATGATGATGATGACGACGATGATACATTTATATACCGCAGGTATCCAGGTACTAGTATCTGCTCAAATGCAGTTTTATTTGTTCCCCAACCAGTGGATTCGTTCGCATTTCCGTTATAATTCTCAACTCCCTGGGGAGTATACAACCCAAGCTGCCCAGGGACCCTAGAAGGTTTTTACATCCACCTCACATATCTGGTACCCCCATTCCCTGCTGGGTGAATAGAGGCAAATTTTAGCTAAGTCACTTGCCCAGGGTGACACCACAAGTTTTGACACTTTGTGTCTTGGGTGTGTACATATTCGCGTTTCCACCATCTGGTCAACTACCATCGGACAAGTGGGTTCTTTTGAGTGCACAGGGTGTATGTACTGTACACTGGGGGTAGTGACATCACTGTAAGGACCTGTAAACATTGTTGGTTCCAAGGCCAAATAACAACCCGGTCACAAGCGGGATACGATCACAGCACCTAGCATGATAGGTGTAGACACACAGTCGATGCCTCAATGACGTCGGAAATGTAAAAAAAGATGAGTTCAAACATGCACAAATCCATGCAGTAGTGACCAATGTGATTTTACCCTGCTCTTAACACTATTCTATCCCTATCATAGTACGGGAAAACAAGAATGGGCATCACACATTGTATCCATGTGGCTAACTGAAACTTTGGCATGACAAGCCTTTCAGTCCATGGATACAACAGCAACATGTACATGATTGAATAGGCTTAACAAAATCATAGAACAGCAATGCAGACCTCCTCTGCCAGCTGGGAATTTTTCTGTTTCTCCCTCTCTATCTCATGTCGTAACGATGTGTTGGCCTTCTCCAGGTGCAAGGTCCGTCGAGCAAGGTGGACACTGGACAAACAAATGGCACAAAATTGGAATCTTGACATATCACATCATGGCCTTTGGTTGTTATTATGGAAAAAGAATTGTCAGATTGTGTATATAAAAAAATATTAATTGAAAGGCTATATCAATGAAGATAATAGACTGGTTAGGCTATATCAATAAAGACAATAGACTGGTTAGACTGTAGCACTGAAGACAACAGACTGGTTAGGCTGTATCACTGAAGACAATAGACTGGTTAGGCTGTATCACTGAAGACAATAGACTGGTTAGGCTGTATCACTGAAGACAATAGACTGGTTAGGCTGTATCACTGAAGACAACAGACTGGTTAGGCTGTATCACTGAAGACAACAGACTGGTTAGGCTGTATCACTGAAGATAAATAGACTGGGTAGGCTGTATCACTGAAGACAATAGACTGGTTAGGCTGTATCACTGAAGACAATAGACTGGTAAGGCTGTATCACTGAAGACAAAAGACTGGTGAGATGACAGCCTACCTCTGTTGCAGTCTTCTCTTGGATGTACTGGGCACATTGGCTCCATACCCATAGGAGAACAACACCCGTTCCGCATCCTCTTCGTTCTCAACTGGAATATAACAGAACAGTTGATCATGCATGTGTTGTTGTGTTATGAGAATCAGGAAAGTCTAGCGTAGCAGCATATGGTGACTGTATCTAGCCATCTTAGCAAATCAATTTACAATAATGCTTTCTGGGGTTTCTGGCAATCTGAAGTACTGGTTATGGTTCTGAAGTAAATGAATAACCAATACCATGTGCCAAGCTTTGACAGCATTTAAGTGTACTAAGGCTCCCAATCCACAAGCAAATTCAAAGGTGATCATAACTCCTATACTTTAACATAGGCTTATGATTGTTGTAGCACTTTGTAGAATGGGCCCTTGAACATACCGAAAACTAAATCACATTAATGAAGATATGCCATTAATGTGTGGTCACATCTACCTGCTTTTGCTGTGCGCTAAAATCAATACAAAAAGCCTTTTTAGTAATCTGAGTCTGTATGCACATCTATGAAGGCCACTCACCCTCAGCAGCCTGCATGACAACATCATCCAGTTCCTGCTCCATCCGCTCGTACGTCTCCAGCTTCATGGCTCTCTCAGACACGCCAGACTCTAGTTCCGACACCCTCTTCTCCATTGTCATCTCCAGGGTGTGGTACTCCTTGATCAGAACCTGCATAACACACCCACTCACTTAACGAAGCACACAGCAATGTTCCAGCTATAAATAAATAAAACTGGTCAAGACTAACCAGTGTTAGTTTGATTGTTCCGCCACACTCACCAATATTCCATAATCAGAGTATTATCTTTATTTCATATACTAATCGTGCATAACATATTGCTCTTACTATCAAAGTCCTAAATGGAAATGAATGACAATCTAGTAGCGTCTTCAGTAATTCTTTTGCCCAACATGACCCTTGAGACATTTGATGTCGCAAGACATGCCCCCTATATGTCATAATTGTCTTCAAATCTGAGGCTCCGGCACTGATGACACAAATGTCAGTAACCGAGTGTTGTGTCTTTGGGCAAACAGGTTAGTACAGTAGACAGAAGCACTCAGGATGCAGCTTCCACTCTGTGAAGGATGGGCGGTCGAGCCTTGATAGTGCATCGGCTAAGACATTTCTGCACCCAGGGGTGTGTCTTGCTCTGGCCTGCAATGGAGTCCTGTCTAATAGATAGTTAAAACGGAACGTCTGGTTCAAAAGGGAGTTTGAGCAGGTTGATCCCTGCTTGTTGATGAGAGAGATAACTGTTGTGTTGTTCCAAGCAATAAGCAGCCTGGTGTTGGTTAGTTGATGAGCCCAATACTGTACTGCCAGGATGACGGCTCCAAGTTCCAAATTGTTGATGTGCCAATGATTTTTATCTGGAGACTGCCCTGAGGCTGTCTGGTCAAGGAAGTGGGTTCCCCATCCCTGGGGTGATGGGACGCTTTGAACTCTGTCAGGGAAATGCCACTGGTGGTATTGAAGAGGCCTCCTACGAATGACAGGCTCTGGGTCGGTGTTAGTTCCGACTTCTCGTAGTTGAGTAATCAACCGAGTTGGTGAAACAGGCGCAACGTGAAATCCTGTTGAGAAATGAGTTGTTGTCTCTCTTGGTGGATCATGAAGCTGATTCCTCTGAGGTGTAGGTAGGAGACACTTGGCTTCATAATGCGTGTGAACAACCACAGGGTCTTTGAAATTCCAGGTGGGAGAACGGCCAATTGGTAGTGGGGCTGTTGAAGACAAATCTCAGGTACTTCCTGTGATTTTGGTGGATACGGAGATGGAGGCGTCTTGGATGTCTAGAGGGATGAGATAGTCACCTGGAGTGATGGACAGACGTAGCAGAGGAAGCATTGTCATCCTGAACCACAGTACCACAGTGGAGGCTCTAAATAATGTTGATTGAACATTGTGAATCATGCATAGTTTCTCTGAATTTTTCTTGGGGACCGAGAACTCTGGGGTCAGCTTTTGTGGGTCCAGTTCCTCTATGGCCTTTTTTCCAGCAGAATGATGATCTTAGTGGCAAACTGGGCATGATCTAGACTGAACTCCTCCTCAACGACTTCAACGTGGATGTCAGTGGGGGAGCTCTCCAGGAGTGTGTTTAGGTAGCCATGTTTTAAAAACTATATCACAAAGTGGTCCCCAAGAGCAATCTAATTTTGCCAAAACAAAGAGTCTTCCCCATACCATTACGTAGTGGATAGGGATGGCTGTCCCCTAGAAAGATCTCCTCACGGAAAACCTGGATCACCTGCCACGGCTGGATCCACCTCTGGGGTAAGCACCACAATTCTTGCCTCAAAAAGAGTCCTTGTCTTTGACCGGGAGACAGAAGGGAGCTCTGTCCCTGGGGGACTGTAGCTGAGCCTTGAGGTGCTAGCTGGTGTGATCGATGGGTTCCCAATGAGTGCCTGACAGGGTAATGGTTGCGCCTGGTTGTGTGTTGCTGTTCTAACTGCTGCGACCTCAGCTGACAGTGTTTGGAATTGTCCCATCAAGTGCAGAGTCCCAGCTGGAGGAGCATCCTGTGCACTTGAGGAAGGTGCACTGCTTGAGGTGCCACTGCTGGTGGAGCAGGCTTCTTGTAGACTTGAACAATGTCTTATGCCTATGCTTGGCCAGTTGTTGAGGCGATGAAGAAGCAAATCCTACAAAAAGCCTGTGAGGAAGTCTGTATCGCAGAGGGAAGGGCACACTAGACATCTTCAGTGTGGAGACATGGTGTTAAACAATCCCGGCAGCTTGATAATAACGCTGTCGATAACAACCATCTACGTCTCCCGCCAACAGATAAAATGTTGTCATGGAGGCATGGATTATTTACTTCCATGCGTCGAAAACACTGAAAAACCTAGTCCACCGAGGTAAAAAAGTGTTGATAACACAACGACTACGCTCAGATCAGTATGAAATTTAACCAGCAAAGGAGAGAATCTTGAAAAAAACACAGGTATGATCTCGTCTCCTACATCCTGCTTCGTTAGCGAAGATGAGAATAATGACATATAGGAGGCAAAAGAGTTACTGTTAGTTTGTTGTTTAACGTCGCACTCAGCAATATTCCTGCTATATGACGGCGGTCTGTAAATAATCGAGTCTGGACCAGACAATCTAGTGATTGATATCATGAGCATCGATGCACGCAATTGGGATTGATGACATGCATCAACCAAGTCAGCGAGCCTGACTACCCGATCCCGTTAGTCGCCTCTTACAACAAACATAGTCGCCTTTTATGGCAAGCATGGGTTGCTAAAGACCTATTCTACCCTGGATCTTCACGTGTCAAAAGAGTTACTGAAGACCCTGACAGATCGTCATTCATTTCAAGTTAGGTATTCGATAGTAAGGGTAACCAGCAATATGTAATGCAAGTTAAAAATATTCCACCTATATAAAAGCAGCCTGAAAATAATATAGTCTGGACCAGACAATCTAGTGATTGATATTGTGAACTATAATCCACGTCGTCAGGGTACGGTGAGGCAATCAAGCAAGTCATCAAGTCTGACCTACAGATCCATTTGGTCTCCTCCAACGACCAGCATAGGCTGCTGGGGACCAATTCTAAACTGAAACCCGAATGGGTAACAAACTAGTGACTGACATCAGTAATGTCACTGTACCCATCTTGGATTTAGATAAAATCTGCAGACAACATTCGTCACATTTAGTCATTTACATCATCCCTAAAGGTATGTCTCACCTCTGCTTTCTTCTGCAGTTTTTCTATTTCCATCTCACTCTGACGCAAATTCTTCACCGTCTCCTCATGGACCATCTGTGTCCGCTCAGCCTCGAACGTCTTCAACTTCACCTCATTCTGAAGATCACCAACACGGGTGTCGCCACACGTTTGCATCTTCCGGTACCTGATCCAAGTCAGAAAACATTTATCTGCATGCTAATAAGGCATCAGATGCAACATTTATGTGGTTAACTCTTTCCTGGGTAAACTGTCTGTTGATGGTAACGTCAAACTATAATTCCACAACCTATGCCGAACTGAAACAGTGTTA